>NC_053035.3:286999181-288321681 GCF_002575655.3 Aegilops tauschii subsp. strangulata
TGATGTAGTCGAGCTTCTTCTCACGTCAACTGATCAAGTACCGAACGCACGTCACCTCCGTGTTCTGCACACGTTCAGCTTGGTGACGTCCCTCGCCTTCTTGATCCAGCAAGTCATCGAGGTAGTAGATGAGTTCCGTCAGCATGACGACGTGGTGACGGTGATGGTGAAGTAATGTTCGTAGGGCTTCGCTTAAGCACTACGAAAATAAGACCGGGGTGTAAACGGTGGAGGGGGCGCCGCACACGGCTAACAATTGATCTGGTGTGTGCTAGGGGAGCCCCCCACATATATATAGATGGGAGGGAGAGGGGAGGTAGCTAGGAGGCGCCCAAGTTGGCTGAATTCTACTTGGGGTCTCCCCATGGCCGGCGCCCCCTGCCTTATTTGCCGGAGGAGAAAGGAAAGAGGAGGGAGGAGGGAAGGAAGGGGGAGGCCGAATTCCCCCTTTCCTTCTCCCTTCCTCTCTTTCCTTCTCCTATGGTTCGGCCCATATGGGGGGCGCACCAGCCCCTTGTGGCTGGTGCGATTCCCCTCTTGGCCCATAAGGCCCATATCTTTTGTCGGGGGTGCCCGGAACCCCTTCCGGTGACCCGATATGTACCCGGTACCCTCCGAAACACTTCCGGTGTTCGAATACCATCGTCATATATATCAATCTTTACCTCTCGACCATTTCGAGACTCCTCATCATGTTCGTGATCTCATCCGAGACTCCAAACAACATTCGGTCACCAAATCACATAACTCATATAATACTATATCGTCATCGAACGTTAAGCGTGCGGACCCTACGGGTTCGAGAACTATGTATACATGACCAAGACACCACTCCGGTCAGTAACCAATAGCGGAACCTGGATGCCCATATTAGCTCCTACATATTCTACGAAGATCTTTATCGGCCGAACCGTTATGACAACATACGTAATTCCCTTTGTCCATCATTATGTTACTTGCCCAAGATTCAATTGTTGGTATCTGCATACCCAGTTCAATCTCGTTACTGGCAAGTATCTTTACTTGTTCCGCAATACATCACCTTGTGACTAACTCCTTAGCCGTTTGCTTGCAAGCTTATGATGTGTATTGACGAGAGGGCCCAGAGATACCTCTCTGATACTCGTAGTGACAAATCCTAATCGATCTATGCCAACTCAACAAACACCTTCGGAAATACCAGTAGAGCATCTTACAATCACCCACTTATGTTGTGACGTTTGATAGCACACAAGGTATTCCTCCGGTATCTGGGAGTTGCATAATCTCATAGTCGAAGGAATATGTATTTGACATGAAGAAAGCAATAGCAATAAAACTGAACGAACATAATGCTAAGCTAACGGATGGGTCTTGTCCATCACATCATTCTCCTAATGATGTGATCCCGATATCAAATGGCAAGTCATGTCCATGGTTAGGAAAACTTAACCATCCTTGATCAATGAGCTAGTCAAGTAGAGGCTCACTATGGACACAGTGTTTGTTTATATATTCACACATGTATTTATGTTTCCGGTTAATACAATTCTAGCATGAATAATAAACCTTTATCATGAATAAAGAAATATAAAATAACAAATTTATTATTGCCTCTAGGGCATATTTCCTTTAGGAATCAATGCAAACGGAGGCCCACGGCCTCCACTAACCACCAAGGCGCGCCTGCCCCCCGGCGTGCGGTGGTGCCTAGTGGGCACCCTGTAAATCGGTTGGGGATCTTCTTCAGGCGCAAGGGAGCTTATATCCGGAGAAAACATGTTAAAATTTCATCGCAACCTGAGTTACAGATCTCCGGATATTTAAGAAACAATTTTCAGCCAGAAAACAGGAATGCAAAACAGAACAGAACAGAGAGAGAGATCCAATCTCGGAGGGGCTCTCGCCCCTCCGCTGCCATGGAGGCCATGGACCCGAGGGGAAACCCTCCTCCCATCTAGGGGGTTGGTCAAGGAAGAAGAATAAGAAGGGGGGATCTATCCCCCTCTCTCTCCCAGTGGCGCCGGAGTGCCGCTAGGGCAAGGATCGTGACGACGATCTACACCAACAATCTTGCTACCGTCAACACCAACTTTCTCCCCCTGTATGCAGCGGGGTAACCTCTTTATTCCCGCTGTAATTATCTACTTAAACATGGTGCTCAACACTATATATTATTATCCAATGATATGTGGTTATCATATGATGTTTGAGTAGATCTGTTTTGTCCTATGGGTTAATTGGTGATCGTGATTGGTTTGAGTTGTATATTATATTTTGGTGCTTTCCTATGATGCCCTCTGTGTCATGCAAACGTGAGGGATCCCCGTTGTAGGGTGTTGCAATACGTTCATGATTCTCTTATAGTGGGTGGCGAGAGTGATAGGAACTTATACCCGAGTAAGGGGGTTTTTGCGTATGGGAGTAAACAGGACTTGATAGTAATGCTATGGTTGAGTTTTACCTTAATGATCTTTGGTAGTTGCGGATTCTTGCTAGATTTCCAATCATAAGTGCATATGATCCAAGTACGGAAAGTATGTTAGCTCATGCCTCTCCCTCATATAAAATTGCAATAATGATTACCGATCTAGTTATCGATTGCCTAGGAACAAATGACTTTCTTGTGTGACAAAAGCTTTCTACTAAACAACTAAGTTTATTATCTTGGAATTTATTCATAGTTTTATTCTTGCACAATACTTCTAGTTTTATTCTTGTTCTAGGTAAAGCAAACATTAAGTGTGCGTAGAGTTGTATCGGTGGTCGATAGGACTTGAGGGAATATTTGTTCTACCTTTAGCTCCTCGTTGGGTTTGACACTCTTATTTATCAAAAAAGGCTACAAACGATCCCCTATACTTGTGGGTTATCACACTTCACCATCTTTAGGCCTAAGGGAAGGCATTGTGGAGTAGTAATTAGATGATGGGTTGCTAGTGTGACAGAAGCTTAAACCCTAGTTTATGCGCTATTCTGTAAGAGGCTGATTTGGATCTATATGTTTCATGCTATGTTTAGATTTATTATTAATTCTTTTTTCTTAGTTGAGAATGCTTGCGAGAGGGGTTAATCATAAGTGGGAGGCATGTTCAAGTAAGAACAACACTGATACGTCTCCAATGTATCTATAATTTTTGATTGTTCCATGCTATTATATTATCAATCTTGGATGTTTTATAATCATTTTATAGTGATTTTATATCATTTTTTGTACTAACTTATTGACATAGTGCCAAGTACCAGTTGCTATTTTTTGCATGTTTTTTACATCGCAGGAAATCAATACCAAACGGAGTCCAAACGCAGCGAAACTTTTTGGAGGTTTTTTTGCACCAGAAGACAACCAATGGGCCGAAGAAGCACCTGGGGGCTGCTCCGAGGGGAGCACAACCCACCAGGGCGCGCCTGGCTCCAGGCGCGCCCTGGTGGGTTGTGCCCACCTCGGTTGCCCCCCGGACCGCCTCTTTACTCTATAAATACCCCAATATTCCAGAAGCCCTAGGGGAGTCGACGAAAATCAATTCCAGCCACCGCAGAGTCTAGAACCACCAGATCCAATCTAGACACCATCACGGAGGGGTTCACCACTTCCATTGGTGCCTCTCCGATGATGCGTGAGTAGTTCTTTGTAGTCCTTAGGGTCCGTAGTTAGTAGCTAGATGACTTCCTCTCTCTCTCTTTCGATTATCAATACAATGGTCTCTTGGAGATCCATATGATGTAACTCTTTTTGTGGTGTGTTTGTTGGGATCGGATGAACTTGAGTTTATGATCAGATCTATCTTTTTATATCTATGAAAGTTATTTGAGTTTCTTTGATCTCTTATATGCATGATTTCTTATAGCCTTGTATTTCGTCTCCGATATTTGGGTTTTTCTTGGCCAACTTTACTATTTATCTTACAATGGGAAGAGGTGCTTTGTAGTGGGTTCGATCTTACGGTGCTTGATCCCGATGACAGAAGGGGAGCCGACACGTATGTATCGTTGCTACTAAGGATAAAACGATGGGGTATATTTCAACATAAATAGATCTTGTCTACATCATGTCATCCTTCTTATTGCATTACTCCGTTTCTCCATGAACTTAATACACTAGATGCATGTGGATAGCGGTCGATGTGTGGAGTAATAGTAGTAGATGCAGGCAGGAGTCGGTCTACTAATCTTGGACGTGATGCCTATATAATGATCATTGCCTGGATATCGTCATGATTATTTGAAGTTCTATCAATTGCCCAACAGTAATTTGTTTACCCACCATTTGCTATTTTCTCGAGAGAAGCCACTAGTGAAACCTATGGCCCCCGGGTCTCTTTCTCATATTTGCTTTTGCGATCTACTTTTCCTTTGATTTTATTTTCAGATCTATTAAACCAAAAATACAAAAATACCTTGCTGCAATTTATTCCTATTTTATTTTATTTGGCGTTCGATCTATCAATCTACTATATTTTATTCACGTCTGTTTGCCTATCTTGGGGCGCCGCTACCCGGAAGGGATTGACAACCCATTTTACACGTCGGGTTGCGAGTATTTGTTATTTGTGTGCAGGTGCTGTTTACGTTGTGTTGCTTGGTTCTCCTACTTGTTCGATAACCTTGGTCTCATCACTGAGGGAAATACCTACCGCCGCTGTGCTGCGTCATCCCTTCCTCTTTGGGGAAATACCGACGTAGCTTCAAGCCGCATCAAAAGGAATTTCTGGCGCCGTTGTCGGGGAGGATCTTCAACATATACTAGGTTCCTAATCACAAATCTCATCTCCTCGCAATTTACATTATTTGCCATTTGCCTCTCGTTTTCCTCTCCCCACTTCAAAAAAATTTGTCATTTCATTCGCCCTCTTTTTCGTTCGCCGTTTTCTTGCCGGATCTGTTTTTGTGTGCAATCTTGTTAGTTGTTATTACCGTCATGGATAGTTCTTCCTCTATTGGGTGCACTCCCGAGAACGAAGTTCTCAACTTTAAACAAAGGGGGGGGGAGAAAATTTAAAAGATGCTTGGTATGGAATTTGCAATGCTCATAATAGATCTATCCGTAAGCAATCTACCGTTGTTCTTCTTTGTTGCTTTTATGTGGGCATCACCACTTGGTATAGATTCGTCCTTGATACGATTACCGGTGGAAATTTCTTGATGTGCCCTCTCTTGATGCTTTTAATGCTATGGGAAATTTGGTTGGCTCACCACCTCTTTTGATTAATGAAACATCTTTGACTCTTGAGCATGTCATGGAAAGGTTAGATGCTATTGAAAAGAAAATGCTTACTGAAGAGCATATTATAAATTTGGATAAAAAGATGCATAATTTTTCTACAAGAATTGGGTCAAAAGCGGGAGAAGTTTTTAAGTTGTTAAAAGAAAAGGGAACTGTAATCCACGAAAGAATTGAAAAAAGTCCGTCTCGATTGATAAACTGGAAGAAATCTTTAGTAATTTGAGCACGACCTTTGCTTTCCACTGAAACTATTGAAAAACTCCCGTAAAAATTGGTAAGATTACCCAAGTTACCAAGAATAAGGGTCCAACTTCTATTAATAATAATGGAGATCTTAAGATGATTAGCATTCACCCGGATTTTGTTGAACTTATAAGGGATCCTTTTGGCAAAAATGAATTCTTTAAAATTGTTCCTAGAAGTATTATCATTGAAAATCTTTATACTAAATCTCTGAAGAATTCTAAGTGTTTTATTGAGGAGTTGGACAAAGATAACAAAACTTAGATCCTTGCTTTATGCCTAGCTAAGGGCGTAAAACTATAGCGCTTGTTGGGAGGCAACCCAATGAATCAAATTTACTTTTTGCTTTTTGCTTTCTGTTCTTGAGTGTTTGCACAATTATGCTACTGTTATGATTGTGTTTTTTGTGTTTTAATTAGTGTTTGTGCCAAGTAGAACCTTAGGATCTTCTTGGGTGATAGTTGTTTAATCTTGCTGGAAAAAACAGAAACTTTTGCGTCCAGAGTTAGAATTTTTAAAAATCAAAGAAGAGATTAAAAACTATGAATTTTTTACAGTAGATTAATATACAAATTTCTCAGGTCTTCCCATTGTTTCAGGATTTTTGGAGTTACATAAGTATTCGAAGAATTCAGATTGCTACAGACTGTTCTGTTTTTGATAGATTCTATTTTCCTTGTGTTGTGTGCTTGTTTTGATGATTCTGTGGTTTTCTTTGATGAGTTTTCTCCATAGAAAAGTTGGAATAAAGTAGATATAATGCAAGAATAAAATATGAATAGGTTGCAACAGTACTTATAGTAGTGATTTATTTTCTTATACTAACGGATCTCACGAAGGTTTTGTTGAGTTTTGTGTGATTGAAGTTTTCAAGTTTTGGGTTATCTTACAATGGATGAAGGAATAAGGAGTAAGAAGAGCCTAAGCTTGGGGATGCCCCGGTATCCCAAGCTATTATCCAAAGAGAGAAAGAAACTAAGCTTGGGGATGCCCTGAGCGGCATCCCCTCTTTCTTCTAACGACCATCGGTATTTTACCCAACACTATATTTTTATTCGTCACATACTATGTGTTTTGCTTGGAGCGTCTTGTATGATATGAGTCTTTGCTTGTTTTATTTTGTGTTTTAAATCTTGATTCCTTGCTGGACACACCTATTTGAGAGAGCCAAAGTGATGCCATGACTTGTTAGAATTGCTCTCTATGCTTCACTTAATTTTTTTATGAGCTATGGATTTGCTCTAGTGCTTCACTTATATCTTTTTGAGCACGGTGTGCTTTAGTATTTTTGAAGAAATGCTCTCTTGCTTCACTTAGATTTATTTGAGAGTTAGTAAAAAATTCAAGAAGTTGTTTCTTGCTTCACTTAAATTAATTTGAGAGAAAGAAATATTATGTTCATGATCTTCACTTATATTTGTTTGAGCTTATCAAAAGCAACACATGAAAATTAGTTCCAAAGTGATAGATCTCCAAGAAGGATATAATAAAAACTTTCATAAAGATCATTGGACAAAATAAATTTGATTCTTAGTAATAGTTTTGAGACATGATGATGTGATATGGGAGTCATGTTGATGAGTAATTATGCTTTAGTAAGAATATTGGTGTTAAGGTTTGTGATTCCATATGCAAGCACGAAAGTCAATAGCCATGCAATGAAATTATATCCTACTTGTGGTGCATTATTCGGTGTTAATTATGCTTAATGCTCGCTTATTATATTATTCGTTTCTTGGTTGGTCGCTTCTCAATCTTTTGCTAGCCTTCATTTTGCACTAAGTATGATCACTACGTATGCATCCGAAAACCTTTAAACCAAATTTGCCACATGAGTCCACTATAGCTACCTATATGCGATATTCTTTTGCCATTCTAAGCAAATTTGTATGTGCCATCTCTAATTTTCAAAATAAACTTCTCTTTTGTGTGTTCGTACCGCTCGCGGAGCGGTGAGGGGTGGCTAATATTTTCCATGCTAGATGTGTTATTCCCACGATGAGTGTTTATTCACATGTCATTGAATGAGAGTAAGGCAAAGGTATTAGGGATGCCCAGTCCCGAAATGAAAAAATGAATTTACTTTATGTTGTCAAATAATAAATTCCTTGGAAAGTGTTGGTATGGAAGGCAACCGTGGATACGGCTAGCCATGGAAAGTGAAAGTATGGTGGAAAAAGGAATAAACTTTATTTTCTGTTTGGGAACCGCCTATGATATATCTAGCATGGAAAGTGTTGGGAACTCTAAGTCGTTTTCGTTGGTGGGGAAGACACACCTTCCAAAATGTCTTTATCTGTAAGTTTTTCGCTTTGAGCTCTGGCACCTCTACAAATCCCTACTTCCCTCCGCGAAGGGCCTTTCTTTTACTTTATGCATTTTTTATTTTGAAATTGTGTCTTCGTCTTCTCTTATAAAAGCACCAACTAGGAGGCACTATGATCGTACTTGAGTATTGGGTGTAGTTAATATGCGAGTGTGTTTCGTGAATGGATCAATGATTGAGCATGATCGGCTAGGGATAACTTATTTTAGCGTTGATATTTTGAAAGACATGGTTGCTTGTTGGTATGCTTGAGTATATAAGTTATCATGTCAAAACTAGACTATTTCTTTAAACAACATAAAAGTCCAAATGTCCATGCTATAAATAAAAGAATATGAGATGACATGTTAAGCAGCATTCCACATCAAAAGTTCTGTTTTTATCATTTACCTACTTGAGGACGAGCAGGAATTAAGCTTGGGGATGCTGATACGTGTCCAACGTATCTATAATTTTTTATTGTTCCATGCTGTTAAATTATCAATCTTGGATGTTTTATAATCATTTTATATCATTTTTTGGTACTAACCTATTGACATAGTGCCAAGTGCCAGTTGCTGTTTACTGCATGTTTTTACATCGCAGGAAATCAATACCAAACGGAGTCCAAACGCAGCGAAACTTTTTGGAGATTTTTTTGGACCAAAAGACAACAAATGGGCCGAAGAAGCACCTGGGGTCTGCTCCGAGGGGTGCACAACCCACGAGGGCGCGCCTGGTGGCCCAGGCGCACCCTGGTGGGTCGTGCACACCTCGGGTGCCCCCGGACCGCCTCTTTACTCTATAAATACCCCAATATTCCAGAAACCCTAGGGGAGTCGACGAAAATCAATTCCAGCCGTCGCAGAGTCCAGAACCACCAGATCCAATCTAGACACCATCACAGAGGGGTTCACCACTTCCATTGGTCCCTCTTCGATGATGCGTGAGTTGTTCTTTTTAGACCTTCGGGTCCGTAGTTAGTAGCTAGATGGCTTCCTCTCTCTCGCTTTTGATTATCAATACAATGGTCTCTTGGAGATCCATATGATGTAACTCTTTTTGCGGTGTGTTTGTTGGGATCAGATGAACTTTGAGCTTATGATCAGATCTATCTTTTTATATCTATGAAAGTTATTTGAGTTTCTTTGATCTCTTATATGCATGATTGCTTATAGCCTCGTATTTCTTCTCCGATATTTGGGTTTTGTTTGGCCAACTTGATCTATTTATCTTGCAATGGGAAGAGGTGCTTTGTAGTGGGTTCGATCTTATGGTGCTTGATCCTAGTGACAGAAGGGGAACCGACACGTATGTATCATTGCTACTAAGGATAAAACGATGGGGTCTATTTCTACATAAATAGATCTTGTCTACATCATGCCATCCTTCCTATTGCATTACTCCGTTTCTCCATGAACTTAATACACTAGCTACATGCTGGATAGCGGTCGATGTGTGGAGTAATAGTAGTAGATGCAGGTAGGAGTCGGTCTACTAATCTTGGACGTGATGCCTATATAATGATCATTGCCTGGATATCGTCATGTGATACGTCTCCAACGTATCTATAATTTTTTATTGTTCCATGCTATTATATTATCCATCTAGGATGTTTTATGGGCTTTATTATACACTTTTATATTATTTTTGGGACTAACCTATTAATCGGAGGTCCAACCCAAAATGTTGTTTTCTTGCCTATTTCAGTGTTTCGAAGAAAAGGAATATCAAATGGAGTCCAAACGGAATGAAACCTTCGGGAGAGTTATTTTTGGAACAGAAGCAATCCAGGAGACTTGGAGTAGACGTCAGGGAAGCTTCGAGGAAGCCACGAGGCAGGGAGGCGCGGCCCCACCCTCGTGGGCCCCTTGTGGCTCCCCTGACAGACTTCGTTCGCCTATATATATATCCATATACCCTAAAAACATTGGGGAGCACAATAGATCGGGAGTTCCGCCGCCGCAAACCTCTGTAGCCACCAAAAACCAATCGGGACCCTGTTCCGACACCCTGCTGGAGGGGGAATCCCTCTTCGGTGGCCATCTTCATCATCTCGGCGCTCTCCATGACGAGGAGGGAGTAGTTCACCCTCGGGGCTGAGGGTATGTACCAGTAGCTATGTGTTTGATCTCTCTCTCTCTCTGTCGTGTTCTTGAGGTGGTACAATCTTGATGTATCGCGAGCTTGGCTATTATAGTTGGATCTTATGATGTTTCTCCCCCTCTACTCTCTTGTAATGGATTGAGTTTACCCTTTGAAGTTATCTTATCGGATTGAGTCTTTAAGGATTTGAGAACACTTGATGTATGTCTTGCATGTGCTTATCTGTGATGACAGGGATATTCACATGGTCTACTTGATGTATGTTTTGGTGATCAACTTGCGGGTTCCGTAACCTCGTGAAATTATGCATAGGGGTTGGCACACGTTTTCGTCTTGACTCTACGTTAGAAAATTTGGAGAACTCTTTGAAGTTCTTTGTGTTGGTTGAATAGATGAATCTGAGATTATGTGATGCGTATCGTATAATCATTCCCATAGATACTTGAGGTGACATTGGAGTATCTAGGTGACATTAGGGTTTTGGTTGATTTGTGTCTTAAGGTGTTATTCTAGTACGAACTCTATGATAGATCGAATGGAAATAATAGCTTCATGTTATTTTACTACGGACTCTTGAATAGATCGATCAGAAAGGATAACTTTGAGGTGGTTTCGTACCCTACCATAATCTATTCGTTTGTTCTCCGCTATTAGTGACTTTGGAGTGACTCTTTGTTGCATGTTGAGGGATAGTTATATGATCCAATTATGTTATTATTGTTGAGAGAACTTGCACTAGTGAAAGTATGAACCCTAGGCCTTGTTTCAACGCATTGCACTATCGTTCGTGCTCACTTTTATCACTTGCTGCCTTGCTGTTTTTATATTTTCAGATTACAAATACCCATATCTACTATCCATATTGCACTTGTATCACCATCTCTTCGCCGAACTAGCGCACCTATACAATTTACCATTGTATTGGGTGTGTTGGGGACACAAGAGACTCTTTGTTATTTGGTTCCAGGGTTGTTTGAGAGAGACCATCTTCATCCTACGCCTCCACGGATTGATAAACCTTAGGTCATCCACTCGAGGGAAATTTGCTACTGTCCTACAAACTACTGCACTTGGAGGCCCAACAACGTCTACAGGAAGAAGGTTGTGTAGTAGACATCAAGCAGTTTCTGGCGCCGTTGCCTGGGAGGTGAGTGCTTGAAGGTATATCTTTAGATCTTGCAGTCGAATATTTTTGTTTCTTGTTTTATCACTAGTTTAACTTATAAAAGAAAACTACAAAAAAATGGAATTGAGGGTGCCTCATATGCTTCATCTTTTTAATGTCTTTCGTGAAAATAAGGATTCCGATAATTGTGCCAAAGTGTTAGAAGAAGAATGCATTAGAATGTTTGGCACTAAATCTTTGAATGACGAGCATGATTGCAATGTTATTAGTTTGAACTCTTTGAATATCCATAGTACTAATGATGATTGCACTAGTCATGATGAAAATGTCTCTTATAAGCATGTTAATTTTTTGGAGTGCATAGCGTTTGCAAGTACACACCAAATAGGGAAGATAGACTTTGCAAGAGGCATAAGTATTTAGAAACTAAATGGTTGCAAGAAAGGCTAGATACTTGTGCTGAAAATTTAAAATTTCTTTGCCATCCTTGTGAACTTTGCAATGAACGTGATCATTTAAATCCCCAATGCAAATTGTTTCATGATCGTATCGTGTCCAAAAATTGTGATGACTTCATTTCCCTTGCACATCATAATGAACTTAGTTAGCTTTTGGGTTATGAAGAAATTAAACGTATAACTAAAGATATGCCAGAATTTGTCCTTGATAAAATTCTTGATTTTGATCTAGAAGAAATTTTTATGTATTGTGCGGTGAATTGGATTGAGACTCCTTATATTGCCAATTACATAAAGACAAGAAAACAAATAGAAGATGAAGAGAATACTAATGAAAGGGAAGAGACTTCCCAATATCCTCCTATTATTTGTTATGATGAATCAGGTAATGAGGAGGAGCTTTCTATTCAACCAATCTCATTAATAAGGAGCTCAAAAAAGAGGGTTAAACCCACACATGATGTGAAGAAAAAGAAAAGACGGAGAAGCAAAGGTAGAAAGGTATGCCTCCCAAATGGTGTTGCTCCTATTACTCATTGTGATGATGATAATTGCTATACAATTGGTGCTATCCATACTATTAATGATGAGAGTTATTATGCTTATGATATAAAATGGCCCAAGCTTGGGGATGCTATGTTTGATGAGAATGACATGTTTGAGAATATATTTGCTGCAATTAATGTTTGTCCCAAGCTTGGGGATGCTATGTCTAATGAATATGATATTTTTAGCCTCCCATGTTTTGATATGCAAATTTGTTATGATGATAGCATGCCTCCTACTTATGAAGATTATATTGATGAAAGTGGGTTTGGAAGAGTGTCAACTTTAGGAAGTAATGATACCACTATTTTGGAGGATGTTGAATCTTATTATGATAATTATGAAAGTGGATTTGGAGAGGTCATGACTTTATTTAGTAATGATTCAACTATCTTGGAAGAGGTTTCAATTGATTATGATGAGAACAGAGTTGCTACTTATGATGATTATTGTGATGAAACTTATGCTATAAAAAGTAGTGATGATTATATTTATAAAACTTATCATGATTATGATTACCCTTTTTCTGAACATTATTCTTTCAATGTGGAAACAATTTATAGTATTCGAGTCTCTTATGATACTCCCACTATTCCGATTGAGAAGAATTTTGCTTATATAGAGAGTAGTAAATTTTCTATGCTTGTAGATCATGAAAAGAATGCTTTATGTGATGGTTATATTGTTGAATTCATTCATGATGCTACTGACAATTATTATGAGGGAGGAATATATTCTTTTATGAGTTGCAATAATATCAAGTTTCCTCTCTATGTGCTTAAAATCTTGAAGTTATGCTTGTTTTACCTTCCCATGCTAGTTGATTTTTGTTTCCATAAGTTGTTTGCTCAGAAAATCCTTATGCATAGGAAGTGGGTTAGACTTAAATGTGCTAGTAATATTCTTCATGATGCTCTCTTTATGTTTCAATTCTTATCTTTTATGTGAGCATCATTGAAATCATCATGCCTTGCTAGGGGCGTTAAACGTTAGCGCTTGTTGGGAGGCAACCCAATCTTATTTTTTGTTCTTTGATTTTGCTCCTGTTTATCAATAAATAATCTATCTAGCCTCTGGTTAGATGTGGTTTTATGTTTTAATTAGTGTTTGTGCCAAGTAGAACCTTTGGGAAGACTTGGGTGAAGTCTTTATGATCATGCTGTAAAAAACAGAAACTTTAGCGCTCACGAGATTAGCTGCCATTTTTTTACCGGAGAGTGCTTTTAGGTCGATTATTTTTGCAGATAATTAATATACAAATTCCTCAGGTCCACCAATTTATTTCAGAATTTTTGGAGTTCCAGAAGTATGAGTTTGATACAGATTACTACAGACTATTCTGTTTTTGATAGATTCTGTTTTCCGTGTGTTGTTTGCTTATTTTGATGAATCTATGGCTAGTATTGGAGGGTATGAACCATATAGAAGTTGGAATACAGTAGATATTACACCAATATGAATTTACAATGAGTTCACAACAGTACCAAAAGTGGTGATTTATTTTCTTATACTAACGGAGCTTACGAGTTTTCTGTTGAGTTTTGTGTTGTGAAGTTTTCAAGTTTTGGGTAAAGATTCGATGGACTATGGAATAAGGAGTGGCAAGAGCCTAAGCTTGGGCATTCCCAAGGCACCCCAAGGTAATATTCAAGGGTAACCAAGAGCCTAAGCTTGGGGATGCCCCGGTTGGCATCCTCTCTTTCGTCTTCGTTCATCGGTAACTTTACTTGGAGCTATATTTTTATTCACCACATGATATGTGTTTTGCTTGGAGCGTCATTTTATTTTATTTTCTTTTGCTTGATGTTTGAATAAAATACCAATATCTAAAATTCTTAAATGTTAGAGAGTCTTCACAGAGTTACATAATTGTTCAACTACTCATTGATCTTCACTTATATCTTTCGGAGTAGTTTGTCATTTGCTCTAGTGCTTCACTTATATCTTTTAGAGAACGACGGTGGTTTTATTTTGAAGAAATAGATGAACTCCCATGCTTCACTTATATTATTTTGAGAGTCTTAAACAGCATGGTAATTTGCTTTGGTTATGAATTTGGTCCTAATATGATGGGCATCCAAGAGGGATATAATAAAAACTTTCATATAAGTGCATTGAATACTAAGAGAAATTTGATACTTGATGATTGTTTTGAGATATGGAGATAGTGATATTAAAGTTGTGCTAGTTGAGTAGTTGTGAATTTGAGAAATACTTGTGTTTAAGTTTGCAAGTCCCGTAGCATGCACGTATGGTAAACATTGTGTAACAAATTTGAAACATGAGGTGTTCTTTGATTGTCTTCCTTATGAGTGGCGGTCGGGGACGAGCGATGGTCTTTTCCTACCAATCTATCCCCCTAGGATCATGCGCGTAGTGCTTGGTTTTTGATGACTTGTAGATTTTTGCAATAAGTATGTGAGTTCTTTATGACTAATGTTGAGTCCATGGATTATACGCACTCTCACCCTTCCATCATTGCTAGCCTCTTCGGTACAGTGCATTGCCCTTTCTCACCTTGAGAGTTGGTGCAAACTTCGCCGGTGCATCCAAACCCCGTGATATGATACGCTCTATCACGCATAAACCCCCTTATATCTTCCTCAACACAGCCAGCATACCTACCTATTATGGCATTTCCATAGCCATTCTGAGATATATTGCCATGCAACTTTCAACCATTCCGTTTATTATGACACGCTTCATCATTGTCATATTGCCTTGCATGATCATGTAGTTGACATCGTATTTTTGGCAAGGCCACCATGCATAATTTTTCATACATGTCACTCTTGATTCATTGCCCATCCCGGTACAACCGCCGGAGGCATTCATATAGTCATATTTTGTTCTAGTATCGAGTTGTAATCATTGAGTTGTAAATAAATAGAAGTGTGATGATCATCATTAATGGAGCATTGTCCCATAAAAAAGGGAGAAAGGCCAAATAAAAAAGGAAAGGCCAAATAAAAAAAGAAAAAAAAGAAAGGCCAAAAAAAGGGAAGGCCCAAAAAAAAGAAGGGGCAATGCTACTATCCTTTTTCCACACTTGTGCTTCAAAGTAGCACCATGATCTTCATGATAGAGAGTCTCTTATTTTGTCACTTTCATATACTAGTGGGAATTTTTCATTATAGAACTTGGCTTGTATATTCCAACAATGGGCTTCCTCAAATGCCCTAGGTCTTCATGAGCAAGCAAGTTGGATGCACACCCACTTAGTTTCTTTTGTTGAGCTTTCATACATTTATAGCTCTAGTGCATCCGTTGCATCGCAATCCCTACTCCTTGCATTGACATCAATTGATGGGCATCTCCCTAGCCCGTTGATTAGCCGCGTCAATGTGAGACTTTCTCCTTTTTTGTCTTCTCCACACAACCCCCATCATTATACTCTATTCCACCCATAGTGCCATGTCCACCGCTCACGCTCATGTATTGCGTGAAAGTTGAAAAAAGTTTGAGATTACTAAAGTATGAAACAATTGCTTGGCTTGTCATCGGGGTTGTGCATGCTGAGAGCATTTTGTGTGATGAAAATGAAGCATGGCCAAACTATATGATTTAGTAGGGATGAGCTTTCTTTGGCTACGTTATTTTGATAAGACATAATTGCTTGGTTGGTATGCTTGAAGTATTATTATTTTTAGGTCAATATTAAACTTTTGTCTTGAATCTTATGGATCTGAATATTCTTGCCACAATAAAGAAGATTATACTGATGATTATGTTAGGTAGCATCCCACATCAAAATTTCTGTTTTTATCATTTACCTACTCGAGGACGAGCAAGAATTAAGCTTAGGGATGCTTGATACGTCTCCAACGTATCTATAATTTTTTATTGTTCCATGCTATTATATTATCCATCTAGGATGTTTTATGGGCTTTATTATACACTTTTATATTATTTTTGGGACTAACCTATTAACCGGAGGCCCAACCCAAAATGATGTTTTCTTGCCTATTTCAGTGTTTCGAAGAAAAGGAATGTCAAATGGAGTCCAAACGGAATGAAACCTTCGGGAGAGTTATTTTTGGAACGGAAGCAATCCAGGAGACTTGGAGTAGACGTCAGGGAAGCTTCGAGGAAGCCACGAGGCAGGGAGGCGCGCTCTACCCCCTGGGTGCGCCCCCCACCCTCGTGGGCCCCTCGTGGCTCCCCTGACCGACTTCTTTCGCCTTTATATATCCATATACCCTAAAAACATTGGGGAGCACAATAGGTCGGGAGTTCCGCCACCGCAAACCTCTGTAGCAACCAAAAACCAATCGGGACCCTTTTCCGACACCCTGACGGAGGGGGGAATCGCTCTCCGGTGGCCATCTTCATCATCCCGGCGCTCTCCATGACGAGGAGGGAGTAGTTCACCCTCGGGGCTGAGGGTATGTACCAGTAGCTATGTGTTTGATCTTGATCTCTCTCTCTCGTGTTCTTGAGGTGGTACGATCTTGATGTATCGCGAGCTTTGCTATTATAGTTGGATCTTATGATGTTTCTCCCCCTCTACTCTCTTGTAATGGATTGACTATTCCATTTGAAGTTATCTTATCGGATTGAGTCTTTAAGGATTTGAGAACACTTGATGTATGTCTTGCACGTGCTTATCTGTGGTGACAATGGGATATTCACGTGATCTACTTGATATATGTTTTGGTGATCAACTTGCGGGTTCCGTAACCTCGTGAACTTATGCATAGGGGTTGGCACACGTATTCGTCTTGACTCTCCGTTAGAAACTTTGGGGCACTCTATGAAGTTCTTTGTGTTGGTTGAATAGATGAATCTGAGATTGTGTGATGCATATCGTATAATCATTCCCATAGATACTTGAGGTGACATTGGAGTATCTAGGTGACATTAGGGTTTTGGTTGATTTGTGTCTTAAGGTGTTATTCTAGTACGAACTCTATGATAGATCGAACGGAAATAATAGCTTCATGTTATTTTACTACGGACTCTTGAATAGATCGATCAGAAAGGATAACTTTGAGGTGGTTTCATACCCTACCATAATCTCTTCGTTTGTTCTCCGCTATTAGTGACTTTGGAGTGACTCTTTGTTGCATGTTGAGGGATAGTTATATGATCCAATTATGTTATTATTGTTGAGAGAACTTGCACTAGTGAAAGTATGAACCCTAGGCCTTGTTTCAACGCATTGCAATACCGTTCGTGCTCACTTTTATCACTTGCTACCTTGCTGTTTTTATATTTTCAGATTACAAATATGTAGCGACCAGACCTCAAATGGTCTGTGCTGCTGTGCACCAGTGTCATCCCTGGATCAGTAATGCTGACACGCACAGTACAAATGGAGGATTTATAACAGAGTAGCAATCACACACTTATTACATCGAGTATCTCCAAAGAGATTAAGTATGATAAACATGGCTTAAGGCCATCTAATAACGATAACAGCGGAAGACTTGGAAGATAAGTGAGTCCATCAACTCCAGCGGCATCACCGAGTATAAGACCACGACCTAAGGCACCTTACTCGTCGTCTGAAAAGTCTGCAACATGAAACGTTGCAGCCCGAAAACGGGTCAGCACATAGAATATGTTGGCAATGTAACACATAGAGAATAATGAACAATAATAATGCTATACTACATGCATATATGGCTGGTGGAAAGCTCTATGGTTACAATTTTGCGAAAAGCCAATTTTATCCTACTTCAAAGGAATAAATTTTATTTAACTATCATGATGGTTGTGAAACATTGAGATGGTTGACAGCATCTCAATCCCAATTAAATGTCATCAATAACCCAACAAAATTAATTAGAAGTAACATAGTGATGAGATTCACATGATAATCCAAGTACTAGATACTCAAGTTGTCCATAACCGGGGACACGGCTAACCATGATTAGTTTGTACACTCTGCAGAGGTTTGTGCACTTTTCCCCACAAGACTCGATCTCCTCCGTTGGATTACTCGCACTACATGGTGTTTGAGTAACGGATGACCGAGACACAGTCTTTCAAAAGTGTTTGCACCTTACGTATGGGTAGACAGTTACACCTACTTTCCCCTACATCTGCTAGTCTACCACTGTAAGAGTTCACACAACTTAGTCAACTATGCTAGAGCCCATAATAGCTTGCGGCTGCACACGGAAGTTTCTAGCATGAATAATCTCATGATCCCTTTGAACCTGGGTGGCGGTCCAAAAGAAAAACAGGCAATCCTGGAATACCCAGGTACCTCAATCCACCCAGATGTGAGTTTTAGTTGGCACCTTAAGTAAACCATTAATTAACAATCTCACATCTGTCATGGAAATCTCTCAAACCCAATCCACGTCTACGAGCATAGCATGGCAATATAATAGCAAACGTAGAAGTAACTCCCAAGGGTTTGATAATAAAACAGGTAATAGGTTCTACCTTAACTACTTCCCAATTCCCACAATTTAATTAGATCCTAATCATGCAATGTTTGAGGAATAGATCTAATGCAATAAAACTGGGTATGGAAGATATGATCAAAGTGTTACTTGCCTTGCTGATGATCCGCAAAACCTAGCGATTCGAAGTAACAAGCGGCACACTCCGGGTACTCTATCGCAAACAAACAAGCATACAATCAGTACTCATCTAATGCACAGGTAAAACTCGAATGAAAGATCCTACCAGAAAGTTCAACTTAAGAACTCCGGTTTGCAAAAAGAATCAACTCGAAAGAAGCAACGAAAGTCAAACTGCGAAAGAAACAAGCTTCGTTTACTAATCTGGATCTAGGTCAAATTTTACTGTAGCAAAAACTTGTTTGAGTAGGTTAAACGGAAAGAGAATTTTGAGACGAAACTCTAGGCGCTTGAATCACCTGATTCCGATAAACGAGCGAGAAGTTAAACAGAAACGAAGATTCGATCAGAAATCGAATCTGAGATAAATAGCGGAAAAATCCGACGAAAAAGAAAAACGGACGAACGGTTAAAGAACGGACGTTCGTTAACAGAGAAAAACCGACGAACGCGTTCGTTAAAACGAACGGTTCGGTGAACGCTCACAAAATAATAAAACCGAAAAAAACCGATCTAGGGTTTTTTAAACGAATGGGTTTTTTTTAAAAGAAAACCGGCAACAACGAGGCGAGGCAGTACCTCGTCGGGGCAGAGCTTCGGCGGGGCTCCGGCGGCTCGGGGCGAGGGGCGCGGGGTGCGGGGGCTCGGGGGGGGGGGTGCGAGGGGCGGCGAACGGCGGCGAACGGCGGCGGCTCGGGCTCGGCTCGGGCGGCGGCGAGCGAGGCGAGTGCGGGCGGCGGCGGGCGAGGTGAGAGAAAGAGGGGTGGGCGCGGGGGTATATAAGGGGGGGTGCTCGGCTTGGAGGAGGGGGCAAGCTCCGGCGGGGCTCGGACTCCCGTGTCCATGGAGGACACGGCGCGGCGGCGCTCGCGTGCTGGAGAAGGAGAGGGCGCGGGGCGGCTGGGCCTCGGCTGGGCTTCGGCCCGGCGGGCGCGCGCAGTTTTTTTTAAAATACGTTCCACGGAAAATAATTCGTAGAAAAATAAATAAAAGTCCAAAAAATATAAAACAAAATTTCCCCGTCTAGTTAGAAAATCTAGAATAGGGTGAACATTTTTTAACACAAAAATAAATATTTGAAAACATGCATATTTTTATAATGCAATAAAATTGCAAATAAAATCCGAATAAATTCCAATAAATGATTTTAACACTTTTCCTCCAGTATTTCAATTGTTTTGGAGAAGTCATATTTTCTCCTCTCATTTATTTTGTTTAATGAAATATTTTTTCGGAGAGAAAATAATTAAAACCAAAATCCTCGTCTTATTATTTGATGAAAATCAAATATGAAAATTCGAGAAATTCCCCAACTCTCTCCGAGGGTCCTTGAGTTGCTTAGGATTATCGAGGATTTGTCAAAATGCAATAAAATATGATATGCAATGATGTTCTATGTATAACATACCAAATTGAAAATTTGGGATGTTACAAACCTACCCCCCTTAAGATGAATCTCGCCCTCGAGATTCGGGTTGGCTAGAAAACAGGTGGGAGTGGTCCTTCCGTAGATCTTCCTCTCGCTCCCAGGTGGCTTCATCTTCCGTGTGGTGACTCCACTGGACTTTGCAAAACTTGATAACCTTGCTGCGGGTAACTCGGCTGGCATACTCAAGAATCTTAACTGGTTTCTCCTCATAGGTCAAATCACTTTCCAGCTGAATCGCTTCCAGTGGCACGGTATCTCTCAGTGGTATCTCAGCCATCTCTGTGTGGCACTTCTTCAACTGGGAAACGTGAAATACATCATGAACTCCAGACAATCCTTCGGGCAATTCCAGCTTGTAGGCAACCTCTCCCATACGTTCCACAACTCTGTATGGTCCGATAAAACGGGGCGCTAACTTTCCCTTAACTCCAAAGCGCTTCACTCCTCGAAGTGGTGATACTCGAAGATACACTCTGTCTCCGACTTCGTGAACTGTCTCCTTTCGTTTGGAATCAGCATAACTCTTCTGCCTGGACTGGGCTACCTTGAGCCTATCGCGAATCAACCTTACTTTCTGTTCAGACTCCTTAATCAGGTCTGGTCCAAACAACTGACGGTCTCCAACTTCGTCCCATAACAACGGTGTTCTACACCTCCTTCTGTACAAGGCTTCGAAAGGGGCCATCATTCAAACTGGTTTGATAACTGTTGTTATACGAAAACTCTGCATATGGAAAATTGTCGTCCCAACTAGATCCATAATCTAGTGCACATGCTCTCAACATGTCCTCCAAAATCTGGTTGACTCTCTCGGTCTGTCCATCTGTCTGCGGGTGAAAAGCTGTACTAAATTCCAGCCTGGTTCCCAATGTTTCATGTAACTGCTTCCAAAACTTCGAGGTAAATTGGGTTCCTCTGTCTGATACAATGGTCCTCGGAACTCCATGCAAACATACGATCCTGGTCATGTATATCTTTGCCAACTTAGCACTGGTGTAAGTGGTCTTTACTGGAATGATATGAGCCACTTTCGTCAAACGGTCGACTACAACCCATATTGAGTCATAGCCTGAACGAGTCCTGGGTAATCCCGTGATAAAATCCATGCCTATTTTATCCCACTTCCATTCGGGTATCGGCAATGGTTGTAGCAATCCTGCTGGCTTCTGATGCTCTGCCTTCACTCTGTGACACACATCACAAACTGCTACATATTCTGCAATATCCTTCTTCATTCCGGTCCACCAGAAAGTATTCTTCAGATCCAAATACATCTTGGTATTCCCTGGGTGTATCGGGTACGGTGAATCATGGGCTTCTTGCAAAATCAACTTCCTGATCTCCGGATCATTTGGCACATATACGCGGTCCTCAAACCATAAGGTATCATGCTCATCCTCACGAAATCCCTTGGCTTTACCTTTGCTCATCTTCTCCTTTATCTCTTCAATCTCCTTGTCTGTCTTCTGAGCTTCTCTGATCCTTTCCATCAAGGTAGACTGAATCTCCAATGTCGCTAAATAGCCTCTTGGGACTATCTCCAAACATAGCTCGCGAAGGTCCTCGGCTAACTCCTGAGGTAACTCTCCTGTCATGAGGGTGTTGACATGACTCTTGCGGCTCAACGCGTCTGCTACTACGTTAGCCTTTCCAGGGTGATAATGCAATCTCATATCATAATCTTTAATGAGCTCCAACCATCTCCTCTGTCTGAGATTTAACTCCTTCTGCATGAAAATATACTTCAAACTCTTGTGATCCGTATACACCTCACAATGGTTTCCGATGAGAAAGTGTCTCCATGTCTTCAATGCATGCACCACGGCTGCTAACTCCAAATCATGCGTAGCATAATTCTTCTCATGGGGTTTAAGTTGTCGTGAAGCATATGACACAACTCTTCCTTCCTGCATAAGCACTGCTCCAAGTCCTCGACGAGAAGCGTCGCAATAAACTTCATAGTCCTTGCGTTGATGTGGCAGAATCAACACTGGTGATGTAACCAATCGTTCCTTCAACTCTTGGAAACTAGCTTCACATTCCTCAGTCCAATTGAATTTGGTGTCCTTCTTCAATAGCTCAGTCATGGGCTTAGCAATCTTTGAGAAATTCTCGATGAATCTCCGGTAGTATCCTGCAAGTCCAAGAAAACTCCGGATTTCTCCAACTGTCGTGGGTGATTCCCAACTTGTCACT
This sequence comes from Aegilops tauschii subsp. strangulata, assembly GCF_002575655.3. Classification (NCBI taxonomy): domain Eukaryota; kingdom Viridiplantae; phylum Streptophyta; class Magnoliopsida; order Poales; family Poaceae; genus Aegilops; species Aegilops tauschii. The sequence goes on from NC_053035.3 coordinate 287,021,330, forward strand.
GTGTCAACCTTGGCAGGGTCTACTGCTATTCCTTCTCCCGAAATAACATGTCCAAGGAATCCAACTTCCTTCAGCCAAAACTCACATTTGCTGAACTTGGCATATAATTGATGTTCTCTGAGCTTCTCAAGTACCAATCGTAAATGCTCCTCATGCTCTTCCTCATCCTTGGAAAAGATTAAAATATCATCAATGAACACCACGACGAACTTATCCAGGAATTCCATAAACACTTTGTTCATCAGGTTCATGAAATAGGCAGGTGCGTTAGTCAGACCAAATGACATAACGGTATACTCATACAATCCATATCTGGTGGTAAATGCCGTCTTAGGTATATCCTGCTCTCGAATCTTTAACTGATGGTATCCTGATCGTAGATCGATCTTGGAAAATACTTTAGCTCCTTGTAGGCGGTCAAACAAATCATTGATCATCGGCAGTGGGTACTTGTTTTTGATGGTTACTTCTTTCAATCCTCAGTAATCAACAACCATCCTCAGCGATCCATCTTTCTTCTCTACTAGAAGTACTGGTGATCCCCAAGGTGACGAACTTGGGCGAATATAGCCTTTATCCAGTAACTCCTTGATCTGCTTCTTAATTTCCTCCAAATCCTTTGCGGGCATCCTGTACGGTCTCTTAGATATTGGCCCTGTGCCTGGCAATAGTTCAATCAAGAACTCAATGTCTCTATCTGGTGGCATGCCTGGCAACTCTTCTGGAAATACATCCAGATAATCCTTCACCACTGGTACTTCCTCCTGTACAACTCCTGATAAGGAATTTACTTGAGTCATCTTCGGCATATGCCGGGATACATACTTAATCCTTTTTCCTTCCGGGGTGGTAAGCAAAATCGTCTTGTTGGCACAATCGATGTTTCCTCCATACAACGATAGCCAATCCATTCCCAAAATCACATCCAAACCTTGCGACTCCAAAACTATGAGGTCTGAGGGGAAAACATGCCTACCAATGGCCATTGGTATCTGAAAACATCCTTGGGTTGCCATATACTCTGCTCCTGGCGAGGTTACTAACATAGGGGTTCTGAGAACTTTGGTGGATAGCTTAAACTTATTCACAAATCCCCTTGATATGTATGAATGCGATGCACCAGTAACAAAAAGAACGGTTGCAGTAAATGACTTAACCAAAAACTTACCTATTACTGCATCAGGCTGAGCTTCAACCTCCTCCACGCTCACGTGGTTCACATGTCCTTTGTTGAACGGGTTCGGCTTCTTCCCAGAGCTTCCATTGCCATTTCCATTTTGGGCTTCAGGACATTCATTGGCATAATGTCCATTCTTCTGGCACTTAAAGCAAGTGACTTGGCTCAGGTCCCTCTTGGCTGGGGTAGATGGGTTGGTGCGGTTCTGTCCGTTGCTTCCTCCATTCCCATTACCATTTTTAGAGCCATTATGGTTGTGCGAACTACCTCCTCCATGGGTATGCTGAAACTGTCCTCCCGGCTTCAGGGCAAAACGAGGCTTCTGATGAACTCCGGAATTATACTTCCCTTGTCCATACTTCCTCTTACGGTTTTCAATCTGCTGTTGCTTTCCTTCAATCATGAGAGCTCTATCTACCAGCTCCTGGTAGTTGTTGAAAGTTGCTACCATCAACTGCATACTCAGCTCATCATTCAGTCCTTCCAAAAACTTCTTCTGCTTGGCTGCATCTGTAGCAACGTCATCTGGTGCATAACGTGCTAACTTACTGAAATCCTCAACATACTGGCCTACGGTGCGTCCTCCTTGGCGTAGGTTGCGAAACTCACGCTTCTTCATAGCCATAGCTCCTGCTGAAACATGAGCTGTAAGGAAAGCTTGCTGAAACTGGTCCCATGTGACAGTGTCAATAGGGTGCGTGGCTGTATAATTCTCCAGCATGATGCTGCGGGTCCATCAAGCTGATGTCCGGCAAAACGCACTCTCTCCGCATCTGTGCATCCTGCAGTGGTCAACTCCCTTCCAACTTTGCAGAGCCAATCATCTGCAACAATCGGCTTGGTGCTACTAGAAAACACCGGCAGGTTTAGCCTTAAGAAACGGGCTAAGTGATCAACAGGTGGTGGTGGCGGTGGGTTGTTGTTGTTGTTGTTGTTGTTGCCTTGGTTCTGCACTAACACTTGCATCAGGGCATTCTGTTGCTGAATCAACTGGGTGATCTCTGGTGGGAAAACAAATCCGGTGTCGCGTCTCGGAGGCATCTGATAGGTTTAGAAAAGATGAGAGTTAAGAATAGAATGAGGTCTAGAGAGAAAACACTACCCATATGCTCATGAGACAAATACAATCAATATCACTCAATCAATCCAAACAAGGCAAAACAATCGATCTAACTAGCGTTACAAAGTGCTTGAACTATACTATTAAATGGGGGAAAACTACTACTGATATGGTGGTCTAATAAAATTCTAATCCGTTGAAGACTCCATGATGTCTGCTCCGGCTTCTCAACCCAGTCATCTTCAATTGGTTCCGAGTCGGTGTCGTCAATGATGATGTAGTTATCCGGGCAAGTGCATTCGTCGGCTTCTGCTTTTGGCACTGGATTTCCCATGAATACTCCAATCTTCTTCTCCAGGTCGTCATTCTTCCCTACTAGTGCGTTGATTTCCTCCAAATAATCCTCGCGTGTTGCCTTGAGTTCTTCTTGGAGCTCCTTGATCTTGGTTAATGCCTTCTTTAGTTCTTCCTTGTCCGTGCACATCTGGTTCTCCTGGCGACGAATATGTTGGTTTTGCTCCTGGATGAAAGCTACGATTGATCCATCCTTCTTGGTTCTGATCATCTCCCATTGCGCGTCTCGGCGTCCACAAATCTGATAAATTGTATCCTTAAGCTCCTGGTGATAGACTTCTCCAATGCGTCCCATGGCGATGTGTGCGGCCATGCTCTTCCCTAAACTCCAAGTTGGTGCTTCGAAAACCAATCTTATAGGTTCAGTAACTGGCACAAACGTCCTTCCTGGAATGAGAACTTGAATCTTCCAGCTCTCCTCTTCAGGTAATGTGGTGCTGTAGGTTCCGGTCATGCTTGGTATTCCTATGTTCAAGTACTTGGTGACTTCCTTCAAGTGTCGACCAAAAGGCGTGTCTTCATCTGGTTGCATGAACTTGCTCCTTGCATCCGCCATTCCTAAAAGAGTAGAAAGTGGAGAGGGGTCAGAAATGAGAAGAGAGAAGCTTTCTAGGGCTTAAGCTTAGTGGTCGTGTCCTACAGTCAGCGTGTGCTCTGATACCAACTTTGTAACGACCAGACCTCAAATGGTCTGTGCTGCTGTGCACCAGTGTCATCCCTGGATCAGTAATGCTGACACGCACAGTACAAATGGAGGACTTATAACAGAGTAGCAATCACACACTTATTACATCGAGTATCTCCAAAGAGATTAAGTTTGATAAACATGGCTTAAGGCCATCTAATAACGATAACAGCGGAAGACTTGGAAGATAAGTGAGTCCATCAACTCCAGCGGCATCACTGAGTATAAGACCACGACCTAAGGCACCTTACTCGTCGTCTGAAAAGTCTGCAACATGAAACGTTGCAGCCCGAAAACGGGTCAGCACATAGAATATGCTCGCAATGTAACACATAGAGAATAATGAACAATAATAATGCTATACTACATGCATATATGGCTGGTGGAAAGCTCTATGGTTACAATTTTGCGAAAAGCCAATTCTATCCTACTTCAAAGGAATAAATTTTATTTAACTATCATGATGGTTGTGAAACATTGAGATGGTTGACAGCATCTCAATCCCAATTAAATGTCATCAATAACCCAACAAAATTAATTAGAAGTAACATAGTGATGAGATTCACATGATAATCCAAGTACTAGATACTCAAGTTGTCCATAACCGGGGACACGGCTAACCATGATTAGTTTGTACACTCTGCAGAGGTTTGTGCACTTTTCCCCACAAGACTCGATCTCCTCCGTTGGATTACTAGCACTACATGGTGTTTGAGTAACGGATGACCAAGACACAGTCTTTCAGAAGTGTTTGCACCTTACGTATGGGAGACAGTTACACCTACTTTCCCCTACATCTGCTAGTCTACCACTGTAAGAGTTCACACAACTTAGTCAACTATGCTAGAGCCCATAATAGCTTGCGGCTGCACATGGAAGTTTCTTGCATGAATAATCTCATGATCCCTTTGAACCTGGGTGGCGGTCCAAAAGAAAAACAGGCAATCCTGGAATACCCAGGTACCTCAATCCACCCAGATGTGAGTTTTAGTTGGCACCTTAAGTAAACCATTAATTAACAATCTCACATCTGTCATGGAAATCTCTCAAACCCAATCCACGTCTACGAGCATAGCATGGCAATATAATAGCAAACGTAGAAGTAACTCCCAAGGGTTTGATAATAAAACAGGTAATAGGTTCTACCTTAACTACTTCCCAATTCCCACAATTTAATTAGATCCTAATCATGCAATGTTTGAGGAATAGATCTAATGCAATAAAACTGGGTATGGAAGATATGATCAAAGTGTTACTTGCCTTGCTGATGATCCGCAAAACCTAGCGATTCGAAGTAACAAGCGGCACACTCCGGGTACTCTATCGCAAACAAACAAGCATACAATCAGTACTCATCTAATGCACAGGTAAAACTCGAATGAAAGATCCTACCAGAAAGTTCAACTTAAGAACTCCGGTTTGCAAAAAGAATCAACTCGAAAGAAGCAACGAAAGTCAAACTGCGAAAGAAACAAGCTTCGTTTACTAATCTGGATCTAGGTCAGGGCAGAGCTCCGGCGGGGCTCCGGCGGCTCGGGGTGAGGGGCGCGGGGTGCGGGGGCTCGGGGGGGTGCGAGGGGGCGGCGAGGGGCGGCGAACGGCGGCGGCTCGGGCTCGGCTCCGGCAGCGGCGAGCGAGACGAGTGCGGGCGGCGGCGGGCGAGGTGAGAGAAAGAGGGGGGCGGGGTATATAAGGGGGGTGCTCGGCTTGGAGGAGGGGGCAAGCTCCGGCGGGGCTCGGACTCCCGTGTCCATGGAGGACACGGCGCGGCGGCGCTCGCGTGCTGGAGAAGGAGAGGGCGCGGGGCGGCTGGGCCTCGGCTGGGCTTCGGCCCGGCGGGCGCGCGCAGTTTTTTTTAAATACGTTCCGCAGAAAATAATTCGTAGAAAAATAAATAAAAGTCCAAATAATATAAAATAAATATTGCCCCTCTAGTTAGAAAATCTTGAATAGGGTGAACATTTTTTTAACACAAAAAAAATATATTTGAAAACATGCATATTTTTATAATGCAATAAAATTGCAAATAAAATCCGAATAAATTCCAATAAATTATTTTAACACTTTTCCTCCAGTATTTCAATTGTTTTGGAGAAGTCATATTTTCTCCTCTCATTTATTTTGTTTAATGAAATATTTTTCCGGAGAGAAAATAATTAAAACCAAAATCCTCGTCTTATTATTTGATGAAAATCAAATATGAAAATTCGAGAAATTCCCCAACTCTCTCCGAGGGTCCTTGAGTTGCTTAGGATTATCGAGGATTTGTCAAAATGCAATAAAATATTATATGCAATGATGATCTATGTATAACATACCAAATTGAAAATTTGGGATGTTACAAAATACCCATATCTACTATCCATATTGTACTTGTATCACCATCTCTTCGCCGAACTAGTGCACCTATACAATTTACCATTGTATTGGGTGTGTTGGGGACACAAGAGACTCTTTGTTATTTGGTTGCAGGGTTGTTTGAGAGAGACCATCTTCATCCTACGCCTCCCACGGATTGATAAACCTTAGGTCATCCACTTGAGGGAAATTTGCTACTGTCCTACAAACCACTTCACTTGGAGGCCCAACAATGTCTACAAGATGAAGGTTGTGTAGTAGACATCATCGTGATTATTTGAAGTTCTATCAATTGCCCAACAGTAATTTGTTTACCCACCGTTTGCTATTTTCTCGAGAGAAGCCACTAGTGAAACCTACGGCCCCTGGGTCTCTTTCTCATATTTGCTTTTGCGATCTACTTTTCCTTTGCTTTTATTTTCAGATCTATTAAACCAAAAATAAAAAAATACCTTGCTGCAATTTATTCCTATTTTATTTTATTTTATTTGGCGTTCGATATATCAATCTACTACAATTTATTCACATCTGTTTACCTATCTTGGGGCGCCGCTACCCGAAAGGGATTGACAACCCCTTTTACACGTCGGGTTGCGAGTATTTGTTATTTGTGTGCAGGTGTTGTTTACTTGTGTTGCTTGGTTCTTCTACTAGTTCGATAACCTTGGTCTCATAACTGAGGGAAATACCTACCGCCGCTGTGCTGCATCATCCCTTCCTCTTTGGGGAAATACCGACGTAGCTTCAAGACGCATCAAGCACCCAAGCACCGGTCCACCCACATATCAAAGTAGCAAACACGAATCAAACAAAGATGATGAAAGTGACGACATGAAATTCCTGTGTGTCCTCAAGAACGCTTTGCTTATTATAATAGACCATACCTTGCTATACTTTTGTTACCGTTACTACTTATTGCTTGTTACAAATTACCTTGCTATCAAAATACTTGTTACCAATAATTTCAGTGCTTGCAGACGATACCTTGCTGAAAATCGCTTGTCATTTCCTTTTGCTGCTCACTTGGTTCGACACTCTTACTTATCGAAAGGACTACGATTGATCCCCTATACTCGTGGGTCATCACACACTTGCTGGTAAATTATTGTCTGCCATTCTTGAAATCATCATCGACTTCTTCCTTAGTTTAATCATTTTCTATGATTTGCTCAGCCTGCACAACATCTATGCTCTCTGTGTATAGAACATTATTCTTTACTGTGAATAGTGTGCTTTATTGGGCACACAAGTATATGGATCATAGCCTTGGGCGAGCAATGTGCTCGCACGCGTCGTGCTAGCTCGAGGTTCCTTCTATGCTAAGTTTCCATTAATTGATGGTGTTTTATGAACACTCCACCGTTTCCCACCATTTCCTCATCGGTTTCCCGCCGCCACCTAGCGATATTGTGCATAAACCTATGCGGCGCACGACACATCGAGGCAACAAGTACAGCCTATAGCCCCTCTAACTTTTCCAAGCATGCCAACCCACTGAAGCGCCGCCGCTGCCATCAACCTCCTCAACGAGGAAAATGAGAAGGCACCACAGTCTGTCGAGGCCGAGGGTATCCTCGGCAACGCAATGGACGATGTCGTGTTGCGCGTCACCGCCAGGGTTGAGCAGACCCTTGGTGCACGACACTTCAGCGCCGAGGATCAAGATAAGCATGTCAGCAACGAGAGGCTGCAACTCGTCGCACAACATGATCGATGGTGCGCTGCGGAGCAAGCTAGGCGCGTCCGCGCTGATAGGCTGTGGCTCACTGCACAACGAGACCGCCCGAGTGCCGCAGAGCAAGAGGCGTGGCACGCCGCACAACAAGAGCGGATCCAATGTGGCTTGTCTGCTGTCGACAGGGAGTCGCAGCTAGGTACATGGCCCGTCAGTAGCCCCATGCCTCGCTAGGAGTGGGCAGAGGTTGTCTGTGACGTACTTGCACCAAATGCCCGCCGCACCATTCACATGGATCGGGTTGTTTGCCTTGTCCACGGCCCGCTCGATGCCAATGCGCTGGTCGCGAGGCTCGACCGCCTCTTTGGCCCAGGTGTCCACCTAGGCGCGGTAGTGGAACATGGTCGTCGCATCCTCAAGCTGGTGATCTGTGATGAAATAGCCAACTTGGAGCTCGAGACCGCGCTCCAGATGTACCGCGAGCATGTCGACCGCTTGGACGAACGCGTGCATGAGTTCAGCCAGAGACAAGATCTACCGTAGGCAAGGCTACTGGTCATGGACGTGTTTTATTTTGTTGAGTCATTTCGACGTGGATCGCTATGTATTCGCAACAATCATAATATTGCTCTATTTCAATTGTTTACTCTGTTTCCCATTCTTATATATTGTTCTGTTTCAATATGTATATATATGCTTTCCATTTTGTATATGTGAATGATAATAGCTAGATACAAATTAGTATACGAAAACAGATAGAAAAATGAAATTCATAATATATATTAGTTGTTCATTAGTTCATCATAGAATATATATAATATCATCACATATACGTGATGAAACTTAACTACTATGTACAATGCATAAAATTGAAAACAAACAATACTAAAGCTAATAATCCCTCCTTAGGGGGGCAGTATTCTAGCAGCCCCTCGCTAGCAACTCCCTGGTGCGTGACGTCTTCCCAGCGTGGAGGCAGTACTCCACCTCCTCCGCCTCGCGGCATTTGACGTACCGGTCTGCCTCTTGCTGGCGGACGCGTGTGAACGATCTTGCCATTTTGTTGGGCACCCACCGAAGCTCCTCGTCGGTGGCACGCTGAAGCTTATCAGCCCACCTCCACGCAGCGATGAGACGCGTAGGCACCTTTGGCCTTCCTGGGGAAGTACCCGTCTTCGTATACCTCCTCCGCAAGTCAACACGCCCGCCCCCAAAGCTCGAGCACCTCCTTTTCCAGGCGGCCTCACGGGCTTCACAGACCGCCTGGTACCTGGCTTCCTCCTCCGCCATCTCCTTCTTGAATGCCACTTGCCTGGCTTTCTCAGCTGGAGGCAACGACTTCCATAAACAAATATTATAATGGCCCCAAAACCACTCCAAAGTTGCGGGGTCCGCCGCAACCTCGTCCGACGGTGCGTACGAGTCCTCCTCGTCACTGCTCTACAACTGAACATCCTCGGGGGGAGGCGCCTTCTCATCGGCGAGTGGGCAGATTGGCGACGCCATGGCAGAGATTTGTGTATGCATGTGTGTGTGTGTGTGAGAGAGAGAGAGAGGGAGGGGTGATATGTCTCCATCGTATCTACTTTTCCTCTTCTTTTGGACTCTAATTTGCATGATTTGAATGAAACTAACCCAGATTGACACTGTTTTTAGCAGAACTACCATGGTGTTGTTTTTGTGCTGAAATAAAAGTTCTCGGATTGGAACGAAACTTTGCGAGGATTTTTTATACAATAAAAGAGAATTACTGGAGCCAAGAACCACCGAAGGGGGGCACCTGGGTGGGCACAACCCACCAGGGCGCGCGAGTTCATGTATTCACTATGTGTTAATGCTTTGTTCCAGTTCTCTATTAAAAGGAGGCCTTAATATCCCTTAGTTTCCAATAGGACCCCGCTGCCATGGGAGGGTAGGACAAAATATGTCATGCAAGTTCTTTCCATAAGCACGTATGACTATTTCTGGAATACATGCCTACATTATATTTATGAACTGGAGCTAGTGCCGTATCACCCTAGGTTATGACTGTTATATGATGAATATCATCCAACAAATCCACCGATCCATTGCCTACGAATTTCTCTTATATTGTCCCTGCTAAGTTACTATTGCTATAGTTACTGTTACACTTGCTACAAAATCATTGCTATCACTGTTACTGTTACTATTGCTGCTACTACTACTATCAAAACTATCATACTACTTTCCTACTGATCACTTTGCTGCAGATAATTAATCTCCAGGTGTGGTTGAATTGACAACTCAGTTGCTAATACTTGCAAATATTCTTTGGCTCCCTTGTGTCGAATCAATAAATTTGGGTTGAATACTCTACCCTCGAAAATTGTTGCGATCCCCTATACTTGTGGGTTATTAAGACCTTTTTCTGGCACCCTTGCCGGGGAGCATAGCTATATTTGTTGAGTCACTTGGGATTATTATCAAATTATCACTATGAAGAATCTGAAGGATGCTAAAACAAAGATCGTTCCCTCTAGATCGAGGGGAGGTAAGGAACTGCCATCACACTCTGCACTTGATTCACCTTCTGTTTTGAGTAGACTTGCAACACCACCACATGCTATTAATCCTATTATGTCGCAAGTCATTGATGCTACTACTTCTGCTATGAATGATACTCATGATGATGCTAGTACCTTGCTTGATGATAATGTGCCACTAGGTGAATTTCTTGATGAACAACTTGCTAGAACTAAAGCTTTTGAGAATGATGAAACTGATGAAATTACTGAAACTGATGAAGGGCTTGAAACTAAAAATCTTGAAACACCTATTAGATCTAATTCTCCTAGATATGAATTGCCTAAGATACCGGAAGGATATGTTATGGATGAGGAGACAACTGGAGACTTTCTTGCTTGCAATGATAGGGGCTATCTTAAGAAATTATTATGCAAACTGAAAGAAAAATCTTTGAATGCTAGAATGAAATGTGATCCTAAGTTTGCTACTTCACCTATCTTTGTTGATGATAAGGCTTATGAATTCTCTGTCGACCCAGAGTTAATTACTTTGGGTGAATCTGATCCTTTCCATGGTTATGAAACTGAAACTATTGTGGCACACCTTACTAAGTTCAATGACATAGCCACCCTATTTGCTCATGATGAGAAAATTCGCTACTATTATATTCTCAAGTTATTTCCATTCTTGTTAAAGGGTGATGCTAAGACTTGGTATAATACTCTTGCTCCTGGTTGTGTGCGTAGTCCCCAGGATATGATTTACTATTTCTCTGAAAAATATTTTCCTGCTCATAAGAAACGAGCTGCTTTACAAGAAATATTTACTTTTAGCAAATTGAAGAAGAGAGTTTCCCACAAGCTTGGGGAGGCTTCTCCAATTTCTTAATGCTTTGCCTGATCATCCACTTAAGAAAAATGAAATACTTGTTATCTTCTATAATGGACTAACCGATGCTTCTAGGGATTTCCTAGATAATTGTGCTGGTTGTATTTTTAGGGAACGAACCGTTGAACAAGCCGAAGAACTATTGAATAACATATTGAAAAATTATGACGATTGGAATCTTCCCGAACTACCGCTTAAACCCACTCTGAAGAAGAGGGGTATCTTATATCTCAGTCACGAAGATATGCAAGAGGCAAAGAAATCTATGAAGGAAAAAGGTATTAAAGCTGAGGATGTCAAAAATTTACCTCCTATCAAAGAAATACATGGGCTTGAAACACCACCACCACCTAAGGTGGTAGAGGTAAATTCTTTAATGAAATTCAATGACAATGACAATCCTTATAATATGCATCCTATTCAATGCCTTTATGAGTTTGACAACTACATTAGAAAACAAGATCACTTCAATGCAATGTTATGAAACAACTGAAATATAATTCTGATATGATTGCTCACTTGAGTGACTTGTTATTTAGAATTACCAATGACGTTATAGGTGTAGGAAAACATGCCTCCATGGTTCAAACTCAATTACAACAAGTTGCTAAATCTCAAAGAGAATTGCTTGATGAAATGAACAATAATATCAATGATCATGTTGTTAGAGTAATGACTAGAGGGGGTAGAATGACTCAGGAACCTCTTTACCCTGAGGGACACCCTAAAAGAATTGAACAAGTCTCTCAAAGAATTAACACTGATGCACCTAGTCCTTCTAAAAAGAAAAAGAAGAAGAAAAGTGATAGGACTTTGCATGCCTATAGTGAACCTGAAATACAAAAACTTCCTGATAATGACAATGATGTTTCTATGTCTGATGCTGTAACTCAGTCTGGTAATGAACACTCACCTTCTGATAATGAAAAAGATAATGATGTGGTTCATGAAGACACTCAAACAAATAATAAACAACCAGACAATGATGTTGAAATAGAACCAGCTGTTGATCTTGATAACCCGTAACCCAAGAATAAAAGATATGATAAAAGAGACTTTGTTGCTAGAAAACATGGTAAGGAAAGAGAACCATGGGTTCAAAACCTAAGCCCTTTCCACCTAAATCAACTAAGAAGAAGGATGATGAAGAATTTCAACGCTTTGCTGAAATGATTAGGCTAGTCTTTTTGCGTACCCGCTTGACTGATATCTTAAAAATGGCCCCTTATCCAAAGTACATGAAAGACATCATCACCAACAAGATAGAAATACCGGAAGCTGAAATCTCCACCATGCTTGCTAATTATTCATTTAAGTATGGAGTACCTAAAAAACTTGGAGATCCGGGAATACCAACTATACCTTGCTCCATCAAAAGAAATTATGTGAAAACTGCTTTATGTGATTTAGGAGCTGGTGTTAGTGTCATGCCTTTCTCTTTATATAAATGACTTGACTTGAGTAAACTCACACCTACTGAAATATCTTTGCAAATGGCTGACAAATCAACTGCCATACCTATCGGTATTTGTGAGGATGTGCCCGTTGTTGTTGCTAATGTTACTATCTTAACTGACTTTGTTATACTTGAGATGCCCGAGGACGACAACATGTCGATTATCCTTGGTAGACCCATTTTGAATACTGCACGGGCTGTTCTTAATTGCAATAAAAGCAAGGTCACTTTTCATATCAATGGTAATGAGCATACGGTGCACTTTCTGAAGAAACAATTCCAAGTGAATGGTTTTAACGTTATTGAAAAATCTCCGACAATCACTATTGGAAGTTTTCAACTACCTCCTACTGGCAAAAAGAAATATGAAATGCTTATTGTTGGGGACATTCATATCCCCGTTGAGGTAACTTAGTGCTTTACAAAAGATCTTCGGTTTCATGCTAATCGAATGTGGTTGTTAATAAGACTTGATTAACCTTATTAATGGATCACTTTTGGGAGGTATGAAGTTGATGAATTCAGTAGGCACTACTCTCTGTCCTTACTTTTATTTTATGTTTTCCTTAGTTAAATAAAATAAAATACCTTGTTTTATCAGTTTTCTGAATTTCCCGTGCAATAAAAATGACCCAAAAATAAAAGTTCTCAGAATGCTCTAAAATTTTGATACGATTTTTTTTTCTGAATTTTTGATGCAAATAACATCAGAGGAGGGTGCACCAGGTGGGCACAACCCACCTAGGCACGCCAGCAGCCCCAGTAATGCCCTAGTGGGTTGTGGTCCTCACGTGGGCCCCTCACTTATTTCTTTAGCCCATGTCACCACCTACCTCCAGAAAAAATCGTCATTGCTCTCTCTCTCTCTCTCTCTCTCTCTCTCGTGTTCTTGCTCTAAAGCCCGCGGATTTCGATCTCTTTGCTCGAAGCTCCATTTTCAAAACTGTTTTGGGGGATTGCTACTTGGTATGTGACTCCTCCATTAGTCCAATTAGTTTTTGCTTTAGTGGTTTATATTTTGAATAATTAGTTACTCTTGGTGCTGCTTTAGATGAGTCTGCATGTTGAATTCTTAGAGTTCTAAGTAGTATGAATGCTTGATATGGCTTATTTTGATTCGGCGGTATTGTAAGATGAAGCAACCCAGACCAACCTTACATGTCCATGTACATGAGCCGGTTCCACCGACAGACATGCAACTAGTTTTGCATAAAGGTGGCTGGCGGGTGTTTGTTTCTCCTACTTTAGTTGAATCAAATTTGACTATGGCCGGTCCTTGAAGAAGGTTAAACAGCAAACTTGACGAAACACTATTGTGGTTTCATGCGTAAGTAAGAACGGTTCTTGCTAGAAGCCCGTTGTAGACACGTAAAACTTGCAACAACAAAGTAGAGGACGTCTAACTTGTTTTTGCGGGGCATGTTGTGATGTGATATGGTTACACTACAAAAAAAAGACACATCCGTGACATTTTGGGCCAAACGAAAAAAATTTATGTCATACTTATGACACTTCTATGACGATAATTGTGACAAAACCCGGTATCATCATAGATGTGGTGGGCTCCTACTTCTATGAAAAAAATCATGACAGAAAATGGGTTTTCGTCCTGGGCGGGCCGGAGACGCAGCTGCATGACATTCTTTGGGCCGTCCATGACGGAACAAACCGTGGTAGAAGCGAGGGCGAGGAAAATATTGAGGTGTTCCCGGTTACGGTGGGTGGTCGGGGCCGAGCGATGTGCGTTTCTCTCGTACACGCACGTGCATGGGTGTGAGGCGTTAGGCTCTAACTGAACCCGAGCGAGGCTTTGGGCTCTAACTAAACCCGAGCGATTGCACTGCAGGCTACGCGTTACTGAACCCGAGCGATTGATCGATGGCTGTTAACTGAACCCGATCGAGCGATTCCTTCGCTACTGCTGCTAACTGAAGCCGATCGATGCTGCCTCTGGATGAACAGTGACCGTTGCTGGGGGGGTTTGGATGAATAGTTCTCGGTGGGGGTGGATGAACAGGACCCCGTGGTGTTGCCTCTGGATGAACAGGACCCGATCGATCGAGCCGGTTGGGGCTGGATGAACAGGACCCCATGGAGGGCTGGATGAACAGGACCCCGTGGAGGGCTGGATGAACAGGACCACCCCGTGGAGGGCTGGATGAACAGTAGATGGTGGAGGGCTGGATGAACAGTAGCCCGTGGAGGGGTGGTTGAACTGGAGCCCGTGGAGAGGGCTGGTTGAACAGTAGCCGGTGGAGCATCGGTGGAGGCTGGATGAACAGTCACAGGTGGAGGCTGGAGGAGGCCGACGGTGGATGAACAATAGCCCGTGGAGGCTGGAGGGGGTCGACGGTGGAGATGAACAATATCCCGTGGAGTCCTGTTTTGCGGTACGCCACACCCCTCCCGATGAACAGGACCCCCGTTTTGACCGTAGGAGCTCCGTTTCCTCCGTTTTGTGGTACACCAGACCCCTCCCGATGAACAGGATCCCGTTTCGAACGTGGCCGGTCGAACACAAGGCCGTTTCCTTTGTTCTGCGGTACGCCAGGCCTCGTTTCCATCGACTGTTCCGTCCAAGCCCTCCCGATGAACACGACGATGCATTCCGTTCCGACCCAGCCGGTAGGCTCCTCATGAACACGACGACGACGCAGTTTCTCCATTCCGACCCAGCCATGTACACGAGCCCTGGCCGTACGTATGCGCGAGTAGGCATTCGAGACCCCGCCCGTATGTACGTACATGGCCGTGTTTTCATTCTTCCACCCTGGCCGCTGTACGTACGTGTACATGCTACGTGCGCGCCTCTACTACGACACGTGCACACCTCTACATCGACCAGTATGTACGTACACGTTCGTGACCAGAATGACAACGCTACGTACGCTTCGACCAGGTGGGTCCCGACTGCCAGGCACTTCCTTCCGTGCGAAGATGTAGCTAGTGGGTCCCAGCAGTCAGGGGGCGAATCATTTTTTTTGCCCGGACACACTTCCTTGCGTGCGAAGATGTAGCTGGTGGGTCCCAGCAGTCAGGGGGGAAATGTTTTTTGCGAAATACAGTGGCACGTCCGGTGGGTCCCTGATGTCAGGTGGAGGAATCATTATTTTGCGCGTAATAAGGAGGCACTTCCTTGCGGCCGCCGTGGACCCAGCTGTCAGCCTCTCCACGTATAGTACTCTTCCGATGGAAGTTGTTCCTTGACAATGTTGACCACGCCGCGCCGAGAGCACCAGGGCGGTGGACGACAGCGAGGCCTAGGAAGGGGACGACGCGGAGCCAGGGAAAACGCGGTAGTGGAAGCCCGTGCAGAGAGGAGTACGAGGGTTCACTGGTTCAGCTGCGGTGTGAGGCTGCCGTCGCCGCAGGGCCTGGCCAGCGGTGGGAATAGTAGGGGCGGTGAGGCCTCCGCGGCAGCACAGCCGGCCACGGGTGGCAGGAGCATGCGGCACGACCGGCGCTGCTTTGGGCGGCTAGATCAAGAAGACCAGAGGTTGAAGAAGCACTACGGCCGTTGGATGAACATCGTACGGTCACTGGAGCTAGAATCGTTCATATTGACTAAGTTGACAACGCACTCCGTCCCCGTCAACTTAGTAGGCCCACAAGTTAGCCAACCACCAAGGTGGGTCCCAACTAGCAGGGGGAGTATTCATTTATTTGTGCGTAATAAGGAGGCACTTCCGGTGGGTCCGAGCTGATAGTAGGGGGAACGTTTTTTCATGAAATACGGTGGCCCGTACGGTGGGTCCCAGCAGTTAGGGGAAACGTTTTTTTGCCAAATACGGTGGCCCGTCCGGTGGGTCCCTGCTGTCAGGTGGAGGAATAATTATTTTCCGCGTAATAAGGAGGCACTTCCTTGTGGCTGCCGTGGATCCAGTTGTCAGCCTCTCCACATACAGTACTCTTCTGATGGAAGTCGTTCCTTGACCACGTTGACCACGCCGCGCCAAGAGCACCAGGGCGGTGGACGACGGCGACGCCTAGGAAGGGGACGACGCGGAGCCGGGGAAGACACGGCAGTGGATGCCCACGCGGAGAGGAGTACGAGGGTTCACTGGTTCGGCTGCGGTGTGAGGCTGTCGTCGCCGCAGAATAACAGGGGGTGTGGGTGAGTAGAGGGATGCCCTGGCCAGCCGTGGGAGTAGTAGGGGGCGGTAAGGCCTGCGCGACAGCACAGCCTGCCACGGGAGGTAGGAGCAGGCGGCTTGACCGGCGCTGCTTTGGGCGGCTGGAGCAAGAAGACCAAAGTTTGTAGAAGCACGACGGCCGTTGGATGGACATCGTACGGTCACTACAGCTAGAATCGTTTATATTGACTAAGTTGACAAAGCCCTTGGTACGCGTCAACTTAGTAGGCCCACAGGTCAGCTTCCGAAATGGTGCGCCCCAGATGTGAGGGGGAGGAATCATTTTTTGGGCGGGTGAAGCTAGAATATCCGAGATTGAAGAAGAAGCACGGCATCCGTTGGATGGACATCCAACGGCCACTGCTGCTAGAACCGTGTGTTGACTATAAGTTGACATACGCGTCAACTCTCTTTTTTTTGCGGGGACGCGTCAACTTAGTAAGGTCACAAGTGTGTGGCAGAGAACTTATAGCCCATTTGAGATCTGTAAGAATGTGCAGCCAATTTTTATATTCTAATGGAATTTACTACAACCCATTTACAGTTTGTTAAAAGTATAACCCATTTGAACCAACCGTTCAAAACAGAATTCAATAAAATTTCCCACATTTTGATGGGATCCGAAATATTTTTATCCCGAAATTTCTAGTCAGATTAAATACAATTTCAATATAAATTTATATTATATAAAAATCCAATGAAACATTGCGCTCGCAACAATTAATGAAATTAAAATTTTCGATATCCAAAAATAATATTTTATAAAGTAATTACGTGTTTGGTGCATTTTTTATAGTTACTGCCCAGTTTTTATAATTACATCCCATTCATTATTTCTTAAAGCCCATTTCCTTGTTAAGCCTAATGCATCCCTCCTAGGAAAGATTTGCAGCCCAACGGGGCGGAGAATAACAACTTGACCTTGCCTGGGTATTCCTAAAAAAAGTATAGCTGGGCTAGCCATTTTCAGCTTGAAAAAAATTAATATCTGGGCTGGATATCTGGCCTGGGCTAGACGGGCCACAGCCCACCCAGTTAATACCTGCAGCAATGTTTTCGTTGTTGTTCAGAGGAGAAAAATTAATATCTGGGCTAAACATCGCTCAAGAAAAACTCTGTAGTGCTCACACCTCAAAAACACAAATACTGCTCGAGCTGCTTGGTCTCAGCTGTCGGCCGCTTCTTGTGCAATTCTCTCATTTATTGACTACATAGGTTGACAATGGTGTGGGACCGTGATGTCAGGAAACCAGGAGGAAGCAAAAAATATAGTTTTATATACTAATAAGGAGGCACTTGCGTACGTGCGGCTATGGCCCTGGTGGGCCCCCACTGTCATCCTCTCCAAGTAAAGTCATCTCCTCATCCTCATGTCCGTTGACCATGTTGACAACGCGAGACGGCGGTGCCACGGCGAGTGCAACAACTCGAAGGATGACGGAGAGGGCCTCGTGGGCCCTAGGGATGGTCTGATACAGCGCCCGCTGCTCATTCGGGAAACCAGGATCATAGGGCCACATGTCCGCGATGGCATTGTCGTTCGCTTGTTCACCGGTGCTCGTTGAGGAGACGGAGGTTGTAGCATAGGTCCTCCTGCGCTGGTAGCTCTTCTGCCATTAGGGCGTCGAAGTGCGGCCGCACCTGCTCTATGGTGAACACGGCATGAACCGGCTTGGACAGTGGCGCCGACTCCTGGTCGGAAGCTACGTCCATCGTCTGATTGTCGTCGCTCAGCTCGACGAGCTAGCTGGCGACTCAGCATGTCCGGCTGCTGGACCGACCCGCTGCCAAGCACGAGTCTGACTGCGCTGGCCCACCCAGACCGCCTCCCTCGCCCGCGCGCGCTTTCCGCCCGAAACGGTCAGCGCCACCCGCCCCGCTTCCCGGTACAGGCGATTGCTCCGCCTTCAAATGACACAAGTGTCGTCTGTCCGTCCTTCTGCCGCCCACATTAATGATACGCGGTTGCTGCGGCGGCTACTCTGGCACCACAGGTCCGTCGCTCCGCCGCCCACCATTGCTATATAAATTGTTGTGCCGGCCATAGCCGCAGTCATCCGCATCCGTTCCCTTTCTCCTGTTCACACCACTACTGTCCACCATGGCTTCCTCACGCTCCAGCGCTCTTTGGGGCGGGCGGACGACGGACCACAAGGAGATGGCAGCCAGAGGACGACGACGTCCCAATGGAGAACATGGTAGTCGATGATCCGGCGCCAACCCCCTCCTTCGCGCCATCCTCGCTGGTGCATTGCACCATGACCATTGGCGTGGCCCCTGCCCAATATATCCACACGGTGAGGCAGAAGCGTGAGGAGCAGTTCCGGGAGGCGCAGACCGACGCCGCCTACAACCACCATCTCCTCCAGGAGCACCTGCAGGCAGAGGAGCAGCTCGCTGCGGAGCGGGCGGAGCAGGAGGTGCTGCTCGACTCGTACCGCTCCACCCGCGAGGGCCGCCTCGAGCGCTGCCGGTACCGCATGCGGGTGGCGGAGGTTGCGGCCGCCTACAGAGAGGGCGATGAAGCGGGCGAGGCACTGTTTGGCGAGACCGAGGACGAGGCAGAGGACAATGCTGGCTCCGACGAGTCCCCGCTCCGCTGGCATCGACGAGGCCCTGCTCCGCCGAGGCCCCGCGGCTCCAACAACTAGGCAGAGAACACTGCCAGCTCCGCCGAGGCCCCACCCTGCCAGCAACAAGGGGGAGGATTTCCCCCGCTCCGCCGAGGCGCCCGCCGGCAATGAGGCAGAGGACAACATCGGCTCCACCGAGGCCCCGCCCCGCTGCCAGCGAGGCCGCGCCACACAGAAAACGAGGAAGAGGAACACGGTAGGTCGCCGCCGCTCGGGTCCAAGTAAGGCCACCGCTGGTACCATCCGGTTGAAGCCAAGCTAGGTGGGTTGACCACTGACGACCGGTTAGCTTCTTGGCGGCGACGTGGAGTCGGAGAGCTATGTTGGAGAAGGAGGCTGCTTCTACTTAACTCCTGGTGCAGTTGGGTGACTGACACGTGGGCCCAACAGGCATCTGGGCCACATGTCAGTTACGCAACTGCACCTGCAGTTCAGTCACTGAAGCTTCTGTTCGGCTCAGCCGGACACAGGTGGGTAGCTTTGATTAATTAATTATACCTCCAGCGCACCCCTTTTTAGTTGAAGAATGTATGAAATGTAATGAAATCCGGCATGTTTATATGAAATCCGACCGTCTATGAATGAATTTATTTTGATTAGTTTGAATTCTTGTATCATTGGCATTGGATGAACATGCAAAACAATATGTACTAGCATTATTCTCAGGGTGATCACCTCGTTTGCAGCAGTTTCACATGTACTCGCTCCGGTCCTTTCTAGTCTGCATACAAGTTTTGTCTGCAGTCAAAGTATCTCTACTTTTAACAATCTTATAGAAAAAAGTATGCACTTTCACAATGTGCGAAGTAAAAAGGAATAGAAGGAGCACAAAGAGTTTGAGCAGCTTTTTAGTGTTCATGTACATTGCAATCAAACACACAGGCCTGGCAATTCATAGAGAACATTCAAAACAATCGATGATTATGCATGTCAGCGATTCACATGTCAGAGCCAATATTTACTTCACAACTAAAGAATAAAGAAAAAATGGATCGACGCTGGTGACAACAAAGGGCGTCCCATTCGAAAATATCAAACGCATGTCTTCTTGCTAAAATCAATGAGCAAAATTTGACAAGGTTTTCCATTCCAAAATATCAAATGTCTACGATTGTAGAATGGGCAGGGTTTGCCATCAGTTCGGACATTGACATGGCACCTCGTGCTAAATAAACCAGCTGTTCTTTTTGTGCAGTTCCACCAAAATCAACCAAATTCGCGCGTAGCTTGTATGATTTCGCCCTTATATGTTGCAACGCCTTGAACTTATCGGCACCTCCTTTCTTGTGGTGGAAATGAATGATTCGATGTATTCATGAACATTTTGTGCAGTTCCCATTGAAATCAAGCTGAGCACCCCTATTTGCACAAATACAAAAAAAGTGATTAGTATAAAGCAAACTGTACTATGAATTGACAGTTTAAACAGGCACCTATATACATGGTCCATGTAGAGCACACTTTTAGAAAAATGGAACTCACCGGAAAGAATCCTAGAACAACATTGTACTCTTGCATCACAGCAAGAAAATGGAGATTTGTCAGTCCTTCTGAGCTGAACTTAGTTTGGTCTTGTGGGGAGTAATGTAACCATCCTTCAACTGCTCCTTCTGATGAGAAGATAGACAGGGCTTCATCATCCTGGCATAATTGGAACTAGTCACTTCACGTACTCCATATTCTTCTTCAGAGGAGGATGATCCTGTTGTGCAAATACAAGAGGACAACTAAATGCTAGCATTCCTGTTTGCTCGAAAAAAAGGAAAGGAAATATTTAAAACAACACAGATGAAGCACTTCTCAAGGACAATACCACTTTTTCATGACAGTATCTAAACAGTACCACAACATCAATAGAGATGACAAAACTCAATCATATGGATGAAATCAGTGGGCGAGTACCAACCTTTGTCAGGAGGCTTATTGTGTAGAGCATACAGATGAAGCACTTCTCCGGAACCATCTGTTGCTATCTACTATAGGGGCCATGCTTACTATATACTCCTCGATTAGTTTAATAATTCCAACATCTTCTTGTGCAGTTCCACTCAAATATATGGTATCTTCAAAAAAGATCCCTGTTTGCACAAGTAGAGATAATTACGTATTACATTAAGAGTGGCATCAAATCAGTGGCAAAACAATTGCTCGTTCCAGCCATAGCAATAAATTAAGATGCAAAACTATATCATTACTTGTGTCATGACAGTTCCAGTGCTTCATTACAGCACTGGGAGTTGATTTTTGTTTTTCTTCCGCTTGTTCTTCCCCTTCATCACTTGGTTCAATAACAGACAAGCTTCGCCTTCAATGTAAGATTTGGCATGTCAATTAGGTTGCACAAGTATAACACTAAACAATGACATTAATTTTCTGATGAAAGTGGCAAAATACAGGCCAATAGTTGTGAAATATCCTGATCTTACCTCAATGGGATATTACGGTGCACATACAGATTGGAAGTCTTGTCTCCATTTGTGCAGTTCACTAAAATCAAGCAAAATTACCGTACAAGTAGCACAACATATGAAAGCACACTGCAGAATCATGTGAAAGAAGGCTAGTACTAACCTCTCATGACGCGGAATTCAAACAACTCACAAGAAGATCTGAACCAAATTTGGCAACACGGATAGGAAGTAAGATCTCCTCTTGTGCAGTTCCACTAAGATCAAGCAATCAAGCAACATTGTCGGTATGACATTTTGGTTGAACTGCACAAAACACTCTTAAAACAAAAGTGTTTTGTGCAGTGCAACAAAAGGTCACAATGGCAACGAGGTGAAGTAGATAACCCTGTTTACACAGAGGTGCAAAGGAAACAACTAGTGGTCAATAATGGTGGATGACACAAAAGCCAACAAAAAGAAGCATCTACCTTATCTAAATGGGAAAGAAAGCAAGACATTAGCATTTCTCAAACGGTGGCATTGATTTATATTAACAGAGAGATTATATTAAAAATAAAATTCGTTAAACATGTAATTTGCTTTTAACTGTGGCATTGCATCAATTTTCCAGCGGCATTATTAGAGGGTGTTTGTTTACAGGGACATTTTGGTGGAGGGACTAAAAAACTCCGTGTCAGTCCCATCTAAACCAAACAGGAGGGACTTTTAGGGACTAAAAGTGGGCATTTGGGACTAAAGAAAGAAGACCCCAAGGGAGAGTCTTTTTGGGACTTTTTCCAACAGTTGCCCCTGCCACGCATCGCACCTTGTCTCTATTAGTTCATTACTAGGGGTAACATGGTCTTTTAGCATGTCCTTTAATAACCTCTAGTCCATGTTTAGTCCCTGGAACCAAGCAGGTAGGGACTAGGGAGTTTTTAACCAAACAGGGCCTTAGATTAACAACAACTAAAGAGTTGCACGGGACAGTGCACGCACCAGCACCATGTGCATCTACCGATGTACTGGGGTGATGCACAGTCTGTTGCAACAAAGAACAAACAACCAAGGAGCATATTTGTGTTGGTCCCAGTTTTGTTATCTTTATACACCTTTCCCTAGGTGAGCGCAACAAATCTAGTCCTGCTCAAACTCTACAGCCTTGTCCCCCAAAACAAAAGATCAGTTCGTTACAGATGTGCGTACTGCGTTTGTCATTGTTTTCCCTTTTCGACCAACATAGGTGTTGGATAGCCAGTCTGTACTAGTACTTTCCCCACTTCCTTTCCTCTTTGAACCACGTCCTAGATTTATGCTATACAACTTTCCCCACTACTTTCCCCCATTCCTGTCCTCTTTGAACCACGTCTTAGATTCATGTGATACAACTTTCCCCCTTCCTTTCCTTTTTGAACCATGTCCTAGATTCATGCTATACAACTTTTCCCACTACTTTCCCCCATTCCTTTCCTCTTTGAACCACGTCCTAGATTCATGGTATACAACTTTCCCCACTACTTTCCTGTTTGATCCAACACCTTGATTCGAGTGCAGAAGCGGAAAAAGCCCACATGCAGCTAGAGCAATGCATGTGGAATAAGTAAATTATACCTTAAGGTTCTTGGGGTGTGGTTCGGTGGGCGACCGGAGGCCGTTCGAGCCACACTATGTACGTCGATGAAGAGGGGGTCAGAGGCCCTCCCGCGTCGCCGCTGGGTGAAGGTGAACAGCTGCGCCGGCAGTGGATTCCCTCCCTCGCCGACGACGACAACGTTAAGCCTCCTTCCCTTCCCAGCGGACGGATCATGCCGGCTCTTTGACCAGCAGTGAGGGGAGAGATAGAGGCCAACGAAGTCTTGTTTAGATCTGGAGAGGGTGAGAGAGTGTGAAGAGAGAAACTACAAGCAGACCAGCAGTGAGGGAAGAGAGAGAGAGAGGCCAACGAAGTCTTGTTTTGATCTAGAGAGGGTGAGAGAGTGTGAAGAGAGCAACTACAAGCGCTGAGGCTCCAGCGTGTATATATATACTGGAGAGAGTGTGAAGAGTGCAAACCCTAGAAAACAAGCGCCGAGGTTGTAGCTTATACGTGATGAGGTGATTATACGGTCACTACGAGATCGTATAGCTCCGTATCCATCCATTTTGACCAGTCAAAGAATCCTCCTGGCACGAATTATGCTCAAGTGTAGTTATCGAACCCGAGACCTCAAGTTTGATGAGCGAACAGGCTAACCAGCTACACAACCCTCCCGTTATGTTCAACGAGAGGAAAATAACCTTTTATACATTCCTGCATTCGTGTGACAAGCATGTCGTGTTTTGTGTGTGTGTGTGGGAGTCAGTGGGATTTAAATCATAATCGTGTCATGTGGCTTTGGTGGTAAGACTATCCACAGTGGTGCAGAAATAATGCAGCCTTAGTCACCTTAACTCTCTCCATGTAGTACGTTGGGTCCCACCAGTCAGAGGGTGAAACAAACAAATTAATAAGAAAAATTAAAAGCGCCAGTGGTTTATCTTACCTCACACATCTCGCTACTGCTCGGGAACACTGTCCAATTGATCCCTCTGTTCGCTCACATACTATTTTAAGTGAATCCTTATTATAACATGCACACAATTTTGGGCACTTGTATTTGACCTAATTCAGTGTGCCACCGTATCTCGTACTACTCCCTCCGTCTAGGTGTAATAAGTCACGTTAGAAGGTGCAGCGGGACCAAGGTGCAAGCAGATTGCAGGAGAAGGAGAAACTTGACCGGTCATTCCTCCAATCAAAGCCCTAATTTCTGTCTCTAAACGCAACAATTAATCCAAACAACTAAGAGATGCCATTTTAGCTACCATGCAGGGCCACGTATTAACTCGCATGCAAGCCGACTTTGATTTCTTGACTGATCAACGCGTAGTTGCGCTCCATGCATTGGGTTTCCGGGGGAGATAACAAGGCAGAGTAAGGAGCGTTTGGTTACAGTGCTTAGGCTGGTCATAGTGGTGAGTAACTTGGACTAGTAACATGAATATGTTACTAGTCTATGTTACTACTACGCGAAGTTTGCCGTCGGAAGCGAGCGGATCTGGCTCTCCTGAGCTAGCAAGGTTTTTCTAGCCCACCCAACCTGGCTGGCCCACAAAAGCTAACATATTTTAATAGTTCCAAACGCCTAACCTTGCCCGGCTATGCTATAAGATGTTCTTGCTAAGGATCCAAACGCTCCCTAAGTAACAACGCTCGCTAGCAACGAGGCGAGGAGGGGATTGAGATGCGAAGTTATTGCACGACACCTAAACATTTTGGGAATATCTGATTTCCGTAAGATGACTTAACACCTAGACGGAGGGAGTACTACTCCTCAGTCCAGGTTTGATGGAATATTCGTCACCTCTTCTCTTCTTGTACGTACTCCATTTGTATCTCACTTCCTGTGGCTTCGCACTCGCACGGTTTTCCTATTCTATGAACATGTGTGTGCGTGTGCGTGTGCGTGTGTGTGTTTAATAGCATGTGTGTGTTAGAGAGAGCGACAGATCGACCTACTCCTACAGAGAGATGGTGTGTAGTGTACGATTTTAGCTGCGAGAGTAGGTGCATCCTCTCGTTTCTGGGCGTCCGGTAGGTACAGGCAGACAGTTGCCATGTCCGCTCCTGACCAGCCTGGCCCACCCAAAGCCCCTCCATCGCCCGCGCGCGCTTCCCGCCCGAAATGGTCAGCGCCGCTCCAAAGAATCGGTGCTGCATTCATGCCCGGGCAGAGCGGACGCGACCTCTCACTGGCACCTGCGTTGAAGGGAGAAGCGGATTCAAGAGTGATGGTTGCTTCGTCCGTCCAACTTACTGCTGGGTCTATGTGATTTGACGGCTCATTGGTCATTATTACTGAGGTGGTAGGACTGCTGGATGTCCCACGCTTTCGACGAAAGGAGGTACTACTAGATTACAATTTTCTCCATTCTTACGGCGGAGGAGTGCAAGAGCAGTGAAAACACACAGGCTCAGTGATTACATGGCGCACCTCACACTATCACCATATTTTCTGGACACCGTGCGACACCTAACTCTTTACATAGTACTCCCTCCGTTCCAAAATATAAGTCTTTGTAGAGATTCCACTAGGTGGACTACATACGGAACAAAATGAATGAATCTACACTTAAAATGCATCTATATACATTCGTATGTGGTTCATGGTGAAATCTCTACAAAGACTTATATTTAGGAATGGAGGAAGTACTTGTATAGTACGTACTGTAATTTATCAGCGAGATAGTACAATGCTATGAAGCTTCCAGCTTCTGTTACATGTATCTTGCGTCCAAGGTTGCCCGTTGCAACATTTCATCAAATACAAAGGAGACTAACATGCATGCTATTGCATCTCAATGATTGACAGATCATAGCAAATATCGGTTCCTCAAAAATATCATAGCAAATATGTACTCCCTCCGTTCCAAAATAAGTGTCTCAAATTTATGCAGGGGGTGTTTGTTTCCAGGGACTTTTTAGTGTAGGGACTAGAAAAAGTCCCTCTTAGAGACTTCTTAACCAAACAGGAGGGACTACTAGGGACTAAAACTAGCTTTTTGGGACTTAATGAAGAAGACTCTCAATGAGAGTCTTTTTTGGGACTTTTGCAACAATGCCCCTCCCTGCACCCATTGCCCCGCCGCCCCATGGTGTTGTTTGGTAGTTTTTTCTGTATACTGGGGGTAACATGGTCATTCAATAACCTCTAGGGAGGGACTAGGGACTTTTTAGTCCCTGAAAACAAACAGGGAGGGACTTTTTAAGGAGTAGGGACTTTTTAGTTGGGACTAGAAAAAGTCCTAGGACTTATGAACCAAACAGTGCCTCAATATGGACTACATACGGAGCAAAATGAGTGAATCTACACTCTAAAATATGTCTATATACATCAGTGTTTGGAGTATGTACTAGTAGTTCATATTGAAATCTACTAAAGGGCATATATATTCCAAACAATATGATAATCTCTCTAACCAAGGTAGTAGGGACGAGGAGTAAACAGAGGGAGTAGTAAAATTTTCTCCTCGTCCTGCGAGCCACCGCATGCGTGGGCGAGGGAGCGGGCGTAAGGCGTACAATACTACTACTGGTAAGCAAGCTTCACCTCATCCTGCGAGCCACAGCGCCCGTGGGCGGGGGAGACGGCGTACTAAGCAAGCTTCTCCTCGTTCTGCGAGTTGACGGGACACATCAAAAGTACTCCAGTGTATAGAGCCTTGCCTCTAAGGTAGGCCCCACATGGTTTGCCTCTTTTTTAACATAATGCATCAAGTCGCAATTTGTTTGTTCACCCGTGGTAGACAATCCTACCTCCATCAAGTGGACAACCAGTACACGTGTCAAATTACCACGTGGGCTGCCTTTTCGTACAGAAATGAGCTCCACCGTGTACCCGCGCGGGTGTGGTTGGGAAAGAGACGGGAGTACGTGCGTCGTGCGTGCAGCTCTTCTCTTCGTGCATGTCCCCCACCTACGTGGGTGTGTGTGAGAGATACAAACCTAGACAAATGGCTTGTGCGTTCGTGAGTGGTTTTTTTGGGGGGGGGGGTTGATTTCGTGAATGTATTTCTGGGAATATGTGTCGATGACATCTCAAACAAAATTTTGCACGCAATGTCGTCTGTGAAATGGAGGCCTATCCATATCATATATAGAGGGTCGGGCAATCCACGAGAAGAGAGGTAGGGGTCATAGATATCGATAGAGTCGAAGAGAGGATCAAGTGGGTGGGTGCGAGATCGATGAAGAGAGCCATCGGAATTGTGTGTGTGTGTGTGCAAGTCAAAGATATAGGGCGACTAGCCTACCGGAACGTCAGAGGGCACAGGTCAAGTTTGTGTGTGGCAGGGAGACATGACTAGAGCGCTCGATGTATCGGTGTGTGTGTGTGGGAGGGGGTGGGGGGAGGGGTAGGAAGAGGCCTAACTATAGAGGTAGAACGAGTCGTATATGTGTTGAGAAGGAGAGACCCAGCTATGTCTTGAGGGAGATCGGTCGACATCCATACATAACTGAAGGACGGGAAATAGGATGGGACAGAGAGAGAGAGAGGAGAGAGAGAGGGAGGGAGAGGGGTAGAGTGCTGGATGGGTGATGGAGTTGCTTCTCAAAGATGGTGGGAGAGGCCTACTAGACAAACTGAGGGTGGAACTGCAATATTATCAATAAGAGTGGGGATGTGTTTCTGTGTGTGCCTGTGCGTGATAGATCTGTCGGGATGCATCCATGGATGATGAAGGGGAACCATGTGTTTGGTAAGCAAACCTACCTAGATCGGTAGATCAATTGTTGTTTGTCGGAGGAAGGGAGAGACATAACTAATGAGGTAGATCGATCGACGCGTGGGGAAAAACAAGTTATAAGGACCTAGCTAGTTGTATGTATAGCGGGAGATCGGTCGGTGTACGTCCATTTGTTAGACGCAAATAAGGCCCGGTGAGACGGATAGATAGAGAGAATGGAGCTAGGAGGTGGTGCGAGAGGCCCAACTACTAGCTAGATAGGGGGAGGAGTGTGCGGTTGTGAGATCGATGAAAAGAGGGGTGAGAGTTTACACGTGTGTGGGACCGTATGAGAGACATGAGGCAAGGACACATGAAGGAGGAGATTGAAGGTACGTGTGTATGTTGTAGGCAGATATCGCTGGAGAGGTGTATC
This sequence comes from Aegilops tauschii subsp. strangulata, assembly GCF_002575655.3. NCBI lineage: Eukaryota > Viridiplantae > Streptophyta > Magnoliopsida > Poales > Poaceae > Aegilops > Aegilops tauschii. Next base: position 287,049,308 of record NC_053035.3, read on the forward strand.
GATCGGTGTGTGTCAGAAAAAAGTTGTGGAGACTGTGGGAGAACGACCTAAATAAAAAACATGAATGTGCGCGATGGATAGAATGCTGAGGGAGGGGGAGGGCGAGGAGGGCGTGTGCATGCACGAGAGAAAGTTAGTGGTAGCTACAAAGGTTAGAGGATTGTGTGGTTGTAAGAGACTAACAAAGATCATAATTTGATATGAAAGTGGATTCATATATTTAAATAGGAGATCATAGTATTTTAAACATATGCATGCATGAATATAGCGGTGATACGCGTGTTGTGGTTTTGCACATGCTATACCATAACGTGATAATGCATGGCGTTTGCAACTCACAGCTAAATGTCGAACAATCTAAACCATACTATACATCGAACAATCTCACATTTTATTTGAATTTGTGATAATGTGTGGCGTTTGCAGCTTACAACTAAATATCGAACAATCTAAACAATACTATATATCGAACATTCTCACATTTTATTTGAATTTGTGGTAATGTGTGGTGTTTGCAACTCACATCTAAATACTTGTAGGCGTAGGGGGCGGGGCACCATACATAATGTGATAAACACATTATACATATGAGACATGGTTTAGATTATGAAGATCTAGCTAGATCTTGAAATGTACTGTGATTTGAAATCAACATAAAGTGGATTCAAAAAATCGAGTTCGAGTTCATATAGTACACATAGTTCATATGTAACTCGAGACTAATCATGTGGTGTGCTGTGAAGATAATACACAAACGATGGTTTAACTTGACAATAATGATGATTGTAGATCTTATTAAAATAGAGAAATGAATTCAAATGCTTTGACTTCACAACAATCATTATTGTAGATCTTATTCAAATAGAGAAACGAATTCAAATTTAGTTCATATTGAAGCGGTAGTATATACGTTTGGAATGCACTAAAACGTTCATTTGAGTAGTAGGTTACATGCATTATACACGTAGCGAAATATTTTAATTGAACATAACATGAATTCAAAGTTTTGAATGACATTTGTAGTGCGAATTGATTTGGTAGAGTACACATTAGGCTTGTCCGGAAATTTCAACCCGCGCCTTGTTAGCCCGAAATATTTAAGATATATCTTTGTCTCGTTGTGCTCCGACAACACCCTCCATCTCAACCCGCGCCTTGCTATTCCAAAATTACAACGCGCACGAAAACTCCCACCTCCTATGAAATCCCGACACGCAAAATGCCCATGATACCCCTGAACCGAAAGAACCGCCTCAAATCAGTGGGGGTACTTTCGTAACTTACCCCACATTTCGAACAAGCGCGTCCCTAAGCCATGGTTCCCCACTCCCATCCCATCCGCCCACCCATTCATACACCGAGGCTGGGAAAACCCGGGAAGCCCCACACCCTCCTCCGTCCGCCACCCAGCCGGAGCCTCTTCCCCGACGACGTCGTCCACAGCAACACCTCGACGTCCCTCATCCACCGTACCGGATGAGGATCCGTCGTCGATCTGGTCGTCCCGCCGGTTCAGCCACCCCGTCCTCCACCTCCAAGGAGCTGCCTTGACGTTCCCCTTGTCTTTCGCGCCACCTCCATTCCCACACCGCCGTCTTCACCTGCACCACCGAAAGAGCATCATCATCACCGTTTCCTCGGATGAAGCTGCGGCCTAATCGGCGCCACCAAAGAGGTTGTACACTAATCGCCGCATTTTCTTCTTGATTCGATCTCACGGTGCTGCCGGCGCTCGGTCCCGAGCCGACACGGCGCGGCTCCATCCACGGCGGCATCGCCGGCCACTTCTTCCACGGCGTCGCTCCCTCGGGGGCGACGTCCACATCAGTAGGAGCTGCTGCTGCTTTAGCTCTCGCTCTCACCGCTGCTCCGCTCTTTCTCTCGGTCCCCTGCCTGGTCTGCTCTTACTCTTGCTCTTGCTCGCGCTGCTGCTCTCGCTCTTGCTCTTGCTTGCGATGCTGCTCCGATTTAGCTACACTTTAGTCGACTGAATCGACTTTTCTGTCAGTCGATTTTTAGGGGGTGGAGGGGGGCTCGCCGGACTTAAGGAAGAACCAGCCGCAGCGGGGAGGGGGGCTCGCCGGAGAGGTACCCCACTATCTATCTTAGGGTTCAGGGTGGGGGCAGTGGTGGGGCGGTGGCATGGGGATCGCCGGAGAAAAAGCTCGGCACGGGAGGGGGGGGGGCTAGAGGGATGGCCGGGGCGGCGGCGGACCGGCGGTGGGGAGTGTTTCAGGGCGGGCGGGGCAGCGCACCGCCGGCCGCGGGCGGCGGCGGGCGGCTGTTTGGCCGGTGGTGGCTGGCGGCTCAGGGGGGTGGAGGTTGAAGATGAACTGCAGGCCCTTGATTTCGTATCCAACGGCTGCAAAATCGACTGACCAGAGATGAAAAAGTCAGTCGACTGACGTGTAGCCTCACCTCTAGTGCGTTCAGTTTCGACTGTAAAATTCAGTTTCGACAGCAAAATTCAGTTTCGACAGTTAAGTTCAGTTTCGATAGTTAAATTCAGTTTCGACAGTTAAGTTCAGAGATGAGCGGCTGATGTATTTTACATCTAGCACTTTGTGGTTATGTATTACGTCATCTATTGGAGATGCTATTAGAATTCCACTCAGGTTAACGTTGTCTCTCTTGTCCTGCTTCAGCCTCGGCCTCGTACAACTCACCGGAGCTGCTCCAATGACGAAACCCTCCATCACAGCGGAGCAGTACCTCGGGCTCCATCTCCAGACGCCTAAGATCTTCTTTCCCTCCTCCGACAGCCAAGTCAACCGTAGCATCCTCACCGGCCAACCCAATCACGCTGAGATCGACATGGCTTCGCCAAAGAGGTTGTACACTTCTTGTGGTTTGACTTAATCTCACCATGCTTCTTTGCATCTTGTGATCTTCCAATTCTTGTGAACCAAACACCTAGATTGGCAGAAATCCTGTGTTTTTAAATTCTCTGTTTTGCACGTGCATTCCTATCCTATTCCTGTCTATTTCCTATCCCTGCATTGTTAGAATCCTCAAATTCAAACAAGCCCTTACACAATTACTTCTGTTACAGATATGTGTCAAAGAAAACCTTGTGTGGTTTGTCCTGCTCCTGCAGTGATGTGTTCCACCCCAGCTCAGCTACTCCAACAACGGAAGAGTTCACCACAGCAGGGATCCACCCTCCAGACTGTCTTTCGCCGCCTCAGATCTTCTTCTCCGCCGCCGGCAGCCACGACAACTGCATTACCATCATCAACTGAGCAGACGACCTTGAGGACTACACGGGTCCGCAAGAGAGGTCGCACTCTTCCGTGTCTGCTTACGTTATGCATCGCTTAATATGATGACATGGTACTTTATCGTCGTGTTCACCTATTATACTCCGAGTCAGGTCCAAACTTATGCTGAAACTTGAGTTTTTAAATGGTTGTGGGGTACATATTGGGGCAGCAATCGGTACTATCTGTCTACTACCTGGTTAATCTCGGGTGTCTACTATGAGTTTCATGTTGGGTGCAAACAAACATTAAAGGAGCCATTATCTGTATTTTTTTAACTAAAGCTATTATCTGCCTGCTATCATTGGTTTTGGGTCTATCCACAGTTTGCTACCATCACTCTGGATTTGTGCATGCACTCCTTACATAATCTCACTAAGTTTTATTCCTATGCATGTCAGTTATTGTACAAAATGGAACTGAACATGTAGAGCAAAAGAGACGAGCCTTGCGTGGCAATAAAATTTCATGCAGACGTCGCTCCATGGTGGGCGCAAAGGCAGCATCCCTCCACCCATTTCGGATCGTAATCAAGAGGAAGATAACTGTTCTGAGGGGGATTCAGAAGCAGAAGACCACTCCAATTTACCCCATGAGGTCTTCGCTCTAACTTGGCATGCTGATGTTGGTAATATCATGCATATGGTGCCTTGCATTGCTTACTGTATATATCAAAGATGTCATCTGCTTAGTTTAGACATGCTTTGTGTCAATGCCATCTGTTTAGTTTCTTTATCATATATGTGAATCATGCAATGCCATCTTGTTTAGCCAGGCATCATATATGTGAATTTTGCAATGCCACCCTGGTTAGCCAGTCATCTTATATGTGAATTATATCATGACATCATTTTTTATTACGTGTTAAATTTCTCAACAATTTTAGTACATTCAATTACTCTTCTTGTGCATCAGCCATTCGACACGGTCATGGAAAAATCTGGAGTGGAAACAAGGTCTTCAGAGTAGACAATGCTATCTGACAAAGCTCATGTCTTACTGGTTACAGATAGCTCCTCAGAGGAGGATTCAGAGACAGATGACTAGTCCTATCCCCCCCCAGGTGCATGCTCTAACTTGGCAGGGTTATGTTGCTCATATCGTGCGTATGGTATCTTGCATTGCTATGTCATTTGCTTAGTTTAGACATGCTTTGTGTGATTGCCACCTGTTTAGTGTTTAATCACCATATATGTGAATTATGCAATGCCATCTTGTTGCAAGACATTATATATGTGAATTATGCAATGCTATCTTGTTGCAAGGCATTATATATGTGAATTATGCAAAGCCATGCTGTTTAGCGAAGCGTCATATATGTGAATTATATCATGCCGTCCTTTTTTTTGTATTTCTTATTGCTTTTGTCGAAAATGTTTGTATATTCAACTGCTCTTCCCGTGCATCAGCCATTTGAATTGGTGCTGGAGAAATCTGGAGTGAAAACAAGGTCTTCAGAGCAGACAATGCTACCTGCTGAAGCAGATATCTTGCTGGTTACAGATAGCTCTTCAGAGGAGGATTCAGAGGCAGATGACCAGTCCTATTATCCCCCTGAGGTGTATGCTCAAACTTGGCAGGCTTATATTACTCACATCATGCATATGTTGTATTTGCAATGCTTAGTTTTTACCTCATATACACGATATTGAATGCCATCTCCTTATTTGACACATCATATATGCCATTGCCCTCTACTCACTTCCTTAGTATATAAATCATATATTTGAATTATATCATGCCATGATGTTTACATAGACAGCATGTATCTGAATTATGGCATGCCAACCCATTTTCTAAAGACATAATATAGTTATATCATCTCATCCTTTTTACATAGTCATCATATTTTGAATTATGTCATTCTATCCGTGAATTATATCATTCCATCATGTTTCCATCGATGGCATGTTTGTGATTTATGGCATGCCAACCACTTTAATAGACACACCGTACAGTTATATCATGTCAACCTGTTTACATAGTCACCATATTTTGAAGTATGTCATTCTATCATGTTTAGTTAGCCATCATACATGTGAAATTGTGTCATGCTATCCTGTTTAATTAGCCATCATATATGTGAAATTATGTCCTGCTATTCTGTTTGGTTAGACAACATAAATGTGAATTATTTCATGCCCTGTTTTCTTCCCTACTATCCATTGCACCTATCTATCTTACAATGTCTGTACATTCAATTACTTTTCTTGTTTATCAGCCATTTCAATTGGAGGGGGTGATGGCAGTATCTGTGGGAGTAAAAACATGGTCTTTAGAAAAGATCATGCTACCTGTCGATGGAGATAGAACCATGGTTGTACTTGCCCAAGAACCAGCCCCACCACACATAACCCAGACTCACGCAGATTGTACCCCTACCCAGTTGGACAGAAACCAGCTACACCCCTTCTAACCCCAACCCCAGCAGATAGTAACCCAGTTCCCGTTGACACAGCACTGTCTCCACCACAGAGCACCCAAACACGAGCAGTTAGTAAGGCAACTGCAGTTCCCAAAGCATGAGGACCACCACTCCAAACCCCAAGTCAACACTTAAAGCAGAAGAAGAATTGTTCTCAGGTCAGGTTCCGTAGCTATGGTTCATACTACTTTGCTCTTGCATCACTGTATTTACTCATACCAACTAATTTGAAATTTGAAGGATGCAATGGAAACTCCAATGGCACAACATGTATGTTTTAAACCTGTTTCTTTAACGTGTTTGCTGTTGTAACTTGCTCTATGTTGATTTCAGTTTCAATTGAATAAACAGTTATGTTCTCATGCCATGCACATTACAAGTGTTGTTATTGCTGTGTAGTTTCCCACACTTATATTCTTTCTATGCTGCTTTGTCTTAAATAATATGATTCGAATTGTATCTATCTTGATTTGGCAACATAAACTAGAATGATATAGACCATACAGTGACCATACCACATAGATATATGTTTGTTTCATGTTGTTATCATGTCCACCTTACTAATGAACTGGTTTACCAAAATGAGTTTCATATACTACATTGTAAACCTGTGATGTGTTTGTTTGTTTCTCTTTTAGAACGCGGATAAAATATTGGAGAAGAGTACCCTGTTATGCAATTGTAAAGGAAGTAATGCAGATAAGGTTCAAGGTAGTGAGACATCCCTGTTGGTCTCCAAGAAAGCAGATAAAAACTACATTGAAGACACTGAGACAACCCCAAAGTCCTGTCTTGATGTAGTGTTCGAGTTACTGGCTACTACTGCTGGCACCAGCTCTTCGAACTCGTTGCCTGAATCAATTCGGCTTCTTGAGTTTCAACTTCAGGTTGAAAGACATCGATCAGATGTTATGCGACAGGAAGCCGAAGGACTGAGGAAGTCCCTGCAGAATTCAGATGCATACTTTCTGGTGCAACAGCAAGTGCTGGAGGATTTAAGCGCCAAACAAGAAAAAGTTAATAAGCTTGCTAAGCATCTTGTTAGCATTATGGGTACCTAGGATATTGTTTCTTGAGCTCTTCTGAAGTGGTTTCAGTTCTGGACTTGTTTTGCTGCGGCGTTTATATGCTGCTTTGTTCCCTATATTTGCACTGGTGGCGAACTGTGATGCCCAGTGGATGTAATATGTGTAATAGCCGTGATAGCCTAGCGTAAGTTGCTTGCTAATTTATTTCCTTATTGTCTTGTTTATTTGTTTTCTTGTAGTCAGTGCAGTTCTTTTTCCGCGGTTTGCTAGTGGCCGCAATAACCTATTTTTTAAAACTAGGCCACAATAACCATGGGCTACATATTTACTGTAGTTAACATGGGCCTCCTACGGGCCGTAGAAACAATGGGCCTTCTACGGGGCATAGAAACAATGGGCCTTATATGGGCCGTAGACACGATGGGCCTTCTATGGGTCATATCATCAATGGGCCTTCTACGGGCCGTATGATCGGTTGGCCAAACATGGGCCAATAACATACCACATTATGGCCGTAAATGGGCTAGAGTTGAAATCATCCATTCATGGGCCAACCATAACGGGCCGTCGTTAATCGGCCGTATTTGATGACGCTATGAAAACGGCCCAACGTATTAACGGGCCACAAACGGGCCGACTGTAACCACAGGCTGAATTTGGCCCACAAGCAGAAAATGACAGTAACGGGCCGTAAGTAAACGAATGCTGGAAATGAGCCCAAGAAAAAATGGGCCCTGAGAAGGACGAAAGATAACATGGGCTGGAAACGGCCCAACGGAATTACGGGCCGTTAATGGGTATAAAGTGATACACTCTTCATTACGGGCCAGTTTCACCACGTGCCGTTAATGGGCATAAAGTGATACACTGTTCATTACGGGACAATTTTACCACGGGCCGTTAATGGGCCAAGAGTTACAAAGGGCCTCATATGGGCCGAAAGACGTCATGGGCCGTACATGGGCCGGATGTTAAAACGGGCTGGAATTATATTGGACGGCCCAGATGTCGCTACTGGGCCTAATTCGGATAGGCCGTAAACGGGCCCTGGGTTAGCGGGCTGTAAATGGGCCATATGCGAACAGGCCATTAACAGGCTTACCGTGGGCCGGCCTGCCACCTTTTGACCAAGTCAAACGGGTCGGCCTTTTCACAGGAATGGGCCTCTGTTGGGCCGTGCCACGTGTCGACGTATCATAGGCGCTTCGGGTCCAATGAGGGGATGCTATCTGTCCCAACGGTGAGCCGGCACGTGTTTCCTCCAGCCAATGATGATTTTACACGTGGAAAATAACCATTGGTCGGGGCTGTTAACGGGTTATCGGATCCAAAACCGGACCCGATAGCTTAACGGCGTTTCGTTACGGTGGATGCCACGTGTCGGCCACCCTTGACGAAAGCAGTTTTGTGACGCGCGATTTATCGTCATGGAAGTGGACACTTCCGTGATGATAATTTTGGTAATGTCATGGAATAGTTCTACGACAGCACATGTATGACTATCTTGATTCTGTCATAAAATCGTCATGGAGGTACATGCATGACAGAAAACGTGACCTACTGTGACAAACACGTATCATCACGGAAGTGTATTTTTTTGTAGTGTTAAGACATGATGTGATATATGTTATTTTGTGAGATGGTCATGTTTTGTAATAGTTATCGGCAACTGGAAGGAGCCTTATGGTTGTCTCTTTATTGTATGAAATGCAAACACCATGTAATTGCTTTATTTTATCACTATGTGTTAGCGATAGTTGTAGAAGCAATAGTTGGTGAGACGACCACGACGTGATGATGGAGATCAAGGTGTCGAGCCGATGACGATGGAGATCATGACGATGCTTTAGAGATGGAGATCAAAAGTACAAGATGATGATGACCATATCATGTCACTTATTTTGATTTCATGTGATGTTTATCTTTTATGCATCTTATTTTGCTTAGTATGGCGGTAGCATTATAAGATGATCCCTTAACTAAATTTCAAGGTAAAAGTGTTCTCCCTACGTATGCACCGTTGCTACAGTTCGTCGTGTTGAGACACCACGTGATGATCGGGTGTGATAGACTCTACATGCACATACAACAGTGGACGGTGTCCTGGACTAGGGGGTACTCACCACGTCGTCTCCTGATCAGTTGATTTGGGCCGAGGACCCCAGAGCCGAATACTCATGGGCTAGTTCGGACAGCTGATCACATATGCAAGGAAGATTCCACAAGACTTGGTGATCAAGACAAGGACTCCTCCCCACCGGCGTATTCGACTAGGACTCTTGTAATCCTAGGCCTCTGGTACATTATATAAGCCGAGGCCAGGCTAGTCGATAGATACATCATATATGCTAGATCATTATGACATTACTCATCATACCTCTAGGGCTTAGACCACAACATACGATCTCGAGGTAGATCAACTCTTGTAACACTCATATTCATCAAGATCAATCAAGCAGGAAGTAGGGTATTACCTCCATAGAGAGGGCCCGAACCTGGTAAACATCGTGTCCCCCGTCTCCTGTTACCATCGATCCTAGACGCACAGTTCGGGACCCCCTACCCGAGATCCGCCGATTTTGACACCGACATTGGTGCTTTCATTGAGAGTTCCGCTGTGTGTTCGGCAAAGGATCGATGGCTAACCAGCAGATCAACTGCGACGTCGGCATCTTCGTCACTAGCTCGACTGGTCACCTTGGTTCGACCAAGAACTGCGCCCCGACTTCGGATCACCATGTTCGGGCGAGGGCCTTCATCAACATCAACTCCTATCTCTATCAAGGTCATGAAGGAATCATCCATAGAGCTCGGGGGCTCAACGTCAACATTGCCCTCGAGCAACCGCGCTGTTTTTCTAGACAGCGAACTCGTATCTGCCGCCACTGCCTCCTCGAGTATTGCTTTGACGATTGCTTCGGTGGGATTGTGAGGAATTGAGTCTACAACAACCATGCAAAATTTCATCGAGTTCCGATGGAGGAATCTCTGGCAATCTATGATATACCGGAGCCGTTTTGAATCTGGACGGGAATCTGGACGAGTTTGGAGCGTGGCGTCCAACATCTAGCTCGGACGTCCTTTGGAAGATCCAACCGTTGACCAGCTACGGAATTCCTATATCTACCACCCCTCAAAATTTCAGCTTGATCCGATCGTTCAAACTCCGGGAAACCTCCGATGAGCGCAACGATTTTTGGATCCGTTTTCTGCGCGAATATGAATCCGGCCCGAGTTCATGTTTCTTCATGAACGGGATATCGGACACCCCTTTTGAAGGAATTTTTTTCTAGGGTATTGCGCGTTGTTCTTAAACACGTACCCATAAAATTCTAAGCCTCCTCCGAGGTAATCTACACCATCACGCTGGTGTCAAACCAGTCCGGCAGTATTGCTCCACGGCTGCCGACCTGCGCTAGACACGTCGCCACTTTATTGAGCCGAGCTCAACTCCTTCGATCATCATCTCAGCAAGCCGAACAAGAGTTCGGCATCGCGAAGGATAAATCATCATCAACATCGCTGCCCCACGGATTACACGGAGCGGGCACACCGGCATCGCCACGCGGTAGCTTCATCAAGCTAACGTCGATCGCGTCACAAGTCTTGACCTGCGTCGGCATCACCATGCTGCCTCTTCTTCAAATCATCATCAAACAAGTCGACCTGTTTCGACACATCGGCTGACATGTAGATTCCGGCATCTCTTCGCCGAGCTGCTCCAACACCTCGGCTAGACCGGGGGCTTCATCATCTCTTCATCAACCTACTCAGGTGACTTTGGCGTCACCAGCCGGCCAGCTTCGTCACGATTAGCTGGACCGAGGGCTTTGTCTCGGCAAGCCAACCTTTGCCAGCATCGCCATGCCGGCGCTTTATCACCCATCAGGCAATGGGTGTGCGGATCGAGTCCCAATTTTGGGAGTTACCTTTCTTCGGATTGCTACAATAAATAAACCAGGTGCTATTTATCCCAATAATTTTTGCTTCTTTGGGTCTATTATCCCCAAAGAATTATTACTCTGGTTTGTTCCATCATCTCTACGCGGGCCTGTCAAATGGCGGCCGCATTATCGACTGTCACGCGGTGGTATGGTCAGTTTCCGTATATAGTCCGGCAAACGCCGAATCCGGAACTTGGACCGGCATGTGAATTCGGGCTTTTGCCACGCCTTCATCGCGTCACGCCGACGCTCTGCATCAACATTGACTTCGGCGCCAGGCCACATCTCTTTAAATAAATTATTTTTGCGAAAAGCAATTATGCAAGGATTTTATATATATTTATATTATTCTTTTGGACCGCACTATTTTATGCGTGTAGGTGATCGACTTCGACTGCGTTACGCGGTCGCTTCGGCAAGCCAACGCCGCTGTCTCAAATTAGCATAAATCGGCTTGTGTGATCACCTTGTTTGTCGTGTTGCCATACCAACGTGTTCGGTTGCCTCGGGGACTTCGGCATCACCGAGAGAGCTCTACCTCACCGAGTGTTCGGCGCATAGGCCATACTTCCTTTATTACTGACTTTGCATAAATTATTTATTATGCAATAATTTTATTCATCATTATTACCATTATCTCTGGTTTGCACTATTTTTTGTGCGCAGGTAAATGAATCGAGTTGGGCAGTGTTGTCTCCTCGGCTGGACGGGAGGCTTCATCAACACTTCATTAAACCGCACCGGGGGCTTCGGCGTCACTCTGCCGGACCGCTTTGGCCGTGCTATGCCACCACTTCGGAGTGCCGAGCTCTTCACTCCGCCACCTTGGGACCGGCTTGGGGGATGGAACCTTGTCCTGCATCAAGCTTGGACCGCGTCATCAATGCCGAACACATTAACAAGCTATGTTGCTTTCATGCTCAAAAACTTTCGGTTTTAAATTTTTTTCGGTTCGACCAAGCGTCGTACTTCCTTGTCAAAACTTTGTTTGTGACGCGCAAATTCAAATACCCTGTTTACTTGGGGGCTTCCTTCATGAAGCTTTTCCTCTTGCATATGATTATACGTGTACGGCTTCGTTCCTTGTTCGTGTATTACGCCACAATATGCACCATATTGACTTAAGTGTTCCGCAAGCTGGGTTACCAGGCTCCTGTGCTTACCCCTATGTTCCCGATTGTTCGGATAGGGAGTAAAGGGAGCACCTCTGCGATTGTCACGACCGGGTCATCCGAGCTCTGACCTCAGACTAGGTGAAGCCGAAAGCTACCACTCTCATTGTTTTCAATCATGGTCGGCACACAACTGAACTCATGAGTACAAAAAATCTATTGCACAAGTCTCATAGTAATAATGAGCACCGAAGAAAGGTATCGGTGGGGGTACTATTTTCTTCGAAGATGCTTCTTACACTTCGTCTATAATATAGCATAAGTTCCCTGAGCGCGCTTTGTCTGTTACAGCCTTATGGCCTGGTTGCCTGGTTATCGGAAACACTGCCGATATACTCGACAGGTGGAGTACATAAAACTCTTCGGCCCTTGACCGAAGAGGGAGAAGCCGACGGTCGGTTAAGACGCGTTTAAAGTTCGGGCGAACACAGATGTAATATAAGTACTTCGGTACATACAATCATTATACATAAAATAAACATATATCACCAGTATTTGTATTCAGTATACAAGCGCTGCCTTCTGTAATTATCGTTATAAATGCATAAATATGCATCAATTTGACTTAAGATTTTGGCCAAGCTGGGTTGCCTGGCTCCTGTGCTTACCCCTACGTTCCAGATTGTTCGGCTAGGTGGTAAAGGGAGCACCTCTGCGATTGTTACTACCGGGTCATCCGAGTAAGTACCTCAGCTGGGTGAAGCCGAAAGCTAGCAATCTTAAAGGATCACATTGGTCGGCAACGACGGAAGTGAAAATTTTGGTTTATTAATACCATAGAGTTCGGGAACTTTCCCCGAACTAAATCCTCAATATTTTCCTCCCGCATTGATCGGAGGTGAGGTTTCATGATCATGGTCGGCATGACAACCCAAAGTAAGGAACCGATAGCGGGAATATTTTCTTTGGAAGATGTTTCTTACGTTAAAAAGTAATATAACAAATCTCTCTGCGTAACTTTGTTTATAAAACCGTATGGCCGGATTGCCTTGTTTTCCATAAATCTTCGCCCTTATCACGGCTATATAAAGTAGGAAAACACTCCTCGGCTACTGGCCGAAGAGGTTGAAGCCGATGGTCGGTCAACAAAGTTTTGTACAATGCGGATCCGCGCATTAATGATGTGAAGTACTTGGGTACATAGAATCATTACACATAAATTTTGAGCAAAAATCAATTTTTCTCAGCAAATCTTTTAAAGAGTCAATGGCACAGTCTCTTTGAGACGCCCGAGCAGCTGACATAACGCTCTCATAGTTCCTTATTGGCATTAATTTCCTTTCTTTTGAGCCCCTTGAGGCCTACCTTGGCGAGCTCAGCTTTCGTTAGCTCTAACTCCTTTATGAGATCTTTATTCTCTTTCCGAGAAGTTTGTGTTACACACAAGCAATTTTTTTTCAAATGGATATCAATCCTTAATTTGGCCACCCGTGCCCACATTAAGGCTCGGGGGCTGCTGGGCTTCGTGCTCATTATTTATAAATATTAGAAGGGGCACATCGATCCCCTGATCTGGTGTTGCCACCCGACCAGTGTCTCGGGGGCTACTGCATTGCCTATTTCAATGCAGAAAATTCCAACTGCCAAGTGTTCGGCTTGAACGAACTATGGGCAAACGTGTGGTCGAATAACAATAGGTACCATATGGACCTATCCGGCGTCAAGCTAAATATATTATGGCAACTTTTGAAGACCCTCTCTCAAGGGCCCGTTCGCCGATCACTATTATCTCTAATATATTACACTGCGTTTCTATTCCTACGTCTGCTACCGAGCTAGGAGTTGATCCTCAGGCCGATTTCGCGCATCGACCTGAGTCTCAGGGGCTACTAGGATCAGCGGTTTCATGTTTTCCTTCAGGTGCATCTCGGGTTTTAGACCGACACACACCTTGAGGGCTACTAGTTATACATGTTGACAACGAATAAATTTACACGCATCGGAAATAAAATCCGTAAACAATCAGCCCAAGCCCGAGGTGGTGCACCACCTTGGAAGCAATCTGGCATAAAGCTCGGATTCGAATGATGGCTCCATAGAGGGAATTTCCAGCATTAAGCTCGGCTAAACTCCTTCAACTTTTTTGAACCAAGGTGATCTATGACACCTCGGACACAGTCCAGCGTTGGAGCTCGGATACAGTCCGGCGTTGCAGCTCGGATACAGTCCGGCGTTGGAGCTTGGATATAATCCAGCGTTGGAGCTCGGAAGCAGTCTGGTGTTTGTCCTCGGCTGCAAAAGATACCTCGAATACAGTCCGGCGTTGGAGCTCGGATGTGAGAAGACACCGCCGCACGGGAAACACTTCAAACCCAAGGTGTGGCATAAAATATAACAAGGCGTTGATAAAGGCCGAGAACTTAAAAGGGCTCCTCGGATACCCGACGTGTAAACTTTCCGAATTCACTTCGGCGATCCTCATGACCGAAGATGAGAGGATTTGTTGAACCAGTTTTCAAGACCGACGATCGAAGATGAAGAACAGTTCGGAAGAATTGAGGAGCGTCCCCAACTTGAAGACCGGTTCAGGGGGCTACTGACGGTGTCCTAGACTAGGGGGTACTCACCACGTCGTCTCCCGATCAGTTGATTTGGGCCGAGGACCCCAGGGCCGAATACTCATGGGCCACTTCGGACAGCCGATGACATATGCAAGGAAGATTCCACAAGACTTGGTGATCAAGACAAGGACTCCTCCCCACCGGCGTATTCGACTAGGCCTCTTGTAATCCTAGGCCTCTGGTACATTATATAAGCCGAGGCCAGGCTAGTCGATAGATACATGATATATGCTAGATCATTATGACATTACTCATCATACCTCTAGGGCTTAGACCACAACATATGATCTCGAGGTAGATCAACTCTTGTAACACTCATATTCATCAAGATCAATCAAGCAGGAAGTAGGGTATTACCTCCATAGAGAGGGCCCGAACCTGGGTAAACATCGTGTCCCCCGTCTCCTGTTACCATCGATCCTAGACGCACAGTTCGGGACCCCCTACCCGAGATCTGCCGGTTTTGACACCGACAACGGGTGCAAGACAGTTTTGCACATGCGGAATACTTGGGTTAAACTTGATGAGCCTAGCATGTAGAGACATGGCCTCGGAACACTGGAGACTGAAAGGTCGAACGTGAATCATATAGTAGATATGATCAACATAGAGTTGTTTACCATTCATGACTTCTCCATCTCACGTGATGATCAGACATGGATTAGTTGATTTGGGTCACGTATCATTTAGAGGACTTGAGGGATGTCTATCTAATTAAGTGTGGGTTCTTTAGTAATTTGATTAATTGAACTTATTTTATCATGAACTTAGTCCTGATAGTATTTGCATATCTATGTTGTAGATCAATGGCTCATGCTACCGTTCCCCTGAATTTTAATGCATTCCTAGAGAAAGCTAATTTGAAAGATGATGCTAGCAAGTACACGGACTGGTTCCATAACATGAGGATTATCCTCATTGCTGCATAGAATAATTATGTCCTTGATGCACCACTAGGTGACAAGCCCCCTCCCGCTAATGTAGACGCTTTGAATGCCTGGCAGACGTGGTCTGATGGCTACTCTATAGTTCAATGTGCCATGCTCTATGGCTTAGAATCGGGACTTCAAAGACGTTTTGAACGTCATGGAGCATGTGGGATGTTCCAGGAATTGAAGTTAATATTTCAAGCAAATGCCCAAGTTGAGAGATATGAAATCTCCAACAAGTTCTATAGCTGCAATATGCAGGAGAACAGTTCTGTCAGTGAACACATACTCAAAATGTCTGGGTATCCTAATCACTTGACTCAGATGGGAGTTAATCTTCCAGATGATAGTGTTATTGACAGAGTTCTTCATTCACTGCCACCAAGCTACAAAGGCTTCGTGATGAACTATAATATGCAAGGGATGGAGAAGACAATTCCCGAGCTCTTCACAATGCTCAAAGCTGTGGAGGTAGAAATCAATAAGGAGCATTAAGTGTTGATGGTTAACAATATGACTAGTTTCAAGAAAAAGGGCAAGGGAAAGAAAGGGAACTTCAAGAAGAATGGCAAGCAAGTTACCACTCCCGGGAAGAAGCCCAAAGTTGGACCCAAGCTTGAAACTGAGTGCTTCTATTACAAAGGGACTGGTCATTTGAAGCGGAACTGCGCCAAGTATTTGGTGGATAAGAAGGATGGCAAAGTGAACAAAGGTATATCTGATATACATGTTATTGATGTGTACCTTACTAATGCTCGTAGTAGCGCCTGGGTATTTGATACTGGTTCGGTTGCTCATATTTGTAACTCGAAACAGGGGCTACGGATTAAACGAAGATTGGCTAACAACGAGGTGACGATGCGCGTCGGGAATGGTTCCAAGGTCGATGTGATCGCCGTCGGCACGCTACCTCTACATCTACCTTCAGGATTAGTTTTAGACCTGAATAATTGTTATTTGGTGCCAGCGTTGAGCATGAACATTATATCTGGATCTTGTTTGGTGTGAGACGGTTATTCATTTAAATCGGAGAATAATGGTTGTTCTATTTATATGAGTAATATCTTTTATGGTCATCCACCCTTGAAGAGTGGTCTATTTTTGTTGAATTTTGATTGTGGTGATACACATAATCATAATATTGATGCCAAAAGATGCAAAGTTGATAATTATAGTGCAACATATTTGTGGCACTGCCGTTTAGGTCATATTGGTGTAAAGCGCATGAAGAAACTCCATGCAGATGGGCTTTTGGAATCACTTGATTACGAATCATTTAATACTTGCGAACAATGCCTCATGGGCAAGATGACTAAAACTCCGTTCTCCGGAACAATGGAGCGAGCTAATGACTTATTGGAAATAATACATACCGATGTATGCGGTCCAATGAGTGTTGAGGCACATGGCGGGTATCGTTATTTCCTGACCTTCACAGATGATTTGAGAAGATATGGGTATATCTACTTAATGAAACACAAGTCTGAAACATTTGAAAAGTTCAACGAATTACAGAGTGAAGTGGAGAATCATCGTAATAAGAAAATAAAACTTCTACGATCTGATAGTGGAGGTGAATATTTGAGTTACAAGTTTGGCCTTCATTTAAAATAATGTGGAATAGCTTCACAACTCACTCCACCTAGAACACCATAGTGTAATGGTGTGTCTGAACGTCGTAACCGTACTTTATTAGATATGATGTGATCTATGATGTCTCTTTCTGATTTACCACTATCGTTTTGGGGTTATGCATTAGAGACAACTGCATTCATGTTAAATAGGGCACCGTCTAAATCCGTTGAGACGACACCATATGAACTGTAGTTTGGCAAGAAACCTAAGCTGTCGTTTCTTAAAGTTTGGGGTTGCAACACTTATGTCAAAGGGCTTCAGGCTGATAAGCTCAAACCCAAATCGGAGAAGTGCGTCTTCATAGGATACCCTAAGGAAATAATTGGGTACACCTTCTACCATAGATATGAAGGCAAGATCTTTGTTGCCAAGAATGGAACCTTTCTAGAGAAGGAGTTTCTCTCAAAAGAAGTGAGTGGGAGGAAAGTAGAACTTGATGAGGTAATTGTACCTTCTCTCAATTTGGAAAGTAGCTCATCAGAAAAATCTGTTCTCGTGATGCCTACACCAACTTCGGATCAAGTTACTACTGAACCTCGTAGGTCGAATAGAGCATGTTCCGCACCAGAGTGGTATGGTAATCCTATTCTGGAAGTCATGTTACTAGACCATGGTCGAACAGAGCACGTTCCGCACCAGAGTGGTACGGTAATCCTATTATGGAAGTCATGTTACTAGACCATGGCGAACCTACAAACTATGAAGAAGCTATGATGAGCCCAGATTCCGATAAATGGCTTGAGGCCATGAAATCTGAGATAGGATCCATGTATGAGAAAAAGTGTGGACTTTGGTGGACTTGCCCGATGATCGGCAAGCCATAGAGAAAAAATGGATCTTCAAGAAGAAGACTGGCGCTGATGGTAATGCTACTGTTTACAAAGCTCGACTTGTCGCAAAAGGTTTTTGACAAGTTCAAGGAGTTGACTACGATGAGACTTTCTCACCCGTAGCGATGCTTAAGTCTGTCCAAATCATGTTAGCAATTGCCGCATTTTATGATTATGAAATCGGGCAGATGGACGTCAAAACTGCATTCCTTAATGGATTTCTTAAAGGAGAGTTATATATGATGCAACCAGAAGGTTTTGTCAATCCTAAAGGTGCTAACAAAGTGTGCAAGCTCTAGCGATCCATCTATGGACTGGTGCAAGCATCTCGGATTTGGAATATACGCTTTGATGAGGTGATCAAAGCATATGGTTTTATATAGACTTTTGGTGAAGCCTGTATTTACAAGAAAGTGAGTGGGAGCTCTGTAGCATTTCTAATATTATATGTGGATGACATATTGTTGATTGGAAATGATGTAGAATTTCTGGATAGCATAAAAGCATACTTGAATAAGAGTTTTTCAATGAAAGACCTTGGTGAAGCTGCTTATATATTGGGCATCAAGATCTATAGAGGTAGATCAAGACACTTAATAGGAATTTCACAAAGCACATACCTTGACAAAGTTTTGAAGAAGTTCAAAATGGATCAGTCAAAGAAGGGGTTCTTGCCTGTGTTGCAAGGTGTGAAATTGAGTCAGACTCAAAGCCCGACCACTGCAGAAGATAGAGAGAAAATGAAAGTCATTCCCTATGCCTCAGCCATAGGTTCTATCATGTATGCTATGCTGTTTACCAGACCTGGCGTGTACCTTGCCATAAGTTTGGCAGGGAGGTACAACTATAATCCAGGAGTGGATCACTAGACGGCGGTCAAGAACATCCTGAAGTACCTGAAAAGGACCAAGGATATGTTTCTCATTTATGGAGGTGACAAAGAGCTTATCGTAAATGGTTACGTCGATGCTAGCTTTGACACTGATCCGGATGACAGTCACAAAAAATATACATATTTATATTGAATGGTGGAGTTGTCAGTTGGTGCAGTTCCATGCAGAACGTCGTGGCGGGATCTACGTATGTGTGAAGCGGAGTACATAGCTGCTTCGGAAGCAGCAAATGAAGGAGTCTGGATGAAGGAGTTCATACTTAATCTAGGTGTAATACCTACTGCATCGGGTCCAATGAAAATCTTTTGTGACAATACTGGAGCAATTGCCTTGGCGAAGGAATCCAGATTTCACAAAAGAACCAAACACGTCAAGAGACCCTTCAACTCCATCCATGATCAAGTGGAGGAGGGAGACATAGAGATTTGCAAAATACATACTGATCTGAATGTAGCAGACCCTTGACTAAGCCTCTTCCACGAGCAAAACATGATTAGCACCTAGACTCCATGGGTGTTAGAATCATTACAATGTATTCTAGATTATTTACTCTAGTGCAAGTGGGAGAGTGAAGGAAATATGCCCTAGAGGCAATAATAAAGTTGTTATTTAGTATTTCCTTATTCATGATAAATGTTTATTATTCATGCTAGAATTGTATTGATCGGAAACCTTTATACATGTGTGAATACATAGACAAACATTGTGTCCCTAGTGAGCCTCTACTTAACTAGCTCATTAATCAAAGATGGATAAGGTTTCTTGACCGTGGACATGAATTGTCATTTGATAACAGGACCACATCATTAGGAGAATGATGTGATGGACAAGACCCATCCGTTAGCTTTGCATATTGATCGTTCAGTTTTATTGCTATTGCTTTCTTAATGTCAAAAATATATACATTATGCAACTCCCGGATATCGGAGGAATGCCTTGTGTGCTATCAAACATCACAACGTAACTGGGTGATTATAAAGATGCTCTACAGGTATTTCCGAAGGTGTTTGTTGAGTTGGGATAGATCGAGATTAGGATTTGTACTCCGAGTATCGGAGAGGTATCTCTGGGCCCTCTCGGTAATACACATCATAAGATTGCAAGAAAATGACTAAGGAGTTGGTCACGAGGTGATGTATTATGGAACGAGTAAGGATACTTGCTGGTAACGAGATTGAACTAGGTATAAAGATACCGACGATCGAATCTCGGGCAAGTAACATACCGATAGACAAAGGAAATAATGTATGTTGTCATAACGGTTCAACCGATAAAGATCTTCGTAGAATATGTAGGAGCCATTATGGGCATCCAGGTTCCGCTATTGGTTATTGACCGGAGAGGTGTCTCGGTCATGTCTACCTAGTTCTCGAACCCGTAGGGTCCGCACGCTTAACGTTCGATGACGATATTGTATTATATGAGTTATGTGATTTGGTGACTGAATGTTGTTCGGAGTCCCGGATGAGATCACGAACATGACGAGGAGTCTCAAAATGGTCGAGAGGTAAAGATTTATATATAGGATGATAGTATTCGGACATCGAAAGTATTTCGGAGGGTACCGGGTACATATCGGGTCACCGGAAGGGGTTCCGAGCACCCCCGACAAAAGATATGGTCCTTATGGGACAAGATGGGAAACGCACCAGCCACCAAGGGCTGGTGCGCCCCCCATATGGGCCAAACCAAGGGGAGAAGGAAAGAGGGGAAGAGAAAGGAAAGGGGGGATTCGGCCTCCCCATTCCCCCCTCCTCTTTCCTTCCCCCTCTGGTAAATAAGGAAAGGGGGTGCCTCCTGGCCTCTCCCCTCTCCCTCCCATCTATATATACATATGTGGGTGGTGCCCCTTGATACGTCTCCAACATATCTATAATTTTTATTGTTCGATGTTGTTATATTATCATTCTTGGATGTTTTATAGTCATTTTATATCATTTTTTGGTACTAACCTATTGACATAGTGCCAAGTGCCAGTTGCTGTTTTTTGCATGTTTTTTACATCGCAGGAAATCAATACCAAACGGAGTCCAAACGCAGCGAAACTTTTTGTGGAATTTTTTGGACCAGAAGACATCCAGTGGGCCGAAGAAGCACCTGGGGGCTGCTCCCAGGGGAGCACAACCCACCAGGGCGCACCTTGAGACCCAGGCACGCCCTGGTGGGTTGTGCCCACCTCGAGTGCCCCTCGGACCGCTTCTTTACTCTATAAATACCCCAATATTCCATAAACCCTAGGGGAGTCGACGAAAATCAATTCCAGCCGCCGCAAGTTCCAGAACCACCAGATCCAATCTAGACACCATCACGGAGGGGTTCATCATGTCCATTGGTGCCTCTCCGATGATGCGTGAGTAGTTCTTTGTAGACCTATGGGTCCGTAGTTAGTAGCTAGATGGCTTCCTCTCTCTCTCTTGATTCTCAATACAATGGTCTCTTGGAGATCAATATGATGTAACTCTTTTTGCGGTGTGTTTGTCTGGATCCGATGAACTTTGAGTTTATGAGCAGATCTATGTTTTTATCCATGAAAGTTATTTGAGTTTTCTTTGATGTCTTATATGCATGATTGCTTATAGCCTCGTATTTCTTCTCCGATATTTGGGTTTTGTTTGGCCAACTTGATCTATTCATCTTACAATGGGAAGAGGTGCTTTGTAATGGGTTCGATCTTACGGTGCTTGATCCCAGTGACAGAAGGGGAACTGACACGTATGTATCGTTGCTATTAAGGATAACAAGATGGGGTCTATTTCTACATAAATAGATCTTATCTACATCATGTCATCGTTCTTATTGCATTACTCCGTCTTTCCATGAACTTAATACACTAGATGCATGCTGGATAGCGGTCGATGTGTTGAGTAATAGTAGTAGATGCAGGCAGGAGTCGGTCTACTAATCTTGGATGTGATGCCTATATAATGATCATTGCCTGGATATCATCATGATTATTAGAAAATCTATCAATTGCCCAACAGTAATTTGCTTACCCGCCATTTGCTATTTTTCTCGAGAGAAGCCACTAGTGAAATCTACGGTACCCGGGTCTCTTCCTTATTATATTTGCCTTTGCGATATATCTTTATTTGCCTTTATTTTCAGATCTATTGAACCAAAAACACAAAAATACCTTGCTGCACTTTATTTTATTTGGCGATCTATCTATCAATTTATTACAACTTTCTCACGTCCACTTGCCAATTTCTGGCGCCGTTGCCCAAAAGGGATTGACAACCCCTTTAACACGTCGGGTTGCGAGTATTTGTTATTTGTGTGCAGGTGTCGTTCACGTTGTGTTGCGTGATTCTCCTACCGGTTCGATAACCTTGGTCTCATCACTTAGGGAAATACCTACCGTTGTTGTGTTGCATCATCCCTTCTTCTTTGGGGAAATACCGACGTAGTTCTAGGAGACATTACCCCTAGCACACACTAGACAATTGCCTAGCCGTGTGCAGTGCCCCCCTCCATCGTTTACACCCTCGGACATATTTTTGTTATTTCGTAGTGCTTAGGCGAAGCCCTGCGAGGATCACTTCACATTACCGTCACCATGCTATCGTGTTGACGGAACTCATCTACTACCTCGACGTCATGCTGGATCAAGAAGGCGAGGGACATAACCGAGCTGAATGTGTGCAGAACACGGAGGTGCCGTGCATTCAGTACTTGATCAGTTGGAGCACAAAGAAGTTCGACTACATCAACCGCGTTGAGAAACGCTTCCGCTTACGGTCTACGTGGGTAGGTAGACACACGCTCCCCCTCGTTGCTATGCATCTCCATGGATAGATCATTGCGTGTGCGTAGAATTTTTTTGTTTTCCATGCAACGTTCCCCATCACTAGCATCATGAGCCAGGTCTATGCGTAGATGATATGCACGAGTAGAACACAAAGAGTTGTGGGCGGTGATAGTCATACTGCTTACCACCAACGTCTTATTTTGATTCGGCGGTATTGTAAGATGAAGCGGCTCGGATGAACCTTACATGTCCATGTACATGAGACCGGTTCCACCGACAGACATGCAACTAGTTTTGCATAAAGGTGGTTGGCGGGTGTTTGTTTCTCCTACTTTAGTTGAATCAAATTTGACTGCGGCCGGTCCTTGAAGAAGGTTAAAATAGCAAACTTGACGAAACACCGTTGTGGTTGATGCGTAGGTAAGAACGGTTCTTGCTAGAAGCCCGTAGCAGCCACGTAAAACTTGCAACAACAAAGTAGAGGACGTCTAACTTGTTTTTGCAGGGCATGTTGTGATGTGATATATGTTATTGTATGAGATTCTCATGTTATGAAATAGTTATAGGAAACCGGAAGGAGCCTTATGGTTGTCTCTTTATTGTATGAAATGCAAACGCCATGTAATTGCTTTACTTTATCACTATGCATTAGCGATAGTTGTAGAAGCAATAGTTGGCGAGACGACCACAATGCGATGATGGAGGTCAAGGTGTCGAGCCGGTGACGATGGAGATCATGACGATGCTTTAGAGATGGAGATCAAAAGCACAAGATGATGATGGCCATATCATGTCACATATTTTGATTGCATGTGATGTTTATCTTTTATGATCTTATTTTGCTTAGTACGGCGGTAGCATTATAAGATGATCCCTTAACTAAATTTCAAGGTAAAAGTGTTCTCCCTGAGTATGCACCGTTGCTACAGTTCGTCGTGTTGAGACACCACGTGATGATCGGGTGTGATAGACTCTACGTTCACATACAATAGGTGCAAGACTGTTTTGCACATGCGAAATACTTGGGTTAAACTTGATGAGCCTAGCGTGTACACACACGGCCTCCGAACACTGGAGACCGGAAGGTCGAACATGAATCATATAGTAGATATGATCAACATAGAGATGTTCACCATTGATGACTACTCCATCTCACGTGATGATCGGACATGGATTAGTTGATTTGGATCACGTATCATATAGATGACTTGAGGGATGTCTATCTAAGTGGGAGTTCTTAAGTAATTTGATTAATTGAACTTTATTCATCATTAACTTAGTCCTAATAGTATCTGGATATCTATGTTGTAGATCAATGGCCCATGCTACCATTCCCCTAAATTTTAATGCATTCGTAGAGAAAGCTAAGTTGAAAGATGATGGTAGCAACTACACGGACTGGGTCTGTAACTTGAGGATTATCATCACTGCTGCACAGAATAATTATGTCCTTGATGCACCGCTAGGTGACAAGCCCCCTCCCGCTAATATAGATGCTTTGAAAGTCTGGCAGACGTGATCTGATGACTACTCTATAGTTCAGTGTGCCATGCTCTACGGCTTCGAATCGGGACTTCAAAGACGTTTTGAACGTCATGGAGCATATGAGATGTTCCAGGAATTGAAGTTAATATGTCAAGCAAATGCCCGAGTTGATGTAACATCCCAATTTTCCTAAATTAGGATGTTAATAGATCATTCATATGCATATCATATTTTTATTGCATTATTTGCTTTTTCAGAATATTCAAATCATTATGCAACAAAAGGCAATTTATTTGGAGTGGAGATAACATGACTTCTCCCCTATTTTAAAAATGTTCATAATGTGCAGAATATTATTTCCAGTTCATCTGATATGTTCTGGTAATTTTTGCAATCTTCAAAATATTTTATTTGAGTGTTTTGTTGTTGTTATGTGTTGCCTATTGCATACAAACTATTTTCGAAAATTGCATTAGTGTTGGAACTAGTGTTCCTGTAGTTTATAGCTGTAGGGCTATTTTGACTGTGTGTCTAGCTATTTTTATTTAGAATTTATATTGTGTATTTTATTTTATTTATTTTGTTCTGCTGCTGTTGTTTTTGTTTAAAAAAACACCAGCCAGCCAGCGCAGCAGCGCACACGCGCGGCCCAGCAACCGCGGCCCAGCCAACCGCCAGCCCCGCAGCCCGCTCGCTCGCAGTCGTTGCCGAAGCGGTACGCCCGCATCTGACCCGCATCGCTCGCCCGCGCCCGATCCACCTCGCCCCAGCCACTGACTAGCGGGCCCCGCACCCATCTTCCACCCCGAGCCGGACGCAGCCGCGCCGCGCGCACGCCGAGGCCGACCCGGATCGATCCGGCGCCTGGTCCGACCCCGTGCACCCCTGGGACTCTGTAACGGGCCTGGATCGAGAGAGGAAGGAGGAGGACGAGAGCAGGTAGGGGAAGGAGGAAAAGGGGATCGATTAGGTAGGAGAGTCCAGGAGAGCAGCTCCGGTTCAAGTCATATTACATTGCATAACCCACCACACACGCCACTAGCTAGTATATAAAGGCCGTCTCGTTGCGCTGGCTGATCTGGACCAATCGCCGGCTTGCATCGCGTCATTCGCCTGCTAACTTGTCCTCCTCATGGTCATCTGGCCTGGCCGTGAAGTTGACTAACTCTTGGGACCCCTCTGTCAGGCATTGGAGTGGCTCGGTCCTAACATTCTCCCCATCTTGGGACATGGCTTGTCCCCAAGCCAGTGTAAACAGAAAGCGCTTCCTGAACTGCGTACCTTCCTCCCAAGTGGCCATGGAATTTGGTAAATCACCCCAACGCACCAGCACCTGCATTTTGTTGCCCTGCGCTGTCTTGATCGTCTTCTCGGCAAGGATGGCTGTCGGCAGTTGTTCCATGCGAAGGATTTCTGCAGCCGGGGGAAGTTCAGCTTCGACCAGAATGTTGTCGCCCACTGCTTTCTTCAACTGTGGCACATGAACCATCGAGTGAATCTTGCTCTCTGACGGCAACTGCAGCTTGTATGCAACCTTTCCCACTCGCTCCATAACTTTGTATGGCCCATAGTACCGGAATGCCAGCTTCTGGAATGGACGTTGTGCCACTGAGGTCTGAATAAATGGTTGCAGTTTGAGGAACACAACATCCCCCACGGCGAACTCGCGGTCCGTGCGTTCCTTGTCCGCTTGCTTTTTCATCCTGTCCTGGGCTTTTTTGAGCTGTTGCTGGAGTAGTTCCAACATAACTTCTCTCTCCTTGAGCCATGATGCCAGATCTGGAACAGTGCACTCATCCACTTGATTCACTCCAAACTCTCTGGGCATGGTGCCATAGATCACTTCAAATGGAGTTCTTCCCAAGGCTGAATGGAACGTTGTGTTGTACCAGTATTCAGCAAGGAATAGCCACTTGAACCAGTTTCTGGGGCAGGCATGCACCAAGCAACGCAGATACGTCTCTAAACACTGATTGACCCGTTTCGTTTGCCTGTCAGTCTGAGGATGGTAGGAAGAGCTCATGCGGAGTTGCGCTTGAGCCAACTTGAAGAGCTCTTGCCACAAGGCACTTGTGAAGATTCGATCCCGGTCAGAGATGATCGCCATTGGGAGCCCGTGCAGCTTGAAGATGTTTTGCATGAATGTAGTGGCCACTGAGAGGGCTGTGTATGGGTGCTTCATGGCTAAGAAGTGGCCATATTTGGAGAATTTATCCACGACCACTAGGATAACATCGTAGCCCCCTGATCGCGGCAATCCTTCGATGAAGTCCAAGGAAATCACTGCCCACGGCCGTTTTGTAATTGGCAAGGGTTGTAATAGTCCAGCTGGAGCCACCCTTTCTGTCTTCGCTTGCTGGCAAATTTAGCACTTTCTGACGAAGGCACGCACCATCTCCTTCAGGCCTTTCCATGCAAACAACCGTCGCACTCGATGATACGTCGCATGAAACCCGGAGTGCCCCCCTGCTGCGCTGTCATGAAGTGCTGATATCAAGGCCGTTTGAGTTTCCGTGTCCTTGCCAATCCAGATGCGCCCCTAAAATTTTATGACCCCTTCACTCAATTCAAAGCCAGGATCACTCTTACTGTCCAAAGCCAATCTGGTCATCAGTTGCTCAGCCGCTGCGTCTTGCTGGTAACTTGATCGAATCGAGTCCATCCAAGCTGGTCGTGCAAGAGTGACTGCCGCCTGTTCGTGGGTCTCTGTATGCGTTCATCTCGAGAGGGCATCAGCCGCTCGATTCATCACCCCCGCCTTGTACTGTATTTGGAAGCGAAGCCCGACTAACTTGGTGAAGGCACGCTGCTGAATAGGTGTATTGAGGCGCTGGTCCGTCAGGTTGAGCAGACTGCGTTGGTCCGTCCTAATGACAAACTCCGAGTGTTGCAGATACGGTCGCCAATGATCGACAGCTAGCAGTAGGGCCAAGCACTCCTTCTCGTATGCCGACAGTTCCAGGTTGCGGAGAGCCAGGCTCTTGCTCAAGTAAGCGACAGGGTGTCCCGCCTGCATCAGCACCGAGCCAATCCCTGTTGCACTGGCATCCGTTTCCACTACGAATTGCTTCGAGAAATCTGGCAGCGCGAGAACAGGCGTAGTGACCAGCGCTTTTTTGAGATCCTGAAATGACGCTTCGGCTGTTGGAGTCCACACGAACACTGAATTCTTTTTTAGCAGGTCGGTGAGTGGTCTGCTGATCAACCCAAAAGTTCTGACAAACTTCCTGTAATAGCCTAATAGTCCTAAGAACCCCCGCAGCTCTTTGACATTTGTAGGCTGCTTCCAATCCTGCACCGTCTGAACATGCTCCGTCATAGTGGCCACTCCTTGTTCGCTGATCTGGTGGCCCAAGTAGGTGATTTGGTTTTGTGCGAACGAGCATTTGGAGCATTTTGCCACTAGTTCATTATCTCTCAAGAGTTGTAACACTTGGCGCAGCAGCTGTACGTGTTTCCTTAGTGTCGCGGAGTGCACCAGTATGTCATCCATGAAGACGAGGACGCCGTGGCGAAGTAGAGGGGACAACACAATCGTCACCATTGATTGAAATGTGCTAGGGCCTCCGGTGACACCATACGGCAACACCCTGAACTGAAAATGCCCCTGATGAGTTGTGAAGGCTGTCTTTTCTTCATCTTGTTCCACTAATCTTATTTGATGATACCCAGCGCATAGGTCTAGCTTCGAGAACCATTTGGATCCTGCCAATTCGTCCAGGAGCTCATCAATAATCGGCAGTGGGAAGTTTGGCTTGAGTGTGATGGCATTCAAATGACGAAAGTCCACACAGAATCGCCAAGTTTGATCTTTCTTCTTGACCAGTAGCACCGGAGAAGAGAATGGACTGGTGCTTGGTACAATCAGGCCTTGTTTCAACATCTCCTTGACCTGCTTCTCAATCTCTGTTTTCTGCTCCGGAGTGTAGCGGTATGTCCTGATATTCACCGGCTTCTTACCTTCCAATAACTGAATTTTATGGTCCCACGGTTTGTGTTTGGGCAGTGTAGTTGGTTTAGCGAATACCATGTCGAATTCTTCCAGTAATGCTGCAATCCCTGGATGCTCCACCTCTGATGCCTGACACTTGGGGTCTGTCTCGACTCTGCAAAGGAGCACCATGTGTGCTATTGCATGCTGATCCTCCAGTTCTTGCAACTACACTGCTGAAATCTGCAGAACAGTAGCTAGCTCTGGTTGGACTCAGACCAGCTCGATCCACTGCCCATCATGCTGGAATTGGAGTCGCTTATGCTCCCAGTCAACCCACATAGGCCCACAACTCTGAAGCCAATCCATTCCGATGACCATATCATAACAGCCGAGAGGAAGTACTCGGAGGTCAGTTGCAAATTCTTGCTTTTGCGTATGCCATAAGCATTGGGGAATCACACTATCACATTACAGTATTCCTCCATCAGCAATTTTCACTGACGAACTCGTAGTTTTCTGAACTTTGTCTTCCATTGTCATTGCGACTGCCTCGCTGACGAAACTGTGAGAACTGCCCGAGTCCACCAGGATTAAAACTTCTTTAGAGTCAATCTTGCCCACCAAGCGCACTGTATGAAGCGTTGTTTGTCCTGTAGTAGCTAGCTTTGAAATAGACATGAGCACCTCATCATCTGACTCATCAGCCTGTTGATCTTGCAGCTGATCGCCTGCTTGAAGGAGATCAAGCAGCTCCTCGACCACATGGAGTTGGACCATGGCAGCACCCTGGTGGCCTTGACCCCAGCGTTCCCCACACTTGAAGCAGAGTCCTCGCGCTCGCCTGTAATTTCGGAGCGCGGCGACACGGTCATCCCCTGCTCGTGGTCTCTCAGGCGCATTTGCCGCCTCGACACCGTGCCGATCTTCAGCCACAACTGGAATTCCAGGGGCTGCCGCAAGAACGGGCGGCACGCCCACCGCCAGTAAAGGCCGCACGGCTGCTCGTGGCAGAGGCGCTTCCTGTCGTTGATACTCTCGCCGGGGTAGCGCGTCCAAGAGCTTATCCCACGACATGGATTTGCTTTTTGTGATACCTGCTGACCTTCTGCAAACCATGATCAATGATCTTTTGTATAGGGGCCTGCTTGCCTTGCCATTGCCAACACATGATCCTGATTATCCAGTAGTCCAGTATGCAGATGATACTTTGTTGTTTGTGAATGCTGGCGCAGCTCAGTTGGAGGCCCTCAAATCAGTGCTCAACTCCTTTTCCTTGGCAACTGGACTGCAAATGAACTTCCATAAGTCTTCAATGTACCCCATCAATGTGGAAGCCTCTGTTGCTTCTGCACTTGCTGCCCTATTTGGTTGTCTGCTTGGTTCTATGCCTTTCACTTATTTGGGACTTCCTGTTGGAACCACTCAGCCCAAAATTGTTGATTTGCTACCTTTGGTGGACTGCATGGAAAGAAGGTTAACTGCTAGTTCCTAGTTTTTACCACAAGGCAGTAGGTTGCAGTTGGTAAATTCAGTGATATCTTCACTGCCCATATTCTTCCTTTGTAGTCTATCTTTGCCACAAGGTATTCTAAAGCAGTTAGAAAGGATTCAAAGACAGTGCCTCTGGAGGAAATATGGTCAGGAGAAGGGACACTCTTTGGCTGCTTGGCCCCTTGTCTGCAGGCCCAAGATGAAGGGTGGGCTTGGAATTCTGAATTTGGGACTACAGAATGATGCTCTGCTCCTTAAGTACCTGAATAAATTCTATAATAAAGCAGATGTGCCATGGGTCCGTTTGGTGTGGGACTCATATTACTTTCAGAGAATTCCTCATGACACTATTCTTTGTGGCTCATTCTGGTGGAGGGACATTTGTAAATTAATGGACAAGTATCGGGTTGTTACCTCTGTCACTGTTGGCAAAGGAGATTCTGGTCTATTTTGGTCTGATCATTGGGAGATTGACCAGTCTTGCATTCCTCTGCAAGAAAGGTTTCCAAGGCTTTTCTCTTTTTGCCCGCAGAAGAACCTTTCTGTCATGGAAGTGATACAGGCAGGAAATTTGCAGCAAATGTTTTCATTGCCATTGTCTGAACTGGCTTTTAGGGAGTTCAATCAGCTTTCAAGCTTGTTATCTGGGACTTCCTTAGACAATGGTTGTAATGATATCTGGGCTTGGAGACATGGGAAAAAGGCGGAGTACTCGGCAAATAAGTACTATGATTTTGTCCACCAGCCTGTTATTGCCAATCCTATACTAAGCTGGGTCTGGAAAAGCTGCTGTACCATGACAATTAAAATGTTTGCTTGGCTGGTAATTATGGACAGAGTTAACACCAAGGATTTGATTCATCAACGCCATTGGAGAATTAATGATGGACCTAGTTGTGTCCTATGCCCGACTAGAGTAACTGAGGATAGGAATCATCTATTCTTCCAATGTAACTTCAGTATGAGAATCTGGAACTACCTGCAAGTTTCCTGGTTGGATAGCAATGATATGGTGCAAATTGCCTTACATGCCAGGAAGGAGTTTAATAAGCCTTTTTTCTCAGAGGTGGTTTTTCTTGCATGGTGGAATATTTGGAAAGTTAGGAATGACAGGGCTTTTAGGCATGTCAACCCACCTTTTAAGCAGTGGAGAAATGGTTTTATTCATGATATTACTCTTCTTTCACATCGGATCAAGACCAGATACAAGGAGGCTCTGCTCAAATGGATTGATTTCCTGCCTCCTTGAAGGCCATCTATTTTGTAACTTCTCTCTTTCCTAGTTGTAGTTTTTAGTGCTTTCTTTAATTTCTTAGAGTACTATAGCTTTTCTTGTATAGCTTTTCTTTCTTTTTGTTCCCCTTCTTGAGGAACTTTGTACTTATTCTTTGTTCTTTATTAATAAAATGCTGTGGGGTGTAAGCCCTGCAGTCTTCCAGGTCAAAAAAAACATCTAGTTATGGACAGTGCTAGTCTGACGGAGAGTACGGAACTGACGAAGATGAGTTTGATATTGTTCCCGACCAAACTTCCCACACAGGGCCGCGCACAGCTCATCCCACGACATGGATTCACTCTGAGTCTCATGAAATTACAACCAGCGCGCCGCATTGCCTGTGAAATGCAGGGTTGCTACTCTGACCCACAGCTCAGACTGAACCCCATATACCGAAAAGTACTTTTCACACCGCATTTTCCAGAACTGTGGATTATCGCCGTCGAACGACGGAAAATCCAACTTCGGCAGCGACCAACTATGGGAATTGATGTGTGCTGTGTGCGGATCGGAAACTACCAGATGCTGTGATGGGGAATCGGTCAGGGACGTACCCTTGACCGGAGGAGGCACATGGGTGGTGACCACTCCATATGCCGGCACTCCGGTGTCGTCGATCTTGTCGTGGCCTCTCGGCCCGTGGTGCTCGGGGGCATCGTGCTTCGAGCTCGACGCCGGTCGCACCACCGCATCGCCCTCCGGGATCGGATCCGGAGGCGCCGCCAGTACGGGGTGGAGAGCGATGCGCCCCACCTGCGCGTGCAGGTCGTCCACCTGCTTTTGGATGTGGGTGACGGCGGGGCGCCACAGCTCCAGGGACATCTGGATCGCATCCAGCCTCGCCTCGTTGGCGATCCGCCCGTCGTTGACGGCCATTGCGAGCGCGACGATCTACTCCTCCATTTCCGCCGTCTGTCTTGCCTGCTTCGTCTGGTAGCAGGGCTTGGGGTAGGCGGTCTCCAGGTCGCAGGATCAATGGACCTCTGATACCAGATGTAACGGGACTGGATCGAGAGAGGAAGGAGGAGGACGAGAGCAGGTAGGGGAAGGAGGAAAAGGGGATCGATTAGGTAGGAGAGTCCAGGAGAGCAGCTCCGGTTCAAGTCATATTACATTGCATAAACCACCACACACGCCACTAGCTAGTATATAAAGGCCGTCCCGTTGCGCTGGCTGATCTGGACCAATCGCCGGCTTGCATCGTGTCATTCGCCTGCTGACTTGTCCTCCTCATGGTCGTCTGGCCTGGCCGTGGAGTTGACTGACTCTTGGGACCCCTCTGTCAGGCATTGGAGTGGCACGGTCCTAACAGACTCCCCGCTCGAGCAAAAGCCATCGGGAACCCTAGCGCACGCCCTCCCCTTTCTTTCCTCGTCTGCTCGAAGTCGCTGCGCTCGTTTGGATCTCGCCGTCGAGCTCCAAGGCCGCCGACGTTCACTGTCCGTATCCGCCACCGTAAGGACGCCCCTGCCGCTCCACTTCTCACCCTTGAACCCCCACTCGACGCCGCCCTTTCCTCACACGCCCTTGTGGCTGAAATCGCAGTAGAGAGAGAGGAATGAGCCCACCCTCCATCACCGAGCACACCGGAGTTAACGTCTTCGCTGTCGCCTACAGAGGTCGCCTCGTCGCCGTTTGACGTCACCGCCGCCTCCGCCGCTCGACACCGCACCCGCCCGTCACTTCCCCATCGCTGGAGATTCGCCGGAGGAGCGCCACCGTCGACGCCCGAGCCGCCGCCGTCGTTTTCCTCTGTTCTGGTGAGCACACGCGCCCAGCTAATCGGACGCAGCCACGTGGCACTTCGCTACAAGACACGCATAGGAGTTTTCTGTTTCTTTGTGTTTTTCACAGATTTTCATCCAAAATTCTTTTAGCTATATCTTTTATTCTATAAGTCCAATTTAGGTAATTATTTTTCCTATGCACTCACAAAAATCAGCACATTATCACAGTACCGACTTTGCACATGTTTGCACTTTTCAAATTTGAATTCGTTTGAATTTGAAATAAATCTTCTGGAGGCCGTAACTTCCCAACCGTTTAACGAAATTTAGTGATTCTTTTTGCATTGTGACTGTAGTGCATTTTAGGTGCTGTTAAGCTTCTATTGTTGAGTTTAAAAAATGATTTTCTTGTTGTTGGTTTTGTTTTGGTTGTTTTCGTGTTCCGGTGATTGATATGTTGAATTGTGTGAAATGTGTAGATTGTCCGGAGTGCGACACGAGCTATTGTCAGGAGTGTGACTTTTTGAACCAGAACCAAGGCAAGTTACATGTTGATCATCCTTTACCTATTGTTTTCTATGCATGTAGTTATATCACACTATGAATATATGCATGTATAGGAGTATTATATATGTTGGCTATGCTGTTGAGCTATCTTCCCGTCTTTTGCAAATCGTGGTAGTTGTAGTTTGATATGCTTTGTAGACGGGGGTGGTTCGTGTATTCATTGAGTTTATGTGAGGATTAAATATATATAACAATTGAGTAGTAACTCAGGATTTAACTCACCTCTGGGCGGAAGTGGTATTGCTTGGTGTTGAGGGAAGGCATCATGGGGTCTTGCACCTTTTCTAAGGCCATGCGCCCATGAGAGTGCACCCTAAGTGGAAAGCTGCCCAGGTTCAAAAAGATCAGACAGACTTAGTGACTAGTAGCTTCCATGTGCGGCCACTGGCTATGGGCTCTGGCTTAGTTGATCAGTTGTTGGAAACCTTGCCCAGACAGTGTCGACAGATGTAGCATATGTAGGTGGGATGTGGCCGTCAGGTGGTTAAGGGAACCTCTTCTGAAAGACTTCGTCTCAATCTTCGGATTGGGTCCAGTGGGTAAAGCGTACTAAACTCTGCAGAGTGTTAAAACTAATCATGATTAGCCGTGTCCCCGGTTATGGGCAAATTTGAGCCACTATGCCATTACAGTTATTGGATGATCTTGACAGATGTGACACTTAATAAATTTGTTGGGCAACTTAATAAAGGGTAGGTTGGAGTTGATTTTGCCAACTCAACCTTGTGTATTTAATTGTAGTAATAAAAGAAGTAAATAAAAATTTGACTATTAGGTAGTTATTAGGATAAAATCAGCTTTCTGCAAAAATAAACCCTCAAGCCTTCTTTTGTTATACTATGCATATACATGTAGGTCTGCTATATTAT
Source organism: Aegilops tauschii subsp. strangulata (assembly GCF_002575655.3). NCBI lineage: Eukaryota > Viridiplantae > Streptophyta > Magnoliopsida > Poales > Poaceae > Aegilops > Aegilops tauschii. The sequence continues at coordinate 287,083,082 of NC_053035.3, forward strand.
TACTCCTGTGTAACTTGCCAATACATTCAAAGTATTGACCTATATGGCTACAACGTCTCATGTTGTAGGATATTCAGACGAAGAGTAAGGTATCGTTAGGGTCGCGAGTCTGCACTCAGCATCGCCAGTGGGCTATGATGGGACTCATTGTTATTTTCTGCTACTTTCCGTTGTTTGATTGATTAAAGCTAGCCAAGTGCTATGCAGATTGTTTTATTTTATACATTCTGGATCATACGTTGTAATAAATGATGCACTTGCTATTCTGGTATTCATCTATACTGTGTGTGCTAGCGAGTTCGATCCAGGGACTAGCACGGTAAGCACAAAGACGCAAATCCTTCGAGGTTTGGTCGTTACAGTTAAGAGATATGAAGTCTCCAACAAGTTCTATAGCTGCAAGATGGAGGAGAGCAGTTCTGTCAATGAACACATACTCAAAATGTCTGGGTATCATAATCACTTGACTCGACTGGGAGTTAATCTTCCAGATGATAGTGTTATTGGCAGAGTTATTCAATCACTGCCACCAAGCTACAAAGGCTTCGTGATGAACTATAATATGCAAGGGATGGAGAAGACAATTCCCGAGCTCTTCGCAATGCTCAAAGTTGTGGAGGTAGAAATCAAGAAGGAGCATCAAGTGTTGATGGTTAACTAGACAACTAGTTTCAATAAAAGGGCAAGGGAAAGAAAGGAACTTCAAGAAGAATGGCAAGCAAGTTGCCAATCCTGGGAAGAATCCCAAAGTTGGACCCAAGCTTGAAACTGAGTGCTTCTACTACAAAGGGACTAGTCACTGGAAGCGGAACTGCCCCAAGCATTTAGCAGATAAGAAGGATGGCAAAGTGAACAAAGGTATATTTGATATACATGTTATTGATGTGTACCTTACTAATGCTCGTAGTAGTGCCTGGGTATTTGATACTGGTTCGGTTGCTCATATTTGTAACTCGAAACATGAGCTACAGATTAAACAAAGATTGGCTAAGGATGAGGTGACGATGCACATCGGGAATGGTTCCATGGTCGATGTGATCGCCGTCGGCACGCTACCTCTACATCTACCTTCGGGATTAGTTTTAGACATGAATAATTGTTATTTGGTGCCAGCGTTGAGCATGAACATTATATCTGGATCTTGTTTAGTGCGAGACGGCTATTCATTTAAATTGGAGAATAATGGTTGTTCTATTTATATGAGTAATATCTTTTATGGTCATGCACCCTTGAAGAGTGGCCTATATTTGTTGAATCTCGATTGTGGTGATACACATTTTCATAATATTGATGCCAAAAGATGCAAAGTTGATAATGATAGTGCAACATATTTGTGGCACTGCCGTTTAGGTCATATTGGTGTAAAGCGCATGATAAAATTCCATGCATATGGGCTTTTGGAATCACTTGATTATGAATCATTTGATACTCGCGAACCATGCCTCATGGGCAAGATGACTAAAGTTCCGTGCTCCGGAACAATGGAGCGAGCTATTGACTTATTGGAAATAATACATACCAATGTATGCGGTCCAATGAGTGTTGAGGCACGCGACTTTTATCATTTTTTCCTGACCTTCACACATGATCTCAGCAGATATGGGTATATCTACTTAATGAAACACAAGTTTGAAACATTTGAAAAGTTCAAAGAATTTCAGAGTGAAGTGGAGAATTGTCGTAATAAGAAAATAAAATTTCTACGATCTGATCATGGAGGTGAATATTTGAGTTATGAGTTTGGCCTTCATTTAAAACATTTTGGAATAGTTTCACAACTCACGCCACCTGGAACACCACAGTGTAATGGTGTGTCCGAACCTCATAACCATACTTTATTAGATATGGTGCGATCTATGATGTCTCTTAACAATTTACTACTATCGTTTTGGGGTTATGCATAAGAGACAGCTGCATTCATGTTAAATAGGGCACCGTCTAAATTTGTTGAGACGACACCGTATGAACTGTGGTTTGGCAAGACACCTAAGCTGTTGTTTCTTAAAGTTTGGGGTTGCGACACTTATGTCAAAAGGCTTCAGCCTGATAAGCTCGAACCCAAATCGGAGAAGTGCGTCTTCATATGATACCCTAAGGAAACAATTGGGTACACCTTCTACCACATATCCGAAGGCAAGATCTTTGTTGCCAAGAATGGAACCTTTCTAGAGAAGGATTTTCTCTCAAAAGAAGTAAGTGGGAGGAAAGTAGAAATTGATGAGGTAATTGTACCTTCTCTCAATTTGGAAAGTAGCTCATCAAAGAAATCCATTCCCCTGATCCCTACACCAACTAGAGAGGAAGCTAATGATGCTGATCATGAAACTTCAGGTCAAGTTACTACTGAACCTCGTAGGTCGAACAGAGCATGTTCCGCACCCGAGGGGTACGGTAATCCTGTTCTGGAAGTCATGTTACTAGACCATGGCGAACCTACGAACTATGAAGAAGCTACGATGAGCCCAGATTCTGATAAATGGCTTGAGGCCATGAAATCTGAGATGGGATCCATGTATGAGAACAAAGTGTGGACTTTGGTGGACTTGCCTGATGATCGGAGAGCCGTAGAGAAAAAATGGATCTTCAAGAAGAAGACTAACGCTGATGGTAATGTTACTATCTACAAAGCTCGACTTGTTGCAAAAGGTTTTCGACAAGTTCAAGGAGTTGACGACGATGAGACTTTTTCACCCGTAGCGATGCTTAAGTCTGTTCGAATCATGTTAGCAATTGCCACATTTTATGATTATGAAATCTGGCAAATGGGCGTCAAAACTGCATTCCTTAATGGATTTCTTAAAGAAGTGTTGTATATGATGCAAACAGAAGGTTTTGTCGATCCTAAAGGTGCTAACAAAGTGCAAGCTCCAACGATCCATCTATGGACTGGTGCAAGCATCTCGGAGTTGGAATATACGCTTTGATGAGGTGATCAAAGCATATGGTTTTATACAGACTTTCGGAGAAGCCTGTATTTATAAGAAAGTGAGTGGGAGCTCTGTAGCATTTCTAATATTATATGTGGATGACATATTGTTGATTGGAAATGATGTAGAATTTCTAGATAGCATAAAATGATACTTGAATAAGAATTTTTCAATGAAAGACCTCGGTGAAGCTGCTTATATATTGGGCATCAAGATCTATAGAGATAGATCAAGACACTTAATAGGACTTTCACAAAGCACATACCTTGACAAAGTTTTGAAGAAGTTCAAAATGGATCAGTCAAAGAAAGGGTTCTTGCCCGTGTTGCAAGGTGTGACAGACTCAAATCCCGACCACTACAGAAGATATAGAGATAATGAAAGTCATTCCCTATGCCTTAGCCATAGGTTCTCTCATGTATGCTATGTTGTGTACGAGACCAGATATGTGCCTTGCCATAAGTCTGGCAGGGAGGTACCAAAGTAATCCAGGAGTGGATCACTGGACAGGGTCAAGAACATGCTGAAGTACCAAGGATATGTTTCTCGTTTATGGAGGTGACAAAGAGCTCATCGTAAATTAAGGAGTCTGGATTAAGGAGTTCATACCCAATCTAGGTGTAATACCTAGTGCATCGGGTCCAATGAAAATCTTTTGTGACAATACTAGAGCAATTGTCTTGGCGAAGGAATCCAGATTTCAAAAAAGAACCAAACACATCAAGAGACGCTTCAACTCCATCCGTGATCAAGTCAAGGAGGGAGGCATAGAGATCTGCAAAATACATACAGATCTGAATGTAGCAGACCCGTTGACTAAGCCTCTTCCACGAGCAAAACATGATCAGAACTAGGACTCCATGGCTGTTAGAATCATTACAATGTAATCTATATTATTGACTCTAGTGCAAGTGGGAGACTTAAGGAAATATGCCCTAGAGGCAATAATAAAGTTGTTATTTTATATTTCCTCATTCATGATAAATGTTTATTATTCATGTTAGAATTGTATTGATCGGAAACCTTAATACATGTGTGAATACATAGACAAACACTGTGTCCCTAGTGAGCCTCTACTTGACTAGCTCATTGATCAAAGATGGTTAAGGTTTCCTGACCATGGACATGAGTTGCCATTTGATAACGGGATCACATCATTAGGAGAATGATGTGATGGACAAGACCCATCCGTTAGCTTAGCATATTGATCGTTCAATTTTATTGCTATTGCTTTCTTCATGTCAAATACATATTCCTTCGACTATGAGATTATGCAACTCCCGGATACCGGAGGAATGCCTTGTGTGCTATCAAATGTCACAACGTAACTGGGTGATTATAAAGATGCTCTACAGGTACTTCCGAAGGTGTTTGTTGAGTTGGCATAGATCGAGATTAGGATTTGTCACTCCGAGTAACAGAGAGGTATCTCTGGGCCCTCTCGGTAATACACACCATAAGCTTGCAAGCAAATGACTAAGGATTTGATCACGAGGTGGTGTATTATGGAATGAGTAAAATGACTTGCTGGTAACGAGATTGAACTAGGTATAAAGATACCGACGATCAAATCTCGGGCAAGTAACATACCGATAGACAAATGGAATAATGTATGTTGTCATAACGGTTCGACCGATAAAGATCTTTGTAGAATATGTAGGAGCCAATATGGGCATCCAGGTTTCACTATTGGTTATTGACAGGAGAGGTGTCTTGGTCATGTCTACACAGTTCTTGAACCTGTAGGGTCCGCACGCTTAATGTTCGACGACGATATTGTATTATATGAGTTATGTGATTTGGTGACCGAATGTTGTTCGGAGTCCTGGATGAGATCACGGACATGACAAGGAGTCTCAAAATGGTCGAGAGGTAAATATTGATATATTGGACTATATTATTCGGACACCGGAAGTGTTCCGGAGGGCACCAGGTACATATCGGGTCACCGGAAGGGGTTCCGGGCACCCCCGACAAAAGATATGGGCCTTATGGGCCAAGAGGGGAAACGCACCAGCTACAAACGGCTGGTGCGCCCCCCATATGGGCCGAACCAAGGAGAGAAGGAAAGAGGGGAAGAGAAAGGAAAGGGGGGATTCGGCCTCCCCCTTCCCTTTCTCCCCCTCCTCTTTCCTTCCCCCTCCGGTAAATAAGGAGGGGGCGGCCTAGGAGGAACTCAAGTAGGATTCGTTCCTACTTGGGGCGCCTCCTGGCCTTTGCCCTCTCCCTCCCACCTATATATATGTGGGGGACGCCCCTAGCACACACTAGACAATTTCCTAGCTGTGTGCGGGGCCTCTCCACCGTTTACACCCTCGGTCTTATTTTCGTAGTGATTAGGCGAAGCCCTGCGAGGATCACTTCACCATCACCTACACCACGACGTCGTGCTGACGGAACTCATCTACTACCTCGACGTCTTGCTGGATCAAGAAGGCGAGGGACGTCACTGATGACCCACAAGTATAGGGGATCTATCGTAGTCCTTTCGATAAGTAAGAGTGTTGAACCCAACGAGGAGCAGAAGGAAATGATAAGCGGTTTTCAGTAAGGTATTCTCTGCAAGCACTGAAATTATCGGTAACAGATAGTTTTGTGATAAGGTAATTTGTAACGGGTAACAAGTAATGAAAGTAAATAAGGTGCAGCAAGATGGCCCAATCCTTTTTGTAGTAAAGGATAAGCCTGGACAAACTCTTATATGAAGGAAAACGCTCCTGAGGACACATGGGAATTATCATCAAGCTAGTTTTCATCACGCTCATATGATTCGCGTTCGTTACTTTGATAATTTGGTATGTGGGTGGACCACTGCTTGGGTGTTGTCCTTTCTTGGACAAGCATCCCACTTATGATTAACCCCTATTGCAAGCATCCGCAACTACAAAATAAGTATTAAGGTAAACCTAACCATAGCATGAAACATATGGATCCAAATCAGCCCCTTACGAAGCAACTCATAAACTAGGGTTTAAGCTTCTGTCACTCTAGCAACCCATCATCTACTTATTACTTCCCAATGCCTTCCTCTAGGCCCAAACAATGGTGAAGTGTCATGTAGTCGACGTTCACATAACAACACTAGAGGAAAGACAACATACTTCTCATCAAAATATCGAACAAATACCAAATTCACATGACTACTTATAGCAGGACTTCCCCCATGTCCTCAGGAACAAACGTAACTACTCACAAATCATATTCATGTTCATAATCAGAGGGGTATTAATATGCATAAAGGATCTGAACATATGATCTTCCACCAAATAAACCAACTAGCATCAACTACAAGGAGTAATCAACACTACTAGCAACCCACAGGTACCAATCTGAGGCTTTGGGACAAAGATTGGATACAAGAGATGAACTAGGGTTTGAGAGGAGATGGTGCTGGTGAAGATGTTTATGGAGATTGACCCCCTCCCGATGAGAGGATCGTTGGTGATGACGATGGTGATGATTTCCCCCTCCCGGAGGGAAGTTTCCCCGACAGAACAGCTCCGCCGGAGCCCTAGATTGGTTCCGCCAAGGTTCCGCCTCGTGGCGGCGGAGTTTCTTCCCGAAATCTTGCTTATGATATTTTCCAGGGTAAAAGACTTCATATAGCAGAAGATGGGCACCGGAGGCCTGCCAGGGGGCCCACGAGGCAGGGGGCGCGCCCAGGGGGTAGGGCGCGCCTCCCACCCTCGTGGCCAGGGTGTGGGCTCCTCTGGTGGATTCTTTCGCCAGTATTTTTTATTAATTCCAAAAATAACTTCCGTGAAGTTTCAGGACTTTTGGAGCTGTGCAGAATAGGTCTGTAATATTTGCTCCTTTTCCAGCCCTGAATTCCAGCTGCCGGCATTCTCCCTCTTCATGTAAACCTTGTAAAATAAGAGAGAATAGGCATAAGTATTGTGAAATAACTCGTAATAACAGCCCATAATGCAATAAATATCGATATAGAAGCATGATGCAAAATGGACGTATCAACTCCCCCAAGCTTAGACCTCGCTTGTCCTCAAGCGAAAGCCGACAACGATAAATATGTCCACATGTTTAGAGATAGAGGTGTCGATAAAATAAAATACAGACATGAGGGCATCATGATCATTCTTATAACAGCAACATATATGGATATTGTCATATGATTTCTCATGCTCAAGTAATAATCTATTCACAATGTAAAGTATGAATCAGAAACTTCATTGAGAACTAACAAACTATGATCTCGGTCATTGAAGCAATTGCAATTTATCATAACATCGGAAAGAGTCAATGTAAGAGCTTTTCAGCAAGTCCACATACTCAACTATCATTCAGTCTTTCACAATTGCTAACACTCACGCAATACTTGTGGGTATGGAGTTTTAATCGGACATAGAGAAAGATAGGGGCTTATAGTGTTGCCTCCCAACCTTTTACCTCAAGGGTAATGTCAACAATAATAATTCATGCTAACTTACATCCAATTGGATATATATATCAGGATCTTTCCAACACAAGGTGCTTGCCAAAGGATAAAATGTAAAAAGGAAAGGTGAAGATCGCATGACTCTTGTAAGGTATAAGACAAAAGTAAAAGATAGGCCCTTCGCAGAGGGAAGAAGAGGTTGTCATGTGCTTTTATGGTTGGATGCACGAAATCTTAATGCAAAAGAACGTCACTTTATATTGCCACTTGTGATATGGACCTTTATTATGCAGTCCGTCGCTTTTATTTCTTCCACATCACAAGATCGTATAAAGCTTATTTTCTCGACACTAATAAATCATACATATTTAGAAAGCAATTTTTATTGCACGCAACATGACAACTTACTTGAAGGATCTTACTCAATCCATAGGTAGGTATGGTGGACTCTCATGGCAAAACTGGGTTTTAAGGGTATTCGGAAGCACAAGTAGTATCTCTACTTGGTGCAAAGAATTTGGCTAGCATGAGAGGGAAAGGCAAGCTCAACATGTTGGATGATCCATGACAATATACTTTATTTCAGATATAAGAAAACATAACCCATTACCTTGTCTTCCTTATCCAACATCAACTCTTTAGCATGTCATATTTTAATGAGTGCTCACAATCATAAAAGATGTCCAAGATAGTATATTTATATGTGAAAACCTCTCTTTCTTTATTACTTCCTATTAATTGCAACGATGACCAAAACTATGTTTGACAACTCTCAACAACTTTTATTCATCATACTCTTTATATGTGAAGTCATTACTATCCATAAGATCGATATGATCTATTTACTTCTTTTTATTCTTTCTCTTTTCTCTCAAGATCATACCAAGATAATCAAGCCCTTGACTCAACACTAATCTTTATTATATATAGCTCACGAACTCAATTACATAGAAGGATCATAAGGCAAAACTCAAAACTAAATCATACTAAAACTTTATTCTACTAGATCAATATATTACCAAAAGGATCGAACTAAGGAAAACGGTAAAGATAGGAGTGTGATGGTGATACGATACCGGGGCACCTCCCCCAAGCTTGGCAGTTGCCAAGGGGAGTGCCCATACCCATATGATTATGTCTCTTTTGCTGGTGAAGGAGATGGAGGTGATGATGGATAGTCGCACATTGAGCGTAGGAGGTCCTCCAATTTGCGGATAATGCCCTTGAGTGCGATGATATGCTCCTTCAACAAAATATTTTCACGTGTGAGATACTTGTTTTGTATACGAGCTAATTCAATCATCTTGGAAGCTTCGATCTCAGTTGGGGTAAGAAGATTGTGATCAAGTTGAAGGATGTCTTCTGCTGCCGGAACTTGGTCCTCCATGGCCTTCTTGATCCCATCATCCTTGTTGATCTTCCCGGGTTCTTCTCTCTTCGGCTCTATCTTCATTAGCCAAGCATCGTTGTCACCATTGTTGGAGGAGGGGGACGACATGATGCCTGGCCTTGACAACCCTGGCAGAAAACAACTCGAAATGAAAACATAGGATATTTGCGTGGTACGGTGGTCAAAACCTTCGGGAGATTATATAATGAATTTTTACCGACCAACAGAAGTATCATGCAAGAAAACGGAGTCCGGAGAGCACACGAGGTGCCCACGAGGCAGGGGGCGCGCCCTCCACCCTCGTGGACGCCTCGTGTCCTTCCCAGACTACTTCTTATTTTCCTATTTTCTTAAATATTCCAAAACAGAGAAAAATTGCCATTAGAACTGTTTTGGAGTCGGTTTACTTACCGTACCACATACCTATTCCTTTTTGGAGTCTGAAACATTCTGGAAAGTGTCTCTTATGTATTCCTCCGGGGTTACAGTTTCAATAACATTGGTTTCAACATTTATAGGATTACCCGAGATATAATGTTTGATTCTTTGACCGTTCACCACCTTCGGATTTGTGCCTTTGAAGTTGTTGATTTTTATGGCACCGGAACGATAGACCTCCTCGATAACGTAAGGACCTTCCCATTTAGAGAGAAGTTTTCCTGCAAAAAATCTTAAACGAGAGTTGAATAGCAACACATAATCACCTATATTAAACTCGCGCTTTTGTATCCTTTTGTCATGCCATCTTTTAACCTTTTCTTTAAACGGTTTGGCATTCTCATAGGCTTGGGTTCTCCATTCATCAAGTGAGCTAATGTCAAATAGCCTCTTCTCACCGGCAAGTTTGAAATCATAATTGAGCTCTTTAATGGCCCAACATGCCTTATGTTGTAGTTCGAGAGGTAAGTGACATGCTTTTCCATAAACCATTTTATACATAGACATACCCATAGGGTTTTTATATGCAGTTCTATAGGCCCATAATGCATCATCAAGTTTCTTGGACCAATTCTTTCTAGATCTATTAACAATCTTTTGCAAAATTAATTTGAGCTCTCTATTACTCAATTCTACTTGACCACTAGACTGTGGTGATATGGGGATGCAATTCTATGATTAACATCATACTTAGCAAGCATTTTACGAAAAGCACCATGAATAAAATGTGAACCACCATCAGTCATTAAATATCTAGGGACTCCAAACCTCGGAAAAATAACTTATTTAAGCATCTTAATAGAGGTGTTATGATCAGCACTACTAGTTGGAATAGCTTCTACCCACTTAGTAACGTAATCAACAACAACTAAAATATGTGTATACCCATTAGAGGAAGGAAATGGTCCCATATAATCAAAGCCCCAAACATCAAATGGTTCAATAACGAGTGAATAATTCATAGGCATTTCTTGACGTCTACTAATATTACCAATTCTTCGACATTCATCACAAGATAAGACAAACTTACGGGCATCTTTGAAGAGAGTAGGCCAATAAAAACCGGATTGCAATACCTTATGCGCAGTTCTATCTCCAGCGTGGTGCCCTCCATACGCTTAGGAGTGACACTTGCGTAGGATCTGTTCATGTTCATGCTCAGGTATACAACGTCTAATAACACCATCTACTCCTACTTTATAAAGGTGTGGGTCATCCCAGAAGTAATGTCTTAAATCATAGAAAAACTTTTTCTTTTGTTGGTATGTGAAACTAGGTGGTATAAATTTAGCAACAATGTAATTATCATAATCAGCATACCATGGAGGAGTGTGAGAAGCATTTATGACAGCTAATTGTTCTTCAGGAAAGCTATCATCAATAGGTAGTGGGTCATCAAGAACATTCTCTAACCTAGACAAGTTGTCTGCAACGGGGTTCTCAGCTCCCTTTCTATCAATAATATGCAAGTCAAATTCTTGTAGCAAGAGAACCCATCTAATAAGTCTAGGTTTAGCATCTTTATTTTCCATAAGGTATTTAATAGTAGCATGATCAGTGTGAACAATTACTTCAGAATCAACAATATAAGGTCTAAACTTATCACAAGCAAATACAACTGCTAAAAATTCTTTTTCAGTAGTAGCATAATTTCTCTAGGCATTGTCTAGAGTTTTACTAGCATATTGAATAACATTTAATTTCTTATCAACTCTTTGCCCTAGAACAGCACCTACATCATAATCACTAGCATCACACATAATTTCAAAGGGTAAATTCCAATTAGGTGGCTGAACAATAGGTGCGGAAATCAATGCTTTCTTAAGTATTTCAAATGCTTCTGCACAATCATCATCAAAGACAAAAGGAATATCCTTTTGTAAGAGATTAGTCAGAGGCCTAGAACCTGCATGACCAAGGAAACTTCTTATACCTTTAATATCCTTGGGACACAACATCTTTTCAATAGCATCAACTTTAGCTTTGTCAATTTCAATACCTCTTTCAGAAATTTTATGCCCCAAGACAATACCTTCATTAACCATAAAGTGGCACTTCTCCCAATTCAAGACAAGGTTAGTTTCTTCACATCTCTGCAAAACTCGATCAAGGTTGCTCAAGCAATCATCAAAAGAAGTTCCATATACGGAAAAATCATCCATGAAAACCTCAACAATCTTTTCACAAAAGTCAGAGAATATAGCCATCATGCATCTTTGAAAGGTAGCAGGTGCATTACATAAACCAAAAGGCATACATCTATAAGCAAAGGTACCGAAAGGGAAAGTAAAAGTGGTCTTTTCTTGATCCTCTTTTGACACAGGTATTTGAGAGAAACCGGAATAACCATCTAGAAAGCAAAAATGTGTATGTTTGGATAATCTTTCTAGCATTTGATCAATAAAAGGTAAAGGGTAATGATCCTTTTTAGTAGCTTTATTTAATTTGTGGAAATCAATTACCATTCTATAACCTGTAACAATTATATGTGGGACCAATTCATCTTTATCATTAGGAACAACAGTAATACCTCCTTTCTTAGGGACACAATGGACAGGACTTACCCACTGACTATCAGCAACGGGATAAATTATACCTACCTCTAGAAGCTTTAGTATTCCTTTCCTTACCACTTCTTTCGTCTTAGGATTTAACCATCGTTGGTGATCAACAACTAGTTTAGCGTCTTTCTCCAATTTTATTTTGTGCTGGCATAGAGTGGGACTAATGCCCTTAAGATCATCAAGAGTATATCCAATAGCAGCATGGTGCTTCTTCAGAGTTTTCAATAATTTCTTTTCTTCATGCTCTGAAAGGTTAGCACTAATAATAACATGATATAACTTCTTTTCATCAAGATAAGCATATTTAAGAGTATCGGGTAATGGTTTAAGCTCGAACACGGGATCACCCTTGGGTGGAGGGGGATCCCCTAGTATTTCAATAGGCAAGTTGTGTTTCAAAATAGGTCCCTGTTTAAATAATACCTCATCTATTTCCCTTCTTTCATTCATAAACATATCATTTTCATGGTCTAGCAAATACTGTTCTAAAGGATCATTAGGAGGCACGGAAATAGAAGCAAGACCAATAATTTCATCTTTACTAGGAAATTCCTCATCACGGGGTTGTCTACGAAATTTAGCAAAGTTAAACTCATGAGACATATCCCCCAAACCAATAGTAACAACATCCTTTTCGCAGTCTATCCTAGCATTAACATATTCAAGAAGGGTCTACCAAATATAATGGGACAGAAGTTATCTTATCAGGAACCAAGAACAAGAAAATCAGTAGGATATTTAACTTTCCCACATAAGACTTCAACATCTCTAACAATACCAGTTGGTGAAATAGTGTCTCTATTGGCAAGCTTAATCGTAACATCAATTTCTTCTATCTCAGCAGGTGCAATATCATGCATAATTTCTTTGTATAAGGAATGAGGTATTGCACTTGCACTAGCACCCATATCACATAAGCCATGATAACAATGATCTCCTATTTTAACAGAAATAACAGGCATGCCTACAACAGGTATATGTTTATTTTTAGTATCAGGTCTGACAATTCTAGCAGTTTCCTCACAGAAGTAAATAACATGCCCATCAATATTATCAGCCAAGAGATCTTTAACCATAGCAATACTAGGTTCAACTTTAATTTTCTCAGGGGGTTTGGGTGTCTTAATGTTACTTTTGTTGACCACGGTTGAAGCTTTAGCATGATCCTTTATTCTAACAGGGAAAGGTGGTTTCTCAATATAAGCAGTAGGGACGATAGGATCATTATAAGTGATAGTCTTGTCTTCAACTTTAGTAGGTGCAACTACTTTTACTTCAGTGGGAGGATTATATTTAAACCACTTCTCCTTAGGGAGATCAACATGAGTAGCAAAGGATTCATAGAAAGAAGCTACTATCTCAGAGTCAAGTCCATATTTAGTGCTAAATTCACGGAAAACATCGGTATCCATAAAAGATTTAACACAATCAAACTTAAGTGTTATACCTGACTCCTTACCTTCGTCGAGATCCCAATCTTCAGAGTTGCGTTTAATTCTTTCCAATAAATCCCATTTGAATTCAATAGTCTTCATCATAAAAGAGTCAGTACAAGAAGTATCGAGCATGGAGCGATTATCGAGAGAAAGCCGAGTATAAAAATTTTGAATAATCATTTCTCTTGAGAGCTCATGATTGGGGAATGAATATAACATTGACTTAAGACTCCCCCAATCTTGAGCGATGATTTCTCCTTCGCGAGGCCAAAAATTATATATATAATTACGATCACGATGAACAAGATGCATAGGATAAAACTTCTGATGAAATTCCAATTTCAATCGGTTGTAGTTCCATGATCCCATAACATCACATAGCCTAAACCATGTCAATGCCTCTCCCTTCAAAGATAAAGGGAAGACCTCCTTCTTGATAACATCCTCGGGCATACCTGCAAGCTTAAATAATCCACAAACTTCATCCACATAGATTAGGTGCAAATCGGGATGTAATGTTCCATCTCCTGTAAAAGGATTAGCTAGCAGTTTCTCTATCATACCCGAAGGAATTTCAAAGTAAACATTTTCAGTAGGTTCAGTAGGTTGAGGAGCAACTCTTTGCACTACTGGTCGGGGTGAAGATACCCCGAACAAGCCCCTCAAAGGATTACTTTCCATAGTAACAAGTGACAGTAAATTTCAGCACACTATATAAATTTTTCCTTACCAAATTCCACCTACCAAAGGCGCTTCACTCCCCGGCAACGGCGCCAGAAAAGAGTCTTGATGACCCACAAGTATAGGGGATCTATCGTAGTCCTTTCGATAAGTAAGAGTGTTGACCCCAACGAGGAGCAGAAGGAAATGATAAGCGGATTCAGTAAGGTATTCTCTGCAAGCACTAAAATTATCGGTAACAGATAGTTTTGTGATAAGGTAATTTGTAACGGGTAACAAGTAATGAAAGTAAATAAGGTGCAGCAAGATGGCCCAATCCTTTTTGTAGTAAAGGATAAGCCTGGACAAACTCTTATATGAAGGAAAACGCTCCTGAGGACACATGGGAATTATCATCAAGCTAGTTTTCATCACGCTCATATGATTCGCGTTCGTTACTTTGATAATTTGGTATGTGGGTGGACCACTGCTTGGGTGTTGTCCTTTCTTGGACAAGCATCCCACTTATGATTAACCCCTATTGCAAGCATCCGCAACTACAAAATAAGTATTAAGGTAAACCTAACCATAGCATGAAACATATGGATCCAAATCAGCCCCTTACGAAGCAACTCATAAACTAGGGTTTAAGCTTCTGTCACTCTAGCAACCCATCATCTACTTATTATTTCCCAATGCCTTCCTCTAGGCCCAAACAATGGTGAAGTGTCATGTAGTCGACGTTCACATAACAACACTAGAGGAAAGACAACATACTTCTCATCAAAATATCGAACAAATACCAAATTCACATGACTACTTATAGCAGGACTTCCCCCATGTCCTCAGGAACAAACGTAACTACTCACAAATCATATTCATGTTCATAATCAGAGGGGTATTAATATGCATAAAGGATCTGAACATATGATCTTCCACCAAATAAACCAACTAGCATCAACTACAAGGAGTAATCAACACTACTAGCAACCCACAGGTACCAATCTGAGGCTTTGGGACAAAGATTGGATACAAGAGATGAACTAGGGTTTGAGAGGAGATGGTGCTGGTGAAGATGTTGATGGAGATTGACCCCCTCCCGATGAGAGGATCGTTAGTGATGACGATGGTGATGATTTCCTCCTCCTGGAGGGAAGTTTCCCCGACAGAACAGCTCCGCCGGAGCCCTAGATTGGTTCCGCCAAGGTTCCGCCTCGTGGCGGCGGAGTTTCTTCCCAAAAGCTTGCTTATGATTTTTTCCAGGGTAAAAGACTTCACATAGCAGACGATGGGCACCGGAGGCCTGCCAGGGGGCCCACGAGGCAGGGGGCGCGCCCAGGGGGTAGGGCGCGCCTCCCATCCTCGTGGCCAGGGTGTGGGCCCCCTCTGGTGGATTCTTTCGCCAGTATTTTTTATTAATTCCAAAAATAACTTCCATGAAGTTTCAGGACTTTTGGAGCTGTGCAGAATAGGTCTCTAATATTTGCTCCTTTTCCAGCCCAGAATTCTAGCTGCCGGCGTTCTCCCTCTTCATGTAAACCTTGTAAAATAAGAGAGAATAGGCATAAGTATTGTGAAATAACGTGTAATAACAGCCCATAATGCAATAAATATTGATATAGAAGCATGATGCAAAATGGACATATCAGTCATCGAGCTGAACGTGTGCAGAACGCAGAGGTGTCGTGCGTTTGGTACTTGATCGGTTGAAGCGCGAAGAAGTTCGACTACATCAACCGCGTTGAGAAACGCTTCCGCTTACGGTCTACGAGGGTACGTAGACACACTCTCCCCCTCATTGCTATGCATCTCCATGGATAGATCACTGCGTGTGCGTAGAATTTTTTTGTTTTCCATGCAACGTTCCCCATCAATTTTTATGGTGGAATTTATGCCACACGTTTAGCAAGGGATCTAGGTGTTTCACCTTGGCCTTATGACCCTATCCTACCCACGCAGTACTTAGACTTTGATGCCATTAAGTGCCATAAGTTCCTTAGTGGTGAAGCCCATAGTTTTACATATAACATGTTGTTTAATAAAAAAGTCCGTTGTGGACACCTTTTGCCTGCGCCTGCTCTCTTTGATGTTCACAGCAAGGGAAGATATTATGTTCTTGAGAGCGAGGCCCGAGTGCATAACGCGGAGGTTGTGGCTGCTCGGCGGGCTGAGGCTGCCGCACCTAGAGCCTCCATGAGCTATCACTCCGACTACTACGCAGGCTACTGACAGTGATTACCAAGTTAGGCCAAAAGCCAAGGCTTGGGGGAGTACGTATTTCCACCGACATTACATTCATGTTCACACATTTCATTCCAATTCTCGGTGTTCATACTTTTTCATTGTATCATCCATGTTAGATTTATTTTCTCGCTTTCTTCTTATGTGTTTGAAAAACTTTGAGAAAATCCAAAAAATTGTTTCTTGTTTATTTTTTATCTTTCTTTCTAGCTTAGTTAGTTGTAATATTAAAAAGAAAACCCAAAAATATTTCCTTGTTCTTCTTTTGCTTGTTGGGAGCTCTCCCGTGTAAATAGTTTTTTTCGTCTTTGTTTTTCCTTTTTATTTGCTTTCTTCCAGAAAAAGCAAAACTCCAAAAATATTTCAGTGTGTTTCTCTGAATTTCTTTTCTGTTTATTGAGTCACACCAAGGAGAAGACCACGATGAAATTATTGAGTGGCTCTCATATGCATTATTGTTGATCTACCAAAGAGCCCAGATTACCTTGTCTTCTTCTTTGAATAAAATGTTTGCATATTCCAGCTTAGTCCACGACACTCTTGCACCATTATTATTTTCATATCATTCGGTCGTGCAAGTGAAAGGCAATAATGACGATATTTGATGAACTGGATGTGGCAGGGAAAAACGGGTATGAACTCAACTTGTTCTGTTTTTGTAAATATGTTTAACCTAGTATCCATGATCCAGCCTATTATGATCAAACATGTTTGCAATGAACATTAGAGATTATAGTTTCTCGTGCCATGCTTAAGTAGCTAGGAGTGGATAATGATTTGTCTTGGATGTCAACATTGCATTAAAATTGTTGTGATGTAGTATGATGATATGGTATCCTCCTCTGAATGTTCGAGTGGCTTGACTTGGCACAAGTCCATGCATGTAGTTGAATCAAAACCAACATAGCCTCTATGATATTTATGTTCATGGTGTTCATATCCTACTCATTCTAGTATCCAATGTTACTTATGCATAATGCATGTTCATGATCGTTTTCGCTCTCTAGCTGGCCACTTCTCAACCTATTTGCTAGCCTTCGCCTGTACTAAGCGGGAATACTGCTTGTGCATCAAAATCCTGAAACCCAAGTTATTCCTGATGAGTCCACCATACCTACCTATATGCGGTATTACCCTGCTGTCCTAATTAAATTTGCATGTGCCACCTCTAAAAACTTCAAATAAATATCCTTTTTGTGTGCCTGGATTGTTCATAGAGTGACAGGAGGTAGTCAGTATCTTCCATGCTAAGCAAGTTATTCTCACGATGAGTGTTTATTCACTCGTCCTTGCACGAGAGGGGCGATAACACTACAGGAATCAGGAACTTTGCTGTCAGCCATGGCGGATGGCAAGGGCACACATGGAGGACGGCAAAGACCTTTGCCGTCAGCCAGCTGATGGCAACATGTCCGGCTGAACAGGCTACGGCAAAGGCCTCTTTGCCGTCGTCTGGCGGATGGCAAAGATACAAAGGTCTTTGTCATCCGCCAGCTGACGGCAAAGAACCTGGACGGCACAGGTGTCAGCTTAGGTCCATTAAGGGGTTAACGGCGTGCATTACCGTCGGCTGGCGGACGGCAAAGACCTTTGTATCGTTGCCGTCAGCCAGCGAACGGCAAATGGCATTGAATCATTGCCGTCAGCCAGCGGCCGACCAAGCGTGCCACGTGGCAGCACCTGGGGGGCTGGCCTATTTGGTAGCTTTGCCGTCAGCTGGCGGATGGCAAATATTAAATGTTCTTTGTCGTCCGCTGGCTGACGGCAAAGCAACAAAATATGCAGCCTACTGCCCCAGGTTGCACAGGTAGCTGACACGTGGCAAGTTTGCCGTCCGCTAGCTGATGGCAAAGCTCTTTGTCGTCCGCCAGCGGACGACAAAGAGTGTAGATAGCCCCTGTTTTTCTGTTTTTTCTTGAAATCATTCAATTTGACAGAATTTCACACACATATGAAAATACTTTCGACAAGCATACCAACACATATACATACCAAATCATATCCCTGCCATATGGATATGATCATCCAACACATATACATAGCAAATGGTTTCATCCAACACATATACATAGCCAACATATCCAACAACAAGCATACAATGGTTTCATCCATACATACATATGTAGGTAGCAAGTTTGACATTGTTCATCATACAAAATCAAAACAAGAAGGAAGCATAAAAGAGAAGAGTAGACTCCATCAACGCAAGCTTCCTCATCTAAAGCAAATCTGGAAATTGGGAAAGAGGCAAGTTAGAAGAAGAAGAAAACTATCTAGAAAAAGAAGAAGAAGAAGAAGAAGAAGAAGAAGAAGAAGAAGAAGAAGAAGAAGAAGAAGAAGAAAAGGAAGAAGAAGATATTTTCTTCTCTTTCTTTTTCTCCTCTCCTCTATTTTATCTTCTTCTTCTAACTAAGGTAGGCAAAAATGCCATTTTATTGCTAAGCTAGGTAAAAATGCTAAGTGTAGGTCATTTTAGAGCTAAGCTAGGTAAATAGGTCATTTTGGAGCTTACTAAGGTTATTATGTCATTTTCGAGGAAAGTAAGGTAAGTCTATATCATTTTGGAGGTAACAAAGATTATCATGACATTTTTGAGGAAAGAAAGCTAAGTATAGCTCATTTTTTGTCTAACTTAGGTAGTTATGCCATTTAGGAGGAAAGTAAGCTAAGTATGCATTTGTTAAGCAAAACACTAGAGAAAACATACCCTCACCACAACAAATGCGACGAAGATTGGAACTAAGGTAAAGATTTATCCAACGTCATAATGATACCAAGCCTCATTATCAATGGCATATTTTCTAATCTTCTTAAGCTTCAGGCGCATTGCATCCATCTTGAAGCGCATTGCATTCATCGTCATCTTGTGATCATCGACGACATCGGCAACATACAACTCCAATGTCATCTTCTCTTCTTCAATTCTTTTAATAATTTCTTTCAAATACTCATTTTCTTTTTAAACTAAATTTAACTTCTCGACAAGAGGGTCGGTTTCAAATTCCGGTTCACATACCTCCTAGATTAAAATATCTCTATGTCAACTTGATGGCCATAATTGTCATAAATGAGAAATGCAACAAATAGTTATGAAAGAGAATTTACCACATCTAAATCATAAAGCGGGCGAGGGCCGACGGGGGGACGGACATCAAGACCATGGCATTATGTATAAGAAACAATGATACAAAGTAAGAAAAATATACAAGTAACTATATAAATCATACAATCATACAAGTAACTATATAAATCAAGTACAACATAAAAATTTGAATACCTAGTCATAATCTGGTTCAAGAAATGCTTCGGGATCAATAAATGCATCATCATCATCACTATCGGTAATGATGTGCTCATCATCATCATTAATAAATGCATCATCATCAATGTGGAAGGTCACCTCTACGTAATCTATCAAGCATTGACAGGTCATCCGCAACAGTAACCTCTTCTAGTTCAGGCTCTTCTTATTCCGGCTGAGGGGTGAAGTCGGGTTCACCGTCGCTGTCTACTTCAATGTTCTAGGGTGAAGCAGAGCGGTTCTTGAAATGTTTCTTGGAAAGACGCGTTTCTTGGAAGAATTCTCCTTCATATGTGTCTGGGTTAATGTGAGGTGCATAATCGTCTTCATTGGGGGGAGGTGGTCTAACACGTGGCGGCACTTCATAAACGACATTCCAACCTTTGAGATTAGGATCACTTTGACAGGCCCACGGTAGATAGAAAACTTGGGTAGCCTGTTGAGCCATAATATAGACATCGGGAACATCCAAATGGGTGCTTTGATTGATTTCCACTAGCCCTATATGTTCATGAGTCCTTCTAGTCTCCTTCGGTTGGAACCAATAACATTTGAAGACTACAACGTTTGGTGGGTTTGCACCATAGAATTGAAGTTCATAAATTGCTTCAACTCTTCCATAATACTCGGTATCTCCTTCGCCGATAGCAGAGACACAACAATTTTTAGACTTTCGGTCGGCCATAGATAGCTCTTTGCCATAGGTACGAAAGCGATACCCATTGATGTCGTATTTGCCAAATGAACGGACCTTATAGTCAAAACCATTAGAGACTTGTCTCAATTCGGCGTCCATAAGCTCTGAATTAGCCTACAAGTTTAATACGAAAGGGATTATTGCATTAGCCACAAATTAGATGAAGAAATGAAATTGTCTAATGGAAATTACCGTTTGTTAGAACCAAGAGATGAAACCGGGATAGCCGTGTCCATGCTTTGCCAGAAGCTCATACTCTTTGACGGAATCCTTTTGGATCACCACTCCATACGAGAATATGGCGACGTATCGACTGTATCAAATTTATCCGGGAATAGTAGTAGTGCAAAGGAATTAGAAGTTGTGAAACAATGTACCGACAACTTACTCGATGTACGGCCGCACTTCTGTTAGGTTGGTGAAGATATACAACAAAATGATCTTCCATTCTTCGAAATCCAATGTTAAGGAATTAGAAGCATCGGCTGGTGCGAGATCCTCTTTGAATAGGCTGAGGTTGGATCCACCCTTTTTAGGTTCGTCAGCATTGTACCGAGGCTTTGGGTTATGCAAATGACGATTTTTGGCTTCGTAGTGTGCTATCACGAAGTTTGCCGCCTCCTTAGTAATGAATGCCTCAGCCATCGATGCTTCAATTCTATGTTTATTTTTACATTTTGCTCATAGCGTCTTCTGCATCCTCTCAGTGGCGTAGCACCTACAATTTTGCACAGGCCCCCCCAATCTTGCCTCGGTAGGGAGATGCAAAATCAAGTGCTGCATTGGATTAAAGAAGCCCGGCGGAAAGATCTTCTCTAACTTGCAAATCAACTCTGGCACCAACTCTTCCATTTCTTCTAGCAGGCCAGGCGATAGTTCTTTCGCACAGAGAACATGGAAGAAATAGCTCAGCTCTGCCAGTACTAGCAATTCATCCTCAGGGATGAAGCCATGCAACATCACCAGCATTACCCGCTCAATCCATATGTGCCAATCATGACTCTTGAGACCAAATATCTTCAATTTATCAAGACTGGCTCCCCTCTTTAGATTCGTTGCATACCCATCGGGGAACATCAACTGTTTGCACCCACAAGATAATTTCCCTCATGGCTGGCCTTCCAAGATTGACCATGCCTTTGGCTTCGTCCAGTTATGCTTTCCTTTCGGTTCTTTCATGTTTTGTAACGGCCTATCACATAGCGCCTCCAGATCGACTCTAGCCTTAGTATTATCCTTTGACTTCCCATCTATGTCGAACAATGTACCAAAAAGTGCCTCGGCGATATTCTTCTCAGTGTGCATCACGTCGATGTTGTGTGGGCAAAGGAGGTCTTTGAAGTAAGGCAGATCCCACAAGCATGTCTTGTGAGTCCAGGCGTGTTTCGAATTATACCCCTTGAAATACCCTGGACGCTCTGGATCTGGCTCGAGAGCGTTTAACTGATCTAGTGTATCTTGGCCTGTCAACGCAGGTGGTGCAGAGTTTTTGACAACTCTACCTCTGATGAAGTTCTTCTTGTCTTTCCTGAACTTATGGCTAGGATCCAGGAACTGTCTATGCATGTCGAAGCAAGAAAACTTGCGACCGGCCTGAAGCCAACGAAACTCAAGAGCTCCCTTGCATGTGGGGCATGGGAACCTTCCATGCACACACCAGCCAACGAATAGCGCATACGCTGGCAAGTCATGCGTCGAGTACATGTACCAGACACGCATTATGAAGTTCCGTTTGCTAAAGGCGTCGTATGTCTTGAACCCATTATCCCAG
The DNA here is from genome assembly GCF_002575655.3 of Aegilops tauschii subsp. strangulata. Lineage (NCBI taxonomy): Eukaryota > Viridiplantae > Streptophyta > Magnoliopsida > Poales > Poaceae > Aegilops > Aegilops tauschii. The sequence continues at coordinate 287,104,900 of NC_053035.3, forward strand.
GCTTCTAGCAATTCGTCCTTCAGCGGCTGCATGTACACATTCATATTCTTCCCCGGATAGTTGGGCCCTGGAATTATCAACGTCAGGAAAATGTTCTTTCTTTGCATAATCTGTCCGGGGGGAGATTGAGTGAAAAGACAAATACGGGCCAACAACTGTGTCGGGCTGCCATCAAACCAAACACACTGAACCCATCCATGCTAATGCCGACTCGAGGATGCCTCCGATCTGCTGCTTTGTCCTCATGTAATGCATCGAAGCTCTTCCATGCTTCACCGTCCGATGTGTGCACCATCATCAGCTTCCCATCTGCATCTAGTTGGGTTCTTTTGCCTGTTTTGTGCCATGTCATCTGTCTTGCCATCTCTTCGACCATGAAAAAACGTTGAAGTCTTGGTACGATTGGCATATACCGAAGAACATTAACGGGTATTTTGGTCTGCGTCTTCTCACCCATACCGTTGTCTACCACAACATACCTGGATGACTTGCAAATGGGACAATAGTTCAAGTCCGCATACTGAAGCCTAAATAAGACACATCCTTTCTCACAGGATGTATCTTCTCATAGGGCATCTTAAGAGCACGGAGAATTTTGTCTGACTAGTAAAGGTTTGCAGGTAGTACATGGCCATTGGGTAGAAAATGTCCAAATATTGTCATAATTGTGTCATAGCATTCTTTGCCCAAGTTGAATTGAGCCTTCAGAGCCATTATTTGTGAGATGGCATCCAACTGACAAAGCTCGGTGTGCTCATGGAGAGGACATTTTGAAGACTCCAACATTTCATTGAAGGCCTTTGCAGATTCCTCCATCTCATTGTCCGAGTCCCGAGCATCATCAAAGTCTTGCACCATGTCTTGCATCCCGGTACCATGCTCGTCGGTGCAACGACGAAGCACCTCAGCTCTGGCACGTTGGGCAGACTCGCCATGAAATGTCCACATCGTATAATCTGGCGTAAAACCCCACTTCTGTAGGTGTTTGCCCATTTCATCCTTTGTCCTCTTGTGCCAATTATTGCACCCGGCGCAGGGGCACCATGTTATCCTCTGGCCATTTGCAAATGCGGCTCTCAGAAACCCCTTGGTTTTTGTTAACCATTCAGTGGTCATGTCTTTCTGACTAGTGTGACCGATGTACATCCACGCACGATCAGTCATCTAGCCTAGCTAATGGACACATAAGAAATATATATATATATATATATATATATATATATATATATATATATATATATATATATATCAGCATGTATATATTCATCAGTTAAAGGATTTTGTCACTTTTATTACGTCCATGCAACCTAGACGCTAATAGGTAAAGATAGGTCCTAATCCCACCCGAGAATGTGTAGATTGGGTTCATTTTCCCATGCTCTGCTCCGAATCCGACACAAAATTTTGGCAACACCTCCCCGCTCTTCTCCTGATATACGTCTCGGCAATAAGCAGAGAGGATGTGTACCCGGAGAACAACAGGGAGGCACTGACAAAATTCTGCATCGGATCCAGAGCAGAGCATATGGGAAAACGAACCCAATCTACACATACTCAGGCTGTCCATGGATAACGTTGGACAATTCGAAATAATCACGGTTATAAATATGCAAATGCATGCATATTTATAGATGTAGCCCTTTCGAACGGGAGACGCATAGTGGTCACGCATACTGATGATTGAAGACACCTATAGCTAGCAAGTTTCATTGACACGAAGACTGGAACAAAGCAAATCAAGGGTGGGAGGAGATGTCATTTGTGCTAACCCACGAACGCAGGGGCGGAGCTCGTCGAACACTAGACCCTCGCAGCGACGAAAAAACTGCACATTTAAATTGAAAGATGAGTTTCATAGCAATATTGTTTTTTCCGTCAACCTAACTAAATATTTACAACAGGACGAGCGGGTTAGGGGTTCCTCGGCGTCGATAGAACCCTAAATAGCAACTACCATCGGTGCAAGGTACATGAGGCGGTCGGCGTTGAACACTAGATCCACGTCCCACAAGTGATGCCGGCGCCCGGCGTCCCGCAACAATAGTTCTGGTGGCCGATGACGGTCGAACACCTTGGAAAATTTGTCTGGCAGCCTCTGCGATGAGGATTAAAGCCAAGTTTTGAAATTTCAAACAACCAAACTGACTTGAGTCAGTTTGGGTGTTTCAAGTTTCAACACTTAGCTTTCAATCGTCATCTCTGAGGCTGCCAGACAAATTCGCAATGGTGTTCGACCGCCATCGACGCCGAGAACTGTTGCTGCGGGACGCAGGACCCCTGTGTCACTTGTGGGACATGGATGTAGTATTCGACACCGACGGCCACATGTACCTCGCACTGACGATACTTGCTATTTAGGGTACCATCGACACCGAGGAACCCCCTAACCCGCTCGTCCCTGGGTAAACTAAATTAGCATGCATTCAATAAGCAAAACTACATCATCTCTTGCGTCCGTACATCGTTGAATATTATCACTAATAAATCTCAAATAGTATCATACATATAGCATCGCTAATACAGCTAGAACCGTAGCGAACGACGGGTATCGGCGCATGCGGTGGACACCCAAAGAGAAGGAACCATCACAGGATCATAGCTCCAATGAGATCCCTGAAAAACCTGCCAGGTATTGTCCAACCTGCCCTCCAAGGCAACCATGTAGCAACGGACATGCTCGTCCTCCTCGCTAACACGGTGACGTACCACCTCCACGGTCTCCGAAAGCCTCGGCACCGTCACTGGCCCACGCGACCGCCACCAAACAAGGTTCAGGTCAACGACGGGCTGACTCCTCACCAACCTGCGCCCCCCGGAAGGTAGAACCTCCCAGTACCAGCCCGGCGGAGCCCAGTCTCGGACATGGCCCCTCTGATCAAGCAGGCCTTTTCCGCTGAGTCGACGACGAGGATGCAGGATAGGCATCATCGACGTCGAAGCGGGAATAAATGCTTGAACTAAAAAAATAACAATAAATTTCACATGTTCAAAATAAACCAGAAACTTAACCTAAAGTAAACTAAACTAAACTAACTAAACTAAACCTAACTAAACTAACTAAACTAAACAAGAGACTTGACCTAAACTAAACTAAACCTAAAGTAAACTAACTAAATTAAACAAAACCTAAACTAAATTATACTAAACCTAATTAAACTAAATCTAAAAAAACAGAAAATATGAAAATATCTCACCTTGGAGCAGCTGGGGCAGCGACTCGGCGAGGCGGCGTGTCGGGGCGGTCTGGCGGGGCGGACGGGGCGGACGGGGCGGGGCGGGCCGACGCGGAGGGGCGGGGTGGCCGGGGCAGGGCCGGCGCGGCCTGTCAGGGCGGCCGGGGCAGCGGGGCGGCCGGGGTAGCGACGCGGGGCGGGGCGGCGGCAAGGGAGGCGGCCGGGGCGGGGCAGGGACGAGGGGGGCGGCCGGGGCGGGGCGGTGGCGCAGGGTTGGGACGAGGGGAGAGGGAGAGGGGGCAGGGTACGAGGGCGGTTTGATACATATAGGGCTAGGCTCTTTGCCGTCCGCTAGCTGACGGCAAAGAGCCTAGCTAACGGACGTTAGAACGGCCACTTTCTTTGCCGTCAGCTAGCCGACGGCAAAGAAAGTGGCCGTTAGCTGCCCCCCCTATCGTCCCACCCTACCTCTTTGTCGTCCGCTAGCGGACGGCAAAGGTTCTATGCCGCCAGCTAGCTGACGGCAAAGAGGGAGCTGACGGCAAACACTTTCTTTGCCGTCAGCTGCTTCTTTGCCGTCAGGTTTCCTCAAGCTAATGGCAAAGACCCTCTTTGCCATCAGCTAGCCGACGGCAAAGTTCCTGATTCCAGTAGTGTAATAGGTATTCCCAGTCCCGAATTCAAATTGCAAATAATTAAAAAAAACTCCCCCAGGACTGTTGTTGGTATGGACGGTACCCGTGGATTCGGATCAGCCGTGGAGTGTGTTTGTTGGTGGAGGGGGAGTAAACCTTTACTTTTATCGCTTGGGAACCGCCACTAATGTGTTTAGCATGGAAGATACCAATAACTAATGGTCGTGAAGTAAATAAGAAGGGTGCATTTCTCAAAATTTCATTTACCTCTGTTTTAAAATTTTGAGCTCTGGCACCACTGTAAATCACTCCTTCCCTCTATGAAGGGACTATCTATTTACTTTTATGTTGTGTCATCACCTTCTCAAATAAGCTTCAGATCCTGAGAGCACTATTGTCATCCTCATGCATTGTGTGTAGCTAATGTGGGGTGCATCATGATTGGATCTTTTCTACCATGAATTACAATGTTTAGTCGCTGCTTGAACTTTGGAGGTGCTCTGCATTTATATTTTGCGGTCTCAGAAAGGCTAGCGAGATACCACTATTGTCATATTATATCATGGTTGTTTTGACAAAGTGTTGTCATTTGAGATATGTTATTATTGCTCGCTAGTTGATTATGTGATTGATATGAGTTAATATAATTTTTAAGAGTTATTGTCGACATGGTTAGTTATAATCTTTGCTGAATACCTGGGTGCTACTTAAGCTTATTTATGTAAACAATAGCAAAAGAGTTCGTAAAAGTTTTTTCTTTTTCACTTTTAGTTTATCATCTGAATTGCTTGAGGACAAGCAAAGGTTTAAGCTTGGGAGAGTTGATACGTCTCCGACGTATCTACTTTTCCTAACGCTTTTCCTCTTGTTTGGGACTCTAATTTGCATGATTTGAATGAAACTAACCCAGACTGATGCTGTTTTCAGCAGAACTACCATGGTGTTGTTTTTGTGCAGAAATAAAAGTTCTCAGATTGGAACGAAACTTTGCGAGGATTTTTTATACAATAAAAGAGAATTTCTGGAGCCAAGAGCCACCGGAGGGGGGCACCTGGGTGGGCACAACCGACCAGGGCGCGCCTGCCCTCCCAGGCGCGCCCAGGTGGGTTGTCCCCACCTGGTGGCTCCGCAGACCCTGAAACCGACGCTATAAAATCCTATTTTTTCCATTAAAAATTTAGGGAGAAAGAATTATCACGATCCACGAGACGGAGCCGCCATCACCTCCTGTTCTTCATCGGGAGGCCAGATCCGGAGTCCGTTTGGGGCTCCGGAGAGGGGGATCTTCGTTCTTCATCATCACCAACCCTTCTCCATCACCAATTCCATGATGCTCCCCATCGGGAGTCAGGTATTCCTTCGTAGGCTTGCTGGTTGGTGAGTAGTTGGATGAGATTGATCATGTAATCGAGTTAGTTTTGTTAGGGCTTGATCCCTAGTATCCACTACATTCTGAGATTGATGTTGATATGACTTTGCCATCCTTAATGCTTGTCACTTTGGGCCGAGTGCCATGATTTCAGATCTGAACCGTTTATGTTATCACCATTATATCTAAGTTCTAGACCGATCTTGCAAGTTATATTCACCTATTACGTGTTATGATCCGTAAACCCCGGAGTGACAGTAGTTGGGACAATTTCCGGTGATGACCGTAGTTTGAGGAGTTCATGTATTCACTATGTGTTAATGCTTTGTTCCGGTTCTCTGTTAAAAGGAGACCTTAATAGCCCTTAGTTTCCAGTAGGACCCCGCTGCCACTGGAGGGTAGGACAAAAGATGTCATGCAAGTTCTTTCCATAAGCACGTATGACTATTTACGAAATACATGCCTACATTATATTTATGAACTGGAGCTAGTGTCGTATCGCCCTAGGTTATGACCGTTATATGATGAATATCATCCAATGAATCCACCAATCCAATGCCTACGAATTTCTCTTAAATTGTTCCTGCTAAGTTACTACTGCTATTGTTACTGTTACACTTGCTACAAAATCGATCATTGCTATCATTGTTACTGTTACTATTGCCGCTATTACTACTATCAAAAATATCATACTACTTTGCTACTGATCACTTTGCTGCAGATAATTAATCTCCAGGTGTGGTTGAATTGACAACTCAGCTGCTAATACTTGCAAATATTTTTTGGCTCCCCATGTGTCGAATCAATAAATTTTCGTTGAATACTCTACCCTCAAAAACTATTGCGATCCCCTATACTTGTGGGTTATCAGGGGGGGTGAGTGAGGAGAGGATGTAGATGAGAATGTAGGCGGGACGATGTGAGCAAGGTAGTATTTATTGGTGGCCAAAATCTAGATCGGCGGGAACAGTACACACGCTGGTCGCCGGAATTTACGAACACTGTAGTTCGAAGTGCACATGATTCCCATAGCAAAAGTAGTGTGTGAAATTAATCATTGATGGTTTCCAATACAGAACTTCATATGATTAATAACCCGTGCCACTCACCTTCCGAACCTCGAGGCACGAAATAGAGTGCCAATCGTGCGGGCCCTGGTTTTCTTGCTAGATATTTACATTTTCTTTCCACATATAAGGCACGAATACTTATTTTGTGTTACCATGATATTATTGTATAATGTAATGTAATACATAAATGATTTTTTCAACCCATGATGGTTTGTTGTTGCATGTACATGTGGTTCAATTTGAATTACGACCATTAAATGGTTAGAAAATCACTTAACTGTCTTAAAAAGGTCAAATGTCCCCTAAAAATTTCTAAATTTTAACATGACAGTAGTATTAGTGCATGTTAATGGTAGAAGAAGTTTCGAGCCCATACGAGGAAGCTACCGCCAGTTCGTCATCAAACATGCATTGTTCCCTCACGGAACCACGAGCCTTCTCGTGAGATGCTCATGTTTGTGAGGGGTGTGTGTCCAAAATTTTGTCGGATAGGCCAATTTTTTTACCACGGCATCTTGGTGCCATGCCATTACATCAAGCAAGGTTCCATGTATTTCTGATCATTTTTGAATTTTTGAGAACTTAAAAGCCATATCACTTGATGTTTCTGTCCAAGTCGTGACACCAATATGTTTGTAAATTCCTTCCGATTTACTGCACAGGGCATTAACTCGCAGACGAGGACACAACTATGATTTTCTAAACCATGATGGTTATTTGTTGCATGTACATGTAATTCAAATTTGAATTACGGTCATTAAATGGCTAGAAAATCACTTAAATGTCTTTAAAAGGTCAAATGACCCCTGAAAATTTTCAAATTTTAACATGACAATTGTATTAGTGCATGTTAACAGTAGAAAAAGTTTTGAGGCCATACGAGGAAGCTATCGCCGGTTCGTCATCAAACATGCATTGTTCCCTCTTGGAACCACGAGCCTTCTCGTGAGTTGCTCCGGTTTGTGAGGGGTGTGTGCCCAAACTTTCGTCGAACATGCCAATTTTTTTACCACGGCATCTTGGTGCCATTCCATTACATCAAGCAAGGTTCCATGTATTTCCGATCATTTTTGAATTTTTGGGAATTTAAAAGCTATGTCACTCGATGTTTCTGTCCAAGGCGTGGCACCAATATGTTTTAAAATTCCTTCCAATTTATTGCACATGACATTAACTCACACACGAGGACATCAATATGATTTTTCAAACCGTTATGATTAGCTATTGCATGTACATGTAGTTCAAATTTGAATTACGGTCATTAAATGGCTAGAAAATCACTTAAATGTCCTAAAAGGTCAAATGACCCCTGGAAATTTCCAATTTTTAACATGACAATTATATTAGCGCATGTTAACGGTAGAAAAAGTTTGAAGGCCATAAGCGGAAGCTACCACCGGTTCATCATCAAACATGCATTGTTCCCTCTCGGAACCACGAGTCTTCTAGTGAGATGCTCCGGTTTGTGAGGAGTGTGCGTCCAAACTTTCGTCAAACTGGCCAATTTTTTTACCACAACATCTTGGCGCCATGTCATTATGTCAAGCAAGGCTTCATGTATTTCTGATCATTTTTGGAATTTAAAAGCCATGGCAGTCAATGCTTGTGTCCAAGCCGTGACAACAATATGTTTGAAAATTCCTTCCAATTTACTGCACATGAAATTAACTCGCAGAAAGGTACACAAATATGATTTTTCAAACTGTTATGATTAGATTTTGCGTGTACATGTAGTTCAAATTAGAATTACGGTCATTAAATGGCTATATAAACACTTACATGTCTTAAAAAGGTCAAATGAACCCTGAAATTTTTCAAATTTTAACATGACAGTTGTATTAGTGCACGTTAACGGTACACAAAGTTTGAAGGCCATAACAGGAAGCTACCACCGGTTCGTCATCAAACATGCATTGTTCCCTCTCAGAACCACGAGCCTTCTAGTGAGATGCTCAGGTTTTGTGAGGGGTGTGTGTCCAAACTTTCGTCAAACAGACCAATTTTTTTTACCACATCATCTTGGTTTCATGCCATTACGTCAAGCAAGGTTTCATTTATTTCTGATCATTTCTGAATTTTTTGGAATTTAAAAGCCATGGTACTCAATGTTTGTGTCCAAGCCGTGACACCAATATGTTTGAAAATTCCTTTCAATTCACTGCACATGGAATTAACTTGCACACAAGTACGCAAATATGATTTTCCAACCCATGATGGTTTGCCGTTGCATGTACATGAAGTTCAAATTTGAATTACGATCATTAAATGGCTAGAAACTCACTTAATATCTTAACAAGGTCAACTGAACCCTTGTAATTTCCAAATTTAACATGACAGTTGTATAAGTGCATGTTAATGATACAAAATTATCTCGTACATTTAAAACACCATCCATTGCCACTGTACTCCAAATTCGTCTTTCACAGCTAATGCAAAAAATCAACTACATCACACACAGTTTGTTATAGGAACGTTTGCGATGAAAATTCGTGGGTCTATTTATGTCGGCCTTCATAAGCTTCACCGGCTTCTTCTACTCAAGTGCCGGTCTCCCTCGAATCCACCAATCCCCGATCCCCATTCCCCAACCCCTTCTTGCAAAGAATGACGCCGTGGAGACGCTTCATGAGGGCACGCATGGTGGCTACGTCTTCCCCGAGCGCCTCCACCTCCGCCGAGAGCGCGGCCACATCCGCATTGAGCATGGCCGCATCCATGGAGATGGCATCCGCGACAGCCGACAGGGCAGCTGCACCAGCCAAGACAGCTGCAACAGCTGTTGTCACGATGGCTGCAAACGCCGAGAGCGCTCGAGCAGTCGTCTGTGTCGTTGATGTCGCCCTGGCCCGGGTCGAGGCCATCCACGCCAAGATCGAGGACGCCATGCCAAGATATTCCAGGCCTCCTCAGAATCCAGCATGCAGCCCATGTCTAAAAAGGTGGTGGAGGCCATGGAGCACTTGCTTCCAAATGAGATCGCTGAGCAGGAGCGGGAGATGCAGGAGGTGATGTATATCGAGGAGCGTCGGGAGTAGGAGTTGCGCGTGGCTGAGGAGGAGGTAGAGAAGAGCCTGTCCGTCGAGGAATTGGCCGTGGAGTAGCAACGCGAGCTCTGGGACAACCACTACTACGAGTACTACAACCTTGAGGGCGGCGCCGAGGACGAGGACGACGACGGCAACGCGGTCGACTTCAGCCTGGGGGATGCAGAGTCCACCAACGGCGGCATGTCACCAGGACATGTCATCGACATCTCATCTTACACCAGTAAGGCATAGGGCAACGTGTCGGTTGCTTTGTTAAAATTATGTGTACTTAGCCTTTGTTTATAATGCTAGTCTTTTGTTAGAGTAATGTTTAGGTCAACTGGCTTTGTTTAATTACTAAAATTGCTCAATTCAGTAAGTGTGGTATGTGTGTTGTAGGCTCTTTTGTGTACCCAAATTAGCAAGCGATGTTAAATTATCCAGTGACGTGCATGAGCACAGTACCCAAGGAAATTTCCACCAAAATTTCAATGATCAAACTCATCGCATGCGCATAAAGCAAAAGAATCGTTTGTGATGCACACATTTGTTCAAAGTGAATGGTGTCCGGCAGCACCGGGCGCAAAGTTTCCCTCCACCTTTCGAAATTTTTGGCCTACCACCGAAACATCTAACTCTCCCACTCCCCACCCCTTTTTCTCCTGACCACAAGTCACATTTCCCCTGTTTCCTCCATCTTTCCTTCCCAAGCTATAGCCGCTTCCTCGCTTGCTTCCTCGCTCTCATCGTATCGCATTCGACCGCCGCGGTTGCCATGGTCTTCTTCAATGACCTCTCCAATGGTTCCTCCTCCGAAGACGACTCTTTCACCAGTCGGGTATGCCTCTCTCCTCTCTCTCGGGTTATGATTTGGAATAAAGGATTTTAACCCGACGGCCTATTTGAGTCATTTCTTCCTCTTGTAGCTCCCTAGGACCATCACTTGCAATGAATGGAGCGGGGTGGCTGAAGGTCTGCATGCTCGTTGTCACCATCAATCTTCATGCGCGAAGTTTGTTGCGTTTGAATCTGTGGATAGTGGGAGGAAGATTCTGGCATGTGCAGAGAAGGTTAGCCCCACTTTCATTGTTACAAATCATTTGTTAGATGTGATTCAGACACTGTCACTTTGCTATGTTATTCTAGATGTGATTAAGACAGTGTCACCATTTCTACTTAGTATCTAAAAATGTTGCCATCTCATCAGCGGTGCCCTGAGAAAATTATTTGGCACCGCTTCAGCATTTTGTGCAGCCAACTTTGCTCCACACATCCGAGCAGCCAAGCAGTAAAACACTAAAAGTTTATGGCATGAAGGAACTGGGAATCGGAGCAACTAGGTGCTCCGGAGTCCGGTCCCCGGAATTGTTCCTCTAGCATCGGCTCGGCAGTGCAGGGCACCGGTGTCAAATGTAGCAACAATTGTTTTGACACTGGTTTTGGCATACATAGTGGAAGGCCTTAGTGCTATTAGTTCTATGTTACTAAATTTGTGCATGTACACACGTGTTAGTATCAATTTGATGGCATCCAAACACTGTCGCCATGCTGTTGCAGTTATATTTAGCTTCCTCATAAAATGTTCAGTTTGTTATTTATAGTACATGAATAAGAACTTGTAGCATTGTTGCAGTTAATTATAGCTTGTCATGTTTCTTAATTTGGTTGTTGTCTCAGTAGCAGTTAATTCATTTGCACATTGATCTGTTAGAGAGGATATGTCATAATTAACATGTTTCTTCAGTTTTTCAAAATATGTTTGTGGTGATTTTCTATGTTGTTAGAAACTCATTTTCCCTACAATTGTTACTAATTTAGTTTTAAATATTATAGTATGAACAAAAGTGTTCTTACCTGGAGTGGGTTGATCAAGAGTGGCCACGGTATTTGAAGATGTGCCTAGCAAAGCTCTAGAGCATGTATGAGGAAGATAACAGAGATAGGCTCAGAGAAAGTGTTGTCAACGCTGAAGAATATTTCAAGATACAAGAAAAATGGAGGAAGATGGAGAATGAGCTCAGATTTTTTAATTAGACTTTTCTAAGATGGTATTGGCGAAGGAGGAGGCACTTTCTCAATTGGTCAGTGAAAACAGGTTCTTACTGAACTGAAAGCACAGGTGGAGAAGACGAACTTGGCCGGTCATGCATCCGTCGATTAGGGAAATGAATATGTTGTTATAATATTGTGTTTTTGAAGGTGAACTAGCTATATGATGCATTGTGATGTTTTCATGTAGCTATCGTACTGTGATGTTAAAATATATTTATGTGCCCGATATGAAATTGGCAAACAGCTGTTCGATATGAAATGTGAATTTGCTTAATACTAGAATTATTAATGGTAAACTAATAAACCTGCTAAATGGATCATGGAACTTTACAAACGGTTCTGCAGTAAAAGCGTATGTGATGGATAGCCCAATGCCATACAGTTTTCTTCATTGAATCGTGTGTGATATACTTGAATAAAGCAAACGGTTAACGGAGGCAGAACGTGTGTGATTGGTACACCTATGATAGACGAGGCTATACAGAAAACTGTGTGTGATGTAGGTACGAATGGAAATGTTTGTCTGGAATTCACTGTGTGGGATGTGCAGACGAATGAAAACGTTTGTTTGGGATTCACTGTGTGGGATGCACCTACGAACGGAAACGTTTGGCTGGGATTCACTGTGTGGAATATACATACGAATGGAAACGTTTCTCTGGGATTCACCGTGTGGGATGTACATACAAACGGAAACAGTTGGGCCTATATATTGTATGCGATGGCTAGCTCGATCGCACACGAGCTCATTTTGCCCAGGTGTGTGACTGGAGGGCCTATTCCTGACGGTTTCTGTGTCGTGTGGGAAGGACCCCCTTATCGCACACACAAGCCAGGCGACGGTTTAAAACTCCGTCACGGAAAGGGATTGAAAACTGTTTGTATAGCACCTCGTTGTACCAGTGTTTAGGAGAAGAGGTGTTTGGTAGTAGGTTCAATCTTGTGGTGTCCTTACTCTATGACAGGAGAAGCTGCAAGACACGTATGTATTGTTGCTACTAAGGATAAAACGGTGGGCTTCGAACATATTGCTTGGTCTTACTTTGTCTAAATTGTGTCATCTTGCTTAAAGCGTTGCTTTGTTGTCATGAACTTAATACTTTGAGATGCATTGCTGGATTACGATCTTGGGATGGAGTAATAGTAGTAGGTGCAGCAAGACTATACGGTCTACATGTCGCAGACGTAATACCTATATTCGATCATGCCATGAACAATCATCATAACTATGTGCTATTTTGTCAATTGCCAACAGTAATTTGTTTACCCACTGTTGCTATGCGCATGAGAGAGATGCCTCTAGTGTACCTATGCCCCCCATGTCCATTTTCCATATTTACTAAAACCCTAAAATTGCTCGTTGTTTTTATTGTATTTTAATTTTATTTTATGTATCTACCAATATTAGATTTAATCCTTGCAATTGGCGAGAACAAGGGAATTGACAACCCTTTTGCCTTTGTTGGGTGCAAGCATGTGCAGGTATCACTTATCTTGTTTGTGTAGTGTCTCCTATTGGTTCGATAAACCTTGGTTCTTAACTGGGGGAAATACTATCTGCTACTATACTACATCACCCTTCCTCATTGAGGAATTCCAACACCTATCACAAGTAGCAGGAGGCACAAACAACACCTTCCACTCTAGCCACGTAAACCACCACCTACTCCACCGACGATGGCGAAGTTCTGTTGCCTCTTCGGAGGATGAGACCTGTGCGGGGCTGGAGCAAGGCGGCGAGGTGGCGGCGTGCACTGGGAGGATGCACTCGATTTGGGATGGGATTGATGCGAGCGGGAGGTCGGCAACAATGCCGACGCTATTTAAGGTTGACACCCTCCCTCTTTTCTCCATGCACCCGCGCCGTTCTCTCTAATTTTGCCGTTTGATTTTCATTCTTCGTGTAGCGATACGGGAGTAGGTTTGTGGGGATTGTGGAAATGGCCATGTTTTGCATATAAACATGGTCACGCTTGAACATAAAATGCTGGGAACTATAAAGAGATTTCCATGTAGAATTAAAACAAGTGATGTAGAAATTGCCACAGGCAATACAATGTCAAAATTGCCATGTTAAGAGTTTTACCAAGGAGTGTTATTATGAAGTTGCCATATTGTTTGGTTTCACCCATGAAAATTGCCTTCTTCTTATAATTATTATTTGAATTGCATTTTTTAGCTAATATGAGAACCCAACTATTTGCCATGCCAATAAGTTTACTTTTTTGTCATGGATTTTTTTACCCCATGGCAATTTACAGGTTTTGTTTCTCACCATATAAGTGATATGTTTCTTATAGTATGATGGCATTTTTACAAAATTTTGGTTGTGGTCACACGACATTTTTTTGTAAATCATATGTTGCGATTGGGAGAGAACCTTTAATATGTTGCAGAATAAGTTTTAATTGTTTTCCATGTTATTTTTTACCCTCATGGCAATTTTTGTAGAATTGTTTTCTTATAGTATATAAGTGGTACGTTTCTCATAGTATGATGGTCGCCATGGTAATAAGTTTAAATTTTTTTCATTGTATTTTTTATCCCTATGGCAATTTGTAGAATTGGTTTCTTGTAGTATATAAGTGATATGTTTTCTTATAGTATGATGGCATTTTACCAAAAAAAAATGTTGTGGTCACACAGGAATTTTTTGTACGTGATATGTTATGATGGAAACTCAAAATATGGGGCCATGTCAACTCAACTATATATTACCATGTCTCTAAATCCTGTTTTTTTGTTGACATGCCAATAAATCTTACTTTATTTCCGCGGGTAGTTTCATAATTTTTGTGATGACAACTTTTTGTATGGTAAAATGTATACATCTCTTTTTCCCATGGGAGAGTAGTATGAATTTTTTTAAACGACCGCATGACATTTTTTGTATGAATTTATTGAATTGTTCACAATCCAACTAGATTTCTCGTGGCAATTCTGTAGATAATCACCACAACATCATATAATTGTTGTTCCACAAAAACAAAACATCATATATATGTTTTGACTCATGCTTTTTTTCCATGTGCAAATTTTATATAGGCACCATGGCATTTTCAATAATGAGACCATGGCATGTTCACTACTGAGAACATGTTAGTTTTATTTTTTAGGTACCATGGCATCCTTATTAGTTAGAGGATGGATTTTTTCTTTCAAATTAGACCATGGCGATTTTCAATTCATGTAACCATGGCAAAAATTATTCTTTATATCATGACAACCTTTTTTTCATGGCACTGTTTATTGAGGGGGTTTCTTCACATGTCAAAGTGTATATATCTTCTTTTTGCCCATCTTCTTTTTTATTGAAGATAGTATGAATGTTTTTTGAAATATTTTCACACGACAATGTTTGAAACATTCTTTAGAGCGTGGCATTTTTTAGAGAACAATTTGTTCCTAATCTTTTGCCTTGTGCAACTTTACTGTAGGTACATTTGGCATTTTAGGTAATATACCATGGCACTTTTATTAAGGACACCATGTCAGTTTCAATTTAGGTAGCATGGAATAATTACTCTTTCGTTCATGGCAATTTTATTTAATTAGATTATGGATTTTTCTACCTATCATAGCAACTTTAGTAATTAGACCATGTCATTTTTATTCAGTAGATCTTGGCATAGTCAAATTATGTAGCATGGAATTTCATTTCTTTATAGCATGGCAATTTAAATATTTTGACAATGGAATTTTTATTAAGTAGACCATGCCAAGATAGCATGGAATTTTTTATTTTTATTTAGAGCATGAAAAAATTAATAAGTAGATCATGGCATTTTATTAAGTAGACCATGACAGTTTTAATTTAGGTAGCATGTCATTTTTATATTCTTGAGAGCATGGCAATTTTAATAATAAGATCATGGACAATTTTCTTTTCACTTATAACTAATTTCTCATTTTTGATATATATGATTCTGGACTTATGTTAAACTTTTTCCAACAAGTCTAGTCCTATGTCACTTTTGTATGAATGTTTTTTTCGACATCTTCCCATGGTAATTTTATGTCTATTCCTAGGAAGCTAGCATGTCCCCATTAGATGTTCTTAGAGCATAGCCATAGTAGCTAGCATGTCAATTTATGAAAAAATGTTGTTTCCTATGTCTATTCCACTGGTATGTCTGTTTCACAGCCATGCCAATTTTATAGTTCATAAATTAGCATGGCATGCCAATTTTTATCATCTAGGGCATGCCATGTTGTAAATTTCATGTGTTCTAAGTTTTTCTGTATGAGAGTTTTCAAACAATTTTGCGTTTGTCATGGCATTTCTATCAAAACAGTATGCTGCTATGTATTTTTTCTGTTTGTTTTTTAGCCATTTGAAATGAGGTCCAAGTAGCAATTTTTTAGTTTTGTAGTGTGTCAGGAAAACGTTTTTTTTTTTGGCCAACTGGATGTCTTAACTATTGTCGTGGAGAGGGAGGGGTTCGTTGTTTTTTTTTTTGCCCCAGCGAATGATTTAGTTTGCAGGGCAAATGAATCGTTCGTCAGGACCACCTCCCATGGCATCTGTCAGCCAGATATTAGGGTCTTCTTTTTAAAGGTCAAATAATTTTACGGCAATGTTACCTGACTAACGGTTGCTAGGAACAACGTCCCAGACGCCACACAATTAAGATTTGACGGTGGCAGTTTCTGGATGAAAACTGCGCCAAAATAAACAAAATGCCATGCTTTTGTGCAAAAATTGCCATCCAAAAACACTAAGACTGTCACCCGGCAGTTTGCAAATGCCACCCCTAGCTCGCGAACGGTTGCGAGCTAGAGGGTTCCTAATTTTAATATATGACCTTGGCCTTCTCGCAAAAAGAAAAGGAATGAAATTTCGTTCGATTCACACACATGGCTTGGCTTTCTGTTACAGAGACAGGACTGTCCGGACGACGATAACTGAATCATCAGAGTGGAGGAACAAGAACGAAGTTAAGAATGGCGATCCATGTGTAGAAACAAGGCAGCCCGCTGGCCGCCTAGAGCAGGGACCTGGTCACCTCGTAGGCGAGGAAGCAGGCGCCGTTGGCCGGGACGCTGCGGGCCATGGCCGGCCCGAACCCCCTGTACAGACCCCTGGCCCCGTCGGCGGCGAGGATCTTCTTGAACGCGTCCATGGAGCCCGAGTACTTTGGGTTCTTGAAGTCGTCCACCTGGAGCTTGCTCTTCACCACGTCGGTCGGGTACACGGACCCCCAGAACGCCGCCCCCGCGACCCCGCCGGCGAGGATCAGGGAGCCCCTGCCCAGCTCCGACGTGTCCTGCCCGCCGGCAATGAACTGCTTCGTGGCCTCGTAGACGCCGAACATGAGCGCGTTGCCGGGGATCTCGCGCGCCATTGTGGGGACCAGGCCCTTGAAGAGGCCCCGCACGCCGCCCTCCGACCGCAGCACGTGCCTCGCCACGTCCAGCGGCCCGCCGTACTTGACCGCGGCAGCATTGGCCGTGGCGGTGACGGTGGCAGCCGCGCCGCCCGCGGGAGCAGCTGCGGCGGCGGCGGCAGGAGCGGCTGTGGCCAGCGCGCTCTGCGCCTGCAGCCTGCACTTGATGAGCTCGGTGGGGCAGGCGAGGAAGGAGACGGCGACGCCGGCCCCAGCGCCGGCGACGACCTGCTGGCCGACGGTGAGCGCGGCGCCGGGCTCGGAGCGCAGCAGGGCCTCCATCTGGCCCCGGACGGTGAAGAGCACGGCGTTGAAGGCGGCGACGGTGGCGAGCGGGGCGCCCATGCCCTTGTAGAGGCCCCGGGGGCCCTCGGCCGAGATGGTCTGCTTGACGGCGTCCATGGCGCCGGCGAACTTGGGCGGCTGGCCGGGCGGCGGCGTGGGCTGGCTCTGCAGCTTCACCTTGATGGTGTCGAACGGGTGGCCGACGACCAGCTGCGCCGCGCCGCCCACCGTGCCGGCGGCCAGGTCCTTGGCCACGTCCCCCATCTGCTCCCACAACAGTTTGGATTGGGACGGATCCCGGTTAGTTTCCTCAATGCTTTGCTTTGCTGATTTGTTTAAGTTTGGAGATAATAAGGCATGAAAATCGAGCATCAACAGCCTGTCAATGTTCGCATCCTATACGATACGATACTGTTTGACGGGAAAAGATCCTGTCAAACCACAAAGACCAGCAGCGCCATCCTGGCAGCCTTGCAGCATCGCCACAAATCTCTATGCCAAAACCACTGGCGAGAGCGAAACCACAGAAGCCCGACACTAAACTACTCCGTGTAAGTAACTGAAAAAAATATACTTATCTGTATCCCCTGTCCCCCAAAAACTGCTGTCAAACTCTGGCTTTGGCACTTTTAAATGAAATTCAGGTGGGCACTCTCCCCTAATGATCATTAAAAAAATACCGAGAATATATAAACCACAGACGCGCGACAAGTTTCAACCGTATCATCGCAATCCTGACACATACGCAGTCAGCACAGCAATGCAACAGGACAGCCTGTCTCAACTAGATCACCAAAGCTTTGGATTTTGTCTGTGCCTCAAGAATCACAAGGCACATTCAGCAAGAACTTAAAAAGATCATCGCATCCGATGAATCTGAAGAACTGCAACCCCACCCAACTATCCACGGTCTGCACATGAACATGAAGAGCGGGCATTCACAGGACAAAACGGAAGAGAATTACCTTTGACTCCGAGGCGAAATGGAGCTGCACTCAATCCGCCCCTCCACAAAGAAGAAAGATGAGAAGAGAACACACCACTACCCAGCAGCAAAAAAATACAGGCCAGGAAGAAGGGTGAGGTGGTTCAGATGCCAAGCAAGCCCAGGACCACCCACCCACCCCCTCACCAGACGCTGCAACCCAACAAACCACAAAGGCGCACCCACATGGCCGTCAGACAATCGCTCCCTCACCACTGGATCGCCGTCGGATGGCCAATCCACTCCCAGCCAACCATTACCACAAGCCAAATCACCAACTACTACACTCGCTCACTCCACACATAACACACATGCACAGCACATGTAAAGCTCAACCTTTATTATCACCAATGATTCTGCCATTGCTGCCAGTCATTGCAAGGTTCTCGGAAACAATGCCGCAGCAAAGAAGAATGGTTAATTTCCTTTCTTTTCTTTTGTTTGCCATGGTCCTGAATTCTCTCTCAGTTGCTCCGTGTAACGCCGCTTCAGCCGCGTCGGAGAAGAGAGGGCGGCGCCGGCACCTTGGGCCAGTCAGCCCATGGCCGACCGCGTGATCTCGTAGGCCACGAAGGTGGCGGCGTTTGCCGGGACACTGCGTGCCATGGCGGGGCCGAACCCCTTGTACAGGCCCTTGACCCCGTCGGCCGCGACGATCTTCTTGAGCGCGTCGATCGACCCCGAGTACCTCGGCTTCTTGTAGTCGTCCACCTGGATCACGCTCTTCACGACGTCGGTTGGGTACACCGTGAGCCACAGGGCTCCTCCGGCGAGGCCCCCGGCGAGAATGAGAGAGCCCTGGCCGAGGCCTGAAGTGTCCCGACCACCAGCCATGTACTGCTTGACGGCCTCGTACACGCCGAACATTATGGCGTTGCCGGGGATCTCACGGCCCATTGTTGGGACAATGCCCTTGAACAGACCTTTGATGCCAGCGTCCCTCATGACATGCCTCGCCACATCCATTGGCCCTTTGGGTAGCGCCACGCCGGAGACAGCACCTGCTTCAGCTAAAGAGCTCTGGGCCTGCAACCTGCATACCAGCAAATAACTCAGCAGCTGTAGTATGGTATGTCTTGCACCTCTCTTCAATAACACATATGAAAATACAAAAAAAAAGGACTATATATACTCTTTGGATGCGCGCCAGTCAAACAAAATCAAGTGCAGCACTCCATCACTCCCAAATGTAGTGTAAGTCATCATCTATCCAAGATGAGTTTTGCAAAGGTATAATCACAACACAAATAAGGTACAGAGTTTGTTTGTAGTTAATCGACACATAATTCAGCTTTTTTTAGCTATGCAGTCTTATGTCTTAGACCTCTCTTCTTCAATAACACATATGAAAATACAAAAACGACTATATACATTCTTTGGATGCGCCCATTGCCAGCCAAACAAAATCAAGTGCAGAATTGCAACAGCTCTATCCAAGATGAGTTTGCAAAGGGGATAATCCAAATGCTAATAAGGTACAGAGATTGTTTGTAGTTGACAGACACATAAATCAGTTTTTTTAGCTATGCAGTCTTATTGCATTTGCCTTAAGAGCACTAGGAAATGAATCCTTCAGAGGATTTTTCAGTGACCCTAGAATTGACAGAAGCAACGGACTGCAGCAATGAATCACATGGTGGGGGGAAGTCAGATAAACTGTGATACAGAGGAATGCATACTGTAGACCCAAACGTCAATTGCCAGGGACTTTCTTTCATTGACTTCCTACTGACTAGAGAGACACGGTTCAGTTTTTCAGCTATGCACCCTATTGCCATTTGGTTATACAGGCGCCAATGCCTATATATGAAATTGAACTGATCAGAGTCAGGTGCTTTCTTTCCATAACCCTATACTCCCTTTATCACGAATTACTTGTCGCAGAAATGGATGTATCTAGAACTAAAAATACGGCTAGATACATTCATTTCTGCGGCAAGTCATTCTGGACGGAGGGAGTTGTTCATTAGCCCATAGTGGCAATGCGTTGACATAATGCAAGATAAACACGCTGAACTTTGATACAGTACAATGGAATGCATGGCAAGGAAGTACATAGCATGAATGACATCTAGTGAATGCAGAAAAGGGCAACTTCAGAGAAAAATGAATATCATGACTTTAGCGCAACATGAATGACATCTAGTGTGTGCAGAAAAGGGCAACTTCAGAGAATGATGAATATCATGACTATATCGTATAAATTATAATCTCACCTACAAAACCTCCAAACTTCATCAAATGATGTGGAGATTAGATCAGATGATGAAAGTACATTAAACGAAAATTGGCACGGTGCAACTTTGGTACCTGCACTTGATCAGCTCTGTTGGGCATGCCAGGAAGGAGACCGCAAGCCCAGCACCAGCACCAGCGACGACCTGCTGCTTTACCGTCAATGGAGCCCCGGGCTCTGACCTCAAGAGAGTCTCCATCTGGCCCCTCACAGTGAACAGAAGAGCGTTGAAGGCTGCAACAGTAGCAAGAGGAGCCCCCATCCCCTTGTACAGTCCCCTGGGCCCTTCGGCCGCAACCGTTTGCTTGACAGCATCAAAGGCGCCGGCATACTTAGGAAGCTGGCCTGGAGCAGGGCTGGGCTGGCTCTGGAGCTTGACCTTGATGGTGTCAAATGGGTGCCCAACAACCAGATTGGCGATCCCTCCGACGGTTCCGGCTGTCAAGTCCTTGGCAATGTCCCCCATCTGCTGAATACAATGCAATCAAATTACAGTATCCTGTATTCAATCATGATACATTCTTTTCTTTGATCCATGTGAGCAGGATTTGAGAGCATAATAGTTGCTTGATCATATGTAATGTACCAGGATATACTCCCTCCATCCAAAAATGCAAGATCATTTTCAACAATATCATAGTGTCAAAAATGATCTTATATTTTGGGATGTAGGGAGTGACTGTGAGCAGGATCTGGGATCATATTTGTTTTCAGGATAATTGCTTGATCACATACGTAATGTATTTGGATAGAACTGTGAGTAAAAGATACTATAGATAATAATTGGCGTGAGCAACACGATGATCTCACAGGTTGATAAGTCATGGAGCTATTTTTTTAGTTGATTGATCGTTAGACGTTCGAATCGCAAACAGATGCAGTAATTAATAGCGCAATAAATCTTTATCCCTGCATACGCAGTTAAAGGGTCTGTATATCTAACTGAAAAACAAAACAAAACAGAGAAGGCTTGAATCTATCAGGGCGGGGCACAGTTTGGTTCATTAGAACCCCCTAAAATCTTAGAAAATAAGCCTCCGCCCGAGAACTAAGCCGTCGCATAGGATCAACCCGGACCGAGTACTACGCGCTCCAGAAGAACCTAGTGGAACCACGGACGCAGGGATGGGTAGCGCGTGGCATCGGGAACTGGAGTGGATCAGCGGGCCACCGCCGCCGGCAAACGGACCGGCAGCGAACAGCACGGGGACGACGAACGGGCGGGGCCACGATTCGTCAATGCCACGGCGAGGGAAGGGCGGCACGAACCGTCGGCAAATCCGTCCGATCACGGCGTGAGAAACGAGGAAGGCGGCGTCGCTTACCGCGAGAAGGAGAAGAGATCACCGCAACCCTGCCGAGGCCTCTCCGTCTCCTCGCCGTCGGAGAGGAGGAGGAGCGAGCGAGTGGTGACTGGATTGGAAAAATGGATTCGGAATCGCGGGGCTGCTGCTTTTGGAGTCGGAGTTTATTCAGTCGAGTCGAGCAGGCGGGGGGCAGGGCACGGAATTCCGGGTCTGTCTGGCTGGGTTGGTGGCTCCATCCCCTTTCCTTTCATTTCCTTTCCGGTGCTCTGCACGTATCCCATCGGCGATACCATGCGGTGTGGCGACACGCACGCTGCCGTTACACGGAAATCAATCAGTCAATCAGCCGAGATCCGATCCGGAAAGGACGAAAACAGAAGCCACGACGAGGTCGCTCGCTCGCTCGCTCGAAGTGCTGCACGTGCTCTCACGACGGTTTTCGTTGGATAGATCGGCACATGGAGACTGGCGACGAGCGTGCATGGGCTGCGGATCCAGGGATCGCTCCTGCTGCCACGCTGCATAGGTAGCTACCCTTTGCGGGGTAGTAGCAAATTGCGGTGCGTACTACGGAATTTGGGTTTCTGGTACCGCAATTTTTGCGGTGTTTCATCAAGTGCCAAACAATGCATGATTCCACGAAGCACGCTCCACTTTCTACACAGACGTGCGCAATACGTACGTACCAAATTTCAGGATCAAACTCTGAAATGAACCACCACGCGAGGCTGCCAGAGAGCCGTGCGGGCGGCCGGTCTGACTGCGAAGCTGACAAAAGTGAAGCCGGCCGCATTGCGGTTGGTGCGATGGAAAATGGTGTCCACATTCGTCGCACCAGGCACAGGCAGGATTGGGAAATAAAAGGTCAGAGGGTGACGCAATCTGAATACGCAAAAGATAATGCACATACTGCAAAGAGTATACTGCTGCTAGCAAAGCGTTTTTAGGTCAGTGTACTCCAAGTCACCCACCACCACACTCGCAGCAAAAATCAACCCCACCACCAACCCAAGCCAGTAGTAAGCTAAGAGGTACGCATAATTCATCAATCCTCGCTACATAATCATGCATAAATAAATATTCAGCAAGGTGATCATAAAAAAATGGGACTAATACCAAGCAAGGAGCAATATGCACAAGAGGCATTCACATTGCAAACTACACATGCAGAATATATTATTAAAAAAAACAAGAGTACAATGAATTATGAAACCTTTCGAAAAAACAAGAGTACAATTAACCTATGCAAAACCGTTGTGATTCAACCCAAAGATGCAGCTGCATAGCCCAGCTCGTTCCATTTATGTGAACAATAGTTCCACACACTCATGAGTGACATAAACTACAAGCACTCAGCCTTTTGAAAGAAAGAAAAAATTATGCTTCAAATTCAATTTCGGATGTAGTGGATTACATCCGGACATTTGGACATAAAAGCGTAGAGCTTCGGGTACTCGGCCCGCTTAGAGGATCATATATGGGTACTCTACAATAAGACACTAACAAGGACATGTTCTAAGTTACTAAAACTCTAAATATTCATCACGGTGATTTCGGTGACAATCTCTCCCTCGCGTTGCCCTCGCCCACGGCGACTCGGGGGCTCTCCAACCCTAGGCACCGCCGCCGCCCTCTCCTTCTCCCCTCCTCGTGCCGCCGCCGGGTGACGTGTCACGCCCAATATGCGACCCTATCCTAAAGGAACTCGAAGGTCCCACCAAGGATAGACCCGCATATTGAAACGCTTTTGCAAGGTGGATATCATTACATCAACATTACATAATATTTGGGGATACATACAAGGCATACAAATGCCGCAAGAATACATCAACACATCATACATAAGATCAACATCCCACTACGGATGAAACATAAACAGAAACTCAAACGACATCCACCCTGCTAGCCCAGGCTGCCGGCCTGGAACCTATCCCCTGATCGAAGAAGAAGCAGAAGAAGAACTCCAAACAAGTAAACATCGCTCTCGCGTCATGATCATCGCATAACCTGAACCTGCAACTGGTGGTGTAGTAATCTGTGAGCCACGAGGACTCAGCAATCCCATTACCATGGGTATCAAGACTAGCAAAGCTTAAGGGGAAAGGAAAGGATAAAGTGGTGAGGTTGCAGCAGCGACTAAGCATGATATGATGGCTAACTTACGCAAATAAGAGCGAGAAGAGAAGCAAAGGAACGGTCGTGAAACTAACAATGATCAAGAAGTGATCCTGAACTCCTACTTACGGCAAACATAACCCAGAAACCGTGTTCACTTCCCGGACTCCGCCGAGAAGAGACCATCACGGCTACACACGCGGTTGATGCGTTTTAATTAAGGTCAGGTGTCAAGTTCTCTACAACCGGATATTAACAAATTCCCATCTGCCACATAACCGCGGGCACGGCTTTCGAAAGATAATACCCTGCAGGGGTGTCCCAACTTAGCCCATGATAAGCTCTCACGGTCAACGAAGGATATTCCTTCTCCCGGGAAGACCCGATCAGTCTCGGAATCCCGGTTACAAGACATTTCGACAATGGTAAAACAAAACCAGCAAAGCCGCCCGATGCGCCGACATCCCGATAGGAGCTGCACATATCTCGTTCTCAGGGCAACACCGGATGAGACATCCTACGAGTAAAACCAGACCTCGAGTTTCCACGAGGTGGCCCCGCAGTCTACTCAGTTCGGACCAACACTTAGAGAAGCACTGGCCCGGGGGGGGGGGGGGTTAAAATAAGATGACCCTCGAGAGAGCGACTCCCTAGGGAAAAGAAATAGGCTGAGCAAATGGTAAAACCAAGGTTGGGCCTTGCTGCAAGAGTTTTATTCAAAGCGAACTGCCAAGGGGGTCCCATAAATCACCCAACCGTGTAAGGAACGCAAAATCCGGGAACATAACACCGGTATGACGGAAACTAGGGCGGCAAGAGTGGAACAAAACACCAGGCATAAGGCCGAGCCTTCCACCCTTTACCAAATATATAGATGCATTAATAATATAAGAGATATTGTGATATCCCAACATAAACATAAACCGACATGGAGCAATCTTCATCTTCACCTGCAGCTAGCAACGCTATAAGAGGGGCTGAGCAAAGCGGTAACATAGCCAAACAACGGTTTGCTAGGAAGGGTGACAAAGGTTAGAGGTTCATGGCAATTTGGGAGGCTTGAAGGACAAGTGAATAGGTAGCGCAACAAAGCGATAGAACGAAGCAACTAGCATAGCAATGATAGTAATGAGATCCAAGGTGACGGTCATCTTGCCTGAAATCCCGCTAGGAAGAAGAACGAATCCATGAAGAAGATGAAGCCACGAAGACGAACGAATCCTCACGATCGCAATGACACGGGAACTAACGAGAAGAAGCACACAACAAGGTAAACACTCCACACATGAACAAGGCATGATGCTCAATCAAGAATGATGCATGACAAGGCAATATGAAGCTACTCATGACAAGAGATGATGCATACGGGAACAACACATCAAAGCAAGTTTAAATGAGGCCGGAAACAACATATAACAATTCCGGTAAGTCCTCATATGCAAATTTCGAAATTAGTCCAGAACTGAACAAGCATTAAGTTGAAGTTGTTAAACAGCAAGTTAAAGAGCACCATGATGATCTACACGAAATTCTAGTCAAGTTACGTATAAAGTTCATTAGATTCGGAGCTACGGTCTAGAAGATATGAGCAAAACAAGTTAAACATGGCATTGATGCAAAATGCATACAAACATCAAGCAAACACCTCAAAACAAGGATGCAACATGATAATATGAGACTACATGCAAAACTAAGCAAGTTTCATATAGAGCATGCTCAAAACGGAGCAACGGTGCAACACATACACTCCAAACAAGACATAGCAACAACCTGTCCAAAACAGCAACTAGGCATATAGCAATCATCAAAACAATATGCTACAGCAACTCAACATGAAAACAAAAGGCATGGGCATGATGTACAGGTAAAGCACAACAAAACATGAACACTGAGCTATCTCCAGAAATCACTAGAACATGCTCAAAAGGACATGGCAAGATTGCAAATTAATAACAGGTTCACAGACTTGGTGAAAGTACTGGACATGGCAGAAATAACATCAGGTTGCAATGTTCAGAGCACGATAACAACATGCTACAGGAAATTAACATCGCAAAGAAAGGCATGGAATGAATCTACTCAAAGCATATAACAAATGTCCCTTACTGACCATAAGCCAAAAGGACCAGAAGATATGATGGCAAGCATGTAAACATAGCAAGTTTCGTTAACAGGTTTCAGACTTAGCAGAAAACAGAGCATGGCAGAAATATTAATATGTAGGCCTCTTTGTGAGCTTGATGCACTCACTACAGAGCAATGCATGACAAATCAAGCATACCTACAGCAAGATGGCATGTTTATGAAGCTAAACATGTCAAGGGCAATAGCATAGCATGCATGGATCAATTGCAATAAGCTTGGAAAAATTGCATATCATGATAAGAATCTGCCAGAAATATTTTATAGAAAACGTAGAGCAAGATTGAGTCA
Source organism: Aegilops tauschii subsp. strangulata (assembly GCF_002575655.3). Classification (NCBI taxonomy): domain Eukaryota; kingdom Viridiplantae; phylum Streptophyta; class Magnoliopsida; order Poales; family Poaceae; genus Aegilops; species Aegilops tauschii. The sequence continues at coordinate 287,130,973 of NC_053035.3, forward strand.
TGCTATGGCACTCCATAAATGCAAACAATTGCTGGAATGGATCAATTACAACAATATCTACAAAACATCCTTACTGAACATCTCCAAAATATGCATGGATATCTCTGTAGCATCAAGTTTACATGGCAACAAAATTACAGCCGACAAGGACTTAGAGAAATCACTAAGTCCCTGAAATCAGAAATATTACGGGGCCTACTTTGCATGCTTGTGCTAGTCACCACAGGGATCACAAAAATACATGGTCTACACCACTAGAAAGATGGCATGGCATACTTCAAAACATATGTAGAGCTCATGCTCAAAAGATGCACAGATTAAATGATACAAAATTGACAAATCTCCAAGTTCTGATAAGAACCAGAGAATAACAGCAACTAGCCCTCTTCCAACGAGGATTTGGGCATCATGATGACCTCTAATGAACATGGTACCATTTAACAAAATGAAGAGCATCACGAGACGAACAATTTGACATATTACACGCGCGAATAGGAGCTACATGCAAGAAGTTACACCCAGTTGAACATGCACACATATTAACCAAATCTGGGGACTTAGCAGAATTACTGGAAAAAAAAAATGAACGTGCGAAGAATAGCTAAAAGACGCCTGGGCGAGGAATAGGGCATCTCACCACGTGGGCTTCGGCCCAGGTGAAGAGGAGGCCAGGCAGGCCGGATCTGGGCCGTGGGAGGCCGCGGGGCCCACGGGGCGATGGAGGCCCGGTCGAGCGGGACGACGGCGACGGATCCCGGCGCCGCTCCGGCGAACGCGAGACGAGGCGGGGCCGAGCCTGGGGACCGGCGGGGAGGCCGGAGACGGAGGGAACGGCGGATCCGGCCGCGGCCAGGCCGGATCTGGCCGGGGAGACGGCCGGCGGCGGGGTTCAGGGGCGGCGGCGACTGGAGGTCGCCGGCGAGGCGCGGGCGCATCGGCGGCGGAGCTGACGAGGAGGAGACGGGCGGCGCTGGCCTGGCGGCGGAGGAGGCTCGGCGGGGCTGCCGGGGTTGTCGGCGGGAGGCGCGAGGCGGCGGTGGAGGTGGCCGGCGACGGGAGCCGGGCGGCGGTGGAGGGAGCGGGCGCTCGGGCTGGCTGCGGGCCTCGGAGCCCAGATCGGGGCCCGGGCGGGCCTGGCACGGGCCTGGCGGCTGGAGGTGCGGGGAAGGCGACGTGGCCGGCTCCCATTGGCCCGGGGCGCTGGCTGTGGCAGTGGGGGCGCGCCACTTGGCGGCGGGGAGGTGGCCGGCGCCGGATTTCGAGGAGGGAGGCGGCTGGAGGCACGGAAAACGAGGGGGAGGTTGGTAGAGGCCAAAAATGGCATGTGGGGGTGTATATATAGAGAAAGGGGGGGTTAGAATTAGGGTTAGGAGGGGTTTCGGAGCTCTCCGATCGCAATCGGACGGTTCCGGACGCGAGGAGGGGTAGGTTGGGTCTAGAGGACTGGACTTGGACTGTGGGAGAGGAGAGAGAGAGACCCGGCGACGGTTACGGAGACCGAAACGTCTGACGAGGGTACCGTCAACGATACCGCCATGAGTTCAACGGTTGGGCTATCAAACGGACTCCGAATGCAACGAAATTTGACGGGCGGACTGTCAGTGCTATACCAAGGCCACTCGGCAAATACCGACCCATTCCGAGAACGTTTAATACCCGCACGCGAAAAGAGACAAAAGGGGGCGCCGGGTGACATAGGAGTGCCGGATTGCAAAATGAACAACGGGAAAAATGCTCGGATGCATGAGACGAACACGTATGCAAATGCAATGCACATGATGACATGATATGAAATGCAGATGATGACATGGCAAAATGCAACACGCGGGCAAATGGCAAGGGAAGGACGGCGAATAACTGGCAGACACCTGGCGCATCGGATCCGGGGCGTTACAACACTCCTCCACTTACAAGAGATCTCGTCCCGAGATCTGAGGACTGAGACGGAAGGGAAAAAGGGGATGAGGTGAAATAAGACAAAAGAGAGAGAGGCTAAACAAAGTCGAGAACACTCGAGAATAAAAGAGGAACGTTGAGTGAGACAAGAAGCAAAAGCTCAAGGAATAAGACTGAATTCGAAACCACTCCGGTTGGGAGAAGATTGAAAAAAAAGGAATAAGAGCGCAAGAGGAAATCAAAGAATCGAGAGCACTCGAGAAGAAAAGAAACGACGAGAATGACGAGAATCGAATGCTCACGGAATCAGATAGACTCTGAAACCATTCCGGTAGAACGAGAGAAGAAACCAACAAGACTGAAAGGATTTAGGCAGCACTCCGGCTGAACAAGGAGAGGATCAAACATGAACTAGAGAAGATGAAATGATACTTGATGAAGACACGATACAGACCTCCGGAAAGAATTGAAAGAGTTGAATGAAAAGAACAGAGAAGAAAATGACACTTGTTCCATGAATGAAATAGAAAGCAACCTTAGGAGGAAATATTGCACGGAGTTGTTGAGGAAATCAACAACGAAAGAAAAAGCTTGTTGTGGACTTATAGGTAACAGCTCAAGATCACAAGGTGATAACCGGCCACAATCGGAAATGATTGGATAGCTGAGAAGAACGAAGAAATGCAAAACTCCACTTCAAAAGAATACGGAGAATTAATTGCACTTCGAAAAGCAAGAAGGAAAGGTACTTGAACTCCTTCGATAAGAATCTTGATGAACACTTGATAAAAGAATTAAATCATGACGAGCCACCGTGAAGATCTCCGGTAACAAAAGAATGCCGATAAAAATTGAAGGATGAAAGGGATAAGATTAACTCCTTGCGATGATTCCGATGGAGGTTCTGACGAAATGGCCGAGGAAATTTAGAACTCCGGAAGACAAGATGATAACACTTTGAACCGAGAATTTGATGAGATGATCAATCTCCGAAAGAAAAGATTAAACTACATGAAGAAAGAAGAATAAGAATTACGTTATGCTTGTCCTCCACCAATTAAATTGATGAGATACCATGGATTTGCATACCACTTATCCGCGTTGGAAAGATTAAGGGGGAATATAGCGCCGAAACTTGAGAAAATCTTCGTGAACCACCGGTAGGATTTGGAACGAACGAATTAATTGATATGATAACAACATAAAGAAATCTTGAGCGAACCACCGCTGTGGCAGTGGGGGCGCGCCACTTGGCGGCGGGGAGGTGGCCGGCGCCGGATTTTGAGGAGGGAGGCGGCTGGAGGCGCGGAAAACGAGGGGGAGGTTGGTAGAGGCCAAAAATGGCATGTGGGGGTGTATATATAGAGAAAGGGGGGTTAGAATTAGGGTTAGGAGGGGTTTCGGAGCTCTCCGATCGCAATCGGACGGTTCCGGACGCGAGGAGGGGTAGGTTGGGTCTAGAGGACTGGACTTGGACTGTGGGAGAGGAGAGAGAGAGACCCGGCGACGGTTACGGAGACCGAAACGTCTGACGAGGGTACCGTCAACGATACCGCTATGAGTTCAACGGTTGGGCTATCAAACGGACTCCGAATGCAACGAAATTTGACGGGCGGACTGTCAGTGCTATACCAAGGCCACTCGGCAAATACCGACCCATTCCGAGAACGTTTAATACCCGGGTGACATAGGAGTGCCGGATTGCAAAACGAACAACGGGAAAAATGCTCGGATGCATGAGACGAACACGTATGCAAATGCAATGCACATGATGACATGATATGAAATGCAGATGATGACATGGCAAAATGCAACACGCGGGCAAATGACAAGGCAAGGACGGCGAATAACTGGCAGACACCTGACGCATCGGATCCGGGGCGTTACATGACGCCGCTGGGTGAAACCCGCATGGCAGACGGCGGCGGCGGCGGGGACTCCCTCTCCCGACTCCCCTTCCTCCGCGGGCGGCGGATCTAGGCGGCAGGCGGTGGTGTCCTGCGGCGCTCGCGGTTTGGCGCGAGGTGGCAGGCCTCGGCGAGCGGTGGCGGGGCGAGGGGCACGCGGCGGCGAGCCTCGGCAGGCGGTGGCGGCTGCGCGCGGGGCTAACTCCGGGGCGGCGGCGCGGGCATGGATCCATCGCGGATCTGATCCTGTGGGCGTGGTCTCGGCCTCCCCTGCTCGGCCGGCGGGTCTCGGTGGTGGGGCTTCTCCTTGCTGAGATCTGGCAAGCGGGATCATCCAGATCCCTGCAAGGATGGCGGCGACCCGTGCACGAGAGATGGAGGTCTTCGATCAGATCTGGGTGAAAACCTGCTATTGGCTATTGCCAAGGCCGGCGATGGCGACGTTGTGTGTGTCGTTTCCTTCCTGAAGGCATCGCCGTGGAGAAGTTCAAGGCCACTCTCTGCTACCTCCGGGGGAAACCATAGATCAGTAGATCGGATGACGGCGGCTCTCTGGTGTCGTTTCCCCTGGGGGCGTCATTCTTGGAGGTGCACACGGGCTCGAGGGACTAGAGGACGGCGACTGTGGTGGAGCGGTGCTTCATCTTACACATTGATGGTGGCAGATCTCGGCGGCGTGGTGCTGTGGAGACTCGGCGTCTGATGCGCGGAGATGGACTCGTGCATGAGGAGGAAGCTGTCTGGCGTCATGGTGGCGTTGATGGCGGATAGGCCTGGCAAGGTCGGTGCTTCAGTTCTGCTCTGAGGATGGACTGAAGGATGATGGAGGTGACGGCCCTTGCAGCGTGCGGTGCTCACTGTGAGTGTGCCAGACCGGTGTGGGACCCAATCCAGGTAGTGTCTTGGATGGGACACCCGGCTTTAGATGTTAGGCTTTGATGCAATGTTTGTTTGGTATTAGGCCCGGACATTCGGCACGCCTTCATCAAGGGGATAGGAGTAGCAACGGTGTTGCCAAGATGGTGGCTTCAGGCTTATTGATGTATCACCTTGTATGGTTTTTGTGAATAATTAATAATATGGCTACATGCATCGTCCGGATGCAGAGACCGGGGGTATATCCTCCTTTTCTAAAAAAAACGGTGATCATACAAATGATGAGATTAACAACAAGCAAGGAGCAATATGCACACGAGGCATTCACATCGCAGGCGCTCTATGATATTGTGTTCAGACGAAGAATGAACGGTAGACAACATATCGGAAACTAAAATAAATTCATGTTGCAATGCAAAAGCAACTGCTGAATCTTTCATAGATAGTCGAGGCGATTTTGACATTTTCTTTCAAGACAATGAGACTTTGAATCCGGATTTGAAGCCATGTTTTGTTTATGAATGCTATGTCCTTGTACTACATGTCCCTGTTGAGTGCATGTAACTCAATGACACATCAACGAAATCAGTTGGGTTAAGCAGCTGCATCACTAGCTCACTGAATTCTTCATCTTTGTTCTTCCTTCAACTGATGACGGCCATGAAATGCACATACCTGTAGTTGGTTTTGAGAAAAAAAAACTTGGTGAAAGAAGCGTGTATGTATTTGTACTTCAACATGACAAAATGCCAAATAAGTCTGTTGTCACCGCTATTCACAAGCAATTTCAAACCACAAAGATGATTCACAATATAGCTATTGATACCGACAAGGATATTAGGGCATCTCCAAGGCGGACCCGTAGACCTCCCGCAACCGTCGGGACCGCAGAAGTCATCCAAAGCCGACCTGTATCGGTCCGTGGAGCAGTCCGGACGCGATTTCTCCTGCAAACTGGACACAAAATAGGGGAGGTTTGCAGGAGTCCAGACCGCTCCTAAGCCCGCTTATGACCACCCTGGCCCACCAAAAAAAATTCGCCCTCCCGCGCGCGCTCCCGCTCGACGCCAGCTGCCCGCATTCATGCCGCTGTAGAGCGCGTCGCTCCACATTGAAGACGGCTCAGGGCGAACGCGACCTCTCACTGTCTCCGCCATTGAAGCGGCCCGCCAGCCGAGGGCGCCGCCTACTGCACGCCCAGTTGAACACGCCTCCTCACCGCATTCATACGCCCCCATTAACCCCGTGTGGAAGCCGAGAAACCTACTCCGGCAACACGTCCAATCATGAGCCGGGCGGATTAAACGCAACGTCGGCTGAGCTCCTATCGTTCGCCCTCTATTTAAACGAGGGTAGACGCCGGGAAAGAACCACACCCCTCTGACGCTCCCCCAATCTCCTCCTCCACAACTCTTCTCATGGCTTCTGAAGAGCAGTTCTCCGGCATAGAAGCCGGCTGGGTGGCCCGCCGAGCCCGTCGAATACGAGTGAGGTAGCTCGCTGCTCCACCTCCCGCACCTCACCCGATGGAGCAAGTTGCCGCCCAAGCCGCCGCGTGATTCAGCAACTCGCTGCTCTAGGCCCACTCGATGAAGAGTGGCCAGTTGCTCGACGCCGGCATGGCGGGGAGCATAGCGGCACAGGCATCATCGCTGTCGTCGACGACTGTGCCTTCCGTGTGTGCGACCCTGCCTCTCATGCATGCGACCGTGCCTCCTATGCCTGCGACCGTGTCATGCAGGCAAAGGCAGAAGCCTGGTCCGCAGAGAGCGACAAGTCGGTGGCCGGCAGCTCCGCGTCCGCCACGATCATTGAGGAGAAGTAGAACACGAGAGTACGCCGCCGCTTGGGTCCCATGAAGGCCACCGCCTAGGCTACACCGGTGTACACAGCCGTCTTTTTTGCCCGGTTCTTCTCTTTTGAGGACCTCCGTCGATCCTACATGGGCTTCACGGAAGCGAAGGCACCGCCTTCCCCTCCGTCTGAAGCATCAGTCGGGGGTTTCACTCTGATGAGTGGCAGGGAAGTGAGCTGCCCTTCGTACTGAAGCATATATCTCCCGGGCTCCCGACAGTCTGGTGATCAGGCTGCCGGACATGAGGAAGACAAAGGGATCCGCATGCGGCGATTTAGATTAGGTATTAATTATACCTTTCCTCGCAAAAAGGTATTAATTATACCTTCAGAGCCGGACTAGCACTGTTGATGTAAATGTACTAAAATTCGTCATGTTTATATGAAAATTCAGCTTTTTATATGAAATCCGTCATGTTTGCATGAAATCTGGTTGTGTTTGCACGAATTTTGTCCGGTTGGTTTGAGTTGTGAAAATATATGCGTCTAGCGTTGGCTGGCTGCCTCCCGCATCCGTGTCCACGGACTGGTCCCCTGTCCACGGGAGGTTTTTTGCGGGTTGCCATTGGAGATGCTCTTAAAAAGGAAATTACATGCAAGTATAAAAGAAGAAACACTCTTTTAGCATTTTATCATAGTGACATTTTTACGTGGGATGATCCTATTTACATTTTAAGTCCTATATAATCGACTAGTACTACATGTGCTTATTGAGTGAGAGATACTGAAAGATGGTGTACTTTTATTTTTTTAGAAAACCCTTGTTTCTTTAAGAACCATGTGATTGGTACTTGTTAGATATTGTAGTATTTCAGTCTGTGCCAACCCACTTGGTAGTAGTGCCTATCCATTGAAACTACAATATTTCCCCACTATTGTACTTGGAATATTACAATGGTTAACGCAAAAAGTAAGGCCATATTTCATGACTACTTATATGAAGCATCATACTAGACATCACATGTTTTTCCTTTCTGTATACATCGTATATCCGAGTGCCAAAACATCCAGTGAAGCAAACCAAGCTGTAAATTGTCATTTTTCTCATCATCCATTTCCATCTCTGTTCACCAAAGCAATTCTATCCTGGTTTGGATACATGCCTTAGGGATGAGCGACATAGGGGAAAACAATGCATCAACTTCTTGAAAGAGCTCTAGAAAGAGGGACCAATATTGTAGCTTGGCAGCTGGTGGGACCTAGATGAGCATCTGTTTCAGCATGATCGTCTCTATAAACCTACAAGGCAGATCGACTGGTCACTCGTTGAGGCAATCCTTGGCACTACCATGCAGGCCCATCCAGGGGCGGAGCCAGGATTCGAGTATGGGGGCGAGCCAACTTGGGAAATTAATGTCCAATGCAACCAAAAAAATTTGTCGCTTTGGCGCAACTAGAATCTAGTTACAATTCTATTATCTTAATTCTACCTTGACTATTTCCAATATGATCAAAAAATATCAATAATTTTGCAGACCATAACTTAGTTGGTGGGTAATTCCCTTTTGGTGCAGATTATCATGCAATTCTGAAGCAAGTCATCTCCCATTGGACTGGATTGATAACTTTGGGGAATGGGCAGGGGCCTGGCGGGTGGGGGTGGGGGTGGGGCCAGGCCCCTGCTCATCCCCCAGGCTCCACCACTAGGCCCATCTCTAGCCTGTAGGCCTTGGCTTCAGCCGCTACCGAAGCAAACCCTACTAATTCATAATCGCATAATTCATAAATCGGGAGCTCCTATTTGACGCACACAAAGACACCATATTCATAATCGCATAATTCATAAACCGGGAGCTCCTACGTGACGCATTCTGTGTCAAATAGCGACCGGACGCACGCAGAGACACCCGACTGGGCCAACCCTTGGTGTAGGGATCATGCAACGCAACGATTTGATTGTCTAAAAAGAGAAAACAACGTGTCCTAGCAAGGATTCGAACCATAGACCTATTGATCACAAGGAGACTAGCTAAACCAGTCGACCTAACAAGCATTCAGGACTAAAGGGGAGTGCATAAGTTTAAGAACAAAGGTAAATGCACAATCAGGGCATTTTTGGGGTTCTTTTAATCTTTTCTTGGAATTTTTTGAAAAGCGAGTAATGCTTCAAAATCTGACAATTATATGAACAACTCGAACAAACTTTTCAACAAAAGCATGAATTTTTAAGATTTTCAAAAAATCACAACCATTTTCTAAAATGCGAACATTCTTTTGAATTTGAGAACAAAATTTGATATCAGGAACATTTTTTGAATTGAGAACAACTTTTCAAAAGTGCAAAACAGTTTTTGAAACTCCCAAACATTTTTTTAAAATGAGAAGATTTTTTCAGTTTTGAGAACATTTTTAGTTCTGAACAATTTTCAGAAAAAAATCAGAAAGGTGAACAATCTTGAAATCCCAAAAAGTTTTTTAAAACACGAACAATTTTTGGCAAATTTAACATTATTTGAAAATACAAACAAAATTTTAAAACACGAACAATTTGGAAAACAAAGAACAATTTTAGAAAAATTTCAAACATTTTTTAATTGTTTAAAAAAATTCAAAAAGAAGAAGAACATTTTCTGAAAGTCGGAAAAATAGGGAAACGCGAACATTTTCAAAAAGTTTGAACAAAAATTGATAAAACTGGTGCATTTTTAAATCTAGAAGAAAGAATTGAAAATCATAAACTTTTTTGAAAAAAATGACAAGAAAATTTCAATTTTAATTTGTTTCGAAATGCGAAAAAATAGAAATTTTTGAACATTTTTTGAAATGAAAATATTTTGAAAAAAACAAGTCGTTTGAAAAATTGATTTTTTTTGAAATTTATAGTTTTTGAAAAAAAAACTTAAAACAGAAAAACAGAAACAAGAAAAAGAAACAGGAAAAAACAGAATAAGAAATAGAAAAACAGGAAAGATCGGATGGGAGAACCTTCTAGAAGGTTCCCAAGACCAATAAAACCCAGACAGGAACCTGCCAGAAGTTCCTAAAACCGAACGAACAGATAGGCCGGCCTAGTGCACTCGATCCTATGCATTTGGTCTACATTTTGACGCAGCAAGCATCATATAGGGATTTCCTCATAAATCCTCGCATAATTTATAAATCCTCGCTACAGAATCGTGCGTAAAATTTTCATCATGGTGATCACAAAAAAATATGGGGCTAATACCAAGCAAGGAGCAATGTGCAGAAGAGGCATTCACATCGCAGACTACACATGCAATATATTTCAAAAAAGAAGAGTATAATGAATTATGAAACCTTTCGAAAAACAAGACCGCAATGAACCTATGCAGATACGCATGTAGAACCGTTCTGATTCAACCCAATGATGCATCTGCATAGCCCAGCTCGTTCCATTTATGTAAAAACAACAGCTCCACACACTCATGAGTGACATAAACTACAAGGACTGAGCCTTTTGAAAGAAAACAAAGTACGCTTCAAATTCAAATTCGGATGTAGTGGATTACATCGGACATTTGGACATAGAAGTGCAGAGCTTCGGGTACTCGGTCTGCTCATAGGATCATATATGGGTAGTCTACAATGAAGCACTAACAAGGACCTATTCTCAGTTATTAAAGTTCTAAATATTCACCATGGTGATCATAAAATAGATGAGATTAATACCAAGCAAGGAGCAATATGTACATTAGGAATTCACATTGCAGGATCAATGAAATCGATTGGGTTATGCAGCTGCAACACTAGCTCACTGAATTCTTCATCTTCGTTCTTCCTTCAACGGATGACAACCATGACATGCATATAACTGTAGTTACTTTTGAGAAAAAAAACATGGTGAAAGAAGGGTGTTTGCATTTGCACTTGAACATGAAAAAATGCCAAATGAATCTGCCGTCACCACCATTCACAAGCAATTTTAAACCAGAAAGATGATTCACGATAGAACTATTGATGATTTCACAAGGACATCAAAAAGGAAATTGCATGCAAGTACAATAGAAGAAACAGTCTTTTAGCATTTTGACCATGGTGACCTTTTTTCGTGAGAGGATCCTATTTACATTTGAAGTCCTATAAGCGACTAGTAATACATGTGCTTATTGAGTATGAGATACTGAAAGATGATGTACTTGTTTATTTTTCAGAAACCCTTGTTTTCTTAAGAACCATGTGCTTGGTACTTGTTAGATATTGCAAGATTTCAATCTATACCAAGCCACTTGATAGTAGTACATATCCATTGAAACTGCATTATTTCCCCACTATTGTACTAGGAATATTACAGTGGTTGATGCAAAGAGTAAGGCCGTATCTCACGCCTACATATATGAAGTATCATACTAGACATAGCATGGTTTCCTTTCTATACACATTGTATATCAGAGTGCTGAAACATTCCATGTAGTGAAGCATAGAATGCTGTAAATTGTCATTTTTCTCATCTTCCATTTCCATCTCTATTCACCAAAGCAATTGCCATCCTGGTTTGGATATATTCCTTAGGGATGAGCGACATACGAAAAAAGAATGCATCAACTTCTTCACAGACCTCTAGATGGAGCAACAAATCATGTAGCCTGGTAGTTAGTGGAACCAAGAAGAGACTCTGTTTCTAGAATGGTCGCCTCTATAAACCAACAGGGCATGGATGGGTGGGTAGTGTGTGGCATCGGAAACTGAGTAGATCAGCCAAGGGGCCACCGCCGCTGGCAATCGAACCGGCGGCGAACAAGACAAATAGGATGAGTGATTTGGGCCATGATTCCTTAATGTCACGGCGAGGGAAGAGCGACGTGAACCCTTGCGCAAATCCAGCCGATCAAGGCGTGGAAAACGAGGAAGGTGGTGTCGCTTACCAAGAGTGAAGGAAGGGATCAAGGCAACCCTGTCGGTCGGTGCAGTGTGGTACAGCAGCAGCAGAAGGCCTCTCCATCACATCGCCGTCGGAGAGGAGGAGTGAGCGTGAGAGCTAGGGGAGGAGTGATTGGATTGGAATAATGAGATTTGGGATCGCAGGGGGTTGCTGCTTTTGGACTCACGGTTTATTTAGTCGAGCACGGAGTTCATTCAGTGCACGTACTATAAATTACTAGTACTACTACTATAAAAGTGTAGAGGTTCGCGCGCTCAGTATGCTCACGGGGTAATATATGTGTAATCTATAACAAAACACTAAGATTGGCCAGAGTGGGAGTAACTTCAAGAGTAACATCGGGTCCAACGCAACAAACTTGCCTATGTGGCAATGAGTTAATGAAGATAGAGGTAAATTGAATAACTTAGTTAGTTACTCATTCTATGAGTAACATCACACATACCAAGGCAAAATGAGTCTATAACCGAATAAATGAATCTTTGCATGACACTACACATATGTTACTACCCACTATGGAGGTAATAACATAGTCTAGGATAGCGTGTATGTTACTAGTGTAAGTTACTCTCCACTGTGACTCGTCTAACAAGGACATATTCTTGGTTATTAAAGCTCCAAATAGTCATCATGGGGATCATAAAAAAGATGGCATTAATACCAAGAAAGCAACAATATGCATAAGAGGCATTCACATTGCAAACTACACATGCAGAATATTTTTTTAAAGAAGAGTACAATGAATTATGAAGGCTTCAAAAAACAAGAGTGAACATATGCAGATACACATGCGGAGCCATTCCGATTCAATCTAGCAATGCGGCCGCATAGCCCAACTCATTTCATTTATGTACACAACAGTTCCACACACTCATGAGTGACATAAACTACAAGGGCAGAGCCTCCTCAAAGAAAAAATGCTTCAAATTCAAATTTAGATGTAGTGGATTACATCTAAACATTTGGTCATAAAAGTGCAGAGCTTCGACTACCCAGTCTGCTTAGAGGATCATATATGGGTACTCTACAATGAAACACCAACAAGGGACTATTCTAAGTTATTAAAGCTCTAAAATATTCATCATGGTGATCAGAAAATAGATGAGATTAATACACGCAAAGATCATTATCTACATGAGGCATTCACATTGCATGTGCTCTATGATACTGTGCTCAGACGAAGAATGAACAATAGACAACATATCATTAACTGAAGTAACTTCATGTTGCAATGCAAAAGCAACTGGTGACTCCTTCATAGGTAGTTGGGGCAATTTTGATATTTTATTTCGAGATAATGAGACTTTGAATCCGGACTTGAAGCCATGTTTTAATGCTATGTCCTTGTACTGCATGTACTTCTTGAGTGCATGGAACCCATTAACACATCAATGAAATTGGTTGGGTTATGCAGCTGCATCACTAGGTCACTGAATTCTTCATATTTATTCTTTCTTCAACTCATCACGGCCACGACATGCATATAACTGTAGTTGGTTTTGAGAAAGAAACTTGCTGAAAGAAGGGGGTTTGCATTTGCACTTGAACATGAAAAAAAAGCCAAATAAGTTTGCTGTCACTGCCATTGACAAGCAATTTCAAACCACAAAGATTATTAACAATTGAACTATTGATGATTCAACAAGGATATTAATTAAAAAGGAAATTGCATGCAAGTATAAAAGAAGAAACACTCTTTTAGCATTTGATCATAGTGACCTTTTTCGTGGGATGATCCTATTTACATTTTAAGTCCTATAATCGACTAGTACTACATGTGCTTATTGAGTGAGAGATAGTGAAAGATGGTGTACTTTTTTATTTTTTAGAAAACCCTTGTTTCTTTAAGAACCATGTGATTGGTACTTGTTAGATATTGTAGTATTTCAGTATGTGCTAAGCCACTTGGTAGTAGTGCCTATCCATTGAAACTATAATATTTCCCCCCTATTGTACTTGGAATATTACAATGATTAATGCAAAGAGTAAGGCCATATTTCACGACTACTTATATGAAGCATCATACTAGACATCACATGTTTTTTCCTTTCTGTATGCATCGTATATCCGAGTGCCAAAACATCCAATGTAGTGAAGCAAACCAAGCTGTAAATTGTCATTTTTCTCATCCTCCATTTCCATCACTATTCACCAAAGCAGTTGCTATCCTGGTTTGGATATACGCCTTAGGGATGAGCGACATAGGGAAAAACAATGCATCAACTTCTTGAAAGAGCTCTAGAAAGAGGGACCGATACTGTAGCTTGGTAGCTGGTGGGACCTAGATGAGAATCTATTTTTGGAATGGTCGTCTCTACAAACCTACAAGGGAGATCGACTGGTCACTCATTAAGGCCATCTTCCATGGACGTGTCACTACCATGTAGGCCCATCTCTGGCCTGCAGGCCTTGGTTTCAGACGCTACCAAAGAAAACCCTACTCTCTCTATTTCTATCGTCTTTTGCATGGTCTCTTCATCCCTCATCCCCCCACATGCGCCGCTGCTCCATCTCCTCCGCACAAATGCACGATATATGATGGCGTTTCAAAAGAAGTTGATGGTGAACAAAAATTTCAGGACCTAGCGAGACATAGGTGGCATGAGCATCGTGTGCAATAGATAATTAAGGAAGAGTTTACATGAGGAAGGAAAATTCTACCATCGCGAACATCGTGTACACATGCACCTTTCTAAATTAGTCTCCTCGCTGTTTTGGCACAACAAAGTGAGAAAGAAGAGTGTACTTAAGGAAGGAAATCTTTACCATCAACACTAGTCATATGAAACTATAATGGAACACTTAAGTAACCATGTTAATGAAGGAAATATGCCCTAGAGGCAATAATAAAGTTGTTATTTTATATTTCCTTAATATCATGGTATATGTTTATTATTCATGCTAGAATTGTATTAACCGGAAACTTGATACATGTGTGGATACATAGACAAAACACAGTGTCCCTAGTAAGCTTCTACTAGACTAGCTCGTTAATCAAAGATGGTTAAGTTTCCTAACCATAGACATGTGTTGTCATTTGATGAACGGGATCACGTCATTAGGAGAATGATGTGATGGACAAGACCCATCCGTTAGCTTAGCATAATGATCGTTAAGTTTTATTGCTATTGCTTTCTTCGTGACTTATACATATTCCTTTGACTATGAGATTATGCAACTCCAGGATACCGGAGGAATACCTTGTGTGCTATCAAACGTCACAACGTAACTGGGTGATTATAAAGATGCTCTACAGGTATCTCCGAAGGTATTTGTTGTGTTGGCATAGATCGAGATTAGGATTTGTCACTCCGAGTATCGGAGAGGTATCTCAGGGCCCTCTTGGTAATGCACATCATAATAAGCCTTGCAAGTAATGTAACTAATGAGTTAGTTATAGGATGATGCATTACGGAACGAGTAAAGAGACTTGTCGGTAAGGAGATTGAATTAGGTATCAAGATACCGACGATCGAATCTCAGGCAAGTAACATACCGATGACAAAGGGAATAACGTATGTTGTCATAACGGTTCGACCGATAAAGATCTTCGTAGAATATGTGGGAGCCAATATGAGCATCCAGGTTCCTATATTGGTTATTGACCGGATAGGTAACCCATTGGGTCCGCACGCTTAACCTTCGATGACGATTTGTATTATATGTGTTATGTGATTTGGTGACCGAATGTTGTTCGGAGTCCCGGGTGAGATCACAGACATGACAAGGAGTCTCAAAATGGTCGAGAGGTAAAGATTCATATATAGGACAATAGTATTCGGACACCAGAAGTGTTTTGGGGTTACCGGGTATGTATCGGGTCACCGGAAGGGGTTCCGGGCTACCCCCGGCAAACTATATGGGCCTTATGGGCCAAGAGGGGAAACACACCAGCCACAAAGGGGCTGGTGCGCCCCTCCCATATGGGTTGGCCAAATTGGAGAAGGAAAGGGGAAGGAGGAAAGGAAAAAGGGAATAGGATTCCTCCTTCCCCCTCTTCCCTTCCTACTCTGAATAGGAATAGGAAAGGGGGGAGGCTGAATTGGGAGGTGCCCAAGTAGGATTCCTCCTACTTGGGGCACCCCCTTGGCTGCCTCTCCTCCCCTCCAACCTATATATATGAGGGGGGCACCGCTATAACATACACCACAATTGTTAGCCGTGTGTGGCGCCCCCCTCCACAGTTTACGCCTCCGGTCATATTCACGTAGTGCTTAGGCGAAGCCCTACGCGGATTACTTCACCATAACCGTCACCACACTGTTGTGCTGATGGAACTCTCCCTCGACACTTTGCTGGATCAAGAGTTCAAGGGACGTCATCGAGCTGAACGTGTGCAGAACTCGGAGGTGCCGTATGTTCGGTGCTTGATCGGTCGGAACGAAAAGAATTTCGACTACATCAACCGCGTTAACTAACGCTTCCGCTTTCGGTCTACGAGGGTACATGGACACACTCTAACCCTCTCGTTGCTATGTATCTCCTAGATAGATCTTGCGTGAGCGTAGGAATTTTTTTGAAATTGCATGCTACGTTTCCCAACAGTGGCATCCGAGCGAGGTCTATGCATAGATGATATGCACGAGTAGAACACAAATAGTTGTGGGCGGCCTGGACCAACCTTACAAGACCACGTTCATGAGACTGGTTCCACCGATAGACATGCAACTTGTTTTGCATAAAGGTGGCTGGCGGGTATCTGTTTCTCCAACTTTAGTTGAATCAAATTTGACTACGGTCGGTCCTTGTTGAAGGTTAAAACAACAAACTTGATAAATCACCGTTGTGGTTTTGATGCGTAGGTAAGAACGATTCTTACTAGAAACCCGTAGCAGCCATGTAAAAAACTTGCAACAACAAAGTAGAGGACGTCTAACTTGTTTTTGCAGGCATGTTGTGATGTGATATGGTCAAGACATGATGTGATATACATTAATGTATGAGATGATCATGTTTTGTGAAAGTTATCGGCAACTGGCAGGAGCCTTATGGTTGTCACCTTATTGTATGAAATGCAAACACCATGTAATTACTTTACTTTATGACTATGCATTAGCGATAGTTGTAGAAGCAATAGTTGGCCAGACGACCATGACACTATGATGGATATCAAGGTGTCGAGCCGGTGACGATGGAGATCATGACGGTGCTTTGGAGATGGAGATCAAAGGCACAAGATGATGATGGCCATATCATGTCACATATTTCGATTGCATGTGATGTTTATCTTTTATGCATCTTATTTTTCTTAGTACGGCGGTAGCATTATAAGATGATCCCTTAACTAAATTTCAAGGTATAAGTGTTCTCCCTGAGTATGCACCGTTGCGACAGTTCTTCGTGCTGAGACACCACGTGATGATCGGGTGTGATAGGCTCTATGTTCACATACAACGGGTGCAAGACAGTTTTGCACATGCGGAATACTCGGGTTAAACTTGATGAGCCTAGCATGTACAGACATGGCCTCGGAACACTGGAGACCGAAAGGTCGAACGTGAATCATATAGTAGATATGATCAACATAGAGATGTTCACCATTGATGACTACTCCATCTCACGTGATGACCGGACATGGTTTAGTTGATTTGGATCACGTATCATTTAGATGACTTGAGGGATGTCTATCTAAGTGGGAGTTCTGAAGTAATTTGATTAATTGAAATTAATTTATCATGAACTTAGTCCTGATTGTATTTGCATATCTATGTTGTAGATCAATAGCTCGCGATATATAGCTCCTATATATTTTTGATATGTTCCTAGAGAAAACTAAGTTGAAAGATGATAGTAGCAATGATGCGGACTGGGTCCGTGATCTGAGGATTATCATCATTGCTGCACAGAAGAATTATGTCCTTGATGCACCGCTAGCTGATAGACCTATTGCAGGAGCAGATTCAGACGTTATGAATGTTTGACAAGCTCGGTATGATGACTAATTGATAGTTTAGTGCACCATGCTTTACGGCTTAGAACCGGGACCTCAAAAATGTTTTGAATGCCATGGAGCATATGAGATGTTCCAAGAGCTGAAAATGATATTTCAGTCTCATGCCCGTGTCGAGAGGTATGAGACCTCTGACAAATACTTTGCCTACAAGATGGAGGAGAATAGCTCAACCAGTGAGCATGTGCTCAGAATGTCCGAGTACTACAATCGCTTGAATCAAGTGGGAGTTAATCTTCCAGATAAGATAGTGATTGACAGAGTTTTCTAGTCACTATCACCAAGTTACTGGAACTTCGTGATGAACTATAATATGCAAGGGATGACGAAAACGATTGCGAGCTCTTCGTGATGCTAAAATTGACGAAGGTAGAAATCAAGAAAGAGCATCAAGTGTTGATGATTAACAAGACCACTAGTTTCAAGAAAGAGGGCAAGGGAACGAAGGGAACTTCAAGAAGAATGGCAAGCAAGTTGCCACTCCCATGAAGAAGCCCAAAGCTAGACCCAAGCCTGAACTGAGTGCTTCTACTGCAAAGGAAATGGTCACTGGAAGTGGAACTGCCCTAGATACTTGGCGGATAAGAAGGATGGCAAAGTGAAGAAAGGTATATTTGATATACATGTTATTGATGTGTACTTTACTAGTGTTCATAGTAACCCCTGGGTATTTGTTACCAGTTCAGTTGCTAGGATTAGTAACTCAAAACAGGAGTTGCAAAATGAACAGAGACTAGTTAAGGGCAAGGTGATGATGTGTGTTGGAAGTGATTCCAAGGTTGATAAGATCACCATCGCACACTCCCTCTACCTTCGGGATTAGTGTTGAACCTAAATAAATGTTATTTGGTGTTTGCGTTGAGCATAAATATGATTTGATCATGTTTATTGCAATACGGTTATTCATTTCAGTCAGAGAATAATTGTTGTTCTATTTACATGAATAAAACCTTCTATGGTCATACACCCAATGTGAATGGTTTATTGAATCCCGATCGTAATGATACACATATTCATAATATTGATGCCAAAAGATGCAAAGTTGATAATGATAGTGCAACATATTTGTGGCACTATCGTTTAGGTCATATTGGGTGTAAACCGCATGAAGAAACTCCATGCGGATGGACTTTTGGAATCACTTGATTACGAATCATTTGATGCTTGCAAACCATGCCTCATGGGCAAGATGACTAAGACTCCATTCTCCAGAACAATGGAGTGAGCCACTGACTTATTGGAAATAATACATACCGATGTATGTGGTCCGATGAGTGTTGAGGCTCGCGGTGGGTATTGTTATTTTCTAACCTACACAGATGATTTAAGCAGACATGGGTATATCTACTTAATGAAACACAAGTCTGAAACATTTGAAAAGTTCAAAGAATTTCAGAGTGAAGTGGAGAATCATCGTAACAAGAAAATAAAGTTTCTACGATCTGATCGCGGAGGCGAATATTTGAGTTACGAGTTTGGCCTTCATTTAAAACAATGTGGAATAGTTTCACAACTCACACCACCTGGAACACCACAGCGTAATGGTGTGTCCGAACGTCGTAACCGTACTTTATTAGATATGGTGCGATCTATGATGTCTCTTACTGATTTACCACTATCATTTTGGGGTTATGCATTAGAGACAGCTGCATTCACGTTAAACAGGGTGCCATCTAAATCCGTTGAGCGACACCGTATGAACTATGGTTTGGCAAGAAACCTAAGTTGTCGTTTCTTAAAGTTTGGGGTTGCGATGCTTATGTGAAAAAGCTTTAGCCTGATAAGCTCGAATCCAGATCGGAGAAGTGCGTCTTCAGAGGATACCCAAAAGAAACTGTTGGGTACACCTTCTATCACAGATCCGAAGGCAAGATATTTTTATCTAATAATGGATCCTTTCTAGAGAAGGAGTTTCTCTCGAAAGAAGTGAGTAGGAGGAAAGTAGAACTTGATGAGGTAATTGTACCTTCTCTCGAATTGGAAAGTAGCTCATCACAGAAAACCGTTCCCGTGATGCCTATACCAACAAGAGAGGAAGCTAATGATAATGATCATGAAACTTCAGATCAAGTTACTACCGAACCTCGTAGGTCAACCAGAGAACGTTCCGCACCAGAGTGGTATGGTAATCCTGTTCTGGAAGTCATGTTACCAGACCACGATGAACCTACGAACTATGAGGAAGCGATGATGAGCCCAAATTCCGCAAAATGGCTTGAGGCCATGAAATTTGAGATAGGATCCATGTATGAGAACAAAGTATGGACTTTGGTTGACTTGCCCCATGATCGGCAAGCCATAGAGAATAAATGGATCTTCAAGAGGAAGACGGACACTGATAGTAGTGTTACTATTGATGTCTACTACACAACCTTCTTCTTATAGACGTTGTTGGGCCTCCAAGTGCAGAGGTTTGTAGCACAGTAGCAAATTTCCCTCAAGTGGATGACCTAAGGTTTATCAATCCGTGGGAGGCGTAGGATGAAGATGGTCTCTCTCAAACAGCCCTGCAACCAAATAACAAAGAGTCTCTTGTGTCCCCAACACACCCAATACAATGGTAAATTGTATAGGTGCACTAGTTCGGCGAAGAGATGGTGGTACAAGTGCAATATGGATGGTAGATATAGGTTTTTGTAATCTGAAAATATAAAAACAGCAAGGTAACTAATGATAAAAGTGAGCACAAACGGTATTGCAATGCTAGGAAACAAGGCCTAGGGTTCATACTTTCACTAGTGCAAGTTCTCTCAACAATAATAACATAATTGGATCATATAACAATCCCTCAACATGCAACAAAGAGTCACTCCAAAGTCACTAATAGCGGAGAACAAACGAAGAGATTATTGTAGGGTATGAAACCACCTCAAAGTTATCCTTTCTGATCAATCTATTCAAGAGTCCGTAGTAAAATAACATGAAGCTATTCTTTGTGTTCGAACTATCCTAGAGTTCGTACTAGAATAACACCTTAAGACACAAATCAACCAAAACCCTAATGTCACCTAGATACTCCAATGTCACCTCAAGTATCCGTGGGTATGATTATACGATATGCATCACACAATCTCAGATTCATCTATTCAAACCAACACAAAGTACTTCAAAGAGTGCCCCAAAGTCTCTACCGGAGAGTTAAGATGAAAACGTGTGCCAACCCCTATGCATAAGTTCACAAGGTCACTGAACCCGCAAGTTGATCACCAAAACATACATCAAGTAGATCACGTGAATATCCCATTGCCACCACAGGTAAGCACATGCAAGACATACATCAAGTGTTCTCAAATCCTTAAAGACTCAATCCGATAAGATAACTTCAAAGGGAAAACTCAATCCATTACAAGAGAGTAGAGGGGGAGAAACATCATAAGATCCAACTATAATAGCAAAGCTCGCGATACATCAAGATTGTGCCATATCAAGAACACGAGAGAGAGAGAGAGAGAGATCAAACACATAGCTACTGGTACATACCCTCAGCCCTGAGGGTGAACTACTCCCTCCTCGTCATGGAGAGCGCCAGGATGATGAATGGCCACCGGTGAGGGATTCCCCCTATGGCAGGGTGCTGGAACAGGGCCCCGATTGGTTTTTCGTGGCTACAGAGGCTTGCGGCGGCGGAACTCCCGATCTAGGTTAAGTTCTGGAAGTTTGGGGATTTATAGGAGGGGTTGGCATCAAGAACAAGTTAGGGGGCCCCATAGAGAGTCCACGAGGCAGGGGGCACGCCCTCCACCCTCGTGGGGCCCATGGGACTCCCCTCCGGTAACTCTTCATTCCGGTATTTTTTATATTTTCCAGAAAAAATCTCCGTTGATTTTCAGCACATTCCGAGAACTTTTCTTTCTGCACAAAAACAACACCATGGTAGTTCTGCTGAAAACAGCGTCAGTCCGGGATAGTTCGAACCAAATCATACCAAAATCATGTAGAAATATTATAAACATGGCATGAATACATAAAAAATTATAGATACGTTGGAGACGTATCAGCATCCCCAAGCTTAATTCCTGCTCGTCCTCGAGTAGGTAAATGATAAAATTAGAATTTTTGATGTGGAATGCTACCTAACATAATTATCAATGTAATTTTCTTTATTGTGGCATGAATGTTCAGATCCGAAAGATTCAAGACAAAAGTTTAATATTGACATAAAAATAATAATACTTCAAGCATACTAACCAAGCAATTATGTCTTCTCAAAATAACATAGCCAAAGAAAGCTCATCCCTACAAAATCATATAGTTTGGCCATGCTCCATCTTCGTCACACAAAATGCTCAAATCATGCACAACCCCGATGACAAGCCAAGAAATTGTTTCATACTTTAGTATTCTCAAACTTTTTCAACTTCCACGCAATACATGAGCGCGAGCCATGGACATAGCACTATAGGTGGAACAGAATGGTGGTTGTGGAGAAGACAAAAAAGGAAGATGCTCTCACATCAACTATGCGTATTAATGGGCTATGGAGATGCCCATCAATAGATATCAATGTGAATGAGTAGGGATTGCCATGCAACGGATGCACTAGAGCTATAAATGTATGAAAGATCAACAAAAGAAACTAAGTGGGTGTGCATCCAACTTGCTTGCTCACGAAGACCTAGGGCATTTGTGGAAGCCCATTGTTGGAATATACAAGCCAAGTTCTATAACGAAAATTCCCACTAGTATATGAAAGTGACAAAATAAGACTCTCTATCATGAAGATCATGGTGCTACTTTGAAGCACAAGTGTGGAAAAAGGATAGTAGCATTGCCCCTTCTCTCTTTTTCTCTCATTTTTTTGGGCCTTCTCTTTTTTTATTTGGGCTTCCTTTTTTTATTTCCTCAGACGGGACAATGCTCAAAAAATGATGATCATCACACTTCTATTTATTTACAACTCAAGGATTACAACTCGGTACTAGAACAAAATATGACTCTATATGAGTGCCTCCGGCGGTGTACCGGGATGGGCAATGAATCAAGAGTGACATATATAAAAAATTTATGAATGGTGGCCTTGCCACAAATAGGATGTCAACTACATGATCATGCAAGGCAATATGACAATGATGAAGCGTGTCATAATAAACGGAATGGTGGAAAGTTGGATGGCAATATATCTTGGAATGGCTATGGAAATGCCATAATAGGTAGGTATGGTGGCTGTTTTGAGGAAGATATAAGGAGGCTTATGCGAAGTTTGCACCAACTCTCGAGGTGAGAAAGGGCAATGCACGGTACCAAAGAGGCTAGCAATGATGGAAAGGTGAGAGTGCGTATAATCCATGGACTCAACATTAGTCATAAAGAACTCACATACTTATTGCAAAAATCTACAAGTCATCAAAACCAAGCACTACGCGCATTCTCCTAGTGGGATAGATTGGTAGGAAAAGACCATCGCTCGTCCCCGACCGCCACTCATAAGGAAGGCAATCAAATAAACACCTCATGCTTCAAATTTGTCACACAACGGTTACCATACGTGCATGCTACGGGACTTCCAAACCTCAACACAAGTATTTATCAATTTCACAATTACTCAACTAGCACGACTCTAATATCACCATCTTCATATCTCAAAACAATCATAAAGAATCAAACTTCTCTTAGTATTCAATGCACTTATTATGAAAGTTTTTATTATATCCCTCCTGGATACCCATCATATTAGGACTAAATTCATAACCCAAGCAAATTACCATGCTGTTCTAAAAACTCTCAAAATAATATAAGTGAAGCATGACAGTTCATCTATTTCTTCAAAATAAAACCACCGTCGTTCTCTAAAAGATATAAGTGAAGCACTAGAGCAAACGACAAACTACTCCAAAAGATATAAGCGAAGATCAATGAGTAGTCGAATAATTATGTAACTATGTGAAGACTCTCTAACATTTAAGAATTTCAAATCTTGGGATATTATTCAAACAGCAAGCAAAACTAAATAAAATAAAATGACGCTACAAGCAAAACACATATCATGTGGTGAATAAAAATATAGCCTTAAGTAAAGTTACTGATAGACGAAGACGAAAGAGGGGATGCCTTCCGGGGCATCCCCAAGCTTAGGCTTTTGGTTGTCCTTGAATTTTACCTTGGGGTGCCTTGGTCATCCCCAAGCTTAGGCTATTGCCACTCCTTATTCCATAGTCCATCGAATCTTTACCCAAAACTTGAAAACTTCACAACACAAAACTTAACAGAAAACTCGTAAGCTCCGTTAGTATAAGAAAATAAATCACCACTTAGGTACTGTTGTGAACTCATTATAAATTCATATTGGTGTAACATCTATTGTATTCCAACTTCTCTATGGTTCATACCCTCCGATACTACTCATAAATTCATCAAAATAAGCAAACAACACATAAAAACATGATCTGTCAAAAACAGAACAGTCTGTAGTAATCTGGTAACTTTCCATACTTCTGTAACTCCAAAAATTCTACCAAATTAGGAAAACCTGAGAAATTTGTGTACCAATCCAGAGCAAAAAGAATCAGATCAAAAACACGTTTCTGTGAATTATCAAAACTAATTTACTGGGCGCAAAAGTTTCTAATTTCAGCAGGATCAACACAACTATCACCGTAAGCTATCCTAAAGGTCTTACTTGGAACTTTATTGAAAGAAAAGCGATAAAAATGATTACTACAGTAGCATAATCATGTGAACACACAAAAACAGTAAAGGTAAATATTGGGTTGTCTCCCAACAAGCGCTTTTCTTTAATGCCTTTTTAGCTAGGCATGATGATTTCAATGATGCTCGTATAAAAGATAAGAATTGAAACATAAAGAGAGCATCATGAAGCATATTACTAACACATTTCAGTCTAACCCACTTCCTATGCGTAGGGATTTTGTGAGCAAGCAACTTATGGGAACAAGAATCAACTTGCATAGGAAAGCAAAACAAGCACAACTTCAAGATTTTCAACACATAGAGAGGAAACTTGATATTATTGCAATTCCTACAAGCATATATTCCTCCCTCATAATAATTTTCAGTAGCATAATGAATGAATTCAAAAATATAACCATCACATAAAGCATTCTTTTCATGATCTACAAGCATATAATTTTTATTACTCTCCACATAAGCAAATTTCTTCTCATGAATAGTAATGGGAGCAAACTCAACAAAATAACTATCATGTGAGGCATAATCCAATTGAAAATTAAAATCATGATGACAAGTTTCATGATTATCATTAATCTTTATAGCATACGTGTCATCACAATAATCATCATAAATAGGAGGCATGCTTTCATCATAATAAATTTTCTCATCAAAATTTGGGGGACTAAAAATATCATCTTCATCAAACATAGCATCCCCAAGCTTTTGGCTTTGCATATCACTAGCATCATGGATATTCAAGGAATTCATACTAACAACATTGCAATCATGCTCGTCATACAAAGATTTAGTGCCAAACATTCTAATGCATTCTTCTTCTAGCACTTGAGCACAATTTTCCTTTCCATCATTTTCACGAAAGATATTAAAAAGATGAAGCATATGAGGTACCCTCAATTCCATTTTTTTGTAGTTTCCTTTTTATAAACTAAACTAGTGATAAAACAAGAAACTAAAAGATTCGATTGCAAGATCTAAAGATATACCTTCAAGCACTCACCTCCCCGGCAACGGCGCCAGAAAAGAGCTTGATGTCTACTACACAACCTTCTTCTTGTAGACGTTGTTGGGCCTCCAAGTGCAGAGGTTTGTAGGACAGTAGCAAATTTCCCTCAAGTGGATGACCTAAGTTTTATCAATCCGTGGGAGGCGTAGGATGAAGATGGTCTCTCTCAAACAACCTTGCAACCAAATAACAAAGAGTCTCTTGTGTCCCCAACACACCCAATACAATGGTAAATTGTATAGGTGCACTAGTTCGGCGAAGAGATGGTGATACAAGTGCAATATGGATGATAGATATGAGTATTTATAATCTGAAAATATAAAAACAGCAAGGTAGCAAGTGATAAAAGTGAGCGTAAATGGTATTGCAATGATAGGAAACAAGGCCTAGGGTTCGTAGTTTCACTAGTGCAAGTTCTCTCAACAATAATAACATAATTGGATCATATAACAATCCCTCAACATGCAACAAAGAGTCACTCCAAAGTCACTAATAGTGGAGAACAAACGAAGAGATTATTGTAGGGTACGAAACCACCTCAAAGTTATTCGTTCTGATCGATCTATTCAAGAGTCCATAGTAAAATAACACGAAGCTATTCTTTCCGTTCGATCTATCCTAGAGTTCGTACTAGAATAACACCTCAAGACACATATCAACCAAAACCCTAATGTCACCTAGATACTCCAATGTCACCTCAAGTATCTGCGGGTATGATTATACGATATGCATCACACAATCTCAGATTCATCTATTCAACCAACACAAAGAACTTCAAAGAGTGCCCCAAAGTTTCTACCGGAGAGTTAAGACGAAAACGTGTGCCAACCCCTATGCATAGATTCCCAAGGTCACTGAACCCGCAAGTTGATCACCAAAACATACATCAAGTAGATCACATGAATATCCCATTGTCACCACAGATAAGCACATGCAAGACATACATCAAGTGTTCACAAATCCTTAAATACTCAATCCGATAAGATAACTTCAAAGGGAAAACTCAATCCATTACAAGAGAGTAGAGGGGGAGAAACATCATAAGATCCAACTATAATAGCAAAGCTCGCGATACATCAAGATCGTGCCATATCAAGAACACGAGAGAGAGAGAGAGAGAGATCAAACACATAGCTACTGGTACATACCCTCAGCCCCGAGGGTGAATGATAACCCACAAGTATAGGGGATCACAACAGTTTTCGAGGGTAGAGTATTCAACCCAAATTTATTGATTCGACACAAGGGGAGCCAAAGAATATTCTCAAGTATTAGCAGTTGAGTTGTCAATTCAACCACACCTGGATAACTTAGTATCTGCAGCAAAGTATTTAGTAGCAAAGTAGTATGGAAGTAACAGTAACGATAGCAAAAGTAATATTTTTGGGTTTTGTAGTGATTGTAACAGTAGCAACGGAAAAGTAAATAAGCGAAGAACAATATGTGAAAAGCTCATAGGCATTGGATCGGTGATGGAGAATTATGCCGGATGCGGTTCATCATGTAACAGTCATAACATAGGGTGACACAGAACTAGCTCCAATTCATCAATGTAATGTAGGCATGTATTCCGAATATAGGCATACGTGCTTATGGAAAAGAACTTGCATGACATCTTTTGTCCTACCCTCCCGTGGCAGCGGGGTCCTAACGGAAACTAAGGGATATTAAGGCCTCCTTTTAATAGAGTACCGGACCAAAGCATTAACACATAGTGAATACATGAACTCCTCAAACTACGGTCATCACCGGGAGTGGTCCCGATTATTATCACTTCGGGGTTGCCAGATCATAACATATAGTAGGTGACTATAGACTTGCAAGATAGGATCAAGAACTCACATATATTCATCAAAAAAATAATAGGTTCAGATCTGAAATCATGGCACTCGGGCCCTAGTGACAAGCATTAAGCATAGCAAAGTCACAGCAACATCAATCTAAGAACATAGAGGATACTAGGGATCAAACCCTAACAAAACTAACTCGATTACATTATAAATCTCATCCAACCCAACGCCATCCAGCAAGCCTACGATGGAATTACTCACGCACGGCGGTGAGCATCATGAAATTGGTGATGGAGGATGGTTGATGATGACGACGGCGACGGATTCCCCTCTCCGGAGCCCCGAACGAACTCCAGATCAGCCCTCCCGAGAGGTTTTAGGGCTTGGCGGCGGCTCCGTATCGTAAAACGCGATGAATCCTTCTCTCTGATTTTTTTCTCCCTGAAAACGAATATATGGAGTTGGAGTTGAGGTCGGTGGAGCTCCAGGGGGCCCACGAGGCAGGGGGCAGGCGCGCCCCCACCCTCGTGGACAGGTGGTGGGCCCCCTGGTCTTGATTCTTTCGCCAATATTTTTTATTATTTCCAAAAATAATCTCCGTGGAGTTTCAGGTCATTCCGAGAACTTTTGTTTCTGCACATAAATAACACCATGGAAAGTCTGCTGAAAACAGCGTCAGTCCGAGTTAGTTCCATCCAAATCATGCAAGTTAGAGTCCAAAACAAGGGCAAACGTGTTTGGAAAAGTAGATACGACGGAGACGTATCAACTCCCCCAAGCTTAAACCTTTGCTTGTCCTCAAGCAATTCAGTTGATAAACTGAAAGTGATAAATAAAAACTTTTACAAACTCTGTTTGCTCTTGTTGTTGTAAATATGTAAAGCCAACATTCAAGTTTTTAGCAAAGATTATGACTAACCATATTCACAATAACACTTAGGTCTCATGTTTACTCATATCAATGGCATAATCAACTAGCGAGCAATAATAATAAATCTTGGATGACAACATTTCTCAAATAATCATGATATGATATAACAAGATGGTATCCCGCTAGCCCTTTCTGAGGCCGCAAAACATAAATGCAGAGCACCTTTAAAGATCAAGGACTGACTAAGCATTGTAATTCATGGTAAAAGATATCTAGTCATAGTCATACCCAACATAAATTAATAGTAATGAATGCAAATGACAGCGGTGCTCTCTAGCTGGTGCTTTTTAATAAGAGGGTGATGACTCAACATAAAAGTAAATAGATAGGCCCTTCGCAGAGGGAAGCAGGGATTTGTAGAGGTGCCAGAGCTTGATTTTAAAGCAGAGATAAATAGTATTTTGAGCGGCATACTTTCATTGTCAACATAACAACCAAGAGATGGCGATATCTTCCATGCTACACACATTATAGGCGGTTCCCAAACAGAATGGTAAAGTTTATACTCCCCCTCCACCAACAAGCATTAATCCATGGCTTGCTCGAAACAACGAGTGCCTCCAACTAACAACAGCCCCAGGGGGAGTTTTGTTTGCAATTATTTTGATTTAATTTGCATAAAGCATGGGATTGGGCATCCCGGTGACAAGCCATTTTCTCGTGAGTGAGGAGCGGAGTCCAGTCCTCTTGAGAATAACCCGCCTAACATGGAAGATACGGACAACCCTAGTTGATACATGAGCTATTCGAGCATACAAAACAGAATTTCATTTGAAGGTTTAGAGTTTGGCACATACAAATTTACTTGGAACGGCAGGTATATACCGCATATAGGAAGGTATAGTGGACTCATATGGCATAACTTTGGGGTTTAAGGAATTGGATGCACAAGCAGTATTCCCGTTTACTACAAGTGAAGGCTAGCAAAAGACTGGGAAGCGACCAACTAGAGAGCGACAACAGTCATGAACATGCATTAAAATTAATAAACATTAAGTGCAAGCATGAGTAGGATATAATCCACCATGAACATAAATATCGTGAAGGCTATGTTGATTTGTTTCAACTACATGTGTGAACATGTGCCAAGTCGAGTCACTTAAATCATTCAAAGGAGGATACCACCCCACTATACCACATCACAACCATTTTAATAGCATGTTGGCACGCAAGGTAAACCATTATAACTCATAGCTAATCAAGCATGGCATAAGCAACTATGATCTCTAATTGTCATTGCAAACATGTTTATTCATAATAGGCTGAATTAGGAGCGATGAACTATTCATATTTACAAAAACAAGAGAGGTCGAGTTCATACCAGCTTCTCTCATCTCAAACAGTCCATCATATATCGTCATAATTGCCTTTCACTTGCACGACCGAATTATGTGAAAATAATAAGAGTGCACGTGCATTGGACTAAGCTGGAATCTGCGAGCATTCAATAAACAGGACAAGACTAGGCAATATGGGCTCTTGGTTAAATCAACAATAATGCATATAAGAGCCACTTCAACAATTTAATTATGGTCTTCTCCTATCGACCCCCAAAGAAAAGAAAAGAAATAAAACTATTTACACGGGAAAGCTCCCAACAAGCAAAAGAAGAACGGGAAATCTTTTTGGGTTTTCTTTTTAATTATTACTACTACAGCAAGAAAAGTAAACTAACTAAAAGCTACACTATTTTTTTTGGTTTTTCTTAAGGTTTATTAAACACACAAGAAGAAAGCAAGAAAAAGGAAAATAAACTAGCATGGATATTACAGAGAAAGAGTATGAGCACCGACATCTAGCAATGAGTGTGTGGACATGAATGTAATGTCGGTGAGAAATACGTACTCCCCCAAGCTTAGGCTTTTGGCCTAAGTTGGTTTATTGCCATGGATGGCCTGGCAGATATCCAAAGTTGTAGTTGGGGTCGTACTGAGATGCAACGGTCATTGCATCGTGTGCTGCAACTTGGAGGCGAGCTATCTCAGCCCTCCTCCTATACTCCTCCGCCTCCTCTCTGGTTATGTAATGTCTCCCTTTTTCCTGAAAGTCAAAGAGAGTAGGGGCAGGAAGAACGATATTGACGGCGTGACGCCCGCCAAAGATTAGTCTGTACTGGAGAGGTGGTTCATTCCTCTCGACAACCTGATGATGAACCATAGCATTAAAGTCTAGATAAGTAGGAGGCAGTTCAATATCATCATCACGTATGGTTACACCAAGAAATCAGCTAAGCGGGTTGCATAAATTCCACCAAAGAAATCTCCATTAAATCTATTGTGATGCAACCTACGCGCAACAATGGCTCCCACATTATAAGATTTGTCTCCTAACACAACACTCCTAAGAATACTGAGGTCAGGGACACACATATGACATGCTTCATCTTTACCATTTATGCACCTACCTATGAAGAGAGCAAAATAATGTATAGCAGGAAAATCAATACTCCCTATTGTAGCTTGTGTTATGTCTCTAGATTCCCCCACAGTTATACTAGCAAGAAATTCTCTAAATTCAGATTTGCGAGGTTCACTAGTACTACCCCATTGTGGAAGTTTGCAAGCATTGGTAAAATCCTCTAAGTCCATAGTATAAGATTTTTCATAGATCAAACAGGACAGTTTGAGAATTGCGTGAAGATGAAAATTCAAACCTCCTCACAAAGGAACTAGTGAGATAGTGGTACTGGCGGCACTTTCCTCATCGAAGCTCACAAGATCAGCGTTACGCAAATATGCGTTAAATTCTTCCTTGATTCCCGCTCGATCCATAAAGTCTTCTGAAGGCCATTCACAAGGCCACACTGGAGCGTTCCTTGGTGGCTCATCATCGGCATCGCGCATTGCGAGCCTGGGTCCGTGCTTCCTTGAAGGACCACCTTGGTACATTTTCCTAAGCATATTTCTTCCTCTGAAAAATTTCTGAAATTTTTAGTAACTTCAAATAAAAGTGAACCAAGCTCAACAAAATTGATAGCACTACTCCTACAAGTGCCTAGAGACTATATCAAGCATTAGAACTACTTGGAACCATATAAATTTGACATGCAAGCTCAAGAACATGGTCACCTAGGCAGCACAAATTTGCAATGAATAAAGCACTAGAACAAAAACTAATTGGACCAATGGAGGAGTCACATACCAAGGAACAATCCCCCCAAGCAGTTTTGTGAGAGGTGCTTTGAGCAAGGAGATTGAAAATCGCAGAAAAATGAGCTAGAACTCGTGCTTGAGCTGAATGTGATTTTTTTGGGAGGAAGAAGAAGTGTGTGGGTGCAGGAATAACTGGAGGGGAGCCACCATGGGCCCACGAGGCGGGGGGCGCGCCCTGGACCCTCGTGGCCAGGTGCTTGCTCCCCCTGCTGTGTTCTCAGTGCAAGATATTCTCAAATATTCCAGAAAAAATAATATTCCATTTTCAGGGCATTTGGAGAACTTTTATTTTCGGGGTATTTTTATATTGCATGGATATTCAGAAAACAGACAGGAAAAATGCTATTTTTACTTTATTTCAACCAAATAACAGAAAGTAAAAGGAGGGTACAGAAGGTTGTGCTTTCTAGTTTCATCCATCTCATGCTCATCAAAAGGAATCCACTAACAAGGTTGATCAGGTCTTGTTAACAAACTCATTCCGAATCGCATGAAACTGGAGAAATTTCGAATGACACTATGTTACCTCAACGGGGATATGCACATCCCCAATAATAAGAATATCATATTTCTTCTTGACAGTAGCAAGAGTAAATTCAAAACCTCCAAAAATAATCGATGGAATTTTTCCAATAGAATTGATACTGTGGACTTGAGGTTGTTTCCTCAGAAAGTGTACCGTATGCTCATTACCATTAACATGAAAAGTGACATTGCCTTTGTTGCAATCAATAACAGCCCCTGCAATATTCAAAAAAGGTCTTCCAAGAATAATAGACATACTATCGTCCTCGGGAATATCAAGAATAACAAAGTTCGTTAAAATAGTAACGTTTGCAACTACAACAGGCACAACCTCAGAAATACCGACAGGTATAGCAGTTGATTTATCAGCCATTTGCAAAGATATTTCAGTAGGTGTAACTTATTCAAATCAAGTCTACGATATAAAGAGAGAGGCATAACACTAACACCGGCTCCAAGATCACATAAGGCAGTTCTAACATAGTTTCTTTTAATGGAGCATGGTATAGTTGGTACTCCTGGATCTCCAAGTTTCTTAGGTATTCCACCCTTAAAAGTATAATTAGCAAGCATGGTGGAAATTTCAGCTTCCGTTATCTTTCTTTTATTAGTAACAATTTCTTTCATATACTTAGCATAAGGATTCATTTTGAGCATATCAGTCAAACGCATACGCAAAAAGATAGGTCTAATCATTTCAGCAAAGCACTCAAAATCCTCATCATCCTTTTTCTTGGATGGTTTGGGAGGAAAAGACATGGGTTTCTGAACCCAAGGTTCTCTTTCTTTACCATGTTTCCTAGCAACAAAGTCTCTCTTATCATAACGTTGATTCTTTGATTGTGGGTTATCAAGATCAACATCAGGTTCAATTTCTACATCATTATCACTACTAGGTTGAGCATCATCATGAACATCTTCATTAATATTTTCACTTGGTTCATGTTCATTACCAGATTGTGTTTCAGCAATAGGTTCACTAGAAGCATGAAAAGTCCTATCATTTTTCTTTTTCTTCTTTTTAGAAGGACTAGGTGCATCTATATTATTTCTCTAAGAATCTTGCTCAATTCTCTTAGGGTGGCCTTCAGGATACAAAGGTTCCAGAGTCATTTTACCAGTTCTAGTACCCACTCTAACAACATAATCATTATTCTTACTATTTAATTCATTGAGCAAATCATTTTGAGCTTTAAGTACTTGTTCCACTTGAGTGGTAACCATAGAAGCATGTTTACTAATGAGTTTAAGTTCACCTTTAACTCTAGACATATAATCACCCAAGTGTTCAAGCGTATCGGAATTGTATTTCAATTGTCTACCAAAATAAGCATCGAAGTTTTCTTGTTTGACAATAAAAATCAAACTCTTCTAAGCATTGTCTAGCAGACTTATAGTGAGGAATATCACCTTCATCAAATCTATAGAGAGAATTTACCTTTACTACCTGTGTCGGGTTATCAAGACCATGTGTTTCTTCAATAGGTGAAGGATTAAGATCATATGTTTCTTCAACAGGCGGTAAATTAAGACCATGTATTTGTTCAATAGGAGGTAAATTCTTAACATATTCAGCTTTAATACCTTTTTCTTTCATAGATTTCTTTGCCTCTTGCATATCTTCAGGACTGAGAAATAGAACACCTCTCTTTTTCGGAGTTGGTTTAGGAATAGGCTCAGGAGTTGACTCAGGAAGTGTCCAATTATTTTCATTTGTCAACATATTATTCAATAGAATCTCAGCTTCATTCGGTGTTCTTTCCCCGAAAATAGAACCAACACAACTATCCAGGTAATCTCTGGAAGCATCGGTTAGTCCATTATAAAAGATATCAAGTATTTCATTTTTCTTAAGAGGATGATCAGGCAAAGCATTAAGTAATTGGAGAAGCCTCCCCCAAGCTTGTGGGAGACTCTCTTCTTCAATTTGCACAAAATTATATATGTCCCTTAAAGTAGCTTGTTTCTTATGAGCAGGAAATATTTAGCAGAGAAGTAATAAATCATATCCTAGGGACTACGCACACAACCCGGATCAAGAGAATTAAACCATATCTTAGCATCACCCTTTAATGAGAACGGAAATATTTTAAGGATATAAAGGTAGCGAGTTCTCTCATCATTAGTGAACAGGGTGGCTATATCATTTAATTTAGTAAGATGTGTCACAACAGTTTCAGATTCATAGCCATAAAAAGGATCAGATTCAACCAAAGTAATTATATCAGGATCAACAGAGAATTCATAATCCTTATCAGTAACACAGATAGGTGAAGTAGCAAAAGCAGGGTCAGGTTTCATTCTAGCATTAAGAGATTGCTGCTTCCATTTAGCTAATAACTTCTTAAGATCATATCTATCATTGCAAGCTAAAATAGCTCTAGCAGATTCTTCATCCAGAACATAACCCTCAGGAACAACAAGTAATTTATATTTATTAGGGGGAGAGTCTTCATCATCACTATCTTCAATATTATCAGTTACAATAATTTCATTCTCTCTAACCCTAGCAAGTTCTTCATCAAGAAATTCACCAAGTGGCATAGTAGTATCAAGCATAGAAGTAGTTTCATCATAAGTATCATGCATAGCAGAAGTGGCATAATCAATAACATGCGACATATCAGAATTAATAGCAGAAGCAGGTTTAGGTGTCGCAAGCTTACTCAAAACAGAAGGTGAATCAAGTGCAGTGCTAGATGGCAGTTCCTTACCTCCCCTCGTAGTTGAGGGATACATTTTTGTTTTTGCGTCTTTCAAGTTCTTCATAGTGACCAGCAGATATAAATCCCAAGTGACTCAAAGAATAGAGCTATGCTCCCCGGCAACGGTGCCAAAAATGGTCTTGATAACCCACAAGTATAGGGGATCGCAACAGTTTTCGAGGGTAGAGTATTCAACCCAAATTTATTGACTCGACACAAGGGGAGCCAAAGAATATTCTCAAGTATTAGCAGTTGAGTTGTCAATTCAACCACACCTGGATAACTTAGTATCTGCAGCAAAGTATTTAGTAGCAAAGTAGTATGGAAGTAACAGTAACGATAGCAAAAGTAATATTTTTGGGTTTTGTAGTGATTGTAACAGTAGCAACGGAAAAGTAAATAAGCGAAGAACAATATGTGAAAAGCTCGTAGGCATTGGATCGGTGATGGAGAATTATGCCAGATGCGGTTCATCATGTAACAGTCATAACATAGGGTGACACAGAACTAGCTCCAATTCATCAATGTAATGCAGGCATGTATTCCGAATATAGGCATACGTGCTTATGGAAAAGAACTTGCATGACATCTTTTGTCCTACCCTCCCGTGGCAGCGGGGTCCGAACGGAAACTAAGGGATATGAAGGCCTCCTTTTAATAGAGTACCGGACCAAAGCATTAACACATAGTGAATACATGAACTCCTCAAACTACGGTCATCACGAGGAGTGGTCCCGATTATTATCACTTCGGGGTTCCTGGATCATAACACATAGTAGGTGACTATAGACTTGCAAGATAGGATCAAGAACTCACATATATTCATGAAAACATAATAGGTTCAGATCTGAAATCATGGCACTCGGGCCCTAGTGACAAGCATTAAGCATAGCAAAGTCATAGCAACATCAATCTCAAAACATAGAGGATACTAGGGATCAAACCCTAACAAAACTAACTCGATTACATGATAAATCTCATCCAACCCATCACCGTCCAGCAAGCCTATGATGGAATTACTCAAGCACGGCGGTGAGCATCATGAAATTGGTGATGGAGGATGGTTGATGATGACGACGGCTACGGATTCCCCTCTGCGGAGCCCCGAACGGACTGCAGATCAGCCCTCCCGAGAGGTTTTAGGGCTTGGCGGTGGCTCCGTATCGTAAAACGCGATGAATCCTTCTCTCTGATTTTTTTTCTCCCCAAACACGAATAAATGGAGTTGGAGTTGAGGTCGGTGGAGCTCCAGGGGGCCCACGAGGCAGGGGGCGCGCCCAGGGGGGCAGGCGCGCCCCCACCCTCGTGGACAGGTGGTTGGCCCCCTGGCCTTGATTCTTTCGCCAATATTTTTTATTATTTCCAAAAATAATCTCCGTGGAGTTTCAGGTCATTCCGAGAACTTTTGTTTCTGCACATAAATAACACCATGGAAAGTCTGCTGAAAACAGCGCCAGTCCGGGTTAGTTCCATTCAAATCATGCAAGTTAGAGTCCAAAACAAGGGCAAAAGTGTTTGGAAAAGTAGATACGACAGAGACGTATCAGTGAACTACTCCCTCCTCGTCATGGAGAGCGCCGGGATGATGAAGATGGCCACCGGTGAGGGATTCCCCCTCCGGTAGGGGGCCGGAATAGGGTCCCTATTGGTTTTTCGTGGCTACAGAGGCCTACGACGGCGGAACTCCTGATCTAGGTTAAGTTCTGGAAGTTTGGGGATCTATAGGAGAGGTTGGCGTCGAGAACAAGTCAGGGGGCCCCACAGGGAGTCCACGAGGCAGGGGCACGCCCTCCACCCTCGTGGGGCCCACGGGACTCCCCTCCGATAACTCTTCGTTCCAGTATTTTTTTATATTTTCCAGAAAAAATCTCCGTTGATTTTCAGCGCATTCCGAGAACTTTTATTTCTGCACAAAAACAACACCACAGTAGTTCTATTGAAAACAGCGTCAGTCCGGGTTAGTTCTAACCAAGTCATACCAAAATCATGTAGAAATATTATAAACATGGCATGAATACATCAAAAATTATAGATACGTTGGAGACGTATCACTATCTACAAAGCTAGACTTGTCAAAAAGGTTTTTAACAAGTTCAAGGTGTTGACTACGATGAGATTTTCTCAAGTGATGCTTAAGTCTATCCGAATCATGTTAGCAATTGCCATATTTTATGAAATCAGGCAAATGGATGTCAAAACTGCATTCCTTAATGGATTTCTTAAAGAAGAGTTGTATATGATGCAACCAAAAGGTTTTGTCGATCCTAAAGGTGCTAACAAAGTGGTCAAACTCCAGCGATCCATCTATGGACTCGTGCAAGCATCTCGGAGTTGGAATATACGCTTTGATAAGGTGATCAAAGCATATGGTTTTATACAGACTTGTGGTGAAGCCTATATTTACAAGAAAGTGAGTGGGAGCACTACAACCTTTCTGATAAGTATATATCAATGACATATTGTTGATCGGAAATGATGTAGAATTTTTTGGAAAGCATAAAGGAGTGTTTGAAAGGAGTTTTTCAAAGAAAGACCTCGGTGAAGCTGCTTACATATTGGGCATCAAGATCTATAGAGATAGATCAAGACGCTTGATAAGACTTTCGATGAGTACATACCTTGATAAGATTTTGACGGAGTTCAAAATGGATCAGTCAAAGAAAGAGTTCTTGCCTGAGTTGTAAGGTATGAAGTTGAGTAAGACTCAAAACCCGACCACAACAGAAGATAAAAGAGAATGAAACTCATTCCCTATGCCTCAGCCATAGGTTCTATAAAGTATGCCACGTTGTATACCAGACCTATTGTGTACCTTGCCATGAATTTGGCAAAGGGGTACAATAGTGATCCAGGAGTAGATCACTGGACAATGGTCAAAATTATCCTTAGAAGACTAAGGAGATATTTCTCGGTTATGGAGGTGTTAAAGAGTTCGTCGTAAAGAGTTACGTCGATGCAAGATTTGACACCGATCTGGATGACTCTGAGTCTCTATCTGGATACATATTCAAAGTGGGAGCAATTAGCTAGAGTAGCTCTATGCAGAGCATTGTAGACATAGAAATTTGCAAAAAACATACGGATCTGAATGTGGCAGACCCGTTGACTAAACTTCTCTCACAAGCAAAACATGATCACACCTTAGTACTCTTTGGGTTTTAATCACATAGCGATGTGAACTAGATTATTGACTCTAGAATATGTGGGAGCCAATATGAGCATCTAGGTTCCGCTATTGGTTATTGACCGGAGAGGTGTCTCGGTCATGTCTACATAGTTCTCGACCCATAGGGTCCGCACGCTTAACATTCGATGACGATTTATATTATATGAGTTATGTGATTTGGTGACTGAATGTTGTTCGGAGTCCCGGATGAGATCACGGACATGACGAGGAGTCTCGAAATGGTCGAGAGGTACAGATTCATATATAGGACAATAGTATTCGGATACCAGAAGTGTTCTGGGGTTACCGGGTACGTATCGGGTCACCGGAAAGGGTTCCGGGCTACCCCCGGCAAACTATATGGGCCTTATGGGCCAAGAGGGGAAACACACCAGTCACAAAGGGGCTGGTGCGCCCCTCCCATATGGGCTGGCCAAATTGGAGAAGGAAAGAGGAAGGAGGAAATGAAAAAGGGAATAGGATTCCCCTTCCCCTCTTCCCTTCCTACTCCGAATAGGAATAGGAAAGGGGGGAGGCTGAATTGGGAGGTGCCCAAGTAGGATTCCTCCTACTTGGGGCGCCCCCTTGGCTGCCTCTCCTCCCCTCCAACCTATATATATATGAGGGGGGGCACCGCTAGAACATACACCAACAATTGTTAGCCGTGTGCGGCGCCCCCCTCCACAGTTTACGCCTCCGGTCATATTCACGTAGTGCTTAGGCGAATCCCTACGCGGATTACTTCACCATCACCGTCACCACGCCGTCGTGCTGACGGAACTCTCCCTCGACACTTTGCTGGATCAAGTGTTCGGGGGACGTCATCGAGCTGAATGTGTGCAGAACTCGGAGGTGTCATACATTCGGTGCTTGATCGGTCGGAATGAGAAGAAGTTCGACTACATCAACCGCGTTAACAAACGCTTCCGCTTTCGGTTTACGAGGGTACGTGGACACACTCCCCCTCTCATTGCTATGCATCTCCTAGATAGATCTTGCGTGAGCGTAGGAATTTTTTTGAAATTGCATGCTACGTTTCACAACAATTAACTCCTTTACTTTTTCCACATATCGTACTAATAGATATATATGTTTATGCCTTTATATTTTTCATGATAACTCCTTTACTTTTTCCACATATCATACTAAAATTATGTTTTTTATGTTTATGCCTTTATATTTTTCATGATATATGATAAATATCATATATATGTTATCATGTTAAGGTTTATTGTTCCTCAATTACACTAGGGCCTCCATAATGCTAGAGCCGGCCCTGCCCGCCAGCGTCTTCTGAGGCCCTATGGTAGAGTTGCTCACCGTCAAGATCAATGTCTCTGTGGATTCTGTCATCGATCGCTGTCCAAACCAGACAGCATGACGTCGTCCTCATGCACTGATGCGAAACTCGGCGGAAGCGGTATCTCAAGGCTGACGGGGTCTGAGCTCTACGTCGAGCATCCGCATCCGCCGATTACACACCCACAACCAGTAACACACACACATGGTCAAAAGAACCATGAGCACTTCACCTAAATTGCAAGCAACAACGATCTTCACCGATCCTTTGCTCATGGCGCTGGCCAAACCGTGCTCTTCTACACTACGAGGAGGGTGGTGATACGTCCATTTTGCATCATGCTTTTATGTTGATATTTATTGCATTATGGGCTGTTATTACACATTATGGTACAATACTTATGCTTTTTCTCTCTTATTTTACAAGGTTTACATGAAGAGGGAGAATGCCGACAGCTGGAATTCTGGACTGGAAAGGAGCAAATCTGAGAGACCTATTCTGCACAACTCCAAAAGTCCTGAAAATTTACGGAGAATTATTTTGGAATATATAAAAAATATTGGGTGAAGAAAATACCAGAGGGGACCCACCAGGTGTCCACAAGCCTGGGGGGTGCACCCTACCCCCTGGGCATGCCCCTAGGGCTTGTGGGTCCCCTGGTAGGTCTCTGATGTCCATCTTCTGCTATATGAAGGGTTTTTACCTGAAAAAAAATCAGAAGGAAGCTTTCGGGACGAAGCGCCGCCGTCTCGAGGCAGAACCTGGGCAGAAGCAATCTAGGGCTCCAGCGGAGCTGTTCTGCCGGGGAAACTTCCCTCCCGGAGGGGGAAATCAAAGCCATCATCATCACCACAATCCTCTCATCGATAGGGGGTCAATCTCCATCAACATCTTCACCAGCACCATATCCTCTCAAACCCTAGTTCATCTGTTGTATTCAATCTTTGTCTCAAAACCTCAGATTGGTACCTGTGGGTTGCTAGTAGTGTTGATTACTCCTTGTAGTTGATGCTAGTTGGTTCATTTGGTGGAAGATCATATGCTCAGATCCTTAATGATATTCAATGCCCCTCTGATCTTGAACATGAATGCTTTGTGAGTAGTTACGTTTGTTCCTGAGGACATGGGAGAAGTCTTGTTGTAAGTAATCATGTGAATTTGGTATTCGTTCGATATTTTGATGAGATGTATGTTGTCTTTCCTCTAGTGGTGTTATGTGAACGTCGACTACATGACACTTCACCATGATTTGGGCCTAGGGGAAGGCATTGGGAAGTAATAAGTAGATGACGGGTTGCTAGAGTGACAGAAGCTTAAACCATAGTTTATCAGTCGCTTCGTAAGGGGCTGATTTGGATCCACATGTTTCATGCTATGGTTAGATTTATCTTAATTCTTCTTTCGTAGTTGCGGATGCTTGCGAGAGGGGTTAATCATAAGTGGGAGTCTTGTCCAAGTAAGGACAGCACCCAAGCACCGTTCCACCCACATATCAAATTATCAAAGTAACGAACATGAATCATATGAGCATGATGAAAACTAACTTGACAATAATTCCCATGTGTCCTCGGGAGCACTTTGCTTTATATAAGAGTTTGTCTAGGCTTTTCCTTTGCTAAAAAAAGGATTGGGCCACCTTGCTGCACTTTTTTTACACTTGTTACTTGTTACCCATTACGAATTATCTTATCACAAAACTATCTGTTACCGATAATTTCAGTGCTTGCAGAAAATACCTTGCTGAGAACCACTTGTCATTTCCTTCTGCTCCTCATTGGGTTTGACACTCTTATTATCGAAAGGACTAAGATAGATCCCCTATACTTGTGGGTCATCAAGACTCTTTTCTGGCTCCGTTGCTGGGGAGTGAAGCGCCTTTGGTGAGTGGAATTTGGTAAGGAAAAATTTATATTACGTGCTGAAATTTACTGTCACTTGTTACTATGGAAAGTCATCCTTTGAGGGGTTTGTTTGGGGTATCTTCACCCCGACCGGAAGAGAAAAGATTTTCCCCTCAACCTACTGCACCTACTAAAAGTATTTATTATGAAATTCCTTCGGGTATGATAGAGAAACTGCTAGCTAATCCTTATGCAGGAGACGGAACATTACATCCTGATATGCATCTAATCTATGTGGATGAAGTTTGTGGAGTATTTAAGCTTGCAAGTTTGCTCGAGGATGAAGTCAAGAAGAAGGTATCCCCTTTATCTTTGAAGGAAAATCCATTGACATGGTATAGGCTATGCGATGATATTGGGACTTGGAATTACAACCGATTGAAATTGGAATTTCATCATAAGTTTTACCATATGCATCTGGTTCATCGTCATCGGAATTATATATATAATGTTCGGCCTCGTGAAGGAGAAAGTATTGCTCAAGCTTTCGGAACTTTTATGCTCAGCTTTCTCGTAATGATCAATCCATTCTCAATACTTCTTGTACTGGTTTTTTATGAAGAATTCTATTGAATTCAAATGGGATCTCTTGGAAAGAATAAAATGCAACTCCAAAGATTGGGAACTCGACGAAGGTAAGGAGTCAGGTATAAACCTTAAGTTTGATTGTGTTAAATCTTTTATGGATACTGATGCTTTTCGTGAATTTAACACTAAATATGGACTTGACTCTGAGATAGTAGCTTCTTTCTGTGAATCATTTGCTACTCATATTGATCTCCCTAAGGAGAAGTGGTTTAAATATCATCCTCCCATTGAAGTAAAAATAGTAGAACCTATTAAAGCTGAAGAAGAAACCATTACTTATATTGAGAAACCACCTTTCCTTGTTAGGATAAAAGAACATGCTAAAACTTCAGATGTGGTTCGTAAGAGTTATACTAGAACACCTACACCCCCTGAACAAATTAAAGTTGAACCTAGTATTGCTATGGTTAAAGATCTCTTGTTCGATAATATCCATGGGCATGTTATTTATTTCTGTGATGAAGCTGCTAGAAAATCTAAACCTGATGAAAAAGATAAACATAGACCTATTGTTGGCATGCCTGTCGTCTTTGTTAAAATAGGAGATCACTATTATCATGGCTTATGTGATTTGGGTGCTAGTGTGAGTGAAATTCCCTTTACTTTATACCAAGAAATTATGAATGATATTGCACTTGCTGAAATAGAAGATATTAATGTCACTATTAAGCTTGCTAATAGAGATACTATCGCACCAATTGAGATTGTTAGAGATGTTGAAGTCTTGTGTGGGAAATAAAATACCCTACTGATTTCCTAGTTCTTGGTTCCCCACAAGAAGATTTTTGTCTCATTATTTTTGGTAGACCTTTCTTGAACACTGTTAATGCTAAAATAGATTGTGAGAAAGAAACTGTTGGTGTAAGTTTCGGGGATGTGTCTCATGAGTTTAATTTCTCCAAATTTCGTAGACAACCCCGTGATAAAGAATTGCCTTGTAAAGATGAAATTATTGGTCTTGCTTCTATTGTCGTGCCTCCTATTGATCCTTTAGACTAATATTTGCTAGACCATGAAAATGATATGTTTATGAATGAAAGAAAGGAATTAGATGAAATATTCTTTGAACAAATGCTTGTCTTGAAACACAATTTACCTGTTGAGACTCTTGGAGATCCTCTACCACCCAAGAGTGATCATGTGTTTGATCTTAAACAATTAACTGATACTTTGAAATATGCTTATCTCGATGAGCTAAAGATATATCATGTTATTATTAGTAGATATGACCAACATAGAGATGTTCACCATTGAAGACTGCCCCATCTCACGTGATGATTGGACATGGGTTAGTTGATTTGGATCATGTATCACTTAGACAACTTGAGGGATGTTGATTTAAGTGGGACTTCATTAGTAATTTGATTAATTGAACTAAAATTTATCATGAACTTAGTCTTAATAGTTT
Organism: Aegilops tauschii subsp. strangulata; assembly: GCF_002575655.3. Lineage (NCBI taxonomy): Eukaryota > Viridiplantae > Streptophyta > Magnoliopsida > Poales > Poaceae > Aegilops > Aegilops tauschii. The sequence continues at coordinate 287,173,413 of NC_053035.3, forward strand.
TTTGCATATCTATGTTGTAGATCAATGGCCCGTGTTATCGTTCCCTTGAATTTTAATGTGTTCCTAGAGAAAGCTAAGTTGAAAGATGATGGTAGCAACTACATGGACTGGGTTCATAACTTGAGGATTATCCTCATTGCTGCACAGAAGAATTATGTCCTTGATGCACCACTAGGTGACAGACCCGCTGCAGGAGCTGCTGCAGATGTTATGAACGTCGGGCAGGCTCGATCTAATAACTACTCAATAGTTAAGTGTGCCATGCTTTACGGCCTAGAACTGGGACTTCAAAGACGTTTTGAACGTCGTGGAGCATACGAGATGTTCCAAGAGCTGAAGTTGATATTTCAAAAAAATGCCCGTGTTGAGAGATATGAAGTCTCCAACAAGCTCTATAGCTGTAAGATGGAGGAGAACAGTTCTATCAGTGAACACATACTCAAAATGTCTGGGTATCATAACCACTTGACTCAGCTAGGAATTGATCATCCAGTTGAGAGTGTTATTGACAGGGTTCTTCAGTCACTGTCACCAAGCTACAAAGGCTTCGTGATGAACTATAATATGCAAGGGATGACAAAAAACGATTCCCGAGCTCTTCGCGATGCTGAAATCGATGGAGGTAGAAATCAAGAAGCAACATCAAGTGTTGATGGTTAACAAGACCACTAGTTTCAAGAAAAAGGGCAAGGGAAAGAAAGGGAACTTCAAAAAGAATGGCAAACAAGTTGTCGCTCCCGTGAAGAAGCCCAAAGCTGGACCCAAGCCTGAAACTGAGTGGTTCTACTGCAAAGGAAATGGTCAGTAGAAGCGGAACTGCCCCAAATACTTGCCGGGTAAGAAGGATGGCAAAGTGAACAAAGGTATATTTGATATACATGTTATTGATGTGTACCTTACTAATGCTCGTAGTAGCGCCTCTGAATTTCATATTGGTTTGGTTGCTCATATTTGTAACTTGAAATAGGAGCTGCGGAATAAACGAAGATTGGTTAAGGATGAGGTGACAATGCGCGTCGGGAATGGTTCCAAGGCCGATGTGATCGCCGTCGGCACGCTACCTCTACATCTACCTTCAGGATTAGTTTTAGACCTCAATAATTGTTATTTGGTGCCAACGTTAAGCATGAACATTATATCTGGATCTTGCTTAATGCGAGACGGTTATCCATTTAAGTCAGAGAATAATGGTTGTTCTATTTATATGAGTAATATATTTTATGGTCATGCACCTTATTTGAATGGTCTATTCTTGTTGAATCTCGATCGTAGTGATACACATATTCATAATATTGATGCCAAAATATGCAAAGTTGATAATGATAGTGCAACATACTTGTGGCACTGCCATTTAGGTCATATTGGTGTCAAGCGCATGAAGAAACTCCACGCGGATGAACTTTTGGAATCACTTGATACTTGCGAACCATGCCTCATGGGTAAGATGACTAAAACTTCGTTCTCCGGAACAATGGAGCAAGCTATTGACTTATTGGAAATAATACATACTGATGTATGCGGTCTAATGAGTGTTGACGCACGCGGTGGGTATTGTTATTTTCTAACCTTCATAGATGATTTGAGTAGGTATGGGTATATCTTCTTAAGGAAACACAAGTCTGCGACATTTGAAAAGTTCAAAGAATTTCATAATGAAGTGGAGAATCATCGTAACAATAAAATAAAGTTTCTACGATTTGACCGCAGAGGCAAATATTTGAGTTATGAGTATGGCCTTCATTTAAAACAATTTGGCATTGTTTCACAACTCACGCCACCTAGAACACCACAGCTTAATGGTGTGTCTGAATGTTGTAACCGTACTTTACTAGATATGGTGCGTTCTATGATGTCTCTTACCGATTTGCCTTTATCATTTTGGGTAATGCGTTAGAGATAGCTGCATTCATGTTAAATAGGGCACCATCTAAATCCGTTGAGATGACACCGTATGAACTATGGTTTGGCAAGAAACATAAGTTGTCATTTCTTAAACTTTGGGGATGCGACGCTTATGTCAAAAGGCTTCAGTCTGATAAGCTCGAACCCAAATCGGAGAAGTGCGTCTTCATAGGATACCCTAAAGAAACTATTGGGTACATGAGGGAGTCCTGGATTAGGGGGTCCCGGGCGTGTGGGCTATGTAACATGGGCCGGACTGATGGGCCGTGAAGATACAAGATTGAGGCCTTCTCCCGTGTCCGGATGGGACTCTCCTTTGCGTGGATGGCAAGCCTGGCGTTCGGATATGAAGTTTCCTTTCTCTGTAAACTGACTCTGTACAACCCTAGGCCCCTCCGGTGTCTCTATAAACCGGAGGATTTAGTCCGTAGAGGCAATCGTAATCATACAGGCTAGACATCTAGGGTTTAGCCATTACGATCATGAGGCAGATCAACTCTTGTAACCCCTATACTCATCAAAGTCAATCAAGCAGGAAGTAGGGTATTACCTCCATTAAGAGGGCCCGAACCTGGGTAAACATCATATCCCCTGTCTCCTATTACCTTTGATCCTCAGACGCACAGTTCGGGACCCCCTACCCGAGATCGGCCGGTTTTGACACCGACATTGGTGCTTTCATTGAGAGTTCCACTATGCCGTCAACAGAAGGCTCGATGGCTCGTTCGATCATCTTCAAGGATGCCGTTTCCGGGGAAGTTTTCCTCCCCAGCCAGATCTTTGTATTCGGTGGCTTCGTTCTGTGTGCCAACTCAATCGGCCACCTCAAGTAGATCGACAGCTACGCCCCTGGTCATCAGATCAGTGTCGGGAATCTGAATTATGTCGCTGATATCTGAGGAGATTTGATCTTCAAAGGGTTCGCAGCCCCGATCACCGCTCTGGCCTTAAATCCGAAGCAAAGCATCAGGTCCGAAGATGGGTGTTTGGAGCCCATCGGACCTTCAGCTGCAAATCGCACTATTGAGGGTCCGGAGGCGACTCTGTCCACGGCGAACTCGGGATTAGACCACGTTCCCCCTATCATTGAAAGGCCGGACTTGCCCCCGGACTCCCAGTCCGAACTCTCGAAGTCCATGCCAAGTAGGCACGGCCATGAAGCTTTCACCCCGGCCAGCCCCGCAGACTCTCCCTTCCGCGTCCAAACCTCGCTCTTAAACGAGGCCCTGGACCTAATGCGATCCCTCGCCATTGATACTTCTCCAACGTATCTATAATTTTTGATTGTTCCATGCTATTATATTATCAATATAGGATGTTTTATATGCATTTATATGCTATTTTATATGATTTTTGGGACTAACCTATTAACCTAGAGCCCAGTGCCAGTTTCTGTGTTTCCTTGTTTTTGAGTATCGCAGAAAAGGAATACCAAACGGAGTCCAATTGACGTGCCAATTTTTGATGATTTTTTATAGACCAAAAGAAGCGCCCCGGAGTAAAAGAGTTGGGCCAGAAGAGTCCCGGGCTGTCCATGAGGGTGGGGGCGTGCCCTACCCCCCTGGGCACGTCCCCCTATCTCGTGGACGACTCGGAGACCCCCCTAACGTGAGACCTACGCCAAAAATTCCTATAAATACAGAAACCTCCAGAAAATAACCTAGATCGGGAGTTCTGCCGCCGCAAGCCTCTGTAGCCACCAAAAACCAATCGGGACCCTATTCCGGCACCCTACCGGAGGGGGGATCCTTCACCGATGGCCATCTTCATCATCCCAACGCTCTCCATGACGAGGAGGGAGTAGTTCACCCTCGGGGCTGAGTGTATGTACCAGTAGCTATGTGTTTGATCTCTCTCTCTCTCTCTCTCTCGTGTTCTTGATTCGGCACGATCTTGATGTATCGCGAGCTTTGCTATTATAGTTGGATCTTATGATGTTTCTCCCCCTCTACTCTCTTGTAATGGATTGAGTTTTCCCTTTGAAGTTATCTTATCGGATTGAGTCTTTAAGGATTTGAGAACACTTGATGTATGTCTTGCGTGGGATACCCGTGGTGACAATGGGGTATTCTACTGATTCACTTGATGTAAGTTTTGGTGATCAACTTGCGGGTTCCGCGACCTTGGGAATCTATGCGTAGGGGTTGGCACACATTTTTGTTGACTCTCCGGTAGAAACTTTGGGGCACTCTTTGAAGTTCTTTGTGTTGGTTGAATAGATGAATATGAGATTGTGTGATGCATATAGTATAATCATACCCGCGGATACTTGAGGTGACATTGGAGTATCTAGGTGACATTAGGGTTTTGGTTGATATGTGTCTTAAGGTGTTATTCTAGTACGAACTCTAGGATAGATCAAACGGAAAGAATAGCTTCGTGTTATTTTACTACGGACTCTTGAATAGATGGATCAAAAAGAATAACTTTGAGGTGGTTTCGTACCCTACAATAATCTCTTCGTTTGTTCTCCTCTATTAGTGACTTTGGAGTGACTCTTTGTTGCATGTTGAGGGATAGTTATATGATCCAATTATGTTATTATTATTGTTGAGAGAACTTGCACTAGTGAAAGTATGAACCCTAGGCCTTGTTTCCTAGCATTGCAATACCGTTTACGCTCACTTTTATCACTTTCTACCTTGCTGTTTTTATATTTTCAGATTACAAATACTCATATCTATCATCCATATTGCACTTGTATCACCATCTCTTCGCCGAACTAGTGCACCTATACAATTTACCATTGTATTGGGTGTGTTGGGGACACAAGAGACTCTTTGTTATTTGGTTGCAGGGTTGTTTGAGAGAGACCATCTTCATCCTACGCCTCCCACGGATTGATAAAACTTAGGTCATCCACTTGAGGGAAATTTGCTACTGTCCTACAAACCTCTGCACTTGGAGGCCCTACAACGTCTACAAGAAGAAGGTTGTGTAGTAGACATCAAGCTCTTTTCTGGCGCCGTTGCCGGGGAGGTGAGTGCTTGAAGGTATATCTTTAGATCTTGCAATCGAATCTTTTAGTTTCTTGTTTTATCACTAGTTTAGTTTATAAAATAAAACTATAAAAAAAGAAAAATGGAATTGAGGGTGCCTCATATGCTTCATCTTTTTAATATCTTTCATGAAAATATGGATTCCGATAATTGTGCCAAAATGCTAGAAGAAGAATGCATTAAAATGTTTGGCACTAAATCTTTGAATGATGAGCATTATTGCAATGTTGTTAGTACGAACTCTTTGAATATCCATAGTACTAATGATTATTGCACTTGTCATGATGAAAATGTCAATTTTTCTGGAGTACATAGAGTTTGCAAGTACACACCAAATAGGGAAGATAGATTTTGCAAGTGGCATAAGTATTTAGAAACCAAATGGTTGCAAGAAAGGCTAGATGTTTGTGCTGAAAATTTAAATTTTCTTAGTCATCCTTGTGAACTTTGCAATGAACGTGGTCATTTAAATATCCAATGCAAATTGTTTCATGATCATATCGTGTCCAAAAATTGTGATGACTTGATTTCCCTTGCGCATCATAATGAACTTAGTTTGCTTGTGGGTTATGAAGAAATGAAACGTATAACTAAGGATATGCCATAATTTGTCCTTGATAAAGTTCTTGATTTTGATCTAGAGGAAATTTATATGTATTGTGTAGTGAATTGCATTGAAAATCCTTATATTGCCAATTACATAAAGACAAGAAAACAAATAGAAGATGAAGAGAATACTAATGAAAGGGAAGAGATTTCCCAATATCCTCCTATTCTTTCTTATGGTGAATCAGGTAACGAGGAGGAGCCTTCTATTCAACCAATCTCATTAATAAGGAGCTCCAAAAAGAGGATCCCACACATGATGCGAAGAAGAAAAAGAAAAGACGGAGAAACAAAGGTAAAAAGGTATCCCTCCCAAATGATGTTTCTCCTATTACTCATTGTGATGATGGTAATTGCTATACTACTGGTGCTATCCATACTATTAATGATGAGAGTGATTATGCTTATGATATGAAAAGGTCCAAGCTTGGGGATGCTATGTTTGAGGAGAATGACAAGTTTGAGAATTTATTTGCTGCAATTAATGATTGTCCCAAGCTTGGGAATGCTATGTTTTATGAAGATGATATGTTTAACCTCCCAAGTTTTGATATGCAAATTTATTATGATGATAGCATGCCTCCTATTTATGATGGTTATATTGATGAAAGTGGGTTTGGAAGAGTGTCAACTTTAGGAAGTAATGATCCCACTGTTTTGGAGGGTGTTGAATCTTATTGTGACAATTATGAAAGTGGATTTGGAGAGGTCATGACTTTATTTAGTAATGATTCCACTATCTTGGAAGAGGTTTCAATTGATTATGATGAGAACAAAGTTGCTACTTATGATGATTATTGTGATGACTCTTATGCTATAAAAAGTAGTGATGATTATATTAAAACTTGTCATGATATGATTACCCTTTTTCTAAACATTACTCTTTTAATGTGGAAACAATTTATAGTATTCAAGTTTCTTATGATACTCCCACTATTCCGAATGAGAAGAATTTTGCTTATGTGGAGAGTAGTAAATTTTCTATGCTTGTAGATCATGAAAAGAATGCTTTATGTGATGGTTATATTGTTGAATTCATTCATGATGCTACTGAAAATTATTATAAGGGAGGAACATATGCTTGTAGGAATTGCAATAATATCAAGTTTCCTCTCTATGTGCTTAAAGTTCTAAAGTTATGCTTGTTTTGCCTTCCTATGCTAGTTGATTATTGTTCCCATAAGTTGTTTACTCACAAAATCCCTATGCATAGGAAGTGGATTAGACTTAAATGTGCTAGTCATATTCTTCATGATGCTCTCTTTATGTTTCAATTCTTATCTTTTATGTGAGCATCATTGAAATCATCATGCCTAGCTAGGGGCGTTAAACGTTAGCGCTTGTTGGGAGGCAACCCAATTTTATTTTTGTTCTGTGCTTTTTGCTCCTTTTTAGTAATAAATAATTCATCTAGCCTCTGTTTAGATGTGGTTTTATGTTTTAATTAGTGTCTGTGCCAAGTAGAACCTTTGGGAAGACTTGGGTGAAGTCTTTGCGATCTTGCTGTAAAAAAACAGAAACTTTTGCGCTCACGAGATTAGCTTCCATTTTTTACTGGAGAGTGCTTTTAGGTTGATCCTTTTTGAAGATGATTAATAGACAAATTTCTCAGGTCCACCAATTTATTTCAGAATTTTTGGAGTTACAGAAGTATTCGAATGATACAGATTACTACAGACTGTTCTGTTTTTGACAGATTCTGTTTTCATTGTGTTGTTTGCTTATTTTGATGAATCTATGAGTAGTATCGGAGGGTTTGAACCATACAGAAGTTGGAATACAGTAGATATGAAACCAATATGAATTTAGAATGAGTTCACAACAGTACCTAGGTGGTGGTTTTATTTTCTTATACTAACGGAGCTTACGAGTTTTCTGTTGAGTTTTGTGTTGTGAAGTTTTCAAGTTTTCGGTAAAGATTCGATGGACTATGGAATAATGAGTGGCAAGAGCCTAAGATTGGGTATGCCCAAGGCACACCAAGGTAATATTCAAGGAAAACCAAGAGCCTAAGCTTGGGGATGCCCCGGATGGCATCCCCTCTTTCGTCTTCGTTCATCGGTAACTTTACTTGGAGCTATATTTTTATTCACCACATGATATGTGTTTTGCTTGGAGCGTCATTTTATTTTATTTTATTTTGCTTGATGTTTGAATAAAATACCAAGATATGAAATTCTTAAATTTTAGAGAGTCTTCACATAGTCACATAATTATTCAACTACTCATTGATCTTCACTTATATTTTTCGGAGTAGTTTGTCATTTGCTCTAGTGCTTCACTTATATCCTTTTAGAGCACGGAGGTGGTTTTATTTTGAAGAAATAGATGAACTCTCATGCTTTACTTATATTATTTTGAGAGTCATAAACAGCATGGTAATTTGCTTTGGTTATGAAACTAGTCCTAATATGATAGGCATCCAAGATGGGTATAATAAAAACTTTCATATAGAGTGCATTGAATACTATGAGAAGTTTGATACTTGATAATTATTTTGAGATATAAAGATGGTGATATTAGAGTCATGCTAGTTGAGTAATTGTGAAATTTAGAAATACTTGTGTTGAGGTTTGCAAGTCCCGTAGCATGCACGTATGGTAACAGTTGTGTGACAAATTTGAAGCATGAGGTGTTCTTTGATTGCCTTCCTTATGAGTGGCAATGGTCTTTTCATACCAATCTCTCCCGCTAGGAGCTTGCGCGTAGTGCTTGGTTTTGATGACTTGTAGATTTTTGCAATAAGTATGTGAGTTCTTTATGACTAATGTTGACTCCATGGATTATACGCACTCTCATCCTTCCATCATTGCTAGCCTCTTCAGTACCGTGCATTGCCCTTTCTCACCTCGAGAGTTGGTGCAAACTTCGCCGGTGCATCCAAACCCCGTGATATGATACACTCTATCACACATAAGCCTCCTTATATCTTCCTCAAAATAGCCACCATACCTACTTATTATGGCATTTCCATAGCCATTCCGAGATATATTGCCATGCAACATTCCACCGTTCCGTTTATTATGACACGCTTCTTCATTGTCATATTGCCTTGCATGATCATGCAGTTGACATCCTATTTGTGGCAAGGCCACCATTCATAATTTTTCATACATGTCACTCTTGATTCATTGCCCATCCCGGTACACCGCCGGAGGCACTCATATAGAGTCATATTTTGTTCTAGTATCGAGTTGTAATCCTTGAGTTGTAAATAAATAGAAGTGTGATGATCATCATTATTAGAGCATTGTCCCATGTGAGGAAAAAAGAAAGAGAAAGGCAAAAAAAAGAAGGCCCAAAAAAAGAAAAGAGAAAGGCCAAATAAAAAAGAAGAGAGAAGGCCCAAAAAAATGAGAGAAAAAGAGAGAAGGGGCAATGTTACTATCCTTTTTCCACACTTGTGCTTCAAAGTAGCACCATGATATTCATGATAGAGAGTGTCTTATTTTGTCACTTTCATGTACTAGTGGGAATTTTTCATTATAGGACTTGGCTTCTATATTCCAACAATGGGCTTTCTCAAATGCCCTAGGTCTTCATGAGTAAGCAAGTTGGATGCACACCCACTTAGTTTCTTTTGTTGAGCTTTCATACATTTATAGCTCTAGTGCATCCGTTGCATGGCAATCCCTACTCCTCGCATTGGCATCAATTGATGGGCATCTCCATAGCCCGTTGATTAGCCACGCGAGACTTTCTCCCTTTTTTTCTTCTCCACACAACCTCCATCATCATATCTATTCCACCCATAGTGCTATGTCCATGGCTCGCGCTGACGTATTGCGTGAAAGTTGAAAAAGTTTGAGAATACTAAAGTATGGAACAATTGCTTGGCTTGTCATCGGGGTTGTGCATGATGGGAGCATTTTGTGTGACGAAAATGAAGCATGGAAAAACTATATGATTTTGTGGGGATGAGCTTTCTTTGTCTATGTTATTTGGAGAAGACATAATTGCTTGGTTAGTATGCTTGAAGTATTATTGTTTTTATGTCAATATTAAAATTTTGTCTTGGATCTTTCGGATCTGAACATTCATGCCACAATAAGGAAAATTACATTGAAAATTATGTTAGGTAGCATTCCACATCAAAAATTCCGTTTTTATCATTTACCTACTCGTGGACGAGCAGGAATTAAGCTTGGGGATGCTTGATACGTCTCCAACGTATCTATAATTTTAGATTGTTCCATGCTATTATATTATCCATCTAGGATGTTTTATATGCATTTATATGCTATTTTATATGATTTTTGGGACTAAGCTATTAACCCAGAGCCCAGTGCCAGTTTCTGTTTTTTCCTTGTTTTTGAGAATCGCAGAAAAGGAATACCAAACGGAGTCCAATTGACGTGCCAATTTTTGATGATTTTTTATGGACCAAAAGAAGCCCCCGGAGTAAAAGAGTTGGGCCAGAAGAGTCCCGGGCCGTCCACGAGGGTGGGGGCGCGCCCTACCCCCTGGGCGCGTCCCCCTATCTCGTGGACGACTCGGAGACCCCCCTGACATGAGACCTATGGCAAATATTCCTATAAATACAGAAACCTCCAGAAAATAACCTAGATCGGGAGTTCCGCCGCCGCAAGCCTCTGTAGCCACAAAAAACCAATCGGGACCCTGTTTCGGCACCCTTCCGGAGGGGGGATCCCTCACCGGTGTCTTCATCATCCCGACGCTCTCCATGACAAGGAGGGAGTAGTTCACCCTCGGGGCTGAGGGTATGTAGCAGTAGCTATGTGTTTGATCTCTCTCTCTCTCTCTCTCTCTCTCTCTCTTGTTCTTGATTCGGCACGATCTTGATGTATCGCGAGCTTTGCTATTATAGTTGGATCTTATGATGTTTCTCCCCCTCTACTCTCTTGTAATGGATTGAGTTTTCCCTTTGAAGTTATCTTATTGGATTGAGTCTTTAAGGATTTGAGAACACTTGATGTATGTCTTGTGTGGGATACCCGTGGTGACAATGGGGTATTCTATTGATTCACTTGATGTATGTTTTGGTGATCAACTTGCGGGTTCCATGACCTTGGGAATCTGTGCATAGGGGTTGTCACACGTTTTCGTCTTGACTCCCCGGTAGAAATTTTGGGGCACTCTTTGAAGTTCTTTGTGTTGGTTGAATAGATGAATATGAGATTGTGTGATGCATATCATATAATCATACCCGCGGATACTTGAGGTGACATTGGAGTATCTAGGTGACATTAGGGTTTTGGTTGATATGTGTCTTAAGGTGTTATTCTAGTACGAACTCTAGGATAGATCGAACGGAAAGAATAGCTTCATGTTATTTTACTACGGACTCTTGAATAGATCAATCAGAAAGAATAACTTTGAGGTGGTTTCGTACCCTACAATAATCTCTTTGTTTGTTCTCCGCTATTAGTGACTTTGGAGTGACTCTTTGTTGCATGTTGAGGGATAGTTATATGATCCAATTATGTTATTATTGTTGATAGAACTTGCACTAGTGAAAGTATGAACTCTAGGCCTTGTTTCCTAGCATTGCAATACCGTTTACGCTCAGTTTTATCAGTTGCTACCTTGCTGTTTTTATATTTTCAGATTACAAATGCTCATATCTATCATCCATATTGCACTTGTATCACCATCTCTTCACCGAACTAGTGCACCTATACAATTTACCATTGTATTGGGTGTGTTGGGGACACAAGAGACTCTTTGTTATTTGGTTGCAGGGTTGTTTGAGAGAGACCATCTTCATCCTACGCCTCCCACGGATTGATAAACCTTAGGTCATCCACTTAAGGGAAATTTGCTACTGTCCTACAAACCTCTGCACTTGGAGGCCCAACAACGTCTACAAGAAGAAGGTTGTGTAGTAGACATCAGCCATTACAGAGGAATCACTTCCGAACTACGCCTAGCCCGGACTGGGGGCTGAGAGCGGGGAATTTTACGTCCCACCCACCACCCACTTCATAGCCACTGTCGAAGATTTGACCGACATGCTGGACTATGCCTTCGAAGACATCGACGGCATGGACGACGATGCCGGAGACGAACAAGGCCAAGACCTGCCGATCACCGGACGTTGGATGGCCACCTCCACATATAACATGTATATGGTGGACACGCCCAAAGAGGATGACAACGACGGCAGGAAGGATCCGGTTGAGGAGAAGCGTGCCGAGGCGCCCCCTAAACGTCGATGTCAACGGCGCCGCTCAAAACCACGTCCCGAAAAAGACAACAACACCGGCACGGGAGATAATAACACTCCGGAGAATGCCGAAGACCCTGAAGCCCCTGTCGAGCCAACATCCGAACATGATGCTTGGGAGGGTGAGCAAGTTAACCCTGACGAGCCGGTCGGGAACGAGAACTCGGAGGACAGTAACTATATACCATCCTCCGAGGATGAGGTGAGCCTCGGCGATGAAGACTTCATCGTGCCAGAGGAACCACTTGAGCAGGAGTGCTTTAAGCGCCAGCTAATCGCCACTGCGAGAAGCCTAAAAAAGAAGCAACAATAGCTCCAAGCCGAACAGGATACACTGAACGACAGATGGACCCAATTCCTAGTGGCCGAAGAGTACAGCCTTCAATGCCCATCAAAGAGTTATCCGAAGCATCGGCTACTTCCATAATTTGACGACGAGGCCGAGCCCATACCGTCAAGACACGACCGTGCTGATGAACCGGATCGGCCACCACGTAGACAAGATAAAGCGGCCACCTACGCCGAACACCAACCTGCACCACCTCGCCGAAGAGGCAGAGAGACAGCAGCTCCAGGATACACCTACGACCTACGGCAGAACCTGGACAATAGAGCAGGCCAAGCCAGATCGAGGGGGCGAGCTCCAATACAAGAGGACGGCCATCAGGCCTAGCGTGGCAGGCACAACCTCACTCGGGCCGAAAACCGCATACGGACTTCATCCGAACTGCGTCATGACGTCGCCCTATACAGAGGCGCCGCACACCCCGTATGCTTCACTGCTGAGGTAATGGAGCACCAGTTCCCGGAAGGGTTTAAACCCATGAACATTGAATCATACGATGGTATGACGGATCCCGTAGTATGGATTGAAGATTTTCTTCTCCACATTCACATGGCTCGCGGTGACGATCTACATGCCATCAAATACCTCCCCCTAAAACTCAAGGGACCAGCACGGCATTGGTTAAACAGCCTCCCAGAAAACTCCATTAGTAGCTGGGAAGATTTGGAAGACGCCTTTAGAGACAACTTCCAAGGTACTTATATCCGGCCACCGGACGATGATGACCTCAGTCACATAGTCCAGCAACCCGGAGAGTCAGCCTGGAAACTCTGGACCAGGTTCTTAATTAAAAAGAACCAAATTGTAGACTGTCCTGACACCGAAGCCCTCTTGACCTTTAAACACAGTGTCCAGGATGAATGGCTCGCCCGACACCTCCGCCAAGAAAAACCGAAGTCCATGGCAGCCCTTACCGTACTCATGACCCGCTTTTGCGCGGGAGAAGATAGCTGGCTCGCTCGTAGAAGCAACAACACCAGCGACCCTAGCACCTCCGAAGCCAGAGATGGCAACGGCAAGCCACGACGCAACAGACACAAGCGTCAAAGGAACAACCAAGATACCGAAGATACGGCGCTCAACGCCAGATTCAGTGGCTCTAAACCCGGTCTACAGAAGAAGCCATTCAAAGGAAGCAAAGATGGTCCATCCAGTTTGGACAGAATACTCGATAGGCCTTGCCAGATTCATGGCACCCCTGACAAGCCTGCCAATCATACCAACAGGAATTGTTGGGTCTTTAAACAGGCCGGTAAGGTAAACACCGAACGCAAGGGGAAAGGGCCGCCCAGCAAGGACGACGATGAAGAGCCTCGCCAGCTGAACACAGGGGGGAAGAAGAAATTTCCCCCCAAAGTAAAAACAGTGAACATGATCTATGTCACTCATATCCCCAAGCGGGAGCGCAAGCGCGCATTAAGGGACGTCTATGCCATAGAGCCAGTCGCCCCAAAATTTAACCCATGGTCAGCCTGTCCGATCACTTTCGATCGCAGAGACCATCCGACCAGTATCCGTCATGGAGGTTCGGCTGCATTGGTCCTCGATCCAATTATCGACGGATTCCACCTCACGCGAGTCCTTATGGACGGCGGCAGCAGTCTTAACCTGCTTTATCAGGACACTGTTCGTAGAATGGGTATTGATCCATCAAGAATCAAGCCCACTAAAACCACCTTTAAAGGAGTTATACCCGGCGTAGAGGCCTGTTGCACAGGATCCGTAACGCTGGAAGTCGTCTTCGGCTCACCAGATGACTTCCAAAGCGAAGACTTGATCTTCGACATCGTCCCCTTCCGTAGTGGCTATCATGCACTGCTTGGACGAACCGCCTTCGCCCGTTTCAATGCAGTCCCGCACTACGCTTATCTAAAGTTCAAGATGCCTGGACCATGTGGCGTCATAACAGTCAACGGAAACATGGAGCGCTCCCTCCGTACTGAGGAGCATACCGCGGCCCTTGCAGCCGAAGTACAGGGTGGCCTTATCAAGCCGAATACCACATCGGCAGTCAAGCCCCCGGACACTGTTAAATGAGTCCGGTCCAACCTGCAACATGACAGTCCAGCTCGTCCAGAGCTAGATTAGCAGTTCGGCCTCCGTCGAAGCCCAACCTGATAGGAGCGTACGTACCGCGCGCACATAACTACGGACTAAAGATACCATGGGCAAAAATGGAGGCACACTACAAACAAAGTCCGCAATATGGCTCGACCCTATTCGGACCCTCATATTCTTCCCCCTTTTCTTCTTATTTTTATTTTTTCAGGTTCTTCACAACCCGTATCATTTTTCGATGATACCAAGGGCCCCTTTTCTAGGCCCCTTATGAATACTCGATTGTTGATCCTCTCAAAGGATGACACACCAAGGTGAAAAGCGGCGCAGACGAGCGGCAGAGTGTCCAAAGGATCTTCAAGATCATCTTTTCTTCCTAGGACTTATATACAGCTTTCCCTTGTTCTCGGCATGTAAAATAGCCTTGATGCTTAGGGCATCTTCTGTAAAAATACGTTTTGACGTACCAATCAGACTATAATGGAAATAGTTTGGCCCAACCTTGTTCAGTATTGGCTTATTTCTTAATCTGTTGTCCCATTTTACGCCAGATCGGCATATACACCTCGGTATGACTTAAATCGCCAAGAGCTTTATTCAGCCATATAAATCTTCAAAAACAGAAAGTCCGAACACTCTCAGAGTATAGTTCGGCGTCCCGAATACTGCATTATATGCATCGGCTCCGAATCATGTCTTTGGTTAATAGTTGGGTTGCCCGGCTCCTGTGCTTGCTACCTTACGTTCCGCTTGTTCGGCTAAGGTAGTAAAGGGAGAACAACTGCGATTGTGTTTCCGGCTCGCTCGGTCAAGCACCTCAGTAGAGAAAGCCAAAAACTGACTGTCATGATGCGGCGAGAGCTGGTCAGCAATTCGGCGACTTGCTAAATCTCTAGTGATTTCTTCCGTACTACACGAAGGACTGGCTCTTTCTAGTCATGCGCTTAAGGCATCCACGTTCGGATAGCTGCATACGCACCAGGGGCTAATTTACAGTCCCATTGTCAAACTCCTATGGCTAAGTGAGAGTGATAAAGCCGTATAGTCTGACTGCCTGGTTCACCACGCTAACACCTCCTTCACGGACCAAGATGTTGGGCCAAGTGTGGTTATGTGCTATCCGGAACACCCCCGTAGTATCTACGTGGGGACTGAAGCCGATGACTAGCAAACTCTCAGTTATAAAAACGGCCGCACAGGAGGAAAAACACTTTAAGATAAAACAACATAAATATATTACAAAGCTTGGGTTTATACAACGTCTGGGCAGTCTGGATACATTCACTCGAACATGATGTCCTTCGAGCACTGACCCTCTATTAAGCGGGCAGCCTCCAGGACGTCTCCAAAATAGCGCTCGGGCGTGCGGTGGGCCTTGCCTCCGGGCGAACCCTCAACTGCCACGACGGCGGCCTTCATCTTCGCCCAGTGCATCTTGGCACGGGCAAAGGCCAGCCGCGCACCTTCTATACATGACGACCGCTTGACCGCGTCAATTCGGGGTAGCGCATCAACAAGACGCTGCACCAGGCCAAAATAGCTGCTTGGTGCGGGTTCGGCTGGCCACAGCCGGACTACGACGTCCCTCATGGCCAACCCAGACATCATATGCAGCACGGCCCACTGCGCCATCTGGTCATTCAACAGCTCTGGGCGCTCCTGCGCCGCGAACTGTGACCAGAATAGCTTCTCCGTTGTGTGCCCCTCCTGGGCTTGGAAGAACTGCACGGCGTCGGCGGCACTCTTCAGAAGATCCGCAAAGGTGTCTGGAACACTCCACAGTCGAGTAAGAAATATATACTTCTGATTGCCGAATTTACTCTATAGGAGAAAAGGCTTACCAGCCACTATCTGTCCGGCCTGCTTGATCTCCTCGCGCGCCGCTCGGGATTTGGCCCGCGCCTCGTCGGCCTCTTTAAGGGCCTTGACAAGGTCGGTCGCCTGGGCTTTATTCTTCTCCTCTAGGGACTCGCACTTGCTGGCGGCGTCCTTGAGCGCTTGCTCCACTTCGGTCAGCCGCTCCTCATATTGGCGGCAGATGGCCTGTTCGGACTTCAAGTCCTCACCCGCTTTATCAGCGGCCTCCTTGTTCACCCTTGCCTGCTCCTTGGCCTGGGCAAGTTCACCCCTGTGGGTCTTGATAGCAGCGGCACTGCCTACAATCATACACGCAGCAGCGCCTGAGCTTCGACTCAGAATCCACATATCAATGCTGACAAGAATGAGACATTCAAAACTTACCTTGCGCTTCATCAAACCTCTTGTTGATGCGGACAAGATCCTCATCGGCCAACCCCAGCTTCTGCTTGAGCTCGGACACTTCAGCGGCCTGGGTAGTCGCCGCTAACAGTGAAGTCTGTTTTTCAACCGAGAAAAGTATATTATCTCCTACAAATATTATCGATCCTCTGTTCGGCCTTTTTCCAAAAAGCGGAACCGAGTCTTAGGGGCTACTATCTATATACATGCATATTTTTTATACGAAAAGCGGCCAAGAACATTACATCGCCTACCTCGAAGCCTGTTAGCAGGCTCGTGAAGGCTTCGTTCGGCCCGCTCTTGGCGGACTGAACCTTCTCAACCACCAAACCCATCAGGGTACGGTGTTCCAACACAATGGAGGCACGTTGCAGTGCCTCCATCAGCGTATTTGGCACCTTCGGATTAGCGGAGATCGCCACTGGAGTTGGAGCTGCCCCCCTCCTTTGAAGGGGGTTGCTTATTCGGTTCCGGAGCCACTTGGGTTTCCGGAACGGTGTTCGGATGGGGGCCAAACTGGTAAAGGCCCCCACCGTCAAACTCCATGGGGATGGCTTCCCCCATGTTCTCGGCAACCAAGGCATTACCCTCCGGCACCGTTTTGGCGGCCTCCCGTACCGCTCCGTGGCCCGGAGATACCCTTCTGGATAGCACTACGGCATCGTCCGTGGCGGTTGGCGGGGAGGCTCGCGGAGGCGACTCGCACTCCATCATCCCCGGATCCAAAGAGTTCCCCTCCGATGACTGTTGGGGGAGATCGCATGCCGGACTACACCATACAATGTGTTAAGACCACAATTATAAAAGCAGAACTTATCACTGGTGCGCGTCGGTCCTAAACAAACGATTTTAAACCCCTTTCCGCGATGGCATTTGGAACCGTCGCCAAGTGAGTGTGTGCGATATGGTGTCCTTCCCACACGACCCAGAAATCGTCGGGGATATGCCCTCCTGGGACCCAGGCTGGGGCCGTGTGCGATCGGGCGAGGCATCGAAACCCAATCATTTCCGTAGGTATGTACATCCCACACGATAATCCGAGAAAATCATTTCCGTAGGTATGTACATCCCACACGGTGAATCCTAGAAAATCATTTCCATAGGTATGTACATCCCACACGGTGAATCCCAGAAAATCATTTCCGTAGGTATGTACATGCCACACGGTGAATCGTAGAAAAACATTTTCGTAGGTATGTATATCACACATAGTTCTTTGTGTGGAAACGTTTGTGCAAGGTGGCCTAACGCAAACAGTTCGCTGCCGGGAGCCGTGTGTGATTGTTAGTTGATAAAACACACATACTTTCTAGAAACCGTGCGGGTTGTTTGAGTTCATCGCCCACGGTGCTGTCTGAGTAACCGTCTGCAATAGAAAACCCGAATAAGCAGGGTAATTAGCCTATTATTGATAATCCATGTACTAATCAAACTGATATTTCTTATAAAACACGCCAGATATTTCATATTTGTATAAAAGCAACCAGGATTTCATAATCGAATTACATCAGATAGCTTCGGCACTCAGTTACGCCATTACACAACAGCACCAAGTTTCACATGCAGCATCAAAAACCTTTGGAAAGTAGCATCATACACGGTAAATAGACAGATGAATCTCATCTGGGAAACTGCAGAAGCGGAAGGCAAATTTTAGCCTTCAGTGATGTTGAATGTCCTTGCAACTTTAGGCCAGTGGCTATGGATAATTGCCCGCCCAACCTTTGTCCTCTTCAGCAAGACTTCAATATTGTACCATAGGTGTTGAATGAATACCTTCCTCGCCTCTTGACCATGCATGTGGTTTGAGAGGTAATCATCGGTGAACTGCTTTGAAAAGTACTGAAAACAAAGCTATGCATAAATCGCTGTTGTAAATTTTGAACTGGCGCAAGGGGTAAAAACAAGGTAAAAGAGTTGGTACCATCCTATAGTTGACTGATGTCTTCTTCATTGTGCAAACAAAGATCTTGCTGTTATTCGTCGCAAGTTACTTCATCCTAACAATCTTTCCGAGTTTCTTGACTTGACTGATATTCATGGACATCTCATTTCCCCATATGCAAAATGGGTCGAACAGTGGGTCTAAGCCTCTGACAGCAGGACCTACATGTGCAAGACCAAATTGTAAGAAGCCTAAATATTAGAATGGTTCCTGCAACTGCACAATAATGTGGTATTAGCCAAAGGACCCTGCTTGAACAAACCTCGATGGTAAACTGCAGTGTCTCCCATTGTTTCCCTGCAACACACATAAGGAAGATCTTGATCAGGTTAACTGAGAGTTGCCATACTATCAGTAGAATATGTATTGAGTACAACCAAATTCGATTGGTGTCACATGCATAACAATACAAAATTGTACCCACAACAAATGAAAATCAAATTGCAGAACTAAACCAAACTGTTAAATGGACAACAGACCAAATGAACCAAAATAGTTAACTGAGCACGACATTGCAGAATAGAAACATGTACTAGAAGATAAGACAGTTAACAAAACAAAGAATGCTTGATAGCAGTAGTACGAAATGTAGCAATTGTTGGACCAAAGTGTTAACTGAACATTACATTTCAAAGGACCAAACTGTTAACTGAACATCAGATTGCATATTAACATTACAGAGGACAAATCACTAGAAGGCACCGGCGGTGGCCTCGAGAAAACAACAGGAACTGTATTTTAAAGTAGATAACCGTGTGGCAGTGTCGACGGTGGCCTCGAAAATGAGGTGCTCCTCCAAGATCTAGTGGTCGACACGCATGGTAGCCATAGCGACGTCATGCGCGCTTGCGGCCGCATGCTATTGAGCTCCACATTATACTGCGTGCAAAATGGCTGTGGGCAGCGCTTAATTGGAGAAGGGGGCAGTGTTTTCGGTGGAAGGTGTCGCGCCGTCGGTCGGGGCATGTGGGACGGGAAAGGAGGAGGATGGTGTGGGTGGGGTGTGGATTACCTGACCATATCGACGAGGCCGCGCAGCAAGAAGAAGGGTCGCTGGCGAGGAGGCGGTGCTGCAAGAAGAAGGATCGCCGGCGAGGAGGCGGCGCTGCAAGAAGAAGGGTAGCCGGCGAGGAGGCGGCGCTGCAAGAAGAAGGGCCACCGGCGAGGAGGTTGAGCAGCCAGTGAGCAACAGTGAAGGTTTGAACTTGGGAAGCAAGGAGGAACAGTGGAAATGTGGCTTTTGGTAGGAGGGAGGGGGCGGGGAGATAGATATTTCAGCAGTGGCCAAAACATTTTGCTCGGTGCCGCGAGAAACTGGTGCGCAAGTGTGGTTCAAGCGGGGGTGATGGACTGTAGACGATGAAGCTTCCTGCGTAAGCCAGACAAGACGGTGCGCCAAGATATTTTATACCTGATTTTTTTCATTATGTTTTGAAAGACAAAATGGTGTTACGGAGAGAAAGGATGGTGTTTGAATTGCTAGAACATTTACGTACAGTGAACATGCAACTAGTACATGAGTGTCCTGTTTAAATTTGGAATTATTCCGGGTTCGTTTGGCATTTTTATGCATTAATTGAGTTTCTGGGCATTTAATATGCATAATTCAAATTTGAACTACAAGCACACGCTCCAATGCACCAAAGTTGTTTGAAAAATCACATGTGTGTCCTTGGGTGAATTTCTAGGTCCCATGCAAGAGATGGGAGTGAAATTCAAACATCTGGGCGTCGTGGCTCGGCCAGAAAGATTGAGAAACTTGGTTTTTAAATTCCTGTAAATCCAAAACACGCCTGAAAATCATGAAACTTGGCATGGTGTCATGACATGGCACCAACATGCTGCGGTAATTGTTTTGGCCGAATTGGGACAAGCTTTGGTGTAAGCTTCTTGCAAACCGGAGCTTCCCTGTCGGGTGGTTGGTGCGACATATGCCAAGGGATGGCTTATCATTGTGGGAGCCAATAAAACGTCGCCGGTGCCTGGAAACGGGATGAGGCGAAGACGTGCACGTCGGCGAATCTTACCCAGGTTCGGGGCTCTCCGAGGAGATAACACCCCTAGTCCTGCTCTGCGGGGTCTCCGCATGATCACTAGATCGATAAAGAGTAGCTACAATCGCTCCTAGAGCTGTTGGGATCAAGGGAGAAGAAGAACAAGGCTAGCTCTTGCTTCTCTTTGTCTATGGTGCGTGTGCGTGTGCTATGCTTGGAAGCCAAACATGCAGAGGTGCCAACCCTTTGCATGGGTGCTCCGGGGGGTTTATATAGGCCTACCCCCCGGGGGTACAATGGTAATCCGACTGGGACCTGGTCCCAGCCGTCAGTGTCTACGCTCGCCGGCTTCTCCGTTGGCTGCTGGGTCCCACTGGCTGGTGGGTCCCGCTGGCTGCCGGCTACCTGGTCGACAGGCCGGCCCCACCGCCTAGGGTTTTGTCGGCGGCTGCTTACTGTAGCCGCGCCTCTGATGATGAGGGCTTTGTCGAGGTAAGCGTGGCTACAGTGATCCGCATCGGGGGCTATCACTGTAGCCTCACCTCGTCTTGTCTCCTTAATGGGGCTCCTGCTTCGAGGAAGGGAGTCGCCGGCTTCTGGAGGCCGGCTATGCTCCTGGCCGACTAGGAAAAGCCGGGCCGCCTTCACGCCTCTCTCTGGCTGAAGGGGCCCGCGGTCCTTGGGCCGTACAGGAGGGGGTCGTGGATGACGTCGCGGCTGGCGTGGCTACAGTGCCGGGCCGCACGGGAGACATCCCTCCCGTACGGCCTCCTGTAGCCATGCCTGCCTCGGGCTTCGGGGGTCGTGGGCCGCACTGTGGCCATGCCCCGTCAGGTCGTCGTTATGTAGGAGCGGTTGTGGTCTTGGTCGGCTTCTAGGAGTCGGCGTCCTTCTTGGCCGGCTTCTTGGAGTCGGTGAGGCTGGGTCGCCTTCCGGGAGTCGGCTTTAGTGGTAGCCGGCCGGGGAAGGCGGCCCAAATGCTTGGAGTGCTTGAAGGCCCAAAGGCCTGATAAATTTTCTGAAGAGCCAGGGGTAGTCGGTTAGGCTACCCGTGGCCAATTACTCCGACAGTAGTCCCCGAAGCTGATTGAGCTTCGAGGTGGAGTGGGGTTCGAGAAGCTCGATCAGCTTCCTATCATGACAAGCCGGCAGCTAGGAGCCGGCCTTGGTGCAGGCGTGCCGCCTTTAGTCGAATTCTTCTGGAGTCGGGGGGCGGGAACCCGCAGGCTCGTGCACCGGGCCGCGGGCCGGCCTCGGGCCGTCGGCGTGCCACGTGGCCGGAAAGCCTGCCAGCCCACGCGCGTGACGGGACATCGCCGCAGGGAGGGGGCCCGCCACGTCCGCGCCCCGGCCCAGGCGCGGATCCTTTGTATCCCGAAAGCGCCCGCACGTTCCGTGCGGCAGTTTCGGCTCGCACTTATGCGCAATAAACGCGAGACGTGGGGGGAGTGGGTGCAGTTAATCCCACGTCCCTCCCCACGTCCGGCCTCTTCGGCCGCACGAGGCTATAAGTAGGGGGAGGTGGAGGGCGGCAGACCCTCGCACGCTCCTCCCACTTCCTTCGTCTTCTCGCCTTGCTCGTTCTTGCGACAGCGCCTCGCCGCCGCGCTCTTCCTTCGCGCGCTCCTCCGCCGCCGTGCCAGCTTCCGCCATGCCTCCCCACGTAGAGCAGCTCGGCGGGGATTGGGATGGCTCCATCGTTCACAATGACCACATCGACTTCCTCCACGACACCCGGCGTCTGCCCAGCGCGGACAAAGTGGAGGTCCGCCTCGCGCCGGAGAAGGAGGTCAGGCCGGCGCCGCGGGAGGGCGAGCGGGTGGTCTTCCGCTCGCACTTCCTGCGCGGCTTTGGCCTGCCAGTGAGCGCTTTCTTCCGCTCCTGGTTGGACTTCTATCAACTCCAGCCGCACAACCTCACCCCCAACGCGGTGGTGCTGCTGTCGGCCTTCGTCACCCTGTGCGAGGGCTATCTTGGCGTCCTCCCCACCCTCGAGCTCTGGGGGGAGTTCTTCCAGTCGAAGCTGGGCATGCGCGTGAGGGGCGTGCCGGCTCAGACCGGCGCCTTCATCGCGTCGCAGAGATCAGGCGCCGAGAACCCCTTCCCCGTCATCACGCTGATCCAATCGATGAAGAAGTGGCAGAAGTCATACTTCTACGTGCGGAGCATCGCTCCCCGAGGTGACTACCTCAACCTGCCCGCTTACATAGCCGGCCCGCCGGCGGGGAGGCTGCCCCAGTGGTCCTTCCGGGCGGTAACGCTGTCGCAGGGAGGAAATGCCGCCATCGCCCGCCTGCGGGTGATGGTCCAGTCGGAGGGGCTGACGGGGCCCGACCTCCTGGCCGCGTTCGTCACGCGCCGGGTCCTTCCGCTCCAGAGCCGGCCTCATCTGATCTGTCAGATGAGCGGCCAGCTCGATCCGAGCCGGATGTGTACCAAGGAGATGCCGCGGCCTGACGCCGCCGACATGGTGAACTACCTCGCCAATTGCCAGCTTTCCGATGACTGGCAATTCGGCAAGGAACCATACAGCCGCGCCAATCCTCCGCCTATGGTACGCTCCCCTTCTCTTTTTCTCTTTTTCTCCCTCGGCTTTGTCGCCGAGTTCCTTTGGGCCGACTCTAACTCAGTCGGCTCGCTCTTTTTGACAGAATCCTCTGCTTCGGCCGGCCGGCGGAGCGGACGTGGAGCGCCGCTTCGTCCCCGACCGGACCGAGCACGACCAGGAGGACCCCGACCTGGGGGCGGTCCATATGGAGGACGCCGCCGAGCCGGCTGGCGGCCAAGCCGGCGGCGAAGCAGGCGGCTCCGGGTTTACCGCTACCTTCGAGGACTGGCCAGACGAGGACGAAGCCGAAGCCGTGCCGCCCCGCCAGCCGGCCTCCGGACGCGGCGCGGGCTCTTCCGTCGCGCAGCCTGCTCGGGGTAGAGGCCAGAAACGTCGCGCCACCCAGGGCATGTTCGGCAGCCGGACGAAGAAGCCTAGGAGTGGGGCGGCGGCCACCAGGCGGGAAGAGGCGGCCGTGAAGGCGGCTCGCTTCCGCAAAGTGGTGAAGCAGCCGCAGACGGTGTCGGCGTAAGTTCTCTCTTTCTTCGTACTGTCCTTCTTTCTTTCCTTTGGTGGTTCTTAAGTCTTCGTCTTCTTTTTCAACGGTCAGGGCTCCGCTATCACTTGAGCGGGCGGACGCCGGCTCCGTCATCGAGTTGCCAGGGGGCTCTGGGAGCACCACCCGCCGCGTAGATCCCCGCGCCGCCCTCCTGGAGGCGACAGAAAGGAACGCGCGGGAGGCGCGGGAGGAGCAGGAAGCGCGGGAGGCGGAGGCACGGAGGGCAGCTGCCGCCCAGGCGGCTCGGGAGGAGGAAGCGGCGAAGGCGCTCGCCGAGGCCGCAGCCAAGGCCCAGGCCGAGGCCGAGGCCGAAGCGGCGGCAGGGGAGGCCTTGATGGTCACCCCCCTGTGCACCATGGTGCCCGGGGACGTGGATCCCTCGCTGGGGGGAGCCAGCGGTTCCCAGCCGGGGCTGGGAGGAAGCGGTGACGACGTCGTCATCTTGGGGGAGGCGCCGGGGCCGACTCCTCCGACTAGGACGACCCAAGGCCGCCAGCCTGAGCCTGCGCCCGCACAGTCGGCGGGGGGCGAGCCGGCCGCGGGGGCTGAGGTGGCGGTCCGGGTTCCGCCAAGCCGGCGTGCGGGGAAGGCCGCGGCTGAACCGCAGAAGGCTGCGTCGGAGCCACAGCCGGCCGTGGGCTCCAGCTCGTCGTCCCGAGACGCGGAGGCGACCAGCGCTACCTCGGGGTGGACGCCGGGCGGAGGGTCGGCCGTGGTGAACGTCGCCGCGCAAGACGTCCGGACCCGGCTGCAGAGCCAAGCCGCGGCGCTGAGGCAGTTCACCGACGAATTCCTCGCCACGCGGGCAGCCATCCGGGTTAGTATTCTCATCTTGCTCTTTTTTGAACTTGATTTTTCTCGTGGGGGCGCGTCAGCGCACCCACTGGGTGTAGTCCCCGAGTTCCAAGTCGGCTGCTGAGCAGGCGGCTTGGAACTTCTTGGAGATTTTTGTTTTTGCTGCTTTTGTTCTCACGCCGGTCTTCTGTCCGTCTTGCAGGACTACCACAATCTCCGAGCGGACGCCTTCAACTCCCAGGCTCGGGAGTTGACTCAGAAGACCACCGATCTCACGGAAAGCCGAGGTATGTGACTTGACCTTTTTCTCATGTGGGGGCGCGTCAGCGCACCCACTGGGTGTAGTCCCTGAGATTCGGGCCGACTGCTGAGCAGTCGGCTCGGATCTTCCTTGATCATTCCTAATTGTTCTTCTTTTTCTTCTATCTCTGCAGCGGCCAACGCCAGTCTGAGGGCGCAGCTGGGGGAGTCCCAGACTGCTCTTCGTGCCAAGGACGCGGAGCTCGCCGCTTTGGTGCAGGAGCGCGACCGCCTGGTCAAGAAGCTGGCCGACCAGGAGGAAGGCCACAAGGCTGCGCTGAAGGCTGCGCAGGATCGCGAAGCCACCCTCCAGGCCGAGTTCGAGACGGAGGCGGCCGGCTGGGCAGAGGCCAGGCAGACTCTGGTCTCTGGCTATGGCCAGATTGAGGACCTGGTTGACGGTAAGTCGTCTATCGCTTCATCCTTTCTTGCCATCTGCCACTCCGGCTTGTTTTTCTGATTTTGGTGTTCTTCTTTCCTTTTCTCCTTCGCGCAGAGTACTTCCCTGGCTACTCAACTGCTGCCAACCAGGCCATCGAAGCTCGTCGCCAGGCGAAGAGGCAAGCCGGCTTCGAGATCTCGCCGACCGCCGGCCGCTCGCTGGAGGAGCAGCTCCTGGCGATCCAGGCTCGTATCCAGCCGGCTCACAGGCTGCTCCGCCGGCTTCAGCGTGCCGGGTCGCAGGTCTTGGCCGCCCTCTGGCCCGGCCAAGTGGTCCCGCGCACTCCCAGCCGGACCGCCGACTGGCTGGAGGTGGCCGTCGGCCGCTTCGAGGTTTGGAAGGCGTCAGCGGCTCGCTCCGGCGCCAGGCGGGCGCTGGAGTTCGTCAAGGCCTGGTATCCCGGCCTGAACCTGGACCAGCTGGCGACCTGGCGGCAGCAAGCCGACGCGGAGCTGGAGCCGGCGCGGCCGGCCATCATTCGGCGAGCTTCGGCAATCGCCGACTACACCGACACCAACGTCTTCGCCCCCGAGGTGGACGACAATGGAGTCGCCCAGCCGGAAGATTGGTTCGGGCTGGACCCGGCGCATGGCGAGGACTCGGCGGAGGAGATCGACTCCAGCGACGAGGGCGAGGAGGAGGAGGAGGAGGAGGGTGAAGACGCCGAGCCGGCTGGTGGAGAAGCCGGCCAGCCTGACCGCGCCTCCAGCACTATGTCGCGTGCGAGTGCGTCTCCTGCCGCGGGAGGTGGTCAAGCCGGGACCAACTAGGCGGCCACTCCTTCAGCCGGCGAGCTGCCTTCACCGACCAGCTCGGCCTCCAAGTCGCGCCTTAGTCTTCTTTCTTTTGTTTTCCTGTCTTGTTGCTTTGAACAATGTTTGGTTAAGTCTGCACAATTCCACCCACTGGGTGTATTGAAAACTCAAGTCTGTTGCCAGCCTTTAGGCGGCTTTATGTATATAAGTTATGCAATCGGCTTTTCCTTGTACTTTCGCTTTTTGTCCTTCTGCTTTTTTCCTTTGCCGCCCTCCCTTGGTTGCCGCCTCCCTAGTCAAACAGTTGTTCTACAAACTGTAGCCGGGGAGTGCCTGGCCGATTGAGGAGGGGGAAGTACTTTTAGCTCTGCTGGACTTAAGCTATGTTTTTTAGGAAGCCGGCCAGCCGGCTGCTGTGACAGCCGGCAGGCGTATATGGAGGCCGTCTCTTTGCTATATAGGTTAGTTGTTCCTTAGCCGTTTTTCGTGTGGGCGTCCTTTCTGTCTTTCCTCTTGCTAGTCGGACAGTCAGTTCTTTGAGCTGCGACTTTCAACAAGGGAGGACTTGGGAGCCGGCACAC
Organism: Aegilops tauschii subsp. strangulata; assembly: GCF_002575655.3. Lineage (NCBI taxonomy): Eukaryota > Viridiplantae > Streptophyta > Magnoliopsida > Poales > Poaceae > Aegilops > Aegilops tauschii. The sequence continues at coordinate 287,199,689 of NC_053035.3, forward strand.
TACTTTGCTGACTTCGGGAGGAACTTAGAATATAGCTCAAGGCGGACAGTCCCCGGGCCGACTAGTCGGACCCGGTGCCGGACAAGAGTTCAAAATGTAATAATACATTCATGGATATGACACTCGTCATTCATAGATAAATAAAAGGCAGTCCCTGAGTACTGTTTGGGGGGCCTGTTGGTTTGTAACTTAATACAAAAGGGGTAGCGTGATACATACTGCTTTTCAGCTGTAAAATCATCTTAGGAGATTTGCGTTCCATGGTCGCTCCGACTCCTTGCCGGAGTCATCTCTCTTGCGTGCTCTTGGCTTTTGCGTGTTGATTAAGTAGTAGGAGTCGTTGCCGAGTGCCTTGCTGACGATGAAGGGGCCTTCCCAAGGGGCCGAGAGCTTGTGCTGGCCGGCTGTTCGCTGGATCAGCCGGAGCACAAGGTCGCCCTCTTGGAAGGATCTTGGCTTGACCTTGCGGTTATAGTAGCGGCGCAGGCCTTGCTGGTACATGGCGGACCGGCTGAGGGCCAACAGCCGGCCTTCTTCCAGTAGGTCGACGCCGTCTTCTCTTGCTTCTTTGGCTTCCTCCTCCGTGTACATGGTGATCCGAGGCGAGTCGAACTCGATGTCTGTTGGGATGACAGCCTCGGCACCGTACACAAGGAAGAATGGAGTGAAGCCGGTTGACTTGTTGGGTGTAGTGCACAGGCTCGAGAGGACAGCCGGCAGCTCTTCGAGCTAGCAGCCGGCCGATCGCTCCAGTGGTACAACCAATCGGGGCTTGATGCCGGAGAGGATAAGTCCATTTGCTCGCTCGACCTGGCCGTTTGACTGCGGGTGGGCAACAGACGCTAAGTCCAGTCGGATGCCCTGTGTCACGCAGAAACGTGCCAGTGCGCCTTTGGCGAAGTTCGTGCCGTTGTCGGTGATGATGCTGTGCGGCATGCCGTACCGTGTAGTGATGTCGGTGATGAATGTTACGGCAGTCGGCCCGTTCAGCTTCTTAATTGGCTTGGCTTCAATCCACTTTGTGAACTTGTCCACAGCAACGAGCAGGTGTGTCATGCCACCGCGGGCTGTCTTGAAGGGGCCCACCATGTCCAGTCCCCAAACGGCAAAAGGCCAGGTGAGGGGAATGGTCTTGAGGGCGGAAGCCGGCAAGTGTTGTTTGGAACTGAAGACTTGACATCCTCTGCAGCTCTTCACTATTTCTTTAGCATCCTCCAAGGCAGTCGGCCAGAAGAACCCATGGCGGAAAGCCTTGGCCACGAGGGATCTTGAGGCGGCGTGATGGCCGCATTCGCCTTGGTGGATGTCTTTGAGGATTGCCACTCCTTTTTCTGGCTCGACGCAACGCTGGAAGACTCCAGTGACGCTGCGCTTCACAAGCTCCCTGTTGATTATTGTGTATGCTGCGGCTTGTCATTGCACTAGTCTTGCTGCGATCTCATCAGCCGGCAGCTCTCTGCTGACTAGGAACTTGAGGATGGGCTGGGCCCATGAGGGAGCTGTGACTTCTTCTGCTGTTAATGTGGCCACCATGACTCGGGTGGGTGGGTTGGGTGTTGCGTTGGGGTCGACCACCACTTCTTGCCTCGTTGCAGTCCCCGGGCCGACTGCTGCAGTCCCCGGGCCGGGCTCTGAGGTCCCTGGGCCGGGTGCGACTACGTCAGTCCCCGGGGTAGTCGTCGAAGTCCCCGTGCCGCCTGCGGGATTTCTTGAGCCGGATCCGGCTGTTTCTGGCGCAGGCGGTACGAAGATGGAATCCGACTCTGGAGACGGCTTGATGGACGGCTTGAGGAGGCGCTGGAGGGAGACGCCAGTCGGTATGTCTTGTCGGGTGGAGCCGATCCGTGCTAGGGCATCTGCTTGGTCGTTGTCGGCCCTTGGCACGTGAAGGAACTCGCACCCTTCGAAGTATCCACTCATCTGCTGGACGAGGAATCGGTAGCTTGCCATGTTTGCGTCCTTGGCGTCCCAGTCGCCAGATGATTGCTGGACCACTAAGTCTGAGTCGCCGTAGCACAGGATCCGGCGTATGCCGAGTTCTTTGGCTAGCCGGAGCCCATGTACGAGCGCCTCGTACTCGGCCACGTTGTTGGAGGCGGCGAAGTGGATCTGCAGCGTGTACTTGAGCTTGTCGCCTTTGGGAGAGGTGAGGACGATGCTGGCTCCCAAGCCAGTGCGCATCTTGGACCCGTCAAAGTGCATCCGCCAATGGGTGGAGTCGGGAGCCGACGGTAAGTACTGGGTCTCGGCCCAGTCGACGAGGAAGTCGGCCAATGCTTGCGACTTGATGGCGGTGCGGGGTTGATAGAAAATTGTGTAGGGCGCCAAGGCAATGGCCCATTTGGCCACCCGGCCGGATGCATCCCTGCTGCCTATCATCTCGGCGAGCGGGGCGGTGCACACGACCGTGATGGGGTGCTCTTGGAAGTAGGGCTTCAATTTCTTGGCAGCGAAGTACACCCCATAGCACATCTTCTGGTAGTGCGGGTAGTTCTGCTTCGAGCTAGATAGTACTTCGCTGAGATAGTAGACCGGCCTCTGGACCAGCTGGGCTCGGCCTTCCTCCGGGCGCTGGACCACAACAACAGTGTGCACGACTCGGCTTGTCGCGGCGATGTAGAGGAGCATGGGCTCCTTCTCAGTCGGCGCGGCCAGGACAGGCGGAGTGGTCAACATTTTCTTCAACTCATGGAAGGCTTGGTCGGTTTGATCATTCCACTCAAAGTGAGTGGACTTCTTCATGAGTCGGTACAGGGGGAGAGCCTTCTCTCCTAGTCGGCTAATAAAACGGTTCAGGGAGGCTAAGCAGCCAGTGAACTTCTGCACATCTCGCAGCTTGGTGGGTATCTCCATCCTCTCGATGGCCTTGATCTTGACAGGGTTGCACTCAATGCCGCGTTCAGATACCAAAAAGCCTAGCAGCTGGCCGGCTGGCACTCCGAACCCGCACTTCTCGGGGTTGAGCTTGATCTGGAATCGGCGCAAGTTGGCGAATGTTTCCTTCAGGTCTTCCAGCAAGGTACCGCGCTTCTCTGTCTTCACCACAATGTCGTCTACGTAGACGTGGGCATTTCTGCCGAGTTGTTTCAAGAGACATTTCTGCATGCAACGCTGAAAAGTGGCACCGGCGTTTCTCAAGCCGAATGTCATTGTCAGGTAGCAGAAAGCTCCAAAGGGTGTGATGAAGGCAGTCTTCAGGCGGTCAGCTGGGTCCAACTTGATCTGATGATACCCTGAGTATGCATCCAAAAAACACAACAGCTCGCATCCGGCTGTGGAGTCTATCACTTGGTCAATGCATGGCAAAGCAAACGGATCCTTTGGGCAGGCCTTGTTTAAACTTGTGTAGTCTATACACATGCGCCATTTGTTATTCTTCTTCAAAACCAGAACTGGATTGGCAAGCCATGCTGGAAAGAACACTTCCATGATGAAGCCGGCTGCAAGGAGCCGGGCTATCTCTTCTCCCACGATTCTTCGCTTCTCTTTTGATAGTCGGCGGAGGGGTTGCCTGACCGGCTTCACATCAGCTCGGACATGTAATTCGTGCTCGGCGAAATCCTTCGGGACACCCGGCATGTCCTTTGGGGACCATGCAAAGATGTCTCGATTCTCACGGAGGAAGTCGGCGAGCTCGCCTTCCTATTTACTGTCCAAGTTCGCCCCAATCACGGCGAACCTCTCCGGGTGTTCCGGGTCTAGAGGTATCTTCTTTGTCTCTTTCGCAGGCTGGAAGGAGCCCTGCGCATCACAGTCCTTGGGGTTGGGGGACAAGGCCGGCTGCTTGCCGGCCATGGCCACAACCCGCTCCAACATCTTCTTCTCTTCGGCCACCACGAGGGACTCGGCCAGCCGGCTGCTGGCCATGGCACACTCGATGGACTTCTTGTAGTCGCCGGCTATCGTGATGATCCCCTTCGAGCTCGGCATCTTCATCTTCAGGTAGGCATAATGGGGCACAGCCATGAACTTGGCCAAAGCAGGTCGGCCAAGTAGCGCATGATAGGGGCTCTCCAGGTCCACCACCTCCAACCATATTGCTTCCCGGCGGAAGTGATCCTTGTCTCCGAAGAGAACATCCATTTTGATCTTGCCGATTGGAGAGCAAGATAGGCCGGGTACGATACCATGGAAGACAGTGCGGCTCGGCATGAGCTGCTTTGCTTTGATGTTCAGCTTGTCCATGGTGTCGCGGTACAGTATGTTGATACTGCTTCCGCCGTCTATCAGGACGCGGGAAAATCTGGCGGCTCGCCTCTCCGTCGCAAAGGTGACGTCCAAGACCATAGCATAGGAGCCAGGCGAAGGCATCACCTCTGGGTGGTCGGCCTGGCTCCAGCTGATGGGCTTTTCCGACCAGTGCATGAATTCGGCGGTGCTAGAGGCGACTGCGTTTACTTCTTGGTGTTGCCGGCGTCGGCTGCGTTTGTCGTCAACTTGACTCGTGAAGACGACGTAGGCGTCGTGCGCTTCGGGGAACTCGTCTTGGATGGTGCCGACTGCCGGCCGGACCGCCGGCTGCTGGGGAGTTGGAGGCGGCGGGCCGGGAGGCGGAGGCGGCACCATCCCTTCGCCCTTGGTGATGCGGGTGAGCCAGTGGCACTTCCGTGTTGTATGGTTGGACGGCTTCGCACCGCTGTGGAACTTGCAGGGAGCATCGAGTGCTTGCTCGTAGGAGAAGGACGGCTGCCAGGGCGGCCGGCCACCCTTCTTCTTGGGAGCGGGCCGCTCTTCGGGCTGCTCGTCTTCAATGGTGGCCACCTGCCGACTGGAGGAAGTCGGCATGGGGCCCTTGCGCTTGTGGTCGTTCTGGTAGGGGCGCCGGTTAGGGTCGCCAGCCGGCGTCTTGGGAGCCGGAGCAACTACTTTCCCCGAGGCATCCACTCGGAGCTCGGTCTTCATGGAGGAGTCGGCAGTGGCGTACTTGTCGGCGGTGATCAGCAACTCATCGAGGGTAGCCGGCTCGTCGCAGAGGAGTCGGTGCTTGAGGAGGGTGCCCTCTCGGCACCCGGCAGTGAAGTACTCGATGGCCTGGACCTCGTGCACTCCCTCGCAGGAGTTGCGGAGCTCGGCCCATCGCGTGAGGTAGTCGCGGGTCGACTCGTTGGGCCCTTGGACGCAGAGGGAGAGCTGGCGAGGCTTGGGAGGCCGCTTGTAGGTGCTGGTGAAGTTGCGGACGAAAACCTCGGTGAAGTCCAGCCAGCTGTTGATGCTGTATGGCTTGAGGCTGTTGAGCCACGTGCGCGCCGTCCCTTGCAGCATCAAGGGGACGTACTTCACGGCGACGCGCCGATTGCCGTTGGCGATGCTGACGGTTGTGGAGTAGTCGATGAGCCAATCTTCCGGCTTCACCGAGCCGTTGTACTTGGGTGTGTCTCTGGGGAGCGAGAACCCTTTGGGGAAGGGCTCGTCGCGGATGCGGGGGCCAAAGCATGGCGGGCCGACATCGTCTTCTTCTTCTAACGCCAAGGATCGAGCAAGGCGGTCGATCCTGTGGCGGGCGTCACTCTCGCCGACTCCTTCTCGGCGGCCGAGTCGGTCGCCAAGAGTCGGATGCGTGATGGGCGGCGGAGTGAGGCGTCTTTCTCTTCGAGGCGGGGGAGGCGGCAGGTTTCCTTGGTGTTCGACCGCCCGAGGGCGGCCTTCCGCGTCGCGCTCGATAGTGATGCGAGTCCGGCTGCGGCTGGCAGCCGGCTCCTTGTCTTTCTTCTGGCGCGTGCCGCTCGCAGTCGGCGAGCGGGACGTCGCGGCGTGCTCCCGGCGCGGGGGATGGCTATCAGCTCGGGCGCCGGCTTCGTGCCGTTCTGCAGCCGCGTCGATCAGCTGCTGGATCCGTCTTGTCATGTAGGGGAGCTCATCGGCTCCCAGCCCATTGAGCTCCTGTGCTGCCGCCTGAGCGGCTTGCAGATTCTCGAGCGGGGTGGCGTAGACGGGGCGATCTGCGCCCAGCATGCTGGCAACGGCTGCGACGCACTTCTGGATGAAGCCGGCTCGGCTCGGGCCGCTAGGCGGCGGCGTCCCGAAGGCGGCGCGGTCGACTTCGCGCCGGTGGGCCTCGGTGAGGCGTCTCATCGAGGCTATCTTCTTGCTCTCCGCGATGAGGGCAAGGCGGCGTGCCTCCAGGGTCTCGGCGTCGGCATCGGCCGGGAGGGGGACGGAGAGGTCGTGCATCGCCGCTTGCTGAGCGTCGCGGGCGTCCTCGCCCGAGTTGGAGACGTGGCTGATGACCAGCACTTCGGTGACAGCGCTGCTGCCGCTGTCAGCTCGAGGGAGGGGGTCGTCGAAGACCACCACGTCGGAGGGGTAAGCGTCGAGCGACGCGGTGTCGGAGTCGATGAGCATCGGGTCGGTGGAGCCGACCGACTCCACGTCCGCAGCAGGCTCACTGGGGACGTGAAGTTGGTCGAGGAGGCTGACGAGGTGGCTCTCGGGGTAGTCGGTGCCTGCGTCGGACGCAGGCTCGTCGGAGATGCGAGTCTCGCCGAGCAGATCGGCGAGGCGGCTCGCTGCGCAGACGTCGTCGACGCCTTGCAGCGCATCGGGGCAAACGCCATCGGGCGCAACAGGCTGGCTGCGCTCGCGGGGAAAGAAGAGGGTTCCCGTCCAGAACAGGTCTCCGGACGACGGTGCACCTGGCCCCACGGTGGGCGCCAAATGTCGGGTGGTTGGTGCGACATATGCCAAGGGATGGCTTATCATTGTGGGAGCCAATAAAACATCGCCGGTGCCTGGAAACGGGATGAGGCGAAGACATGCACGCCGGCGAATCTTACCCAGGTTCGGGGCTCTCCGAGGAGATAACACCCCTAGTCCTGCTCTGCGGGGTCTCCGCATGATCACTAGATCGATAAAGAGTAGCTACAATCGCTCCTAGAGCTGTTGGGATCAAGGGAGAAGAAGAACAAGGCTAGCTCTTGCTTCTCTCTGTCTATGGTGCGTGTGCATGTGCTATGCTTGGAAGCCAAACATGCAGAGGTGCCAACCCTTTGCATGGGTGCTCCGGGGGGTTTATATAGGCCTACCCCCCGGGGGTACAATGGTAATCCGACTGGGACCTGGTCCCAGCCGTCAGTGTCTACGCTCGCCGGCTTCTCCGTCGGCTGCTGGGTCCCGCTGGCTGCCGGCTACCTGGTCGACAGGCCGACCCCACCGCCTAGGGTTTTGTCGGCGGCTGCTTACTGTAGCCGCGCCTCTGATGATGAGGGCTTTGTCGAGGTAAGCGTGGCTACAGTGATCCGCATCGGGGGCTATCACTGTAGCCTCACCTCGTCTTGTCTCCTTAATGGGGCTCCTGCTTCGAGGAAGGGAGTCGCCGGCTTCTGGAGGCCGGCTATGCTCCTGGCCGACTAGGAAAAGCCGGGCCGCCTTCACGCCTCTCTCTGGCTGAAGGGGCCCGCGGTCCTTGGGCCGTACAGGAGGGGGTCGTGGATGACGTCGCGGCTGGCGTGTCTACAGTGCCGGGCCGCACGGGAGACATCTCTCCCTTACGGCCTCCTGTAGCCATGCCTGCCTCGGGCTTCGGGGGTCGTGGGCCGCACTGTGGCCATGCCCCGTCAGGTCGTCGTTATGTAGGAGCGGTTGTGGTCTGGGCCGGCTTCTAGGAGTTGGCGTCCTTCTTGGCCGGCTGCTTGGAGTCGGTGAGGCTGGGTCGCCTTCCGGGAGTCGGCTTTAGTGGTAGCCGGCCGGGGAAGGCGGCCCAAATGCTTGGAGTGCTTGAAGGCCCAAAGGCCTGATAAATTTTCTGAAGAGCCAGGGGTAGTCGGTTAGGCTACCCGTGGCCAATTACTCCGACAATCCCTGAAGAAGGCTCGTGGTTCCAAGGGGGAACGTGTCACCTCCGTGTGCGAAATGACATACGTACACTGCCTTCTCCCGCCTTAATTTTTTTACACAGGCATACTAGACCAAATAGAAGTACCGTGCTAAATTTTGGAATTATTCCGGGTTTGTTTGGCCTTTTTATCCATTAATTGAGTTTCTGCGAATTTAATGTGCATAATTCAAATTTGAACTACAAGCACAGGCTCTAGTGCACCAAAGTTGTTTGAAAAAATCACATGTGTGTCCTTGGGTGAATTTCTAGGTCCCATGCAAGAGATGGGAGTGAAATTCAAACATCTGGGCGTCGTGGCTCGGCTAGAAAGATTGAGGAACTTGGTTTTTTAATTCCTGTAAATCCAAAACACGCCTGAAAATCATGAAACTTGGCATGGTGTCATGACATGGCACCAACATGCTGCAGTAATTTTTTGGCTGAATTGGGACAAGCTTTGGTGTAAACTTCTTGCAAACCAGAGCTTCCCTCAAGAAGGCTCGTGGTTCCGAGGGGGAACGTGTCACCTCCGTGTGCGAAACGACATACGTACACTGGCTTCTCCCGCCTTAATTTTTTTACACAGGCAGATTAGACCAAATAGAAGTACCGTGCTAAATTTTAGAATTATTCTGGGTTCGTTTGGCCTTTTTATGCATTGATTGAGTTTCTGCGTATTTAATGTGCATAATTCAAATTTGAACTACAAGCATAGGCTCCAGTGCACCAAAGTTGTTTGAAAAATCACATGTGTGTCCTTGGGTGAATTTCTAGGTCCCATGCAAGAGATGGGAGTGAAATTCAAACATCTGGGCGTTGTGGCTCGGCCGGAAAGATTGAGAAACTTGGTTTTTTAATTCCTTTAAATCCAAAACACGCCTGAAAATCATGAAACTTGGCATGGTGTCATGACATGGCACCAACATGCTGCGGTAATTTTTTTGGCCGAATTGGGACAAGCTTTGGTGTAAGCTTCTTGCAAACCGGAGCTTCCCTCAAGAAGGCTCGTGGTTTCGAAAGGAACGTGTCACCTCCGTGTGCGAAACGACATACCTACACTGCCTTCTCCCGCCTTAATTTTTTTACACAGGCAGATTAGACCAAATAGAAGTACCGTGCTAAATTTTGGAATTATTCCGGGTTCGTTTGGCCTTTTTTATGCATTAATTGAGTTTCTGCGCATTTAGTGTGCATAATTCAAATTTGACCTACAAGCGCAGGCTCCAGTGCACCAAAGTTGTTTGAAAAATCACATGTGTGTCCTTGGGTGAATTTCTAGGTCCCATGCAAGAGATGGGAGTGAAATTCAAACATCTGGGCGTCGTGGCTCGGTCGGAAAGATTGAGACACTTGGTTTTTTAATTCGTGTAAATCCAAAACACGCGTGAAAATCATGAAACTTGGCATGGTGTCATGACATGGCACCAACATGCTGCGGTAATTTTTTTGGCCGAATTGGGACAAGCTTTGGTGTAAGCTTCTTCCAAACCAGAGCTTCCCTCAAGAAGGCTCGTGGTTTCGAGGGGGAACATGTCACCTCCGTGTGCGAAACGACATACATACACTGCCTTCTCTCGCCTTAATTTTTTTACACAGGCAGATTAGACCAAATAGAAGTACCGTGCTAAATTTTGGAATTATTCCCGGTTCGTTTGGCCTTTTTTATGCATTAATTGAGTTTCTGCGCATTTAATGTGCATAATTCAAATTTGACCTACAAGCATAGGCTCCGGTGCACCAAAGTTGTTTGCAAAATCACATGTGTGTCCTTGGGTGAATTTCTATGTCCCATGCAAGAGATGGGTGTCAGTGGAAACGACACCTATGGGATCATGGGGAATCCCTTCTACGGTGTCGGATCACGGGTTCTGGCAAAACCCTTAAGGTTCGAACTCTGGGGTGCGTATGAAGATCTCTCCCCCCTTAGTTCACGCTCTCACCGCAATCTCAAAGCCCAGCTCGTCGAACCCGAAGAACAAGGGACACAAGAGCTTATACTGGTTCGGGCCACCGATGTGGTGTAATACCCTACTCCATTGTCGTGTGGTGGATTGCCTTGTAGGCTGAGGATGAACAAGTACAAGGGAAAAACAACCTCCCGAGGAGAGGTGTTCTTGAGCTCGGTGAGCTTGTGTGGTCAAGGGTGATCTGAATGATTCGTCCCCTTCTAAGGTGGTGGCTAGTCCTATTTATAGAGGCCCTGGTTCTCTTCCCAAATATTAGGCGGGAAGGGATCCCACAACGGCCAATTTGAAGGGGCAGCTAGTACAAGCTATCCTGACAAAAGGTGGTATTCGACTGCCAAAGGCTCTGGTGGTTACGCCGTCGTGGGCTCCGTGATGACCTCCGTCCTGCCGTCCTGCTAGTCTTGGCCTCGTTGCACCGATATGGAAACCTTTGCCTGATGCCTCGGGACTCGTCGCTTGCGCTTCCCCCTTTACCACCAAAGAGGCAACGGGTACTCTGCGCCCGCTGGCGCCCGCCTGGCACTCGCCTGGCCTCGGTCGTCACGGCTCACGTCATGGGAACCTCATGAGGTGCCCGCGCCTTGATCTCTTCGCTCCTCATGAGCCGGCCTACTGAGGCCGCCCCTGAAGAGGTCTTGTGTCATCCGCCTCGCGAGGCTCGGCCCCTCGTGAAGGTCTTGAGTGTTTGCTGGTGAAGATGGGCCATACCAGGCCGCTGGAGGAGCCACGCCGTGGGCCGCAGGTAGGCAAGTCTGGGGACCCCAGTTCCCAGAAAGCTGACAGTAGCCCCCGGGCCCAAGGCGCGCTCGGACTTGGCTTTGAGGCGAAGCCAAAGGGCAAGTGTGGAGCGCCGCGGGCCCCAACCGCATGCGGCCTTGATTGATGCGTGGCGACTGACGGGACGTGGGCGTCTCCGCTTCCCCATGCTGCCTCGGCAACTGCCCCACTTGACGAGTCCCTGGTGCATGCAGAGAAAACCATCATTACCTGTGATTGTGGGGGTCGCCGGTTGGCCTTGTCTTGCTATAAATGAGGAGGGGCGGAGCCCCCGTCGCCCATCTCTTCCTGTTCCTCTCGCTTCTTCTGCTTGCTTCATTGCTAGCAGTGACCCCCATGGCGCCGGTGAAGAGGTTCTCTGCCGCAGAGAAAGGGAAGGCCCGCCAGGAGGGGCCCGGCTCGCCACCGCCCAAGAGGGGACGCGGCCGCCCACGCAAGCACGTCGCGACCCCCGCCGTGGCCCCTCGCGGCCGCGGCGGCACCTCTTCGCGCGGTGGGAGCCGCCCAGGTCATGGCAGCCCCGTCGATGGAGGGAGGCGTGCCATAGTTGCGCGGCCTCCCTGGCCGCGCTTCCACTCGGCGGAGGTGCTGCCGGAGTTCGTCGTGTGGTCGGAGAACTCGGCCGACACCTGGCTTCAGCTCCCACGCTCCTTCACCGGCGAACTGCCGGCCACGGGTCCAAGCGGTCTCTGGCTGCAGGCAAACGGCTGCTGCGGCAAGGCTTCGTGGGTCGCAGTGGAGATCTTCGTCGCGGGCAATGCAGCCCTGGCCCATGGTTGGCAGACGTTTGCCCGCGCGCGCGGCCTGGGCAGGCGGTGTACCCTCCACTTCAAGTATGACGAAAACGCAACCCTCTACATGAGGGTATTCGGGGAAGATGGTCGTCGCGTCGGATGCTGCCCTGAGGACAACGACGGTGGCGAGGTGCTCGGCCTTGGCGATGGCCGCGATGAGGGTGAAGGTGAACTCGCCCTCGGCGCCGGCCGTGGCTCGTCCAGCTACGAGAGCTCCTCCTCCGGTGACAGCTCCAGCAGCGGCGGCTATGATCAGCCGCCATGCCGCCGTGCCCGCTTCAAGGGCGGTAGCGGGTCGTCTCGTCGCCGCGCCCCAGTAAAGCATGAGGAGGGGTCTAGCTGAGTCCAGGAGGGCGTCGAGGGCCTACCCTTGTGAACCACTGCGGGAGTGCGCGCCGCTTTTGTTTTGTTCTTTCCTTTCTTCCTGCATTTCAAAAAAGAAACAAGTATGGGGCCCTGCAAGGGCGTGTAACGAACCATGATTTCCATGTCGCTATGTTATGTTTATTGTTCCTATGTCGTGTTGTGGCATTCGTGATCATGTAGGTGCAGGGGGATAACTTAGCTTGGTGAGCCCGGGGTAGTTTCACGCCTCGTGGTGCGGCTCCTGGGACCTACTGATACCTCCTAGCAGCTGGCTCAGGAGCTGTTGACCTCGGGAGTCGCCGTAAAGCTGCAGAATTTTTTTTAGGTGATCCGTTGGGTGTTTATCTTTCTCTGTGCGAGGCCCCAGCCATGGGCTAGTCATGGCCTGGTGCACCATGTCGCGGTACCCGAGGGGCACGGACTTAGGAGGAAGCGCCAAGCACGAGCTCAACCGAGGGCGGCTCGCGAAGATTAGGAGATCCGGAGCTCTCCAGCGATAGAGCTTCGGCGAGCAGTGCGCACACACCTGCCGAGCCCCCACGCGAGGCACGCGAGGGAGAGCGTCGGGCAACTGCCGCCTACCCAGGCGTAAAACAAGGAACGAGCGAATAGACAGCAAAAGGAAAGGAAAACCCAGCCGAGCAATCGATAGAGAACACCAGAACTCCAAATTCCATAAAAAGGGGCAAACCAAATACAGAAAGCAAATGAACTACCGCGTCCGGCACCTAGTCTAGTCCTCTCACCAGCGCGGAGCTAAGTGCTGCCACTAGGACGTGGGAGGGAGCCCCCGAGGCCCGCGGGCGGCACTCCTGAGACTGGGGCGTGTACAACCCCACTCATTATTACGTGAGAGTGTCACGAGCGAAGACCTTCACTGGCACTGGGCCTTGCTTCATAGGCACTTTGTCGGGGGTTGGGTGCGACATATGTCAATGGATGGCTTATCATGGTGGGAGCGAGTAGAACGTCGCCGGTGCCTGGAAGCGGAATGAGGCGTAGACACGAACGCTGGTGCACTTTACCCAGGTTCGGGGCTCTCCTAGGAGATAACACCCCTAGTCCTGCTCTGCGGAGTCTCCGCATGATCACTAAGGCACTAGTGAGTACAATGGTGCTCCTTGAGCTGTATGCTAGAGGTAGGAGAAGGCAAGGCTGGCTCTTCTCTCCCCCTAGGTGTGAGTCTAATTCTAACAGGTTCGAACCCTTTACATGGGAGCCCTGGGGGATTTATATAGGCCTACCCCCCAGGGGTACAATGGTAATCTGGCCGGGTGTAGGACCCGGCTGTAAGTCTCTCCGGTCGCCGGCTTCTCCGCCGACTGCTGGGGCCCGCCGCCTGGTGGGCCCCGCCGACTGCTCTGGTACGGAACCGATAGGCCGCCCCCGCCGCTCGCGGATCTTGCCGGCTGCTGATTACTGTAGCCGTGATGCTAATGACGCTTGCTTGGTCAGGGGAGCGTGGCTACAGTCCCGCCGTCTGGTGGGAGATCACTGTAGCCACTCCGCGTCTTATCTGGTTAATGGCGCGTGGGGCCCGGGGAAGGAGCGGGCCGGCTGCTGGGAGCCGGCCTCCCCCGGGTCCGACTGGTAAGGCTCCCGCCGTCTTCTGGGCTCTCGCTGACCGGTAAGGTCCGCCGTCTTTGGGCCGTACCGACAAGCAGTCATGGGAACAGGGCCTTGCCTGACAGGAGTGATGTCAGGGGCGGAGTGGCAACATTGCCGCGCCGGGCGGAGATCTCCGCTTGTACGGAGCACTGTGGCCATGCCCGGCCCTGGATGCGGGGGTGATGGGCTATACTGCAGCGTGACCCTGTCTTGTCATTTTAATGGGAGCGTAGACTTTGAGGGCGCCATGGGCCGACTGCTAGGAATCGGCCTCTCTGGAGGCCGCCTGCTAGGAGTCGGCCCGTCTTGGAGCCGCCTTCCTGAGCATGGCCGTCTTCCGGCAGTCGGCCGTTCAGCCAGCCGGCCACCAGAAGGCGGCGCTCTATCTTGACATCTTGAGGGGCGCAGCCGACCCGATGTCTTGAAAGGTTCTGGGGCTCGGGTTAGGCTACCCGTGGCCCATTACTTCGACAATAGTCCCCAAAGCTGGTGAGGCGCCACGGCTGAGGAGCTGAGAAGCCTCAACAGTTTCCTCCTCCGGGTGCTATGGGTGGAATCTTCATCTGACCCCTGGTAGGCCGCCTGGGGGAGTCGGCTACGTCCAGTCGGATTTATCTGGAATTTCGAATGTAACGGAGGGAACTAGGTGGCCTGCTAGCTAAGCTTCTAGGCCCGCCGCCTGGTGTGGGTGTGCCACGTGGCGCCAGCCGGCCGGGCCAGCCAGCCGGCCCACGCGCGTGATGGGACGCGACTGCGGGCTGGGCCCGCCACCACCGGGCCTCGGCACGCGAGCGGATCCACTGCGGCCGAGGCGGGCGGTTGAGTTTCCCCGCGGAGTTACTGCACGTAGTAACTCATGCGGTAATGGTGGGAGTGTGGGGTCGTGGGCACAGTTAATCCCACGATCCCACGCCCGCCCCCTCGGCTTCATAGCCCGCAGGCTATAAGTAGGGGGAGGAGGGGGAGCGGCAGAGCACGCGCGCCCCTCCAACCCGCTCTTGCCTCCTTCTTCTTCCTCTCGCCGCAGCGCCCCCGAGCCACGCCGGAGCGCTGCCGCAGCTTGTCTCCGTTGAGCTCGTCTGCCCCGAGCCCTCTTTTCCCCGCCTGTTCTCGGCTCCCTCGCTGCGCCCTTTCTTCATCGAGCTCTCCATGGCGCGCGAGCGAGGAGGAGACTGGGACAGGTCCAACGTCAATGAGGACCACATCATCTTCCTCCACGAGATGCGATGTCTTCCCGGCGCGGGCTACGTGAAGGCGCGCATGCCGCCGGAGGAGGAGATCTCGCCGGCGCCGGGGGAGGGCGAGCGGGTCATCTTCCGCTCGCACTTCATCCGCGGCTTCGGCCTGCCGGCGAGCAGCTTCCTTCGCTCGTTTCTCCAATTCTATCACCTCCAGCCTCATCACCTCACGCCCAACACCGTGATGCTCCTAGCCGCCTTCGTCACGTTGTGCGAAGGCTATCTCGGCATCCTCCCCACCATCGAGCTGTGGGGAGCATTCTTCTACACCAAGCTGGGCACCTCCGTCCGGGAGTTGGCTGCCCAGTGCGGTGCCTTCATCGCGGTTCGCTGGCTGTCGCCGAAGAACGCCTTCCCCACCATCAAGCTGCCACAGTCGGTCAAGATGTGGCAGCAATCTTACTTCTACGTGGTGAACGTGGACCCGGCCGTCGACTTTATCAACCTGCCGGCTTATGTAGCCGGCCCGCCGGCTGAGCCTCGGGCCAGCTCGGGCTACAAGTTGAAGCCGGTATCGGCAGACGGCGCCGCCGCCATCCAACAACTCCGGGAGCTGACCGCCACAGAGGGCCTCAGGGCGACCGACTTGTTGGTTGCCTTCATCGCGCGCCGGGTTCTCCCGCTCCAAGGCCAGCCGCACCTGATCAGCCGGATGAGCGGGCATCGCGACCCGTGCCGGCTGAGCACCAAGGAGATGCCGGCTGCCGAGGTCGCAAACTTGGTGAACGAGATCTCCGGCTTCAAGCTGGAGGGGTCCTGGAGCTTCGGCAAGCGGCCATATTCCCGCGCCGACCCGCCGCCCGCGGTAAGTTTCCAATTCTTTCTTTCTGGACACTCGTCCTAGTCTTGATCTTGGTCCTGATCAGTCGGCCTCTTGCCACTTGAAACAGATCTACATGTCGGACGCGACGGCCGCCGTCGTAGGGGCGGGTGGCGACTACCAGCCGGACCGGGTGGTAAGCAACATGGACGACCCCGACTTGGGGGCGGCCCCCTTGGAGGACAACGCGACGGGCGGCGTCTACGAAGCAGGCGGATCCGAAGAAGGCGGCGTCGAGACCTGGCCCGATGATGATGAGGAGGAAGAAGAACCGCGCCCTGGGTGAGGAGCCGGCAGGGCAGACGTGGGCCCCTCGGTCGAGCCGACTGCCCGAGGCGGCACGCGTAAGCGTAAGGAAGGCGCCATCTTGTTCGGCAGCGCGCCGAAGAAGGCCAAGAATCCGACCGCCGCGACCAGGCGGAAGGAGGCCACAACGAAGGCGGCCAAGTACCAGAAGCTCCCAAAGGCGCCTCCTATGGTGTCGGCGTAAGTATTCTTCCCGTGTGATCTTCTTTCTCGTTGATTCTTTCTGAATTTCCTTTGCTCTGTTTTCTTGATTTTAGGACTCCGCTCTCTCTCGAGAAGTCGGCCGCCGCCTCCATCGTTGGGTCGGTGGAAACCTCTACTACCACCTGGCGAATCAATCCCGCCGCCGACCTCCGGGAGGCGACGAAGCGAAACGCGCGGGAGGCGCGCGAGGAGCAGGAAGCCGCCCGCCTGGAGAAGGCGGAAGCAGACAAGGCGGAGGCCGCTGCCTTGAAGAAGCTGGTAGAGGCCGAGGCTGTTGCCGCGGCGAAGAAGCAGGCCGAGGAAGCCGCGCGCCGTCAGTCGGCGATATTCGTCACCCCCCTGAACTCCGCGCCACCGCCACCAGAATTCGTGGCGCCGACTGGGGGAGCCGGCGACGAGCACCCGATCATGGAGAGGGACGGCGGGGATGTCGTCATGCCAGGCGTAATCGTGCCCCCGCCGCCTCCTTCTGAGGAGGCGCGAGACAAGCAGCCGGCTGATCCACCGGCACCACCAGCCGGAGACGAGATGGCGACGAACCCAACTCCTGAGGTCCGCACCCGACGCGCCGCCGGCTCGCAAAGGCTGCTTCTGCGCCACGCCCGCAGGAGACTGCCGCCGCGAGCTCTTCAATCCCGGACGCCGAGGCGACCAGCGCCGCGCCACTGGGTGGGTGCGGGGAGGCGGGATGGGCCCTTTGAACACGGCGATCCTAGACGTCCAAGCCAAGCTTCATGCCGAGGCCGACGCTCTTAAGCATTGCAACAATGCGTTCTTGGAGTCGCGAGCAGCCGTCCGGGTATACTTCTTGCTTCTTTGTTTTTTATACTTCTCTGTGGGGGCGCGCCAGCGCACCCACTAGGTGTAGTCCCCGAGTTTCGGGCCGGCTGCTGAGCAGGCGGCTCGGAACTTTAATTTGCAAGCTCCGAGTACTAATATTATCTGATATCTTCATTGCAGGACTATCACAACCTCCATGCGACCGTCTTCAACTCAAAAGTCCAGGAGCTAACTCAACGGACCGCCGACTTGTCGGAAAGCCGGAGTAAGTCTTTGTTTCATTCTCTGCGGGGGCGCGCTGGCGCACCCGCGGGCTGTAGTCCCCTAGATTCGGGCCGACTGCTGAGCAGTCGGGCCGGATCTCCCCGGCAACTGTTCTTCTTTGGTTGGTCTTGATGACTTCTTTCTCTGCGGGGGCGCGCTGGCGCACCCGCGGGCTGTAGTCCCCGAGATTCGGGCCGACTGCTGAGCAGTCGGGCCGGATCTTCCCGGCAACTATATCTCTCTTTGTTTGATTGTTGATGTCCTTTCCTTTTTCTACTTTTGCAGAGGCCAACGCCACCCTGCAGTAGCAGCTGGGCGAAGCCAACACCGCGCTTCGTGCCGAGCAAGCTGACCGAAAAGCGTGACCGGCTGGTCACGCAACTAGCGGAGCAGGCGGAGCTTCTCAAGAAGACCCAGAAGGAGGCGGAGGACAAGGAGGCCAGTCTCCTGGCTGAGTTCGAGACCGAACGCACCGCCTGGACCGACAAGGAGGCAATGCTGACTACCGGCTTCGGCGAGATTGAAGACATGGTTGACGGTGAGCTTCCTTCTTTACTCTTCTTCGAGCCACCGACTTCTGGTCAGGGTGGCCTCTTGTTCCTAACTTTGGCTTTTTCTTTCTGTTTGAGCATACTTCTTCCCCAGTCATTCCGTCACTGCCAATCGGCCATCAAGGCCGACCGCGAAGGGCGGAGGGCGGAAGGTGCGGAGATTGCTGCCGACGCCCCCTGAACCCTCAGCGAGTAGCTTCTCAGCATCCAGGCCCATCTCCAGCCGGCTCACCGGATGCTGCGCCGTCTTCAACGTGTCGGTGCCCAGGCGATCGTCGCCCTGTGGCCGGACATGCCGGCACCGCGCACTCCCAGTCGGACTGCCGACTGGCTAGAGGTGGCGGCCGGCCGTCTTGAGGCCTGGAAGGGCTCCTCGGGCCAGGCTGGAGCACGCCGGGCCTTGGAGTTCGTCAAGGCATGGTACCTTGGGCTGAATCTATCCCAGTTGACCATGTTTCGACAGGAGGCCCAGGAGGAGCTGGTGGTGGTGGAGGATGTTCTTGTCAAGCGGGCGGCGGCAATCGCCGAGTACACCAACACCAGCATCTTCATCCCGGAGCAGGACGAGAACGGCGCCGAGGCGCCACCAGAATGGTTCGGGCTGAACCCGGAGGACGGCGAGGACTCGGCCGAGGTGATCGACTCCAGTGGCAAGGAAGAAGACGAGGAGGAGGAAGGTGAAGAGGAGGCGCCAGAGGTCGGAGCGGACGGCCAGCCTCAGCTCGACCGCGTCTCCAGCAACGAGCCACGCCCGAGCGAGCTGGCTGCTACTGAAGGCGACCAAGCGGAGACTGACTAGCCGGCCGCTCCACCAACCGGCACCACCGACTCCACCGTTCCACCGAACCCGTCTGCTGCTCCCTAGGCTGCCAATTTATCTCTATTTTTTCCTGCTTATCAGTCTCGATAGACTTTGTTAACTTCGCATAATTCCACCCGCGGGGTGTATTTCAAACTTCCGTTGAATGCTGGCCACGGGCCTTTTTGATGTGTAAATATATTTGTCGAATTCTATCTTTCCTTGCTTTCTGGTCTTTTGGCTTTTTTCCTTTGCCGCCTTCCCTTGGTTGCCGTCTTGCCAGCTGAACAGCCGCTCTGCGGACTGTGGTTGGGTCAAGTACTTAGCCAGTTTTGGGGAGGCAAGTACTTAGCCGGTTAGAGTTTTCTAGCAAGCTAAGTAGAAGCCTGCCGGCCGGCTGCTCAGCAGCCGGTCGGCGACGCGGGAAGCCGGCTTGAACTATGTGCATGCTTTGGATCCTTTGCCACTTTTCATGCGGACACTCTTTCTGCCTTTACTCCTGCCCGCCGGACAGCCGCCCTGCGAGCTGCGGCTTCTGGCAGGAGAGGGCTTAAGTGCCAATGCATTACTTGTCCGGCTGCAGGAAGCATTACATAGCACAAGGCGGCAAGTCCCCGAGTTGACTAGTCGAACCCGGTGCTAGACGGACTAATGAAATATCACAGTGACAGGCATAAACTTATCATATGGATAAAAGAGGGCAGTTCCCGAGCTTTCCTCGGGGAACCCGGAGTGTTCATACTTAATACAAAAAGTTGGCGTGGTACATACTGCGTCAACTGTAAAAACCTTCGAAGGAGGTTTGCATTCCATGGTCGCTCCGTCTCCTTGCCGGAGTCATCTCTTTTGCCTGCTCGAGGCTTCTGAGCGTTGATGAGGTTGTAGGAGTCGTTGCCCAACACCTTGCTGATGATGAAGGGGCCTTCCCAAGGTGCCGAGAGCTTGTGTTGGCCGGCTGTTCGCTGGATCAGTCGGAGCACAAGTTCGCCCTCTTGGAAGGATCTTGGCTTGACCTTCCGGTTGTAGTATCGGCGCAGGCTCTACTGGTATATGGTGCACCAGCTGAGTGCCAACAGCTGGCCCTATTCCTGCAGATCGACACCGTCTTGTCGTGCTTCTTCTGCCTCCTCTTTGATGTACATGGTGACTCAAGGGGAGTCGAATTCTATGTCCGTCGGGATGACGACTTCGGCACCATAGACGAGGAAGAAAGGCGTGAAGCCGGTTGACTTGTTCAGAGTTGTGCGCAGGCTCCAGAGGACGGCCGGCAGCTCATCGGGCCAACAGCCGGCCAAGCGCTCCAAAGGCTCGACCAGTCGGGGCTTGATGCTGGACAAAATGAGGCCGTTTGCTCGCTCCACTTGGCCGTTTGACTATGGATGGGCAACGGAAGCTAAGTCCAGTCGGATACCCCGCGTCGCGCAGAAATGGGCCAAGGCTCCTTTGGCAAAGTTTGTGCCATTGTCGGTGATGATGCTGTGTGGTATGCCATACCGGATGGTGATGTCAGAGATGAAAGTCATATCAGTCGGACCATTCAATTTCTTAATTGGCTTTGCTTCTATCCACTTGGTGAACTTGTCCACCGCAACAAGCAGATGAGTCATGGCGCCACGCGCCGTCTTGAATGGTCCCACCACGTCTAGGCCCCAGACGGCAAAGGGCCAGGCAATGGGGATAGTCTTGAGTGCAGAAGCCGGCTGATGTGGTTTGGAGCGGAACTTCTGACACCCTTTGCATTTCTGGACCAATTCTTTGGCGTCTTTTAGAGCAGTCGGCCAGAAAAAACCGTGGCAGAAAGCTTTGGCCACGAGTGCTCTTGAAGCCGCGTGGTGACCACACTCGCCTTGATGGATATCTTTGAGGATTGCTTGGCCTTGCTCCGGCTCTACGCAGCGCTGGTAAACACCAGTGAAACTGCGCCTCACAAGTTCTCTGTTGACTATGGTGTATGCTGCTGCCCGGCATTGCACTTGTCGGGCCGAGATCTCATCAGTCGGCAGCTCTTTGTTTACCAGAAAGTTGAGGATGGGCTGGGCCCATGAAGGTGCTGCAATTTCTTCGACTGCTAGGACTGCTACTTGCACGAGGGCGGTTGGGCCGGGAGGCGGCGGGTTGGAGTCGGCTGCCACTTGCTGAGTCGATGAAGTCCCCGGGCCGACTGTTGCAGTCCGCGGGCCGGGTGCGGCTGCTGCAGTCCCCGGGTCGCCTGCCGAATTCCCCGTGCCGGCTGCTGGGGTCCTCAAGTCGGATCCGACTGCTTCAGGAGGAGCCGGCACAAAGATGGAATCTAACTCTGGCTATGGCTTGACGGACGGCTTAAGGAGGCGTTGTAGGGCGACGCCCGCTGGTATTGCTTGCCGGGTGGAGCCGATCCGTGCCAAGGCATCAGCTTGCTCATTGTCATTTCTTGGCACATGGAGAAACTCGCAGCCTTCAAAGTATCCACTGAGTTGTTGTACCAGGAAGCGGTAGCTCGCCATGTTTGCATCCTTGGCGTCCCAATCACCTGATGACTGCTAGACCACCAAGTCGGAATCTCCATAACACAGGATCCGGCAAATGCCGAGTTCCTTGGCAAGCCGGAGCCCGTGAATGAGTGCTTCGTATTCAGCAACGTTGTTGGAGGCGGCAAAGTGAATTTGCAGCACATATCTGAGCTTGTCGCCTTTGGGAGAGGTGAGGACGATACCGGCTCCCAAACCGGTGCGCATCTTGGAACCATCAAAGTGCATTCGCCAATGGGTGGAGTCTGGCGCTGGTGCCAAGTACTGGGTCTCGGCCCAGTCGACGAGGAAGTCGGCCAGTGCTTGTGACTTGATGGCGGTGCGAGGCTGGTAGTAGATGGTGTAGTGGGCCAAATCTATGGCCCATTTGTCCACTCAGCCTGAGGTATCTCGGCTTCCAATGATCTCGGCAAGGGGAGCGGTGCAGACCACAGTGATTGGGTGCTCTTGAAAATATGGCTTCAATTTCTTGGCGGCAAAGTGCACGCCATAGCACATCTTCTGGTAGTGGGGGTAGTTTTGCTTGGAGGTGGACAACACTTCACTCAGGTAATACACCGGCCTCTGGACTGGTAGTGCTTTGCCTTCTTCCCTGCGTTCCACCACTATGACTGTGCTGACCACCCGGCTGGTGGCGGCGATGTAGAGGAGCATGGGCTCCTTAGGAGTCGGAGCCGCCAGGACAGACGGAGTGGTCAACATCTTCTTGAGCTGGAGAAAAGCTTCATCCGCCTTGTCATTCCACTCAAAAAAGTGGTCTTCTTCATGAGCTGGTACAGTGGAAGACTTTTCTCGCCCAGCCGACTGATCAAACGGCTAACGGATGCCAAGCAACCGGTGAATTTTTGCAGGTCCAGCAGTCGGGTGGGTACTTCCGTCCTCTCGATGGCCTTGATCTTCACAGGGTTGCACTCTATGCCACGCTCTGAGACCAGAAAGCCAAGAAGCTGGCCGGCTGGCACTCCAAAGACGCATTTCTCCGGGTTGAGCTTGATCTGAAATCGGCCCAAATTCTCAAAGGTCTCCTTGAGGTCTTCTAGCAGCGTTCCACGCTTCTCCGTCTTCACCACAACATCGTCCACATAGACGTGGGCGTTTCCGCCGAGTTGCTTGAGGAGACACTTCTGCATGCAACGCTGAAAGGTGGCGCCGGCATTCCTCAAGCCGAACGTCATGGTCAGGTAGCAGAAGGCTCCGAATGGCGTGATGAAGGCGGTCTTCAGCCTGTCGGCCGGGTTCAGCTTGATCTGATGATATCCTGAGTATGCATCCAAAAAGCTCAACAGCTCGCATCCGGCTGTGGAGTCTATCACTTGGTCAATTCTTGGTAAGTCAAAGGGGTCTTTGGGGCATGCTTTGTTGAGGCTGGTATAATCAATACACATGCGCCACTGATTGTTCTTCTTCAGCACTAGGACTGGGTTAGCTAACCACTCTGGAAAGAACACCTCCATGATGAAGCCGGCTGCTAGAAGCCGAGCTATCTCTTCTCCAACAACTCTTCTCTTCTCCTCCGACAGGCGGCACAAGGGCTGCCTGACTGGCTTGGCATCAGACCGGACGTGTAGCTTGTGCTCGGCGAATTCCGTCGGAACACCTGGCATGTCCTTGGGAGACCATGCAAAGATGTCCCGATTCTCATGGAGGAAATCAACGAGCTCGCCTTCCTATTTGCTGTCAAGGTTTGCACCTATGACAGCGTGCCTTTCCGGGTGCTCCGGGTCCAAGGGTATCTTCTTTGTTTCCTTTGCCGGCTTGAACGAGCCCTCAGCTTCCGACTCCTTGGGGTTGGGTGATATTTTCGGCTGCTTGCTGGCCGTTGCCACAACCCAGTCAAGGAGCCGCTTCTCAGTAGCGATCACGAGGGACTCGGCCAACTGGCTGCTCTTTGCTGCGCAGGTGGACGACTTCTTGTAGTCTCCTGCTATGGTCAGGATTCCCTTGGAGCTCGGCATCTTCATCTTCAGGTAAGCATAGTGGGGGACCGCCATAAACTTGGCCGGGGCAGGCCGGCCAAGCAATGCATGATAAGGGCTCTCGAGGTCCACCACCTCAAACCAGACTGGCTCTTGGCGGAAATGATTTTTGTCCCTGAAGAGGACATCTATCTGAGTCTTGCCGATTGGTGAGCAGGAAAGGCCTGGAACAATGCCATGGAAAACAGTCCGGCTGGGCTGAAGATGTCTCTGCTTGATTCCCAACTTCTCCATGGTATCTTTGTACAGGATGTTGATGCTGCTGCCGCCATCTATCAGAACTCGGGAGAAGCGAGCAGCTCGCCTCTTCGTGGCAAAGGTGGCATCCAACACCAGAGCATAAGAGCCGGGATTGGGCATCACCTCCGGGTGGTCGGCTCTACTCCAGCTGATGGGCTTCTCAGACCAGTGCATGAATTCAGGGGTCTCTGGTGCTACTGCATTCACTTCTTGTTGCTGCTGCCGTCTGCTGCGCTGTCGTCGGCCACGCTGCTGAACACGACGTAAGGTCCATGCTCTTCAGGGTACTCATCTTGTATCGCGCCGACTGGCCGAACCGCCGGCTGCTGAGGAGGAGGAGGCGGCATGCCGGCAGGCGGAGGGCGCTGGAGTCCGTCACCCTTGGCGATCCTGGTGAGCCAGTAGCACTTCTGAGTGGTGTGGTTGGATGGCTTCGCGCCGCTGTGGAACTTGCAGGGTGCATTGAGGGTCTGCTCGTACGAGAAGGCGGGCAACCAGTTGGGCTTGCCGCCCTTCTAGCGCTTGGGAGGAGGCTGCCCTTCCGGCTGCTGATCTTCGACTGTTGCCACCTGCCGGCTTGTGGAAACCGGCTGCATGGCCTTGCGCTTGCTGTCGTTTGGTTGCTATCGCCGACTGGCGTCACCAGCCGGGGTACGAGGAGCTTGAGGGGCCACCTTGCCCGACGCGTTAACTTGGATCTCCGTCTTCATGGAGGAGTCGGCCGTGGCGTACTTGTCTGCTATGATCAGCAGTTCGTCGAGGGTCGCCGGCTCGTCGCAGAGGAGCTTGTGCTTGAGGAGGGTGCCCTCTCGGCACCCGGCAGTGAAGTGCTCGATGGCCTGCACCTCGTGCACGCCCTCGCAAGTGTTGTGCAGCTCGGCCCAGCGCGTGAGATAGTCGCGAGTTGACTCGTTGGGGCCTTGGACGCACAAGGAGAGCTGGCGAGGCTTGGGCGGCCGCTTGTACATGCTGGTGAAGTTGTGGATGAAGGCTTCGGTGAAATCAACCCAGCTGTTGATGCTTCGGGGCTTCAGGCTGTTCAGCCATGTCCGGGCTGTGCCCTGGAGCATGAGCGCAACGTACTTTACGGCAATGCGCTTGTTGCCGTTCGCAATGCCGACGGCTGTGGAGTAGTCGACCAGCCAGTCCTCCGGCTTCATGGAGTTGGTGTAGTTGGGTGTATCTCTCGGGAGCATGAACCCTTTGGGGAAAGGTTCGTCTCGGATGCGGGGGCCGAAGCAAGGCGGACCCAGCTCATCTTCTTCTTCTAGCGCCAGGGATCGATTGAGGGGATCGATCCGGTGGCGGGCATCGTTTTCTCCGATTCCTTCTCGGTGGCCAAGGCGGTCACCGAGTGATGGGTGATCAATAGGCGGCGGGGAAATGCGTCTCTCCCTGCAGGGAGGAGGAGGCGGACAGTCGTCTCACTGCTGCACTGCTCTTGGGCGGCTGTCTTGGTCGCGCTCGATGGTGATGCGAGTCCGGCTGCGGCTAGCAGCCGGCTCCTTGTCTCTTCTGTCGTGAACGCCACCAGTCGACGTCCGGGATGTCACACCTTGGTCTCAGCGAGGAGGCGGGTCGTCGTTTCGCCGGTTGGGCGCTTCAGTGCGGCACCCGGCCTCTTGCTGCTCAGCAGCCGCGTCGAGGAGCTGCTGGACTTGCTCTGTCATGTGGCGATGCTCGTCGCCCTCGAGCTTGTCTAGCTCGTTTGCTGCCACCTGGGCAGCTCCTATGTTCTCCACAGGCGTGGCGTAGACGGGACGATCAGTCCCGAACATGCTGGCGATGGTCGCGCCACGCTGCCGGATCTGGCCAATGCGGCTAGGCCCACCAGGGGCCGGCGTGCCACCGACGGCACGGTCCATCTCACGCTGGTAAGCCTCTGAGAGGCGTTTCATGCTGGCCAGCCGGTTGGCGCTCTTGACGAGCTGGACGCGGCGTGCCTCCAGCGTCTCGGCGTCGGCGTCTTCCGGGATGGGCGCAGTCAGGTCTTGCATCGCCGCCTGCAACGGATCCTGGCCACCTCCGCCAGAGTGCTCGCCGTGGCTGATGACGAGCACTTCCGTGACGGTGCTGCCACCACTGTCTGCGCGAGGAAGCGGCTCGTCATAGACCACCAAGTTGGTGGGGAACACGTCGAGCGACGCCGTGTCGGAGTCGACCAACATTGGGTCGGTGGAGCCAACCGACTCCAAGTCAACAGTAGGCTCGCTGGTGACATGGAGCTGATCGAGGAGGCTCACGAGGCTTCTCTCGGGGCCATCGGTGCCCGCATCGGACGCGGGCTCGTCGGAGAGGCGAATCTCGCCCACAAGATCGGCGAGGAAGCTCGCCGCGCAGGCGACCTCCGCGCCGTGCAGTGCGTCGGTGCAGACGCCGTCCGGCGTGCCGGGCTGGCTGCGTCGCCAGGCAGGAACAGGGTTCCCATCCAGAACAAGTCTCCGGGAGACGGTGCAGCTCGCCCCACGGTGGGCGCCAAATGTCGGGTGTTGGGTGCGACATATGCCAATGGATGGCTTATCATGGTGGGAGCGAGTAGAATGTTGCCGGTGCCTGGAAGCCGGATGAGGCGTAGACACGAACACCAGCGCACTTTACCCAGGTTCGGGGCTATCCTAGGAGATAACACCCCTAGTCCTGCTCTGCGGGGTCTCCGCATGATCACTAAGGCACTAGTGAGTACAATGGTGCTCCTTGAGCTGTATGCTAGAGGTAGGAGAAGGCA
This sequence comes from Aegilops tauschii subsp. strangulata, assembly GCF_002575655.3. NCBI lineage: Eukaryota > Viridiplantae > Streptophyta > Magnoliopsida > Poales > Poaceae > Aegilops > Aegilops tauschii. Next base: position 287,225,424 of record NC_053035.3, read on the forward strand.
AGGCTGGCTCTTCTCTCCCCCTAGGTGTGAGTCTAATTCTAACAGGTTCGAACCCTTTACATGGGAGCCCTGGGGGGTTTATATAGGCCTACCTCCCAGGGGTACAATGGTAATCCGGCCGGGTGTAGGACCCGGCTGTCAGTCTCTCCGGTCGCCGGCTTCTCCGCCGACTGCTGCGGCCCGCCGCCTGGTGGGCCCCGCTGACTAGTCTGGTACGGAACCGACAGGCCGCCCCCGCCGCTCGCGGGTCTTGCCGGCTGCTGATTACTGTAGCCGTGATGCTAATGACGCTTGCTTGGTCAGGGGAGCATGGCTACAGTCCCGCCATCTGGTGGGAGATCACTGTAGCCACTCCGCGTCTTATCTGGTTAATGGCGCGTGGGGCCCGGGGAAGGAGCGGGCCGGCTGCTGGGAGCCGGCCTCCCCCGGGTCCGACTGGTAAGGCTCCCGCCGTCTTCTGGGCTTTCGCTGACCGGTAGGGTCCACCGTCTTTGGGCCGTACTGACAAGCGGTCGTGGGAACAGGGCCTTGCCTGACAGGAATGATGTCAGGGGCGGAGTGGCAACAGTGCCGCGCCGGGCGGAGATCTCCGCCTGTACGGAGCACCGTGGCCATGCCCGGCCCTAGATGCGGGGGTGATGGGCTATACTGTAGCCTCACCCTATCTTGTCATTTTAATGGGAGTGCAGACTTTGAGGGCGCCATGGGCCGCCTGCTAGGAGTCGGCCTCTCTGGAGGCCGCCTGCTAGGAGTCGCCCGTCTTGGTGCCGCCTTCCTGAGCATGGCCGTCTTCCGGCAGTCGGCCGTTCAGCCAGCCGGCCGCCAGAAGGCGGCACTCCGCGAGGTACGCCTCCATGTGCTCGTCCTTCGGCTCGTACACCTTGTTGGAGAAGTTGACGAGGAGCTGCGAATCACCCTTGATGGTGAGACATTTTACCCCCAAGGCCACCATTGCCTTAAGGCCAGCGATGAGGCCTTCGTACTCCGCGATGTTGTTGGAGACCTTCTTGCCCTGCTGGAAGCAGAGCTGCATGGCGTAGTAGAGCTTGTCCTGAGTGGGCGAGATCAGCACTGCTCTAGCCCCCGCGCCCTGGCGTGTGAACGCGCCGTCGAAACACATGACCCAGCCATCTGGCGCTTCACTTCCCAGTGAGAGGGATCGGTCCTCGCTTGCTTCAAACCCCGGGGCATCGGTCCACTCTGCCACGAAGTCGGCGAGCGCGGCTCCCTTGATGACTCCGGTTGTGCTGAACTCCAGCTGGTATGCTTGCAGCTCGGTGTTCCATTCGGTGACTCTTCCAGCAGCGTTGGGGCTCCAGAGTACCCTCTCCAACGGGTAGGCCGAGACGACCTTGATTGGGTGACCTTGGAAGTAATGACGCAGTTTGCGCAAGGCCACCAAGAGCGCGAGCAAGAGCTTCTGAGGCATGGGGTACCGTGCCCTCGCATCCCGCAGTACCGTGCTGACGAAGTACACAGGGTGCTCGACAAGGGCGTGAGCATTGATGGAGCCTGTGTCTAGCGGAGGTTGGGGCGTCTCCTAAGGTGATGGGACCCCAAGAGCCCGGTCGCCCACTGGGGCCTCTGTAGGCCCGAGAACGCCGCCTTGCTGGGCCTGATCACTCGTTGGCGTTGTTTGCAGCCTTTGCGGTGTCCTCTTGGTGCCTATCGCCCCGGCTGGAGATGCGGCACGACGTGGCGGACTCTTGGCCTGGCGCTCTTCCCGGACCGCCACTAGCGCCGTGCTAGCGGAGTAGGGAGTGGCGGCAAGGTAAAGCACCATGGGCTCAAGGGGACGAGGCGCACCATCACCGGAGGGCTGGTCAGGTATCTCTTGAGGTCTTGAAACACCAGGTCGGCCTCCGGGGTCCAATCGAACGGGCCCTTCTTCTTCATGAGTTTGAAGAATGGCAGGGCGCGCTCCCCCAGCTTAGAGATGAAGCGCCCTAGCGAGGTCATGCAGCCTGCAAGCTTCTGCATTTCGTTGAGAGTTTGTGGTGGGCTCATGTCTTCTATCGCCTTGACCTTCTCGGGGTTAGCCTCGATCCCCCTGTGGGACACGAGGAAGCCCAGCAGCTTGCCGGAGGGAACACCGAACACGCACTTCTCTGGGTTGAGACGCAGGTCCACCTGACGCAGGCTTGCGAAGGTCTCCTCCAGGTCCTGAATCTGGGTCCTCGCCTCCCGAGATTTCACCACGATGTCGTCGAGTAGGCCTCAGCGTTCCTTCCAAGCTGCTGACCTAGGGCGATGTGCATCAGCCGTTGGAAGGTTGCCCCTGCGTTGCGCAGCCTGAATGGCATGCAAGTGTAGCATTACACCCCACATGGGGTCGGGAAAGCCGTCTTCTCCACATCCTCCACCGCCACCTGATCTGGTGGTAGCCCGAGAAAGCGTCTAGGAAAAACAGCAGGTCGCACTCGTCAGTGGAGTCGACAATCTGGTCGATGCGCGGAAGCGGGAATGGGTCCTGGGGACAGACTTTGCTGAGGTTGGTGAAGTCGACTGCTACCTCTTGAGCATTGCGTTGGTTATCCCTTGAGGAGGAAAGGGTGATGCAGTAAAGTAGCGTATGTATTTCCCTCAGTTTTTGAGAACCAAGGTATCAATCCAGTAGGAGACCACATTTGAGTCCCACACACCTACACAAACAAATAAGAACCTCGCAACCAACGCGATAAAGGGGTTGTCAATCCCTTCACGGTCACTTACGAGAGAAAGATCTGATAGATATGATAAGGTAATATGTTTGGTATTTTTATAATAAAGAGAAATAAAGATGCAAAGTAAAATAAATGGCAATAGAAATAGCTAAGTATTGGAAGATTAATATAATAGAAAATAGACCCGGGGGCCATAGGTTTCACTAGTGGCTTCTCTCAAGAGCATAAGTATTACGGTGGGTGAACAACTTACTGTCGAGCAAGTGATAGAATTGAGCATAGTTATGAGAATATCTAGGTATGATCATGTATATAGGCATCACGTCCGCGACAAGTAGACCGAAATGATTCTGCATCTACTACTATTACTCCACACATCGACCGCTATTCAGCATGCATCTAGAGTATTAAGTTCATAAGAACAGAGTAATGCTTTAAGTAAGATGACATGATGTAGAGGGATAAACTCATGCAATATGATATAAACCCCATCTTTTTATCCTCGATGGCAACAATACAACACGTGTCGTTTCCCTTACTATCACTGGGATCGAGCACCGCAAGATTGAACCCAAAGCTAAGCACTTCTCCCATTGCAAGAAAGATCAATCTAGTAGGCCAAACCAAACTGATAATTCGAAGAGACTTGCAAAGATAACCAATCATACATAAAAGAATACGGAGGAGATTCAAATATTGTTCATAGATAAACTTGATCATAAACCCATAATTCATCGGTCTCGACAAACACACCGCAAAAGAAGATTACATCAAATAGATCTCCAAGAGAATCAAGGAGAACTTTGTATTGAGATCCAAAGAGAGAGAAGAAGCCATCTAGCTAATAACTATGGACCCGAAGGTCTGAGGTAAACTACTCACACATCATCAGAGAGGCTACGGTGTTGATGTAGAAGCCCTCCGTGATCAATGCCCCCTTCGGCAGGACGCTGGAAAAGGCCCCAAGATGGGATCTCACGGGTACAGAAGGTTGCGACGATGGAATTAGGTTTTCGTGGATGCCCTTGGTGGTTTGGGGGTACGTAGGTTTATATAGGAGGAAGAAGTACGTCGGTGGAGCAACATGGGCCCCACGAGGGTGGAGGGCGCGCCTGGGGGGGGGGGGTTGGCGCGCCCCCTGCCTCGTGCTCTCCTCGTTGCTTTCTTTACGTGGACTCCAAGTCCTCTGGATCACGTTTGTTCCGAAAATCACGTTCCCGAAGGTTTCATTCCGTTTGGACTCCGTTTGATATTCTTTTTCTGCGAAACACTGAAATAGGCAAAAAAATAGCAATTTGGGCTAGGCCTCCGGTTAATAGGTTAGTCCCAAAAATAATATAAAAGTGTATAGTAAAGCCCATTAAACATCCAAAACAGAATATAATATAGCATGGAACAATCAAAAATTATAGATACGTTGGAGACGTATCATCGACACACATGCGCTCTTTCCCGCCTTTCTTTGGCACGACGACGGGGTTCGCCAGCCACTCCGTGTACCAAACCTCACAAGTGACACCTGCTGCCTCCAGCTTGCGGGTTTCTTTGACGATGAAGGACTGCTTCTCTGTGGACTGTCGCCGCGCCTTCTGCTTCACAGGGCGGACATTGGGGCACACCCTTAAGTGATGCCCGATCACCCCCCTCGGCACCCCTACCAGCTGCTTGGGTTCCCAGGCGAATACCTCCTTGTTCGCGTGCAAGAACTTCACCAATGCCTCCTCTTGATCTGGGTTGATGTCGGCGCCTATGGTGAAGGTGGCTCCTGAGGGCTCACCTTCCTCGACCGGTACTTGCTTTGTTTCGGCCCGGCTTTGAGTGAACAGCTGCTTCTTCTTCGCCAGTGCGGCCTCCTTAGCTCCGGGGGTGGTCTCGTCGGTCGGGCATGCCGCCGCGGCGGTTTTGAGGGCAAGCTTGAGCGCCGCCAGAGCCTCCTTGGTGTCCCCAACTATGGTGAGGACGTCCTTGCTCCCGGGCATCTTCATGAGGTTGTAGGCCGGATGACTTGCCGCCATAAACTGAGCCAGGGCCGGGTACCCGAGGATGGCGTTGTATGGGAGGCCAATGCAAGCGATGTCGAAGTCGATCAACTCGGTGCGGTAGTTGTTGCGGGTGCCGAAGGTCACGGGGAGGCGGATCTACCCTAGGGGGCTGGTGAAGCCGCTGCCGACCTCAGAGAAGGGCTTGCTAGGGCGGAGCCGTTCGAGTGGTATGTGGAGCAGGCTAAAGACCTCCACGAAGAGCATGTTGAGGCCGGCGCCGCTGTCGATGAGGGTCTTGGTAACAGCTACGTTGCAGATGGTGGGCATGCAAAGCATTGGGAGCACACCCGAGCCGATGGTGGTGATGGGGTGATCCCCCGAGTCGAAGGTGAGGTCGGCCTTGGGCGCCGCCCATCCTAGAGGAGTTCCCTACCGCACAGAGGCGGCGCTAATTTGGCGGAAAAACTGCTTGGCATGGCGGCCCGAGGGTGATGCCTGCGAGCCACCGAGGAGGGCCGCGACGGTGATCTCCGATGGTGCCGCGAAACGTGCGACGAAGAGGCCGCGCAGCTCTTCCCAAGTGTCCACGGAGGACCCTGGCAGGTTGAGCAGCCAGGCGCGTGGCGCGCCCGCGAGGGCCATGTGGAACCAGTTCGCCATGACTTTGTCGTCACCTCCTGCTTCCAGGACAGCCTCCTCGTAAGCCAGCAGGAAGGCCGACGGATCCGCCGCACCATCGTAGCGCGGTGGCATCTCCGGCTTGAACTTGGATGGCCAGTGCACCCGCTGACAGTGTCCTGGACTAGGGGGTACTCACTACATTGTCTCCCGACCAGCTGGATCGGGCCGAGGACCCCCATGGTGGTTCACTATTGGGCCAGTTCGGACAACCCATGCCGCATACAAGGAGGATTCCACAAGACTTGGCGCCCAAGACAAGGACTCCTCTAAACCCTAGGCCTATGGTGCATATATAAACCGAGGCCAGGCTAGTCAATAGACAATCACATATTCATTAGATCAATCTCGTGGTAGATACATGTACTCTTTACTACACCCCATATGAATATAATGAAAAGCAGGACGTGGGGTTTTACCTCCATCAAGAGGGCCCGAACCTGGGTAAAATCCCGTGTCCATGTTACCATCGCTCCAAGACGCCTAGCTTAGGACCCCTACTACGAGATACGCCGGATTTAACACCGACATTGGTGCTTTCATTGAGATCCCGCTGGGTGATTGTCACGGATTGATGAGATAATCAGGTGATATTTTTTCAATTAGAGCGGATCTGCGCAAGTTTTGGTGAGAATTTTTCATCGCCGGTTTGCAAACTTTGTTCACAGATCAAGTTGAGATCAAGGTCTGAAGAATTTGCTAGAACGGAGCGCTCGTATTGCAGCATCGGGATCTTATTGCAGTCCAGAGATCGGCAAACGGCGGTGTCCGAACGAAGCGGTGAGCGCATCCGAGATCAATCATGTGCTGGCTCCTATACAGCCCCAATCCCGAGGAGTGCCAAGGACAGGCCAGTGCCATACGCAGCCGAGGACGCTCCACAGCCGCGGCCGGCCATCCAGGGAGATTTCTCCTCTTTTGTCTTTTTCCTTTCTATATGCCCTTTTCCTTTTCTGCGCATGGATGGTCACCGTCGTCCACTTACGGTAGTATTTCCTTTTTGCTGCTTCCGTACGCCGAAGTGCTAACGACAATCGATGATCAGTTTTGCAGGAAGGCTTAGTTGACAAATACTGCTATTTAACTAGTAGTACTGCGCGTTTCTGATGAATACTGTCAGTATAGATCGGCGCGATGCTCAGGGAGATACTCCATCCTCCCTTTTCTCTTTATTGTATTTAATTAAAGCATGGCGACAACTTTTGTCTAGTGGTTTGTCTTCCATGCATGTTGCACGTACTAGATTGATTGGTTTAACCTTAACGTGAGTAGTAGTACTACTACTTGGACTACTCGCTAGCATAGGCGTGAGAGGCTAGATCCCCTGTGCCATATTGATTTGAGTCCCATGACTAATTGCTGCATCATCCGCTGTTACCTCACAAAATCAGATTTATCTGTGATCAAGGTCCGAAGGAAAATTGCTACGTGAGCAACATTCTGCGTTCTACCGCGGCAGGAAGATCGGCAGACTGCGACGTCTAATCGTCGCAACTGCACCCCATCGCGATCAATTGGGTACTGGCCTCGTTTGTCGCGCATCACCGGGTCCGAGGAGTATGCGCTGAGCACGTCCTGTACCATGCAATTACAGGCCGAAGACACTCCCGCACGGGCTGTGGCCATCAGGGATGCTAGTTTTTGCAGCACGACTTGTTAAGTCTAACTGATGAGCAGTGCAAACTAGCTTTGCATTAACCGGCGTTTGGTCTGTGCGTCTTCGTCCGCAGTCTTACGAAATTGCATCTGCAAACAGACCTCGGCTCTCAGGTTATATTTCTCTAATTATTTACTTTGCTTAAATTAATTTTAAGTGGAGGATTTTTTAAAATTATTATTATTATTATTATTATTATTATTATCTCTAGCTTGCACTATTTCATCTGTGCAGGCAATTGACTTAGACCGGGCCGCGCTGTCACCTCGACGTGCCGACGCCCTCGCCCCACTTTCATCGACCAAATTGTGTTGTCAATTTGCTGACGTAGGGACTCCGTCGTCACATTATCGACCTGCTCCGTCAACTTGGTCGGACTGGGGATTTCGCCTCATCACTTCGGAATGCCGAACTCCTCGCTCGACCGTGCCATGTGACAACTTCGGAATGCCGAACTCCTCGCTCGGCCGTGCTATGTCACCACTTCGGAATGCCGAGCTCTTCGCTCCGCCAACTCGGAATAGGCTTGGGGGCTGGGACCTTGTGCCGGCGTAAGCTCGGGCCGCACATCGATACCAAGCACATTAACCAGCTAAGTCGCTTTCATGCTTAACAACTTTCAGTTTTAAATTTTGTTCGGTTCGACCAAGCATTATACTTTTTTGGTAAAAAGTTGTATGTGAAAAACTTCCTTGTCAAAACTTTGTTTGTGACACACAAATTCAAATACCCCATTTACTTGGGGGCTTCCTTTATGAAGCCTTTCCTCTTGCATATGATTATACTTGTATGGCTTCGTTCCTTGTTCGTGTATTACGCCACAATATGCACCATGTTGACTTACGTGTTCTGCAAGCTGGGTTGCCTTGCTCCTGTGTTTACCCCTACGTTCCCGATTGTTCGGCTAGGGAGTAAAGGGAGCACCTCAGCAATTGTCACGATCGGGTCATCCGAGCTCGGACCTCAGACGGGGTGAAGCCGAAAGCTAGCGCTCTTATTGTTTTCAATCATGGTCAGGCAAACAACGGAACTCATGAGTACAAAAAATCTATTACACAAGTCTCATAGTAAGAATGAGCAACCGAAGAAAGGTATCGGTGGGGGTAGTATTTTCTTCGAAGATGCTTCTTACACTTCGTCAGTAATATAGCATAAGTTCCCTGAGCGCGCTTTGTCTGTTACAGCCTTATGGCCTGATTGCCTGGTTATCGGAAACACCGTCGATACTCTCGACAGGTGGAGTACATAACACTTTTCGGCCCTTGACCGAAGAGGGAGAAGCCGACGATCGGTTAAGACGCGTTTAAAGTTTGGGTGAACACAGATATGATATAAGTACTTCGGTACATACAATCATTATACATAAAATTCTTTTACCCAAGTCACTTGGGGGCTCTTAAATTAGTATGAGCTGTTTTATAATAAGTGTCTGCCTAGTCGTTGCAAAATCTATTTCTATCACTCCTTTTTTTTGACGCGAGTGTGTGGTCAATAGCCGGGGAGCCTAATTTCTCTCTCAAAGCCGCTAGAGTTTAGTTTGCTAAACTGGCCTAACGAGAAGTACTCCGCCTTCGGGATAGGAGGTTGAAGCTGTAGGCTGACCCGCTTTAAGTCTTGAGATAGGATGTGTCATGTTATAGCACGACAGAAGCACAATTTTTTTTTCTAAGGCCAATTTTCGGATTGGCACCAAACACTTGATCTAGTTCGGACGTCAAGTTTTTACTGAAGTTTTTGGTCTTCCAAGCCTATGGCACTTTTAAACTATTAGTGTGTTTCCAGCATAAGTGTCGCAATGCAACGCCAGACAGCTTTAGAGATTCGGCAAAAACATTCTCGGATATTGCTATATATGCATCGGTTTCGAATTGTGTCTTCGGTCAATAGTTGGGTTGCCCGGCTCCTGTGCTTGCCTCATACTTTCCGCTTTGTTCGGCTAGGTGTGCAAAGGGAGAGCCACTGCGATTGTGCTTCCAGCTCGCATGGTTAAGCGCCTCAGTGGACAAGGCCGAAAATTGATTGTCACAATAAGCGTAAACTGGTCAGCAATGTGATTACTGTGTTAAACTATAAGATCGATTGAGGTCACCCCATGTTAAGCAACGGGCCGTTCATAATATTGGCCGAAGTGTTAACGGCTTGACCTCGGCTGTCGCCGAACATTAACCAGGCGCTAATATTTGGCCTCCCAACTTTAAGCTCCTATGACTAAGTGAAAGTTATAAAGCCAGCATATCTGATTGTCTTGTTTCCGCTAACACAACCGCCTTCGGGCACCGAGACATTGGCTAAGGGTTGTTTTGTTATTGCGAAAACACCCTGCATAGCATCTACAAGGAGGTGGAAGCCGACGATGGGCCACTTTCAACTGATAAACGGTCGCAATGGAGTCAAAATAAACATATCATCGGCGTTCGTATTTAATATACAAGGGCTGCCTTCCGCAATCATCATTATAAAGCCATAAAGATGCATCAATTTGACTTCAGATTTTGGCCAAGCTGGGTTGCCTGGCTCCTATGTTTACCCCTACGTTCTCGATTGTTCGGCTAGGCGGTAAAGGGAGCACCTCTGTGATTGTTACTACCGGGTCATCCGAGTTAGTACCTCAGACTGGGTGAAGCCGAAAGCTAGCGATCTTAAAGGATATAATTGGTCGGCAACGACGGAAGTGAAATTTTTGGTTCATTAATACCATAGAGTTCGGTAACTTTCCCCGAACTAAATCCTCAATATTTTCCTCCCACATTGATCGAAGGTGAGGTTTCATGATCATGATCAGCATGACAACCCAAAGAAAGGAACCGATAGCGGGACTATTTTCTTTGGAAGACATTTCTTATGTTAAACAGTAATATAACATATCTCTCTGCGTACCTTTGTTTATAAAACCATATGGCCGGATTGCCTTGTTTGTCGTAAATCTTTGCCCTTATAAAGGCTTTATAAAGTGGGACAAACACTCCCTGGCTACTGGCCGAGGAGGTTGAAGCTGATGGTCGGTCAACAAAGTTCTGTACAATGCGGATCCGAGCATTAACGATGTAGAGTACTTGGATACATAGAATCATTACACATAAAAATTGCGAGTGAAATCCATTTACTGCAATCCATCTTTTAATCCCCTTGGGGCCTACCTTAGCAAGCTTGGGTTTCAACAACTCTCAGCTCCTTTAAGAGATCTTTTTTCTCTTTCCGAGAAGTTTGTGTTAAACACAACAACATTTTCTGTCAAACGGATATCGATCCTTAATTCAGCCACCCGTGCCCACATTAAGGCTCGGGGGCTACTGGGCTTCCCGCTCATTATTTATAAATATTAAAGGGGCACATCGATCCCCTCATCTGGTGTTGCCACCCGACCAGTGTCTCGGGGGCTACTGCATTGCTTATTCAATGCAGAGAATTCAAAGTGCTCAGTGTTCGGCATGACCAAACTATGGGCAAGCGCGTCTTCGGACAATAGTAAGTACCATCTGGGTCATTATTTCTAATATATTACACTGTGTTTCTATTCCTACGTATGCTGCCGAGCTAGGAGTTGATCCTCAGGCCGGTTTTGCAAATCGACCTGAGTCTCAGGGACTACTAGGATCAGCAGTTTTATGTTTTCATTTAGGTGCATCTCGGGTTTTAGACCGACACACACCTTGAGGCTACTGGATATACATATACTGGCTATATATCTTGGTAGAGAATAAATTGTACCAATAAAAAATATTCACAAAAAAATCAGCCCGCGGTCGGGGTGGTGCACCACCTCGAAAGCAGTCCGGCATAAAGCTCGAGCGCCATTGGCTGGCTCCATAGAGGGCATTTCCGGCATTGAGCTCGGCTGAATTCATTCAATCTTTTAAAAGACCGAGGTACTTTACGACACCTCGGACGCTGACCATCGTTGGAGCTCGGAAGTGGTCCGGCATAAAGCTCGGATTCGAATGGCTCGTTCCATAGAGAACTTTTCAGCATTAAACTCGGATAACCTCCTTCAAACTTTTTCAAGACAAGGTGATCTATGACACCTCGGATATAGTCCGGCGTTGGAGCTCGGATATAGTCCGGCGTTGGAGCTCGGATATAATCCAGCGTTGGTGCTCGGTTGCAAAAGATATCTTGAATGCAGTTCGGTGTTGGAGCTCGGGTGCAAGACGACACTGCCGCACGGGAACAACTTCAAACCCGAGGTTTGGCGTAAAAAATAACAAGGCATTGATAAAGGCCGAGAACTGAAAGGAGCTCCTCGAATGCCCGACGTGTAAACTCTTCGGATTCACTTCGGCGATCCTCAAGATCGAAGATGGGAAGATTTGTTGAACCAGTTTTCAAGACCGACGACCGAAGATGAAGAATAGTTCGAAAGAATCGAGGAGCGTCCCCAACTTGAAGACCGGTTCAGGGGCAACTGATGGTGTCCTGGACTAGGGGGTACTCACTACGTTGTCTCCCGACTAGCTGGATCGGGCCGAGGACCCCCATGGCGGTTCACTATTGGGCCAGTTCGGACAGCCCATGCCGCATACAAGGAAGATTCCACAAGACTTGGCACCCAAGACAAGGACTTCTCTAAACCCTAGGCCTACGGTGCATATATAAACCGAGGCCAGGCTAGTCAATAGACAATCTCATATTCATTAGATCAATCTCGTGGTAGATACATGTACTCTTTACTACACCCCATATGAATACAATGAAAAGCAGGACGTGGGGTTTTACCTCCATCAAGAGGGCCCGAACCTGGGTAAAATCCCGTGTCCACGTTACCATCGCTCCAAGATGCCTAGCTTAGGACCCCTACTACGAGATGCGCCGGGTTTAACACCAACACCCACTGCAAGGCGGGGGTAAAAGCTCTGAGCCCCCTGGCACCGTCGTGGGCGTCGGTCGACCCAGTCGGAGGAGCAACGCCGGCCATGGGGATAGGACGGGAAGGCGGCGACGGCGGTGAGGCGAACTTTGGCGCACCCCTACCTGGCGCGCCAAATGTCGGATCACGGGTTCCGGCAAAACCATTAAGGTTCGAACTCTGGGGTGCGCACGAAGTCTCTCCCCCCCTTAGCTCACTCTCTCACCGCAATCTCAAAGCCCAGCTCGTCGAACCCGAAGAACAAGGGACACAAGAGTTTATACTGGTTCGGGCCACCGATGTGGTGTAATACCCTACTCCAGTGTGGTGTGGTGGACTGGCTTGTAGGCTGAGGATGAACAAGTACAAGGGAAGAACAGCCTCCTGAGGAGAGGTGTTCTTAAGCTCGGTGAGCTTGTGTGGTCAAGGGTGATCTGAATGATCCATCCCCTTCTAAGGTGGTGGCTAGTCCTATTTATAGAGGCCCTGGTCCTCTTCCCAAATATTAGGCGGGAAGGGATCCCACAACGGCCAATTTAAAGGGGGACAGCTAGTATAAGCTATCCTAACAAAAGGTGGTCTTCGACTGCCAAAGGCTCTAGTGGTGACGCCGTCATGGGCTCCGCGATGACCTCTGTCCTGCCATCCTGCTGGTCTTGGTCTCGTTGCACAGATATGGAAACCTTTGCATGTTGCCTCGGGACACCTCGCCTGTGCTTCCCCCTTTAGCACCAAAGAGGCAACGAGTACTCTATGCCCGCTGGCGCCCGCCTGGCCTCGGTCGTCACGGCTCACATCATGGGAACCTCACGAGGTGCCCCCGCCTTGATCGCTTCGCTCCCACGAGCCGGCGTAGTGAGGCTGCCACTGAGGAGGTTTTGTGTCGTCCGCCTCGCGAGGCTCGGCCCCTCGCGAGGGTCTTGAGTGTTTGCTGGTGATGATGGGCCGTACCAGGCCGCTGGAGGAGCGACGCCGTGGGCCGCAGGTAGGCAAGTCTGGGGAACCCCATTCCCAGAACACCGACAGCGGGTTTAAGAGATCAACACGGGAAATTTATCCAGGTTCGGGCCGCGAGTGATGTGTAATACCCTACTCCTGCTGGCTTGTGTTTATCTGGTGTTCTTGGACTAGCTACAAAGCGTGCAGGGTCCAAAAAGTCCGAATCCTCTCTCAGTACGCCGCAGGCCTCCTTTTATAGTCAAAGGGGCTGCCACAGTGGCACACAGGAGGTGGAAAGTTGTACAGTGGTCGAGTTTATCTCTGGCACCATAGGACAAAATGCATTAAATGCGCTACTTATGTGTCCTCTTACTTTATCGGGGATGGGAACGAGGCTCGTCCCGTCCTTCGCTGCTTCGCCTTGCTCCGACACGCGTCCAGGCCAACAAGGCATGCAGCGCCATGTAGGCAGGCAGGCTCCTGAGCTGGTGCGGTGGCAGGGTCTTCACGAAGATCTGCATGCCACCACGTAGGTGCTTGACTAGTTGGCCTAGGAGCCACGTACTGCCACGTGGGTGCCTACATAGTTGGTGGGTCGACCGCTGGGCTGGGGCATCAAGGCCTTGCCGCGGTCTTGCTAATATTCCCAGCAAGGGTCTTGCCGGGGCCTTGTGGGTGCGCTCGGGAAGAGTCTTACCGGGGCCTCGTGGGTATCTTTGGCAGGAGCCTTGCCGGGGCCTCATGGGCGTCCTCGGCAAGGAGCCTTGCCGGGGCCCCGTCGGCATCCTCGGCAAGGAGCCTCACTATTGTCTTGTCTTCTGGTTCTTATCTAGGCCCCGTAGGCCCTTTGTCTTCACAAAGATCTGCATGCCACCATGGAGGCGCCTCCCAAGCCTTGGTTCCAATGTGGTTGGTGGTGTTGGAACTCTCAGGCTCAAGGGTGGCGGTCTCGTTGGAGTTGGGCAAGTTGCCCCGGCAAGGGCCTTGTCGGGGGAGTTCGCCTCGCCCTCCTGCTCTTCATGCTTCTGGTCTTGAGCGCTGCTCTGGTAATATTGTACTTTTGCTTCCTTCCTCTGCCCCGCTAAGTGTGGCCGTAGGTGCGGCTCTAACTACCCGTGCACAAGTAAAGGGGTACAAAGAAGGGCCCCTACTTTTGTACACCGACAGGAGCCCCCGGGCCTGGGCCACACATAAGCGTAGAGCGTTGTTGGGCCAGGTCCAGAATGGTGTGCGGGCACACGAGGCAGAGTTTTACCGTAGTAACTTCCCTCACCAGTTGCGCTTCCCCATGACCCGCATTGAATGCGTGACATGGGGGTCGTGCGTGGGATGACCGCAGCATGCTCACATCATCCTGTGGTGAATAGTAAAGAGGCGGCTTGCGTGTCCCTTTAAAACTGCAAGGCTACTGCTCATTTACTCTCTCTGCCTTGGAACCGTCGTTCCATGTTTCCCACTACGCCTGCCCCTTGCGCCACGTACGCTGCATGCACGACGTGGGGTAGGTGACAGACGCACGGGATATGGGAAGGCGCGCGGTGGCCGATACTCACGTGCCTTTGATTGGGAGGGGAGGGCGGTCGATGGCCTTGCTCCTTTCCACTTAATGAGCCAGACCTGAACGAGCTCTTCAGAGGCGTAGAGCTAGTCTTTTAGCCTTCCCTGCTCAGCTATAAAAAGGGAACTCAGAGGGAGGAGGAGGAGGAGCATCTCCCCGCGTCTCCCCTTTGTCTCCATTCTCCATCCACCGTCATGGCGAGAGAGCATAGCCGCGTCCATTCTTCCGCGAAGGCGACTAGGTCCTCCTCCCGCCAGAGAGCCGCCGCGGTCAAGGAAGAGCCAGACGCCCAAGGCGAAGGCCACGCTCGAGGTGGGGGTGCCGGACAGGGCCGCGGTCGGCGAGGCGGCCGAGGCAGAGGCGGTCAAGGCAGAGGTGGGCATGGAAGAGGGACGCCTGCGTCGTCTCCATCTCCATCGCCATCTCCTCCACCATCTCCTCCAGCTTCGTCGAGCGGTCATGTTGGTGACACGGCGCTGGAGTTTATTCTGCAGCTGCGTGGGCCGCCGCGCAGCCGCCTTCGCCTTCCTGAGGCGTTCGCGAGGGTGCTGGAGATCGACCGGCCACCGAGGCTGAGGCTTCACATGAAGGGGTGTTGCCACAGCGACATGTGGGTGAACACAAGGTTTCCCGCCCCTCATGTGATGCTCCTTCGTCGGGGCTGGAAAACCTTCGCACGTGCCCATTGCCTGATGGATGGGCACGTCCTCTACTTCAGGCTAGCGGAGAGCAACCTGCTCTCCGTCAAGGTCTTCGGGCGCTCGGGACACAGGCTAGGGTGTTGTGCGGAGAGCTCGACCAATGAAGAAAGCTCCTCCTCGGGAGAGAGCGATGAGGAGGACAGCTACAACGACAACGAGGGTAGCGGGCGGGAGGATGACGGGTCCGACTAGGCGTCGGACACACCGTCCGTGGGCGACGCCGGCAGCACCACCATCTGCATCGCCAGCTCCTTGAACTTCTCGTGGTCGCCGCTTCTGGTGGCTAGCGCTGGAAGGCCGGAGAAGACAAAGAAGGCGGTTGGTGGGCCGTCAACTTGGAGTACGATGGCACCGATGCCTTCGTTGCGTATTGCCGGCCCGCTGCCTCATCTTTCGGCTTCGTCCCCGGCACCGTCATCGCCAGCCCTCTTCTGGATGGCCACCAGGATGTTCTCTTGGTGTCTTCTACTGCTTGTACCTCGCCTAGGCACTTCTTTTGCCCTTCTGCCATCTTGTTCCGTTTCCCGAGGAGGGGGACAAGAAAGGGATTATGGGCACCTTATCTTTTTTTAGTTTTTAAGCCTGCAGGCATTTGTCAGATTTCAACCTTGTAATCACCTTGCTCAAGCTCTCATTCCATATGAATTGTACTTGTTAACAACGTATTAATGAAGAAAAGGGGTGTTTGCCAGGTTCTTTTGTGCGCGAGTGAGGCCCACACCAAGGAGCGAGTCCTTGTTATCTTAAAAATAAACATCGTCACCCGGAAACAGACCTTGCCGTCCTCCCGCTCTATAGCTCAACTACACTCATGCTTTTTGACGGAGGTAGGGGCAAAGCAGGATTAGGCTCTTCGTTTGTTCCCTTTCCATCGTGCTACAACCAAGTGACGGCCCAAAGAAAGGCCCTTGGGCACGGGAAAGGGGGAGCACGGCGGTATAAGAGTGGGCGAAGCTTCGTACGTTCAAGTTCCATACGGAAGTGTAGAGTGGGGGATGAAAGACTTATCTAATTCTGCAGCCCCCGGCAACCAGGGCTTGCCGTGGTCGGATCTCTGGATCTGTAGCCCCCGGCAACCTTGGCTTGCCGGGGTTTGGGCATCGGCATGTTTCCTGTCCCCCAAACAGCTCAACAGAAATGCCCGCGCATCCTGCGAACCAAAAGAAAGGACGGGAAAGGACATAGGGACGCACACTCAACCTCTATGCTAGGGGTTAGTCGTCGCTAAGCACTATTGACCCTAACACACACACACACAGAGAGAGAGAGACTCAACCTAGCATGCATGCTAAAACTTAGGGCGCCAGCGCTTCAATTATTTATGCTCAGGGTCTGCGGCTGGCTTTGTACCTAGGGTTACATGCCTTGCAGGCAAGGCTAGTACAAGATGGGGGTTGCCGGGGCTCCCGACAACCGCGCCTTAGGGGTAAAACTTGCGAAGATGTTCGATATTCCAGGAATTGCTCACCGGAATGCCATCTTCGGTCTCCAAGTGGACTACGCCGGGCCTGGTTACTCGTATTACCCGATAAGGGCCTTCCCACTTCGGCGTCAACTTGTTTGAATTCTTGGCGGATTGAATTCGCCGAAGAATAAGGTCGCCTTCCTTAAGGCTTCGGGCGTGAACCTTGCGGCTATGATAGCGGTGCAAGGCTTGCTGGTAGCGAGCGGCTTGCACAGCAGCCCAAAGACGATCTTCCTCAAGGAGCGTCGCATCCTCTTGGCCCAACTGCTCTTGCTCAAGCTCATCATAAGCGAGCACTCGAGGCGACCCGTATATGAGTTCCGTGGGGAGAACTGCTTCTGCCCCGTATACCAGGGCAAGGGTGTCTGGCCAGTGGCTCGATTTGGTGTCGTTCTGATCGACCAAAGAACCGTTGGCAATTCATCAATCCGGCGCCTTCGCACTTGTGCAGCTTGTCAAAAGTTCTGGTCTAGAGGCCCCGCAACTCTTCTGCATTCGCTCTCTCAGCCTAGCCGTTACTTCTGGGATGAGCAACAGAAGGAAAACAAACCTTGCTGCCGAGATCCTGAATGTACTGCATGAAGGTGCGGCTTGTGAACTGTGTGTCGTTGTAGGTGATGACCCTTTTGGGCACACCAAAACGGCAGACTAGCCCCTTGAAGAACTTGACGGCTGACTGTGTTGTCACCTTTCTCACTGGTTCCACTTCCGGCCACTTTGTGAACTTGTCGATTGCGACGTACAAGTACTCAATGCCCCCGACAGCGTGGGAAAGGGGCCCAGTATGTCGAGCCCCCAGACCGAGAATGGCCAGGAAAGAGGGATTGTCTGAAGGGCTTGAGCTGTTTGATGAAGCTTCTTTGAATGGAACGGGCACGCTTCACACTTGGTTACTAGTGTCGTCGCATCCTGGAGAGCGGTGGGCCAGAAGAAACCTTGCCGGAATGCCTTGCCGGCAAGGGCTCTCGACCCTATGTGGGAGACACACATGCCTCCATGTATCTCTGCCAACAGCCTCAGTCCGTCTTCCCGAGAAATGCACTTCAACTTCACGCCGTTCGGTCTCCTTCTGTATAGGGCATCATCCACGAACTGGTACATGCTGGACCGACGGGCTACTTTCTCTGCTTCTTGTTCCTCAGGCAGCTCCCCTTTTTAGAGGAAACGGACGGTGGGCTACGCCCATGCCGGAGCCTGGGGCTCGACAGCAAATACTAAAGGCACCTCTTCGACCGTAAGGGTAGCTGCCTCTATGGCCAGGGCTTGGGGCCCTGCCGGGGGCTCCTTCTCTCGGCAAGCTTGGGACACCCGGCAACGTCCTTGCAGGCGGCTCCTGGGAGCTCAGTGGGAAATTACTTGCCGGGGCCTGCCTTCCTTCGTTTGCTCTGTCCTGCTGATGGTTCAATGGATGGCTGAGTTAATTGGAGCACAAAGGTACCCGGTTCCACAGGCAACTTGAGGGCAGCGCGTTTTGACAGGCCGTCGGCAATGCCATTCTCCGCCCGGGGAACATGCTCTGCTTGCAACCAGTCAAAGCGCTCTTCCAACTTCCTCACTTCATCCACATAGGCCTCCATCAACGGGCTCAGGTAATCCTTGTTCACTTGCTTGACGACGAGCTGCGAATCACCTCTGATGATGAGTTTCCTGATTCCGAGGTCTGCCGCGATCCTGAGACCGGCCAACAATCCCTCGTACTCCGCCATGTTGTTTGTTGATTTCTCCCGGGGAAAGTGCACCTGGATTACATACTTGAGGCGCTCTCCGGTGGGTGCGACGAGTAGTACGCCGGCACTAGCACCTTGGAGTGAGAAAGCTCTGTCAAAGTATATAACCCACTCACTGCTCGTCTCCTTGCCGGGAAGGGTGGTCTCTTGAATCTCCTCGTTGGGCGTTGCGGTCCACTCTGCTATGAACTCTGCCAAGGCTCGGCTCTTAATTGTCGAAGTACTTTCAAACTTGAGGCCAAAGCTTGACAATTCCAAAGCCCACTCTACAATCCTCCTGGTTGCATCTGGGTTGTGTAGGATTCATTGCAACGGGAGGCGGGTGACGACGGTGATCTCATGTGCTTGGAAATAGTGGCGCAGCTTCCTTGAGGCCATGAGGAGGCCGAAAAGTAGCTTCTGCATACCAGAATATCTTGATCTAGCCCCCTGCAGGAGGGAACTGACAAAATAAACTGGGTGCTGCACCACCTTCTTCTTCTGTTCTACTTCGCCCAACTGCGCACACTCTGCCTTGTCGGGGCCAGGCCTTGTCGGGGACGGCTTCGGCCCACCATCCGACGGCTTCGCGGTTACTGCTGTTTCTTCCTCAAGTTCCCTCTGTGCCACCAGCGCAACACTAACCACTTGATTCGTTGATGCTAAGTATAACAACAATGGCTCTTGGGGTTTAGGCGCGACTAGTATTGGCATGGAGGAGAGGTACTTCCTCAAATCTTGCAGTGCTGCCTCTGCCTCCGGAGTCCACTTTACTGGACCCGCCTTTTTCAAAACTTTGAAAAAGGGGAGGGCGCACTCAGCAGATTTGGAGATGAAACTACTCAGGGCAGCAACGCAGCCGGTGAGCCGACGGATGTCCTTGACCCGTCTTGGCGCCTCAATCTGCTCAATTGCCTTGATCTTGTAGGGGTTTGCCTCGATCCCACGCTGTGACACAAAGAACCCGAGAAGCTTGCCGGAGGGGACACCGAACACACACTTCTTTGGGTTGAGCTTGAGGTTGATCTTGCACAGATTTGCAAATGTCTTTTCTAGATCTTGCATGAGCGTGGCCCTGTCCTTGGTTTTGACCACTATGTCGTCCATATAAGCTTCCATATTTCTATGCAGCTGGGGCTCAAAACCAATTTGGACCGCCCGGGCAAACGTCGAACCAGTGCTCTTCAACCCGAAAGGCATTCGTATAAAACAGTACGTACCACATGGGGTGATGAATGCAGTCTTCTCTTCGTCTTCCTTCATCATGAAGATCTGATGGTATCCCGAATAGGCGTCGAGGAATGACAGCAGGTCACACCCGGCAGTGGAGTCTACAATCTGGTCGATGCGTGGCAGAGGGAAAGGATCCTTTGGACAAGCTTTTGTTGATATCTGTGTAGTCAATACACAGCCTCCACTTCCCATTCGCCTTACATACAACCATCGGATTAGCCAACCACTTGGGGTGGAGTACTCCTCTAACCAGGCCTGCCGCCTCCAACTTCCTGATTTCCTCGATGATGAACTCTTGTCGCTCCAAAGCTTGCCTCCTGACCTTCTGCTTGACGGGTCGTGCATGAGGACAGACAACAAGATGGTGCTCAATCAACTCCCTGGGAATGCCGGGGATGTCAGATGCTTGCCATGCAAACACATCGATATTCGCCCGCAGGAAGACGATGAGCGCGCTTTCCTCTTTGCTGTCGAGGGTGGAGCTTAGAGTAAAAGCCCCGCCCGTGCCGTCCTCCTTGACGAACACCTTCTTAGTTTCTGGCGGTGCAGCCTTGGACTTCTTGCTCTTGAAGGTGGAGCTCTCTAGCATGTCCTTAACGGGAGCGCTGCACTCCGAAGAGGCGCGCTTGCCGGAGTGGGTGCCGGAGGTCTGGCCGGAAGAGGTCTTGCCGGAAGGGGTCTTACTGGCCTTCTTCCCGGGGCTTCAGCGACAGAAGCAAGTGCCTTGGCGGTAGCTGCTGCAACTGCCTCTCAGTAGAGTTGGTCGGCACAGATGAGCGCGTCTTTCTTGTCAGAGGGGACGGTGATGATGGTCAGCGGCCCCGGCATCTTCAATGTGTTGTAGGCGTAGTGTGACGCCGCCATGAACTTGGCCAGCACTGGGCGGCCAAGGATCCCATTGTATGGCAAGGGGATCTCGGCGACATCGAAAATGATCTTCTCTGTCCTATAGTTCAGTTTGCCCCCAAATGTAACGGGCAGCGTGATTTTACCTTTTGGCTGGCTCCTTCCCGGGTTGACCCCTTGAAACGTGCCCGTCTCTTCGAGATCTCAATCAGGAATCTGCAACCTCCTGATCACATCGGGCGAGATCAAATTCAGACTGGCCCCGCCATCAACCAGCACTTTTCTCACCTTGAGGTTGCGTATTGTCGGTGAAACCAACGACGGCAAACACCCGACCGCGGTTGTGCGATCAGGGTGATCCTCGGTGTCAAAAATGATGGGCATGCGGGACCACTTCAGTGGCTTCTAGACATCGAACGATGGCTCTGCTGTAGTGACCTCACGTACCCACTGCTTTAGTTGGCGGTGAGAGGTGTGCAGCGAGGCGCCACCGTCGACGCACATGGCCTCTGTAGCTTTCTGGAATTCATGCTCGCCAGAATCGTCGTCCTCGTCATGATCATCATCTTCTTCCTTCTTGTCGCGGCCCCGAGCAGGCCTCTCTTGTTGATTATCTTTGCCGCGGTGACCCCCTTGGTTGCCACGCTTCTTGCTGGACCCCTCAGCACCATCCTGACCCTTCTCCTTGTCCCGCCTTTCATATTCAGCTTTCTGCTTTTCAGCAAGCAGCTCAACCTGTCGGCAGTTCTGGAGGTCATGGCCCTTGGTGCGGTGGATCTTGCAGTACTACTTGTCAGAGCCTCCTGGCTTGTTGGCGGCCGCCAAGGCCTGGCAGGCGGCGCACCCGGCAATCTCCTTGCCGAGGTCATCAGCCTTGCCCTTCTTGGTGACGCCGGGGTCGCCCGATCCCTCAACGGCAAGCACAATCTTGCCCTTATGTTTCCTGTTACGGTGCCGGCCCTTCTTCGTCGGGGCGGCGGCGTCTTTGTCTGTGGAGTCGGTTTCCGCGTCGGCATCCTCACCGGGGTACTTCCTTCCTTCCTTAGCCCGAGCACACCTATCTGCTAGAACATAAAGTTCGGCTACATCCTTGACCTTGTTCATCACCAGCTCTTCATGCACCTTGCGGTTGCGTACGTTCTGATGGAACGCACTGATGACAGCGGCGGGATGAACGTCCGGGATGGTGTACTGCACATGGCAGAATCTTTGTATGTACTTACACAGGGACTCACCATCCTTCTGAGGGATGACATGCAAGTCACTTGCCTGGCCAGGAGCTTGGTGGCCTCCGGTAAAGGCGCCAACAAACTCGTGGCACAGGTCCGACCAGGAAGAGATGGAATCCATCGGCAGGTGCATCAACCACGACATGACGTTGGGCTTAAGTGCCAATGGAAAGTAGTTGGCGAGCACCTTATCGTCGCGAGCCCCGGCGGCTTGCATCGCGATGGTGTAGATGCTGAGGAACTCCGACGGGTGAGTCTTGCCGTTGTACTTTCCCCAACATCAGGCTTGAACGTGCGGTGGGAGGGCCATAGAACTACCGCAGCTCTCGGGTAAAGGCCGAACAACCCACCTCGTAAGGCAGGCCGCCAGGGCCCCCCGGCGCTGGGTGTTCCATAGCAGGCCCCGCACGCCGATCTGACTGATGGTGCATTTCCCGCCGTCGCTCGATGGTAGTTCGAGCGTCTTCCTAAGCTCGCTCTCGAAGAACTCGACGTTGGTCGCAGCGGGTTCGCAGTTCGGACGATGCTGTGGAAACGTTGTCACAGGCGTCGGCCCGACGGGCCGGTGGCTGCTATCGAGGCCGCGGGGGGGGGGGGGGGGGGAGTGCACTGTGGTCACAGCGTCTCCGGTCCCCCCATCGCCGGCATGCACCGGCTCGATAGAACACCGGCGTGAGGGTCCCGTTGGGAGCGGCTCGTCTTTGTTGGCTAAGCTGACAAGGCTTCGGATGGTGGCCCTCCACTCGTCGAGCTTCTCCGCAGCAGGGGGAAGTCGAGGAGCGGTTGCACGCGTACCAGCACTTCTGCTGGCGTGGGCGGCGGCGAGAGCTGCGTAGACCGTGATGCGCTCCGGCTTCTAACCTGGTTAGAAGGGGCTCTGTCACGGTCTCGCGGTCGCACGCCGCTTCCGCCGGCGTCCGAGCGCGCACACTAGCCTGGTGCGTCCTGCGAGTGGTGCACATGGCTCTTTCCGCGGCGGTGCCCGGGGGCTCCAACATCGCGGTGTCGCTCATCGCGCACGGCTTGGGAAGGCCGCGGTGCGGGTGCCAGCTGGGGCGCCGTAGAGGTTGCCGCGACGCCCGTGGGTAGCACGGCCCCGCCCCGGACCCAGCGGCGCGCGGCTCGTCGTCACGGATTCAAACGACGTCGCTCGCCTAGCTTCGATCGCCAGAGTGTCGTGGATGCTCGCGGGCCACGTCTCCGGCCCCATCCGTGGCCACCCGGTCGCCTACCCGCGCTGGCGCGGAAGGGCCGGCTCCGGGCGACCCGATCGTGGTGATCCCCTTTCTCTTGGGGGCCATGGTGATGATGAAGTCGATGCGGTGACCTTCAAACAGAATTTTCACAGCTTGCGCCCCCTACCTAGCGCGCCAAAGACGTCGGTGGAATCGACACCTATGGGATCACGGGGAATCCCTTCTACGGTCGGCGGGCGTGAGGCTGTGGAAAGAGCGGGTTTAAGAGATCAACACGGGAAATTTATCCAGGTTCGGGCCGCAAGTGACGCGTAATACCCTACCCCTGCTGGCTTGTGTTTATCTGGTGTTCTTGGACTAGCTACAAACCGTGCAGGGTCCAAAAAGTTTGAATCCTCTCTTAGTACGCCGCAGCCCTCCTTTTATAGTCAAAGGGGCTGCCACAGTGGCACACAGGAGGTGGAAAGTTGTACAGTGCTCGAGTTTATCTCTGGCACGATAGGACAAAACGCATTAAATGCGCTACTTAGGTGTCCTCTTACTTTATCGGGGAGGGAACGAGGCCCGTCCCGTCCGTCGCCGCTTCGCCTTGCTCCGACACGCGTCCATGCCAACGAGGCATGCAGCGCCATGTAGGTTGGCAGGCTGCTGAGCTGGTGTGGTGGCAGGGTCTTCATGAAGATCTGCATGCCACCACGTAGGTGCTTGACTAGTTGGCCTAGGAGCCACGTACTGCCACGTGGGTGCCTGCTTAGTTGGTTGATCGGCCGCTGAGCTGGGGCAGTGACGGGGCGGCAAGGCCTTGCCGCGGTCTTGCTGATATTCCCCGCAAGGGTCTTGCCGGGGCCTTGTGGGTGCCCTCGGCAAGAGTCTTGCCGGGGCCTCGTGGGTATTTTCGGCAGGAGCCTTGTCGAGGCCTCGTGGGCATCCTCGGCAAGGAGCCTTGCCTGGGCCCCGTGGGCATCCTCGGCAAGGAGCCTCACTGTTGTCTTGTCTTCTGGTTCGTATCTAGGTCTCGTAGGCCCTTTGTCTTCACAAAGATCTACATGCCACCATGGAGGCGCCTCCCGAGCCTTGGTTCCAATGTGGTTGATGGTGTCAGAACTCTCAGGCTCAAGGATGGCGGCCTCGTTGGCGTTGGGCAAGTTGCCCCGGCAAGGCTCTTGTCGTGGCTGTGAAGGCCGCCCCGGCAAGGGCCTTACCGGGGGAGCTCACCTCGCCCTCCTGCTCTTCATGCTTTTGGTCTTGAGCGCTGCTCTGGTAATCTTGTACTTTTGTTTCCTTCCTCTGCCCCGCTAAGTGTGGCCGTAGGTGCGGCTCTAACTGCCCGTGCACAAGTAAAGGGGTACAAAGAACGGCCCCTACTTTTGTACACCGACAGTGGGAGTGAAATTCAAACATCTAGGCGTCGTGGCTCGGCCGGAAAGATTGAGAAACTTGGTTTTTTAATTCCTGTAAATCCAAAACACACCTGAAAATCATGAAATTTGGCATGGTGTCATGACATGGCACCAACATGCTGCGGTAATTTTTTGGCCGAATTGTGACAAGCTTTGGTGTAAGCTTCTTGCAAACGGAGCTTCCCTCAAGAAAGCTCGTGGTTCCGAGAGGGAACGTGTCACCTCTGTGTGTGAAACGACATACGTACACTGCCTTCTCCCGCCTTAATTTTTTTACACAGGCAGATTAGACCAAATAGAAGTACCATGCTAAATTTTGGAATTATTCCGGGTTCGTTTGGCCTTTTATGCATTAATTGAGTTTCTGCACATTTAATGTGCATAATTCAAATTTGAACTACAAGCACAGGCTCCGGTGCACCAAAGTTGTTTTAAAAATCACATGTGTGTCCTTGGATGAATTTCTAGGTCCCATGCAAGAGATGGGAGTGAAATTCAAACATCTGGGCGTCGTGGCTTGGCCGGAAAGATTGAGAAACTTGGTTTTTTAATTCCTGTAACTCCAAAACATGCCTGAAAATCATGAAACTTGGCATGGTGTCATGACATGGCACCAACATGCCGCGGTAATTTTTTTGGCCAATTTGCGAAGGCGCACACATTAACAATCAACAAAGTCATTTTGGAACAAGTGCTGTCACGTTACTAATTGGAAATACAAGTATTATTGAAACCGTGGTTACCAATTACGTGCGGCCACGTGTCCCCTTTTTTTATTGGCTAGGAGGTGCCGCGCGGGGTAGCTATTTGAGTACGGGAGGCGTGCGATCAGACCCCTGCGCGTGCCCATTGGGTGGAGAGCCCTTTGACCGCTACCCGCCGCGCACCTCCCTCCCAATGTCTCCATTAATGGCGCCCGAGCACCTGTTCTGTGGCGTGGCTATAAGTCTCATTGGACTGAGATTTAAGAGAGAAAAATGAAAATCTGAAAAGAAAGTTTTGCACGGATCTTGATTTATGATCCGACGGACCTATATAGCATCGAATGCGACTTATAGCGAGCATGATGAATATAAGGACGATGACAGTGGATAATAATTGTCTTACAAATTTAGAAACATAATGAAAAAAAGCCACATGCGGCAACGCCCGAAATACACAAGGGCAAAAGAAGAAGGAAGATAACGATCTGGCTCGCTGATCTCTACTTTCTTGATGCGTTGCCGCAGGCCGCGGGAACTAGTCTCCGCGGCGAGCGGCGACGAGCTCTTTCTTGTCCTCAAGATGCTGCTTGAGAGCATCCACGGATTCCTCCACCAGCCTTCTGTGCTTGATGTGCAGCATGGCATTCTTGTCCATAAGTTTCTCGACGATGCCGCCGGTCCTCTTCAACAAGGCAGTGGTCTGCTCCTGCTGCTCCGCACTTCCGACGATCTTCCCCCTCAGCTGGTCACGCTCGGCCTGGAGCTTCGCATTGCTCTCATTTAGTTGCCGGATGATGCCGGTAGACTGTTCAAACGAGGCTTTCAGGTCATCCTGCAACCTCGCCCACCTGGAGACCTGATCCATCTGCCTAAGGACGAGGGCACGCTTGCGCCTGTAAGAGTCTTCGCCTGCCTGCGAGACATTTTCCCAGGGCGCCGCGGCACGAGAGGACATCTCTGCTGCATTCGCAGCGCGGCAGGACATCTCTTCTACTTCCGCAGCGCGGCCGGCCAAGTCTGCTGCATCGACGGTGCGGCGGGACCTCTGTGCTGCTACGGCCGTGCGGCGGGACATGTTGGCTGCTTTCGCGGTGAGGCGGGACATCTCTCGTGCTTCCGCTTCAAGGCTCGCCTCTCCCTGGTGGCAATTTGTCACATCCCTAGTTCTGGTATGCTCTGAGCTAGCTAGTCATGTGTTGCATCATGTTTAAATTCTTTTGAACTTGAAATGGGGATGTTCAACCCTAGCACCAGATGAAATTCAACTAGGGTCAAAATTAAATCTCTTCAGTGAACCCAAATGCCCTTCATAAATGTTCATCATTTTTGAATTGGTCTAGAACCTCTGCCATAAATGGTGCACACTTCTCTAGGACACTTTGGATTTTTGAATTAAATCATAAGTATTTGAATTTGGACATTTAAATTCTATAAAGTGTTTTAAATGTCCAAATAAACTTGAAAGCATTTGAGGGCTGTTGGAAATAATTCTACAAGTGCCCACAAATATTTCCAGGATTTTATGAAATGATTTAGTATTTTTACTAAATCAAAACAGAGCAAATAAATAGAAAACATAAAGAAAATAAAAAGAGAGAGAGTTTACCTGGCAGCCCACTTACCTGGCCAAACCCCTGTAGCTGGCCCAGCCCACCACCTGGCCCTGCCAGTCTTCGCCTTCCTCTGGACAGAAGAACGACGGGCGCGTGCTCGCCGCGCGCGCACACGCGCGCCATGTCCTGCTTGCCGCCTCCTCCCCAGGCGCGCCTAGATGGCGCCACGCACCCCTCTGGCTCTCTCGCTCACCCCCTCGTCCTTCTCCTCTCCCCTGGTGCTCTCTCTCTCGCACACCCGAGCGCCGTCTTAGCCGCCGCTCGCTGCTGCCGTGGCCAGTGCCACCGCCTCGCTTCGCCAGCACGTCCACGAGCTTCGCCTCTGTCGCCTACGCCTTCTGCACCGAGCCAAGCAACGCTGGAAGCCCCGAATCACCGTCCCCAACATCTCCTTCCTCCTCGGTTGCCGGAGATCCCCCTCGCTGCCCCGACCGCTCCGGTTCTTCTACGAGTTTGCCGTCAGCACCATCGCGATCGCCGTGAGCCCCTCTTTCCCCTCCCCCTAACCCCGTTGCTCCGCTCGACCTCTAGCTAGCGCCGCCGCCATGAACGAGCTTCGGTGCCGTCCGCCTTGTCATGCACCACCATTGCAGCCTGTGCCCGTCGTTGCTGAGCATGGCAACGAGTCCCTCGTGCTTCCAGGAGGCCGCCTATCCCTTTTGCTAGCTCGCCCGTGCCCCGTAGCACCGCTGCCCGCGTGTGCTCGAGCGCCGCCACCACCCACCTCGACGCCGGCGATGCTACAACCCTCCCCTGTAGTTGCCACTTGCACCACCCAACACGCTTCTCTATGGGCATTCGAAAGAGCCTAGCCGCGCTTCGAACGGCCGCCGGAATCGGCCGGCCGGAGTACCTCCGCCGTCGGCTATGGTCGCCGGCGGCTAACCACCGACGTAACCGGCCATTGGGGCCTAGCACCCTACTAACTACCCCCTGAAGCCAATGACAGTCGGGTCCCACCGCCTAACTAACCTGCTAACTAAAATAGATAAAGGTTAAATCAAATTGCAATGGGCCCACGTGTCAGCTCTGACTATGCTGACGTGTCCGTTGACCCGACCCCACCTGTCTGTGACCCTAGGCAGCACTGGGTCACTGACCAGTGGGACCTGCTGGTCAGGTTTGACCTGGACCATGCCTGTTGATTTGCTGATGTCAGACCAACGTCATGCTGACGCAGTAATGCTTTTCTGGGATTTTAAATAAATCATTCATGATTTATTTATTTCAGAAAATGCTTTAAACTTCTAAAAATCATAGAAAATCAACCGTAACTCCAAATGAAATATTTTATATATGAAAATGATCAGAAAAATCCAATCTTTCCATCTGTATCATTTTCATGCATATTAGAACAACTTATGGCTGCTGTTTAGGACAAATAAAATAAATGCCATTTGAATGATCACATATGGAGTTTGAATTTGAATTTAGTGTTCAAACCAACTCCATTTAAATCATTGCTAGCTGCATTAGCTCAAATCACAGCATATTGCCATGTCACATTCATGCATCATATTGTTACATTGCATTGATTGTGTTCCCTCTTGTTTGCCGGTGGTTGTTCTCCCTTAGTAGACGTTGTTCCGACGATGAGTTCGATGACACTGATGAAGACACAATTCTATCTTCAGAAGTACCAGGCAAGCAAAACCCCCTTGTTCATTCCGATACAATCCCACTTTCTCGCTTCTGCTCTCTTATACTGCATTAGAACAACAATGATTCAACTGTTACATGATGCAGTAGTTGAACCCCTTTCCTCTGCATGACCTGTCATTGCCACGGTAAATAGATGAAACCCACTAGCATGAGTAGGAGTTGTTTGAGCCCTGATGTGCCTACTCATTCATGGTTGTTATCATGCCTACTACTGCTTAGAGTTGAGTCAGGTCTAATTCATTGGGGATGAATTGGAATGTGGTGAACATTTCTTACTGTTGAGAGCTAAGTGTGTGAACATGATTTGGTAAAGGTAGCTGTCGTGGAATTGTCAAGGCAGATGTCCTAGTATGAGGACTTAGTCGTGAGGCCAACGCATATATGCGGTAGCTTGAAGGGGTTGGTTGGAATCGAGAGACGCGAGGCGGATCAACACACAAGGCAAGGGTTTAGACAGCTTCGGGCCCCGGGAAACATCATCCGGTAACAACCCTACATGTTGTTTGTGGCTAGGTCTCCTTATCATCACAAGGGAGTCACCGTAAACCGGCTCTCCTAGTTATGTCTAACCCTAAATATTAGTTTTCCTCCCTCTTGGGGTGCCCTGCCCCTCCTTATATACGTTGAAGGGGCGGGTTACATGTAGAGTCCAACTCGGATTAAGACTTAAACTATTCTGACTTCTCTTGATGGGCTTCTTAACGTCTTGGGCTTCATAACGTCTCGGGCTTCATAACCCCAGGCGACTCTGTCTGCCGGGTTATGACTGTCTGCCGGTTTATGATGATCTGCCGGGTTATGACTTCCTGCCGATTTATGATGGTCTGCCGGTTTATGATGGTCTGCCAGGTTATGTCTTAACACCTGCCGGGTTATCATTTAACTTAACACCTGCCGGGTTATCATCTAACTTAGTACCTGCCGGGTTATCATCTGATTTAACACATGCCGGGTTATCATCTGACTTAACACCTGCCGGTTTACCAAGTCCCAGCCGATTTATAACTCCGGCCGGGTCATACCGCGGGGTATATCCCCGACATTAGCCCCCAGTTTAATTTGGGTTTATCCATGTTAAACTGATCCTGAGCATCATTTAAGTCCTTGTCATTTCCTTCTAGAAAATCCGGGTCAATAGACCAACTTCATAATCTACTTGCTGACATTGGTTTGTCACAGAGAAATATTGTGAAGAATAATTCATTTGATTCAGCTCCCAATGCTTAACAAAAATATTGTTCCTTTAGATCCTCATATGATCTTCAGCCGGCTTAAGGATGTAGAACTTGCCGGTTTATCATTGATGGCACCGGGTCATACTTGTAGTTAACATCAAGCTTGAAAATATACCTCTTATATGCCTATCACTTGTAGCCCCCAAGTCTTAAGAAGGTAACGTAGTAACAGCTTAAGAATTGCTTCAATATGAATGTCACAAATTTGAACAAATCCAGATTGTACATCTCAATCACTAGTCAGAACTGAGTATTCCACATATGTAGCCCCCAAGTGCCGGGTTGTCATGCTTGCAGCAACCTGGGACTTGTAATTGCCTGATGCTCATAAAAACTTCAACCAGTGTAGCCCCCAAGGGTCGGGTCATTATGCAATAATGAGCAGGGACTTTATAAATATGATCATGCTTCATTGAAAATAACATCATATGATGTAACTCCACCATGGGGCTTGAACCCACGTCCACAAGGTTAAGAATCTTGTCCTCTACCAACTGAGTAATAAACCCTTCAATATAATGGATTAAAGCTTGTGTACCTTGAATTTTCAACAGGAGCAATTGGTAACTCCCAAGGGCCGGCTCATTACGATGTGATGAGTCGGGTTTTCATAAGGTGAGCAAAAAATGACGTTGCATTAGCCCCCAAGTGCCATGGTGCATGCCGGCAGTGACATGGGACTTGCATATTTGATGTGATCTCAACTTGGATAATGTAGCCCCCAAGTGCCGGGCCGTAAGGCTGCAACGACTTGGGACTATTCCTTCCGTTGTAGAGTAAATTATATCCATTGATAAAATAATAGCCATTGTGCTAAAGCGACTTTGAAAACCTCAATCATAATACTGGTATTGATAACCATAATAATAATCCAGCCATGCTGGCTATTTGAAGATTTGAATAATATAATCCAATGATTTATGAGCGCATGATTCCAATAGCGCAATCCAAAAATATATTGGCGACTTATATTCCCAAGCCAGGCCGGGTTAATAAACACCGGATAATTTATCATCATACTGGCGACTTATAGTCCAAAGCCAGACTGGGTCAGTAAACACCGGATTAACATAAACCTCATCAAAATAAACCGCCAAAAGAAAGATTTCAGAAGAAAACATGCAAAAAAGGCGAGGCTTTTCATGGGCTGCCAGGCCACTGAGTTAAACCATTTTACAAAGCCTTATAAGATGGACCTCACATTAACCAATTGTCATTTTAACTATGACAAGTTTAGGGTCTTTATAAGATTGACTTGTCAAACGTTCGACGGGTCTTACCAGGATTACCTGGGCAGACTGGTTTCTTAAAAAGGCAGGATAACCCGGGATTTTAGGTAAATACACCTGGCTTCCAAGCCTGGCTTTTATGGCCTATTACAAGGTTATAGGCTCTTTGTTCTTGTAGAAGCAAAGAACCCCCCAGCAATATTTTGAGTTGTGCTCAATGGGTGCCTATGTTTGAGTTGCGCTTTGCAACAGACTCTCTTTGGCCCCTGTTGACTTTGGGTAGCAAGCCCCCAATAGTTTTTGTAAACATGGCGTATAAGCCGTATCAAAGGGTAATCATAGCTTAGCTCAATAAGTCGGAAGCCCCCAAGTGATATATTTCTGAGCTGTGCTCGCCGGTGCCTATGTTTGAGTTGTGCTGTGCAACAAACTCTCTTTGGTCCCTGTAATTTTCCCTAAGAACTCGAACTTGCGAGAGATTATTCTTTTGAACCGGAAATTCTTAAACCGGATATTGAGAGCTTCAAAGCTTTGTAGGAGACAGCTTTCCCTTGAACCGGATTTTAAACCGGAATCCTTCTTTTTAAGCCGGAAATTTTCTGACAGCCTTTAAATTTGCACCAATATGGCGGTTTAGGGTCCTGCATTAGATAACTTTGCAAGCCGGAGTAATTGCTCTTTTTTAAAGAAAGCAATATATATAATATAAAAATATACTGGATGGATTTCACCTGATATATTAGGCCAGAAATTATCCACCGTGGAGCTGATGATCACCATGGTGAAGCGGAAATCAATCATGGGTGAATCCGCCGTAGGAGCAGACAGATGAGTCAGCCGCGATATTATAGGCTGGTGCGGACGGGCTAGTTGTACTCCGCGTTGTAAATCGGTGCGGATGCGTGAACCGGTCGTCCGTTCATCAGGTAATGTGACACGGAGGAAAACGCCGTTGTAGAACATTGCTAGTGCGTGCTTTATACCCGTAGTATAACAATAATTTTTCTTGTATATAAAAACACCAATAGGGCAGTGTAATGGTGCTCAGAGGAACAAAAATGTACTGATAAAATATATAGTAAGGAGAACACCTGGTTTTTTTGTCGGACGAATGCGGACGGTTGCCTTCCCCCCTTCTTTTTTTAGCCTTACGTAGGTCAGAGAGGCGCTGTCCACAGGCGGCTCTGGAGGCCGTGGTTGACCTATCTTCCAAAGCTAGCTATCAGCGAGTCAGTCAACTTGATTGACCGATTTCAGGTAGCCACGCCATTCCTCTTCTTGTAGACAACACCATAGCCCAATTTTTTCCGTGAAGTAGGCCAAGTGCCTAAGTATACATCCTTGCAATTACTACAATGCTGCATGTTGGGTTGCTGGCTTGCCTCATGGAGCATGCCATTGGAAAATGCATTGGATGATCCTTGGTCTAACTCTGTAGTAGTACTTGCAATGATGTAATCGACCGCCTGAACATATAAAAACACTGATCTCCTAGCGAATTACTGCATTGTTGCTGCCGTAGAATTTTAGTCAGCAAAAAGGTGCTCAGCAGCATGATTGGACGGTTCTAGCTACTTGCAGACTTGTGGTGCACAGCAGAAAACGGAGACTTGGCATCGACTTAGATTCTCTAGCACATTTGAAATCGACCCGGCGAGGTGGTCAGAGCCGGTTTGGCGGAGTCTAGCAAAGGATACAACTTTGAGGCCGGATTACTTGGAGACAGGCGGTCGACGAGGCGCCGGCGGGTTAAAACACGGCAGAAATAGAAAAACAGCCGCGCGGGGCAGGGCGGAGCCGACCTGGGCGGGTCACGCGTAAAACAAAACAGTTGGCTGTAGAGGCCGCACGGCGACTTGTAACCGCAGAGACAGCGGTTGCGGGTGATGGCTCGAAACAACCGCGGCAGCTCAACCGGTGGAGGCGCACTCGACGGTGGTTTAGAGTGGCCCCGGCAACTTAAGATGATCCGGAGGCGGGAGCCACGGCAGGAGCAGCAACTTGTAGTAACAGGGCCGGCTCAACCCGGAGCAAGAAGGAGCAGGGCCCGGCAGAACCAATCCAGCCACTCCTCGAGGGCGAGTCAAAACGGAGCGGCGACTCATCGGCAGGATACCAGCAACCCGGAGCGAGCAGGAGCAGCGTCCGGCAGAATCAATGCGGGATCAGCAGGAGGTGACAGGCGGCATGGAGCGCGACTGTAGGTCGACGTGGCTCTGGGCGGGTCAACGGGACTCCAGCGGAACAAGACTCGAGCGAGCCACGACCCGAAGATAGCAACTCAGGCACAGCCGGCTTGACGAGGCTGTGCAGCGACTCATCGCGTGGCGGTCCATCAGGCGAGCGGGGCCGGGTCCGCTCGCTGCAGAAATGGCGAAGCAAAGGCACCCCATGGCGAGTTAACAGGGCGGCGCTGCAAGCGGTCTCAAGGCCGGTCGGCGCGGTGGTTTGAAGTGGGAGGCTGGTTCACCAGTGGAGGCAGAGTCGCAGTCACAACAATTTGGCGCTTCGCGGCGTTGGGCGGTTTGGAGCGAGACCAGACGTGGCTTGGCATTGACTCGTCACTGAAGAATCACCCCATTGATAATCCAGCCTCTACGGACATGGCGCTCAAAGTCAGTAGCAGAGGCAACAACCGGGGCTTGGCGGGTCAGAAGCGGGCGGTTCACGAGTACGGCGACTCAGCCAACAGTCTTGGAACCCAGCAGAGCGGGTACGAGGTTAGGTGCGGCAGCGCACGAGTACGGCGACTCTGCCGGCGGCTTCAAGAACCCAATGGTGATTTGGCCGAAACAACTCTTGGTGGATTGAGCGACAAGATGGGGGCGCAAGGCCAACCGTAGTCAGAAGTGACTAGGGCGTGGCCGGATCATAGGAATCCGGTGGCTTGACGATGCCGTGAAGTGGCTGTTCGTAGTGGCTACTTAAACCAAGGCCGTTCCTGGTTCACCGGCGGAGGCCATGACGAACGGTGGAGGTGACCTCTGTTGCAGGCAGGTTGAGAGCGAGGCCGGCCCAGCGTGGCCTTCGCCGAGGGCATGAGGCACACGGCAGCGCGAATCATTAAGCGCCAAGCCAGCGGGGCGGTTCAGCCGCGGCTGCAGGGCGGCCTGGTGGTGACTTGTAGAAAAGGCAGTGACACACGGTCGTCCCGAGACCGCGACGGTTTGCGGCAGAGGTGAGCCAGGGCGCTCCGCGACGGTTTAACAGGGCGGCGCGACAAGCAGCTTCAGGCAGGCGCAAGGGCGCACCAATGGCTCGACAACGGTGCAAGGCGCAAATCGGGGCAGCTCGCGGCAGAGGTGAGCCATCGGAGCGATTTGGGGCACGGCTCAACGAGGCAGCTCCAGATGAGGTATTGCGTGGGTCACCCGGCCAGGGCAGTTCTGCGACGAAACAAGGCGGAGAAACAACCGGTCGACACATCCGCGATGGTGGCGGTTTGCGATACAGGCCAGCGATTTAAGGCAACCGGAGGCACGGCAACTTGACGGCAATCCGGCGCAGTAAAGGCAGACCACGTTGCTCACAGGTGGAACATCGAAGCGGCATGAAGCAGGAGTAAGCAGAGAGGACCGGCGAGGCGACGGGCCAGCTGAAGCGAAGATGGCAACGGTGGCGGCCGCTCCGGCAGCGGTGGCAGAGGCTTGACTCGAGCAGCGCGGCGGATCAGAACAGGCGTGTCAGAACAGCTGTGGCGGCGGCCGCTCCAGCAGCGCTCAGCAGAGGCTGGACTAGAGCGGCCCGGCGGATCAGAACAGGCGTGTCGAAGCAGGCAGCCAGTTCAATGGCGATACCGCCCAGTCGGCTATAGCCGTGGCCGCAGCGGACAGCTCAGCGGTAAGGGGTAACCATAGAGAGGCTCCGGGCCGCAGCAGAAACGGCAGCGGGAGGCGAGGCGACCGGTGTGGACGCGCGCCTGGAGAGGTGACTTAAGGACCGGAGAGGCGACTCGGATTCGCCGCGATTTGAAACTCTAGCCAAATCAAAACCGACGGGTAGCAGATCGAAAACCCAACTACGGCCGTATCCGTTTCTGAGTCATGATGAGTTGACCAAACCGAGTCGTGGTCTTCTTTCACTTGGTAATAATTGATTCACATTGACGTGACTTGCTGATTTGATTCTCAAGTAGACTAGTACTACATCCAATCTGATTAAGCAATCTTGCCTTCTCATGGAAAACTTTAATGACAAAATAACTTCTGGTTTTGCTTGCTGCCGCCGCAATGAAAGTTCTGGTTTTGGCGGATCTCAACTGAAGATTATGCATGCGTGTTTTTATGATCGATGGCCCAACGATTTGATACATAGCATACGCCCTTGCATGATGATGCAATGATGGAGATCGAATTTCTTTTGGTCTTGGCGGATCACGTATGTAGAGAAAACAACTGTGCTATGGCGGATCATGCAATTGTGGCGGCGGACCGATCGCATCCTTCGCCAATTCCTTTTAATCTCAACCGATGAACCGGGAGACGAAGTGAATTTTTTCGGTCAACTGGGAGCTTGTCGAACCCTAGGAAAGATCCCTCCAAGAACTCAACACCACCGTGCGCAAGCCCCACGGTGGGCGCCAACTGTCGTGGAATTGTCACGGCAGATATCCTAGTATGAGGACTTAGTCGTGAGGCCAACGCATCTATGCAGTAGCTTGAAGGGGTTGGTTGGAATCGAGAGACGCGAGGCGGATCAACACACAAGACAAGGATTTAGACAACTTCAGGCCCCGGGAAACATCATCCGGTAACAACCCTACATGCTGTTTGTGGCTAGGTCTCATTATCATCACGAGGGAGTCGCCGTAAACCGGCTCTCCTAGTTATGTCTAACCCTAAATATAATTTTTCCTCCCTCTTGGGGTGCCCTGCCCCTCCTTATATATGTTGAAGGGGCGGGTTACATGTAGAGTCCAACTCGGATTAAGAATTAAACTATTCTGACTTCTCTTCATGGGCTTCTTAACGTCTTGGGCTTCATAACGTCTCGGGCTTCATAACCCCACGCGACTCTGTCTGCCGGGTTATGACTGTCTGCCGGTTTATGATGGTCTGCCGGGTTACGACTTCCTGTCGGTTTATGATGGTCTGCCGGTTTATGATGGTCTACCGGTTTATGATGGTCTGCCGGTTTATGATGGTCTGCCAGGTTATGTCTTAACACCTGCCGGGTTATCATCTGACTTAACACCTGCCGGGTTATCATCTAACTTAGCACCTGCCGGGTTATCATCTGTTTTAACACCTGCCGGGTTATCATCTAACTTAACACCTGCCGGTTTACCAAGTCCCAGCCGGTTTATAACTCCGGCCGGGTCATACTGCGGGGTATATCCCCGACAGTAGCGATGAGAGGCCATGTAGGAGTACATGGTGGGTTGTCTCATTGAAACCGTCCTCAGGAACTGAGGTCTGTGTTTGTGATCCATGAAGAGCTACTGCCACATGTTGGGCCCTGAAATATGACCCCCGGTCGACTTATTAACCCCCCTGTCCTCTGTCCAGGAGTTGCAAGTAGTTTCTGGTGTTTGTAGTATGCTGGAGGCCGTGCGCAGCGCTGTCCCGGGGGGTGGGTTGTGATGCGGTAGGCACGTGGCCCGGTGTACCGAGTCGCCCGTTTGGTGACCCGGGAACCCTGCACACATCATTCGGGGCCGTAGTGGAAAACCCGGTCGGACTCCCTGTGGATGGAACCTGAATAGGCGATAAACCTGGACTAGGGACTTGTGTGGTTAGTCAGGTCGTGGTCTACACCCACGTCGGCCTTCGCTTGAAGTCTGCCGAGCACATGTCGTGTGTAGACGCTAAGTGGTGGAAACATGTGTGAAGAAGTACACCCCTGCAGGGTTATAAATGATCTATTCGAATAGCCGCGTCCGCGGTAAAGGACTTCTGGGTTGCCTATACAGTTCATAGACAAGTGAAAGTGGAAACTCTAAAATGTGCAAGATAAGCGTGAGTGCTATGGATGGCCTTCTCGTAGGGAGACGGGAGCAGATCCATAGTGGTGTATTGATAGGTGAATATGTGGACTCGTGTGAGCCACCTCAAAAGAGTTACTTGCAGTCGTAGTTCTGGGTAGCTACAGTCAAAGTTGGCTTGCTGCAGTTAAACTCCACCACCCCCTTTGTTGATACTGATGCATATGTAGCTAGTTCTGATGTAAGTCTTGCTAGGTACATTTGTACTCACGTTTGCTTAATTTATGTTTTGCAGAGAGACTTCAGTCTCACTAGTAGTTCCGCGTGGACTTCGACGTTTAGCTTGTTACCTCAGCTACGATCTTGTACCCTTGGGAGGTTTTTGTAGATAGTCAGGCTTCTCAGCCTTTTCATTTGTAGTTGTCTGTACTCAGACAAGTTAAGCTTCCGCTTGTGCTTGTTGCTTGCGTGACTTGAATGCTGGGTCATCAGACCCATGTTTGTAATATCTGGCTCCTCAGAGCCTAATGAATAAATACTTTGAGTCGTAGAGTTTTGTTGTGATGCCATGTTGTATTTGCACATATCGAGCATATTGTGTGTATGCTATTGAAATGCTTAGTATGTGTGGGATCCAACAACCTAGTTGTTTATCCTTTGTAGCCTCTCTTACCGGGAAATGTCTCCTAGTGCTTCCACTAAGCCATGGTAGCTTGCTACTGCTCCGGAACACTTTGGCTGGCCGACATGTGTCCTTCTTCATTCCTGTGTCTGTCCCTTCGGGGAAATGTCACGCGGTGTCTACCGGAGTCCTGTTAGCCTGCTACAGCCCGGATTCTCCGGAGTCCTGTTAGCCCAGCTGCTACAGCCCGGATTCACTCGCTGATGACCGACACGTTCGTTGTTGGGTCATGTATGCCTGTCCCTGTAAGTTAGTGCCACTTTGGGTTTACGACTAGTCATGTTGGCCCGGGTTCTCTGTCATATGGATGCTAGCGACACTATCATATACGTGAGCCAAAAGGCGCAAACGGTCCCGGGCCAGGTAAGGTGGCACCCGTGGGAATACCGTGTGTGAGGCCGCAAAGTGATATGATGTGTTACATGCTAGATCGGCGTGACTTAGGATCGGGGTCCTGACAGCTTTGGTATCAGAGCTTGATTGCATGTAGGATTACCAAGCCAAACTGGTCGAAGTTGAGTCTAGAAATTCTTTAGTTATATATGGGAATTGATTGTGGGTGGGAACGTAAGGCTCTTTTTACTCCTTATACCTTAGGCCCTTCTGATCCGATTCATCCTATCTTTCCTACGGGAGTAAGGAACTAGGCTTCTCATCTTTCTATCAGGATCACGTGTTACTAATCTATAGACTTATAGGATTGATGGATTAAAGTCTCAGTTCAGTTTCTACTACTTCCGTATGTTCATAGCTGGCCTTAGAACCTTGATATTGTGATGTTGAGTGGTCATGCCACTATTTTGCAGGATGTCTCAAATCTTTTTGAGAATTTACAGCCGTTATGCTATCCGAGTCATCCCAGTTTTCTAGATTGTCTGATGCATTTGCAACTCCCTTCTTTCTGTTCCCGATGTTTCTTTGGGCCAGATTAACCACACTAACCAGTGTGTTGAGGTACTCGGTTGCCTCGACATATATGTTGGAGCTATTTATTATTATGTCCCGAGGTGTCTTAGAGGATCACCTAGTAATCTAGCCATGTTTTGTGTTCCCAGTGTGATGATTCTAGCCGTCATTCTCAAAAGCATCCCGTGATGCCACTTAGTTAGTAGGCATTCTATTCCTGGGTTCTTGAACCCGAGATTCACCGTACTTACTTCATGTTGATAGTGTTTGCTGGTTCCTTTAGGATATTAGTAACCTTTGTGATAGTCCTCGAGGTCTGTGGTATTTTCCTCTTCCAAATACCATGAACTACTTATGGCAGAAGTTCCTCGTTGAACCGAAACATCACAACCAGAGTGCTCTTGATGAGTTCTCGATTCTATGTTGTGACTCTGCCAGTTCTACCTTTCTGCATGGGTTATCCGGAAGAAATATGCTGAACTCGTTCGACATGCTAATCTATGCACCCACAACTCAGAAAATCGTATGTTCCTTTGAGTTGTCCCTCTTTAGTTGTCTTCTGACCTCCGTCTATCAGTTGATAGTCAGGAGTAGTTGTGCATCCGTGTTCGTCGATGCCTATTATTTTATAGTTCGTCAAGCCATTCTATTTCGGAATGACTAGGAGAAACAAACTCCAGTACCTTGTCCATTTCGAGGATTGGGTCAAAGTAGTTGTATTCCGTGGATCAAAATGCCAATCCAGCTTTTGTTTTGTTCTATCTTGCAGTGTTACCATCTTTATGTCAAGAATGTCATGAGAATTGCACCACCTCCTATGAACTCTTGGTATAGTGATACTTCTCGCCATCATTATTCATTTCTCGGTCTCCGTGTTATTGTAACCGGAATACCGACAAGTGAATTGTGAGGTGTGAAATCAATACTCCAAGCAACTTCGTTGCTTGGTAGTTAATGGACAATAACTTCATTCTTCGCGTGTTGGTTATTGAATCATCATTCTAATATTGATCGTGCTACCTTTATTTCTGGTGCACTCTTCGGTCAATGAGTTAGGATTTTGTCAATCCCTCACACTTTTGATCATATCGTCTTGCCCTGAAAAGCAAGATTGTTCTCAAGCTTAATAACATATCGGTGGTTCGTGATTTTCCGAATGTCTTCTCGGAAGTATTACCAGGTTGTTTCCTGACAGCTATGTTGAGCTGATGATCATGTTGGTTTTTCTCTAAACCAGCCATTCTCCAAGAATCTGTGTTGGATACCCATGAGCTAGTTGGTTAAGCTAAACAACAACTTGGAGAGTTGGAAGATAAACTCTTGCCTAACTTAGTTCATTTCAAGGGGATATCTTGGGTGTATGTGTTATAGAAAGATGATATCCTCATCAATTATTCCCCATGATCAATTGCTGGAGCTATTGTCTTATCCAGTCTTTGATTTGGGTATGGGCTATTGTCAAATCAAATCAAAACCAACGATATTCATAATGTTGTCTTACTCGCGGTTGTTCCTCGAGCATACACCATTATATCTTTTGGTCTGACCAATGTTGTGTCCTTGTTCACATAATTATGGAATTCCATTTATATGGTCATCCCGATGACTTGTTGTTGAGCCCATCAATAGCATTATATCTCCTCCATGATTCATGTTGAACATCAAGCTAGTGTTGGAAACTTTGTAAGGAATGCCTTCGTGTTCCGTTCATGAGGTACATGTTTGGACGAGAGCAGTGACTTCCTCTAATTCATGTGTATTTGATGTAAGTTGCCACCGTGAATTTGAGAAAGCTTGTTTTTGCTTCTCTGGAATCATCCAAGTCAGTCATGCATGTGTGAAGTATTCTATGGTTTGATAGACTGATCATCTTCATTCCATATGTATTCCTAGCACACAAGCCACTAATTGATTTGTTCAAGGATAAGAAGTTCATCGATAAGTGCACAAGAACTTTGATATCCTCGATGATGGTTCCACACCTGAACTCGGTAGTGTTTTGTTGTAGGACTACTATGTGGTCATGCTTGTCTTGGACAGCGTGTTCACATGTGTATAGCAGTACCAACTCATGTTTTGGAGCTTGCTGCCATAGTTCATTTCCCGAGAATCTCGCAATGTCATCTCGTCGATTTGTGTTGCAACCTTTCTCTTTGAGACATGCCGAGTCTAGAATATCCTGACACCAACCAAATCTGAATCTTAGGCAGATATGATGGTTGGGACACTTCTAAGAATTATAATATTGGTCTTTCAAACCGTTAAGTGGATGTCATGGCCAACACACTTATCCGGGAGATCTCTTATCGTAGTATCTCGAGTCAGCAATTTGGCCATTCTTCCATGAGGAGTTGGTATGACTTTGTACATAAGTTGTTCCTTATGGGTGCCTTGAGCTCCCAAAGTCAGACCTTTACTTGATGTTCCAGATACCGAATGGTATTGGGTTAAGCTGGTACATCAAGGAGAACATTAGAAGCAGAGTGCTAAATGTCTCTCGGTCGAACATCTAGATTTCGTTTCCTTGGCATCACTAAGGTCAAATCTAAGAAAGTGTTGTCTTCCTTTGCATCTTCAATCTTCCATCACTATTCATCATGGTAGTATGATGTGTTGCCAGGGTCCTCGGCACGGATGTTGGTAAGACCTTGATGAATATGGAAATGCTCAAGTTCTTGAAAGAACACTCAGTCACTAGGTTATATCTTTGGTATCAACTGGAATGTGACTTCCGTTTGCCAAGTTGTCTTATAACTCTAGTTCCCTTTCCAAACTGAGTATGCCATTCTTTTGAATTCCTTCAAACGAACAATTGTAATTTTTCCTTAGGCTGGTATAGAGAGTTTCAATGATCTCTATATCAAAAGTAATTCTTTTTGCCACTTAAGGGAATAATTCCATGAGTCACCCCCCCTGAGGTGTCCCGTTATGGAATCATGGAAATTATCTCCTCGCTACTTTGAAACCATGCACCATCTTACTCAAGGGTCGAATTGTTGCCTACCAACTTGAACCTTCGTCATCTGTTATTTTCCATCGCTCTCGATGTATGTTTTGTGTCTCAGCTCAAGAGATGTTTCAACGTCTCATTCCGTGAGTTGTTCGTGAGTTGCTCGATCTTTGAGAAGATCGATTTCTACAGAGTTTCTTTCTGTCGTCATAGTTGGATGAAGATCTCGAAAGCAAGGATGTCAATACCAACAGGATGCAATGGATCAACATCTTCGGGAAAGGCAGTTGGATCGAGAAGATGGTGATAGTTTTGTGACCCCCTTTCCCCTTACCTCACGCCTTGAATCTCGGGACGAGATTCTTGTTTAGTGGGGGTGAGTTGTCACATCCCTAGTTCTGGTATGCTCTGAGCTAGCTAG
Organism: Aegilops tauschii subsp. strangulata; assembly: GCF_002575655.3. Lineage (NCBI taxonomy): Eukaryota > Viridiplantae > Streptophyta > Magnoliopsida > Poales > Poaceae > Aegilops > Aegilops tauschii. The sequence goes on from NC_053035.3 coordinate 287,266,845, forward strand.
TCATGTGTTGCATCATGTTTAAATTCTTTTGAACTTGAAATGGGGATGTTCAACCCTAGCACCAGATGAAATTCAACTAGGGTCAAAATTAAATCTCTTCAGTGAACCCAAAATGCCCTTCATAAATGTTCATCATTTTTGAATTGGTCTAGAACCTCTGCCAAAAATGGTTCACACTTCTCTAGGACACTCTGGATTTTTGAAGTAAATCATAAGTATTTGAATTTGGACATTTAAATTCTATAAAGTATTTTAAATGTCCAAATAATCTTGAAAACATTTGAGGGCTGTTGGAAATAATTCTACAAGTGCCCACAAATATTTCCAGGATTTTATGAAATGATTTAGTTTTTTTACTAAATCAAAACAGAGCAAGTAAATAGAAAACATAAAGAAAATAAAAAGAGAGAGAGTTTACCTGGCAGCCCACTTACCTGGCCAAACCCCTGTAGCTGGCCCAGCCCACCACCTGGCCCTGCCAGTCATCCCCTTTCTCTGGACAGAAGGACGCCGGGCGCGCACACGCGCGCCACGTCCTGCTTGCAGCCTCCTCCCCAGGCGCACCTAGATGGTGCCACGCACCTCTCTGGCTCTCTCCCTCACCCCCTCGTCCTTCTCCTCTCCCCTGGTGCTCTCTCTCTCGCACACCCGAGCACTGTCGTAGCCGCCGCTCGCTGCTGCCGCGGCCAGTGCCACCACCTCACTTCGCCAACACGCCCACGAGCTTCGCCTCTGTCGCCTACGCCTTCTGCACCGAGCCAAGCAACGCTGGAAGCCCCGAATTGCCGTCCCAAACATCTCCGTCCTCCTCGGCTGCCGGAGATCCCCCTTGCCGCCCCGACCGCTCCGGTTCTTCTCCGAGCTCGCCGTCAGCACCATCGCGATCGCCGTGAGCCCCTCTTTCCCCTCCCCCTAACCCCTTTGCTCCGCTCGACCTCTAGCTAGCTGATACGTCTCCGTCGTATCTATAATTTTTGATTGTTCCATGCCAATATTATACAACTTTCATATACTTTTGGCAACTTTTTATACTATTTTTGGGACTAACTTATTGGTCCAGTGCCCAGTGCCAGTTCCTGTTTGTTGCATGTTTTCTGTTTCGCAGAAAACCCATATCAAACGGAGTCCAAACAGGATAAAAACTGACGGAGATTTTTTTTGGAATATTTATGATTTTTGGGAAGAAGAATCAACGTGAGACGATGCCCGAGGGGGCCACGAGGCAGGGGGGCGCCCCCTGGGGGTCAGGCGCGCCCTGGACCCTCGTGGCCACCCCATAAGACTGTTTGAGCCCTTCTTTCGCCGCAAGAAAGCTAATATCTGGATAGAGATTGTGTCCAAAATTCAGCCCAATCGGAGTTACGGATATCTGGTTATAAAAGAAACGGTGAAAGGGCAGAAGCCAGAGCGTATAAACAGAGAGAGATAGAGAGACAGATCCAATCTCGGAGGGGCTCTCACCCCTCCCACGCCATGGAGACCAAGGACCAGAGGGAGAACCCTTCTTCCACCCAGGGAGAAGGCCAAGGAAGAAGGAGAAGGAGGGGGGCTCTCTCCCCCTCGTTTCCGGTGGCGCCGGAACGCCGCCGGGGCCATCATCATCACCGCGATCTACACCAACACCTCCATCATCTTCACCAACATCTCCATCACCTTCCCCCATCTATCTACAGCGGTCCACTCTCCCGCAACCCACTGTACCCTCTACTAGAACATGGTGCTTTATGCTTCATATTATTATCCAATGATGTGTTGCCATCCTATGATGTCTGAGTAGATTTTCGTTGTCCTATCGGTGATTGGTGAATTGCTATGATTGATTTAATTTGCTTGTGGTTATGTTGCTTTCCTTTGGTGCCCATCATATGAGCACGTGTGTGGATCACACCATAGGGTTAGTTGTATGTTGATAGGACTATGTATCGGAGGGCAAGAGTGACAGAAGCTTCAACCTAGCATAGAAATTGATGCATACGGGATTGAAGGGGGGCCAATATATCTTAATGCTATGGTTGGATTTTACCTTAATGAACGTTAGTAGTTGCGGATGCTTGCTAATAGTTCCAATCATAAGTGCATAGAATTCCAAGTCAGGGATGACATGCTAGCAGTGGCCTCTCCCACATAAAACTTGCTATCGATCTAGTAAAGTAGTCAGTTGCTTAGGGACAATTTCGCAACTCCTACCACCACTTTTCCACACTAGCTATACTAACTTTATTGCTTCTTTACCTAAACAGCCCCTAGTTTTTATTTACGTGCTCTTTATATTCTTGCAAACCTATCCCACATCACCTACAAAGTACTTGTTCTAGGTAAAGCGAACGTCAAGCGTGCGTAGAGTTGTATCGGTGGTCGATAGAACTTTAGGGAATATTTGTTCTACCTTTAGCTCCTCATTGGGTTCGACACTCTTACTTATCGAAAGAGGCTACAATTGATCCCCTATACTTGTGGGTTATCAAGACCTTTTTCTGGCGCCGTTGCCGGGGAGTCATATCGTTGGGTGAATATTCTCGTGTGTCCTTGTTTGCTTTATCACTAAGTAGTTTTTATTTTGTGCTCTTGTTTTCTATCTTTAGTTATGGGTAGGAAACGCAAAATACCAAAAAAATTAGTTGTACCTACTACACCAATTGTTGAAGAACCACTCAAAATCTATCACACTCCTGAAGCTTTTTACTTGGATCATCTTCGATCCCTTTATGCTCGTGCTGAAATCCAACTAGATTAGTTGAGGGCAAATCATTAGATGAGCATGCTTGTCATGTGCGACACCGCTTCTCTCAAAAAGGGGAACTTTTACTGGATCAAATTCATCGTTTGCAATGCTATGCTTGGAATTTATGTGAAATATATGATTTTACTTGTTGTTCTGAAAACCCTAAGAAACACCTTCTCTACCAATGTGAGTTTAGTGATAATGGAATCGTATCTTCGTATGCTAAGGGTGTTTATAATTACTACGATGTTCAACAAATTGAAGAATTTGTTGCTTTTAAGGGTGCTTATGAAATTGCTTCTTTGATTGGAAAGTATGATGCTACTCTTTACAAATCTGAAATTTTTTGCATACTTAAATATTGTTATGATAATTATGCTTCTAATTCCTATGTTAAACCATATATTGAGGACTCCTCCGCTGTCCAAGAAGAGACTAATATTTTGCAGGAGTCTATGGAAGAAGAAATTGATGAAACTGTGAGCTCATTGGATGAAAAAGATGATGAGGAGAGCGAAGAACAAAAGGAGGAAGATAGGATTGATCACCCTTGCCCACCTTCTAATGAGAGTAACTCCTCAACTCATATATTGTTTAATTTCCCTTCGTGCTTACCGAAGGATGAATGCTATCATGGTTGTTATGATCCCGTTGATTCTTTTGAGATATCCCTTTTTGATGATGCTTGCTATGCTTGTGGCCAAGATTCCAATATGAATTATGCTTATGGAGATGAACTTGCTATAGTTCCTTATGTTAGACATGAAATTGTTGCTATTGCACCCACACATGATAGTCCTATTATGTTTTTGAATTCTCCCGACTACACTATATCGGAGAAGTTTGCCCTTATTAAGGATTATATTGATGGGTTGCGTTTTACTATTACAGATGATGATTTTGATAGATATAATATGCATGTGCTTGCTGCTCCTACTTGCAATTATTATGAGAGAGGAACTATATCTCCACCTCTCTATGTTTCCCACACGATAAAATTGCAAGAAACTGCTTATGCTATGTATTGGCCTTTACTATGTGTGCATGAATTGTTCTTCTATGACATGCCGATGCATAGGAAGAGAGTTAGACTTCGTCATTACATGATATATGTAGCTTTGTGCTCACTACTAAATTACAAATCATTGTTAATTAAAATTGGCTTTGATATACCTTGAGATCCGGGTGGATTCATTACTTGAGCACTATATGCCTAGCTTAATGGCTTTAAAGAAAGCGCTGCCAGGGAGACAACCCGGAAGTTTTAGAGAGTCATTTATTTCTGTTGTGTGCTTTTATAATTTTTAGAAATAAAAATAATGTGCCGAGGTTTGCCTTTAGGATGTTTTAGACTACTTGTTGGTTTGTGCGGTGCAGGACAGAAACTTTGGCTGTAGTGCGTGATTTTACATTTTTTACTGGAACGTCAAATGGTTCTGAAGCTTTTTGCACTGTCTTTATATACAAATTGTTTATTTTTACTAATTTTGGCTGAATATTTGGAGTACAGAGGTATGGTGAATGTTCAGATTACTACAGAGTGTCCCGTTTAAGACAGATTCTGTTTTTGATGCATAGTTGCTTGTTTTGATGAAACTATCGGTTCCTATCAGTGGATTAAGCCATGGAAAAGTTATATTACAGTAGCTAGAATGCAAAAACAAAATATGAATTGGTTTGCAACAGTACTTAGAGTAGTGATTTGCTTTATTATACTATCGGATCTTACCGAGTTTTCTGTTGAGTTTTGTGTGGATGAAGTGTTCAAAGATCGAGGAGGTCTCGATGTGAGGAGAAGGAGGAGAGGCAAGAGCTCAAGCTTGGGGATGCCCAATGCACCCAAGTAAATATTCAAGGAGACTCAAGCGTCTAAGCTTGGGGATGCCCCGGAAGGCATCCCATCTTTCTTGAACAAATATATGTATGTTTTCGGATTCGTTTCGTTCATGCGATATGTGCAAATCTTGGAGCGTCTTTTGCATTTAGTTTTCACTTTTCTTTGATGCACCATGCTGGTATGAGATAGTCCATGGTTGATTTATAGAATGCTCTTTGCACTTCACTTATATCTTTTGAGTATGGCTTTATAGAATGCTTCATGTGCTTCACTTATATCATTTGCAGTTTGGATTGCCTGTTTCTCTTCACATAGAAAACCGCCATTTGTAGAATGCTCTTTTGCTTCACTTATATTTGTTAGAGCATGGCATATCTTTTGTAGAAATAATTAAACTCTCTTGCTTCACTTATATGTATTTAGAGAGATGACAGGAATTGGTCATTCACATGGTTAGTCATAAAATCCTACATAAACTTGTAGATCACTGAATATGATATGTTTGATTCCTTGCAATAGTTTTGCGATATAAAGATGGTGATATTAGAGTCATGCTAGTGGTTAGTTGTGAATTGTAGAAATACTTGTGTTGAAGTTTGTGATTCCCGTAGCATGCACGTATGGTGAACCGTTATGTAACGAAGTTGGAGCATGAGGTATTTATTGATTGTCTTCCTTATGACTGGCGGTCGGGGACGAGCGATGGTCTTTTCCTACCAATCTATCCCCCTAGGAGCATGCACATAGTACTTTGTTTCGATGATTAATAGATTTTTGCAATAAGTATGTGAGTTCTTTATGACTAATGTTGAGTCCATGGATTATACGCACTCTCACCCTTCCATCATTGATAGCCTCTTCGGTACCGTGCATTGCCCTTTCTCACCTCGAGAGTTGGTGCAAACTTCGCCGGTGCATCCAAACCCCGTGATATGATATGCTCTGTCACACATAAGCCTCCTTATATCTTCCTCAAAACAGCCACCATACCTACCTATCATGGCATTTCCATAGCCATTCCGAGATATATTGCCATGAAACTTCCATCATCATCATATACATGACTTGAGCATTTATTATCATATTGCTTTGCATGATCGTAAGATACCTAGCATGATGTTTTCATGGCTTGTCTGTTTTTTGATATCTTTGCCCTCAATCACACACACCTTGATCTGGCTGACCATTTCTTTTGTGTTGCCTAATCACAAACAGTTCATCCGAGTGAACCGTATGCTCTATATCGCACATGCCTTCATCAGGCTGCCCATTTCTTCTATTCCACCTCATCGCAAACTGTTCATTGGACTGAACGTATGACCTGGATCGCACAGGCAATCGCAATCGCAAATGTTTTGCACCTTTTTTGATGGTTCTTTTACACCACCGTTTGCGATTATTGCATCGCACACAGTTTTGTCGAAGGGTCTCTGATCGTAGTGTCGCGTTAGCAGCATCCTACAGTAGTGTTCGTAAAGGCATCCTCGGATACTTACAATGCGGCGAGGGGCTTCGACCTGGGGCGCCACTCGGGTATGGCTTCGGCGTCCGAATCTGAGCCGTCGGGGAGGGATATTTTTTCCCTTTTGGATGCCCCCGCCTCTGGGTCTTCGGAGGCTGCCCTCTTCTTTTTCCTCCCCTTCGGGGACGGATTGCTTTCTGCCTCCTCCTCCTCTTCATCTTCATCTTCCTCGTGGGAGGAGTGAGTTTTGGTCTCTCCGGACACTGCGTCCAAAGTACCTTTTCGGCGGAGGCCACCTTTGGCCTCCTTGCTCTTCTTCTTGGCCTTTTTCTCCAGCACCTGATAGGGCGCCGGGACCAGCATCCTCATTAACAGAGGGTCAGCTGGGTTTCCGGGGAGTGGAGTCGGACACCTGATTCGCTCCGCCTTCTTTGTCCAGCCTTGTTTGAAGGATGGAATTCTCAGTGCAGCCCTTTTTTGATTAATGAACTAAGTTATGTTCAAAAATATAGTACTTACCGGGGAAGCTAGATGATTGTAGTCGAGGCTGATGTCCTCGGACGTCTGTGGCCATGACTTTTGAGTCTTGAAGAGCAGCTTCCAGATGGCTTCGTGCGTCGTGCCGAAGAATCGTTGAAGGGTCCGCGGCCCTTCCAGATTGAACTCCCACATGCGGAGAGGCTGGCGTTGGCAGGGAAGGGAGCGGCGGATGAGCATCACCTGGATCACGTCGGTAAGGCTGGTGTCCTTCTCTATGATACTTTTGAGGCGCTTCTGCAGCTTCAGCACCTCGTCGGATGATCCCCAGTCTAGACCTTTGTCGGTCCACGACGCTGATACGTCTCCAACGTATCTATAATTTTTGATTGTTCCATGCTATTATATTATCTATTTTGGATGTTTAATAGGCTTTAATATGCTCTTTTATATTATTTTTGGGACTAACCTATTAATCGGAGGCCCAGTGCAAGTTGTTGTTTTTTGCCTATTTTAGTGTTTCGCAGAAAAGGAATATCAAACAGAATCCAAACGGAACGAAACCTTCGCGAGGATATTTCTTGGAACAAACGCAATCCAGGAGACTTGGAGTGGAAGTCAGAGACGCAACGAGGCGGCCACGAGGTAGGAGGGTGCGCCCAGGGGGTAGGCGCGCCCCCACCCTCGTGGGCCCCTCGTAGCTCCAATGATGTACTTCTTTCGCCTATATATACTCTTATACCCTAAAAACATCCAGGAGAGCCACAAAACCACGTTTCCTCCGCCGCAACCTTCTGTACCCGTGAGATCCCATCTTGGGGCCTTTTCCGGCGATCTGTCGGAGGGGATTCGATCATGGAGGGCTTCTACATCAACCCCATAGCCTCTCCGATGATGCGCGAGTAGTTTACGTCAGACCTTTGGGTCCATAGTTATTAGCTAGATGGCTTTCTTCTCTCTCTTTGGTTCTCAATACAAAGTTCTCCTCAATGTTCTTGGAGATCTATTCAATGTAATATTCTTTTGCGGTGTGTTTGTCGAGATCCAATGAATTGTGGATTTATGACCAAGATTATCTATGAACAATATTTGGTTCTTCTCTGAATTCTTATATGCATGATTTGATATCTTTGCAAGTCTCTTTGAATTATCGGTTTAGTTTGGCCTACCAGATTGATCTTTCTTGCAATTGGAGAAGTGCTTAGCTTTGGGTTCAATCTTGTGGTGTCCTTTCCCAGTGACAGTAGGGGCAACAAGGCACGTATTGTATTGTTGCCATCGAGGATAAAAAGATGGGGTTTATATCATATTGCTTGAGTTTATCCCTCTACATCATGTCATCTTGCCTAATGTGTTACTCTGTTCTTATGAACTTAATAATCTAGATGCATGCTGGATAGCGGTCGATGTGTGGAGCAATACTAGTAGATGCAGAATCATTTCGGTCTACTTGACACGGACGTGATGCCTATATTCATGATCATGCCTAGATATTCTCATAACTATGCACTTTTCTATCAATTGCTTGGCAGTAATTTGTTCACCCACCGTAATAGATGCTATCATGAGAGAAGCCACTAGTGAAACCTATGGCCCCCGGCTCTAGTTTATATCATATAAGTTTCGGATCTACAATTCTAGTTTACTATCTATTTTATTTTCCAATCTTTACTTTCCAATCTATACAACAAAAATATTTATCTTATTATCTTTACCAGATCTCACTTTTGCAAGTGGCCGTGAAGGGATTGACAACCCCTTTATCGCATTGGTTGCAAGGTTCTTGATTGTTTGTGTAGGTACTAGGTGACTTGCGTGTAGTATCCTACTGGATTGATACCTTGGTTCTCAAAGACTGAGGGAAATACTTACGCTACTTTGTTGCATCACCCTTTCCTCTTCAAGGGAAAACCAACGCATGCTCAAGAGGTAGCAAGAAGGATTTCTGGCGCCGTTGCCGGGGAGATCTACGCCAAGTCAAGACATACCAAGTACCCATCATAAAATCTTCTCCCTCACATTACATTATTTGCCATTCGCCTCTCGTTTTCCTCTCCCCCACTTCTAAAACAATTTTCGAAAACCTTTGCCTTTTCTTTGCCCCTATCCGTTCGTCCTTCTGTTTGCTCGTGTTATCATGCGCCTTCTATTTGCGTGCATCTTTGCTTGGTAAAATCTACTGTTATGGATCCTCATCCTCTTGCTAATCTTCTTAAAAGATCCAATTATGATGAACCAATTGCTAGTGAGTTTTGTGCACTAGATTATCTTTATGAGGTTTTGCTTGAAATTCGTGAATCTGAAAATTGTGATGAAGTCTTGAAAGAAGAAACTTATGAAGTGATTCACGATAGCTCCTTGAATGAAAAGCATGATTTCAATGACATTATTATAAATTCTATTAATTTCAATTGTGTTAATCATATGCAAAACCCTAAGCTTGGGGATGCTAGTTTTGCTATGACTACTATTTGTTGCAATGATCATGATTGGGGTGATTCTTATGATCTTGAAAATCTATTTAAGCCCCATGATGAATATGCGATTGACAATAGTGTTTGAAATAATATTGAAAGTGGGTTTGGAACACTACAAAAAAAATACACTTCCGTGATGATACGTGTTTGTCACAGTAGGTCGCGTTTTTTGTCATGCATGTACATCCATGACAAATTTATGACAGAATCAAGATAGTCGTACCTGTGCTGTCGTAGAAGTGTTCCATGACATTACCAAAATTATCATCACGGAAGTGTCAACTTCCATGACGATAAATCACGCGTCACGGAAGTGCTTTCGTCAAGGGTGACCGACACGTGGCATCCACCGTAATGGAACGCCGTTAAGCTATCGGGTCAGGTTTTGGATCCGATAACCCGTTAACAGCCCCGACCAATGGGGATTTTCCATGTGTAAAATCATCATTGGCTAGAGGAAACACGTGTCGGCTCATCGTTGGGACAGATGTCATCCACTCACTGGACAGAAGGCGCCTATGATACGTCGACACATGGCACGGCCCAACAGTGGCCCATTCCTGTGAAAAGGCCGGCCCATTTGACTTGGTCAAAAGCTGGCAGGCCGGCCCATGGAAAGCCTGTTAACGGCTTGTTCGCATATAGACCATTTACAGCCCGCTAACCCAAGGCCCGTTACGCCCTATCCGAATTAGGCCCAGTAGCGTCATCTGGGCCATCCAATATGATTCCAGCCCGTTTTCACTTCTAGCACATGTATAGCCCATGACGTCTTTCGGCCCATATGAGGCCCCTTGTAACTCTTGGCCCATTAGCGGCCCATGCTGAAACTGGTCCGTAATGAACAGTGTATTACTTTACACCCATTAATGGCCCGTGGTGAAACTGGCCCGTAATGAACAGTGTATCACTTTATACCCATTAACGGCCCGTTATTCCGTTGGGCCGTTTCCAGCCCAAGTTAACTTTCGGCCTTCTGAGGGCCCATTTATTCTTGGGCTCATTTGCAGCATTCGGTTACTTACGGCCCGTTACTGTCATTTTCTGCTTGTGGGCCAAATTCAGCCCGTCGTTATAGTCGGCCCGTTTGTGGACCGTTAGTCTGTTGGGCCATTTTCATAGCATCACCAAATACGGCCTATTAACGATGGCCCGTTATGGTTGGCCCATGAACGAACGATTCCAACTCTAGCCCGTTTACGGCCATAATGCGGTCTGTTTGGCCCATGTTTGGCCAATCGATCATACGGCCCGTATAAGGCCCATTGATGATACGGCCCGCAGAAGGCCCATTGTTTCTACGGCCCATAGAAGGCCCATTGTTTCTACGGCCCGTAGAAGGCCCACTGTTTCTACGGCCAGTAGGAGGCCCAGTGTCACTGCAGTAAATATTAGCCCATGGTTATTTTGGCCTAGTTTTAAAAAATAGGTTATTGCAGCCACTAGCTAACCGCGGAAAAAGAACTGCAATGACTACAAGCAAACAAATAAACAAGACAACAAGGAAATAAATAAGCAAGCAACTAACGCTAGGCTATCACGGCTATTACACATATTACATCCACTGGGCATCAAAGTTCGCCACCAGTGCAAATATAGGGAACAAAGCAGCATATCATATACACTGGTTGTCAAAGTTGGTGACCAGCGCAAATAAACGCCGCAGCAAAACAAATCCATAACTAAAACCACTTCAGAAGATCTCAAGAAACAATATCCTGGGTACCCATAATGGTGGCAAGATGCTTAGCAAGCTTATTAACTTTCTCTTGTTTGGTGCTTAAATCCTCCAGCGCTTGCTGTTGCACCAGAAAATATGCATCTGAATTCTGCAGGGACTTCCTCAGTCCTTCAGCTTCCTGTCGCAGCACATCTGATTGATGTCTTTCAACTTGAAGTTGAGACTCAAGAAGACGAACTGATTCAAGCAGGCAGTTCGAAGAGCTTGTGCCAGCAGTAGTGGCCAGTAACTCGAACACTACATCAAGACAGGACTTTTGGGTTCCCTCACTGTCGTCAAGATTGTTTTTATCAGCTTTCTTGGAGACCAGCAGGGATGTCTCACTATCTTGAACCTTATCTGCATTACTTCCTTTACCATTGGATAATGCGGTACTGTTCTCCAATATTTTGTCCGCATTCTAAAAGAGAAACAAGCAGACACATCACATGTTTACCATGTTGTATATGAAACTCATTTTGGTAAATGAGTTCAGTAGTAAAGTGGACAGGATAACAACATGAAACAAACATATATCTATGTACCATGGTCACTTTATGGTTTATATCATTCTAGTTTTTGTTGCCAAATCAAGATAGAGACACAGTTCAAATAATATTTGTTCAAGACAAAGCAGAATAGACAGAATATAAGTGTGGGTAACTATAGAGCAATAACAACACTTGTAATGTGCATGACATGAGAACATAACTGTTTATTCAATTGAAACTGAAATCAACATAGAGCAGGTTACAACAGCAAGCCAGTTAAAGAAACATGTTTAAAACATACCTGTTGCGCCATTGGAGTTTCAATTCCATCCTTCAAATTTGAAAATAGTTGGTATGAGTATATACAGTAATGCAAGAGCAAAGGAGTATGAACCATAGCTACAGAACCTGACCTGAGAACAAATCTTCTTCTCCTTTAAGCGTTGTGTTGGGATTCGGAGTGGTGGTCCTCGTGCTTTGGGCACTGCAGTTCCCTTACTAACTGCTCGTGTTTGGGTGCTCTGTGGTGGAGACGGTGTTGTGTCAACTGGAACTGGGTTACTATCTGCCGGGGTTGGGGTTAGAAGGGGTGTAGCTGGTTCTCTATCCAACTGGGTAGGGGTACAATCTGCGAGAGTCTGGGTTATGTGTGGTGGATCTGGTCCTTGGGCAAGTACAACCGTGGTTCTATCTGCATCAACTGGTAGCACTATCTTTTCTGAAGACCGTGTTGTTACTCCCTTAGATACTGCCATCACGCTCTCCAATTCAAATGGTTGATAAACAAGAAAAGTAATTGAAAGTATAGACATTGTATGATAGATAGGTGCAATGGATAGTGGGGAATAAAAGAGGGCATGAAATAATTCATATTTATGTTGTCTGACCAAACAGGATAGCATGACACAATTTCACATATATGATGGCTAACTAAACAGGATAGCATGACACAATTTCACATTATGATGGCTAACTAAAAAATATGGAAAGACATAGTTCAAAATATGAGACTATGTAAACAGGATGACATGACATAACTATATAATGTGTTTATTAAATAGGTTGGCATGTCATACTTCACATACATTCACGGATAGAATGCCATAATTCAAAATATGATGACTGTAAACACTAAACATGATGAGATGATATAACTATATGATGTCTTTATTAAATGGGTTGCCATGCCATAATTCAGATAGATGATGTGTATGTACTATGTAAACATGATGGCATGATATCAAATATAAGATTTATATAGTAAGCAAGTAAGCAGATGGCAATCCATATATGATGTAAAAACTAAGCAATGCAAGACAACATGCATGACATGGGTAATATAACCCTGCCAAGTTTGAGCATAGACCTCAGGGGGGAAATAGGACTGGTCATCAGTCTCTGAATCCTCCTCTGAGGAGCTCTCTGTAACCAGCAAGATGTCTGCTTCAGCAGGTAGCATTGTCTACTCTGAATACCTTGTTTTCACTCCACATACTTGCATCACCGCTTCAAATGGCTGATGCACAGGAAGAGTAGTTGAATATACAAACGTTGTCGACAAATGGAACACGTAATACAAAAAAATGATAGCATGATATAATTCACATATATGATGATTGGCTAAACAGCATGGCATTGCATAATTCACATATATAATGCCTTTGCAATAAGATAGCATTGTATAATTCACATATATAATGTCTTGCAACAAGATGGCAATGCATAATTCACATATATGGTAATTAGACACTGAACAGGTGGCATTCACACAAAGCATGTCTAAACTAATAAAATGACATAGCAATGCGGGACACCATACGCACGATATGAGCAACATAACCCTGCCAAGTTAGAGCATACACCTCGGGGGGGGAATAGGACTGGTCATCTGTCTCTGAATCCTCCTCTGAGGAGCTATCCGTAACCAGCGAGATATGCGCTTCGTCAGATAGCATAGTCTGCTCTGAAGACCTTGTTTTTACTCCAGAATTTGCCATTACCGTGTCAAATGGCTGATGCACACGAAGAGCAGTTGAATGTACTAACATTGTTGACAAATGTAATATGTAACAAAAAAAAGGATGGCCTGATATAATTTACATATAAGATGACTGGCTAAGCAGGATGGCATTGCAAAATTCACATATATGATGCCTGGCTAAACAAGATGGCGTTGCATAATTCACATAAACGATGAATAAACTAAACAGATGGCATTCGCACAAAGGATGTCTAAACTAAGCAGATGACATATTTGATGTATAAAGTAAGCAATGCAAGACACCATATGCATGATATAACCAACATCAGCATGCCAAGTTAGAGCGAAGACCTCAGGGGGTAAATAGGAGTTGTCTTCTCCTTCCGAATCCCCCTCAGAAGAGATATCTTCCTCTCGATTGCAATCCGAAATGCGTGGAGGCGGGGCTGCCTTTGCGCCTACCATGGAGCGACGTCCGTATGAAATTTTATTGCCACGCAAGGCTCGTCTCTTTTGCTCTACATGTTCAGTTCCATTGTTTACAATAACTGTCATGCATAGGAATAAAACATAGTGAGATTATGTAAGGAGTGCATGCAGAAATCCAGAGTGATGGTAGCAACCTGTGGATAGACCCAAAACCAATAATAGCTGGCAGATAATGGCTTCAGTTAAAAAATACAGATAATGGCTTCTTTACTGTTTGTTTCCCACCCAACATGAAACTCATAGTAGACACCGGAGATTAACCAGATAGTAGATAGATACTATTGATAGCGGCACCAATATGTACCCCACAACCATTTAAAAACTCAAGTTTGACCATTAGTTTGGAGCTGACTCAGAGTCTAATCGGTGAACAGGACGATAAAGTAGCATGTAATATTAAGCGATGCATAACGTAAGCAGACACGAAAGAGTGCGACCTCTCTTGCGGACCCGTGTAGTCCTCGAGGTCATCTGCTCGGTTGATGATGGTAATGCAGTTTTCATGGCTGCCAGCGGCGGGGAAGAAGATCTGAGGCGGCGAAAGACAGTCTGGAGGCCGGATCACTGCTGTGCTGGACCCTTCTGTCGTTGGAGCAGCTGAGCTGTGGTGGACGACGGCGCAACAGGAGCGGGACAAACCACGCAAGGATTTCTTTGACAACTATCTGTAAGAGAAGTAATTCTGTAAGGGCTTGTTTGAATTGGAGGATTCCAACAATGCAGGGATAGGAAATAGACATGAATAGGATAGGAATGCACGTGCAAAACAGAGAATTTAAAAACACAGGATTTCTGCCAATATGGGTGTTTGATTCACAACAATTGGAAGATCACAGGATGCAAAGAAGCATGGTGAGATTAAGTCAAACCACAAGAAAATGTACGGTTATAATGCTATTATGCTACTATCTCTTAGTCTTGTGCTTCATGAATAGGAATTTGAAAAGGAGGACATGTGAAAATTAAAATTCCTACGTTTTTTCTTTCAAGGAGACACTAAAGGAACAAATCCGTGTGCTCAGTGGACAATATATATAACATGTAGAGTAAAGAAGAGATGCAACAAGTGTACAACCTCTTTGGCGAAGCCATGTCGATCTCAGCGTGATTGGGTTGGCCGGTGAGGATGCTCCGGCTGACTTTGCTGTCGGAGGAGGGGAAGAAGATCTTAGGCGTTTGGAGATGGAGCCCGAGGTACTGCTCCGCTGTGATGGAGGGTTTCGTCGTTGGAGCAGCTCCGGTGAGTTGTACGACGCCGAGGCTGAAGCAGGACAAGAGAGACAACGAACAACGTTAACCTGAGTGGAATTCTAATAGCATCTCCAATACATGACGTAAAATACATAACCACAAAGTGCTAGATGTAAAATACATCAGCCGCTCATCTCTGAACTTAACTGTCGAAACTGAATTTAACTGTCGAAACTGAACTTAACTGTCAAAACTGAACTTATCTGTCTAAACTGAATTTTGCTGTCGAAAATGAATTTTGCTGTCGAAACTGAACGCACTAGCAAGGTGAGGCTACACGTCGGTCGACTGACTTTTTCATCTCTGGTCAGTCGATTTTGCAGCCGTTGGATACGAAATCAAGGGCCTGCGGTTCATCTTCAACCTCCACCCCCCTGAGCCGCCAGCCATCACCGGCCAAACAGCAGCCCCCCGCCGCCCGCGGCCGGGGGGCGCCGCCCTGCCCGCCCCGAAAACACTCCCCACTGCCGGTCCGCCGCTGCCCCGGCCATCCCTCTAGGACCTCCCGTGCCGAGCTTTTTCTCCGGCGATCCCCACGCCACCGCCGGCGACCACCGCCCCCATCCTGAACCCTAAGATAGATAGTGGGGTACCTCTCCGGCGAGCCCCCCTCCCCGCTGCGGCTGGTTCTTCCTTCACCCCGGAGAGCCCCCCCCCCACCCCCTGAAAATCGACTGATCCAAAAGTCGATTCAGTCGACTGAAGTGTAGCCAAATCGGAGCAGCATTGCAAGCAAGAGCAAGAGCGAGAGCAGCAGCGCGAGCAAGAGCAGACTAGGCAAGGGACCGAAAGCAAGAGCAGAGCAGCAGCGCAAGCGAGAGCTAAAGCAGCTGCAGCTCCTACTGATGTGGACGTCACCGCCGAGGGAGCGACGCCCTGGAGGAAGTGGCTGGCGACGCCGCCGTGGATGGAGCTGCGCCGTGTCGGCTCGGGACCGAGCGCCGGCAGCACCGTGAGATCGAATCAAGAAGAAAATGCGGCGATTAGTGTACAACCTCTTTGGTGGCGTGGATTAGGCCGCAGCTTCATCCGAGGAAACGGTGATGATGATGCTCTTCCGGTGGTGCAGGTGAAGACGGTGGTGTGGGAATGGAGGTGGCGCGAAAGACGAGGGGAACATCGGGGCATCTGTTTGGAGGTGGAGGACGGGGTGGCTGAACCAGCGGGACGATGAGATCGACGACGGATCCTCATCCGGTACGGTGGATGAGGGACGTCGAGGTGTTGCCGTGGACGACGTCGTCGGGGAAGAGGCTCCGGCTGGGTGGCGGACGGAGCAGGGTGTGGGGTTTCATTGCGGGATTTCGCGGCCTCGGTGTACGAATGGGTGGGCAGATGGGATGGCAGTGGGGAACCATGGCTTAGAGACGCACTTGTCCGAAATGTGGGGTAAGTTAGGAATGTACCCCCACCGATTTGAGGCGGTTCTTTCGGTTCAGGGGTACCACGGGCATTTCGCATGTCAAGATTTCGCAAGAGGTGGGAGTTTTCGCGCGCGTTGTAATTTCAGAATAGCAAGGCGCAGGTTGAGATGGAGGGAGTTGTCGGAGCACAAAGAGACAAAGATATATCTTAAATATTTCGAGCTAACATGGCGCAGGTTGAAATTTCCGGACAAGCCTAACGTGTACTGTACCAAATCAATGCGCACTACAAATGTCATTCAAAACTTTGAATTCATGTTATGTTCAATTAAAATATTTCGCTACGTGTATAATGCATGCAACCTACTACTCAAATGAACGTTTTAGTGCATTCCAAATGTATATACTACCGCTTTAATATGAACTAAATTTGAATTTGTTTCTCTATTTGAATAAGATCTACAGTAATGATTGTTGTGAAGTCAAAGCATTTGAATTCATTTCTCTGTTTTAGTAAGATCTACAATCATCATTATTGTCAAGTTAAACCATCGTTTGTGTATTATCTTCACAACACACCACATGATTAGTCTCGAGTTACATATGAACTATGTGTACTATATGAACTCGAACTAGATTTTTTGAATCCACTTTATTTTGATTTCAAATCACATTACATTTCTAGCTCTAGCTAGATCTTCATGATCTAAACCATTTCTCATATGTATAATGTGTTTATCACATTATGTATGGTGCCCCGCCCCCTACGCCTACAAGTACTTAGATGTGAGTTGCAAACACCACACATTACCACAAATTCAAATAAAATGTGAGAATGTTCGATATATAGTATTTTTTAGATTGTTCGATATTTAGTTGTAATTAAGCTGCAAACGCCACACATTATCACAAATTCAAATAAAATGTGAGATTGTTTGATGTATAGTATGGTTTAGATTGTTCGGCATTTAGCTGTGAGTTGCAAACTCCATGCATTATCACATTATGGTATAACATGTGCACAGCACGTGTATCACCGCTATATTGATGCATGCAATGTTTAAAACACTATGATCTCCTATTCAAATATATGAATCCGCTTTCATATCAAATTATGATCTTTGTTAGTCTCTTACACCCACACAATCCTCTAACCTTTGTAGCTACCACTAACTTTCTCTCGTGCATGCACACGGCCTCCTCGCCCTCCCCCTCCCTCGTCATTCTATCCACCGGGCACATTCATTTTTTTCTTTAGGTCGTTCTCCCAGAGTCTCCACAACTCCTTTCCGACACACACCGACCGATAAACCTCTCCAGCGATGCCTGCCTACAACATACACACACACCTTCAATCTCCTGCTGTATGTGTCCTTGCCTCGTGTCTCTCATACGGTCAGACACACGTGTAAACTCTCGCCCCTCTTTTCATCGATCTCACAACCGCACACTCCTCCCCCTATCTAGCTAGTAGTTGGGCCTCTCGCACCACCTCCTAGCTCCATTCTCTCTGTCTATCCGTCTCGCTGGGCCTTATTTGCCTCTAACAAATGGACGTACACCGACCGATCTCTCGCTATACATATAGCTATCTAGGTCCTTATAACTCGTTTTTACCCACACGTCAATCGATCTACCTCATTAGTTGTGTCTCTCCCTTCCTCCAACAAACAACAATTGATCTACCGATCTAGTTAGGTTTTCTTACCAAACACATGGTTCCCCTTCATCATCCATGGATGCGTCCCGACAGATCTATCACGCATAGGCACACACAGAAACACATCCCCACTCATTGATAACATTGCAGTTCCACCCTCAGTTTGTCTAGTAGGCCTCTCCCACCATCTTCGAGAAGCAACTCCATCACCCATCCAGCACTCTACCCCTCTCCCTCCCTCTCCCTCCCTCTCTCTCTCCTTTCTCTCTCTCTCTGTCCCATCATATTTCCCGTCCTTCAGTTATGTATGGATGTCGACCGATCTCCCTCAAGACATAGCTGGGTCTCTCCTTCTCAACACATATACGAGTCGTTCTACCTCTATAGTTAGGCCTCTGCCTACCCCTCCCCCACCCCCTCCCCCCCACACACACCGATACATCGAGCGCTCTAGTCATGTCTCCCTGCCACACACAAACTTGACATGTGCCCTCTAACGTTCTGGTAGGCCAGTCGCCCTATATCTTTGACTTGCACACACACAATTTCGATGGCTCTCTTCATCGATCTCGCACCCACCCACTTGATCCTCTCTTCGACTCTATCGATAGCTATGACTGCTCCCTCTCTTCTCGTGGATTGCCAGACCCTCTATGTATGATATGGATAGGCCTCCATTTCACACACATTGCATGCAAAATTTTGTTTGAGATGTCATCGACACATATTCCCACAAATAATTCACGAAATAAACCCCCACCCCAAAACAAAAAACACTCACGAACGCGGTTTGTATCTCTCACACACACCCACGTAGGTGGGGGACGTGCATGAAGAGAAGACGTGCATGCATGGCGCACGTACTCCCGTCTCTTTCCCAACCACACCCGCGCGGGTACATGGTGGAGCTCATTTCTGTACGAAAAAGGTAGCCCACGTGGTAATTTGGCACGTGTACTGGTTGTCCACTTGGTGGAGGGAGGATCGTCTACCACGGGTGAACAAACAAATTGTGACTGGACGTGTTATGTTAAAAAAAGAGGCAAACCATGTGGGGCCTACCTTAGAGGCAAGGCTCTATACACTGGAGTACTTTTGATGTGTCCCGTTAACTCGCAGAACGAGGAGAAGCTTGCTTAGTACGCCGTCTCCCCCGCCCACGGGCGCGGTGGCTCGCAGGATGAGGTGAAGCTTGCTCCGCCTGACGCCCGCTCCCTCGCCCATGCGCGCGGTGGCTCGCAGGACGAGGAGAAAAAATTACTACTCCCTCTGTTTACTCCTCGTCCCTACTACCTTGGTTATAGAGATTATATCATATTGTTTGGAATATATATGTCCGTTAGTAGATTTCAATATGAACTACTAGTACATACTCCAAACACTGATGTATATAGACGTATTTTAGAGTGTAGATTCACTCATTTTGCTCCGTATGTAGCACTCTCCCTCGCCCCTCGACCCTCGCCCACGTGGTGGATGTGCAGCAATTCATTCGGTCTCATATAGCCAGAACGATATATACTGCACTACCATTATTGCTCGACTTCCCGAAGAGGCGAAGAGCCAATCGCAAGGTTAATATTTTGGAGATGCCAAGCGCAAGGTTATAGGAGAACGAGTAGTAGGTGCCGCGTCATTTATAAATAAAGTTTTTTTTCTTCAGTGGCACGTACGCAATATGATAGGTTCATATGGAGAGAAAAGGAAACCGCTCCACTATATACATAGTCAGGACGGGCCAGCCTACACGGTTGCTTGCTGGGGTTGCTCTCTTCACATTCTCTCGCACAAAACGACTGTGGCCACATCTCTAGCATCCCGGCGGATCACGTCCGCTTGGGGAAGGGGTGGATGCTTAGTGTAGATGCGGTGGCCGTCGTCGACGGCGAAAACCCACGGTCGGCACGTCCCGATAAGGGGTCCCCGCCGTTCTCTCTCACAAAGCCGGTGAGGTTGCCTTCGTCCCTTGCACACTGCCGCGACGTGGGTAGTTGCCGCCTCCCGCCGCCCTCCTCAAGGTTGAGCTACGTCCCTCAGGTACAACTCCCTTTACAGCCGGCTTGCACCACTGCTCCAGCTGCCCACATCACTCCCTGTGGATATTTCTCTACTTCTTTGCCCGGCACATACCTCTACTGGCTTCTACGTACTGTATTTGTGATGATTTTATGTCTCATCAACTAGTCCTAATAATCTTATTCTAATCACGCTTCTTCAATTTCTTTGCCACAGGGATGCTCATCTCGATTTTGGTGAAACTGCACAAAATGATCCGATGGTCAAAAGGTTGCAAACTTCATTTATTAGGAAGCTCGAACGTTGCCAGCAAATTGAAGCCTGGTAAGGGTTCACGGTTCAAGGGCTAGGGACTGCATGGATCGTTTTTTTCTTTAGCTGCCTCTGTTCCAAAATAAGTGTCAACTTTAGTAGTAGTACAACTTTGTACTAAAGTTTGCACAAAGTTGAGACACTTATTTTGGAACGGAGGGAGTACATATTTGCTATGGTCTGTCAATCATTGAGATGCAATAGCATGCATGTTAGTCTCCTTTGTATTTGATGAAATGTTGCAACGGGCAACCTTGGACGCAAGATACATGTAACAGAAGCTGGAAGCTTCATAGCATTGTACAAATTTATCTCGCTGATAAATTATAGTACGTACTATACTAGTACTTCCTCCGTTCCTAAATATAAGTCTTTGTAGAGATTTCACCATGAACCACATGCGGATGTATATAGATGCATTTTAAGTGTAGATTCATTCATTTTGTTCCGTATGTAGTGGAATCTCTACAAAGACTTATCTACTAGTAATAGCTAGTCCCCACTACTAGGAATTCTCTATCCTGTCCTTGAGCCACATCATCAAAATTGATGTAGCCGTTAGATGAAGTAAATCAGTACATAATAGCTGTCTGATCTAGATGTTGAGAGGCTTCGCACTAAGCCACATGCAAGCATGCAGAAATACCGTGGCACATGCATGTGAGTGGGTGTTAAATCACATCAACATGTCTGCATGCAAGCATGCACCGGTAGCATGCATGTAAGTGAGCTTTTAAGTCTCATTAACATGTCAAAAAGAAAAATATAATCCCATTATGCAGTAGGAGTTGGCTAATCTTTTTTCCTTACGTGGGATGATCTAAATGATGATGGGAGTTTATTTAGTTTGGCTACCACATTTGTCATGCGGTTATAGGGTTTTTTTAGTTCTATGAAATCGATAATTTTGCGCAGAGAGATATACCGCTGTTCCGCGGCAACGCGCGGGGAATCATCTAGTAATATTTAGGAACGGAGGGAGTGCTATGTAAAGAGTTAGGTGTCGCACGGTGATAGTGTGAGGTGGGCCATGTAATCACTAAGCCTGCGTGTTTTCACTGCTCTTGCACGCCTCCGCTGTAAGAATGGAGAAAATTGTAATCTATTAGTAGTACCTCCTTTCGCCGAAAGCAAGGGACATCCAGCAGTCCTACCACCTCAGTAATAAAGACCAATGAGCCGTGAAATCACATAGACCCAGCAGTAAGTTGGACGGACGAAGCAACCATCACTCTTGCGCCAGTGAGAGGTCGCGTCCGCTCTGCCCGGGCATGAATGCGACACCGATTCTTTGGAGCGGCGCTGACCGTTTCGGGCGGGAAGCGCGCGCGGGTGATGGAGGGGCTTTGGGTGGGCCAGGCTGGTCAGGAGTGGGCGTGGCAGCTATCCGCATGTCCCTACCGGACATGCCCGGAAACGAGAGGATGCACCGACTCTCGCGGCTAAAATCGTACACTACAAAACATCTCTCTGTAGGAGTAGGTCGATCTGTCGCTCTCTCTAACACACACATGCTGTTAAACACACACACACACGCACACGCACGCACCTTGGTCCCGTTGCACCTTCTAACGTGACTTATTACACCTAGACGGATGGAGTAGTAAGTATACGAGATACGGTGGCACACTGACTTAAGTCGAATACAAGTGCCCAAAATATGTGTGCATGTTATAATAAGGATTCACTTAAAATAGTACGTGAGCGAACGGAGGGATCAATTGAAAAGTGTTCCCGAGCAGTAGCGAGATGTGTGAGGTAAGATACACCGCTGGCGCTTTTAATATTTCTTATTAATTTGTTTGTTTCACCCTCTGACTGGTGGGACCCAACGTACTACGTGGAGAGAGGTAAGGTGACTAAGGCTGCATTAACCACTGTGGATAGTCTTACCACCAAAGCAACATGACACGATTATGATTGAAATCCCAATGACTCCCACACACAAAAAAAAGGGCATGCTTGTCACACGAATGCAGGAATGTATAAAAGGTTATTTCCCTCTCGTTCAACATAACGGGAGGGTTGTGTAGCTGGTTAGCCTGTTCGCTCATCAAACTTGAGGTCTCGGGTTCGATAACTACACTTGAGCATAATTTGTGCCAGGAGGATTCTTTGACTGGTCAAAACGTTTTCTAGGGTTTGCACGCTTCACACTCTCTCTCCAGTATATATATACACGCTGGAGCCTCAACGCTTGTAGTTGCTCTCTTCACACTCTCTCGCCCTCTCCCGCTGGAGCCTCATCGCTTGTAGTTGCTCTCTTCACACTCTCTCGCCCTCTCCAGATCTAAACAAGACTTCGTTGGCCTCTCTCTCCCCTCACTGCTGCTCAAAGAGCCGGCAGGATCCGTCCGCCGGGAAGGGAAGGAGGCTTAACGCTGTCGCCGTCGGCGAGGGACTACCGGCACAGCTGTTCACTTTCCACCCAGCGGCGGCGCGGGAGGGCGTGGTTCAAAGAGGAAAGGAATGGGGGAAAGTAGTGGGGAAAGTTGTATAGCATGAATCTAGGACGTGGTTCAAATAGGAAAGGAATGGGGGAAACTAGTGGGGAAAGTTGTATCGCATAAATCTAGGACGTGGTTCAAAGAGGAAAGGAAGGGGCGAAAGTACTAGTTCAAAAAGGAAAGGAAGGGACAAGGCTGTAGAGTTTGAGCAGGACTAGATTTGCTGCGCTCACATAGGGAAAGGTGTCTAAAGATAACAAAACTTGGACCAACACAAATATGCTCCTTGGTTGTTTGTTCTTTGTTGCAACAGACTGTGCATGACCACAGTACATCGGTAGATGCACATGGTGCTGGTGCGTCCACTGTCCCGTGCAACTCATTAGCTGTTGTTAATCTAAGGCCCTGTTTGGTTAAAAACTCCCTAGTCCCTACCTGCTTGGTTCCAGGGACTAAACATGGACTAGAGGTTATTAAATGACATGCTAAAAGACCATGTTACCCCTAGTAATGAACTAATAGAGACAAGGTGCGATGCGTGGCAGGGGCAACTGTTGGAAAAAGTCCCAAAAAGACTCCCTCGGGGTCTTCTTTCTTTAGTCCCAAATGCCCACTTTTAGTCCCTAAAAGTCCCTCCTGTTTGGTTTAGATGGGACTGACACGGAGTTTTTTAGTCCCTACACCAAAATGTCCCTGTAAACAAACACCCTCTAATAATGCCGCTGGAAAATTGATGCAATGCCACAGTTAAAAGCAAATTACATGTTTAACAAATTTTATTGTTAATATAATCTCTATGTTAATATTAATCAATGCCACCGTTTGAGAAATGCTACTGTCTTGCCTTCTTCCCCATTTAGATAAGGTAGATGCTTATTTTTGTTGGCTTCTGTGTCATCCACCGTTATTGACCACTAATTGTTTCCTTTGCGCCTCTGTGTAAACAGGGTTATCTACTTCACCTCGTTGCCATTGTGACCTTTTGTTGCACTTCACAAAACACTTTTGTTTTCAGAGTGTTTTGTGCAGTTCAACCAAAATGTCACACCGACAACGTTGCTTGATTGCTTGATCTTAGTGGAACTGCACAAGAGGAGATCTTACTTCCTATCCGTTAAGGCGAATTTGGTTCAGTTCTTCTTCTTGTGAGTTGTTTGAATTCCGCATCATGAGAGGTCAGTACTAGCCTTCTTTCACATGATTCTGCAGTGTGCTTTCATATGTTGTGCTACTTGTACGATAATGTTGCTTGATTTTAGTGAACTGCACAAATGGAGACAAGACTTCCAATCTGTATGTGCACCGTAATATCCCATTGAGGTAAGATAAGGATATTTCACAACTGCTGGCCTGTATTTTGCCACTTTCATCAGAAAAATAAGTTTAGTACTATAATTGTGCTCCCTAATTGACATGCCAAATCTTACATTGAAGGCGAAGCTTGTCTGTTATTGAACCAAGTGATGAAGGGGAAGAACAAGCGGAAGAAAAACAAAAATCAACTCCCGGTGCTGTAATGAAGCACTGGAACTATGATGACACAAGTAATGATATAGTTTTGCATCTTAATTTATTGCTATGGCTGGAACGAGCAATTGTTTTGCCACTGATTTGATGCCACTCTTAATGTAATATGTAATTATCTCTACTTGTGCAAACAGGGATCTTCTTTGAAGATACCATATATTTTAGTGGAACTGCACAAGAAGATGTTGGAAACATTAAACTAATCGAGGAGTATATAGTAAGCATGGCCACCACCGTAGATAGCAACAGATGGTTCCGGAGAAGTGATTCATCTGTATGCTCTACACAATAAGCCTCCTGACAAAGGTTGGTACTCGCCCACCGATTTCATCCATATGATTGAGCTTTGTCATCTCTATTGGTGTTGTGCTACTGTTTAGATACTGTCATGAAAAAGTGGTATTGTCCTTGAGAAGTGCTTCATTTGTGCTGTTTTAAATATTTCCTTTCCTTTTTTTCGAGCACACAGGGATGCTAGCATTTAGTAGTCCTCTTGTCTTTGCACAACAGGATCATCTTCCTCTGAAGAAGAATATGGAGTACGTGAAGTGACTAGTTCCGATTATGCCAGGATGATGAAGCCCTGTCTATCTTCTCATCAGAAGGAGCAGTTGAAGGATGGTTACATTACTCCCCACAAGACCAAACTAACTTCAGCTCAGAAGGACTGACAAATCTCCATTTTTTTGCTGTGATGCACGAGTACAATGTTGTTCTATGATTCTTTCTGGTGAGTTTCATTTTTCTAAAAGTGTGTTCTACATGGACCATGTATGTGCCTGTTGAAACTGTCAATTCATAGTACAGTTTGCTTTATACTAATCACTTTTTTGTATTTGTGCAAACAGGGGTGCTCAGCTTGATTTCAATGGGAACTGCACAAAATGTTCATGAATACATCGAATCATTCATTTCCACCACAAGAAAGGAGGTGCCTATAAGTTCAAGGCATTGCAACATATAAGGGCGAAATCATACACGCTACGCGCGAATTTGGTTGATTTTGGTGGAACTGCACAAAAAGAACAGCTGGTTTATTTAGCACGAGGTGCCATGTGAATGTCCGAACTGATGGCAAACCCTGCCCATTCCACAATCGTAGGCATTTGAAATTTTGGAATGGGACAACCTTGTAAAATTTTGCTCATTGATTTTAGCAAGACATGCGTTTGATATTTTCGAATGGGACGCCCTTTGCTGTCAGCAGCGTCGATCAATTTTTTCTTTATTCTTTAGTTGTGAAGTAAATATTGCCTCTGACATGTGAGTCGCTGAGATGCATAATCATTGATTGTTTTGAATTGTCTCTATGAATTGCCAGGCCTGTGTGTTTGATTGCAATGTACAGAAACGCTAAAAAGCTGCTCAAACTCTTTGTACTCCTTCTGTTCCTTTTTACTTCGCACATTGTGAAAGTGCATACTTTTTTGTATAAGATTGGTAAAAGTAGAGATACTTTGACTGCAGACAAAACTTGTATGCACGACTAGAAAGGACCGGAGGGAGTACATGTGAAACTGCTGCAAACGAGGTGATCACCCTGGGAATAATGCTAGTACGTATTGTTTTGCATGTTCATCCAATGCCAGTGATACAGGAATTCGAACTAATCAAAACAAATTCATTCATACACGGTCGGATATCATATAAACATGCCGGATTTCATTATATTTCATACATTCTTCAACTAAAAAGGGGTGCGGTGGAGGTATAATTAATTAACCGAAGCTACCCACCTGTGTCCCGCTGAGTCGAACAGAAGCTTCAGTGACTTAACTGCAGGTGCAGTTGCGTAACTGACATGTGGCCTGTTGGGCCCACGTGTCAGTCAGCCAACTGCACCAGCAGTTAAGTAGAAGCAGCGTTCTTCTCCAACGCAGTTCTCTGACTCAATGGTCAACCCGCCTAGCTTGGCTTCAAGCGGAGGGTAGCAGCGGTGGCCTTACTTGGACCCGAGCGGCGGCGACCTACCGTGTTCTACTCTTCCTCGTTTTCTGTGTGGCGCGGCCTTGTTGGCAGCGGGGCGGGGCCTCGGCGGAGCCGGTGATGTCCTCTGTCTCGTTGCCGGCGGGCGGCGCCTCAGCGGAGCGGTGGAAATCCTCCCCCACGTTGCCGGCAGGGTGGGGCCTCGGCTGAGCCGACGATGTCCTCTAGCTCGTTGTTGCCGGGGCGGGGCCTCGGCGGAGCCGGTGGTGTCCTCTGCCTCGTTGTTGGTGCCGCGGGGCCTCGGCGGAGCAGGGCCTCATCGACGCCAGCGGAGCAGGGACTCGTCGGAGCCGGCATTGTCCTCTGCCTCGTCCTCGGTCTCGCCAAACAGCACCTTGCCCGCTTCATCGCCCTCTTTGCCAGCCTCTTTGTTGGCGGCCGCAGCCTCCGCCACCCGCATGCGGTACCGCCAACGCTCGAGGCAGCCCTTGCGGGCGGAGCGGTATGAGTCGAGCAACACCTCCTGCTCCGCCCGCTCCGCGGCGATCTGCTCCTCCGCCTGCAGGTGCTCCTGGAGGAGATGGTGGTTGTAGGCGGCGCCGGCCTGCGCTTCCCGGAACTGCTCCTCACGTATCTGCCTCACCCTGCCCATATATTGGGCAAGGGCCTCGCGGATGGTCATGGTGCAATGCACCGGCGAGGATGGCGCGGAGGAGGGGGTTGGCGTCGGGTCATCGACTACCATGTTCTCCATTGGGACGTCGTCGTCCTCCGGCTGCCTGCCGGCCAGCCGGTCGGCAGCAATGGCTGCCATCTCCTTGTGGTCCGTCGTCCGCCCGTCCTGAAGAGCGCTGGAGCGCGAGGAAGCCATGGTGGGCAGTAGTGGTGTGGACAGGAGAAAGGGAACGGATGCGGATGACTGCGGCTATGGCCGGCGCAGCAGTTTATATAGCAATGGTGGGCGGGCGGAGGGACGGACGTGTGGCGCCGGAGTAGCCGCCTCGGCAACCGCGTATCATTAATGTGGGCGGCAGATGGACGGACGGACGGCACTAGTGTCGTTTGAAGGCGGAGCAATCGCCTGCACCGGGAAGTGGGGCGGGCGGCGCTGACTGTTTCGGGCGGAAAGCGCGCGCGGGCGAGGAGATGACTTTACTTGGAGAGGATGACAATGGGGACCCACCAGGTCCATAGCCTCACGTGCGCAAGTGCGTCCTTATTATATATATATAACTATAATTTATTTTGCTTCCTCCTGGTTTCCTGACATCATGGTCCCACACCATTGTCAACCTATGTAGTAGTCAATAAACGAGAGAATTGCACAAGAAGCGGCCGACAGCTGGGACCAAGCAGCTCGAGCAGTATTTGTGTTTTTGAGGTGTGAGCACTGCAGAGTTTTTCAATGTTTAGCCCAGATATTAATTTTTCTCCTCTGAACAACAACGAAAACATCGCTGCAGGTATTAAGTGGGCGGGGTGTGGCCCGTCTAGCCCAGGCCAGATATCTAGCCCAGATATTAATTTTTTTCAAGCTGAAAATGGCTAGCCCAGGTATACTTTTTTTTTGGAATACCCAGGCAAGGTCAAGTTGTTATTCTCCGCCCCGCTGGGCTGCAAATCTTTCCTAGGAGGGATGCATTAGGCTTAACAAGAAAATGGGCTTTAAGAAATAATAAATGGGATGTAATTATAAAAACTGGGCAGTAACTATAAAAAAATGCACCAAACACGTGATTACTTTATAAAATATTATTTTTGGATATTGAAAATTTTAATTTCATTAATTGTTGCGAGCGCAATGTTATGTTGGATTTTTACGTAATATAAATTTATATTGAAATTGTATTTAATCTGACTAGAAATTTCGGGATAAAATTATTTCGGATCCCATCGAAATGTGGGAAATTTTATTGAATTCTGTTTTGAACGGTTGGTTGAAATGGGCTGTAGGAAATTCCATTAGAATTCAAAAATGGGCTACACATTCTTACAAATCTCAAATGGGCTATAAGTTCTCTGCCACACACTTCTAGCCTTACTAAGTTGACGCATCCCCTAAAAAAACAGAGTTGACGCGTATGCCAGGCTTTGTCAACTTATAGTCAACACACGATTCTAGTAGCAGTGGCCATTGGATGTCCATCCAACGGATGCCGTGCTTTTTCTTCAATCTCGGATATTCTAGCTTCACCCACCGAAAAAATGATTCCTCCCCCTGACATCTGGGGCGCACCGTCTCGGAAGCTGACCTGTGGGCCTACTAAGTTGACGTACCAAGGGCTTTGTCAACTTAGTCAATATAAACGATTCTAGCTGCAGTGACCGTACAATGTCCATCCAACGGCCGTCGTGCTTCTTCAACCTCTGGTCTTCTTGCTCCAGCCGCCCAAAGCAGCGCCGGTCGAGCCGCCTGCTCCTGCCTCCCGTGGCCGGCTCTGCTGCCGCGGAGGCCTCACCGCCCCTACTACGCCCACCGCTGGCCAGGCCATCCCTCCACTCACCCACACCCCCTGTTATTGTGCGGCGACGGCAGCGCAGCCGAACCAGTGAACCCTCGTACTCCTCTCCGCGTGTGCATCCACTGCCGCGTCTTCCCCGGCTCCGCGTCGTCCCCTTCCTAGGCCTCGCCGTCGTCCACCGCCCTGGTGCTCTCGGCACGGCGTGGTCAATGTGGTCAAGGAACGACTTCCATCGGACGTGGACTGTACGTGGAGAGGCTGACAGCTGGGTCCACGGCAGCCGCAAGGAAGTGCCTCCTTAGTAAGCGCAAAATAATTATTCCTCCACCTGACAGCGGGGACCCACCGGACGGGCCACCATATTTCGCAAAAAAATGATTCGCCCCCTGACTGCTGGGACCCACGAGCTACAGCTTCGCACGCAAGGAAGTGCGTCCGAAAAAAAACGATTTGCGCCCCTAACTGCTGGTACCCAGCAGCTACATCTTCGCACGCAAGGAAGTGCGTCCGAAAAAAAATGATTCGCCCCCCGGCTGCTGGGACCCACCAGCTACACCTTCGCACGCAAGGAAGTGTGTCCAGGCAAAAAAAAATGATTCGCCACCCTGACTACTGGGACCCAGCAGCTACACCTTCGCACGCAAGGAAGTGTGTCCGGGCAAAAAAAAAACAAAACGATTCGCCCCCCTGACTGCTAGGACCCACCAGCTACATCTTCACAGGCAAGGAAGTGCGTGACAGTCGGGACCCACCTGGTCGAAGCGTATGTAGTGTTGTCATTCTGGTCGCGAACATGTACGTACATACTGGTCGATGTAGAGGCGCGCACGTGTCGTAGTAGAGGCGCGCATGTAGCATGTACACATACGTACAGCGGCCAGGGTGCAAGAAATAAAATACGGCCACGTATGTGTACATACGGGCAGGGTCTCGAACGCCTACTCGCGCATACGTACGGCCAGGGCTCGTGTACATGGCTGGGTCGGAACGGAGAAATAGCGTCGTCGTTGTGTTCATGGGGAGGCAACGGAATACGTCGTGTTCATGGGGAGGCAACGGAATGCGTCGTGTTCATGGGGAGGCAACGGAATGCGTCGTGTTCATTGGGACGCAACGGAATGCGTCTTGTTCATCGGGAGGCAACGGAACGCGTGGGAGCCAACCGGCTGGGTCGGAATGGAATGCGTGGTCGTGTTTATCGGGAGGGCTTTTACGGAACAGGCGATGGAAACGAGGCCAGGCGTACCGCAGAATGGAGGAAACGGACCTCCTACGTTCGGAACGGGGTCCTGTTGATCGGGAGGGGTGTGGCGTACCGCAAAACGGAGGAAACGGACCTCCTACGGTCGAAACGGGGGTCCTGTTGATCGGTAGGGGTGTGGCGTACCGCAAAACGGACGAAACGAACCTCCTACGGTCGAAACGGGGGTCCTGTTGATCGAGAGGGGTGTGGCGTACCGCAAAACGGACGAAACGGTCCTCCTACGGTCGAAATGGGGGTCCTGTTCATCGGGAGGGGTGTGGCGTACCGCAAAACGGGACTCCACGGGATACCGTTCATCTCCACCGTCGACCTCCTCCAGCCTCCACGGGCTCCTGTTCATCCAGCCTCCACCCCGCGCTACTCCACCGGCTACTGTTCAACCACCCCTCCACCGTCTACTGTTCATCCAGCCCTCCACACCACGGGGTCCTGTTCAACCACCCCTCCACGGGCACCGCTCCACCGTCTACTGTTCATCCAACCCTCCACCACACCACAGGGTCCTGTTCATCCAGAGGCAACGCCACCGCTCACTGTTCATCCACCCCCCCCCCCCCCGCAACGCTCACTGTTCATCCAATCGATCGGCTTCAGTTAGCAGCAGTAGCGAAGGAATCGCTCGATCGGGTTCAGTTAACAGCCATCGATGGATCGCTCGGGTTCAGTAATGCATAGCCTGCAGTGCAATCGCTCGGGTTTAGTTAGAGCCCAACGCCTCGCTCGGGTTCAGTTAGAGACAACGCCTCGCACACACGTGCGTACATGTACGAGAGAAACGTGCATCGCTCGGCCCCCGACCTCCCACCGTAACTGGGAACTCCCCGAAATTTTCCTCCCCCTCGCTTCTACCACGGTTTTTTCCGTCATCGACGGCCCAAAGAATGTCATGCAGCTGCGTCTCCGGCCCGCCCAGGACGAAAAGCCCATTTTCTGTCATGATTTTTTGTCATAGAAGTAGGAGCCCACCACATCTATGATGATACCGGGTTTTGTCACAATTATCGTCATAGAAGTGTCATATGTATGACAGAATTTTTTTTCGTTCGGCCCAAAATGTCACGGATGTGTCTTTTTTTGTAGTGGAAGAGTGTCAACTTTAGATCCCACATATTTGGAGAATGTTCAATCTTATGAAATTTTTGATAAAAGTGGGTTTGGAGAGGTCATGACTTTGGCTAATGTTAATCCCACTATTTTGGAAGAGTGTCAACTTTGCATGCATGTGGATCATGTAGAGAATATTTTATGTGAGAGCTATATTGTTGAATTTGAATATGATCCCACATGTAATTATTATGAGAGAGGAAAATATGGTTGTAGAAATTTTCATGTTACTAAATTACCTCTCGTTATGTTGAGATTGCTATTGTTTCTTTCCGCTTCCTTGCATATGCTAGTGTTTGCTTGCCTTGATAATTTGTTTGCCCATAAGATTCCTATGCATAGGAAGTATGTTAGACTTAGATGTGTTTGTCACGTGTTTTAAGATGCTCTCTTTGTGCTTCAAATCTTGTGTTTCATGTGAGCATCATTGAAATTATCAATGCCTAGCTAAGGGCGTTAAACGATAGCGCTTGTTGGGAGGCAACCCAATTTTATTTTTGCTCTTTGCTTTTTGTTCCTGTTTAGTAATAAATAATTCATCTAGCCTCTGTTTAGATTTTTTTTATGTTTTAATTAGTGTTTGTGCCAAGTAGAACCTTTGGGAAGACATGGGTGAAGTCTTTGCAATCTTGCTGTAAAAAAATAGAAACTTTTGCGCTCACGAGATTAGATGCCATTTTTTATTGGAGATTGATTTTAGGTTGATTCTTTTTGAAGATGATTAATAGACAAATTTCGCACGTCCACCAATTTATTTCAGAATTTTTGGAGTTCCATAAGTATTTGTTTGATACAGATTGCTACAGATTGTTCTGTTTTTGACAGATTTTGTTTTTCGTGTGTTGTTTGCTTATTTTGATGAATCTATGGCTAGTATCGGGGGGTATGAACCATAGAGAAGTTGGAATACAGTAGGTTTAACACCAATATAAATAAATAATGAGTTCATTACAGTAACTTAAAGTGGTAGTTTGTTTTCTTATACTAACGGAGCTCATAAGATTTTCTTTTAAGTTTTGTGTTGTGAAGTTTTCAAGTTTTTGGGTAAAGATTTGATGGATTTTGGAATAAGGAGTAGCAAGATCTTAAGCTTGGGGATGCCCAAGGCACCCCAAGGTAAAATTCAAGGACAACCAAAAGCCTAAGCTTGGGGATGCCCTGGAAGGCATCCCCTCTTTCGTCTTCGTCTATCGGTAACTTTACTTGAGGCTATATTTTTATTCACCACATGATATGTGTTTTGCTTGGAGCGTCTCGTATGATTTGAGTCTTTGCTTTTTATTTTAGCACAATCATCCTTGCTGTACACACCTTTTGGGAGAGACACGCATGATTCGAAATTTATTAGAATACTCTATGTGCTTCACTTATATCTTTTGAGCTAGATAATTTTGCTCTAGTGCTTCACTTATACCTTTTTAGAGCACGGTGGTGGTTTTATTTTATAGAAATTATTGATCTCTCATGCTTCACTTATATTATTTTGAGAGTCTTTTAGAACAGCATGGTAATTTGCTTTGGCTATAAAATTAGTCCTAATAAGATAGGCATCCAAGATGGGTATAATAAAAACTTTCATATAGAGTGCATTGAATACTATGAGAAGTTTGATACTTGATGATTGTTTTGAGATATGAAGATGGTGATATTAGAGTCATGCTAGTTGAGTATTTGTGAATTTTAGAAATAGTTGTGTTGAGGTTTGCAAGTCCCGTAGCATGCACGTATGGTAACCGTTGTGTAACAAATTTGAAGCATGAGGTGTTCTTGGATTGTCTTCCTTATGAGTGGCGGTCGGGGACAAGCGATGGTCTTTTTCTACCAATCTATCCCCTTAGGAGCATGCGTGTAGTGCTTGGTTTTGATGACTTGTAGATTTTTTCAATAAGTATGTGAGTTCTTTATGACTAATGTTGAGTCCATGGATTATACGCACTCTCATCCTTCCATCATTGCTAGCCTCTTCGGTACCGTGCATTGCCCTTTCTCACCTTGAGAGTTGGTGCAAACTTCGCTGGTGCATCCAAACCCCGTGATATGATATGCTCTATCACACATAAGTCTCTTTATATCTTCCTGAAAACAGCCACCATACCTACCTATTATGGAATTTCCATAGCCATGCCGAGATATATTGCCATGCAACTTTCCACCGTTCCGTTTATTATTATGACGCGCTTCATCATTGTCATATTGCCTTGCATGATCATGTAGTTGACATCGTATTTGTGGCAAAGCCTCCGCTCATAATTTTTTATACATGTCACTCTTGGATCATTGCACATCCCGGTATACCGCCGAAGGCACTCATATAGAGTCATATTTTGTTCTAGTATCGAGTTGTAATTCTTGAGTTGTAAATAAATAGAAGTGTGATGATCATCATTATTAGAGCATTATCCCGTGTGAGGAAATAAAAAAAATAAAAAGAGAGAGAGGCCAAAAAAAGAAGGCCCCAAAAAAATGAGAGAAAAAAGAGAGAAGGGACAATGTTACTATCCTTTTTCCACACTTGTGCTTGAAAGTAGCACCCTGATCTTCATGATAGAGAGTCTCTTATTTTGTCACTTTCATATACTAGTGGGAATTTTTCATTATAGAACTTGGCTTGTATATTCCGACGATGGGCTTCCTCAAAATGCCCTAGGTCTTCGTGAGGAAGCAAGTTGGATGGACACCCACTTAGTTTATTTTGTTGAGCTTTCATAAATTTATAGCTCTAGTGCATCCGTTGCATGGCAATCCCTACTCCTTGCATTGACATCAATTAATGGGCATCTCCATAGCCCGTTGATCAGCCGCGTCGATGTGAGACTTTCTTTTTTTTGTCTTCTCCACACAACTTCCATCATCACATTCTCTATGTCCATGGCTCGCGCTCATGTATTGCGTGAAAGTTGAAAAAGTTTGAGAATACTAAAGTATGAAACAATTGCTTGGCCTGTCATCAGGGTTGCGCATGATTTGAGCATTTTGTGTGATGAATATGGATCATGGACAAACTATATGATTTTCTAGGGATGAGCTTTCTTTGGCTATGTTATTTTGAGAAGACATAATTACTTCGTTAGTATGCTTGAAGTATTATTATTTTTATGTCAATATTAAACTTTTGTCTTGAATCTTTCGGATCTGAACATTCATGCCAAATAAATAAAATTACATTGAAAATTATGTTAGGTAGCATTCCACGTCAAAAATTTTGTTTTTATCATTTACCTACTCGAGGACGAGCATGAATTAAGCTTGGGGATGCTGATACGTCTCCAACGTATCTATAATTTTTTATTGTTACATGCTATTATATTATCTCTTTTGGATGTTTAATGGGCTTTAATATGCTATTTTACATTATTTTTGGGACTAACCTATTAACCGGAGGCCCAGTGCCAGTTGCTGTCTTTTGCCTATTTCATTGTTTCGTAGAAAAGGAATATCAAACGGAATTCAAACGGAATGAAACCTTCGCGAGGATCTTTCTTGGAACAAACGCAATCCAGGAGACTTGGAGTGGAAGTCAGAGACGCAACGAGGCGGCCACGAGGTAGGAGGGCGCGCCCAGGGGGGTAGGCGCGCCCCCCTCGTGGGCCCCTCGTAGCTCTGTCGACGTACTTCTTTTGCCTATATATACTCTTATACCCTAAAAACATCCAGGAGAGCCACGAAACCACTTTTCCACCACCGCAACCTTCTGTACCTGTGAGATCCCATCTTCGGGCCTTTTCTGGTGATCTGCCGGAGGGGGATTCGATCACGGAGGGCTTCTACGTGAACACCATAGCCTCTCCGATGATGCGTGAGTAGTTTACTTCAGACCTTCGGGTCCATAGTTATTATCTAGATGGCTTCTTCTCTCTCTTTGGTTCTCAATACAAAGTTCTCCTCGATGTTCTTGGAGATCTATTCAATGTAATATTCTTTTGCGGCGTGTTTGCCGAGATCCGATGAATTGTGGGTTTATGATCAAGATTATCTATGAACAATATTTGGTTCTTCTCTGAATTCTTATATGCATGATTTGATATCTTTGCAAGTATCTTCGAATTATTGGTTTAGTTTGGCCTACTAGATTGATCTTTCTTGCAATGGGAGAAGTGCTTAGATTTGGGTTCAATCTTGCGGTGTCCTTTACCAGTGACAGTAGGGGCAGCGAGGCACGTATTGTATTGTTGCCATCGAGGATAAAAAATGGGGTTTATATCATGTTGCTTGAGTTTATCCCTCTACATCATGTCATCTTGCCTAATGCGTTACTCTGTTCTTATGAACTTAATACTCTAGATGCATGCTGCATCTCGGTCGATGTGTGGAGTAATAGTAGTAGATGCAGGATCGTTTCAGTCTACTTGACACAGACGTGATGCCTATATTCTTGATCATGCCTAGATATTCTCATAACTATGCGCTTTTCTATCAATTGCTCGGCAGTAATTTTTTCACCCACCGTAATAGATGCTATCATGAGAGAAGCCACTAGTAAAACCTATGGCCCTCGGGTCTACTTTATATCATATAAGTTTCCGATCTACAATTCTAGTTTACTATCTATTTTATTTTGCAATCTTTACTTTCCAATCTATACAACAAAAATACCAAAAATATTTATCTTATTGTCTTTACCAGATCTCACTTTTGCAAGTGGCCGTGAAGGGATTGACAACCCCTTTATCGCGTTGGTTGCAAGGTTATTGATTGTTTGTGCAGGTACTAGGTGACTTGCGTGTAGTCTCCTACTGGATTGATACATTGGTTCTCAAAAACTGAGGGAAATACTTACG
Organism: Aegilops tauschii subsp. strangulata; assembly: GCF_002575655.3. Lineage (NCBI taxonomy): Eukaryota > Viridiplantae > Streptophyta > Magnoliopsida > Poales > Poaceae > Aegilops > Aegilops tauschii. The sequence goes on from NC_053035.3 coordinate 287,302,612, forward strand.
CTACTTTGCTGCATCACCCTTTCCTCTTCAAGGGAAAACCAACGCAAGCTCAAGAGGTAGCAGACGCGAGCCGTAGTGGGGGTCCAGATCTGAAAGTAGGAGCGGCTGCCCACTTGGTGCCGCGAGGTTCGGTGATGTAGAACCACTCCTGCTGCCACGTCTTGACGGTATCCATGAAGGCCCCTTTGGGCCAGGTGACATTGGGGAGTTTGCTCACCATAGCGCCACCGCAATCCGCGTGCTCTCCGTCAACTACCTTCGGTTTCACATTGAAAACCTTGAGCCACAGGCCGAAGTGCGCGGGGGGGGGGGGGGTGTAGAGGAATTCCTCACATGCAACAATGAATGCCGATATGTGAAGGAAGGAGTTTGGGGCTAGATCATGAAAATCTAGCCCGTAGTAGAACATGAGACCCCGAACAAAGGGGTGGAGGGGAAACCCTAGTCTGCGGAGGAAGTGAGGGATGAACACAACCCTCTCACCAGGCTCTGGAGTGGGGATAACTTGCTCCTTGGCAGGGAGCCTGTGTTTGATTTCTGCTGTCAAGTACCTTGCCTCCCGGAGCTCCTTGATGTCCTTCTCCGTCACGGAAGAGGTCACCCACTTGCCTTGAGAGCCGGATCCGGACATGGCTAGAATGCCTGGTGGTGAGGGCAAAGACTGAAGCTTGGGCACTAGAGCTCGAGGATGGGAGGCTGAGGAAGAAGAAGGCGTGGGGTAAAAGGATGGGTCCTTATCCTCTTATAAGGGCAGTGAATATCAAGCTCCTCCTCGCCAGCCTTAAAACTCGCTTATTCCCAAGGGGTCGTATGAACGGCATGGTTGGATTGCCCACACCCGTATTGATGAGAATCCTGCGATAAGGGGACACGATCTCTACTTTGACAAGACGTGGCAATGACCGCGCCTCGAAACGCGAAGCAGGAGATAAAAACGGTTCAAAATAATAATAAGGCCAGGCATAATGTCTCGCCGAAAAAGTTGTCAGTGGACAAGACTTATTTTGTTTTAAGTATTTTGCCCTATTGGTTCAGGGTTGTAACTATTATGCAGAGCCAGATATAGTTCTTTTGTTCAACTGCTTTGGAGTATTCGGAAAAGGAACCCGCCTTGCAATGCCGAAGATAATCTGCGCGCTGGACATATCGTCATTGAAGCCTAGTTCAGGGGCTACGGAGGGAGTCCTGGATTAGGGGGTCCCCGGGCGTTCGGGCTATGTAACATGGGCCGGACTGATGGGCCGTGAAGATACAAGATTGAAGGCCTTCCCCGTGTCCGAATGGGACTCTCCTTTGCGTGGATGGCAAGCCTGGCGTTCGGATACGAAGTTTCCTTTCTCTGTAAACCGACTCTGTACAACCCTAGGCCCCTCCGGTGTCTATATAAGCCAGAGGGTTTAGTCCGTAGAGGCAATCATAATCATACAGGCTAGACATCTAGGGTTTAGCCATTACGATCTCGGGGTAGATCAACTCTTGTAACCCCTATACTCATCAAAGTCAATCAATCAGGAAGTAGGGTATTACCTCCATTAAGAGGGCCCAAACCTGAAACATCGTGTCCCCTGTCTCCTGTTACCTTTGATCCTCAGACGCACAGTTCGGGACCCCCTACCCGAGATCGGCCGGTTTTGACAACAGTACACCTTCTACCACAGATCCGAAGGCAAGATCTTTGTTGCCTAGAATGGGTCATTTCTAGAGAAGGAGTTTCTCTCGAAAGAAGTGAGTGGGAGGAAAGTAGAACTTGATGAGGTAGTTGTACCTTCTCTCGAATTGGAAAGTAGCACATAAGAGAAAACTGTTCCCGTGATGCCTACACCAACTAGAGAAGAAGCTAATGATAATGATCATGAAACTTTGGATCAAGTTACTACTGAACCTCGTAGGTCGACCAGAACACGTACAGCACCAGAGTGGTACGGTAATCCTGTCCTGGAAGTCATGTTGTTAGACAACGACGAACCTTCGAACTATGAAGAAGCTATGTGAGCCCAGATTCCGACAAATGGCTTGAGGCCATGAAATCTGAGATAGGATCCATGTATGAGAACAACGTGTGGACTTTGGTGGACTTGCCCGATGATCGGCAAGACATTGAAAATAAATGGATCTTCAAGAAGAAGACAAACGCTGATGGTAATGTCACTATCTATAAAGCTTGACTTGTCGCGAAAGCTTTTCGACAAGTTCAAGGGGTTGACTACGGTGAGACTTTCTCACCTGTAGTGATACTTAAGTCTGTCCGAATCATGTGAGCAATTGCCGCATTTTATGATTATGAAATCTGGCAAATGGATGTCAAAACTGTTGTGACACCCTGGTTTTTGCCACTTTCCTTTCTCTGGAGTTTATTGCAAATTTGGTTTGAATTTGAGTTTTTGAATTAACTCATTTGGACTTAGCACTTGGGAATTATTTTGATTTTCACCCAGGTGACTCCCCTCACTTCCAAAAACATCTCTTCCTCTCATATCTCTCAAAATAATGCCATGGGAATATTTTTCTCAAAGACAAAGTATTCATTTTCTATTTGAAAATGAATGATTTCCACTTCTGCTCCAAAGCAACCCCTATTTTTCTTGCTCCCAAAATACTAAGAAAATTCCCAAATATTCTTTGGATCATGTCTCACCATCCTATGCAAAAATATCCCATGGTTATGAGGAGTATTTTTGCTGTAGAAAATCATTTCTATTCTGGTCAGAATCGCTACTTTGTGAAGGAAGTATATTTTTGACTGATCTCCTTGAGCTGAGATTTTTATAGCTTGATGACCTTCCTAAAAAATCCTTAACCTCCAAGTTCCAACCCCTAACTCCTTCTAGATTTATCTCAAATGGCAGCAACATTTTCTGTCTAGAAACTTGCCAAGAAGCTCAAGTCACCTCCTATCGACCTGGCTATGATCCAACACTACAGAGTGACCTAACACCGCACGGACTAGACCCCAGACATGGTTTCACAGCTCAGGTGCACCATGTTGCACCTGTGCATGCAGTGACCGCGTGAGTCCAGGGCGCCTGACATGCATTCGGTGCGCTCTGCGCGTTGGCATCGCCACTGTCCAGCCCGTTCGTCCACCTCCGTCCATTCCCGCATGTCATTCACCATCACTTGCCTTAACTCGTCCCTCCCGATCTCTCCCTGGAGCTCCCCGACGTCGGCGACAGCCACTGCAGACACGGACACGGCGCAGCAGAGGGCACAGTACCACTGGTACAGCGAGGTGCTATACAAATGATTTTTAACCCCTTTCCGCGACGGCATTTGGAACCGTCCCCAAGTGAGTGTGGACGATAGGGGGGTCCTTCCCACACGACCAAGAAACCGTCGGGGATATGGAGCCATGATCAAGAGGCCTTGCAAAATGTAATCGTGTGCGATGCAGCACACACTAAATTCTTTCCCACGTGTGGGATCAGTGATTAACCGTTTCTAATGACACAGTGAAGCCAAACGGTGTGTCATAATGAACCGTTCGGGAAACAGTATGTAAGGCACACGGGCCAACATATGAACTGTGTGCGATATGTGCCCCATCGCACACGAGTTTTCTGCGGAACCCATTTGCCATGCAAGACTCCATCGCACATGTTTCCCAACAATTACCATGTGCGATAATGTTCTATCACAAATGGTTCAGGAGCCCCTTCGCACACATACAAATGTTGTAGACCATTTGTGACTTGTTGTGTATCACCAACAGTTGTGGCAAGAGTGACGTGTGCTTTTCGTTTGGGATCCCACACGTTTCCTGAAAAATTTACGATTGGGATTGTATTTTACATCGGGCACGGTTTACTCCGAGCTCTCATGTGCCATAACGTGATACCACAAATGGTTCCGGAGACCCTACGCACATGTAGTGGTGCTGCAAATCGTTTGCGATCTGCTGTGTATCACCGATGGTTCCGCTATGATTGACGTATGCTTTCCAATGTGGATCTCACAGCCTCATTTAGTTGAACCGTGTGCGGAGCAATTGCCAGGTTAAAACAAAAATATCCCACTTTGAGTCGGCATGCAAAAAAGCAAATTCGCAACAATATTCGATCGAACAAATAGTGCCCACAGGAAGAACATTCATCAGATTTCGCAACAATTGCAATTGAACATATGGTAGCTAAATTCCAATGATTTGTTAACACATATATGCATTACAAAATTAATCATAGTGTACGAAATACTAAGACCTCATCAGATGGAAATCAATGGATCCATGCGTATATGTTTAGCGGCTAACTCTTACTCAATGTTTCAGGAGAACGCATGATGAAATCTTCATTATCACCAGTGGGATTTATGTAGTGATTCAGGAAGAAGTCACTGATAATACTCCGAACCATCAGCAATTCATCAGCGGGGAGCGGTTCAGGGGTGCCCGGTTCTAAGATGAGCTACAGTACTTTTAAGATCAGAATGTGCCATATGAGTGGAGTAGACGATATTAATTAAGATAGACTTACTGGTACTAATTCGCGAGGATCTTCACAACTATCAGTAGATTTGCAGATGGAGATCATGTGTCTGCAAACATAGTATCCACAAAGGTTGGTCCCTACTTGTTGCTGAGGACACTGAAATTTTTTGTGCAAAATTAGTCATGTATTTGTCTTGTTAGGAACAACCTAACCGGTGTTAGATGTATTTTTTCTTTGGACAGAAATAGAAAGAGGTTTATTTAGAAGCTTGAACATTTGACTAGCGTAAGAAAAGGTATTTGCAGACTATTGGATAAAATTTCCGAAAATAATGGATTTCGATGTGTTACCCGAGAAACGATCTCGTCTTGCAGAGGTAGTTCCCTCATGAACAGGTTCGCTGGTTTAGTTTTCCACAATGCGAGCACATTGCAAATGAAGATGAATTTTGATAGCATCAATTATTGAACCAGATATGAATGCAAATTAATTTCAACATCATAGAATTCAATACCTATCCATGAATTGCTGAAGATACGTCAGATCCTGAGCGTTTGTTGACTCTCTGAGAGAATCCATGTAGTAAACTGTGTTCTTGTTTGGAACATTGAATACCAATATCCAGTGATTGCTAGATATTAAGAAAGCCATGAACTTACGAATTATGTGAAAATATGAAAGACAAACAATGTATGCGTGGTTGTTTAATTGACTTGTCGTTCATGATATGGCCAGAGAAATGATTCTGCATGGGATGTGTTTTCGAAGATACGGACGACCGTGTTAATGGCCCAGTCCCGTAGGTCCTTACCATCTAATGTTGTGCCATTTGCTAATGCAGGATCTATGAAATACACACTCCCCCTTTTTCTTCTCTGCGCGTTCAATCCCCTGAGAGGAATAAAATGCAGTTAGTTATTTATCATTTACAACCTTGTATGGAGAAGTTGATCAGAGTTTGTAAAGTACTTACAAAATCAGGCATCTAACAAGAGTGGCATCGAGCTCGTCGAAGTTGAAGAAGAGATGTAAGTCCTCGAAACTCACATTGACGGAACCAACATCATGTCAGAAATGATCTCTGTTGTAGTGGACTAGTAGACCATGGTAACCTGCTGACATTTGATCCATGCAATATTCATGTAACTCGCGGCAACTGGGGCTACACTCGTCAAAGTATTCGCCAACAAGAAATGGCTGGCCATGGACATAATTGCGTGCTTCAAGTATGTCTGCTTTATTTTTAGCAAGCAACAAATCTACTTCTGCATCATTCATGCCGTCAGAAATAATATTACTCCCCGATTCAAACAACTTGTTGTTAATTTGGTTCTGGGCGATGAGTGTTTTTAGTAAGAGGCAATCGTTCTCTTTCCTCTTCACTCTCCCGGCGCGCTTCTTCAGGGGTGCAGCCTTTTTGGCCGCTTGCTTCTTTGTACTTGAAGCATTTCTGGCAAAACGTTTGGTTAGCTGAAAGGTAGACTACTGAGCAGACGGTGAAGCTTCGATGGACTGCTTAGCAGACGGTTTAGCTATGCGGGACTGCTGAGCTGGCGGTGCTGCTGTGACGGACTACTGGGCTATAGGAGCAGAGGCATCAGACTGCTGACCATGCGTTGAAGCTATGTCGGGTTTCTGCACAGGTGGTGCCAACTTGTCAGTGTGCTGAGGAGGCCGTGCCAATGCGTTGGTTTGCTGAGCAGGAAGTGCTGGCGCATTGGTATGCTGATCACGCGGCTGCGGACCCACAGACTGATGAGCAGTTAGTTCTGGACCTATAGACTGCTTAGCAGGCGGTTCCGAAGCATCAGACTGCTTAGCGGTCCGGTCCACCAGGTTGGTCTGCTGAGCATGTGCTGCAGCTGGGTCTCCCCCCGCTGCTTCTACGGCCGGTATCTAAACCAGTGGTGCGTCTTCAGTAGTTGTAGGCCTTGCCACTGGCTTCTTTAGGGCGGACAATGACATGGCCTGTACGGCACAAAGTCGGGGCGGCTGATCACAGGTTGATGCATCGGCCTTCGGATTACGGGTATTAGGTTCTTTGGGGGAAGCACGCGAGAGCTGCTATGGCAAGGAGAGCGTCACCGGTTGAGGGGCGGCATTGGTTGCTCTTGGCGGGGCTTCAGGGATCTCATCGATGAACTCTATTTCCTTTCGTGGACACTGGATGTGATGTAACAGTGTTTTCCCAAGGTCCTTTGATCATCAAAGTCTCCTAGGACATTCTTCAGGGCAAATTAATTGAATCCAGCTTTACTTTAGTCAAGTAGCACTTCACACAAACCGCTTCAATGGCACATTGTCCAATAAGAGGCCCTCTTCCAAGAAGGGTGGGCAAGCCCAGGTTATTCCACATTTTAATGTACCTTCATAATGTGTAAGCACACCCTTCATTTTGTCTTTCATTCCAGATAGATCAGATATAGCATCATCATGAGTAGCTGCAGTCTCAGTGTCGCTCGGGTCAGCTGATGCACAACCACTCTTGTGCAGTGTTGTCGTGCAATAAGAAGCATCCTCCATGCACGCCTCCCCTCCCATCTGCTGGCTATCTGTCAGTGTTAGAGTCTTCTGCATAATCATTGACTCCTCAATATCCTTTCGAACAGCGGGATACATGTCCTTCCTCAACCTTTCATACAATTCATTCTGCTTCATTTCACTCCTCGCTTTTTTCATGTTGAGCCTCTCTTCTTTGCTGAGTGTGAAACCCTCTTGTGTGGGACATAACACCTATACCCCTTGCACGGCTAGGGGGCTCTCTTGTTTCCAGAGCATCGGACAAAATGTCACATGGCCATGAGTTCCTGTAGATCCTTCCAGGGATCTTGGAAGCCTTTAACATCACGTGATACAGTTCTTCATCACGTGAGTTTTCAAAGTAATAAGTTCCGTCATCACGCCTCCTTGCATGTGCCCGCAAGTAGTCTCTAGCATGTTTGCCCCTAATTTCACTAAAGGCCGGTTTCCCACCTGCCGCTACTGCTTCTTTGTCCTCCTGGTCGCATATCGGTTTCATGTCGTAGTATCTTGCCACACCCATACGGTGGGGGTGTCTGTTCCTCTTCTGAAGTTCCGATTGCTTGGCAATCTTCTCAGCAAACTCTATAGTTGCCCTAACCCTTTTGAATTCTGCCTAGTCTGCCTTTGTAATTTGGGGGTATGCGGGGATGGGGTCCTTGCCTTCACTCAAGTACTTCTGGTACAACATGTGCTTCCAGTTTCTCCAAGCATCCCTAGCCTTCTTCAGTGCAGCATGTTCCACCTGCATTCTCCACTGCTCTGGAATGTTGAAGTGCTCCATGATCTCCTGGACTATCCTTTGCCGTGTTTCTGTGTCAGCCTTCTGAAACCTCGGCACATTAATGTTGAGCCTTGCCCTTCCAACAAATCCAGACACACTCTGAACCTCGTGCATGCTTTATCTGGTTTAGTTGGAGCCCAAGGCTTTAAATCAATCTTAGTTACTTCATATACACCTTTAGGCTGGTGTGTGGGCTTCGTTGGAGCGTTCCTCCGTGTCCTGTCCGGAAGGGTAATTGCTGCAGCTCTATCCCATTCAAGACTACTTGATCCCTCACCATCTGTTGAAGACCTAGGGTTGTCGGAATCAGATGAAGATACATCGCCTGAAGCATGACTGCTGTTGCTGCTATTCGGCATCTACAGAGAACACATGCGAAACTCAGGAAAGGAGGATGAGCATAAAACTAACAACTTGGTATCAAGCTGTCTAAACATGTCATGCAATAATTTAGAAAATGTACGTCTTATTTGTTCAGTTTGTGTGACTCGGGCGCCCGCGATCTGTAAATCAGTAGTAACTTATTGGAACAAATACATCTTATATGTACTAGTTAGGAAGGTAGATAATGAACATATATATGCTCTCCATTATTTGATAGCCAATTTGGGAACATACATAACACAATAGGAAGAGGGGTTGCGAGGAAATATGCCTCACCGTGATGGAGAGCAGTAACTAACAGGTTTCTTAATGCAAACCCGGCCGGACCATAAGAGAGGCGAGGGTTATAGGATCGATATGCTCGAGGGTGGCTGGCGAGCAAACGAAGACGACGAGGTGCGGGCAGCCGCGTGTTGGGAACGGCAGTGGAGGTAGGGTTGACGCCGAAGAGAGGGCACACGGCCGGGGTGAGCACGTCGGCGCCGGAGAGGGTTCTGCTGTGGATCTGGGGGAGGGGGAGCTGGCGATGGAGATTGGGTGGACTAGTTGAGTGAAATGCGAGCGGGCGGTGGGGTGGGTGTTGGCGGCCTAGGTGAAAAGGGTGAAAAATTATCCCCAGTCGCCGCGCGGAAAGGCCTATGCAAATGGTTGCCTCTAAGCGCTCGTGTGCACAAAGAGAATAATTTCATTTGAAATGAAGACGTACTAATTTTGAAATGAAGACGTGAGTTCATCGTTTCGCCTCTAAAATTTTCCCACATTAAGCAATCACCATTATACCACGAGTTTGATTTGCTGGCGCATTTCAAGTCTCGTGTGCTATATTTTAAGACATTTTTTGGCATTTACCATGAATTTTGGCATATAAATCAAATCCTAGTCGGACTGCATTTGTTGTCGAAAGGGATGAGGATTTCCGTTCGATCTGGGAGCATCCAACGATGCAGACATACGATCCGTGGGGTTTGGGTTCTGGCCAATCAGAACACACGACTCAGATCGCGCGCGTAGCAAGGGGGAGGCATCAGCACGGTTTGGTAGGCATATGTCTTTCGTGAGTGAACCGTGTGCTATTTGAAAACATTTACATGAACTAACAACATATTTTCGTTTGAATGAAAACAAAAGTTCATCGTTTCGCCTCCAAATTGTTTTCCATGGTAAGAAATCACCATTGTACCCTATGGTTCGATTTTCTTGTGCATTTGAGGTATTTGCTATATTTGAGTCGTTTGCTATATTCGCAACTACACATGGGTGCTAGCTAGTAAGATCATTTGTGTGTCGCTTTGGGAATTTTCATTTATTGTTTGAGAAATGCGAAAAAAAATTCAAACATTTCGGCCACAGGGTGCGGCCAGAGGCATAGGCCTTGTTGGTATTGTAATTAGAGGAAATGCATATAGAGTCCGAAAATAACGAAAATCGGTGTGTCACCGTGGCGTGCTCTCAGGATCCCATGGAATTTTTTTGGTAAAGTTGGCACAAGTTTTGATGCTCACACCTTCCAAATCGGAGCATCTCACAAGAAGGATCATAGTTTCCAAAAGGAGACGCGGCACTTTGGACTACAATCGTCAGTGACCACATCGTTCCGCCTCAAATTTTTTTCATGGTAAACAATCACGTATATACCCTAGGTTTGATTTTCTGGCCCATTTCAGGTCTCGTCTGCTATATTTAAGTCATTTTTTTGCACTTACCTTGCATTTAGTGCATATAAATTCAAAACCGTTCTACAACTACATCTGGGTGTTTGTTAGCAAAGAAGGTGGACAAATCATTTGTGTGTCGCTTTGCGAGTTTTCATCCATTGTCTGAGAAACGGGGAGAAGTTTCAAACATTTCAGCCACGAGGTGCGGCCACTGGCGTAGGCCTAGTTGGTATTTTAATTACAGGGAATTCAGATGGAGTCCAGACATCATCAAAATCGGTGTGTGCCCGTGGCGTGCTCTCAGGACCCTGGGGAAAAAAATTGGTAAAGTTTGGCACAAGTTTTGATGATCGCTCCTTCCAAACCGGAGCATCTCACACGAAGGACCATGGTTTCCAAAAGGAGACATGTCAATTCAAACTCCAGTGGCCGGTGACTTCATCGTTTGGCCTCATAAAAATTTCCACGGTACGCAATCACCATTATACCACGGGTTTGATTTTCTAACGCATTTCAGGTATCGTTTGCTATATTTCAGGTATCTTTTTTCTTTTTCTCTCATTGTCCGGAGTCTCATCCCGACTTGTGGGGGAATCATAGTCTCCATCATCCTTTCCTCACTGGGGCACTGCTCTAAAAATGAATAATGATGATCATCACACTTCTATTTACTTATAACTCAAAATAAATAAAAATTACAACTCGATACCTATGACAAAATATGACTCTATATGAATGCATCTGGCAATGTACCAGGATGTGCAATGATCTAGCATAACATGTATGAAAAATGATGAATAGTGGTTGAGCCACAACTACTATGTCAGCTATATGATCATGCAAAGCAATATGACAATGAATGCTCAAGTCATCAAACGGAAGCGGTGGAAGTTGCAAGGCAATATATCTCGGAATGGCTATGGAAAAGCCATAATAGGTAGGTATGGTGGCTGTTTTGAGGAAGATATAATAAGGCTTATGTGTGATAGAGTGTATCATATCACGGGGTTTGGATGCACCTGCGAAGTTTGCACCAACTCTCGAGGTGAGAAAGGACAATGCACGGTACCGTAGAGGCTAGCAAATTGCGGAAAGGTAAGAGTGCGTATAATCCATGGACTTACATTAGTCATAAGGAACTCATATACTTATTGCAAAAGTTTATTAGCCCTCGAAGAAAAGTACTACTACGCATGCCCCTAGGGGGATAGATTGGTAGGAAAAGACCATCGCTCATCCCCGACCGCCACTCATAAGGAAGACGATCAATAATAAATCATGCTCCAACTTCATAGCATAACGAGAGACTATACGTGCATGCTTCGGGAATCACAAACCTTAACACCAATATTCTTACTAAACACAACAATTTACTAGTACCTCCCACATATTCCATCTTTATATCGCAAAATTATTGCAAGGACTCAAACATATCATATTCAATGATCCATAAGTTTTATGTAGGATTTCATGAAACATGCAATTGACCAATTCCTTATGACTCTCTAAATAGATATAAGTGAATCATGAGAGTTTAATTCTTTCTCTAAAACATCATGCTCTAATAAATATAAGTGAAGCAAAATAGCATTCTTCAAATAACCGTTTTCTAAGTGAAGAGAAACAGACAATCCAAACTTCAAATGATATAAGTGAAGCACATGAAGCATTCTATAAAGCAATACTCAAAAGATATAAGTGAAGTGCAATGAGCATTCTATAAATCAACCATGGACTATCTCATACCAGCATGGTGCATAAAAGAAAAATGAAAAGTAAACTCAAATGACGCTCCAAGATTTGCACATATCACATGAACAAAGCGAATCCGAACATACCGATACTTGTTGAAGAAAGATGGGATGCCTTCTGGGGCATCCCCAAGCTTAGATGCTTGAGTCTCCTTGAATATTTACTTGGGGTGCCTTGGGCATCCCCAAGCTTGAGCTCTTGCCTCTCCTCCTTCTCCTCATATCGAGACCTCCTCTATCTTTGATCACTTCATCCACACAAAACTCAACAGAAAGTTCGGTAAGATCCGTTAGTATAATAAAGCAAATAACTACTCTAAGTACTGTTGCAAACCAATTCATATTTTGTTTTTGCATTGTAGCTACTGTAATATAACTTTTCCATGGCTTATACCATCGATAAAATTGATAGTTTCATCAAAACAAGCAAAACAATGCATCAAAAACAGAATCTGTCTTAAACAGGACAGTCTGTAGTAATCTGAACATTCACCATACTTCCGGTATTCCAAAAATTCTGCAAAAATTAGGAAAAATAAAAAAATTTGTATAAAAAGACTGCTCAAAAAGTTTCATAAGCTTTTGACATTCCAGTAAAAAAATGTAAAATCACGCACTACAGCCAAAGTTTCTGTTTTGCACCGCTCAAACCAACAAGCAATTTAAACATCCTAAAGGCAAATCTTGGCACATTATTTTTATAATACAATGGAATTGTACAAGGGGATAATTATTTTATTGATAAGTTTTGTAATTAAGATTCATAAATTTCCATGAGCATGAACAAAGTTCAAGGACGTCCCCCACTTTCACAATGCTCATCTCTCTCACTTTCGCTTTTCTTTTTGTGAAGTTTTAAGGTTCCCCCGTATATTTTTTTGTTTTTAAACTATATAAAAGCACTCAACAGAAATAAATGACTCTCTAAAACTTCCGGGTTGTCTCCCTGGCAGCGCTTTCTTTAAAGCCATTAAGCTAGGTATAAAGTGCTCAAGTAATGGATCCACCCGGATCCCAAGGTATATCAAAGCCAATTTGAATCAACAATGATTTAGCATTTAGTAGTGAGCACAAAGCAACATATATCAAGAAATGACGAAGTCTAACTCTCTTCCTATGCATCGGCATGTTATACAAGAACAATTCATGAACATCAAGTAAAGGCCAATACATAGCATAAGCAGTTTCTTGCAATTCTTTCGTGTTGGAAACATAAAGAGGCAGAGATGTAGTTCCTCTCTCATAATAATTGCAAGTAGGAGCAGCAAGCACATGCATATTATATTCATCAAAATCATCATGTGTATTAGCAAAAGCAACCCATCAATGTAATCCTTAATAAGTGCAAACTTCTTTGATATAGTGTAGTTTGGAGAATTCAAAAATATAATAGGACTATCATGTGTGGGTGCAATAGCAACAATTTCATTCTTAATATAAGGAACTATAGCAAGTTCATCTCCATAAGCATAATTCATTTTGGCATCTTTGCCATAATCAGAGCAAGCATCAAGTTCATCAAAAAGGGATATTTCAAACGAATCAACGGGATCAAAGCAATTTTCATAGCATTCATCCTTCGGTAAGAACGAAGGGACATTAAACAATGTATGAGTTGAAGAGTTACTCTCATTAGAAGGTGGGCAAGGGTAGCTAATCCGCTCTTCCCCCTTTTGTTCTTCGCTCTCCTCATCATCTTTTTCATCCAATGAGCTCACAGTTTCATCAATTTCTTCTTCCATAGACTCCTACAAAATATTAGTCTCTTCTTGGACAGCGGAGACTTTCTCAATAAATGCATCAATATCGGAATTATATTTATAATTATCATAGCAATATTGAAGGATGGCAAAGTTTTCAGGTCTATAAACATCATCATCAAAAGCTTCATACTTTTCGAACAAAGATTCAATTTCATAAGCACCCTTAAAAGCAACAAATTCTTCTATTCGTTCCACATCATAGTAATCATATATACCATTAGCATAAGAAGCTAAGGTTTCATTATCATTATGCATGAAAAGGGAAGGTGTGGAGCATTCATCCTAGAGCAACAAGTAAAATTATATCTCAAGCATAAATCCCGAGCATACCAATGCAACATATAAATTTGATCCCATAAAAGTTTCCCTTTTTGTGTCAACTGATAATCCCTAAAGTATTCACGTTGATCCAACGTTACTCCCATTATCATGTTGAATGGGGTTTTCTCAGGATTATTAAAGTAGTGCATAATATTTTTCACATAACGAGCATCGAAGGTTTTAGGAGGTTCCCCATCTCCATGAGTAGCAAGTACAACTAATTTTTTTGGTGTTTCGTGTTCCATATCCATAACTAAAGATAGAGAACAACTTAGAACAGAAAATAAAAACTACTTAGTGATAAAGCAAACAAGCACACACAAGAATATTCACCCCACGCTATTGCTCCCCAGCAACGGCGCCAGAAAAAGGTCTTGATAACCCACAAGTATAGGGGATCGTTTGTAGCCTTTTTCGATAAATAAGAGTGTCGAACCCAACGACGAGCTAAAGGTAGAACAAATATTCCCTCAAGTTCTATCGACCACCGATACAACTCTACGCACACTTGACGTTCACTTTACCGGAAACAAGTATGAAACTATTTTGTAGGAGTGATGCTAGAAATACTTTGCAAGAATAAAACTAGAATTACTTTGCAAGATAATAAAAGTTAGGTGTTTATTAAAAGGGTTTGTGTCAACAAGTAAGTTATTTGTCCCTAGGCAATCGATAACAAATACCGGTAATCATTCTTGTAATTTTATATGAGGGAGAGGCATGAGCTAACATACTTCCTCTACCTGGATCATATGAACTTATGATTGGAACTCTAGCAAGCATCCCCAACTACTAAATATCATTAACGTCGTGAAACCCAACCATAGCATTAAGTATCAAGTTCTCTTTATTACCATACGTCATACCCGACTTACTCGGGTTTAAGCTTCTGTCACTCTCGCAACCCACCAGAAGCGAATCATGAGCATATTGCAACACCCTACAGCGGGGGGCCCTCACGTTTTCACGAGAGCGGAGGGTACCATAGGACAGCACCATAAATAAAATACACAATCATACCAACCAAGATCACGATTAACCCACAGGACAAAACGGATCTACTCAAACATCATAGGATAACCAGAGATCATTGGGAAATAATATATGGAGTTGAGCACCATATTTAAGTAGAGATTACCGCGGGGGGAAGAGGTGTTACACCGCTGCATAGAGGGGGAGAGAGTTGGTGTTAACGGTAGCAAGATTGTTGATGTAGATCGCCGTCCCGATCGTTGCCCCGGTGGCACTCCGGTGCCACCGGAAGCGAGGGGGAGAGAGCCCCCTCCTTCTTCTTCTTCCTTGGCCTCCCCCTAGATGGGAGGAGGGTTCCCCCTCTAGTCCATGATCTCCATGGCGACGGAGGGGCGGGAGCCCGTCCGAGATTGGATCTCCCTCTCTGTTCTCTTTTGTTTCGCGTTCCCCAGATCTGGCTGGAAACCGTTTCTTATATTCTCGGAGATCCATAACTCCGATTGCGGTGAGATTCTAACACGATTTTTTTCCGGATATAAGCTTCCTTGCGCCCGAAATAGAGCTCCAACCGACGTACGAGGTGAGCACAACCCACCACCACGCGCCTGTCTCAAGGGTGGTGCGCTGGTGTCTTGTGCCCTGTGAGGGCCTCTGTTTGCGGTGATTCCAACTACCGCAAATCACATATATTCCAAAATAATTCTCCGTGAAATTTTATTGCATTTGGACTTTGTTTGATATGGATTTTCTGCGATACAAAAAACACGCAAAAAACAGGAACTAGCACTGGGCACTGGATCAATAGGTTAGTCCAATAAATCATATAAAAAGGTGCCAAAAATATGTGAAAGTTGTATAATATTGGCATGAAACAATCAAAAATAGTTTTTCTCGTTTTTGCTTTTCCCTTTTATTTGCTTGTTCAAGAAAACCAAAAATTCCAAAAATATTTCAGTGTGTTTCTCTGAATTTCTTTTCTTTTTATTTGAGTCTTACTGAGGAGAAGACCACAATGAATATGTTGAGTGGCTCTCATATGAATAATTGTTGATCTAATAAAGAGCCCGTTTTACCTTGTCTTCTCCTGTTGAATAAAATGTTTGCAGACTCCAACTTAGTCCGCGACACTCTTGTACTATATTATTTTCATATCGTTCGGTCGTGCAAGTGAATGGCAATAATGACGATATTTGATGAACTGGCCGTGGCAGAGAGAAACGGGTATGAACTCGACTTGTTCTATTTGTGTAAATATGTTTAACCTAGTATCCATGATTCAGCCCATTATGATTAAACATGTTTGCAATGACAATTAGAGATTATAGTTTCCCATGCCATGCATAAGTAGCTAGGAGTGGATAATGATTTATCTTGGATATCAACATTGCGTTAAAATATTGTGATGTAGTATGATGATATGGTATCCTCCTCTGAATGTTCGAGTGGCTTGACTTGGCACATGTTCATGCATGTAGTTGAATAAAAACCAACATAGCCTCTATGACATTTTTGTTCATGGTGTTCATATCCTACTCATGCTTGTGTCCAATGTTACTTATGCATAATGCATGTTTATGACTGTTGTTGCTCTCTAGCTGGCCGCTTCTCAATCTAATTGCTAGCCTTCGCCTGTACTAAGTGGGAATTCTGCTTGTACATCAAAAACATTGAACCCAAAGTTATTCCAGATGAGTCCAGCATACTTACCTATATGCGGTATTACCCTGACGTCCTAAGTAAATTTGCATGTGCCACCTCCAAAAACATCTAAATAAATATCCTTTTTGTGTGCCTGGATCGTTCATGGAACGACATTAGGTGGTCGGTATCTTCCATGCTAAGAGGGTTATTCTCAGGTCAAGTTTTTATTCACTCGCCATCACACGAGAAAAGGGCGGTAATAGGGATTCCCAGTCCCGAACTAAAAAATGCAAATAATTAAACAAAACTCCCCCAGGACTGTTCTTGGTATGGACGGCACCCGTTGTTTCGAACAAGCCGTGGAATGTGATTGTTGGTGGAGGGGGAGTAAACCTTTACTTTTATCGCTTGGGAACCGCCAGTAGCGTGCTTAGTATGGAAGATATTGATAACTGATGGTCGTGAATTAAATGAGAAGGGTGCATGTCTCAAAATATCATTTACATCTGTTTTAAAACCTGAGCTCTGGCACCTTTGCAAATCACTGCTTCCCTCTGCGAAGGGACTATCTATTTACTTTTATTTTGTGTCATCACCTTCTAAAACAAGCGCTAGAACCTAAGAGCACAGCTGTCATGACTCATGCATCGTGTGTATCTAATGTTGGGTGCATCGTGACTGGATCTTTTCTACCATGAATTACAATGTTTAGTCTCTACTTGAACTTTGGGGGTGCTCTGCATTTATGTTTTGCGATCTCAGAAAGGCTAGCGAGATACCACTATTGTCATATTATATCATGGTTGTTTTGACAACGTGTTGCCGTTTGAGATATCTTATTATTGCTCGCTAGCTGATTATGTCATTGATATGAGTTAATATAATTTTTAAGAGTTATTGTCGGCATGGTTAGTTATAATGTTGGCTGAAAACCTGGGTGCTGTTTAAGCTTATTTATGCAAACAAGAGCAAAAGAGTTCGTAAAAGTTTTTCTTTTTCACTTTCAGTTTATCAAATGAATTGCTTGGGGACAAGCAAAGGTTTAAGCTTGTGGGAGTTGATACGTCTCCAACGTATCTACTTTTCCTAACGCTTTTCCTCTTCTTTTGGACTGTAATTTGCATGATTTGAATGAAACTAACCCCGGACTACCAATGTTTTCTGCAGAACTACCATGGTGTTGTTTTTGTGCAGAAATAAAAGTTCTCTGAATGGAACGAAACTTTGCGAGAAATTTTTATATAATAAATAAGAATTTCTCTAGCCAAGACCTACCGGAGAGGGGCACCTGGGTGGGCACAACCCACCAGGGCGCGCCCAGGTGGGTTGTCCCCACCTGGTGGCCCTGCTGACCCTGAAACCGATGCTATAAAATCACATTATTCCAGAAAAAAATCAGAGAGAAAGAATTATCGCGATCCACGAGACGGAGCCGCCGTCACCTCCTGTTCTTCATCGGGAGGCCAGATCTGGAGTCCGTTTGGGGTTCCGAAGAGGGGGATCTTCGTCTTCGTCATCACCAACACTTCTCCATCGCCAATTCCATGATGCTCCCCACCGGGGGTGAGTAATTCCTTCGTAGGATCGCTGGTCGGTGAGGAGTTGGATGATATTCATCATGTAATCGAGTTAGTTTTGTTAGGGCTTGATCCCTAGTATCCACTATGTTCTAAGATTGATGTTGCTATGACTTTGCTATGCTTAATGCTTGTCACTTTGGGCCCGGGTGCCATGAACTCAGATCTGAACCGTTTATGTTATCATCATTATATCCATGTTTTAGATCCAATCTTGCCAGTTATAGTCACCTACTACGTGTTATGATAAGGCAACCCCGGAGTGACAATTGTCGGGACCACTCCCGGTGATGACCGTAGTTTGAGGAGTTCATGTATTCACTATGTGTTAATGCTTTGTTCCGGTTCTCTATTAAAAGGAGGCCTTAATATCCCTTAGTTTCCAATAGGACCCCGCTTCCCCGGGAGGGTAGGACAAAAGATGTCATGGAAGTTCTTTCCATAAGCACGTATGACTATTTACGGAATACATGCCTACATTATTTTGATGAACTGGAGCTAGTGCCGTATCGGCCTAGGTTATAACTGTCTCATGATGAATATGATCCAACAAGTCACCAATCCAATGCCTATGAATTTATCTTATATTGTTTCTGCTAAGTTACTACTGTTATCATCACTGTTACACTTGCTACAAAATTACTGCTATCACTGTTACCGTTACCATTGCTACTACTGCTATTATCAACACTATCATACTACTTTGCTACTGATCACTTTGCGGCAGATAATTAATCTCCAGGTGTGGTTGAATTGACAACTCAGCTGCTAATACCTTCAAATATTCTTTGGCTCCCCTTGTGTCGAATCTATAAATTTGGGTTGAATACTCTGCCATCAAAAACTGTTGCGATCCCCTATACTTGTGGGTTATCAACCGTCATCGCCGTGCACTGCGTTTGTAGCTGTCGCCATGGCCATCGCCGGAGTTGTATCGTAGCATCCCTGCGCTGCGTCGCTGCACAGCAGCTCCTGCCGTCGTTGTCATGTGCTGCATAGCAGCTTCGACCGTCATCACCGCACGCCGCGTTGCAGCTTTCGCCATGGTCGTCGCATGCTGCGTCACAGCACCCGTCTTCGCCGGCGCTGCATCACAGCTTTTCGCCATGGGCACCGTATGCTGCGTCGCCACACCTATCGCCGTCAGCGCTACATCACAAAATCCGCCACCATCTCCGGTGCTGCAAAGCACATCCCCCGCTATACGTCGCAGCTTCCGCCGTCATCACCGTGTGCGTCTTAACATCCGCCATGGCCGCCGCATGCTGCGATGCAACATCCGTCCCCAGCCACATGTGTTGGGATGCAACATCCGTCGCGTGCCGCCTTTGCTGTGATGCAGCCCTCACCTACGTTTGCTGCCATCAACGACGTAGCAGCGAACTGCTGTGTGTGCTCGGAAGAAGAAAGCGACGAACTGACAAACTCAGGGGAGGAAGGAAGCGACGAAGCGTTGACCCATCGAACGGCTTAGGCGGGATGGATCGGATGGCCACCTATCTGACTGATTTCTTTAGGAAATCAGTCGGATGATTTGTAGTAGCGGCCATTGGTTATTGACCAAAGAAGCGTCTCGGTCATGTCTACATCATTCTCGAACCCGTAGGGTCCGCACGCTTAACATTCATTGACGATATAGTATTATATGAGTTATTTGAGTTGGTGATTGAATGTTGTTCGGAGTCCTGGATGAAATCACAAACATAACGAGGAGCTCCAGAATGGTCCAGAGGTAAAGATTGATATATAGGATGATGGTATTTGGTCTCCGGAAAGGTTTCAGAATGCGCTGGCTATTTATCTGATCACCGGAAGGGGTTCTGGGAGGCCACGGGAAGTTATGGGCCTAACGGGCGAAGGGAAGGGGAGCACACCAGCCCACAAGGGGTTGGCGTGCCCCAACCTGGCCGCCGGCCTTGTAAAGGAAAGGGAGGGCTAGCCCCCTCCTGCCTTTCTCCACTAAAGAGAGAACGGGAAAGGGGGCCGCCCTAAGGCAGTCAACCACCTTCCCTTTTCCCCATGCACCAAAGAAGGAAGGGGCGCGGTCAGGGCAGGCCCTAGGGTTGGCCGCTGATACGTCCATTTTGCATCATGTTTTCCTACTGTTATTTACAATATTTTTATGCATAATAATGCTTTATGGAGTAATTCTAATGCCTTTTCTCTCATAATATGCAAGGTTTACACAAAGAGGGAGAATGCCAGCAGCTGGAATTCTGGACCTAAAAAAGCTATGTCAAAGTTACCTATTATGCACATCTCCAAATGAGCTGAAAATTTACGGAGAATTGTTTTGGAATATATAAAAAATACTAGAGCAAATAACTACCGGAGGGGGGCCACCTGGTGAGCATAAGACACCGGGGCGCGCCAGGCCCCCAGGCACGCCCTTGTGGGTTGTGCTCAGCCTAGCCCACCTCCGGTGCCCATCTTCTGGTATATAGGTCATTTTGACTTAGAAAAAAAATAAGGGGAGGACTTTCGGGATGGAGCGCCGCCGTCTCGAGGCGGAACTTGGGCAGGAGCACTTTCGCCCTCCGGCGAAGCAATTCCGCCGGGGGAACTTCCCTCCCGGATTGGGAAATCGAAGCGATCGTCATCACCAACAACCCTCTCATCTTTGGGAGGCCAATCTCCATCAACACCTTCAACATCACCATCTCCTCTCAAACCCTAGTTCATCTCTTGTGTTCAATCTTTGTACCGAAACCTCAAATTGGTACCTGTGGTTGACTAGTAGTGTTGATTACATCTTGTAGTTGATTACTATATGGTTTATTTGGTGGAAAATTATATGTTCAGATCCATTATGCTATTTATTACCCCTCTGAACTTGAGAATGACTATCATTTGTGAGTAGTTACTTGTGTTCTTGAGGTCATGGGAGAAGTCATGTTGCAAGTAATCATGTGAACTTGATATGTGTTCGATATTTTGATGATATGTATGTTGTGATTCCCTTAATGGTGTCATGTGAACATCGACTACATGGCACTTCACCATAATTGGGCCTAAGGGAAAGCGTTGTGGAGTAGTTATTAGATGATGGGTTACTAGAGTGGCAGAAGCTTAAACCCTAGTTTATGCGCTACTTCGTAAGGTACCAATTTGGATCCAGAAGTTTAATGCTATGGTTAGATTTTGTCTTAATACTTTTCTCATAGTTGCGGATGCTTGCGAGGGGGTTAATCATAAGTAGGAGGTTTGTTCAAGTAAGAACAACACCTAAGCACCGGTCCACCCACATATCAAATTATCAAAGTAGAGAACACGAATCACACAACCATGATGAAAGTGACTAGATGAAATTCTTGTGTACCCTCAAGAATGCTTTGCCTATGATAAGAGACCGTTTTGGCCTGTCCTTTGCCACAAAAGTATTGGGCTACCTTTCTGCACTTTATTTACCATTACCATTACTTTCTTGTTACAAATTATCTCACTATCAAACTACCTGTTACCGACAATTTCAGTGCTTGCAGAAAATACCTTGCTGAATGCCACTTGTCATTTACTTCTGCTCTATTACTTATCAAAAGGACTATGATTGATACCCTATGCTTGTGGGTCATCAAGACTCTTTTCTGGCGCCGTTGCCAGGGATTGAAGCGCTCTTGGTAAGTGGAAACTGGTAAGGGAAAATTATTACTATGTGCTGAAATATATTGTCACTTGTTACTATGGAGAATCATCCTTTGAGGGGTTTGTTCGGGATTTCTTCACCTTGACCGAAACCACACTTAGGTGCCCCTCGACCTACTGCACCTACTGAAAATATTGGTTATGAAATTCCTTTGGGTATGATAGAACAACTGCCAGCTAATCCTTATGCAGGAGATGGAACCGAACATCCTGATATGCACTTGATTTATGTGGATGAAATTTGTGGATTATATAAGATTGCAGGTTTGCCCGGAGATGAATCTAACAAGAAGGTTTTCCCTTTATGTTTGAAGGGAAAAGCATTGATATGGTATAGGTATGTGATTATTTTGGATCTTGGAACTGGAATCGATTGAAATTGGAATTTCACCAAAAAATTTATTCTATGCATCTAGTTCATCATGATCGGAATTATATATATAATTTTGGCCCCGTGAAAGAGAAAGTGTCGCTCTAGCTTGGGGGAGGCTTAAGTCAATGTTATATTGATGCCCCAATCAATTAGCTCTTGAGAGAAATTATTATTCAGATCTTTTATGCTCGGCTTTCTCGTGATGATCAATCCATGCTTGATACTTCTTGTACTGGTTCTTTCATGGAGAAGACTATTGAATTCAGGTGGGATCTTTTATAAAGAATTAAACGCAACTCTGAAGATTGGGAACTCGACAAAGGTAAAGAGTCAAGTATTAAGCTTGAGTTTGATTGTGTTAAATATTTTATGAATACCGATGCTTTCCACAAGTTTAGCACTAAATATGGACTTGACTCTGAGATAGTAGCCTCTTTTTGTGAATCTTTTGCTACTCATGTTGATCTCCCTAGAGAGAAGTGGTTTAAATATCATCCCCCTATTAAAGAAGAAATTAAATAACCGTTCATGGTTAAAGATGAAACTATTATTTACAATGTTGATCCAGTTGTGCCTACTGCTTATATTGAAAACCCACATTTCCCTGTTAGGATAAAGGAACATGCTAAGGTTTCAACTATGGTTTGCAAAATTAATATCAAAGCACCTAGACCTTTAGAACAGATTAAAATAGAACCTAGTGTTGCTATGGTTAAAGATCTACTGATAGAAAATATGGATGGGCATGTTATTTACTTCTGTGGTGAAGCTGCTAGAATTGCCAAACCCAATGAAAACGATAAACATAGACCTGTTGTTGGCATGCCTCTTGGCTCGGTTAAAATAGGAGATCATTGTTATAATAGTTTATGTGACTTAGGTGCTAGTGTGAGTGCTATTCCTTTTACCTTGTACAAAGAAATTATGAATGATATACCACCCGCTGAAATAGAAGACATAGATGTTACTATTAAACTTGCTAATAGAGACACCATCACACCACTTGGGATTGTTAGATATTGTCGGCGTCCTGGGAACGGGGGTCCCCAGACTTTCTTGCCTGCGGCCCACGGCGTGGCTCCACCAGCGGCCCCGTACGGCCCATCTTCACCAGCAATCACTCAAGACCCTCGCGAGGGGCCAAGCCTCGCGAGGCGGACGACACAAGACCCCCTCGGGGGCTGCCTCACTAGGCTGGCTCGCGAGGGGCGGAGAGATCAAGGCAAGGGACACCTCGTGAGGTTCCCATGACGCAAGCCATGACGACTAGAGCCAGGCGGGCGCCAGCGCGTGCAGTGTTCTCGTTTCCTCTTTGGTGCTAAAGGGGCAAGCGCCGGCGAGGAGTACCGAGGCATCAGGCAAAGGTTTCCATATCGGTACAACGAGACCAAGACCAGCAGGACGGTAGGACGGAGATCACCGGGGAGCCCAAGACGGCGTCATCACCAGAGCCTTTGGCAGGCGAAGACCACCTTTGGTCAGGATAACTTGTACTAGTTGTCTCCCTTCGAATTCGGCGGTTGTTGGCTCCCTTCCCGCTGAATATTTGGGGAGAGGACCAGAGCCTCTATAAATAGGGCTAGCTACCACCATAGAGGGACGAATCATTGAGCTCTCCCGCAACCACACAAGTTCACCAAGCACAAGAACACCTCCCCTTAGGAGGCTGTTCTTCCCCTTGTACTGTTCATCATCAACCCGCGAGGCAATCCACCACACCACACTGGAGTAGGGTATTACACCACAACGGTGGCCCGAACGAGTATAAATCTCGTGTCTCTCTCTTTGCAGGTTCGTTGAGCTAGGCTTTGAGATCACGGTGAGGCTGAGGGCGTGATTAGGTAGGGGGGATCTTCGTGCGCACCCCAGTGTTCGAACCTCAAGAGATTTGCCGGAACCCGAAATCCGACATTTGGCGCGCCAGGTAGGGGTGCGCCAGAGCTCTCCTTCCGTCGATCCGTGCTTCGCCACCTGCGCTTCGCCCCCATGGCAGGCGTCGCGCTTCCGGCTCCGACAACTGGTGCCAGTGGCGGGGCCAGGGGGCTCCGATCCTTGGCCCCCGCCTTACGGTAGGTGCGGTGGCCGCCCAAGTTCAAGCCGGAGATGCCACCACGCTACGATGGCGCGGCGGACCCGATGGCTTTCCTGCTGGCGTACGAGGAGGCCGTCCTTGAGGCCGGGGGTGACGACAAGGTCATGGACAACTGGCTTCCCATGGCCCTCACTCGTGTGTCGCGCGCCTGGCTGCTCAACCTCCCCAGATCCACGGTGGCATCTTGGGAGGAGTTGCGCGGCCTCTTCGCTGCGCGCTTCATAGCACCGACGCCCCACGCGGTCGCGGCCCTCCTCAGCGGCTCCCAAGCGCCGCCCTCAGACCGCCACACCAAGCCGTTCTTGCACCAGATTGGCGCCACCTCCACGCGGTAGGGGGCTCCCCCGGGTTGGGCAGCGCCCGAGGCCGACCTAACCTTCGACTCAGGGGATCACCCTGTCACCACTGTTGGCTCAGGCGTGCTCCCAATGCTCTACACCCCCACCATCTGCAGCGTAGCCGTCACCAACACCCTTATCGACGGCGGCGTCGGCCTCAACTTCTCTCTGTGGAAGCTTTTAGCCTTCTTCACGTACCACTCGAGCGGCTTCGCCCTAGCAAGCCCTTCTCTGGAGTCGGCGGCGGCTCCGCCAGTCCTCTAGGGTGGATCCGCCTGCCCGTGACTTTTGGCACTCGCGACAACTACCGCACCGAGCTAATCGACTTTGATGCCACCCACATTAGCCTCCCGTACAACACCATTCTCGGGTACCCGGCGCTGGCTCAGTTCATGGCGGCGACCCATCCGGCCTACAACCTCATGAAGATGCCCGGGAGCAAGGGCGTCCTGACCGTGGTTGGAGATACCAAGGAGGCTCTGGCGACATGTCACGCCCAAGATGCGACCCTATCCTTAAGGAACTCGAAGGTCCCACCAAGGATAGAAGCGCATCTTGAAGATGCTTTTGCAATGTGGATATCATTACATCAACATTACATAATAGATGGGGATACATACAAGGCATACAAATGCCGCAAGAATACATCAATACAACATACACATGATCAACATCCGACTACGGATGAAACACAAACAGGAACTCAAATGACATCCACCCTGCTAGCCCAGGCTGCCGACCTGGAACCTATCCCCCGATCGAAGAAGTAGAAGAACTGCAAAACAAGTACACATCGCTCTCGCGTCATGATCAAGGCATAACCTATACCTGCAATTGTTGTTGTAGTGATCTGTGAGCCACGAGGACTCAGCAATCCCATTACCATGGGTTTCAAGACTAGCAAAGCTTAATGGGTAAGGAAGGGGTAAAGTGGTGAGGTTGCAGCAGTGGCTAAGCACAGTATGGTGGCTAACTTACGAAACAAGAGCGAGAAGAGGAACTTAACAAGCGGTCGTCAACTAGTAATGATCAAGAAGTGGTCCTGAACTCCTACTTACGTCAAACATAACCCAAAAACCGTGTTCTCCTCTCGAACAACCCCGAAAAGAGACAATCACGGTTACGCACGCGGTTGGTGTATTTTAGAAGAGTTTACTTCAAGTTTACTACAACCGGATATTAACAAATTCCCATCTGCCACATAACCGTGGGCACGGCTCTCGAAAGTTTATACCCTGCAGGGGTGTCCCAACTTAGCCCATGATAAGCTCTCATGATCAACGAAGGATATTCCTTCTCCCGGGAAGACCCGATCAGTCTTGGAATCCCGGTTACAAGACATTTCGACAATGGTAAAACAAGACCAGCAAAGCCGCCCGATGTGCCAACAAATCCCGATAGGAGCTGCACATATCTCGTTCTCAGGGCACACCGGATGAGCAAGACGTCGGGTTGGCATAGACCCTGGTTGCTCAGGGGGCGCCGGACATCGCTCGGGTTGGACCAGCACTCAGAGGAGCACTGGCCCGGGGGGCTAAAATAAAGATGACCCTCGGGCTCCGGAAACCCAAGGGAAAAAGGCTTAGGTTGTTAGGCAAATGTAAAACCAATGTTGGGCCTTGCTGAAAGAGTTTTATTCAAAGCGAACTGTCAAGGGGTTCCCATAACACCCAACCGCGTTAGGGACGCAAAATCCGGGAACATAATACCGATATGACGGAAACTAGGGCGGCAAGAGTGGAACAAAACACCAGGCATAAGGTCGAGCCTTCCACCCTTTACCAAGTATATAGATGCATTAATAATATAAGAGATATTGTGATATCCCAACATAAACATAATCCAACAAGGAGCAATCTTCAACTTCGCCTGCAACTAGCAACACTATAAGAGGGGCTGAGCAAAAGCGGAAACATAGCCAAACAACGGTTTGCTAGGAAGGGTGACAAAGGTTAGAGGTTCATGGCAATTTGGGAGGCTTGATAAGC
This sequence comes from Aegilops tauschii subsp. strangulata, assembly GCF_002575655.3. Lineage (NCBI taxonomy): Eukaryota > Viridiplantae > Streptophyta > Magnoliopsida > Poales > Poaceae > Aegilops > Aegilops tauschii. Next base: position 287,328,837 of record NC_053035.3, read on the forward strand.
AAGTGGTAGGTAACGCGGCATAGCGATAGCATCGAGGCATCTAGCATAGCAATGATAGTAGTGGGATCCAAGGTGACGGTCATCTTTCCTGAAATCCCGCTAGGAAGAAGAACGAGTCCATGAAGAAGATGAAGCCACGAAGACGAACCAAGCGTAGACGAACGAATCCTCACGATCGCAACGAAACGGGAACTATCGAGGAGAAGCACACAACATGGTAAGCACACCACACATAATAAGACATGATGCTCAACCAAGTATGATGCATGACAAGGCTACATGAAGCTACTCATGGCAAGAGATGATGCATACAAGAACAACACATCAAAGCAAGTTTAAATGAGGCCGGAAACATATAACAATTCCGGTAAGTCCTCATATGCAAATTTTCGAAATTGGTCCAGATCTGAATAAACCTTATGTTCAAGTTGTTAAACAGCAAGTTAAGATGCACCAAAATGATCTACACAAAATTCTAGTCAAGTTACATATAAACTTCATTTAATTCGGAGCTACGGCCTAGAAGATATGAGCAAAACAAGTTAAACATGGTATTGATGAAAAATGCATTCAAACGTCAAGAACACACCTCAAAACATGGATACCACAAGGTAACATGAAACTACATGCAAAATTAAGCAAATTTCATATAGAGCACACTCAAAACGGAGCAACGGTATAACACATACACATGAAACAAGTTTAAAGGACAAGCTGTCCAAAAACAACAACTAGTCATCTTTCAAGCATCAAAACAATATGCTACAGCACCTCAACATGAAAACAAAAGACATGGACATGATGTACAGATAAAGCATGACAAAATATTAACACTGAGCTATCTCCATAAATCACTAGAACATACTCAAAAGGACATGGAAAGATTGCAGATAGTAACAGATTCGCAGACTTGGCGGAATTTCAGGACATGGCAGAAATAACATCAGGTTGCAATGTTTAGAGCTATCAAACAACATACTACAACAGGCTATCAAGGAAATATAGAGTATAGCATGCTAGTAATAAAGACAAAGAACAAAACTCCCTTACTGAACTTATTTCAAAGATCAGCAGAAAATATGGTGGCATCCATGCAAACATGGCAAATGATATGACAGATTCAGACTGAAAATAACAGTACATGGCAGAAACAACGATAAGTAGGCATGTTGGTGAGCTTGTACCACTCACCACAGAGCGTTTCGTGGCATGTGAAGTAAACCAACAGTAAGATGACACAGTTGTTAAGCTAAGAATGGCAAGAGAAAGTTAATAGGGTGCATGGATCACTAGCAAAACACATGGCAAAACTGAACTTAATGTTAACAGGCTGACAGCAACATTATTTAGCAAGTTTGGAGCATGATAACAACGAGCTACAGCAGGCAATAAATGCAACCAAGGGCATGGATGGATAGAGCATAACATGTATAACAAAACATCCTTAGTAAACATCTCCAGAATATGCATAGAGTGACTTGTGGAAGCAGGTTAACATGGACAGTCACAGAAATCATCAACATCACGGAGGCTATTTTGCAAGCTTGTAACAATCAACACATGGTATATCATGAAGAGTGGATTGCACCACAGCAAACATGGTATATTGTAGCTCATAAAACATCTAGACATAATGCTCAAAAGAAAATCGCGCAAAAAGATATAAAAATGACAAATGAGCAAGTTCTATTAAACTACAGCAGACAGTATCACATAGCACTCTTGCAACGATGATTTAGGCATCAAGATTAACTCAAACAAGCATGACACAATGGAAAAGAATGAAGAGCATCCCACAATGTACATTTTGATATATCATATGCACAAAACGGGGCTACGGTCATGCAGATATGATGCAATGAATATGGCATAAAAATGTTACAGATCCGGGGACTCGAGACGAAATTATACCTTCGGAAACAGGATGGGGCGATGCGGGACGCAGGGATCCGGGACGGGGCGCCGCGTTTGGATGGATGAACCGGTGGATCTCATCCCACCTGGACGGCTCCGGCCGGTTCGGACTCCGACGACGGCGGGCGGCTCCGGCGAGGTCGGTGGGCGGCGGAGGCGGCGGATCCGGCCGGGATCGGGCTTCCCGCGGCCGGATCTGGCGGTGGTGGCGGCGGTGCTCGCGTGCGGGACGGTGGCGGGGCGACGAGGAGGCGGGCAACGAGGCCATGGCGGGGCGCGGTGGCTCCGGTGGTGCGCAAGGGCGGCGGGGAGCGGCGCCGGCGCGCGATGGCAGCGGTGGGGCAGCGCGCGACGGGGCACAGCAGGCGGCGGCGCTGGGCGTGGGCGGCGGGGGATCGGGCCCGAGCGGGCCCCGGATGGGCTCGCGGCCCGCGGCGGCGCGCAGTGGGAGATGGCGGCGGCGGGGACACGTGGCGGCTGCCAGTTGGCTGCGGGGGCGGGCGGACATGTCCGTCGGCGCGAGGAGATGTGTCCGGCGGTGCGAGGTGGAAGGAGGCTAGGGTTTCATCCGCAAATTTCGGGAAGAGGGCATACTTATAGGTAGAGGGAGCTAGGAGAGTCCAAATGAGGTGCGGTTTTCGCCCACACGATCACGATCCAATGACCGAGAGCATGGAGGGGGTTTGGATGGGCTCATGGGATGTGGTGAAGGGGTGCTGGGCTGCAAAGAGAGAGGGGTTTCGGGCTACGCGGATAACTGTTGGGGCGTCAAACGGACTCCGAATGCGACGAAAATTGACAGGCGGTCTACCTATTCTAAAACAACACCACACGTCAACTTTTATCCCATTCTGAGAACATTTTTATGCCACTCACGAAACGAGGTCCAAGAGGTGCAACGGGTTCGTGTGGGAGTGTCGGATCGCGAAACGGACAACGGGTAAAAGGACTGAATGCAAGTTTTGAAAATATGAGGATGCAATGCGGATGATGACATGGCAAAATGCAACACGCTAGCAAAAGACATGCAACAACGGCGAATAACTGGAAGACACCTGGCGCATCAGATCCGGGGCGTTACACGACACTTAAGCTTGCCCTCAAGACCGCCGCGACGGCGCAACCGGCCGACGGGGATACCACTGGAGTTAAGGAAGCCGCACCAACATGTATAAGTCATGAAGAAAGCAATAGCAACATACTAAACGATCGAGTGCTAAGCTAACGGAATGGGTCAAGCCAATCACATCATTCTCCTAATGATGTGATCCCGTTAATCAAATGACAACTCATGTCTATGGCGAGGAAACATAACCATCTTTGATCAACGAGCTAGTCAAGTAGAGGCATACTAGTGACACTCTGTTTGTCTATGTATTCACACATGTATCAAGTTTCCGGTTAATACAATTCTAGCATGAATAATAAACATTTATCATGATATAAGGAAATAAATAATAACTTTATTATTGCCTCTAGGGCATATTTCCTTCAGAAGATGGGCCGTACGGCCTGCTGACTTAGCCATGCCGTGGGCCGCAGGCAGGCAAGTCTGGGGACCCCCGTTCCTAGAACGCCGACAGTAGCCCCCGGGCCCAAGGTGCGCTCGGGCTTGGCTTCGTGGCAAAGCCAAGGGTCAAGTACGGAGCGCCGCGGGCCCCGAAAGACTGTGGCCTCGGTCGACGCGTGGCGGTTGATTGGACATGGGCGTCTCCGCTTCCCCACGTTGCCTTTGAATCCGCCTAGCTATGCGGCCCCCGCATCTCACACAGTTATTCTTCCTTCGCCCACGCCTGGCTCCCCCGATCTCCGTGCTTCCTCGAGACTCTGCTTCTCTTCTCCAATCTGACCTGCCCTCTGCCCGCTCCGTTGCCATGGCGCCGAAACAGGAAGATAAGAGAAAGAAGCCCTTGTCTCCACTAAGCACTCCTCCGGCCGTCGAGCCAGCACTAGGTCGATGCCGAGTGCTCAACGACGAGGCCATGGACAAGGTGCGTCTGATGCTTGCTTCTAGCTTCAATGAGTGGGGAGAGACGGTGGCTTGGCCTGCGTCTCGCACTCGCATGGCTCGGGGAGCCACTGAAGTCCCAATCTTCATAGATGCCCTCTGGGCTGGCCTGATTCCTCCCTTCTCCGCCTTCTTCAACGCGGTGCTCGAGCATTACCAGATCAACATGCTGCATCTTGACCCTCAATCGGTGACTCTTCTTGTTGTCTTTGCCTTCGTGTGCGAAGCCATGGTGGGCATCGCTCCTTCGGTGTCCCTCCTCCACCATTTCTTCTCATTGCATCTGACCGGTCCCCGGCAGAGCTCGGGGTGCGTGAGCTTCCAGGCCGTGGCCGCGACAGCAGGCGCAGGGATTGACTTCGAACTTCCTTCATCCACGAGCGCGTTTCAGACACGGTGGGTCTTTATCGATGCCGGCGTGCTCAGCCCTCTGCTTGATGCTCCGACATGGCCCGCTGTTCCCAACTCCAGTTGGGGCCACAAGAAGCTCACGAGCCCCCGCCTCGCTCCCGTCTGGGCTAGGCTAAGGAGGCTGAAGGACCGCAGCGTGACCGCGCCCATGGTGGTGAAGGAATTCGTCAAGCGCCGGGTAGCCCCGCTTCAGCGCCATTCTCGCCCGATGTGCACCTTGCTTAGCAGTCAGGACCATATGAGGTTTCAGGAGTCCGGGCTCCCTCTCGAGATGTGGTAAACAATGCTCAAGGTCCTGACGGGTGTCCCTTTGCCGGATGAGTTGCCTGGGAAGAACTGCCTGCTGTACCGTTGCAGGAACAAGGATGAATTTGCCGAGAGCATGCCCTCCATTGATGAGTGGGGGCTGCGGCCGATCGGCCTGGTGGGGCCCTGCGAGAACCCCGTCGGTGTGGTTCCCTTCCTTGTTGTCGGTGCCGAGCTCGCCCCAGGTGAGGGTGCAGGAGGGCGAGCTCCGGCGGAGGCTGGTGACTCAAGTGCCGAGGAGCACATGCCGTGTAGTGATCCTGGGCCGTCGTCCTCGGGAGCTTGCGTCCCCTCTCGTGAGACATTGGGCGCTACGGAGGCGCGGCATGCGGTTCCCGAGGCCAAGGATCCGAGAGCCTCGGGAGGTTGTGGTGAGGCGGCGCCCGACTGTTCACCGCAGCCGGGCACCCCTGAAGTTGGCCCTCTGAGCTCCTCCTCGGCCTCGCCACGCGCAGGCCGCCACGTCCAGCGCTTCGACCGGCTCTGTGTGGACTTCGAGGAGCTCCGTAAGAGCAAAGGATCCTCGAGCGGCAACAACATCTTCGGGCCGCTGAAGCGGAGGAAGTACATCGCCGTCGACGTGTAAGTACCGTATCGCTGTGACTCCTTGTGTGCTGCTTCCATTTCCTGACGTTAGTTCTTCAGGGATCCTTCCGTCGAGGCGGCTGCGCCTTCTGAGAAACGACCTCCTCCTTCCTCGACTCCCCCGTCGGCCTTGAGCGCTCCGAGTCCGCTTGCTGCTCCTGGAGCGGGGTCGGTTGAAGGAGCACTCTTGCCTTCATGGCGCGTTGAACCTCGGCTTTGTCGCCCATCCCCCATGTCTGGCGTGGAGCTTGGCGGGCGCGCCCAAGACCCCTCCTTTGTTCATGGATAGTAGCTGGTTGGCTTCGATCTTCGGTTCCTCTTCAAGCAGCGAGCCCCGATTTGCTTGGGCTCCTCGCGAGGACTGGTTGACGATGGGTGCAGCGCCAGCCCCTGCCGAGAGGTGATGCGCCACTCGATACCCCATCCGCAGCCCCCGAGGCGATGGACGAGGTGGGCCGTGCATTCGAGTTCTAGCGCGGGCGGAGCGTCGTTCGTCATGAGCTTTTCCAGGAGGCGATGGGCGCGATGAGCCGGCTTGGTGAAGAGCTTGCAGGAGTCGACTCGCGCCTTGAGGCTAAAGGTCTCCGGTTGGCGGAGGAACGGCGCAAGCTAAGGGTGGCTATCAACCTTGGCCACTACCAGCGTGATCTTGACAATGGGAAGGCTGAGGCGTCCCTTAAGATTTCCCGCGAGGCTTGCTCCCGAGCCTTGGAGGAGGCTCGTGAGGCCGACCGCCTTCGCGAGGCCGCAGAGAAGCGCGCGTGGGAGCTCCACGCCTGGAGCGCGTCCCTAGAGTAGCAGGTGGAGACACGCAGAGCCGCCCTTGCATCGCTGAGGGGGACGCCCGCCGAGGAGGAAGAGGTCCAAAAGCCCGAGGAGGCGTTGGCGCTGGAGGCCGTAGAACGCAGCCGCGAGCTTGAGCAATTGGAGACAAGGGAGCATCAAGTTCCTCAGGCGGAAGATGCCGTCGGGGCTCGCGAGGCCAGGGTCCAAGAGGAAGTCGACCGCCGGGTGGCCGAGGTTCGCGCAGACCTGGATGGCAGGTATGACTTGAAGTTGAAGCCCGCAGGAACAGAGGATGCGGGCTGGGCCGCTGCCCTCAGGCACAGGTTGGACGAGGCGGAGAGGTGTGGGGAGTCCACGGCTGCCGCCCTGGTCACGGCGCAGGGGGACTTGGCCTCCACCCGCGCCGAGTTGCTTTCTCTTCAAAAACGGATTGATGACGCCGAGGCCATCGCGCGGCAAAACCGGGAGGAAGTGCTCCAACGGCGGACGTTGGAGCGCGAGCATGCCCCCATGCTTCAGTATCTCCGGAACAGGACCAATACCGCCCTGGGCTACATCTGCGACGAGAATGCACCTGCCCCCCACCCGAATGACTATGCCAGCCAGCTGACCTTTTTCACCGACGTCATGACGCGCCTGGAAACCCGGTCTGATAGGGCTCGCCGGCTCGTTGAGGAGAGAAGTCGGGGCCTGCTCGGGCGCGCGTTCTCCCGTGTCTTCAGCCACCTCAAGAACACCTTCCCTGATTTCGACCTCGACGCCGCCATTGCCCCCGTACCGCAGGCCGTCCGGGGCGATCTAGCGCGGTGGGTGGAGGACAACGTGGACGCGCTGGTCAGAGCCTTTGCTTCGGACGACGACGCGGTGGTGGTCGCCGCAGACGAAGGTGACGTGGTTGACGACAGCGACGGAGGCGTCGCCGGAGGCGGAGATGGTGCCGGCAAAGATGACGACGACGCGAGTGACACGTCCGAGGGCGATGTAGCGAGTGACATATCTGGTTGATCCCTTGTTCTCCTATCGTTTTATCCTGTACGCAAAAAACTTGGGCGTGGCCCTTGGAAAACTTGTAAGAGCATTTTGAGAGTGGGAGCCCCTCATGTAAGCAAGCTGCAGCCTTTACTTTCCTATGCGGTATTGAATTTGTGCCCTCGTGGAATCATGAGTCCAGGGGCGAGCTTCCCGTCGTGGTTTACCTTAGTCAGCGCCAGCCTCAAGCTGGGTCATGAGGCAACGAGTTCCTGAGAATCCTACGGGGCTTATCGACCCGTCAGGAGGGGCCCCGCAAGAGGCAAGCACCAGTTGCAGCATTAGCGCGTGCTCGGCACGCGTGCTCGGCACGCGTGCGCTTCGCGTAGTCCCGCTCGCGAGGGGCTCGTGAGGGGAAGGCGACGAACATGAGTCCCAGGCATAACGAAATCCAGAAAGCAAGAAATTGCTCGAACGAGAAAAGGTACCCCCTGCGCGCATCAAAAACTTGGCTTCAACTTAAATCCAGATCCAGAAAGCAAAGCTACAGAAAGAGAGATCCAAAGCAAGTGGACACGTCCGGCACCTAGTCTAGTCTTCTGGTCTTCAAGTCTTCTCACCAGCGCGGAGCTAAGTGCTGCCACTAGGAGTGGGAGGGAGCCCCAGGGCCTGAGGCCGGCACCCCTGAGACTCCGGGGCATGTACTGCCCCAACTCATTATTACGTGAGAGTGTCACGGGCGGCGAGCTTCACAGGCACCGGGCCTTCTTCACAGGTACCAGCCTTGCTTCATATCGCTAGACGAGGGGCCCTGCCTTGCGCCACCCTCGACCACCTTTGAGCTGACCGGCTACCGGGATGACACAAAGGGGGGAAAGGGGACGCCAGCGGTGCCCTCGGCGACCACGGGTCCTCTGCCAGGGGAAGGCTCGCCGGCACCTCCCCGGCAGAGGGCCTACGTCCGGGTGTCCCCTGGCTTTGCGCGCCGTGGGGAGGGGTCTGGCTCCCGACCCCTCTCCTGTAGCCCCCAACGCGATCCCCCTGCTGGCAGGGAGGCCGCCGAGCTAGGGCCGCCAGCCGTTGTGGTGATCTGCTCTTCCTGCGACTCATGGTTAGCGTAAGCTTGCTCCTCTGGGATTAGGGGTACCCTGTAGTTTTCGTTGCACACGCGGTCGTGGTGGTTCCCCGGCGGCTCCTGGAAGGCCTCAACTCCCAGCGCCTCTTCTTCCCAACCTTCTCCGATGAACGAGCCAGGATCTTCCTCCTATGCGTAATCTTGGTCCATCATGCGGGGCACGTAGGCTTCCGGGGCCGTCACCCCGAACACCTCGCCGTAGTGCCCCACACTCCATGTCGCCCGACCCAGTGTGGCGTCCTGAGGATGGTAGGGCGACATCCCACTTGGGCCATGGGAGGCGACGCTTGTGCTCATGCTTGTCGCGGGCGGCATGGGGGCGGCAGAGCCCCCGGCGCCGCCGGCCGTGCTGGTGTTGAAAAAGCCCCCTGGCACACCTGAGGGCGCGTGGTTGCGGTGGGGCCCGCCGTGAGACCCTGTAGTGGCCTGAGGAGGAAGCTGATGACAGAAGGGCGGTGCTCTAGACGCCGCTGCATCCAGCAGCTCGGCAACGCGCTCCAGCAGTGCATCTCGGGTGTCGGTGTGGAGCGATACCTATGGGATCACAAGAATCCCTACTACGGTTGCCGGGGCAAGGGGTTGCGAGAAGAGCAGGGCTTGTAGACAGCACAAGGATCGTTTACCCAGGTTCGGGCCGCGAGGATGCGTAAAACCCCAGTCCTGCTATGGTGGGTGTATTTCAGAGAGTTCTTGAGCTCTCGAACTAGCTGTGGTCAGTGCGTGGTTCGAAAGAGCCGAATCCCTCTCCAGTATGCCATGGGCCTCCTTTTATAGTCGGAAGGGGCTGCCACAGTGGCACACAGGAGGTGGAAAGGCGTACAGTGCCCTGAGCGTATCGCTCGTATTACAGGACAAGACGCATTTAATGCGTAGCTTAGGTGTTCCATTGCTTTATTGGGGACGGGGGCGAGGCCCGTCCCGTCCGTCGCCGCTCGTCCTCGCTTTGACACGCGCCCTGGCCAGTGAGGCGCGTGGTGCCATGTAGGCAGGCAGGCAGCTAAGGTGGCGCGGTGGTAGAGCCTTCACGAAGATCTGCATGCCACCACGCAGGCGCTCGATGAGTTGGCCTGGGGGCTGCATGTTGCCACGCAGGTGCCCGCCCAGCTGGTTGGGCTGGCAGCTGCATGTGAACGGCGGTGGAAGCTTGGTTGGCGTGGGCCTGGCGGTGGCCCTACTGGCGTCCTTGGTGAGGGCCTTGCCGGGTGAACCGGCAAGGGTCTTGCCGTGGCGCGCTATCGTCCCCGGCAAGGGCCTTGCCGGGGGTCTAGTGGCCTTCATAGGCAAGGATCTTGCCGAGGATCGTCGTCTTCTAATCCTCATCTGATCTTGAATATGTCTTCACAAAGATCTGCATGCCACCACGGAGGTGCCTCCCGAGCCCTGGGCCAACGCGATGTTGGAGACCGTGGGCTCAAGGGTGGCCCGCTCTGTTGGTGCGGGGCGAGCTGTTCCGGCAAGGATCTTGTCGGGGCTGCTGAGGCTGCCCCGGCAAGGGTCTTGCCGGGGGAACCTGCTTCGTCCCTGTGCTCTTTGTGGTCTTGGCCTTGGCGTTGCTCTTATTATCTTGGGCTTTGCCCTTACCTTGGCTCACCTCCCCTGTTCTGCTTGGCGTGACCGTAGGCGCGGGTCCGACTGCCCGTGCACAGGTATAGGGGTACAAAAACCCACCCCCCCTTTTTGTACACCGACAGGAGCCCCCGGGCCTGGGCCACACATAAGCGCGACACGTTGTTGGGCCAGGCCCAAAACGGTGCGCGGGTAGGCGGGGTGGTTTTTACCGCGGTAGAACTTTTCGCGCGTGGCGCTTCCCACGACCCGCACGCGCGGCGTGGCGTGTAGGGGTGTGTGTGACATGGGCGGCATGCGTGGGGCGGTTTCCGCACGCATGCGTCACATCGGAGTAAAGAGGCGGCTCGCGCCTTCCCCGTAAGAAGAGGGAGGCGTGGAGGCGCGGCTCATTTACTGAATGGGGCCGGGCCGCGGTCTTCAAGGCATACACACCCCCAGATCACGGGGTGGGGGGAGGTCGCTTCACCCGTCCCCTCGGTTCTACACGTTTCTCACGCGTCCTTCATGCGTCTGGGGTGGCAGGCGGTGGAGGGGGAAACCGGGCCGTCGCTGGTTGGGGCAGCGGGTCGGTCGGTCTCGATTCCCTGCGCCTCTGGTGTCTGGATTGGTCGAGTGGGGCGGCCGAGCCCCGACCCCGCTCCGACTGGCCACGCCGCCCGCACCCCGTAGCGTTGGGCGGCGCTCGCGCGCCTGAAGCGTGCGGTCGAGGGCTTTGTGGGCAGGTGGCTCCGCCCGGGCCAGCCAGGCTGCCCAGCGGTCGGAGTCCGCCCTTGGGTCAGCGGACATCGTGGCTACGGAGCGTCGGCAGGTCGATTTGCGGAGAACAAGCTCCGGCGCACCCCTACCTGGCGTGCCAAATGTCGGATGTGGTGTTCCGGCAAAACCCTTAAGGTTCGAACTCTGGGGTGCGTGCGAATTCTTTCCCTCCTACCGATCCACGCCCTACCTCACTAAGATCTCGCGGACGAACTCGACGAACTCGCAACACAGAAAGACACGAGATTTATACTGGTTCGGGCCACCGTTGTCGTGTAATACCCTGCTCAAGTGTGGTGGTGGTGGATTGCCTCTTGGGCTGATGATGAACAGTACAAGGGGAAGAACAGCCTCCTGAGGTTGAGGTGTTCTTATGGCTAAGGTAGGCTCTCGATCAGATCAGATCAAGCTAAGTTGCCCCTACTGTGGTGGCTAGTTCTACTTATATAGGCCATGGTCCTCTCCCCAAATATTGAGCGGGAAGGGAGCCAACAACGGCGGGCGAATTTGAAGGGGGACAACTAGTACAAGCTATCCTGACAAAAGTGGTCTTCGCCTGCGAAAGGCTCTGGTGGTGACGCCGTCTTGGGCTCCACGATGACCTCCGTCCTACCGTCCTTCTGGTCTTGGTCTCGTTGCACCAATATGGCAACCTTTGCCTGATGCCTCGGTACTCCTCGCCTGTGCTCGCCTCCTTAGCACCAAAGAGGAAACAAGGACGCTGCGCACGCTGGCGCCCGCCTGGTGCCGATCGTCAGGGCTCACGTCACGAGAGCCTTGTGAGGTTTGCCCTGCCTTGATATCTCCACTCCTCGTGAGCCTGCCTGGCTAGGCCACTCCTGAGGAGGTCTTGCGTCGTCCGTCTCGTGAGGCTTGGCCCCTCGCGAGGGTCTTGGGTGCCTTGTTGATGAAGATGGGTCATACGGCCTGTTGACTTAGCCACGCCATGGGCTGCAGGCAGGCAAGTCTGGGGAGCCCCGTTCCCAGAACGCCGACAGAGGTCCAGCAGGAGCTCCAACATGCGGTGAAAAAATGCGAGGCCTTGGAGCATGATGCATCGGTTCAAGGGGCCGAACTCGCCAAGGCTTGTAAGAGTGTGGAGACCACACGGAATGAGGCCTAGGCCGCCCTCCAGGAGATCCTGGAGGCCCAGAAGATCACGGCTGGTAAGGCATTTAAGCTGCAAAGTAAGTATGCGGAGAAGCAGTACCTTTTACTAATCCAGGTTCGCAGTTCCCGAGGGGCGTTTGCGGATTTACCACTCAGCGTATCAGACGCTGCGGAGTTCCCTGCGCCTCTGGTGTCTGGATTGGTCGAGTGGGGCGGCCGAGCCCCGACCCCGCTCCTTTATAAAGAGAGGGAAGGGGGGATGGCATCCCGCATTCTTCTATCTTCTATCTCCTCCTGCTTCTGCTTCTTCCTCTCACCCGCCATGGAGAAGGGGAATCCCAGTCCCTCGATGGTGGCGGCGAGGGTCGCCGCTCGACAACGCGTCCCTCCTCCTGAGCCCGCGGTGGTGGAGCCGGCCACGAGAAGAAGTCGGAGGGGGCGAGGCCGTGGGCGAGGCCCAGCAGAGGCCGAGGTGCTCGGGGAAGAGGAGGACGGGGCGGTGCACCGGCCTTGCCCCCGCCAATGATGCCTTTCCCGACGGAGGGCCACGTTGAAGACCAGTCCTGCGAGTTCTTCATTAGGCTGCACCGGCCTCCGCGTCATCGTCTTCGTCTCCCCGCCCCGTTTGCTCGGGTGATGGAGCGTGACCCGCCCCAGACCCTCAGGTTGCACATGAGGGGTTGTGGGAACGGGGGCACGCGGGTTGACATTGACTTCCCGGCTCCTCGGGTTATTTACCTCCACCGTGGATGGAAGACGTTCGCTTGCATCCATAGCCAGACGGCGGGGCTCGTCCTCTACTTCAAATTAATGGAGGACGGCTTGCTCTCCGTCAAGGTCTTCGGAGAGTTTGGAACTCGCCTGAAGTGTTGCGTGGAGAGATCCTCCGACGGAGATTCTGATGATGGAAGCCCTTCCTCGAGCGAAAGTGATGAGGAGGACAGCGGGGCAGATGATGGGGACGAGTCCGACTAGGCATCGGACGCCCCGCGCCTGGGCGGGTGCGGCAGCAGCAGCATCTGCACCTGGCCGCTCCTCCGGCAGAGGTTTGCCGGGGGTGGGGCCAGCTCCTTGAACTTCCCGGGGCCATCTCCTTGGGCGGCTGGCGTCGGGAGGCCGCAGAAGAGGAATAGGGCGGGCGGCAAGGCCGCCAACTCGGAGTACGCGGGCACCGACGCCTTCGTCGCGTATTGTCGGTCCTGCCGCCTCGTCTTCCAGCTCCTTTCCTGGCACCGTCATCACCGGCCCACCCGTGGGCGGCCACCGAGGTGTTCTCTTGGTGCTTTCTGCTGCTCGTAGCTCACCTAGGCGCCCCTTTTGCCCTCTCGCCTCCTTGATCTGCCTCCTGAGGAGAGGGACAAGAAAGGGATTACGGGCATCTTATCTCTTTTTTAGTTTGTAAGCATGCGGGCCTTCGTTAAATTTAGAACTTGTAATCCCCTTGCTCATGTTTTTCATTCCGTACGAACTGTACCTGTATGGGATGTTTTTAATGAAAAAGGGATGCTTGCCGAGTTTTTCGTTCGTGGGTAAATCCCGCGACAAGGAGCGAATCTTTGTTATTGTTTAAGATAAACGTTTTTGCCCGGCAACAGGCCATGCCGTCCCCCCACTCCACTCGCCCGTTCTCGCGCTCTTGGCGGAGGTAGGGATGAAGTGGTCTTTAGTCTCCTCGTTCTACCTCCTTGCTGCCGCGGCTACAACCAAATCCGGACCCAGGAAATAATCCTTAGGTATAGGAAAAAGGGGAGCACGGCAGCCTAGAGATAAAAACGAGGTTTCACATGCCCAGTCCTGTTCCGAAATGCATGACAAAGGATAAAAGACTTATCTAGATCTGCAGCCCCCTGGCAATCTCATCTTGCCGCGGTTGGATCCTTGTGCTCGCAGCCCCCGGCAACTCTGGTTTGCCGGGGTCGGGACGCCGGTCCGTTTCCTTCTTTCCAAGTAGCTCAACAGAAGTGCTCATGTGCCCTATGAACCAAAGGAAGACAGAAAAGGAACAGATAGACGCGCACTCGTCCTCTAGGCTAGGGGTTAGTCGCCGCTAAGCACTATAAACCCTAATCAAGGAAGAGACTCGACCTAGCATGCATGCTATAACTTAGGGCGCAAGTGCTTCATTTATTTATGCTCAGGGTCTGCGCCTGGCTTTATACGAAGGGTTACATGCCTTGCCGGCAAAGCTTGTACAAAAGGTGGCTTGCCGGGAGGCCCGGCAAGCCGCGCCTTATGGGTAAAACTTGCGAAGATTCTCGATGTTCCAGGAGTTGCTCACTGGGACGGCATCTTCGGTCTCCAGGCGGACTGCGCCGAGCCTGGTGACTCGTATTACCCGATAAGGGCCTTCCCACTTCGGCGTCAACTTGTTGGCATTCTTGGCCGACTGAATGCGCCGAAGAACAAGGTCGCCTTCCTCAAAGCTTCGGGCATGAACCTTGCGGCTATGGTAGCGGCGCAAGGCTTGCTGGTAGCGCGCTGCTCTCACAGCCACCCGAAGACGATCTTCCTCAAGGAGCGTCGCGTCATCTTGGCGCAACTGCTCTTGCTCAAGCTCATCATAAGCGAGCACTCAAGGTGACCCGTATATGAGTTCCGTGGGGAGAACTGCTTCTGCCCCGTAGACCAGGGAAAAAGGTGCCTGGCTGGTGGCTCGATTTGGCGTCGTCCTGATCGACCAAAGAACCGCCGACAATTCATCAATCCAGCGCCTTCCGCTCTTGCGCATCTTGTCAAAAGTCTTTGTCCTTAGGCCTCGCAACACTTCAGCATTTGCCCTCTCCGCTTGGCCGTTGCTCCGTGGGTGTGCCACGGAAGCAAAACAGACCTTGCTGCCGAGGTCTTGAATGTATTGCATGAAGGTGTGGCTCGTGAACTGCATGCCGTTGTCGGTGATGACTCTATTTGGCACACCAAAATGGTAGACCAGTCCTTTGAAAAACTTGACAGCTGATTGAGCAGTCACCTTTCTCACTTCTTCCACCTCCGGCCACTTTGTGAATTTGTCAATTGCAACGTACAAGTACTCAAAGCCCCCGACAGCGCGGGGGGAAGGGCCCAGTATGTCGAGCCCCCAGACCGAGAATGGCTAGGGGAGAGGGATTGTTTGAAGGGCTTGGGCTGGTTGATGAAGCTTCTTTGACTGGAACTGACACGCTTCACACTTGGTTACTAGTGCCGTCGCATCCTAGAGGGCGGTGGGCCAGAAGAAACCTTGCCGGAACGCCTTCCCGGCAAGGGCCCTCGACCCTATGTTGGAGCCACATATGCCTCCATGTATCTTCGCCAACAGCTCCAGTCCTTCCTCCCGGGGGATGCACTTCAATTTCACACCGTTCGGCCTTCTCCTGTATAGACGTCATCGACGAACTGGTACACAGTGAACCGACGGGCTACTCTTTCCGCTTCTTCCTGCTCCTCAGGAAGTTCCCCTGTTTGGAGGAATTGGACGGTATGCTGCGCCCATGCCGGAGCCTGGGGCTCGACGGGAAGGGCCAAAGGCATTTCTTCCGCCATGGGAGCGGCTGTCTCTACGGCCAGGGCTTGACGCCCTGCCGGAGCCAGTTGCTCTTGGGCAGGCTCAGCGTCCGCGGCGGCACCCTTGCTTGCTGCCCTAGAGGGCTCGGTAGAAAAGTACTTGCCGGGACCCGACTTCCTTCGCTTGTTCTGCCCCGTTGATGGTTTGACGGATGGTTGAGTTAGCCGGAGCAAAAAGGTACCTGGTTCCACAGGTAGCTTGAATGCGGCACGCTTTGACAAGTAATCGGCGGTGTCGTTCTCCATTCGGGGGATGTGCTCCGCTTGGATACCGTCAAAGCGCTCCTCCAGCTTCCTCACTTCATCTACGTAGGCTTCCATCAATGGGCTTTGGTAATCCTTGTTGACCTACCTGACAACAAGCTGCGAGTCACCCCTGATGATGAGCTTCTTAACCCCGAGGTCTGCCGCGATCCTGAGACCGGCAAGCAATCCCTCGTACTCGGCAGTGTTGTTGATGGACATCTCTCGGGGAAAGTGCATCTGGATCACGTACTTGAGGTGCTCCCTGGTAGGTGCGACGAGTAGCACACCGGCACCGGCGCCTTGCAGCGAGAAAGCCCCATCAAAGTACATGATCCAGTCGCGATCTTCCTCCTTGCCGGGGAGAGTGGTCTCCTGGATTTCTTCGTCAGGCGTTGAGGTCCATTCTGCAATGAACTCCGCCAAGACTGCTCTGAATTGTTGAGGTACTTTCAAACTTCAAACCGAAACTTGACAACTCCAAGGCCCACTCCACAATCCTCCCGGTTGCATCCGAGTTATGCAGTATCCGTTGCAAAGGGAGGCGGGTGACGACAGTGATCTCGTGGGCTTGGAAGTAATGACGCAGCTTCCTCGAGGCCATAAGGAGGCCGAAGAGCAATTTCTGCACACCGGAGTACCTCGATCTAGCTCCATGCAAGAGCTGACAAAGTAAACCGGGTGCTGCATCCTCTTCTTCTTCTGCACCACCTCACTTGACTGCGCAGGCACTGCCTCGGTGGCATCAGACTCTGCCGGGGGCCTCGCCTTGACGGCACCAGGCCCTGCCGGGGGAATCTTGGGCTTGCCATCCGCTGGTTCTGCTGCCGTCACTGCCTCCTCGTTGACCTCCCTCTGTGCCACTAGCGCGGCGCTGACCAGTTGATTCGTCGCCGCCAGATACAGCAACAACGGCTCTTGTGGTTTAGGTGCAACCAGTACTGGCGTGGAGGAAAGGTATTTCTTCAGATCCTGCAATGCTGCCTCGGCTTCTGGGGTCCATCCATCGGGCCTGCCTTCTATAAGATTTTGAAGAAAGGAAGGGCGCGCTCGGCGGTCTTGGAGATGAATCGGCTCATGGCGGCAACGCAGCCGGTGAGCCGACGCACATCCTTGATCTGCTTGGGTGCCTCAATCTGCTCAATAGCCTTGATTTTGTCTAGGTTTGCCTCGATTTCATGCTGCGACACAAAGAACCCGAGAAGCTTGCCGGATGGAACGCCGAAGACACACTTCTCAGGGTTCAGCTTGAGGTTGATCTTGCGAAGGTTGGCAAATGTCTCTTCCAGATCTTGCACAAGAGTTGGCCCGTCCTTGGTTTTGACCACTATGTCATCCATGTAGGCCTCCATATTTCTATGGAGCTGAGGTTCAAAACCAATTTGGACCGCTCTTGCAAATGTTGAGCCAGCGCTCTTCAACCCGAAAGGCATCCGTAAAAAGCAATACGTACCACATGGGGTGATGAACGCTGTCTTTTCTTCATCCTCTCTTGTCATGAAGATCAGGTGGTAGCCCGAGTAGGCGTCGAGGAATGACAACAGATCACACACAGCCGTGGAGTCAACAATCTGGTCGATGCGCGGCAACGGGAAGGGGTCCTTAGGACAAGCCTTATTGATATCTGTGTAATCAATACACATCCTCCACTTCCCATTCGCCTTGCGCACCACTACCGGATTGGCCAACCACGTCGAGTGGAGCACTCCCCTCACCAAGCCTGCCGCTTCCAACTTCCTGATCTCCTCCGTGATGAACTCCTGCCTCTCCAAAGCCTGCTTTCTGACCTTCTGCTGGACGGGCCGCGCATGGGGGCAGACAGCTAGGTGGTGCTCAATCACCTCCCTGGGAACACCGGGGATGTCGGATGCTTGCCATGCAAACACGTCGACATTCGCCCGCAGGAAGGTGACGAGCGCGCCTTCCTATTTGCTGCCGAGGGTGGACCTATGGTGAAGGCCCCTCCCGTGCCATCCTCCCTGGCGGACACCTTCTTGGTTTGCGGTGGCTTGGCTCTGGATCTCTTGCTCTTGTCGGTAGAGCTCTCTGGCACGTCCTCGACGGCACCACAACACTCCGAAGAGGTGCGCTTGCCGGAGTGGGTGCGAGAGGTCTTGTCGGGCTTCTTCCTCCCTCCCGGGGCTTCAGCGGCAGGAGCAGGTGCCTTGGTGGCAGCTGCTGCAACTGCCTCCCGGTAGAGTTGGTCGGCGCAAATCAGCGCGTCCTTCTTGTCAGAGGGGACGGAGATGATGGTCAGCGGCCCGGGCATCTTTAGCACGTTGTAGGCGTAGTGTGACGCCGCCATGAACTTTGCTAGTGCTGGGCGGCCGAGGATCCCGTTGTAGGGCAAGGGGATCTCGGCCACGTCGAAGACGATCCTCTCCGTCCTGTAGTTCAACTCTCCTCCAAATGTCACGGGTAGTGTGACCTTTCCCTTCGGCCGGCTTCTCCCTAGATTGACCCCTTGAAACATGTCCGTTTCCTCGAGGTCTCCATCAGGGATTTGCATCCTTTTGATCACGACAGGCGAGATCAGGTTCAGGCCGGCCCCGCCGTCAACCAATATCTTGTTCACCCTGAGGTTGCGTATTGTTGGTGAGACCAACAATGGCAAACACCCGACAGCGGTAGTGCGGTCAGGGTGGTCCTCGGCGTCAAAGATGAGGGGCGTGTTGGACCACTTCAGCGGCTTCTGAGCGTCGAGTGATGGCTCCGCTGCTGTAATCTCACGCGCCCACTACTTGAGCTGGCGGTGAGAAGTATGCAGCTAGGCGCCGCCATCGACACACATGGCCTCCGTAGCCTTCTGAAACCATTGCTCACCAGACTCGTCGTCCTCGTCGTGACCATCGTCTTCTTGTTTCTTGTCGCAGCCGCGGGCGGGCCTCTCTTGCTGGGTGTCCTTGCCGGGGCGGCCTCCTTGGCTGCCACGCTTCTTGCCGGACCCCTCAGCACCGTCCTGGTCCTTCTCCTTGTCCCGCCTCTCATACTCAGCCTTTTGCTTCTCAGCAAGCAGCTCGACTTGTCGGCAGTTCTCGAGGTCGTGGCCCTTGGTGCGGTGGATCTTGTAGTATTGCTTGCCGGAGCTCCCTGGCTTGTCGGTAGCCGCCAAGGCCCGGCAGGCGGCGCACCCGGCAATCTCCTTGTTGGGAGCGCCTGCCTTGACCTTCTTGCGGGCACCGGTGTCGTCAGATCCCTCAACGGCAAGCACGGCCTTGCCCTTGCGTTTCCTATTGTGACGCCGGCCCTTCTTCGTCGGGGTAGCGGCGTCCTCATCGGTAGAGTCGGTTTCCACGCCGGCGTCTTCCCCGGGCTACTTCCTTACCTCTTCAGCCCGGGCGCATCTATCGGCCAGAACATAGAGCTCGGCCACAACCTTAACCTTGGTCATCGCCAGCTCCTCGTGCATCTTGCGATTGCGCACGTTCTGGTGGAACGCGCTAATCACAGCGGCGGGATAAACGTCGGGGATGTTGTACTGCACCCGGCTGAATCTCTGGATGTACTTGCGCAGGATCTCCCCTTCCTTCTGCGGAATGATATGCAGATCATTGGCCTGGCCATGAGCTTGGTGGCCTCCTGTGAAGGCGCCAACGAACTCATGGCACAGATCCGACCAAGAAGAAATGGAATCCACCGGCAAGTGCATCAACCAAGACATCACATTGGGCTTGAGCGCCAGCGGGAAATAGTAGGCAAGCCCCTTGTCGTCGCGAGCCCCAGCAGCCTGCATTGCGATGGTGTAGATGCTGAGGAACTCAGACGGATGGGTCTTGCCAGTGTACTTCTCGCCGACGTCGGGCTTGAACGTGCGGTGGGACGGCCACTGGAACTGCCACAGCTCACGGGTAAAGGCCGGGCAGCCCACCTCGTAAGGTAGGCCGCCGGAGCCCCCAGTGCCGGGTGGTCCATAGCGGGTCCCGCCCGCTTGTCCTACTGGCGGCGTGTTTCGCGCCAACGTTCGTCGGTGGTTCAAGCGTCTTCGTGAGCTCGTTCCCGAAGGACCAGGACCTGGTCGCGGAGGGTCCGCGGGTCGGACGACGCTATGGAGATGTTATCACAAGCGTCGTCACGACGGGCAGACGCCCGCGGAGGCTGGCGAGGAGGAGGAGAGTGCACAGTGGCCGCAGCTCCCCCGGTCCTCCCAGCGCCAGCATGCGGTGGCTCAGTGGAGCGCCGACCCGAGGGTCCCGCCGGTCGCGGATCGTCTTTGTTGGTGACGGCGACGAGGCTCCGGATGGTGGCCCTCCACTCGTCAAGCTTCTCCGCAGTAGGAGGGAAGTCGAGGAGCAGCTGCGCGCGCGCCAAAGCTTCTACCGGTGTGGGCGGCGGCGACAGCTGCGTGAATCGCGGCGCGCTTCGACTTCTAACTACGTTAGAAGGAGCTCCGTTACGACCCAGCGGCTGCGTGCCATTTTCGCCAACGCTTCAGTGGGCGTGCTGAACCCCTTCATCCTGCGGATGACGCACGGGGCTCTTCCTATGGCGGTGCCCAGGGTCACCAACGTGGTGACGCTGCTCGACGCGCACACCATGGGAAGAGCACGCAGTGGTCGCCGGTGTGGGCGTCCGTGAGGTCGCCGCGCCGCCCGGAGGTGGCACAACGACACCCCTGGAGGGCCCCGCGCCGCCTGCCGGGGGCCCGGCTCCGTCTTTGGATCCGGCGACGTGTAGCCGGTCGTCTGGTGCGTGAACGACGCCGCTCGCCAGGCTCTGACTACCAGGGCGATGCTGGTGCTCGCGGACCGCGGCCCGGGTCCTGTCTGCGACCGGTCTACTGCCCGCCCGCACCGGCACGGGCTGTTCGGCTCCCAACGAGCCGACCGCCGTGGCCGTCTTCTTTGTAGGAGCCATGGCGACGAAGAACTGCTAGGCTAACTACTAGACAAAATTCTCACAATTGCGCCCCCTACCTGGCGCGCCAAACATGTCGGTGTGGAACGACACCTATGGGATCACAAGAATCCCTACTACGGTTGCCAGGGCGCGGGGTTGCGAGAAGAGCAGGGCTAGTAGACAGCACAAGGATCGTTTACCCAGGTTCGGGCCGCGAGGATGCGTAAAACCCTAGTCCTGCTTTCGTGGGTGTATTTCAGAGAGTTCTTTAGCTCTCGAACTATCTATGGTCAGTGCGTGGTTCGAAAGAGCCGAATCCCTCTCCAGTATGCCATCGGCCTCCTTTTATAGTCAGAAGGGGCTGCCACAGTGGCACACAGGAGGTGGAAAGGCGTACAGTGCCCTGAGCTTATCGCTCGTATTACAGGACAAGATGCATTTAATGCATAGCTTAGGTGTCCCCTTGCTTTATTGGGGACGGGGGCGAGGCCCGTCCTGTCCGTCGCCGCTCCTCCTTGCTTTGACACGCGCCCTGGCCAGTGAGGCGTGTGGTGCCATGTAGGAAGGCAGGCAGCTGAGGTGGCGCGGTGGTGGAGCCTTCACGAAGATCTGCATGCTGCCACGCAGGCGCTCGATGAGTTGGCCTGGGGGCTGCATGTTGCCACGCAGGTGCCCGCCCAGCTAGTTGGGCTGGCAGCTGCATGTGAACGGCGGTGGAAGCTTGCTTGGCGTGGGCCTGGCGGTGGCCCTGCTGGCATCCTTGGTGAGGGCCTTGCCGGGTGGCCCGGCAAGGGCCTTGCCGTGGCGCGCTGTCGTCCCCGGCAAGGGCCTTGCCGGGGGTCTGTTGGCCTTCCTCGGCAAGCATCTTGCCGAGGATCGTCGTCCTCTAATCCTCATCTGATCTTGAATATGTTTTCACAAAGATCTGCATGCCACCACGGAGGTGCCTCCCGAGCCCTGGCCCAACGCGATGTTGGAGACCGTGGGCTCAAGGGTGGCCCGCTCTGTTGGTGCGGGGCGAGCTGTTCCGGCAAGGATCTTGTCGGGGCTGCAGAGGCTGCCCTGGCAAGGGTCTTGCCGGGGGAACCTGCTTCGTCCCTCTACTCTTTGTGGTCTTGGCCTTGGCGTTGCTCTTATTATCTTGGGCTTTGCCCTTACCTTGGCTCACCTCCCCTGTTCTGCTTGGCGTGACCGTAGGCGCGGCTCCGACTGCCCGTGCACACGTATAGGGGTACAAAAACGCACCCCCTTTTTGTACACCGACAGGAGCCCCCAGGCCTGGGCCACACATAAGCGTGACACGTTGTTGGGCCAGGCCCAAAACGGTGCGCGGGCAGGCGGGGTGGTTTTTACCGCGGTAGTAATTTTCGCGCGTGGCGCTTCCCACGACCCGCGCGTGTGGCGTGGCGTGGAGGGGTGTGTGTGACATCGGCGGCATGCGTGGGGCGGTTTCCGCACGCATGTGTGACACCCCAAAATTTTGGCCTTGTTTCATTGATTTAAATTTTTTTTCCAGGAAATAAAACTTTTCCATTTTATCAAGATTTACCCTTTGTGATTTTTGGATTTTTGCCTCTAGTGGGAAAAACCTTCAGAGAGTATTGTTGGACTTGAATACTCTCTATGATAAAACAATTCTTTATCAGTGGATTTAAATTTGCAAGATTTTGTTTTCTCAGAGCTTTATTCTTTTAAAGTGATTTCTTTTGAATTTGGAGCCTGTTTTGCACTACAACCATTTGACAAATGCATTTAAAATTTCCACCAAAATTTGGAGATGTCATGTGATGTTTCCACATCACTTTTATGCAAAAATACCTTTGAGTGAATCACCCTCTTTTGCATTCTGGTCCAGTTTGGTGATTTGAACTGCAACCCTATTTTATTTTGCTCTAGTGACCCTGAGCTTTTTCCTACTTGTAGCCCTCCCTTCAAAACCCTTAAGTCCAGGAGAGTGGACTCATTGGAGGTTTTGAAGTGCATGCAATAAACCCTTTTTCTCTCTGTCCAAAACTAAAGTTTTGCAAAACATGCACTAACAAGTTTCTGGTTTTGCCCAAGTAATCTTGCCACCATCTTCTGCATCTAAAGAGACCCTGATCTGGAGATTTTGGCCACTCCAAGAGTTGCCTAAGTGCACTTGGCATTCTGTCGAACAGTTGGTGTGCACAGTCTGTTTTGGCATGAATTCTTTGTTTGCACTGTGATCTTGTTCCACTGACCCAGCAACCTTGTCCACTGATCTCCTAGTTGCCTCTATCCTAGTCCTGTTAATTGCCAGCCCCACCCTCACGCTCTAGACCGCCCTGGCATTTCGTCGAGCAGGTGCCGTGCGTGCTCTGGGCGCGCCCAGAGCGCACGTTTTGCACGCGCGCGCACTGAGCCGCCGCGCCGCACTGCCACACTCGACGCGACCCGTCCCTGGCCCTTGCTCCACCGCTGAACCGCGCACTAGCTCGCTCCCTCTCCACGCCATCTCTGGCGCCCTGCAGCGCCGCTGGCAGCGCCCTTGGCGCCACGCCGGCGTCGGCAGCGGCCTCTGCCATGTTCGGCACCGCCCAAACCACACCAGCGCGCCAGCTGCCCCTGTGAATAGCTTGATCTTATCCCGAAGCTCGTCGGCACGCGTTCGTCGCCGCCACGACACCCTGCAGCTACAGAAACGGCAACTCGTCGTCATTCTTATCCACCGCCGCGGAGCCAGCCCCGCGCGCCTATTTAAAGGGTCCCCGAACTCGTTCAAGACCTCGGGCGACCTCAGACCCTCCCCGTAGAGCTTCCCAAGCAGTGGATCGACCCGTAGTGGCCATCTTCCTCAACTCCGCCCAGTTCGGCCGCCGCCGAACTCTAGTGCAATACGTCGCAGCCAGCCACTCTTTCGCCCAACCAACGCCACCAGTAGCTTCCCCTTGTCCTTGCGGAGCTACCCAACTACCCAACCTCGATCGGAGACCACCGGGGCCCAAAAACCACTTCACCACCGTAGCCCCCTCCGCCGCGGAGCTCGCCGCCGGCGATTTCTTCCACCCCCGACGACCCAGCGACCACCAAGAGGACCGCCTCGGTCTGGCCAGTCCAACCCTGCCCTCAGATGCCCTCGAGGAGCCGCCGTTCGTCGCCGGCGATCGCCGGAGTCCCACTCCCGTCGGGCAGAGAGAGAGAGAGGAGGGAGGGAAGAACGGTCAAACCTGACCAGTGGGCCCTCTGGACCCACTGTTAGTGACCCGCGCGCCGTCTTCTCTGTTTTAAGTGAAGGCGCATAAGCCCCGAGTACGTCTCCTCTGCTGCGAAAGCGTATTTCTCCCGAAGCGTTTTCTTTTCTGGTTTTATTTAAAAACAGAGTTTTGACCAGACTTTGACCAGCTATAACTTTTAAAATAAAACTCCAAATGAGTTGATTCTTTTTCCTACCTCTCTCAAATTCCATCTAGTTTATTTTAAGATTTATTTCAAAAATATTTGAGACAACTTTTTGTACTGTGTTTGAAATATTTGTCATTTGGATATTTTGCAAAATAGGGATAATGGAGAGGAGAGAAAGCTTTCAAAAAGTGCATCCTTTGCATACTCTTGAAGGCAAGCATTTCTGAACTCTGGCATAATATTTTGTGGTGGTGTTCTGATGCGATTACAACACCATTTGGCTTGGAGTGTGCGTTATCTTTATGTGACGGTAAAGTCTCGTGCATGAGTACACTTTGGAGTTATTTTGTGGTCAACAATGGATACGCTAGTGATTTGGATCATCCTCGTGAGCTCCTCATCCATACCGGAAGGAAGCTGGGAAAGTCGTGGTCTTGGGTAGACACGAGCTTGTCCCTAGTCCCTCGTCGAGACGAGTATGTCCGGTATGGCATGGTGAGGCTTGATGAGTGGTGATTTATTCCACTAATGGTAATATTGTTGGAGGATGCTTGGACCACCTGAGTCGGTCGTAGGTCGAGTCTTGGTCAGCAGCTTCCCTATTTGTTGGTACCACCACTTGTCCCTGTCCCAGATGGGGTATGGTTCAGTAAGTTGTCAACCCCTTACCAAAGCACACACCGTACAGAGAGGCCATAGTGGAAGATACCGGAGGCCTCCGGTAGGCATGCCACTTGGTCCGGGGGCATGGGTGTTTCCGGTTGGGACCGAGAGGGGGGCACCCCTTAGAGCGCGCATATAGAAATTTGATCCCATGCTACGTCGAGGTTGTAGCCTCCCCACTTAGAGTTTTGCTTGGCAGGTGTCGTGGGTGATTCCAGACATCGGTGAGTTAAGCTGGTGTGTGCAGGTCAGGCGTGTTTTCAATTAAAAGGCCATAGGCGGAATTAGTCCCGATGGACTAAGTAAATCCGTTACTTGTGGGAAAGTAGTACTCCCTCTGCAGAGGATATATCCTGTTGGATAGCCATGTTCATAGGTAAGGATCACAGTCTGAGTTGAATCTAGTAACGGTATTCGGATGGAGAACGATTTAACTAGAACTCAGAGACGGTTTTCGGATGGAGACACGGCTAACTGGATAATAGTAACGGTACTCGGATGGAGAACGAATTAGCTAGAACTCAGTGACGGTCTTCGGATGGAGAAACGGCTAGACTGGACTTTTGTTTATGACCTGTGACATCTAAGGATCATGTTTTAATTTTTATTATTAATATGGACTAACCATTTACATTATGTATTTTATTGAGTATCCCTGGGATGGTTCTACCTCCTGGATATTCACTGTGATTGTTCTTTTATAAGCCCTTTCTGTGGTGTCGCTCAGACGCCCGACTGCGGCATGCTTGTTGTTTATTTATCTCTTATAAGCCCTTTATGTGATGTCGCTCAGACGTCCGACTGTGGCATGTTTGTCTCTTATTTTCTGTTACAAGCCCTTTATGTGGTGTCGCCCCGACGCCCGACTGCGGCATTATTATTCCTGCAGTTTCCTCTCGAGGAGTCATTCAGACCCTCGTTTGGCACCCAGTATTTTATTTTGGGACTTCGGGAGGACTACCGCCCGACTTCTCTTTTGTTTCCCATGCATCATTATCTCTATGTCTAATTGCACTTGTTAACCTGTTCTCACGCATCGTGTTTACATTTGTTATATCTTATGTTCGAACTATCTTGCGAGTACTTTCATAGTACCCACCCACGTACTGCATGTTCATATTTTTTTTTTGCATGCGAGCAACGCAGACTTTTGTGGCAGACGTTGGGATCATAATTATTTCGGAGCATGATTGTCCCTTATTATATTATCCCCGTGTTCTCAATGTTTGCGAGTACATTCAAACGTACTCACTGGCTTGTCCCTGGCTATTGTCTTGGCCAGATTACTTGCTTGGAGATAAGCATCGCGGTGACAACCTCGGAGCCTACGTATTGACGATAGCAGTTTCGCGAAGATAGGAGTTATCCTGGTCAGCTGTTCTTGTGGGAAATGGAGTCCCATAGACGCAGATGTATCCAACCGCTGCCGCCCTCAACCATTAGAAACCAAGTGTTGTACTCCTAGGCCACAATGGTCTTGTACTACATATTTTTGTACCTTGCTTGGAATTCTTGTATCAAGTTGGTGCCTCATCAGCTAACAGTAATCCTGGGGCTGGTGAGCACAAAGGCCGTTTTTCTGGGAAATTATATCCCGAGAATCCGGTCATGACAGCATGTGTCACATCGGAGTAAAGAGGCGGCTCGCGCCTTCCCCATAAGAAGAGGGAGGCGTGGAGGCGCGGCTCATTTACTGAATGGGGCCGGGCCGCGGTCTTCAAGGCATACACACCCCCCGATCACGGGGTGGGGAGAGGTCGCTTCACCCGTCCCCTCGGTTCTGCACGTTTGCCACGCGTCCTTCATGCGTCTGGGGGGCAGGCGGTGGAGGGGGAAACCGGGCCGTCGCTGGTTGGGGCAGCGGGTCGGTCGGT
This sequence comes from Aegilops tauschii subsp. strangulata, assembly GCF_002575655.3. Classification (NCBI taxonomy): domain Eukaryota; kingdom Viridiplantae; phylum Streptophyta; class Magnoliopsida; order Poales; family Poaceae; genus Aegilops; species Aegilops tauschii. The sequence continues at coordinate 287,354,902 of NC_053035.3, forward strand.
CTCGATTCCCTGCGCCTCTGGTGTCGGGATTGGTCGAGTGGGGCGGCCGAGCCCCGACCCCACTCCGACTAGCCACGCCGCCCGCGCCCCGCAGCGTTGGGCGGCGCTCGCGCGCCTGGAGCGCGCGGTCGAGGGCTTTGTGGGCAGGTGGCCCCGGCCAGGCCGGCCAGGCTGCCCAGCGATCGGAGTCAGCCCTTGGGTCACCGGACATCGTGGCCGCGGAGCTTTGGCAGGTCGATTTGCGGAGAAGAAGCTCCGGCGCACCCCTACCTGGCGCGCCAAATATCGGATGTGGGGTTCTGGCAAAACCCTTAAGGTTCGAACTCTGGGGTGCGCGCGAAGTCTTTCCCTCCTACCGATCCATGCCCTACCTCACTAAGATCTCGCGGACGAACTCGACGAACTCGCAACACAGGAAGACACGAGATTTATACTGGTTCGGGCCACCGTTGTCGTGTAATGCCCTACTCAAGTGTGGTGGTGGTGGATTGCCTCTTGGGCTGATGATGAACAGTACAAGGGGAAGAACAGCCTCCTGAGGTTGAGGTGTTCTTATGGCTAAGGTAGGCTCTCGATCAGATCAGATCAAGCTAAGTTGCCCCTACTGTGGTGGCTAGTTCTACTTATATAGGCCCTGGTCCTCTCCCCAAATATTGAGCGGGAAGGGAGCCAACTATGGCGGGCGAATTTGAAGGGGGACAGCTAGTACAAGCTATCCTGACAAAAGTGGTCTTCGCCTGCGAAAGGCTCTAGTGGTGACGCTGTCTTGGGCTCCACGATGACCTCCGTCCTGCTGTCCTTCTGGTCTTGGTCCCGTTGCACCAATATGGCAACCTTTGCCTGATGCCTCGGTACTCCTCGCCTGTGCTTGCCTCCTTAGCACCAAAGAGGAAACAAGGATGCTGCGCGCGCTGGCGCCCGCCTGGTGCCGATCGTCATGGATCACATCATGAGAGCCTTGTGAGGTTTGCCCTGCCTTGATATCTCCACTCCTCGTGAGCCTGCCTGGCTAAGACACTCCTGAGGAGGTCTTGCGTCGTCCGTCTCGCGAGGCTTGGCCCCTCGCGAGGGTCTTGGGTGCCTTGTTGATGAAGATGGGTCATACGGCCTGCTGACTTAGCCACGCCGTGGGCCGCAGGCAGGCAAGTCTAGGGACCCCTGTTCCCAGAACACCGACAGAGGACCAGCAGGAGCTCCAACATGCGGTGAAAAAATGCGAGGCCTTGGAGCATGATGCGTCGGTTCAAGGGGCCGAACTCGCCAAGGCTTGTAAGAGCGCGGAGACCACACGGAATGAGGCCCAGGCCACCCTCCAGGAGGTCAAGAAGATCATGGCGGGTAAGGCATTTAAGCTGCAAAGTAAGTATGCGGAGAAGGAGTACCTTTTACTAATCCGGGTTCGCATTTCCCCAGGGGCATTTGCGGATTTACCACGCAGCGTATCAGACGCTGCGGAGTTCTACTGAGCCGAAGGAGGGGTTTCTACAGAGACGATATTCTGGTCGCAGTATGCGACGCCAGAGCATCCTGTGTCCTTCACCGATCAGTTGAAACAGCTGGTGGAGCTGCACAGGGTGGCCGAACTAGCCATGAAGGATTTGATGATCCGGCTGTGGCTAGCCGAAGCTATGCCTGGCAGCTACTTCGGACTCGTGAGGCGACTAGTGGAAGCCTGTCCGCGGCGGGATACCGTCAAGCGATCAGCCTGCATCGAGGGTGCCCGCATGGCCTTCGCCCGTTGCAAGATGTGGTGGGCGAAGATGAACGCCGTCGACGTGGCCAGAGGGCCGCCAGAGGGCAAGGAGCACTGCACACCCGAACGATATTTTGCGGATGTTCTAGAAGGGTCTCGACTTGCAGCAGCGCAGTGTGGGCAAGACATTATTTTCGAATGAATACATTCGAGTTGTCCTTTGCCTTGTATTATGAAAACAAAGCCTGCTTTGTAATGTGATTTCGTTATGCTTTAGTTGTTTCCTCCTGTGCGGCCGTGTTGTATGCAATCTGAGGGTTGGCCAGTCGTCGGCTTCTGCCCTCATGTAGGTAGTACGGAGGTGTTCGGGATGGAATCTAAACAATCTTGATCCAATTATATGGTCCTTGAAGGAGTTGTTTAGCACAACGCACAAGGCAATCAGACTATACGGCTTAAACGCCCTCACTTAGCCATAGGAGTATTATAATAAAGCATGGGCGCAGCCCTGGTCCAAGCCAGGGTGCTGTCAGCATCTGATCAGGAAGTGCCGATCCTTCGCATAACGCGGAAAAAATCTCCAACAATTTTGTGATCCTCGAACAGCTGACCAGCTCTCTCCGTATAATGACAGTCAGTTTTCGGCTTTCTCTACTGAGGTGCTCATCCGGTCAAGGCCAGGGCACGATCGCAGTAGTTCTCCCTTTACTACCCTAGCCGATGTAGCAGAACATAGGGTAGCAAGCACAGGAGCCGGGCAACCCAACTATTGACCAAAGACATGATTCGGAGCCAATGCATATAATGCTAAATTCGGGGTGCCGAACTTATATATAAGAAGTGTTCAGACTGTGTTGCCGTATTGTGAGGCGATAAGTAGCCCCTGGCGAATATGAAACGTACAAAAGAGTACGGGTGCAGCCGATAAGCAGATCGAAATAAAATGAAGTAAGAAGCGAAAACCACAGAAATTGTGCCGCAAACCATTTTCATTATAGCTGGATGGATACGTCAAGGCGTATCTTTTACAGATAGTGTGATAAGCATCTGAGCTATTTAACATGCCGGAATCAATAGGGCGCAGCATGCGGGTACTGAGAAATAAGTATAAATACCGTCAAGATGAACGTATAGAGGTTACTCTTCACATCTGTGTTGCTTGCCTCCGTTGTATGCCAATCCTTCGAAAGGACTGGTGATCAGGCCCGCGGGAAAAGGAACCTGAAACAAAAAGAATAATTGAAACTATGTTTGTCCGGGATTGGTCTAGCCGAACTGTAAATCCAAGGTTAGCTTGTGCCTCCGTCGATGTCCATGGAATTTCGAGTGCGTAATTATGTACGCGTGGTACGAATGCCAGTATTTCATCGGGACTGGGACGGAAGCCAAATTGCAAATTGAGCTCTTGATGAGCTGCGCCGTCCTATTGCAATGTAGTCCGAAACCTCTTAATGATGTCCAGGGGCTCGACAACCGTACTATGGTGCTGCTTGAGAAGGCCGCTCTGTACTTCTGCTGCCAGGGCAGCGGTGTGCTCCTCTGTTCGGAGGGAGCGTTCCGTATTGCCATTGGCTGTTATGACGCCGTGTGGGCCGGGCATCTTGAGCTTGATATAAGCATAGTGTGGCAAACGCGGTTCGTCTGAGCAGTGCATGATAGCCGATGTGGAAGGGGACGATATCGAAGATTAACTCTTCGCTTCGGAAGTTGTCCGGAGAACTGAAGACTACCTCCAGCGTGATTGAGCCCGTACATCGGGCCTCTTCGCCTGGTATGACTCCTTTAAAGTTAGTCTTTGTTGGTTTGATTCGTGAGGGGCTAATGCCCATCTTCCGCACTATGTCCTGATAAAGGAGGTTGAGGCTGCTACCACCGTCCATCAGGACTCGTGTTAGGTGAAACCCGTCAATAATTGGGTCGAGGACTAGTGCGGCTGAACCGCCATGGCGAATACTAGGTGGGTGATCTCGACGGTCGAAGGTGATCGGGAATGATGACCACGGATTGAATTTGGTGGCGACTGGCTCTACCGCGTAGACGTCCCTAAGTGCTCGCTTGCACTCCTTTTTGGGGATGTGTGTAGCATATATCATGTTCACCGTTTTGACTTGAGGGGGAAATTTCTTGTCCCCCAGTGTTCGGCTGCCGGGGCTCTTCATCCTCGTCCTCACTTTGTGATCCCTTTTCTTTGTTTTCAGCGTTTAACTTGCCAGCCTGTTTGAAAACCCAACAGTCTCTGTTGGTGTGATTGGCTTGTTTGTCTGGGGTGCCATGTATCTGGCACGGACGGTCGAGTATGCGGTCTAGGCTAGAAGGTCCTTCATTGTTTCTTTTGTAGGGCTTCTTCCGTTGGCCGGACTTGGAGCCACTGAATCCGGCGTTAACTATGGTGTCATCGGTGTTGTCGCCATTGCTTCGGCGTTTGTGTCTATTGCGCCGGAGCTTGCTGGTGCTGTTCTTGGCCTCGTAGGGGCCTGCCTCACTGGCTGTGTTCTTGCTACGAGCTAGCCAGCTGTCCTCACCCGCGCAAAAGCGGGTCATGAGTGCCGTAAGGGCTGCCATAGACTTCGGCTTTTCTTGGCCGAGGTGGCGTGCTAGCCATTCGTCACGGATGATGTGTTTGAAGGCTGCTAGGGCCTCAGCATCCGGACAGTCAGCAATCTGGTTCTTTTTGGTTAGGAACCTAGTCCAGAATTTCCTGGCTGATTCTCCAGGTTGTTGAACTATGTGACTTAAGTCATCGACATCTGGTGGCCGGACATATGTGCATTGGAAGTTGTCCAGGAAGGCTTCTTCCAAGTCCTCCCAGCTGCCGATAGAATTTTCAGGCAGGCTGTTAAGCCAGTGCCGAGCTGGCCCTTTGAGCTTTAGTGGGAGGTATTTAATGGCGTGGAGATCATCTCCTCGAGCCATATGAATGTGGAGAATAAAATCCTCGATCCATACTGCAGGATGTGTTGTGCCGTCATATGATTCGATATTGACAGGCTTGAACCCCTCGGGGAATTCATTATCCAGTACTTCATCTGTGAAGCAGAGAGGGTGTGCGACGCCTCTATATCGGGCCGCATCCCGGCGTAGCTCTGATGGAGTCCGTCCGCGGCATTCGGCCCGGGCGTGGTTAGGTTTGTCACGTCCGAATAGGTAGCCGTTGTTGTGCCTCGAGCCACGTCCTCGCGATTCGTAGATCGATCTTGTATGTCCTGCTCTACTGTCCAGGGTCTGGTGGAGGTCGTACGTGTGACCCCAAACTCTTCCCTGTCTATTTTTACGGGGCGGTGTGGCAGGTTTCTGTTTGGCCTGAGTTGCCACTTTGTCCCGACCGCGGGGTGGCCGGTCGGCCGCCCTGTCTCGACCACGTGGTGGTCGTTCCGCATTACGCGAGGGAGATAAGTGCTCTGGCACCTCCTCATCGAATTGAGGTAGCAGTCTGCGTTTCGGGTAGTGTCGTGGAATTGTCACGGCAGATGTCCTCAAGCTAGGACTTAGTCGTGGAGCCATCGCCGCTAGGAAGCTTGAAGGGGTTAAACGGGATAAGGAACACGAGGGTTTATACTGGTTCGGCCCCTTACGGTGAAGGTAAAAGCCTACGTCCAGTTGAGGTGGTATTGATTAGGGTTTCAATGACCAGGGAGCTTAACTGTTATGCCTGGCTCTCGACGAGATCTTTCTTACCCCTAAACCGCTGCCGGGTCGTCCCCTTATATAGAGAGGTTGGCGCCCAGCAGCTCTCAGAGTCCCGGCCGGCTCATAAGAGTGTCCGGCTCGGACTCTCAACTATTCTTGCCTTACACTACAAGTTCTACCATAATGACGGTTGTAACTACGGGCCCTAAGCCATCTCCGGGTCTTAAGCCCATCTTTGGCCCACCGTCTTCAAGCATGGCGCCGGGCTTCAGGTGATGACCCTTATGAGTAACCCGGCCCCACCGGGCGGGTGACTCTAAGGTTTATATCCTCAACATTAGGCCCCAGATTGATTTGAGCCGGCTCATGTCAATCTTCAATCCTTTCGACAGAAAATCTCCGGCTTACAATTGTGTGAAGGCCATAACCCGGCGTGACGTCATCCTCTGGATTCCGGGTAATCCACCGTGACGTCATCTTCCATTAAGTCCATTTTTTACTCCACCATATCCGCAACGGATCTTATCTTTACTGCCATCCCAAAAATCGAGGCGTTTTTATGGTGAGATAATCGCGCTGTGGCCTCCTCATTTCTCGCGCCCACTTATGAGCCTTGCCTCATAAATAGCCCGTCCCGTTGAACCTCCAGCCACTCGTCTTCCTCCTCTCGCCACTGTTCTCCCGCTCGAGCTCCATCGCCGCCGCCGCCGCGGGTCTCCTCCTCCTCACCAACTCCGGCCGCTGCATCAACCTGTTGTGTCCAGAGAAAACGGCGGCGACCTCCGCGACTCACCAGCACCCTGTAAGTCTTTGCTACCCCGTAGAACAGATCTGCAGTAGGGTTTCTTCCTATTCTTCCCGTGTTCTTCACCGTTCTTCGCGGGTTCTCGGTAGATTTGATTTTTACCACCCTTCTTGATCTTAGACTTGTATAGAACTGCCGTGGTAGCTGTTTCACTTCCATTCCCAATGTACATAGATCCCTTTTTACTGCATAGAGGCTCCGTTCGAACCCGCGAACTTCTCCTGTGTCTGTTTTAGGTTTAGAAACTTTCCTTTTTGGCCGACCGTTTTGATCCAAATTAGTTACTGCGATGTGTGAAACCTGTTTTCACCACACTTAGTAAAAAACTGCACCTGCTGAGTCATGGCGGTTTACATTTCCGGCTTAAGGAAGCCACGCACCGTAAAACCTTCCGGCTCATTTACGACAAGGCTGTAGACAATTGAATTACTCTCAATACCTCCAGCGGCTTAGATAACCCGATGCACTTAGATATATGTCATTAGGCCCCTCCATAAGCCGCCACTTTAAACATTGAACTGTAAATTTCCTCCGGCTTATAATTAAACCGGACATTTCCTTTTATCATAGGCTTCCGACTTTCACCATGCCTCCCAAAGCTCCCAAAGCACCCATCACATGCAATTGGATGAGGTCCAACGTCACCGACGAGACCTTAGCAGATTTCGTGAAGTCGGGTTACCTGCCCAAGAAGGACGTCATGTCCTACCGTGCCCCCAACCCATCAGAGGAGAGACCACAGCCAAGGGACGGGGAGGTGGTAATTTTTGCTGATCACATGAGCCGGGGCTTCGGACCGCCCGGCTCAAAGTTCTTTAGAGATGTGCTGAATTTCCTTGATCTGTGGCCACAAGACATAGGACCCAACTCGGTGTCGAATATATGCAATTTCCAAGTATTCTGCGAGGTCTACCTTGGAGAAGAGCCCAGCCAGCTGCTCTTCAGAGAACTCTTTTATCTGAACCACCAGAATGAGTGCGCCAACGGGCCGAGCTTGGAACTTGGTGGAATCTCCATTCAGCGACGGAGAGACTGCCTTTTTCCTTACGCCGAGCCGCCAAGCCACCCAAAGGACTGGAACCAGACGTGGTTCTACTGCCAAGACACGTCGCCGGCTGACGAGAGCCCGCTGCCCGGCTTTCGTCCTTCGCGTCTGGAACCAACTCACCCTCTGTCAGACAAGTTATCTCAGCTGGAGCGCCAACCTCTGATCCCCACCATCAACAAAATCAAGGCTCTCCTGGGAAATGGCCTTAATGGCATTGATCTGGTCCGAGTCTGGATCTCGTGGCGGGTGATCCCCTTAAGCCACCGCCCCGGCTTAATGTGTGAGTATACAGGCCGGAAAGATGACCCCCTGCGACACAGCCGCAATGATCTTCCTGAAGACGTTGCTGAAGACATGACCAAGGCCCTCTTGAACGAGAGCTTGGCAGACTGCGGGAGGACCGGCTTAAGCCCCTTCTGCAAGACCAACCCGGCCCCAGCGGTAAGCCGCTGATCTGAACATCTTATTTTCTTCTGTAAATAGCGTTCATCTGAACCTTAAGAAATCGTCATTGTATTTTTCAGGCTGACGATAAATTCTGGAAGGTCAAATATGACCATGAGGCGGCCAAGAAGGCCAGGAAGGCTAAGAAAGCCGCCAAGAGAGCCGCTCCCCGCAAGAAGGGAAGCAGGCCCACTGCCTCAGAGCTGCTTCAACTGAGTGACAGCTCCGAGTCAGAGGTAACCCCTGAACCTGTGAGCCCTTGTTGTATTTCTTGTTTGTTTCTGTCCACCTTATCAATACTGTTCATCAACAGGATGACACCGGAGCAAGTAACCCGGTGGTTGAAGAGGTAATGTCACTTTCCTCCGACTCGGAGCCCTTGCCAAGGCTGAAAGTCCGAAGGGTAACCCAGAAAGTAAGATTTTCACATCCTTTAGCTTATCAAGATCCTCAATTTCTTTTGAAGCAACAGATTCATGAGAGCCGGCGGCACACCTGGACCAACAAGGATGCTGACCTCTCCTCCGGCTTACCTGAGGCATCAAGGAAGCGCCAGTCCGAGGTTATCTCCAACTTATATCCTTTTCATCCCCTGGCGGGTGTTATACGTCAACCTCTCAATTCTTCTGATTCAAATTATCAGGAAACGTCTCCTTCCTCTGGTGACTCAATGCAGTCGAATCTGCCGGCTTTCAAGACCGTACCCGGGTAACGATGATCATCTCTTGCTGTGCTTTATCTTTACTCATACTTTTGTACTAACCTCTTGTCCTTTCAGTGCTCAAGCAAAGCTTAGTAAAAGAGCAAAGAAAAATAAGCCGGCGGAGGAGTCGTTCGTGACGGAACCGGAAGTTTCCGCTCAAGAGCCGCCAGCCGCCTCTGCTCCTGAAGCCACCGTTCCCACCGACGAGCCAGCCATGGAGACTTCCACCAACCCGGATATCTCCAGCCCGGCTCAGCCGGCCGATGACCCGGACGTGGTAATCACCCGGACGGAGTTTGTTGAGCCGGGGAGACCCACTGTGCTGGCCAAGTGCTCCGCCAAGGAAGAGATGCTAGAGCGCAGTCGGGCCAATCTGGACCTCACCAACTATACGAACTTGAGCGTCGCAGAGATCGTCTCCGGCTATGTGAGTCAGGTGCACAAGAGCCGGGATTTGGAGATCAACATGGTGAATCAGATACAGCAGAAGTCTGAGGTACCACTCTACTGCTTACTGCATAGTTACCTTTACCACACTAGCCCCCAAGTCGATGACTTATGATTGAATATGTTGTAGACTTAAGTTCCGGCTTACTTCCATGAACCGGTAATTTGTAGATAGAGACTTTCAACATGCATTAGCCCCCAAGTGCCAAGTGTCTTTGCTTGGAAAGCGCTTGGGACTTTAAACTTGCATAGTAACTGTTTATATTATAACCCGGAAATTGTGCAGGCTACTTGCCAGAAGCTTGAGGCTGACATCTCTGATCTGAAGACCCGCCTAAGGACGCAGGAAACTGAGACCCGGAAGGCCAACGCCAAATTTGTGTCCAGTATTGCTGCTCAAGAGAAGCTGAAGAAGAACTTTGAAGCCAAACGGAAAACTTGGGCCGAAGAGAAAGCTACTCTGGTGAGCCGGGCCGAACAGGCGGAGAAGGCTCTGACGGAGAGAACCGCCGAACTCTCCGGCTTAAAGCGCCACGTGTCACAGATGGTCGCCGCAATCTTCGGTAAGTTATTCCACATGCTTTCATCAAGTTTCCAATCTTTATGTCTCGTAACTCCCATCATTGCCAGCGGCTTATCTTACTCTGTTAAACAGGTCCAAGAAGCGCCAACCTCAACCAAAGTGTGCTGACCAAGTTGAAGGCCGTGTACACTCTGGTGGAACAACTCTACACCGGGTCCCAGCGCGCCTTGGCCGTGGTGGCCCTATCCAATGAGGTGCCGACTCACCTGGCAGAAGTACTTCGCCGGCTGCCCGTTCTCCCTCAGCGTGTTCAAGAGCTGCGACGGGCGTCTGCAAGAGCCGGAGCCATAGCTGCTCTGAGCCGGGCCAAGGCTTTCCTTCCAGAGCTAGACCCGGCGGACATTGCACCTGGTTATCCCAGCTTGAAGGAAGACGGCACCCCTTTCGACCAAAAGGACTTTGCTGCCTGTGTGAAGATCGTGCGCCCGGTGGCCACCCTGATTGGGAATGACACTGATCTGACCAAGTACCAGCCGGGCTACGATGCAGAGAATCAGAGGATCCCCACTCCGCGTTATGAAGCCATCAGCCTAGTCCCGCCGACTCGTAAGCACACCTTTGCCCCGGAAATTGACCCGGCCGGGTTAATTGACGAGGAAGCTCAATTTGAAGCTCTGAGCGGCTTTGACTGGAAATCGTCAACCTTCCAGGTCTTGGGAACAGCCGGAGGAGCGGAGAGGGATGAGCCGGAAGCTTCGACCCAGCAAGCGTCTTAACTCTGTAGGCGGCTTATTTCAAACAATGCTTCACCCTTTTGGACTCAGGGAGTCTTGTAATAGAATAGGACCAACACTTTAACTTTGCCGTGCCATCGTGCACGTGTTGAATGCTGAATTCCATTGAAGTTGCTTCCTTATATTTCTCCGGGTCATAATAGATCATTCATTTTCCTTAAGCTCAAAATAGTTGCCTTTAACTATCATGCATAGAAAAACAAATCACAAGTCTCTAGGCGGCTTACCGCACTGAGAATCGTAGTCTCGTACATATAACCCGGAATAAAGATCTAAGTCACGAAAGACTGATCCTCAATCATATCCTTGATATAACCGTAATAACACACTTACCGGCCTTCAAGTACACTTCCGGTTTATATAACCCGGAATAGCAAGGTTGGTACCTCAATTTCGGTTTACCAGTCTTGATAACGCCGATTGTGTCTGACAAGCCTTGTGAATCAAAGTTAAGCCGGCGGAATAAGAACCGCCATGTGCACTGTTGACACAGAAGAACTCGTTGTAAATCAGAAAATCAAAACTCAGGGGCTTCCGGTTCGAATACGACCAGAAACCCGTCCCAAAGGGTTAAGCTAAGATTCGAATGCGATCACATAGCCCCTAGTGGGTATGGCGATGCCAATCAAGAGGGTACCGATAGCTATGTTCTCTTTGGTTCGAATACGACCCATGTTTGAACAGGAAGCCCCCAAATGACCTTAAGAGTTGTTTAACGACGCTGATTCGAATACGATCCACGTCGGTTCCCTAAGGGGGTTGAACTATGATTCAAATATGATCAAAGAAAACTCCCCAATGAGCTCGGCACTTTGCCAATCAAATGGGTATCGACAGCTATGTTCTCTTTGGTTCGAATACGACCTATGTTTGAACAGGAAGCCCCCAAGTGATCATATCGCGTACGGCTAGATTCGAATACGATCATAAGCCGGATCCTCCTTCAAGTTATCATGTGATCTTGCAATGGAAACAACACGTTCACCTTTGGTAGGAGAAAAAAGGACAGAGGTCCTGCTTTATTGCTTATCATAATATATATATATATGGCTATAGAAATATATACATTATGAGAGCCGGTGCCTCAAGTATAATAGGGTCGAAGCTGAGCTATGTTCCACGGTCGACGGGTCTCCTCCTCCGACTTGCGTGAATCTTTGTGCTCCCGAATGTCAATGAGGTAATATGACCCGTTATGCAAGTTCTTGCTGACCACAAAGGGTCCTTCCCAAGGTGGGGATAACTTGTGCGCATCTGTTTGATCTTGGATGAGCCGGAGCACCAGATCACCTTCCTGGAAGACCCGGGACTTAACCCGGCGACTGTGATAACGGCGCAGGTCTTGTTGGTAAATCGCGGATCGAGCCGCTGCCACATCACGCTGCTCGTCCAACAAGTCAAGAGCATCTTGGCGCGCCTGTTCATTATCCACCTCAACATAAGCTGCTACTCGAGGCGAGTCATGACGGATGTCACTGGGGAGGACTGCTTCCGCTCCATAAACCATGAAGAAAGGCGTGTAACCCGTAGACCTGTTAGGAGTAGTATTGATGCTTCATAACACGGAGGGCAACTCCTCCACCCAACAACCCGGCGTCCGTTGCAAAGGGACCGAAAGCCGGGGCTTGATGCCCTTCAGAATCTCCTGATTAGCTCTCTCAGCTTGACCATTGGATTGAGGATGAGCCACTGATGAAACATCAAGTCGAATATGCTCTCGTTGACAAAACTCCTCCATGGCACCTTTGGATAGATTGGTACCATTGTCAGTTATAATGCTGTGTGGAAAGCCAAAGCGAAAGATCACCTTTTTCATAAACTGAACCGCCGTGGCTGCGTCACACTTGCTAACTGGCTCTACTTCAACCCACTTTGTAAATTTGTCAACTGCCACCAAGAGGTGGGTCTTCTTATCCTTGGACCTTTTAAAAGGCCCAACCATATCAAGCCCCCAGACCGCAAAGGGCCAAGTAATTGGGATCATCCTCAGCTCCTGAGCCGGCACATGAGCCCGTCGCGAGAACCTTTGGCAACCATCACATTTACTGACCAAGTCCTCCGCATCAGCATGAGCCGTCAGCCAATAAAAACCATGACGAAAAGCCTTGGCCACAAGGGATTTTGAGCCGGCATGATGGCCACAATCCCCTTCATGAATCTCACGCAAGATCTCTTGACCTTCCTCAGGGGAGACACAACGCTGGAATGCCCCTATAACACTGCTGCGATGCAGCTCACCGTTGATAACAACCATTGACTTAGACCGCCGGGTTATTTGTCTGCCCAAAGTTTCATCCTCAGGCAAATCTCCCCGGGTCATGTAAGCCAGATAGGGCACTGTCCAGTCCGGGATGATGTGGAGAGCCGCCACCAACTGTGCTTCCGGGTCAGGGACAACCAAGCCTTCCTCTGTAGGCAACTTAACAGAAGGGTGATGCAAGACGTACAGGAAAGTATTAGGCGGCACCGGTTTTCGCTGAGAGCCCAACCAGCTTAAAGCATCAGCCGCCTCGTTCTTCCTGCGATCGATGTGCTCTACTTGATAACCCTGAATGTTTCCAGCAATGGCATCAACCTCACGGCGATAAGCCACCATGAGAGGGTCCTTGGAATCCCACTTGCCTGATACTTGTTGAGCCACCAAGTCTGAGTCGCCGAAGCACCTTACCGGGCTCAAACTCATCTCCTTAGCCATCCGAAGACCATGGAGCAAGGCCTCATACTCAGCCGCATTGCTAGTGCAAGGAAACATCAACTGTAGCACATAATGGAACTTGTCACCTTTAGGGGAAGCCAACACGACTCCAGCCCCCGAGCCCTCCAATTGCCTGGACCCGTCGAAGTGAATAGTCCAATATGTGTTATCCGGCTTTTGTTCGGGCACTTGTAATTCTGTCCAATCGTTGATGAAATCCACCAAGGCTTGAGATTTAACAGCAGTGCGTGGTACGTATTTCAGACCATGAGGTCCGAGCTCTATACCCCACTTAGCCACTCTCCCTGTGGCCTCTCTATTTTGAATGATATCTCCAAGGGGGGCAGAACTGACCACGGTGATGGGGTGACCCTGGAAATAATGCTTAAGCTTCCGGCTTGCCATGAACACACCATAAACGAGCTTCTGCCAATGTGGATACCGCTGTTTGGACTCGATGAGCACTTCGCTGACATAATAAACCGGCCGCTGAACCGGATGCTCCTTACCCTCTTCCTTGCGCTCCACCACCACAGCCACACTGACGGCTCGTGTGTTAGCAGCCACATACAGCAATAAAGGCTCCTTGTCAACCGGAGCAGCAAGGACTGGGGGCTCTGCCAGCTGCCTCTTCAAATCCTCAAAAGCAGTATTAGCTGCATCATTCCAGACAAAGTCATCAGTTTTCTTCATCAAGTGATATAATGGCATGGCCTTCTCACCCAAACGGCTTATAAACCGGCTTAAAGCAGCGACACGACCCACCAAGCGCTGGACGTCGTTTATACACGCCGGCTTAGCCAGGGAGGTGATGGCCTTGATCTTCTCAGGGTTAGCTTCAATGCCTCTGTTAGAAACCAAAAACCCCAAGAGCTTGCCTGCAGGAACACCAAAAACGCACTTGGCCGGGTTAAGCATCATCTTGTAGACCCGGAGATTATCAAAGGTTTCCCTCAGATCATCTATCAAGGTTTCCTCCTTCCTGGATTTAACCACAATATCATCCACATAAGCATGAACATTGCGCCCAATCTGGTTACGAAGACAGTTCTGCACGCAACGCTGATAAGTCGCCTGCGCACTCTTGAGTCCAAAGGGCATAGACACATAGCAGAAGGCTCCAAAGGGAGTGATGAACGCCGTCTTCTCCTGGTCCTTAACTGCCATTTTAATCTGATGATATCCAGAATAAGCATCCAAGAAACTTAAGCGCTCACAACCCGCCGTAGCATCAATGATTTGATCAATACGGGGAAGGGCAAAAGGATCAGCCGGACACGCCTTCTTTAAGTCCGTGTAGTCCACACACATCCGCCAGGTGCCGTTCTTCTTGAGCACGAGCACCGGGTTAGCTAACCACTCTGGGTGAAAGACTTCAACAATAAACCCGGCCGCCAAGAGCCGGGCCACCTCTTCACCAATAGCTTTCCGCCTCTCTTCATTAAACTGCCGAAGGAATTGCCTGACCGGCTTAAATTTCGGATCAACATTGAGAGTGTGCTCAACGAGTTCTCTAGGCACACCTGGCATGTCAGAAGGCTTCCATGCAAAAATGTCCTTATTCTCACGGATGAATTCGATGAGCGCGCTTTCCTATTTTGGATCCAGATTGGCACTGATGCTAAACTGCTGAGATGAATCACCTGGAACGAAATCAACAAGTTTAGTCTCATCAGCCGACTTAAATTTCATTGCCGGCTCATGCTCCGTAGTCAGATTTTTCAGAGAGGTCATATCTGTTGGGTCAACATTGTCCTTGTAAAATTTTAACTCCTCTGTTGTACAAACAGATTCTGCATAAGCTGCATCGCCTTCCTCACACTCCAAGGCCACCTTCCGGCTGCCATGAACCGTAATGGTCCCATTGAGACCCGGCATCTTGAGCTGTAAATACACGTAACACGGCCATGCCATGAACTTGGCGTAAGCCGGCCGCCCAAATATGGCATGATACGGGCTTCTTATCTTGACCACCCCAAAGGTCAATTTTTCCACCCTGTAGTTGTGCTCGTCTCCAAAGGCCACTTCCAACTCGATCTTGCCGACTGGATAAGCCGACTTACCAGGTACCACACCATGGAAAATAGTGTTTGACTGGCTGAGGTTCTTATCAATCAACCCCATACGACGGAAAGTCTCATAATAGAGGATGTTGATGCTGCTGCCTCCATCCATGAGCACCTTAGTGAACTTATATCCTCCCACTTGAGGAGCCACCACCAAGGCCAAGTGACCCGGATTATCCACCCGGGGAGGGTGATCCTCCCTACTCCACACGATAGGCTGCTCAGACCATCTTAAATAGCGTGGAATCGCCGGCTCAACAGCATTCACAGCCCTCTTATGAAGCTTCTGATCTCGCTTACACAGACTGGTGGTAAATACATGATACTGTCCACCGCTAAGCTGCTTTGGATTGGTCTGATAACCCCCTGCTGATGTTGATGACCCTGGCCAGACTGCTGATTAAAGCCCCCTTGACCGTTCTGAGGATTAGAATTTGAGCCGCCGCCCGGGCCATGAAAGCCGCCGGCGCCTGAGCCACTGCCCGGGCCATTGCTGCCGTTAAAGGCATTGGAATTCTTAAAGGCCTTCATGATTGCACAATCCTTCCATAGATGAGTAGCTGGCTTCTCTCTAGAGCCATACCTTGGACAGGGCTCATTCAACAGCTGCTCCAGCGTCGGGCCTGACCCGCCGGCTCGGGGAGGGGGCCTCCCCTTGCATCTCTGGCTATTACATGTGAGCTGGCGTTGGCCACGAACTCTAGGCTGCCGTCGGCCTTACACTTGCCACCTCCTTGGTTCCCCGGGTTATGCTGAGGACCCTTGCCATTGTCGTTCTTCTTTCCCTTCCCTGTCCTTTCATCATCTGAAGCGGGGTCCTTGGTACTATCAGAATCGGCGTACTTGACGAGAGCCGTCATCAGCGTACCCATATCATTGCAGCCGCGCTTAAGCCGCCCGAGTTTCATCTTCAGGGGCAGAAAACGACAATTTTGCTCCAACATTAAGACTGCAGAGCCGACATCCATCTTATCCGATGAATGTATGATCTCTTTGACCCGGCGAACCCAATGTGTCGTAGACTCACCCTCCTGCTGTTTACAGTTAGTCAAATCCACTATTGACATAGACTGCCTACAGGTGTCCTTGAAGTTTTGTATGAACCGGGCCTTCAGCTCAGCCCAAGATCCGATGGAATTCGGCGGTAGCCCTTTCAACCAAGTGTGGGCAGTCCCATCTAGCATCATGGTGAAGTACTTGGCCATCGCCGCTTCACTGACCTCCAGCAGTTCCATGGCCATCTCGTAACTTTCTATCCAGGCTCCGGGTTGTAAGTCAGCCGTGTAATTAGGCACCTTCCTAGGGCCTTTGAAGTCCTTGGGTAGACGTTCATTGCGGAGAGCTGGCACTAAACAAGGGACACCTCCAGTCCTCGTAAGGATACCCACGTCGACGGAAGTCGTCGGATAAGCCGGGGGAGTCTGGTAAGCCGTCAACTGAGGCACCTTCTCCGCCTCTTGCTGCGCTTTGTCTTGGTCTGCTGCGTGAAAGGCTGTGTTATGAGCCGGGCCATGGCCAGGGGGCGGGTCATGGCATCGGACATTACTTGAGCCGGTCGCTGAGACCATGTGTCTGCTATAACTCGGGCTCCGGCCTGGACGAGGGGTCGAGTGGATCCTGTCCCGGCTGTAAGAGTATGCCTCTTGCTGCGCCAGCGCTGTCTGAAGGAGTTCCCTGACCCGGCGAGTTTCAATAGTCGTTGGAGAGTCGCCGTCAATTGGGAGGGCCGCCAGCCGTGCTGCTGCGGCGACCATGTTCTCCAGCGGGTTAGCATAATGACCCGGTGGTATTGGCACATACTGAGGCGGGGCAGGGTTCACCCGGGGAGGCCCCATCACTTGTGGCTGAACAGGGGCCCCAGACCCGGGCACTATGATCCCTGGCAGGTTACTAGACCCTGCACCTGGCGTGTTGAAGAGGTTTCGAGGATCGTAGACCGGAGGGAGTCGAGATTGGGCCTTTTGATGCCTCCTTCTCATGACCTCATTGGACGCGTTCTGATCCATCGTGAGCCGGAAGGACTGCGCCTGAATCAACTGAGTCTGGGCGTCGAGAGCCGCCCTCTCCGCAGCCATCCTGATCCCTTCCGCTGCCAGATCCTCTTTGGCTTTCACTAGATCTAACTTTAACTACGCCACCTCCGCGTCATGCTGAGCTTGATCCGCCGGGTCAACCGCGGCGGTCAACAGGGCCGTCATCTTGTCCGTGAGATCCATCAGCACCTGAGCCGGCGAGGGCACCGGGTTTCCCGCCCCAGCAGCAGGGTTCTGAACAGGCTGCGCACCGGCCATGAAGATTCCAACCCGGCTCGGCGGCTCAAACGGGTCCGGAATACTGTCACCATCGGAACAACCCATGAGCCTGCCATCTTGAAGTTGATACAACGAGTTTGACTCATCTGTGGATGACTCACCGTCAGAGCCGGCGGCCGTCTCATCACCAGATCCAGATCCATCAGAGAGCCCTCCATGGATACATCCCACAAAAGCATGCTTCAAGGCAGGCAGCGCCCGGGCAGGTCGTGCACGCTGAGCCGTCTCGATGAGATCGGCGCAGAGATCCGGCTAAGGCCCTGGCTCACCAATCTTGCCAATGAAAACATGAATTCCACCGAAGGGGACCCGGTATCCGTACTCAATTGAGCCGGCGTCGGGGCCCCAGTTTGCATCGTCGATGTAGAGCTTGCCGCGACGACTCTTGGTCATCCGGCCCACAGCGTATCCCTTGAGCCCTTCGAAGCTGCCCTTCAAGAACTCAAATCCACCGTGCGCTGGCCCCACGGTGGGTGCCAACTGTCGTGGAATTGTCACGGCAGATGTCCTCAAGCTAGGACTTAGTCGTGGAGCCATCGCCGCTAGGAAGCTTGAAGGGGTTAAACGGGACAAGGAACACGAGGGTTTATACTGGTTCGGCCCCTTACGGTGAAGGTCAAAGCCTACGTCCAGTTGAGGTGGTATTGATTAGGGTTTCAATGACCAGGGAGCTTAACTGCTATGCCTGGCTCTCGACGAGATCTTTCTTACCCCTAAACCGCTGCTGGGTCGTCCCCTTATATAGAGAGGTTGACGCCCAGCAGCTCTCAGAGTCCCGGCCGGCTCATAAGAGTGTCCGGCTCGGACTCTCAACTATTCTTGCCTTACACTACAAGTTCTACCATAATGACGGTTGTAACTACGGGCCCTAAGCCATCTCCGGGTCTTAAGCCCATCTTTGGCCCACCGTCTTCAAGCTTGGCGCCGGGCTTCAGGTGATGACCCTTATGAGTAACCCAGCCCCACCGGGCGGGTGACTCTAAGGTTTATATCCTCAACAGGTAGCTCTTGGCTAGGCGCTTGAGGGCGTATTCTTCGGCTGTCAGGACATCAGTACATCTGTCGACGAGAAAATCTTGTTCATCTTGAAGCTGCTGCTGTTTCTTTTTCAGGCTCCTTGCAGTGGCTATGAGCTGAAGCTTAAAGTGCTCCTGCTCCAGAGGATCCTCAGGCACGATGAAGTCTTCGTTGCCGAGGCTTGTCTCCTCCTCAGAGGGTGGACGGTAACTATCGTCCTCCGAGTCATCTTCTATGGCCTGTTCATCAGGGTTATCTTGCCCGTTGTCGTGTTCCTCCTATTCGGATGCAGCTCCGACAGGGTCTTCATTGTTTTCGGCGTCGCCCGGAGTACTATTTTCTCCGGTGCCAGTGTTGCCGTGTTTTGAGCGACGGGGCTTAGAACGGCGTTTGGGCCGTCGGCGCTTGGACTGCGTCTTAGAGGGTTTATTCGCATCTGGCTCTTCTTTGTCGTCGCCAGATCCTTTAGGTGTATCAACCATGTACACGTCGTACGAAGAGGTGGCCATCCAACGTCCAGTGAATGGCGGGTCTTGGCCTTGCTCCTTGTCGGCATCATCGTCCATACCGTCGATGTCTTCGGAGCCATAGTCAAGCACGTCGGTTAAGTCATCGACAGTGGCTATGAAGTGGGTGGTGGGTGGGAAGCAAAATTCCTCGTCATCCGCCTCTAGCTCGAACCGAACATAGTTCAGCTGTGAGTCCTCCTCCAAGGACAAGTTCTTTAAAGATTTTAGCACGTCACCAAAAGGTGAGTGCTGGAAGATGTCTGCGGCGCTAAATTCAAAAATCGATAACCGATCCAGCTCAGTGTCCGCAGGCGTACCTGGTCCAGAACTTATAGCCGGAGATGAGTCCGGAGTTCCACTGACGCAAATATTGCAGGATGTCGAGTCCGTGTGTGGCTCCAACGCCGCGGACTTTGTGGCCTCAGAGGGCATGATCTGCTTCGGTTCTAAGGCAGTTGCAGCAACAGGAACCATCTCCTGGATGTGATCCGATGACAGATCTAAGTCATGTTCATCGGGGCGAGGGAGAGCAATCGCCGCGGTCTCAAACCCACTGAAGATCAAGTCTCCACGGGTATCCGCAATGTAGTTCAAGTTTCCAAATCTGACCTGATGGCCAGGGGCGTAGCTATCGACCTGCTCCAGATGCCCAAGCGAGTTGGCCCGCAGTACGAAGCCGCCGA
The DNA here is from genome assembly GCF_002575655.3 of Aegilops tauschii subsp. strangulata. Taxonomy (NCBI): domain Eukaryota; kingdom Viridiplantae; phylum Streptophyta; class Magnoliopsida; order Poales; family Poaceae; genus Aegilops; species Aegilops tauschii. The sequence goes on from NC_053035.3 coordinate 287,374,268, forward strand.
ACACAAAAATCTGTCCGGGGAGGAAGCTTTCTCCTTGGACAGCGTCCCTATCGACGATTGAAGGAGCCATCGAACCTTTCGTCGACGACACAGTGGAACTCTCAATGAAAGCACCAATGTCGGTGTCAAAACCGGCGGATCTCGGGTAGGGGGTCCCGAACTGTGCGTCTAGGATTGATGGTAACAGGAGACGGGGGACACGATGTTTACCCAGGTTCGGGCCCTCTCTATGGAGGTAATACCCTACTTCCTGCTTGATTGATCTTGATGAATATGATTATTACAAGAGTTGATCTACCACGAGATCGTAATGGCTAAACCCTAAAAGCCTAGCCTGTATAAATATGGTAATGTGTATCCGCCTATCCGGACTACGCTCTCCGGTTTATATAGACACCGGAGAGATCTAGGGTTACATGGAGTCAGTTACATCAGAGGGAATCTTCATAGTTGGTCGCCTAGCTTGCTTTCCACGTCAAAGAGAGTCCCATCCGGACACGGGTACAGTCTTCGGCCTTCATGTCTTCACAGCCCATCAGTCTGGCCCATGGATAGCAGGCCGGACGCCCGAGGACCCCTTACTCCAGGACTCCCTCAACTGGAGCCAGGCGGGCGCCAGGCGGGCGTCAGCACGCGCAGTGTCCTCGTTTCCTCTTTGGTGCTAAAGGGGCAAGCGCAGGCGAGGAGTCCCGAGGCATCAGGCAAAGGTTTCCATATCGGTGCAACGACACCAAGACCTGTAGGACTGCAGGACGGAGGTCACCGTGGAGCCCAAGACGGCGTCATCACCAGAGCCTTTGGCAGGCGAAGACCACCTTTAGTCAGGATAACTTGTACTAGTTGTCTCCCTTCGAATTCGGCCGTTGTTGGCTCCCTTCCCGCTGAATATTTGGGGAGAGGACCAGGGCCTCTATAAATAGGGCTAGGCACCACCATAGAGGGACTAATAATTGATCTCTCCCTCAACCACACAAGTTCACCAAGCACAAGAACGCCTCCCCTCAGGAGGCTGTTCTTCCCCTTGTACTATTCATCATCAGCCCGCGAGGCAAACCACCACACCACACTGGAGTAGGGTATTACACCACGACGGTGGCCCAAACCAGTATAAATCTCGTGTCTCTCTCTTTGAGGGTTCGTGGAGCTAGGCTTTGAGATCACCGTGAGGCTGAGGGCGTGATTAGGTAGGGGAGATCTTCGTGCGCACCCCAGTGTTCGAACCTCAAGGGTTTTGCCGGAACCCGAAATCCGACAGATATGTTGAAGTCTTGTGTGGGAAAATAAAATATCTTACTAATTTTCTAGTTCTTGGTTCCCCACAAGATGACTTTTGTCCCATTATCTTTGGTAGACCTTTCTGGAACACCGTTAATGCTAAAATAGATTGTGAAAAACAACTATCAGTGTTAGCTTTGGTGATGAGTCTCATGAGTTTAATTTCTCCAAGTTTAGTAGATAACCTCATAAGAAAGAATTACCTAGTAAGGTTGAAATAATTGGTCTTGCTTCTATTGTCATGCCTCCTACTGATCTGCTAAAACAATATTTGATAGACCATGAAAATGATATGCATATGCATGAAAGAAATGAAATAGATAAAAATTTCTTTGAACAACGACCTCTACTTAAACACAATTTGCCTATTGAAACTCTAGGAGGTCCTCCTCCACCTAAAGGTGATCCTGTGTTTGAATTAAAACAATTGCCTGACACTTTGAAATATGCTTATCTCGATGAGAAAAATATATGTCTTGTTATTATTAGTGCTAACCTTTCAGAACATGAAGAGGAAAGATTATTCAAAATTCTGAAGAAGCACTGTGCTGCTATTGGATATACTCTTGTTGATCTTAAGGGCATTAGTCCCACTCTCTGTCAACACAAGATTAATATGGAACCTGATGCTAAACCCGTTGTTGATCATCAACGATGTTTGAATCCTAAGATGAAAGAAGTGGTAAGAACTGAAATATTAAAGCTTCTGGAAGCAGGTATAATATATCCCATAGTTGATAGTAGATGGGTAAGTCCTGTTCATTGTGTCCCTAAGAAGGGAGGTATTATGGTTGTTCCTAATGATAAAAATGAACTTATTCCACAAAGAATTGTTACTGGCTATAGAATGGTAATTGATTTCAGAAAGTTAAATAAAGCTACTAGAAAAGATCATTACCCTCTGCCTTTTATTGATCAAATGCTAGAAAGACTATCTAAGCACACACACTTTTGTTTTCTTGACGGATATTCTGGTTTTACTCAGATACCTATTTCACAACCTGATCAAGAGAAAACCACCTTTACATGTCCTTTTGGAACTTACACTTATAAATGTATGCCTTTTGGTTTATGCAATGCACCTGCTACCTTCAAAAATGTATGAATGCTATATCTATGATTTTTGTGAAAAGATTGTTGAGGTTTTCATGGATGATTTTTATATTTATGGAACTCCTTTTAATGATAGCTTAAGCAACCTTGATCGAGTCTAGCGGAGATGTGAGCAAACTAGTCTTGTCTTGAATTGGGAGAAGTGCCACCTTATGGTTAATGAAGGTATTGTCTTGGGGCATAAAATTTCTGAGCGAGCTATTGGGGTGGATAAAACTAAAGTTGATGCAACTGAGAAAATTCCATGTCCTAAAGATATTAAAGGTACTCGCAGTTTTCTTGGTCATGTTGGTTTCTATAGGAGGTTTATTAAAGACTTCTCTAAAATTTCTAGGCCTCTTACAAATCTTTTACAAAAGGATGTTCCATTTGTTTTTTATGATGATTGTGTAGAAGCCTTTGAAACGCTTAAGAAAGCTCTAACTTCTGCACCTATTGTTCAACCACCCGATTGAACTTTCCTTTTGAAATTATGTGTGATGCTAGTGATTATGTTGTTGGTGTTATTCTAGGACAAAGAGTTGATAAGAAATTGAATGTTATTCATTATGCTAGTAAAACTCTAGACAGTGCCCAAAGAATTTATGCTACTACTGAAAAAGAATTTTTAGCATTCGTGTTTGCTTGTGACAAATTCAGATCTTACATTGCTGATTCCGGAGTAATTGTTCACACTGATCATGTTGCTAAAAATATCTTATGGAAAAGAAAGATGCTAAACCTAGCACATTAGGTGGGTTCTTTTGCTACAAGAATTTGATTTACATATTACTGATAGAAAAGGAGCTGAGAACCCCGTAGCTCATAACTTGTCTAGGTTAATTAGAAATATTTTTGATTACCCACTACCTATTGATGATAGCTTTCCTCATGAACAACTAGCTGCAATAAATGTTTCTCATAACAATCCTTGTTATGCTGACTATGCTAATTACATTGTTGCTAAATATATACCACCTAGTTTCACATACCAACAAAAGAAAAATTCTTCTATGATTTAAGACATTACTTTTGGGATGACCCACACCTTCATAAAGAAGGATTAGATGTTGTGTACCATGAACAAGAACAAATCCTACGGAAATGTCACTCCGAAGCTTACGGAGGACATCCCGCGGGAGATAGAACTGCTCACAAGGTATTGCAATCTGGTTTTTATTGGCCTACTATCTTCAAGGATGCCCGTAAGTTTGTTTTATCCTATGATGAATGTCAAAGAATTGGTAATGTCAGTATCAAGAAATGTCTATTAATTATTCACTTGTTGTTGAACCATTTGATGTTTGGGGTTTTGATTATATGGGACCATTTCCTTCCTCTAATGGGTATACACATATGTTGGTTGTTGTTGATTATATTACTAAGTGGGTAGAAGCTATTCCAACTAGTAGTGCTGAACATAACACTTCCATCAAAATGCTTGAAGAAGTTATTTTCCCATGGTTTGGAGTCCCTAGATATTTAATGACTGATGGTGGTTCACACTTTATTCATGGTGCTTTCCGTAAAATGCTTGCTAAATATGATGTTAACCATAGAATTGCATCGGCCTATCATCCTCAATCTAGTGGTCAAGTTGAAATTAGCAATAGAGAAATAAAACTAATATTACAAAAAACTGTCTGTAGGTCCCGAAAGAATTTGTCTAAGAAATTAGATCATGCACTTTGGGCCTACAGAACAGCTTATAAAAATCCTATGGGTATATCTCCCTATAAAATGGGCAATTAAAGAACTCAACTATGATTTCAAACGTGCCGATGAAAAGAGGTTATTTGATATTAGCTCATTAGATGAATGGGGAACCCAAGTTTATGAAAATGCCAAATTATTTAAACAGAAAGTTAAAAGAAGGCATGACAAAAGAATCCAAAAGCGGGAATTCGAAGTTGGAGAATATGTTCTTTTGTACAACTCTTGTTTTAGATTCTTTGCAGGAAAACTTCAGTCTAAATGGGAAGGACCATATATTATCGAGGAGGTTTCTCGCTCTGGAGCCATCAAGATCAATAATGTCGAAGGTACTAACCTGAAGGTGGTCAATGGGCAAAGAATTAAGCACTATATCTCAGGTACGCCTATTAATGTTGAAAGCAATATTATTCAAACCAAAACACTGGAGAAACACATAAAAGAAACCTTCTGAAACACTCCAGAACCCTGAAAAGAGGAGGTACGTGATACGGTAAGTAAACGAACTCCAAAAATTTCGCAAAAATATTTTCTGCCAGTTTTGGAATATTATTATTTTTAGGAAAATAAGAAATAACGAGGAAGGCAACCGAGGAGGGCACAAGACACCAGGGCGCGCCTGCCTTGCCTGGTGCGCCCAGGTGGGTTGTGCCCACCTCAGGAACCTTCCTGACCCCGTTTTCCTCTCGTTTTTCTTGTTTCCCAAGATAAAAAATCTTTATATATCCCCCAATGTGTTGAGCACCGTATCGCGGAGAAATCCTCTGTTCTTCTTTCTTGTTGTTTTGTGATAGATCTAGATCCCCATGGCCGCCCCGAGCTCCTCCAAGGACAAGTTCTTCGAGAAGATCGTCAACCCATATTTGCGGGAGGTGATGCAGCACCCTCAAGCCATTAAAATGCGTGAGGGGTGCTCCACATGCGGGATGTCCAAGCGCCCAAGAGGACGGGAACCGTGGAGGCCAGGCTCAAAGCCATGGAGTAGGAGGTCTTCAAGTGCAAGGGGATGGTGGAACGTGGGCTCAGTGCCAATCACCTCATGATTACAGAGTTCACCCGTGATCACTGTTAACCCACAAGTATAGGGGACCGCAACAGTTTTCGAGGGTAGATTATTCAACCCAAATTTATTGATTCGACACAAGGAGAGCCAAAGAATATTCTCAAGTATTAGCAGTTGAGTTTTCAATTCAACCACACCTGAAAGACTTAATATCTGCAACATAATATTTAGTAGCAAAGTAGTATGGAAGTAATGGTAACGGTGGAAAAAGTAACAATAGCAGTTTTTGTAGTAAATGTAATAGTGGCAACGGGAAAGTAACTAAGCAAATATCAATATGTGAAAAGCTCGTAGTCAATGGATCAATCATGGACAATTATGTCGGATGCGATTCCTCATGCAACAATTATAACATAGGGTGACACAGAACTAGCTCCAGTTCATCAATACAATGTAGGCATGTATTCCGAATATATATAGTCATACGTGCTTATGGAAAATAACTAGCATGACATCTTTTGTCCTACCCTCCCGTGGCAGCGGAATCCTATTGGAAACTAAGGGATATTAAGGCCTTCTTTTAATAGAGTACGGACCAAAGCATTAACACTTAGTGAATACATGAACTCCTCAAACTACGGTCATAACCGGGAGTGGTCCCGATTATTGTCACTTCAGGGTTGCCGGATCATAACACATAGTAGGTGACTATTGACTTGCAAGATAGGATCAAGATCTCACATATATTCATGAAAACATAATAGGTTCAGATCTGAATTCATGGACTCGGGCCCTAGTGACAAGCATTAAGCATAGCAAAAAGTCATAGCAACATCAATCTCAGAACATAATGGATACTAGGGATCAAACCCTAACAAAACTAACTCGATTACATGATAAATCTCATCCAACCCATCATCGTCCAGCAAGCCTATGATGGAATTACTCACGCACGCCGGCGAGCATCATGAAATTGGTGATGGAGGATGGTTGATGATGACGACGGCGACGGATTCCCCTCTCTGGAGCCCCGAACGGACTCCAGATCAGCCCTCCCGAGAGAGATTAGGGCTTGGCGGCGGCTCCGTATCGTAAAACACGATGAATCCTTCTCTCTGATTTTTTTTCTCCCAGAACGTGAATATATGGAGTTGGAGTTGAGGTCGGTGGAGTCTCGGGGGGGGGGGGGGGGGGGGGCACGAGGCAAGGGGGCGCGCCCTGCACCCTCGTGGACAGGGTGGGCCCTTGTTGCTGATTCTGTCACCAGTATTTTTTATTTATTCTAAAAATATTCTCCGTGAAGTTTCAGGTCATTTTGAGAACTTTTATTTCTGCACAAAAATAACACCATGGCAATTCTGCTGAAAACAACGTTAGTCTGGGTTAGTTCCATTCAAATCATGCAAGTTAGAGTCCAAAACAAGGGCAAAAGTGTTTGGAAAAGTAGATATGTTGGAGACGTATGAACTCCCCCAAGCTTAAACCTTTGCTTGTCCTCAAGCAATTCAGTTGACAAACTGAAAGTGATAAAGAAAAAGTTTTACAAACTCGGTTTGATCTTGTTGTTGCAAATATGTAAAGCCAGCATTCAAGTTTTCAGCAAAGATTATGAACTAACCATATTCACAATAACATTTAGGTCTCATGTTTACTCATATCAATGGCATAATCAACTAGCGAGCAATAATAATAAATCTCGGATGAAAACACTTTCTCAAAACAATCATAATATGATATAACAAGATGGTATCTCGCTAGCCCTTTCTGAGACCGCAAAACATAAATGCAGAGCACCCCTAAAGATCAAGGACTGACTAGACATTGTAATTCATGGTAAAAGAGATCCAGTCATAGCCATACTCAATGTAAATTAATAGTAATACATGCAAATGACAGCGGTGCTCTCCAACTGGTGCTTTTTAATAAGAGGATGGTGACTCAACATAAAAGTAAATAGATAGGCCCTTCGCAGAGGGAAGCAGGGATTTGCAGAGGTGCTAGAGCTCGAGTTTTGAAATAGAGATAAATAATATTTTGAGTGGCATACTTTCATTGTCAACATAACAACCAAGAGATCTCAATATCTTCCATGCTACACACATTATAGGCGGTTCCCAAACAGAATGGTAAAGTTTATACTCCCCCACCACCAACAAGCATCAATCCATTGCTTGCCCGAAACAATGGGTGCCTCCAACTAACAACAGTCCTGGGGGAGTTTTGTTTGCAATTAATTTGATTTGAGCATGGGACTGGGCATCCCGGTTACCGGCCATTTTCTCGTGAGTGATGAGCGAAGTCCACTCATCGTGAGAATAACCCACCTAGCATGGAAGATATAGACAGCCCTAGTTGATACATGAGCTATTCGAGCATACAAAAAAGAATTTCATTTGAAGGTCTAGAGTTTGGCACATACAAATTTACTCGGAACGGCAGGTAGATCCCACATATAGGAAGGTATGGTGGACTCATTTGAAGGTTTTTCAGACACACAAGAAAAAGACTTAGAAAAGAAAATAAACTAGCATGGATAGTGCAATGAAAAAGTATGAGCACCGACAACTAGAATGAGTGTGTGAACATGAATGTAATGTCGGTGAGAAATATGTACTCCCCGAAGCTTAGGCTTTTGGCCTAAGTTGGTCTATGGCCACTACTGGCCTGGCGGATATCCAAAGTTGTAACTGGGGACGTACTGAGATGCAGCGGCTACTGCCTGACGAGCTGCAGCTTGGAGGCGAGCTTCCTCCGTCCTCCTTTCATACTCGTTCGCCTCCTCCCTGGTTATAACATATCTCTTGTTTGCCTGAAAGTCAAAGAAAGTAGGAGCAGGGAGAGCAACATGGACGATGCGACGTCTGTCAAAGATTAGTCGGTATTGGAGAAACTGTTCATTCCTCTCAACAAACTGATGGCGAACCATAGCATTATAATCTAGATAAGCAGGAGGCACTTCCATATCATTTTCATGTATGGGTGCATCAAGATAATTAGCTACACGAGTTGCATAAATTCCACCAAACAAATCCCCACTTAAACCGTTAAGATGCAACCTTCGTGCAACAATGGCCCCCAAGTTATATTGTTTATCACCTAATACCGCACTCTTGAGGACACTAAGATCTAGAACGCACATGTGACAAGCCCCATCTTTACCATTAATGCATCTACCTATGAAGAGAGAGAAATAATGTATGGAAGGAAAATGAATGTTCCCTATGGTAGCTTGTGTGATTTCTCTAGATTCCCCCACAGTGATACTAGCAAGAAAGTCTTTATATTCAGATTTGCGAGGTTCACTAACAATGCCCCACTGCGGGAGTTAACAAGCAGTATTAAAATCTTCTAGGTCCATGGTATATTATTTATCATAAAGATCAAATAAAATAGTGTGATAATTTCGCCTGGATGTAAATTTAAACCTTCTCACAAAGGAATCAGTTAGGTAGTAGTATTCTGGGTGTCGGATTACGGGTTCCGGCAAAACCCTTGAGGTTCAAACACTGGGGTGCGCACGAAGATCTCTCTCTCCCTAGCTCGCTCTCGCCACGATCGCAAGGCCTAGCTCAACGAACCCAAAGAACAAGGGGACACAAGATTTATACTGGTTTGGGCCACCGATGTGGTGTAATACCCTACTCCAGTGTGGTGTGGTGGATTGCCTCTTGGGCTGAGGATGAATAGTAACAAGGGGAAGAACAACCTCCTGAGGAGAGGTGCTCTTGTGCTTGGTGATCTTGTGTGTGTGTCGAATCGATCCCCCCAAGATCAGATGAGGTGCCTCCTACGGTGGTAGCTAGTCCTATTTATAGAGCCCCTGGTCCTCTTCCCAAATATTGAGCGGGAAGGGATGCCACAATGGCCAAATTCGAAAGGAGACAACTAGTACAAGTTATCCTGACTAAAGATGGTCTTCGCCTGCCAAAGGCTCTGGTGGTGACGCCGTCTTGGGCTCCACGGTGACCTCCGTCCTGCCGTCCTGCTGGTCTTGGTCTCGTTGCACCGATATGGAAAGCTTTGCATGATGCCTCGGGACTCCTCGCCTGCGCTTGCCTCTTTAGCACCAAAGAGGAAGCGAGGACACTGCGCGCTGGCTGTAACACCCCGCATGTAACTTGCCATATTTGTAACTCCGACTCTTGCCATTTTCGGCTAGGTGATATGTTTTTCCCTCCGTTGTCGGGTTTTGTCTTTTGTTTTGTATTTTGTCATGTCATGCATTTTCATATCATGTCATCATGTGCATTGCATTTGCATACGTGTTCGTCTCATGCATCCGAGCATTTTCCCCATTGTCCGTTTTGCAATCCGGCGCTCCTATCTCCTCCGGTGCACCCCTCTTGTTTTCTTTCGTGTGCGTGTGTCAAACTTTCTCGGAATGGACCGAGGCTTGTCAAGTGGTCTTAATATACCACCCGGAGACTACCGGTCAAGTTTCGTTCCATTCGGAGGTCGTTTGGTACTCCAACGGTTAACCGGGCATCCGCAAAGTCCATTTGAGTGTCCAGCAAAAACCCCCTTTAAAACCAGCCCAAAACCCACCAAACTCTCTTCCATGCTCTAGGTCGTTCGATCACGATCGTGTGGGCGAAAACCGCACCTCATTTGGAGTCTCCTAGCTCCCTCTACCTATTTATATGTGGGCATCCCGAAAAACGAAATCTCAGACGAAACCCTAACCCTCTCCCTCCGCGCCGCACCGGACGCGTCCGCTCCGGCCGGACAACGTCAGCCGCGCGCCCGGCCAACCGGAGCGCGCCACGTCACCCGCGCCGCCGCCGAAGCCCGCAGGCCCATCGCCGGCCCCCGCGGCCCGCCCCCTCCCCGCGGGCCCGCGCGCCGCCCCGCGCCCGCCGCCGGACCCGCGCGCCGCCGGGTCCCATCGCCGCCGCGCCGGGCGAGCTCGTCGCCGGCCGCCGCCCGTCGCCAACTCCGGCGCCGCCGCCATCCGCCCCGCGCCTCCGGCCACCGGCGCCGCCACCCGCCGTCCTCTCCTCCCTCCGGCCGCCGCCCCGCCTCGCCTTCCTCTCCAGCGTCGCCGGCGGGCAAGGACCGAGCCGAGCTCTCTCCCATCGCTCGATCCAGATCCAGCTACAGTACGCGTTGACTTCCCTCGCCCGTTTTTTTCTGTAAGTCCTGGAAATTCTACAGCAACTTGCTCTGTTCCCGATGCTATAACTCTGCGCATGTAACTCCGATTCGCGCGTGTAATATGTCAAATTGTTCGCCTCGTGATGCTCTTCATTTTGTTAAATTGCACCATTTTCATTAGAGGTCATCTTGATGCCCAAAATCTTCGTTGGAAGAGGGCTAGTTGCTGTTAATCTCTGGTTCTTATCAGAACTTGGAGATCTGTCATTTTTGTATCATTTAATCTGTGCATCTTTTGAGCGTGAGCTCTACATGTGTTTTGAAATATGCCATGCCATCTTTCCAGTGGTATAGTCCATGTATTTTTGTGATCTCTGTGGTGACTAGTACAAGCATGCAAATTAGGTCCCGTAATATTTCTGATTTCAGGGACTTCGTGATTTCTCCAAGTCCTTGTCTGCTGTAATTTTATTGCCATGTAAACTTGATGTTACAGAGAGACACATGCATATTTTGGAGATGTTCAGTAAGGATGTTTTGTAGCTATAGTTTTAGTTGATCCATTCCTGCAATTTTTTGCAATTATGGAGTGCCGTAGCATGACTCAATCTTGCTCTACTTTTGCTATAAAATATTTCTGGCAGATTCTTAACATGACATGCATTTTTGCCAAGCTTCTGGTAGTTGATCCATACATGCTATGCAATTGTTCTTGACATGGTTAGCTTCACAAACATGCCGTCTTGCTGTAGGTATGCTTGGTTTGTCATGCATTGCTTTGTAGTGAGTGCATCGAGCTCACAAAGAGGCCTACATATTAATATTTCTGCCATGCTCTGTTTTCTGCCAAGTCTGAAACCTGATAACGAAACTTGCTATGTTTACATGCTTGCCATCATATCTTCTGGTCCTTTTTGGCTTATGGTCAGTAAGGGACTTTTGTCACGTGCTTTTAGTAGAACACTACCATGCCTTGTTTTTCTACGTTAAGTTCTTATAGCATGTTGATTTCGTGCTCTGAATATTGCTACCAGATGATGATTTCTGCCATGTCCAGTTTTTCACCAAGTCTGTGAACCTGTAATCTTTTGCACTTTTGCCATGCTTGTTTGAGCTTGATATGTTGTGAACTAGCCGTAGCTCAGTGTTCATCTTTTGTCAAGCATCTCCTGTAGATTACTACCATCTGCTTTGTTGCTATGTTGGGGTGCTGTACCTTTGTTACTTGTTGCATTTTAAGTGCTATCTTGCTGTTTATCGCAGATTAGTGTCATTCTTGTTATGCTCGCCATTTGCAAACCGTGCATCCGATTCCGGTGATCTTTATATCGATTTCGACCGAAATCATCCCATCTTTCCAATGGCATGCTTGGTTTGCCAAGTTACTGCCATGTTCATCATTTTCCTTCCGGAGCACGCATATGCATCGCATATCATATCTTGCATATCAGACATGTTTTGCATCATGGTGTTTGCGCATTTCTCGTTGTTGATTGTGGTTCCGTTTGTTTGTGTTCATGTCTTGGGTAGAGCCGGGAGACGAGTTCGTGAACGAGGAACTTGTCGAGTACGCTTACGAGGATCAAGCCTTCGACAACTCTGAGAATCTTGCAGGCAAGATGATCACCCCTCGAAATCACTTCTATCTTTGCTATGCTAGTTGTTCGCTCTATTGCCATGCTCGCTACCTATCACTTGCTATATCATGTCTCCTATTTTAGCCTTGTCAGCCCTAACCATCCTTTCCTAGCAAACCGTTGTTTGGCTATGTTACTGCTTTTGCTCAGCCCTTCTTATAGCGTTGCTAGTTGCAGGTGAAGTTGAAGTTGGTTCCATGTTGGAACATGGATACTGTTGGGATATCACAATATCTCTTATTATATTAATGCATCTATATATTTGGTAAAGGGTGGAAGGCTCGGCCTCATGCCAGGTGTTTTGTTCCACTCTTGCCGCCCTAATTTCCGTCATACCGGTATTATGTTCCTTGAGTTTGCGTTCCTTACGCGGTCGGGTGATTTATGGGACCCCCTTGACAGTTCGCCTTGAATAAAACTCCTCCAGCAAGGCCCAACCTTGGTTTTACCATTTGCTACCTAAGCCTTTTTCCCCCGGGTTTTCGCGAGCCCGAGGGTCATCTTATTTTAACCCCCCCCCCCCCCGGGCCAGTGCTCCTTCGAGTGTTGGTCCGAACTGAGCAGACTGCGGGGCCCCCTCCTGGAAACTCGAGGTCTGGTTTTACTCGTAGGATGTCTCATCCGGTGTGCCCTGAGAACGAGATATGTGCAGCTCCTATCGGGATTTCTTGGCACATTCGGGTGGCTTTGCTGGTCTTGTTTTACCATTGTCGAGATGTCTTGTAAACCGGGATTCCGAGACTGATCGGGTCTTTCCGGGAGAAGGTTTATCCTTTGTTGACCGTGAGAGCTTATGATGGGCTAAGTTGGGACACCCCTGCAGGGTATTATCTTTCGAAAGTCGTGCCCGCGGTTATGAGGCAGATGGGAATTTGTTAATGTCCGGTTGTAGATAACTTGTCACTTGACTCAATTAAAATACACCAAGTGCGTGTGTAACCGTGATGGTCTCTTCTCGGCGGAGTCCGGGAAGTGAACACGGTCTGTGTTATGTATGACGTAAGTAGGTGTTCAGGACCACTTCTTGGTCATTGTTAAATGACGTCCGTTCCTTTGCTTCTCTCCTCGCTCTCATTTGCGCAAGTTAGCCACCATATATGCTTTTGCCGCTGCAGCTCCACCTCTTTGCACCTCCTTGTCCTATAAGCTTAAATAGTCTTGATCTCGCGGGTGTGAGATTGCTGAGTCCCCGTGACTCACAGATACTTCCAAAACAGTTGCAGGTGCTGACAATGCCAGTGCAGATGATGGCGTCGATCTCAAGTGGGAGTTCGACGAGGAACGTGGTCGTTACTATGTGTCTTTTCCTGATGATCAGTAGTGGAGCCCAGTTGGGACGATCGGGGATCTAGCATTTGGGGTTGTCTTATTTTCATCTGGATTTTGACCGTAGTCGGTCTATATGTTTGTATTTTGGATGACGTATGATGATATTTATGTATTGTGTGAAGTGGCGATTGTAAGCCAACTCTTTATCCCATTCTTGTTCATTACATGGGATTGTGTGAAGATGACCCTTCTTGCGACAAAACCACTATGCGGTTATGCCTCTAAGTCGTGCCTCGACACGTGGGAGATATAGCCGCATCGTGGGCGTTACACTGGCGCCCGCCTGGCCTTGGTCGTCATGGCTTGCGTCACAGGAACCTCGCGAGGTGCCCCTTGCCTCGATCTCTCCGCCCCTCACGAGCCGTCCTGGTGAGGCCGCCCCCGAGGAGGTCTTGCGTCGTCACCCTCGTGAGGCTTGACCCCTCGCGAGGGTCTTGAGTGTTTGCTGGTGAAGATGGGTCGTACGGGGCCGCTGGTGGAGCCACGCCGTGGGCGCAGGCAGGCAAGTCAGGGGACCCCCGTTCCCAGGACGCCGACAGTAGCCCCCGGGCCCAAGACGCGCTCGGACTTGGCTTCAAGGCGAAGCCAAGGGCAAGTGCAGAGCACCGCGGGCCCCAATAGCCTGCGGCCTCGCTTGATGCATGGCGATTGATTGGACGTGGGCGTCTCCGCTTCCCCACGCTGCCTCGGCAACTGCCCATCTGACAAAAGACTGGCGCGGGCAACGCTTGCTTCATTGCTTTCCTTCGTCTTGCTCCGGATCCCCTTTCTTGCTCCTTGCTTACGAAATCTTTAGATCTGCATCAATTCCCTTCCGAGCCAGTGACCAATGGTGCCCCGAAAGGTCATGGCTGCCTCGCCACCCGCCTGCTACGAGCCGGCTCTGGACGCGCCCAATGTCTCAAAGAAGAACCTCGCCGCACGTCTGCTGGTGGCGGGGGAGAACAACGAGAAGGGGAAGACCGAGCTCTGGGCCGGCTCCGCTGAGCCGGAGGCTTCGAGAAGCACCTTCTACCCCTTCTTCATGAGCAGCGTCGTTGAGGGGCTGGTTCCCCCCTTCCCTCACTTCTTCTACGCCGTCCTCAGCCATTATAGGCTGCAGGCCCTTCATCTTCATCCCAACTATGTTCTTCTCCTGTCGATCTTCGCCTTCTACTGTGAGGCATACGTCGGGGTGATGCCGTCCGTGGCTCTGCTGCGCCACTTCTTCTTCCTCCGGATCAATGACGGCCACACCTCAGGGTGCGCCAACTTCGTCGCGGCCGGTAAGGCCAATGCGATCTCCAAGGCCGGAAAGAAGGCCGAGGGCTTCAGGAGCAAGTGGGTCATGATGCCTGCCAAGTGTGTCCACCCACGGTTGGCGCTGCCGACGGAGATGCCCTAGTCCGACGAAGGGTGGCTCTGCGCAAAGCTTACTGACGACCGGGCGAAGCCAATGCTAGAGAAGATGACCGCCGACCTGAAGCCGGGAAACGCGAAGGCGGCGAAGCTAACGGGGGCCATACTCCTGAGGGAATTCCTGACGCTGTGTGTGGCTCCGCTCCAGGCGCGCTCACTCCCCTTGTGGATGCTTGGGGGCGAAGAAGATAAGCTTCGCTTGAGCCCGGAGGCCTTGTCTGAAGAAGAGCTGGCTGTGGCTCTCCGCCTCCTGGTCGGGGACGACCAGGAGTATCCGCCGAGTGCCTTCGTTCCCTTGTTCCTTCGCAAGGATGGGGCGCAGGTCGCGGCCGCCATGCCCACCTTCAGCGAGTGCGGGCTGGTGCCACCGGCGCTCCTGGGGTCCCGATGGTGGCGGCACCGGTGGTCGTGTCTTTTGGCAATTCCCGCAGGGAGGGGGAAGAGGAGGAGGGCGAGGAGCGCGACTCGGAGGCGACCCCCGAGGGGATGGGGGAGACCTCCCCCTTGTGCAAGGCTGACATCCTCCGCACCCTGCCTGATGATGATGACTAGGCTGATGTCCTCCCCGGGAGAGAGGAGCCGCCCGTGGCTGGGGGCTCGTCGAGGCCCAAGGCCAGCCCCCAGAGGAGGCCACCGGCCGAGGTTCCGATGAGGGACAGGTCGGCGCTGATCTCCCGAGACGACGCTCCTGCTCCGACACCGCCTGGAGCTGCTTCCGGCCCATCTGTTGCCCCCTCTTCTGCTCCTGGAGCCCGTGCGCCTGCGCCTCAGGCTGCGAGGCTCTCAGGCTTCAAGCTTAAGAAGCGGAGGGACTACAACGCGGTGGACCAGTAAGTGTTCTTGTCCTGCCTTGTTCTTGCTTCTACTGCTTATCCTTGACGCTTCTCCGTTGCGCAATTAGGCCGACGCCCGCGGCGAAGAAGAGGAAGGAGGACGAGGTGGTACTGCTCGGGACCAGATCGCCTACGGCGGCCGCACCCCTCTCCATGGATAAGGGCAGTCACGGCGGTCGCGCTTCTCTGGCCCGATCATCCTCGCGAGGCTTGGGGGAGCGTCCTTGGGAGGAGTCAGCCCCCGTGGCCCCGCTGGCTCCGGAGGTGCCAATGTCCGGCTCGGCTGCTGAGGTCCCCAAAGCTCAGGAGCCCTCAGCCTCCCAGGCCATCGTGACGATGCTGCCTCCTCCTCCTCTTGCCGCACTGCTGACACCGGATCCTTCTGCCTGCTCTGATGTCCTGGAGCGCGCTCTTTCCGTGATGACCCTGCTGCGAGAAGATCTTCAGGGCGTCGACCCCGCCTGGTAGCCGGGCGCCTGGAGCTGGTCTCTGGCTGGCTTCACTCAGACGTGTCTGTTCAGGTGGCACTGAGCCAGGCGGCAGCAACCTCCGAGAAGGACAAGCAGGCCGCCGCTCAAGCCACGGCCGCTCGCGAGGTGGCGTTGAAAGATGTCGGGGCCGCCCAGGATCGCTGCCGGTTGCTGGAGGCCGAACTGAAGACTCTGTGCAGCGAGTGTGCGGAATAAGCCCGTGGCCGGAAGGCGGAGGAGGAGAAGATGAAGGCCCAAGAGGACGCCGTCAAGGGTCGCGACACTGAGCTGGAGCAGTTGGGGAAGGCGCAGGCCGCGGAGCGCAGCCGGCTAGAGAAGCTGAAGTGGGAGGTGGAAGCAGAGAAATCCGAGCTTGACGCCAAGGCGAAGGTCTTGGCCGAGGACCACGCGGCCTTCAAGCTCCTCGAGGAGAGGTCTCGCAAGGTGTTGCGGTCGCTCTATGAGAATGGCTTGGAGGAGCCGCTGGCTACCAACGACGAGGGTCCCGCCCAGCTGCTTCCTTATCTGGTCGAGGCGCTTGAGGAAGTCGTGAGCGGCATCGGCCCTTTGGCAGAGGGAGAAGCCCACATCCTTTCCTCAGCCGCGTTGATGCGCGTCTTCAGCCACCTCCACCTTTGCAATCCTGCCGCCCGCCTTGACGAGCTGCTGGAGCCTGTGGACACCGAGCACTGTGTGGCTGCTGCCGAAGTCGTGAGGGGTCAGGTGAAGGCCCTACTGAAGAGGTTCCGCGCCTTCATTCCCGCGCCCTCGACTGGCGGTGCTGCTGATCCTGCAACTCCGGCGAGTGGTGTAGGTGAGGCCAACGCCGCTAGAGAAGAAGCATCCCTTGCGGGCGACGACGGCTGCGTCCGGGGATGACGACATGACTTGCTGGCGGCTCCTTCCTGTTTAGTTTCTACAAAATGCACCATGCCTCGTGGAGGCGTTTAGACTTGTGTTTGGTATCGGGTGAACAATATGTCTTGTAATATTTGCTTAATATTGTGCGATTTTCGTTCTACATCGGTAGGGCCCGACCCCGCGCATACCTCAGCCGCTGTTGGGTCATCCAGATCACCAGGACGAGACCAAGGGGTGAGGGGCTACGTGGCCAGTTAGGCTCCTGAGTCGCGATGCTCAGGAGTCCCCCTTGACGCGCAAACAGCTTACGGAAAGGAGATGCAGGAATAGGTCTAGTGTTCTATGTCGGCAGGGCCCGACCCCGCGCATACCTCAGCCACCGTTGGGTCGTCCAGATCACCAGGACGAGACCAAGGGGTGAGGGTCTACGTGGACAGTTAGGCTCCTGAGTCGCGATGCTCAGGAGTCCCCCTTGACGCTCAAACGACCTTCATACCTTTTCCCTCGCCGAGGCTCGGCTCGGGAGGGGGCCGCGACGACCAGGTCCGGGGGACCTGGCAGGGTGGCGTACGCTTGGGCGTGACTCGAGCGCAGCCCCCGTGCCCAGCCCCCTCGCGCGACTCTCCCAAGGGGAGGTGTTGCGGTGAGGCCAGACAATGAGCTCAAGGGCTTCCTGAGGTTGATACGACCATGGGGCCGCCCTCAGTTGTTTATCACCAGCGTGGAGCATAGCGCTTCTGCACTTGCACGGGCATAACAGCTCCTCGGCCATGTTGACTGCCAACACGGAGCATGGTGCTTCCACTGGTGCGTGGGTGAGCGCTCCCTCTGAGTGGAGCCCCCGGGGCGTGTACAGCCCCGCCCTGACACGTGGCTTGCATGGCAGGGCTAGACGAGGTGTGTCTGGGCACTCGTGAGCCAGCGCGGGACACACGAGGCCCTACCTCAAGGCGGGTTGCGCCTGGTCTTGGTTCTTGTTAGCTGCAGCGGTCCTGCAAGATGGTTAGGCAATCCTGCACCGAATGAATCTCCTGAGGTTATTGCATGAGAAGGCCAAGCACCAACGACCCCAGGAGGTGACGTGAACGGGACTGGCCCGCCAGACAGAGCTTAGCCGTTGGATTTATCAATGCTGTAGGGATGGACCCGAGCACAGACGCCGTGCCTAGCCTTCTTATGCGAAGGATCCTGAAGAAAGATGATCGGCGCGCGGCTCCCGTGGTGGGTGACAATCAAGCAGGTGATAACCATAGATAGATTATGCATGGAAAGCGAACTAGCTTAGGTAAATGCAAGAACGATACATGCCACTGGGTCGGACTCGAGCGGCCTGGGGGTGATGCAGCCCGAGGGGCGCCCACAGCAGAATAAGCTAAAGACGTAAAAAGATGCACGCCGCAGGGACAGGCCCATGCGGTCTAGGAATGATGCAGCCCAGGGGCGCTCCCAGTTGGACAAACTTGGAAAATGTCACATGGTTCTGTTGTCGAAGGGATGCCGGGGTAGCTGAGGATGTGTGGTGAAGGGGTTGATCCTCATGAGCCTCCGGGGCCCTGAGCCTCGGGAGGCTCTGGGGGTCCAAGCGGTTCCTCGAGGACCATCTCCATCTCCGCCAGGACTGCGTGATGCCTGGCCTCCTGAGCCGCCAGGACGCTCCGCAGGTTGCGCTGGAAGGCGGCTGCCATGCTCGGCAAGACGAATGGCATGCGAACATAGCTGTGAGGTGGGCCCTCGCAACGTCCCATGCGCGAAGGCGAGAAGAGCTCCTGAGATGCGGCCCTGTTGAGCCCTGTGATGTCGATGCAGACGCGCAGCCCGCCATCCTCGCCCGGATGGGGAGCCGCGCCAGGTGGGCAACGGTCGCCGCGCATGGCCCTTGCATCCTGCAGCTCCTGAGTGGTCTTGGCGATGAACTCCTGAGCGCCGGGCGCTCCTCCCCCGGTGTCCTCCTGAGGGAAACGTGTCGCAAAGCACACCTCCACGTGGTGCCCGAGTGCCTCCCTCGTGATGTTGGCTAGGTCTGAGGCCCTCCAGAAGAGAGCCCCCGAGCCCTGTCCAAGGAGGGCGCTGGGCGCGCCTTCCTATGCGAGGGAGGGAGGCGCCCCAGGCGCGGGCGCCTATCCTGATGTGGCACCGCTGGAGGCGCCGCTCCCCTGAGGCCCTATGTGGAGTAGTTGCTTCTTATTCTTGGGGATGGCCTTAGGAGGGTACTGCGCACCATCATTGTCGGGGTCTTCGATTGCCGTGGCTTGGAAAGCGAGCTCGAGGGAGCACACCGCGTCTCTTTCTTCGCAGGGGAATGTGATGATCCCGCCGCTTCCTGGCATCTTGAGGACGTTGTAGCCGTGGTGGGTTACCGCCATGAACTTGGCCAGGGCCGGATACCCGAGGATGGCATTGCATGGTAGACGGATGTGAGCGACGTCGAAGTCGATGAGCTCGGTACGGTAGTTATCGTGCTATCCGAAGGTGACAGGGAGGCGGACCTGCCCTATCGGGGTGGTGGAGCCGTCAGTCACTCCTGAGAAGGGCTTTGTGGGCTGAAGTTGATCGTATGGCACTTGAAGGCTGTCGAATGTCTCAACGGATAGGACGTTAAGCCCTGCGCCACCGTCAATGAGGGTCTTGGTGACTTGTACGTTGCTAATGATGGGTGAGCAGAGCATCGGGAGGGCGCCAGCAGTGGCCGCACACTTGAGCTGGTACGCTGAGCTGAAAGTGATGGCGCACTTGGACCACGTGAGCGGGCGTGTGGCCTCAAGCCTGGGAAGGGCTGCGTTCACCTCGCGAGCAAACTGCTTGAAGATGCGCTGAGATGCTGGGGCCTGGGCTCTGCCCAAGATGCAGGCGATAGCACGCGGTTCCTGGAAGCCCCCAGCCCCCTCGTCCTGATGGTGGTCGTCGTTCCTTCTTGGTGGTGGCGACAGCGGAGGAAGACCAGCGTTGCCCTGAGGGCGATCCTTGCGAGGCTGATCCCTCCAGCCGCCCTCACGAGGCTAGTCCTGCCAGCGGTCCTCGCGAGGCCGGTCGCGCCACTCCTTGCGGGTGCCGTGATCCTCCCAGCGTCCTCCGCCTTGTCCTCCTCCTCGGCCGTAGCCCCGGTCCTTGCGCTCGGGGCGTCGACCGAAGCGTCCATCTCGAATGGCCCTGTGCTCTTGACAATCATTGGTGTTGTGGTTGTGTACGTTGTGGAAGGCCCAGAACAGTTGGCTACTCTTGGACAACTCGGGATGATCCCGGTCGCGCTTTGTATCCGGATCCACCGTGAGCACGGCTATTCCCTTGCGCTTCATGTCCTTGGCATTGGCTTTCTTCTCCTTCGGGTCGGTAGCTGGGAGCTCGAGGAGGGAAAGGCGCCCCTCCTCAGCTCTTGCGCACTTGGTCGCCAGGTTGAACAGCTCCAAAGCCGTGCATAGCTCCTCGTAGATGGGGAGCTCCTCCTTCATCTTGACGTCACGGACGCCATCAGAAAACGCCGAAATGATGGCCTCGTCCGTCACCATGGGGATCTTGAGGCGAACGATGTTGAAGCGCTGGATGTACTTTTACAGAGTCTCCCCTGGCTCCTGCTTGATGCGGCGCAGGTCACCCACGGCCAGCGGGCGGCCGCGAATGCCCTGGAAGTTGGCGACAAAGCGGTCGCACATCTCATCCCAGGAGGAGATCGAGCCGGGGGCAGGTTCAGGAGCCACGAGCGAGCACCGTCCTTGAGTGCCATGGGGAACTAGTTCGCCATGACTTTCTCGTTGCCGTTGGCCGCCTCGATGCTCAGCTCATAGAGCTGCAGGAACTCCGCGGGGTCGGGGGTGCCTTCGTAGCGAGGAGGCAAGTCCGGCTTGAACTTGCCCAGCCGGGCGATGCTACGCAGCTCAGGAGTGAAGGCGCGGCAGCCTGCCGTGGCCATCGGGGCCCTTTGCTTATGTATAGCCTGCCCTTGATGCCCGCGCACTGCCACTGCAGGAGGCACGCGGTCTTGTCGCGGTGGCGCTGGGAGCGCGGGAGCGTTCTCTTGCGGCCGGGTAACTTCTTGGCAGCTTCCTTCTTCTCGCGTGGGTGCCCATTGCGGTGGGTCGCACCGGGGGGCCACACGCCTTAGCGCCAGAGCGTCGTCTTGGTGCAGAGGTGGTGGAGGCGCTCCGTGAGCCACGTCGCCCGCAGCTGGCGGAGGGCGAGGCAGCGAGAGGGATGGCGCGGGGGAGCCCCCAGCGGCGCTGACAAGCTCGGCGATGCAGTCCAGCTAGTCCTCGTAGAGGTCGTCGACGGGGCGGTAGCGCAGGAGCTCGCGCGCCATGAGCAGGGCGGCCTGCACGTTGGTGGGAGCGCGACGAACATGGGACGACGAGCCGGCCGGAGTCAGCGACGGGGTGGCGGTGTGGCCGTCCCGCCGCACCGAGGGGTGCAGCGAGGATGCTTGTTGCTCATTTCCCGCCGGGCGGGTGGCAGCGTTGGTGGTGGGCGATGGGGAACGATGGGGAGGCCCATCGACGGGAGCTGTCTGAGCGACGCGGCGGCGAGGGCAGCCCGGCGCTCAGCGCAGGCTCGACGAGCGTCCGCCATGGATGCGACGAAGCGATGGGACGCGGATCGGCAGAAGGAAAGCTTCGGCGCACCCCTACCTGGCACGCCAAATGTTGGATTACGGGTTCCGGCAAAACCCTGGAGGTTCGAACACTAGGGTGCGCACGAAGATCTCTCTTTCCCTAGCTCGCTCTCGCCATGATCGCAAGGCCTAGCTCAACGAACCCAAAGAACAAGGGGACACAAGATTTATACTGGTTCGGGCCACCGATGTGGTGTAATACCCTACTCCAGTGTGGTGTGGTGGATTGCCTCTTGGGCTGAGGATGAATAGTTACAAGGGGAAGAACAACCTCCTGAGGAGAGGTGCTCTTGTGCTTGGTGATCTTGTGTGTGTGTCGAATCGATCCCCCCAAGATCAGATGAGGTGCCTCCTACGGTGGTAGCTAGTCCTATTTATAGAGCCCCTGGTCCTCTTCCCAAATATTGAGCGGGAAGCGAGGACACTGCGTGCGCTGGCGCCCGCCTGGCCTTGGTCGTCATGGCTTGCGTCACAGGAACCTCGCGAGGTGCCCCTTGCCTCGATCTCTCCGCCCCTCACGAGCCGGCCTGGTGAGGCCGCCCCCGAGGAGGTCTTGCGTCGTCACCCTCGTGAGGCATAACCCCTCGCGAGGGTCTTGAGTGTTTGCTGGTGAAGATGCGCTGTACGGGGCCGCTGGTGGAGCCACACCGTGGGCCGCAGGCAGGCAAGTCAGGGGACCCCCATTCCCAGGACGCCGACAGTGGGCACTTATCTGACACAAGGCCCTCAAGATCAGTGTTACACACATACGCGTCAAATTCATCCTTGATGCCTGCTTGGACCATAAACTCCTCTAACGGCCATTCACAAGGCCGCACTTGAGCTTCCCATGGTGGTTCATCGTCCAGCTCACGTATCGCGAGCCTTGGTCCTTGCTTCCTTGAGCAACCACCTTGGTACATTTTCCTTAACATTTTCTTTCTCTGAAAAATTTCTGAAATTTTAGTGACCCAAAATAAAAGTGAACCAAACTCAACAAGACTGATAGCAACTACTCCCGCAAGTGCCTAGAGGCTATATCATGCATTAAAACTACTTTGGATCAAATAAATTTGGCATCCAAGCTCAAGAACAGGGTCACCTTAGCAACAAAAATTTGCAATAAATAAAGCACTAGAACAAAAACTAATTTGACCATTGGAGGAGTCACATACCAAAGAACAATCCCCCAAAATAGTTTTGTGAATGAAGCTTTGAGCAAGGAGATAAAAAATGGCAGCAAGATGAGCTAGAACACGGGTTTGAGCTATGGGAGGATTTTTCAGGAGGAAGACGAAGTAAGTGGGTGCTGGAATAAGTGGAGGGGGTCCACGTGGCGCTCACGAGGCAGGGGGCGCGCCCTGCACCCTCGTGGCCAGATGGTGGGGCCCCGTGGTGTGTTCTTAGTGCCAGATATTCTTAAATATTAAAAAATCATATTTCATTTTCGGGACGTTTGGAGAACTTTTATTTTCGGGGTATTTTTTTACAAGGATAATTCAGAAAACAAACAAAAGATACAATTTTTGCTTTATTTAATCTAAATAACAGAAAGTAAAAGGAGGGTACAGAGAGTTGTGCTATCTAACTTAATCCATTTCATGCTCATCAAAAGGAATCCACTAACAAGGTTGATCAAGTCTTGCTAACAAACTCTTTCCGAATCGCATTAAACCGGAGAATTTTCGAATAACACTAGGTTACCTCAACGGGGATATGCACATCCCCAAAAATAAGAATATTATATTTCTTCTTGACGGTAGGAAGAGGGAATTCAAAACCTCCAATAGTAATCGTTGAAATTTTTCCAATAGAATTGATAGTGTGGACTTGAGGTTGTTTCCTCGGAAAGTGTACCGTATGCTTATTACCATTAACATGAAAAGTGACATTGCCTTTATGCAATCAATAATAGCCCCTGCAGTATTCAAAAAGGGTCTACCAAGGATAATCGACATACTATCGTCCTCAGGAATATCAAGAATAAGAAAGTCCGTTAAAATAGTAACGTTTGCAACCACAACATGCACATCCTCACAAATGCCGACAGGTATAGCAGTTGATTTATCGGCCATTTGCAAAGATATTTCAGTAGGTGTCAACTTATTCAAACCTAGTCTACGATATAAAGAGAGGAATAACACTAACACCAGCTCCAAGATCACATAAGGCATTTTTAACATAGTTTATTTTAATGGAGCATGGTATAGTTGGTACTCCTGGATCTCCTAGTTTCTTAGGTATTCCACCTTTAAAAGTATAATTGGCAAGCATGGTGGAAATTTTAGCTTCCGATATCTTTCTTTTATTTGTAACAATATCTTTCATATACTTAGCATAAGGATTCATTTTAAGCATATCAGTCAAACGCATACGCAAAAAGATAGGTCTAATCATTTCAGCAAAGCGCTCAAAATCCTCATCATCCTTTTTCTTGGATGGTTTGGGAGGAACAGGCATGGTTTTCTGAACCCATGGTTATCTTTCTTTACCGTGCTTCCTAGCAACAAAGTCTCTCTTATCATAACGTTGATTCTTTGATTGTGGGTTATCAAGATCAACAGCATGTTCAATCTCTACATCATTGTCATTGCTAGGTTGAGCATCAACATGAACATCATCATTAACATTATCACTAGGTTCATGTTCATTACCAAATTGTGTTTCGGCATCAGAAATAGAAATGTCATTGGGATTCTCAGGTGTGTCAACAGCAGGTTCACTAGAAGCATGCAAAGTCCTATCATTTTTCTTTTTCTTCCTCTTAGAAGGACTAGGTTCATCAACATTAGTTCTCTGAGATTGTTGCTCAACTCTCTTAGGGTGACCCTCAGGATATAAAGGTTCCTGAGACATTTTACCCCCTCTAGTCACAACTCTAATAGCATTATAATTTTTCTTATTATTTAATTCATTGAGCACACCATTTTGTGCTTTAAGCACTTGTTCTACTTGAATGGTAACTATAGAGGCATGTTTACTAATAAGTTTAAGTTCACCTTTAACTCTAGACATATAATCACTCAAGTGTGCAATCATATAAGCATTACGTTTCAATTGTCTACCAACAGAAGCATTGAAGTTTTCTTGTTGAACAATAAAATTATCTAACTCATCCAAGCATTGTCTAGCAAACTTAGTAGATGGGATTTCACCCTTATCAAATCTATAGAGAGAATTTACCTCTACTACCTGTGTTGGGTTATCAAGACCATGTATCTCTTCAATAGGTGGTAAATTCTTAACATCTTCAGCTTTAATACCCTTTTCTTTCATGGATTTCTTTGCCTCTTTCATATCTTTAGGACTGAGAAATAGAATACTCCTTTTCTTTGGAGTTGGCTTAGGAGTTGGTTCAGGAAGTGTCCAATCATTATCATTACTCAATATATTATTCAATAGCAATTCATCTTGCTCAACAGTTCTTTCCCTGAAAACACAACCAGCATAACTATCCAGGTGGTCTTTGGAAGCATCGGTTTGTCCATTATAAAAGATATCAAGTATTTCATTTTTCTTGAGAGGATGATCAGGCAAAGCATTAAGTAATCGGAGAAGCCTCCCCCAAGCTTGTGGGAGACTCTCTTCTTTAATTTGCAAAAAAATATATATTTCCCTTAAGGCAGCTTGTTTCTTATGAGCAGGGAAATATTTAGCAGAGAAGTAATAAATCATATCCTGGGGACTACGCACACAACCAGGAGCAAGAGAATTAAACCATGTTTTAGCATCACCCTTTAATGAGAACGGAAATAGCTTAAGGATATAGTAGTAAAGAATTTTTTCCTCATGAGTAAATAGGGTGGCTATATCATTCAATTTAGTAAGATGTGCCACAACAGTTTCAGATTCATAGCCATAAAAAGGATCAGATTCAACCAAAGTAATCAACTCAGGATCGACTGAGAAATCATAATCCTTATCAGAAATACAGATAGGTGAAGTAGCAAAAGCAGGGTCATATTTCATTCTAGCATTCAAAGACTTTTCTTTCAGCTTAGCTAACAGTTTCTTAAGATCATATCTATCTTTGCAAGCAAAAAAATCTCTAGTAGTTTCTTCATCCATAACATAACCCTCAGGCGCATCAGGCAATTCATATCTAGGGGGAATCTTCATCTTCACTTTCATCAATATTATCAGTTTCAATAATTTCATTCTCTCTAACCCTAGCAAGTTGTTCATCAAGAAATTCATCAAGCATAGAAGTAGTTTCATCATAAGTATCATGCAAAGCAGAAGTGGCATCATCAATAACATGCGACATATCAGAATCAATAGCAGGAGTAGGTGTCACAAGTTTACTCATAACAGAAGGTGAATCAAGTGCGGAGCTAGATGGTAGATTTTTACCTCCCCTCGTAGTTGAGGGATAAATCTTGGTTTTTTGTCTTTCAAGTTCCTCATAGTGATCAGCAGATATAAATCCCAAGTGACTCAAAGAATAGAGTTATGCTCCCCGACAACAGCACCAGAAAATAGTCTTGATAACCCACAAGTATAGGTGATCGCAACAGTTTTCGAGGGTAGAGTATTCAGCCCAAATTTATTGATTCGACACAAGGGGAGCCAAAGAATATTCTCAAGTATTAGCAGTTCAGTTGTCAATTCAACCACACCTGAAAGACTTAATATCTGCAACAAAGTATTTAGTAGCAAAGTAGTATGGAAGTAACAGTAACGGTGGAAAAAGTAACAATAGCAGTTTTTGTAGTAATTGTAACAGTGGCAATGGGAAAGTAACTAAGCAAAGATCAATATGTGAAAAGCTCGTAGGCAATGGATCAATGATGGATAATTATGTCGGATGCGATTCCTCATGCAACAGTTATAACATAGGGTGACACAGAACTAGCTCTAGTTCATCAATATAATGTAGGCATGTATTCAGAATATAGTCGTACGTGCTTATGGAAAAGAACTTGCATGACATCTTTTGTCCTACCCTCCCGTGGCAGCGGGGTCCTATTGGAAACTAAGGGATATTAAGGCCTCCTTTTAATAGAGTACCGGACCAAAGCATTAACACTTAGTGAATACATGAACTCCTCAAACTACGGTCATCACCGGGAGTGGTCCCGATTATTGTCACTTCGGGGTTGCCGGATCATAACACATAGTAGTTGACTATTGACTTTCAAGATAGGATCAAGAACTCACATATATTCATGAAAACATAATAGGTTCAGATCTGAATTCATGGCACTCGGGCCCTAGTGACAAGCATTAAGCATAGCAAAGTCATAGCAACATCAATCTCAGAACATAATGGATACTAGGGATCAAACCCTAACAAAACAAACTTGATTACATGATAAATCTCATCCAACCCATCACCGTCCAGCAAGCCTACGATGGAATTACTCACGCACGGCGGTGAGCATCATCAAATTGGTGATGGAGGATGGTTGATGATGACGATGGCGATGGATTCCTCTCTCCGGAGCCCCGAACGGACTCCAGATCAGCCCTCCCGAGAGAGATTAGGGCTTGGCGGCGGCTTAGTATCGTAAAACGCGATGAATCCTTCTCTCTGATTTTTTTTCTCCCCAAAATTGCATATATGGAGTTGGAGTTGAGGTCGGTGGAGTCTCAGGGGGACCACGAGGCAGGGGGCGCGCCCTGCACCCTCGTGGACAGGGTGTGGGCCCCCTGATGCTGATTCTTTCGCCAGTATTTTTTATTTATTCCAAAAATATTCTCCGTGAAGTTTCAGGTCATTCCGAGAACTTTTATTTCTGCACAAAAATAACACCATGGCAATTCTGCTGAAAACAACATTAGTCCGGGTTAGTTCCATTCAAATCATGCAAGTTAGAGTCCAAAACAAGGGCAAAAGTGTTTGGAAAAGTAGATACGTTGGAGAGATATCAATCACAAGGTGGATGGTCGGTCCATGAAGGACATCGTCTTCGCCCTCAACGAGCAAATCAATTTTCTGCAAAGCCAAGTCTATGATCTCCAAACTATAGTCTTTGAATATGAGGCGAGATTTAAAGGTATGAGTTTAGCTGCCAGTTGCAGGACTCGTTAGACTCGCGCTTCCTCTTATGATGGTGAACTGCTGCCATGGAAGCCGGAGGATAAGCTCGCTACTACCTCATCACCACCACCATCGTCATCTCCCCCATCAAAGGAGACTTGAGCAATGGGTATGAGCACTCCCATGGCTTGTGCCAAGCTTGGGGAGGGTGCTCTGGTATCATATCACCACCACCTTCTTTGCCTTTATCTATCTTAGTTCGATCTTAAGTTATCTTTTGATTTAGTTGAATAAATTTTTTAGTTCAATCTATTTTCGAGTGTTTGCTTAGTGATCCATGTATCTATGTAACCATGTGTCACATCTATAATAAAGTTCAGTTCGAGTTTTGCTTTCTTTACTTTTATATTTCAATCAAAATAAAAGGAAATAATGAAAAAGATCATATGCTAATCTTATGGTAAGTAATGACATCACATAAAGAAAAGTACAAGTGGTAAAATTTGTTGAAATTTGACAAACATAGCATTGGTCAATTATGCAATTCATGAAAGAATTAATAAGGAAAGAGAAGATTCACATGCAAATACACTATCTTGGACATCTTTTATGATTGTGAGCCCCCATCAAAATATTATATGCTAAAATTGTTGACGTTGGACATAGAAGACAACGTAATGATTTATATTTGTTCATATTCACATAGAAGTTATATTGTCATAGACCCTTTAACATGTGGTGCTTGCCCAATATCTTTGCTAGCCAAAAATTCTGCACTAAGTAGAGATACTACTTGTTCATCTAAAAACCCAAAATCTTGTTTTGAGAGTCCACCATACCTACCCATGGATTGAGTAAGATCCTTCAAGTAAGTTGTCATCGATGCAATAAGGCAATAAAAATTGCTTCTAAATATGATGGATCATTTAGTGTAAGAGAAAATTGAGCGTTGTACGAACTTGTGATGGTAAAATAATAAAAGCGACAGACTGCATATAAAGGTTGCTATCATAAGGGGCAATATAACGTGTCGTTCTTTTTCACTAAGAGATTGAGCATACAAACCAAAAAGTGCATGACAACCTCTGCTTCCCTCTATGAAGGGCCTAGAGTCAAAGTAATCTTCCCTATTCCTTTTTATTTTCTCTTTTTGCCAGCATCATGTGGTGAGGAAAGATCTAGGCACATATATCCAGTTAGATATGAGTGAGCATGAATTATTATTGTTGACATCATCCTTGAGGTGAATACGTTGGGAGGTGAAACTATAAGCCCCTATCTTTCTATGTGTCCAGGTGAAACTTTTTGCTCATGTGTATGAGGTGAGTGTAACACCCCGGATGTAACTTGCCATATTTGTAACTCCAACTCTTGCCATTTCCGGCTATGTGTTATGATATTCCCTTCGTGGTCGGGTTTTGTTTTCCGTTTTGCATTTTGGTCATGTCATGCATCTCATATCATGTCATCATGTGCATTGCATTTGCATACGTGTTCGTCTCAGGCATCCGAGCATTTTCCCCGTTGTCCGTTTTGCAATCCGGCGCTCCCACCTCCTCCGGCGCACCCCTCTTGTTTCTTTTCATGAGCGGCTGTTAAACGTTCTCGGAATGGACCGAGGCTTGTCAAGTGGCCTTGGTATACCACCGGGAGACCACCGGTCAAGTTTCGTTCCATTTGGAGGTCGTTTGGTACTCCAACGGTTAACCGGGTGACCGCAGATGCCTTCTGTGTGTTGCAGCAAAACCCCCCCTCAAAACCAGCCCAAAACCCCTCTAAGTCACTTCCATCCTCTAGGTCGTTCGATCACGATCGTGTGGGCGAAAACCGCACCTCATTTGGAGCCTCCTAGCTCCCTCTATCTATATATTTGCACCTCCCCCCGAAAATTTCCGGATCCCCGAAAACCTAAATCGCCCCGCCGCCACCGGACGTGTCCGGCCCAAGCCGGACAGGTCGCGCCGCCGCCTCCAGCCACCCAGGCGCTGCCACGTGGCCCCCGGCCACCGCGCGCGCCCGCGGCCCGCCGGGCCCGTACGCCGCCCCCGCTGGCCCGTCTCCGCCCGCAGCCGCCGCGCGCCCCGCCCGGTCGCGCCCCGCGCCGCCGCCGTTCCCTACCGCCTCGCCGGACCCCGAGCCGGCCGACGACCTCGCCGCGCCGCCCGGCGAACTCCGCCGCCGCCGCCCTCCGCCGCGGTCGCCGCCCGCGGCCCGCCGAGCTCCGCCGCCGCCCGCTCGTCGCCTCCTCCGCCTTCTTCCTCCCCCTCCGTCCGGCGCCTCCTCCGCTCCATGCCGCCGGCCGCCTTCTCCCTCTCTGCTCCCGTCGCCGGCGAACGAGCATCGGGCCCGAGCTCGAGCAACCACGCCGATCCAGATCCAGTCAAACCCTAAGGTTGACCCCGAGACCCCCCGAAATATTTCCAAGTCATATGATTTTACAGTATGTGCACCTGTTCATTGCATCGTAACTCTCTGCATATAGCTCCGTTTCGTGCGTGTAATATATAGATTTATTCGCCTCATGATGCTCTTCATTTTGTTCCATTTCACCATGTTCATTTGAGGCCATCTTGATGCCCAAATCTCTGGTGCAAGAGTGCTAGTTGCTGTTATCTGCTGTTACTTATCAGAACTTTTGGATTTGTTATGTTTGTTGCATTTAATCTGTGCATCTTATGGGCATGAGCTCTACATGTGTTTTGTTGTATGCCATGCCATCTTCACAGAGGTGTATTCCATGTATTTTTTTGATCTCTGTGGTGACTATCACAAGCATGCAAACTAGGCTCCGTAATGTTTCTGATTTCAGAGACTTGGTAATTTCTCTAAGTCTTTGTCTGATGTTGTTTTGTTGCCATGTAAACTTAATGCTACAGAGAGAACCATGCATATTTTGGAGATGGTCAGTAAGGATGTTTTGTAGATATTGTTGAAATGGATCCAATCATGCCCTTTTTTGCAATTATAGAGTGCCATAGCATGACTCAATCTTGCTCTACTTTTGCTATAAAATATTTCTGGCAGATTGTTAACATGATATTCAATTTTGCCAAGCTTGTTGTAGTTGTTTCATCCACGCTATGTATTTGTTCTTGCCATCGTTAGCTTTATAAACATGACATTTTGCTGTAGGTATGCTTGTTTTGTCATGCATTGCTTTTTGGTGAGTGCATCAAGCTCACCAAGATGCCTTCATATTGTTGTTTCTGTCATGCTCTGTTTTCTGCTAAGTCTGAAACCTGTTAACGAAACTTGTTATGTTTACATGGTTGCCATCATATCTTCCGCTCCTTTTTGGCTTATGGTCAGTAAGGGACTTTTGTCATATGCATCTAGTAGAATACTTCCACGCCTTGTTTTGCCATGTTAAATTCCAGTAGCATGTTGATTTCGTGCTCTGAACATTGCTACCTGATGCTGTTTCAGGCATGTCCAGTAATTTCACCAAGTCTGTGAACCTGATATCTTTTGCACTTTTTCCATGCTTGTTTGAGCTTGTTATGTTGTGATGTAGCCGTAGCTCAGTGTTCATCTTTTGTCAAGAATCTCCTATAGATTGCTGCCATATGCTTTGTTGCTACGTTGGAGTGCCGTAGCATTGTTACTTGTTGCATTCTAAGTGCTATCATGCTGTTAATTGCAGATTCGTGTCATTCTTGTTTTGCTTGCCATTTGCAAACCATGCATCCGTTTCCTGTGATCTTTATGTCGATTTCGACCAAAATCATCTCATCTTTCCAGTGGCATGCTTGGTTTGCCAAGTTACCGCCTTGTTCATCATTTTCCTTCCGGAGCGCGCATATGCATCGCATATCATATCTTGCATATCATTCATGTTTTGCATCATGTTGTTTGTGCATTTTCTCGTGATTGATTGTGGTTCCGTTGCTTGTGTTCTTGTTGTGGGTAGAGCCGGGAGACGAGTTCGTGGACGAGGAACCTGTTGAGTACGCTTACGAGGATTAAGCTTTTGACAACTCTGAGAACCTTGCAGGCAAGATGACCACCCCTCGAAATCACTTCTATCTTTGCTTTGTTAGTTATTCGTTCTATTGCCATGCTGCGCTACCTACCACTTGCTATACCATGCCTCCCATATTGCCATGTCAGCCCTAACCATCCTTTCCTAGCAAACCGTTGTTTGGCTAAGTTACTGCTTTTGCTCAGCCCTTCTTATAGCGTTGCTAGTTGCAGGTGAAGTTGAAGTTGGTTCCATGTTGGAACATGGATACTGTTGGGATATCACAATATCTCTTATTATATTAATGCATCTATATATTTGGTAAAGGGTGGAAGGCTCGGCCTCATTCCAGGTGTTTTGTTCCACTCTTGCCGCCCTAATTTCCGTCATACCGGTATTATGTTCCTTGAGTTTGCGTTCCTTACGCGGTCGGGTGATTTATGGGACCCCCTTGACAGTTTGCCTTGAATAAAACTCCTCCAGCAAGGCCCAACCTTGGTTTTACCATTTGCCACCTAAGCCTTTTCCCCCGGGTTTTCGCGAGCCCGAGGGTCATCTTTATTTTAAACCCCCGGAC
Source organism: Aegilops tauschii subsp. strangulata (assembly GCF_002575655.3). Taxonomy (NCBI): domain Eukaryota; kingdom Viridiplantae; phylum Streptophyta; class Magnoliopsida; order Poales; family Poaceae; genus Aegilops; species Aegilops tauschii. The sequence continues at coordinate 287,406,073 of NC_053035.3, forward strand.
CAGTGCTCCTTCGAGTGCTGGCCCAAACTGGGCGATGTCCGGCGCCCCCTGGGCAACCAGGGTCTATGCCAACCCGACGTCTTGCCCATCCGTTGTGCCCTGAGAACGAGATATGTGCAGCTCCTATCGGGATTTGTCGACACATTCGGGTGGCTTTGCTAGTCTTGTTTTACCATTGTCGAAATGTCTTGTAAACCGGGATTCCGAGATTGATCGGGTCTTTCCGGGAGAAGGTTTATCCTTCGTTGACCGTGAGAGCTTATGATGGGCTAAGTTGGGACACCCCTGCAGGGTATTATCTTTCGAAAGCCGTGCCCGCGGTTATGAGGCAGATGAGAATTTGTCAATGTCCGGTTGTAGAGAACTTGTCACTTGACTTAATTAAAATGCATCAACCATGTGTGTAGCCGTGATGGTCTCTTCTCGGCGGAGTCCGGGAAGTGAACACGGTTGAGTTATGAATGACGTAAGTAGGCGTTCAGGATCACTTCTTGGTCATTACTAGATGACGACCGTTCAGTTGCTTCTCTTCTCGCTCTCTTTTGTGTATGTTAGCCACCATATATGCTTAGTGCCTGCTGCAGCTCCACCCCATTTCACCATCCTTTCCTATAAGCTTAAATAGTCTTGATCTCGTGGGTGTGAGATTGTTGAGTCCCCGTGACTCACAGTTTCTACCAAAACAGTTGCAGGTGCCGACGATGCCAGTGCAGATGATGGGATCGACCTCAAGTGGGAATTCGACGAGGAACGTGGTCGTTACTATGTGTCTTTTCCTGATGATCAGTAGTGGAGCCCAGTTGGGACGATCGGGGATCTAGCATTTGGGGTTATCTTATTTTCATTTGGATTTTGACCATAGTCGGTCTATGTGTGTATTTTGGATGATGTATGAATTATATTTATGTATTGCGTGAAGTCGCGATTGTAAGCCAACTCTCGTTATCCCATTCTTGTTCATTACATGGGATTGTGTGAAGATGACCCTTCTTGCGACAAAACCACAATGCGGTTATGCCTCTAAGTCGTGCCTCGACACGTGGGAGATATAGCCGCACCGTGGGCGTTACAAGTTGGTAATCAGAGCCATCCCCGACTTAGGAGCCCCCTGCTTGGTCGAATCGCTGGCGTTGTTGAGTCTAGAACAAAAATGTTTTGAGTCTTAGGATTATATATATCGGAGAGTAGGATTCTTTTTACTCCTCAGTCCCTTCGTCGCTCTGGTGAGGTCTCCTGACATAGAAGTTTTGATTCTTCTCTCCTCAAATTTCACAAAAAAAAAATTTAGGATCACGCGGGTATCTTGGAATCGTTCCGATGGCTTTGTGACGAGAACATTGTTCTTGGTGCCTCCTGACATTTAGGGGTTGTGGCAGTGTCCCGGGGAGTTGAGCTCCGAGGTGTTGTCGTCACAATTTTATCGTTGCAGTTCTGGAATACCTGAGTTTCGCCGACATCGAAATCTCTTTTATGCAGTTGTTGGTGAGATCACCTCGATGCCACCCAGTACTGGGGCAGGAGTTCGGGAGTATTGCCATAACTCGTATAACGGATGTTTTTCGAAGGTTGAGGTACATGATTTCCGAAGGTTTCTTGGTTATGTGTTGACGGATGGATACAGCTGGATCTAGGGATTGCTAGTTTGGGTGATATATTTTGTGTCCCCTGTATCTCCAACACCAGATTGCATAACCAGAAAGTTTTGGGAGTTTATAAGTGGGAATTCAAGTAGCTCTTAGGATATCTTTCCGACAGACGCATGATATGAGATTGGGGTTCGACGTCTAGTGGTCTGCCTTTCCACGGTTGGTTTTACAGTGGTCTCGTAGTGTCTTAAAGAGTCCTTGGCTATGTCGACTCGGGGACGCTTCGTATGTCATGTGCGCTGCCTTGTACATGATGGTGTTGTACGATCGAGCCCGTGTGGGCCCCACCACGAAAACTTCGGACGAAATCTCTATCATATGTTTGTTCCGGCTTATTCTGCAAGCCAATACTTTGTTTTGTTTTGAATTGTGGTATTCGAGTTGCTTCGAAGTCAAATGTTGATTCCATACCTTTTTCTAAGTGGCTTCTCAACTTATGGAAGTGTGATGATTTACTATGGAATTCATTCGTTCATCTTCGTTCGAATGTTTATTGTGAAGACTATATGTTGCAATTTCTATCCGTTGATTCTACTTGTCTATTTGTCTATCAAGATGCTAACGGATGTCACCCTCTTCAGGATGGCTCCGCCGACGCGTCAGAATCCGGATCGCAATGAAGGGAGTCAGGCGAACCCTCCGCCACCACCTCCACCTCCGGAGGCATGGCAAGCTATCATGGCAGCCACCAACGCCAATGCTCAGATGATTCTGCAACTCTTGCAAGAACGCACCCAAGGGCAAGGCAATCAAGGAAATCAAGGTCAAGGCAACAATCAGCCTCACTTCGCTACCCTCAACCAGTTTCTCGCAAATCAGCCCAAGTCTTTCAGCTACTGTGCCGAGGCCACGGATGCCGATGATTGGCTCGTGGACATCAACAAGCATTTTGAATGTAGCAATGTCAGGCCTGAGGACTATGTCAAGTTCGCTTCTTTTCAGCTCAAAGATGAAGCTGCTGATTGGTTTCAACAATACAAAGATTCCAGAGGAGGTCGTGTGATCACTTGGACTGACTTCTGTCGGGATTTCAAAGCGCACCACATTCCACAAAGTGTTGTTAAGAGCAAGCGTGAGGAGTTCCGCAATCTCAAGCAAGGCAACATGTCTATGTATCAATTCAACATCCAGTTTCAGAAACTTGCTCACTTCGGTAAACAAGACGTTCCTGATGAAAAGAGCATGATCTATCACTTCAGAGGTGGCCTTAGAGAGGATCTGGAGTTAGCTCTCGTTCTTGTTGAGCCTACTCAGTTTGATCAATTCTACAATATGGCACTGAAGCAAGAGGCTGCTCAGCTCAAGTGTGAGGCTTCTAAGAAGAGAGTCAGGGACGCAGTTCAGTCTTCTTCTTCCTCACTTGTGGCAGCTAAGCAACAGAAGTTCTGGTTGCCTCCTCCTCCTCCTCCGTTTCGTCAGCCTTACCAGCAGAAGAACAAAGGTGGTCATGGATCTTCCCACTCTTCCAACTCTGGCTATCAGAACAAGTCTCAGAATCAAGCTCCAAAGCCGAATGCTCCTTATCACCGTCCACTCTCAGAGGTGACTTGCAACAAGTGTCAGCAGAAAGGTCACTATGCTAACAAGTGCTTCAACCAAAGGCGTCTTCCGCCTTCTCCTCCTGTCAGATCTTCCAGCAATGCAGTGGTCAAGCATAATCCAAAGTCTGCAAAGGTGAACATGATGAATGCAGCTCAAGTAGAGGAATCTACTGATGTGATAATGGGTAATCTTCCTGTTAATGATATTCCTGCAAAAGTCTTGTTTGATACTGGTGCATCCATTTCTTTCATATCAAGACCTTTTGCATCCATGAACAATTTGCATACTGTTGATCTGCCTAAGCCGATAGCGGTTTCCTCTCCGGGATTATTCATGAATACCAAAATGATGGCTCCGGATGTTTCTATCAAGATGGGCAACTATAAATTTCTGTCTTCTCCAATGGTTCTTGGTGACTCGGATATTGATCTTATTCTCGGGATGGACTGGCTTTCTAAGCACAAGGCTCAACTTGATTGTGCTGCCAGGGAAATTCAATTGACACACTCTTCTGAGGATGTTATCATTTATGCCGCTCGCGATGAAACCATTCGGTTATTTTATCTCAATGAGAAGGGCGAATTGAATGCCATCTCTCAGATTCCAGTCATTTGTGAGTACCAAGATGTCTTTCCAGAAGAGCTTCCGGGTATGCCTCCTCACCGGCCAGTTGAGTTCGTTATCGATCTTGAGCCAGGCACGGACCCGTCTACAAGCGTCCATACAAGCTTGGACCCAAGGAGCTTAAGGAATTGAAGAAACAGCTCGATGAACAAGAGCGTCTGGGTTTGATCAGACCGAGTTCATCTCCATGGGGTTGTGGTGTTCTTTTTGTCCAGAAGAAGGATGGCACGGACCGACTTTGTGTCGACTACCGTCCATTGAACAAGAAGACAATCAAGAACAAGTATCCACTTCCCAACATCAATGAGCTATTCGAGCAACTCAAAGGTGCCAAAGTATTCTCCAAGCTTGACCTTCGTATGGGTTATCATCAGATTCGCATTCGTGAAGAAGATATTCCCAAGACAGCATTCAGAACAAGCTTTGGTTCTTATGAATATACTGTCATGTCTTTCGGCCTTGTCAATGCTCCTCCAACATTCTCTCGGATGATGAATTTCATCTTCAACCCCTATACCAATGAATTCGTCCTGGTGTATCTCGATGATATCTTGGTCTTCTCCAAGAATAAGAAGGACCATGCCAAACATTTGCGATTGGTGCTCGACAAGCTCAGAGAGTATCAATTCTATGCGAAGTTTTCCAAATGTGAGTTTTGTCTTGATGAAGTTCTTTACCTTGGTCACATCATCTCTGCCAAGGGCATCGCTGTTAATCCCGAGAAGGTGTCCGCAATTGTGAATTGGGAACCTCCTCAGAATGTCAAGCAGCTCCGCAATTTTCTTGGTCTTGCAAGCTATTGCCGAAGATTCGTTGAGAATTTCTCTAAGATTGCAAAGCCTCTTTCCAACCTCCTCCAGAAGCATGTGAAGTATGTCTGGTCTCCTGAGTGTGACGTTGCTTTCAACACTCTCAAAGAGAAACTAGTCACAGCTCCTGTCTTGACTCCTCCTGACGAATCCAAGCCATTTGAAGTTTTCTGTGATGCTTCTCTTCAAGGTCTCGGTGCTGTGTTAATGCAAGAGAAGAAAGTTGTGGCCTATACCTCTCGTCAGTTGAAGCCCAATGAAAAGAACTACCCCACTCACGATCTTGAGTTGGCGGCAGTTGTCCATGCATTAATAACGTGGAGACATCTCTTGTTGGGAAGAAAAGTGGACATATTCACCGATCACAAGAGTCTCAAGTATATCTTCACCCAGCCCAACCTCAATCTCAGGCAGACTCGATGGGTCGAAATGATTCAAGAGTACAATCCGAGTATTGAATATACTCAAGGCAAAGCCAATGTCATTGCAGATGCTTTGAGCAGGAAGGCTTATTGCAACAGGTTAATTCTCAAGCCATTCCAACCGGATCTTTGTGAAGCTTTCCGCAAGCTGAATCTCCAAGTTGTTCCTCAAGGCTTTCTTGCCAACCTCATAGTCTCTCCTACTTTGGAAGATCAAATTCGTGAGGCACAACTCCTGGATACCATGGTGAAGAAGGTGAAACGTGGTATCGACAAGGGTCTTTCCAAACACAAGTGCTATCGCATTGACGACAGAGACACTTTATTCTTCGAGGACCGGATTGTGGTTCCTAAAGGTGATCTAAGGAAAGTCATTATGAACGAGGCGCACAATTCTCTTCTTTCCATTCATCCTGGAAGTACGAAGATGTACCAGGACCTCAAGCAGTCATATTGGTGGACTCGAATGAAGCGAGAAATCACCCAATTCGTGAATGAATGTGATATCCGTCGAAGGGTGAAAGCAGAACACCAACGACCAGCTGGTCTCCTCCAACCTCTTGCTATCCCAGAATGGAAGTTTGATCATATCGAAATGGACTTCGTGACTGGATTTCCCAAGTCCAAGCGTGGAAATGATGCTATCTTCGTTGTCATCGACAAGCTTTCTAAAGTGGCTCATTTCCTTCCAATCAAAGAGTCTATCACAGCAGCTCAGTTGGCAGAGCTATACACCTCCAGGATTGTCTCCTTGCACGGCATTCCACAATTGATTTCTTCAGATCATGGAAGCATCTTCACTTCTAAGTTCTGGGACTCCTTCCAGAAGGCCATGGGCACAAACATTCGCTTCAGCACAGCTTTCCATCCTCAAACTAGTGGCCAAGTCGAGTGAGTCAATCAAATTCTTGAAGATATGCTCAGGGCTTGTGTCATTTCTTTTGGCATGAAATGGGAAGATTGTCTTCCATATGCCGAATTCTCCTACAACAACAGCTTCCAAGCAAGTTCGGGCAAGGCCCCATTCGAAATTCTCTATGGCAGAAAGTGTCGTACTCCTCTCAATTGGTCAGAGACTGGTGAACGCCAACTTCTTGGCAATGACTTGATCACAGAGGCTGAAGAAATGTGTAAAGTCATCCGTGAAAATCTCAAAGCCGCGCAATCGCGACAGAAGAGTTACTATGATAGTAAGCACCGTGATTTGGCTTTCGAGATCGGAGACCATGTCTACCTCCGCGTCTCTCCAGTGAAAGGCACTCGTCGTTTCGGTATCAAAGGGAAGCTTGCCCCTAGATACGTGGGTCCTTTCAAGATCATTGGCAAAAGAGGCGACCTCGCCTATCAACTTGAGCTTCCTTCCAACTTCGCGAACGTGCACGACGTGTTCCACGTGTCACAACTCCGCAAGTGCTTCAAGACGCCTGAGCGCACTATCAAGTTCGAAGAGATTGACCTCCAAGAAGATTTGTCTTATCATGAGCACCCCGTTGCTATTCTTGAAGAAACTGAGCGCAAGACTCGCAACAAGTCAATCAAATTCCTGAAAGTGAAGTGGTCGCACCATTCCGACCGAGAAGCCACCTGGGAACGCGAGGACCACCTCCGTTCCAAATATCCGGAGTTCTTTCAGCCCTAGATCTCGGGACGAGATCCTCTCGTAGTGGTGGAGTGTTGTAACACCCCGGATGTAACTTGCCATATTTGTAACTCCAACTGTTGAGGATATAGACCATAGAGTCACCCGCCAGGAGGGGCCAGGTTACTCTAATGGTCATTACCAGAAGCCCGGGGCCAAGCTTGAAGACGATGGGCCAGAGATGGGCTTAAGACCCGGATATGGCTTAAGGCATGTAGTTACAATCATTATTATGGTAGAACTTGTAGTGTAAGGCAAGTATAGTTGAGAGTCCGAGCCGGACACTCTTATGAGCCGGCCGGGACTCTGAGAGCTGCTGGGCGCCAGCCTCCCTATATAAAGGGACGACCCGGCAGCGGTTTTGGAACAAGAACAACCTCATCGAGAGCCAGGCGCAGCGGTTTAGCTCCCTGGCGATCGTAACCCTAATCAATACCACCTCAACTGGACGTAGGCTTTTACCTTCACCGTAAGGGGCCGAACCAGTATAAACCCTCGTGTTCCTTGTCCCACATTAACCCCTTCAAGCTTCCTAGTTGCGATGGCTCCACGACTAAGTCCTAGCTCGAGGACATCTGCCGTGAAAATTCCACGACAGTTGGCGCCCACCGTGGGGCCAGCGCACGGTGGATTTGAGTTCTTGAAGGGCAGCTTCGAAGGGCTCAAGTGATACGCTGTGGGCCGGATGACCAAGAGTCGTCGCGGCAAGCTCTACATCGACGATGCAAGCTGGGGCCCCGACGCCGGCTCAATTGAGTACGGGTACCGGGTCCCCTTCGGCGGAATTCATGTTTTCATTGGCAAGATTGGTGAGCCGGGCCCTGAGCCGGATCTCTGCGCCGATCTCATCGAAACGGCTCAGCGTGCACGACCCGCCCGGGCCCGGCCTGCCTTAAGGCGCGCTTTTGTGGGATGCATCCATGGAGGGCCCTCTGATCCATCTGGGTCTGGTGATGAGGCGGCCGCCGGCTCTGACGGTGAGTCGGCCACCGATGAGTCAAACTCGTTGTATCAACTTCAAGATGGCAGGCTCATGGGCTGTTCCGATGGTGACAGTATTCCGGACCCGTTTGAGCCGCCAAGTCAGGTTGGAGTCTTTATGGCTGTTGCGCAGCCTGTTCAGAACCCCACTGCTGGAGCGGGAAACCCGGTGCCTTCTCCGGCTCAGGTGCTGATGGATCTCACGGACAAGATGACGGCCCTGCTAACCGCCATGGTTGACCCGGCAGATCAAGCTCAGCACGATGCAGAGGTGGCACAGTTAAAATTGGATCTAATGAAAGCTAAAGAGGATCTGGCAGCGGAAGGGATCAGGCTGGCTGCGGAGAGGGCGGCTCTTGATGCCCAAACTCAGCTGATCCAGGCGCAGTCCTTCCAACTCACGATGGATCAGAACGCGGCCAATGAGGTCATGAGAAGGAGGCATCAAAAGACCCAATCTCGACTCCCTCCGGTTTACGATCCACGCAACCTCTTCAACACGCCAGGTGCAGGGTCTAGTAACCCGCCAGGGGTCATAGCGCCCGGGTCTGGACCCCTTATTCAGCCACGAGTGATGGGGCCTCCCCAGGTGCCCCCTGCCCCGCCTCAGTACGTGCCAATACCCCCGGGTCATTATAATAACCCGCTGGAGAACATGGTCTCTGCGGCAGCACGACTGGCGGCTCTCCCAGTTGACGGCGACTCTCCGACGGCTATTGAAACCCGCCGGGTCAGGGAACTCCTTCAGACAGCACTCGCGCAGCAAGAGGCGTACTCCTACAGCCGGGACAGGATCCACTCGACCCCTCGTCCAGGCCAGAGCCCGAGTTACAGCCGGCACATGGTCTCAGCAACCGGCTCAAGTAACGTCTGACGCCATGACCCGCCCCCTGGCCATTGCCCGGCTCATAATGGAGCCTTTTACGCAGCAGACCAGGACAAAGCGCGGCAAGAGGCGGAGCAAGTGCCTCAATTGACGGCTTACCAGAGCCCCCCGGCTTATCCGACGACTTCCGTCGATGTGGGTATCCCTACCAGGACCGGGGGTGTCCCTTGTTTAGTGCCAGCTATCCGTAATGAACGTCTACCTAAGGACTTCAAGGGCCCTAGGAAGGTGCCTAATTACACAGCTGACTTACAACCCGCAGCCTGGATCGAGAGTTATGAGATGGCTATGGAGCTGCTGGAGATCAGTGAGGCGGCCATGGCCAAGTATTTCACCATGATGTTAGATGGGACTGCCCGCACTTGGTTGAAAGGGCTACCACCGAATTCCATTGGGTCTTGGGCTGAGCTGAAAGCCCGGTTCATCCAAAACTTCAAAGATACCTGTAGGCAGTCTATGTCAATTGTGGATTTGACTAACTGTAAGCAGCAGGAGGGTGAGTCTACGATACATTGGGTTCGCTGGGTTAAGGAGATCATACACTCGTCAGACAAGATGGATGCCGGCTCAGCGGTTTTAATGCTGGAGCAGAATTGTCGTTTTGTGCCCCTGAAGATGAAACTCGGGCGGCTTAAGCGCGACTGCAGTGATATGGGTACACTAATGGCAGCTCTTGTCAAGTACGCCGATTCTGATGGTACCAAGGATCCCCCTTCAGATGATGAAAGGACAGGGAAGGGAAAGAAGAACGGGAATGGCAAGGGTCCTCAGTTTAACCCGGGGAACCAAGGAGGCAAGCGCAAGGCCGATGGCAGCCTAGAGTTTGTAGCCAACGCCAGCTCACAAGGTAATAACCAGCGACGCAAGGGGAGGCCCCCTCCCCGAGGCGGCGGGTCAGGTCCGACGCTGGAGCAGTTGTTGAATGAACCTTGTCCAAGGCACGGCTCTAGAGAGAAGCCAGCGACTCATCTGTGGAAGGATTGTGCGATCATGAAGGCCTTTAAGAATTACAATGGCCCGGGCGGCGGCTCAGGCGCCGGCGGCTTTCATGGCCCAGGCGGCGGCTCAAATTCCGGTCCTCAGAACGGTCAAGGGGGCTTTAACCAGCAGTCTGGCCAGGGTCATCAACAGCAGCAGGGGGGTTATCAGACCAATCCAAAGTAGCTTAGCGGTGGACAGTATCATGTGTTTACCACCAGTCTGTATAAGCGAGATCAGAAGCTTCATAAGAGAGCAGTGAATGCTGTTGAGCCGGCGGTCCCACGCTATTTGCGGTGGTCTGAGCAGCCTATAGTGTGGAGTAGGGAGGATCACCCTCCCCGGGTGGATAACCTGGGCCACTTGGCCTTAGTGGTGGCTCCTCAAGTGGGAGGATATAAGTTCACAAAGGTGCTCATGGATGGAGGCAGCAGCATCAACATCCTCTATTATGAGACTTTTCGCCGTATGGGGTTGGTTGATAAGAACCTCAGCCAGTCAAACACTATCTTCCATGGTGTAGTACCTGGTAAGTCGGCTTATCCAGTCGGCAAGATCGAATTAGAAGTGGCCTTTGGTGATGAGAACAACTACAGGGTGGAGAAATTGACCTTTGAGGTGGTCAAGATAAGAAGTCCATACCATGCTATATTTGGACGGCCGGCTTACGCCAAGTTCATGGCACGGACGTGTTATGTGTACTTGCAGCTCAAGATGCCGGGTCACAATGGGACCATTACGATTCACGGCAGCCGGATGGTGGCTCTGGAGTGTGAGGAAGGCGATGCGGCTTATGCAGAATCTGTTTGTGCTACAGAGGAGTTGAAGTTTTACAAGGACAATGTTGACCCAACAGATATGACCTCTCTGAAAACGCCAACTACAGAACAAGAGCCGGCAATGAAATTTAAATCGGCTGATGAAACTAAACTTGTTGATTTTGTTCCAGGTGACTCATCTCAGCAGTTTAGCATTAGTGCGAATCTGGATCCAAAATAGGAAAGCGCGCTCATCGAGTTCATCCGTGAGAATAGGGACATCTTCGCATGGAAACCTTCTGACATGCCAGGTGTACCTAGAGAACTCGCTGAGCATACTCTCAATGTTGATCCGAAATTTAAGCCGGCCAGGCAGTTCCTTCGGCGGTTTAATGAAGAGAGGCGGAAAGCTATTGGTGAAGAGGTGGCCCGGCTCTTGGCGGCCGGGTTTATCGTTGAAGTCTTTCACTCAGAGTGGTTAGCTAACCCGGTGCTCGTACTCAAGAAGAATGGCACTTGGCGAATGTGTGTGGACTACACGGACTTAAACAAGGCGTGTCCGGCTGATCCTTTTGCCCTCCCCCGTATTGATCAAATCATTGATGCTACGGCAGGTTGTGCACATTTAAGTTTCTTGGATGCTTATTCCGATTATTATCAGATTAAGATGGCAGTTAAGGACCAGGAGAAGACGGCGTTCATCACTCCCTTTGGAGCCTTCTGCTATGTGTCTATGCCCTTTGGACTCAAGTGTGCACAGGCGACTTACCAGCGTTGTGTACAGAACTGTCTTCATAAACAGATGGGGCGCAATGTTCACGCTTATGTGGACGATATTGTGGTTAAATCCATAAAAGAGGAAACCCTGGTAGATGATTTAAGGGAAACCTTTGATAATCTCCGGGTCTATAAGATGATGCTTAACCCGGCCAAGTGTGTATTTGGTGTCCCTGCAGGCAAGCTCTTGGGGTTTTTGGTTTCTGATAGAGGCATTGAGGCTAACCCGGAGAAGATCAAGGCCATCACCTCCCTGGCTAAGCCGGCGTGTGTAAATGACGTTCAGCGTCTGGCGGGTCGCATCGCTGCTTTAAGCCAGTTTATAAGCCGTTTGGGTGAGAAGGCCATGCCATTATATCAGTTGATGAAGAAAACTGATAACTTTGTCTGGAATGATGCAGCCAATACCGCTTTTGAGAATTTGAAGAAGCAGCTGGCAGTGCCCCCAGTCCTTGCTGCTCCGGTTGATAAGGAGCCCTTATTACTGTATGTGGCGGCAAACGCACGAGCCGTCAGTGTGGCTATTGTGGTGGAGCGCAAGGAGGAGGGTAAGGAGCATCCGGTTCAGCGGCCGGTTTATTATGTCAGCGAAGTGCTCATTGAGTCCAAGCAGCGGTACCCGCATTGGCAGAAGCTTGTGTATGGTGTGTTCATGGCGAGCCGAAAACTTAAGCATTATTTCCAGGGTCATCCCATCACTGTGGTCAGTTCTGCCCCCCTTGGTGATATCATTCAAAACAGAGAGGCCACAGGGAGAATTGCTAAGTGGGCTATAGAACTTGGACCTCATGGTCTCAAATATGTGCCACGCACTGCTGTTAAATCTCAGGCCTTGGTGGATTTCATCAATGATTGGACAGAGTCACAAGTGCCCGAGCAAAAGCCGGATAACACATATTGGACTATTCACTTCGATGGGTCCAGGCAGTTGGAGGGCTCGGGGGCTGGCGTTGTATTGGCTTCCCCTAAAGGTGACAAGTTCCATTATGTGCTAACGTTGATGTTTCCTTGCACTAACAATGCGGCTGAGTACGAGGCCTTGCTCCATGGTCTTCGGATGGCTAAGGAGATGAGCTTGAGCCGGGTAAGGTGCTTCGGTGACTCAGACTTGGTGGTTCAACAAGTATCAGGCAAGTGGGACTCTAAGGACCCTCTAATGGTGGCTTATCGCCGCGAAGTTGATGCCATTGCTGGGCACTTTTAGGGCTACCAAGTAGAGCACATTGATCGCAGGAAGAACGAGGCGGCTGATGCTCTAAGCCGGCTAGGCTCTCAGCGAAAGCCGGTGCCGCCTAACACTTTCCTGGACGTCCTGTATAGCCCTTCGGTTAAGTTGCCTACGGAGGAAGACTTGGTTGTCCCAGACCCGGAGGCACGACTGGTGGCGGCTCTCCATATCATACCAGACTGGACAATGCCATATCTGGCTTACATGACCCAGGGCGAGTTGCCTGAGGATGAAACTTTGGCCAGGCAAATAACCCGGCGGGCTAAGTCAATGATTGTTATCGATGGCGAGTTGCATCATCGCAGTGTTACAGGAGCATTTCAGCGTTGTGTTTCCCCTGAGGAAGGTCAAGAGATCTTGAGTGAGATCCATGAAGGGGATTGTGGCCATCACGCCGGCTCAAAGCCCCTATTGGCCAAGGCTTTTCGTCATGGTTTTTATTGGTTGACGGCTCATGCTGATGCAGAGGACTTGGTCAGTAAATGTGATGGTTGCCAGAGGTTCTCACGACGGGCTCATGTGCCGGCTCAGGAGCTGAGGATGATCCCAATCACTTGGCCCTTTGCGGTCTGGGGGCTTGATATGGTTGGGCCTTTTAAAAGGTCCAAGGATAAGAAGACCCACCTCTTGGTGGCAGTTGATAAATTCACAAAGTGGGTGGAAGCTGAGCCAGTTAGCAAGTGCGATGCAGCCACGGCAGTTCAATTTATGAAAAAGGTGATTTTCCGCTTTGGCTTTCCGCACAGCATTATAACTGACAATGGCACCAATCTCTCCAAAGGCGCCATGGAAGAGTTTTGTCAACGCGAGCATATCCGACTTGATGTTTCCTCAGTGGCTCATCCTCAATCCAACGGTCAAGCTGAGAGAGCTAATCAGGAGATTCTGAAAGGTATCAAGCCCCGGCTTTTGGTCCCTTTGCAACGGACGCCGGGTTGTTGGGTGGAGGAGTTGCCCTCCGTGTTATGGAGCATCAACACTACTCCTAACAGGTCTACAGGCTTCACGCCTTTCTTCATGGTTTATGGAGCAGAAGCAGTCCTCCCAAGTGACATCCGTCATGACTCACCTCGAGTGGCGGCTTATGTTGAGGCGGATAATGAACAGGCGCGACAAGATGCTCTTGACCTGTTGGACGAACAGCGTGATGTGGCAGCAGATCGTTCAGCGATTTACCAGCAGGACCTGCGCCGTTACCATAGCCGCCGGGTTAAATCCCGGGTCTTCCAGGAAGGCGATCTCATGCTCCGGCTCATCCAGGATCAAACAGATGCACACAAGTTATCCCCGCCTTGGGAAGGGCCCTTTGTGGTCAGCAAGAACTTGCACAACGGGTCATATTACCTCATTGACATTCGGGAGCACAAAGATTCACGTAAGTCGGAGGAGGAGACTCGTCGGCCGTGGAACATAGCTCAGCTTCGGCCTTACTACACTTGAGCCACCGGCTCTCGTGGTGTACATATTTCTCTCAGCCATGTATATATTATGATAAGCAATAAAGCAGGACCTCTGTCCTTTTTTCTCCTCCAAATATGCACGTGTTGTTCTTATTGCAAGATTACATGATGACTTAAAGGAGGATCTGGTTTATGATCGTATTCGAATCTAGCCGTAAGCAGTAAGGTCACTTGGGGGCTTCCTGTTCAAACATGGGTCGTATTCGTACCAAAGAGAACATAACTGTCGATACCCATTTGATTGGCAAAGCGCCGAGCTCATTGGGAGGTTACCTTTGGTCATATATGAATCATAGTTTAACCCCTCTGAGAACCGACGTGGATCATATTCGAATCAGCGTCGTTAAACAATTCTTAAAATCACTTGGGGGCTTCCTGTTCGGACATGGGTCGTATTCGAACCAAAGAGAGCATAGCTGTCGGTACCCTCTTGATTGGCATCGCCACACCCACTGGGGGCTATATGATCGTATCCGAATCTTAGCTTAACCCCTTTGGGCCGGGTCTCTGGTCGTATTCGAACCGGAAGCCCCTAAGTTCTTCTGCTTTATCACAAGTTTACTCTGATTATGTCAAGGTGTGTACGGCCGGGTCTCACTTTGCCGGCTTAACTTTGGTTTACAGTGTTAGTTGAACGCCATGGGTGTCATTAAGACAGGTAAGTCGAAGTTAAGATACCAACCTTGTTACCCGGGTTATCTAAACCGGAAGTATGCTTACAGGCCGCTAAGTGTGTTATTACGGCTGTGTTAAGGATATAATTGAGGACCAGTCTTTTTTGATTCATATTCCGGGTTATCTATCCAAAACATCTGATTCTCAGGGCGGTAAGCCGCCTCGAGACTTGTGATTTGCCCTTCTATGCAGGATAATTAAAGGCACCTCTTTGAGGTTAAGAAAAACAAACGATTGATTATGACCCGGAGAAATATCAAAGAGACAACTTCAAAAGACTTTCGCATTCAATACGTGCACGATGGCACGGCAGAGATGAACTGTTGCACCTACTCTATTACAAAACTCATCAAAATCTCAAAGGGTGGAGCTTTGTTTGGTAAACCGCCAGCCGAGTTACGACGCTTGCTGAGTTGAAGTCTCCGGCTCGTACCTATCTTCTCCTCTGGCTGATCCCAAGACCTGGAAAGTTGATGACTTCCAGTCGATGCCGCTGAGAGCTTCGAATTGGGCTTCCTCGTCAATTAACCCGGCCGGGTCAATCTCCGGGGCGAAAGTGTGCTGACGAGCTGGCGGGATCAAGTTGAGGGCTTCATAGCGAGGGGTTGGAATCCTCTGATTCTCCGCATCGTAGCCCGGCTGGTACTTGGTCAGATCTGTGTCATTCCGGATAAGGGTGGCCACCGGGCGTACGGCCTTCACGCAAGCTGCGAAGTCCTTCTGATCAAAAGCTGAGCCGTCTTCCTTCAGGATTGGATAGCCAAGGGCGATGTCCGCCGGGTCTAACTCCGGCAGGAATGCCTTGGCCCGGCTCAGCGCGGCGATCGCTCCGGCTCTCGCGGAGGCCCGTCGCAGCTCTTGGATCCGCGGAGGCAGAACGGCGAGCCGGTGCAGGACTTCTGCCAGGTGAGTCGGCACCTCGTTGGATAGGGCCACCACAGATAAGGCACGTTGTGACCCGGTGTAGAGCTGTTCCACCAGGGTATACACGGCCTTTAGCTTGGTGACCACGCTTTGGTTGAGGTTGGCACTTCTGGGAACTGTTTAACAGAATCAGATAAGCCGGCGACAAGGATGAATCATGAGATATAAACATTCTAAACTTGATGAAAGCCGGTGAGGCGACTTACCGAAGATGGCGGCCACCATTTGGGAAACCTGGCGCTTTAGGCCGGAGAGCTCGGCGGTCTTCTCAGAGAGAGCCTTCTCCGCCTGCTCCGCCAGGGTCACCAGTGTGGCCTTCTCTTCGGCCTAGGCTTTCCGCTCAGCATCAAATTCTGTCTTCAGCTTCTCTTGAGCGGCGATGCTGGATACAAACTTGGCGTTTGCCTTCCGGGTCTCCATCTCCTGCGTCTTCAGCGGGCTCTTGAGATCCGCAAGGTCCGCCTCTAGCTTCTTGCCAACAGCCTGCATAAATTTCCGGGTTATTAATAGTCATTATATAGGTCCCAAGTGTTTTCCTGGCAAAGACACTTGGCACTTGGGGGCTAATGCATATTGAACGTATCTATCTACATACTGCCGGCTCAATTGAGTAAGCTGGAACCTAAGTCTACAACATATTCAATCATCAGTCGTCGACTTGGGGGCTATCATGGCAAAGGTAACTATGCAGTAAGAGGACAGCAGAATGATACCTCAGATTTTTGCTGGATCTGGTTTACCATGGCGACCTCTGCGTCCCGGCTCTTGTGCACTTGGCTGATGTAGCCAGAGACGAGCTCTCCAATGCTCAAGTTGGTGTAGTCGGAGAGGTCCAGGTTCACCCGGTGGGGCTGCAGCAACTCCCCCTTAGCGGAGCACTTGGCCAGCACGGTAGGTCTCCCCGGCTCAACGAACTCCGTCCGGGTGATTACCACGTCCGGGTCGTCTGCTAGTGGAGCTGAGCTGGAGGCCTCCGGGTTAACAGAAGCTTCGGTCGTTGCCTTGGTAGTCGGGGCAGTGGCCTCAGGTGCCGTTTCCATTGGAGTGGTGGCTTCGGGGGCAGAGGCAGCTGGCGGTTCTTGAGTCGTCACCTCCGGTTCAGGCAAATCCGGCACTCCGGCTGACTTGGTCTTCTTCGCTCTTTTGGTGAGCTTTGCCTGGGCGCTGAAAGGACAGAAACGTTAAGCACAAAAAGAGTAAGTACAGACAAATATAATATGAGATGGTTGTCATTACCTGGGCGCGGTCTTGAAAGTCGGAAGACTCGACTGCATAGAGTCGCCCGAAGAGGGGGAGGTCTCCTGATAATTGGAGTCAGAGGAATTGAGTGGCTGACGGATAACACCCGCCAACGGATGAAAAGGGTATAAGTGGGAAAAAAACCTCAGTTCGGCGCTTCCTTGTTGCGTCGGGTAACCCGGCGGAGAGGTCGGTGTCCTTGTTGGTCC
Source organism: Aegilops tauschii subsp. strangulata (assembly GCF_002575655.3). Lineage (NCBI taxonomy): Eukaryota > Viridiplantae > Streptophyta > Magnoliopsida > Poales > Poaceae > Aegilops > Aegilops tauschii. Next base: position 287,422,870 of record NC_053035.3, read on the forward strand.
GGGTGTGACGCCAGCTTTCATGAACCTGTCGCTTCAAAATAAATTGAGGGTCTTGATAAGCTAAAGGATGTGAAAAGCTTACTTTCCGGGTTACCCTTCGGACTTTCAGCTGTGGCAAGGGCTCCGAGTCAGAGGAAAGTGACATTACCTCTTCAACCACCGGGTTACTGGCGTCGGTGTCATCCTGTCAATGAGCAAGTATTGATAAGGCGGACAGCAACAAACAGTGAATATAGTAAGGACGTAAAAGCTTAGGGGTTACCTCTGACTCGGAGCTGTCGCTTAATTGCATCAGCTCGGAGGCAGTAGGCCTGCTCCCTTTCTTGCGAGGGGCGGTTTTCTTGGCGGCTTTCTTCGCCTTCCTGGCCTTCTTGGCCGCCTCATGGTCATATTTGACCCGCCAGAACTTATCATCAGCCTGAAAAATACAATGATGAATTCTTAAAACGGTTCAGATGAAGGTTATATGCAGAAGAAGATAAAAAGTTAAAGTCGGCGGCTTACTGCTCGGGCTGGGTTGGTCTTGCAGAAGGGGGCTAACCCGGTCCTGCCGCAGTCTGCCAGGCTCTCATTTAAAAGAGCCTTGGTCATCTCCTCTGCAACGTCTTCTGGAAGATCATTGCGGCGGTGTCTCTGAGGATCATCCTTTCGTCCTGTGTACTCACACATTAAGCCGGGGCGGCGGCTCAATGGGATCACCCGCCATGAGATCCAGACCCGGACCAGGTCGATTCCGTTCAGACCGTTGCCCAGGAGAGCCTTGATCTTGTTGATAGTGGGGAGCAGAGGCTGGCGCTCTGCTTGAGTCAGCTTGTCCGACAGTGGGTGAGTCGGCTCCAGACGTGTTGGCCGAAAGCCGGGCAGCGGGCTTTCATCAGCCGGGGACGTATCTTGGCAGTAGAACGAAGTCATGTTCTAGTCCTTTGGGTGGCTCGGCGGCTCTGCATAAGGGAAAAGGCAGTCCCTACGCCGCTGGATGGAGATACCACCTAACTCCAGACTTGGCCCATTGGCGCACTCATTCTGACGGTTTAAGTAAAAAAGCTCTCTGAAGAGCAGCAGACTAGGTTCTTCTCCAAGGTAAACCTCGCAGAAGACTTGAAAATTGCAGATGTTGGACACTGAGTTGGGTCCTATATCTTGAGGCCGCAAGTCGAAGAAGTTGAGCACGTCCCTAAAAAACTTTGAGTCGGGCGGTGCGAAGCCCCGGCTCATGTGATCCGCAAAAATCACTACCTCCCCATCCTTTGGTTGTGGCCTCTCTTCTGACGGGTCAGGGGCACGGTAGGACATGATGTCTTTCTTGGGCAGATATCCTGACTTAACAAAATCAGCTAGGGTCTCGTTGGTCACATTGGACCTCATCCAGTTGCAAGTAATGGGAGCTTTGGGAGGCATGGTGAAAGTTGGCAGTCTATGACAAAAAGGAAAAAACGTCCGGGTTAATTATAAGCCGGAGGAGATCTATAGTTCAAAACTAAGGTGGCGGCTTATGAAGGGGACTAATGGTATATACTCAGGTACAGTGGGTTATTTAAGCCGCAGGGGCATTTAGAATAAATTGATTATCTACGGCCTTATCACAGCTAAGCCGGAGGATTCTACGAAGCATGGTTTTCTTTAAGCCGGAAGGGTCTATGGCGCGTGGTTTCTTTAAACCGGAAATGTAAACCGCCGAAGCTCAAGGATTGCAGTTTTTTTACTAAGTACGGTAAAACAGGTTTCACACATCGCAGTAAAACTTTCGGATCAAAATGGTCGGGTGAAATGAAAAATTTCTAGACCTAGAAACAGACGAGCGGATGTTCTTGAGCTCGAACGAAGCCGTTATGCAGTGGAAAGAGACCTACTGGCATTTGAAATAAGTGCCAAACAGCCGCCGCACTAATTCTATGCAGATCTAAGATCAAACAAGGACAATAACTATGAGAACTACCGAAGCTTGCGGAGAATGGCGACGAACACGAAGAACGTGAGCACATCCTACGACAGATCTACTCTACAGGTCAAGCGGGACTTACCGGAGCTGAAAAGGTGCGGGGGTCGCCGCCGTTTGTCTGGTCCGAGTCAGGGTGATGCAGCGACCAAGGTTGACGAAGACCGGAGGCGAGGTGACGGCGGCGGAGTGCGAGCTCAGGCAGAGAGGCAGTGGCGCGAGGAGGAAGAAGGGTGGCAGAGAAGCCCGTCGGGCCGGCCTATTTATAAGGCGAGCTCGTAAAGCGGGCGCGAGAATCAAGGAGACCATGGCGTGGTTATCTCCCCCCACAACGCCTCGATTTTCGGGATGACAGTAAAAGCAAAGATCCGTTGCGGATCTGGTGGAGTAAAAAACAGGCTTAATGGAAGATGACGTCACGGCGGATTATCCGGAGTCCAGAGTTTGATGTCACGCCGGGTTATGGCCTTCACATGAATGGTAAGCCGGAGATTTTTTCTGTCGAAAGAATTGAAGATTGACATGAGCCGGCTCAAATCAATCTGGGGCCTAATGTTGAGGATATAGACCTTAGAGTCACCCGCCAGGAGGGACCGGGTTACTCTAATGGTCATTACCAGAAGCCCGGGGCCAAGCTTGAAAACGATGGGCCAGAGATGGGCTTAAGACCCGGATAAGGCTTAAGGCTTGTAGTTACAATCATTATTATGGTAGAACTTGTAGTGTAAGGCAAGTATAGTTGAGAGTCCGAGCCGGACACTCTTATGAGCCGGCCGGGACTCTGAGAGCTGCTGGGCGCCAGCCTCCCTATATAAAGGGACAACCCGGCAGCGGTTTAGGAACAAGAACAACCTCATCGAGAGCCAGGCGCAGCGGTTTAGCTCCCTGGCGATCATAACCCTAATCAATACCACCTCAACTGGACGTAGGCTTTTACCTTCACCGTAAGGGGCCGAACCAGTATAAACCCTTGTGTTCCTTGTCCCACATTAACCCCTTCAAGCTTCCTAGTTGCGATGCCTCCACGACTAAGTCCTAGCTCGAGGACATCTGCCGTGACAATTCCACGACACCAACTCTTTCCATTTCCGGCTATGTGTTATGATATTCCCTTCGTGGTCGGGTTTTGTTTTCCGTTTTGCATTTTTGTCATGTCATGCATCTCATATCATGTCATCATGTGCATTGCATTTGCATACGTGTTCGTCTCAGGCATCCGAGCATTTTCCCCGTTGTCCGTTTTGCAATCCGGCGCTCCCACCTCCTCCGGTGCAACCCTCTTGTTTCTTTTCATGAGCGGGTGTTAAACGTTCTTGGAATGGACCGAGGCTTGTCAATTGGCCTTGGTATACCACCGGGAGACCACCGGTCAAGTTCCGTTCCATTTGGAGGTCGTTTGGTACTCCAACGGTTAACCGGGTAACCGCAGATGCCTTCTGTGTGTTGCAGCAAAACCCCCCTCAAAACCAGCCCAAAACCCTCTAAGTCACTTCCATGCTCTAGGTCATTCGATCACGATCGTGTGGGCGAAAACCGCACCTCATTTGGAGCCTCCTAGCTCCCTCTACCTATATATTTGCACCTCCCCCCGAAAATTTCCGGATCCCCGAAACCCTAAATCGCCCCGCCGCCACCGGACGTGTCCGGCCCGAGCCGGACAGGTCGCGCCGCCGCCTCCAGCCACCCAGGCGCTGCCACGTGGCACCCGGCCACCGCGCGCGCCCGCGGCCCGCCGGGCCCGTACGCCGCCCCCGCCGGCCCGTCTCCGCCCGCCGCCGCCGCGCGCCCCGCCCGGTCGCGCCCCGCGCCGCCGCCGTTCCCCGCCGCCTCGCCGGACCCCGAGCCGGCCGGCGACCTCGCCGCGCCGCCCGGCGAACTCGCCGCGCCGCCCTCCGCCGCGGTCGCCGCCCGCGGCCCGCCGAGCTCCGCCGCCGCCCGCTCGTCGCCTCCTCCGCCTTCTTCCTCCCCCTCCGTCCGGCGCCTCCTCCTCTCCACGTCGCCGGCCGACGTCTCCCTCTCTGCTCCCGTCGCCGGCGAACGAGCATTGGGCCCGAGCTCGAGCAACCACGCCGATCCAGATCCAGTCAAACCCTAAGGTTGACCCCGAGACCCCCCCCCCCCCCCCCCCGAAATATTTCCAAGTCATATGATTTTACAGTATGTGCACCTGTTCATTGCATCGTAACTCTCTGCATATAGCTTCGTTTCACGCGTGTAATATATCGATTTGTTCGCTCATGATGCTCTTCATTTTGTTCCATTTCACCATGTTCGTTTGAGGCCATCTTGATGCCCAAATCTCTGGTGCAAGAGTGCTAATTGCTGTTATCTGCTGTTACTTATCAGAACTTGTGGATTTGTTATTTTTGTTGCATTTAATCTGTGCACCTTATGGGTATGATCTCTACATGTGTTTTGTTGTATGCCATGCCATCTTCACAGAGGTGTATGCCATGTATTTTAGTGATCTCTGTGGTGACTAGCACAAGCATGCAAACTAGGCTCCGTAATGTTTCTTATTCAGAGACTTAGTAATTTCTCCAAGTCTTTGTCTGATGTTGTTTTGTTGCCATGTAAACTTGATGCTACAGAGAGAACCATGCATATTTTGGAGATGGTCAGTAAGGATGTTTTGTAGATATTTTTGTAGTTGATCCATTCCTTCCCTTGTTTGCAATTATAGAGTGACATTGCATGACTCAATCTTGCTCTACTTTTGCTATAAAATATTTCTGGCAGATTGTTAACATGATATTCAATTTTGCCAAGCTTGTTGTAGTTGTTTCATCCATGCTATGTATTTGTTCTTGCCATGGTTAGCTTCATAAACATTCCATCTTGCTGTAGGAATGCTTGTTTTGTCATCAATTGCTTGTTGTTGAGTGAATCAAGCTCACCAATATGCCTTCATAATACTGTTTCTGCCATGCTCTGTTTTCTGCCAAGTCTGAAACCTGTTAACGGAACTTGTTATGTTTACATGGTTACCATCATATCTTCTTGTCCTCTTTGGCTTATGGTTAGTAAGGGACTTTTGTAATATGCATCTAGTAGAATACTTCCATGCCTTATTTTGCCATGTTAAGTTCCTGTAGCATGTTCATTTCATGCTCTGAACATTGCTACCTGATGCTGTTTTAGGCATGTCCAGTAATTTCACCAAGTCTGTGAACCTGATATCTTTTGCACTTTTGCCATGCTTGTTTGAGCCTGTTATTTTGTGATCTAGCCATAGCTTAGTGTTCATCTTTTGTCAAGCATCTCTTTTAGATGGCTGCCGTGTGATTTGTTGCTACGTTGGAGTGTTGTAGTATTGTTACTTGTTGCATTCTAAGTGCTATCATGTTGTTAATTGCAGATTCCTGTCATTCTTGTTTTGCTTGCCATTTGCAAACCGTGCATCCGTTTCCGGTGATCTTTATGTCGATTTCGACCGAAATCATCTCATCTTTCCAGTGGCATGCTTGGTTTGCCAAGTTACTGCCTTGTTCATCATTTTCCTTCCGGAGCACGCATATGCATCGCATATCATATCTTGCATATCATTCATCTTTTGCATCATGTTGTTTGTGCATTTTCTCGTGATTGATTGTGGTTCTGTTGCTTGTGTTCTTGTTGTGGGTATAGCTGGGAGACGATTTCATGGACGAGGAACCTGTTGAGTACGCTTACGAGGATCAAGCTTTCGACAACTCTGAGAACCTTGCAGGCAAGATGACCACCCCTCGAAATCACTTCTATCTTTGCTTTGCTAGTTATTCGTTCTATTACCATGCTACGCTACCTACCACTTGCTATACCATGCCTCCCATATTTCCATGTCAGCCCCTAACCATCCTTTCCTAGCAAACCATTGTTTGGCTAAGTTACTGCTTTTGCTCAGCCCTTCTTATAGCGTTGCTAGTTGCAGGTGAAGTTGAAGTTGGTTCCATGTTGGAACATGGATATTGTTGGGATATCACAATATCTCTGATTATATTAATGCATCTATATATTTCGTAAAGGGTGGAAGGCTCGGCCTCGTGCCAGGTGTTTTGTTCCACTCTTGCCGCCCTAGTTTCCGTCATACCGGTATTATGTTCCTTGAGTTTGCGTTCCTTACGCGGTCGGGTGATTTATGGGACCCCCTTGACAGTTCGCCTTGAATAAAACTCCTCCAGCAAGGCCCAAACTTGGTTTTACCATTTGCCACCTAAGCCTTTTCCCCCGGGTTTTCGCGAGCCCGAGGGTCATCTTTATTTTAAACCCCCGGACCAGTACTCCTTCGAGTGTTGGCCCAAACTAGGCGATGTTCGGCGCCCCCTGGGCAACCAGGGTCTATGCCAACCCGACGTCTTGCCCATCCGTTGTGCCCTGAGAACGAGATATGTGCAGCTCCTATCGGTATTTGTCGGCACATTCGGGTGGCTTTGCTGGTCTTGTTTTACCATTGTCGAAATGTCTTGTAAACCGGGATTCCGAGATTGATCGGGTCTTTCCGGGAGAAGGTTTATCCTTCGTTGACCGTGAGAGCTTATGATGAGATAAGTTGGGACACCCCTGCAGGGTATTATCTTTCGAAAGCCATGCTCGCGGTTGTGAGGCAGATGGGAATTTGTTAATGTCCGGTTGTAGAGAAGTTGTCACTTGACTTAATTAAAATACATCAACTGTTGAGGATATAAACCTTAGAGTCACCCGCCAGGAGGGGCCGGGTTACTCATAATGGTCATCGTCTGAAGCCCGGTGCCAAGCCTGAAGACGGTGGGCCGAAGATGGGCTTAAGACCCGGATATGTCTTAAAGCCCATAGTTACAACCGCCATTGTGATAGAACTTGTAGTGTAAGGCAAGAATAGTTGAGAGTCCGAGCCGGCCGGGACTCTAATAGCCGCTGGGCGTCAGCCTCTCTATATAAAGGGACGACCCGACGGCGGTTTAGGGACACGAAAGATCTCGTCGAGAGCCAGGCATAGCAGTTAAGCTCCCTGGTCATCGAAACCCTAATCAATACCACCTCAACTGGACGTAGGCTTTTATCTTCACCTAAGGGGCCTAACCAGTATAACCCTCACATTCCTTGTCCCGTTAACCCCTTCAAGCTTCCTAGCTGCGATGGCTCCACGACTAAGTCCTAGCTCGAGGACATCTGCCGCGACAATTCCACGACAGTTGGCGCCCACCGTGGGGCCAGCGCATGGTGGATTTGAGTTCTTGAAGGGCAGCTTCGAAGGGCTCAAGGGATACGCTGTGGGCCGGATGACCAAGAGTCATCACGGCAAGCTCTACATCAACGATGCGAACTGGGGCCCCGACGCCGGCTCAATTGAGTACAGGTACCGGATCCCCTTCGGCGGAATTCATGTCTTCATTGGCAAGATTGGTGAGCCGGGCCCAGAGCCGGATCTCTGCGCCGATCGCATCGAGACGGCTCAGCGTGCACGACCCGCCTGGGCCCTACCTGCCTTGAAGCATGTTTTTGTGGGATGTTTCCATGGAGGGCCCTCTGATGGATCTGGACCTGGTGATGAGACGGCTGCTGGCTCTGACGGCGAGTCGTCCACAGATGAGTCAAACTCGTTGTATCAACTTCAAGATGGCAGGCTCATGGGTTGCTCCGATGGTGACAGTATTCCGGACCCGTTTGAGCCGCCAAGCCGGGTTGGAATCTTCATGGCCGGTGCACAGCCTGTTCAGAACCCTGCCGCGGGGTCAGGAAACCCGGTACCTTCACCGGCTCAGGTGCTGATGGATCTCACGGACAAGATGACGGCCCTGTTAACCGCCACGGTTGACCCGGCGGATCAAGCTCAGCATGACGCGGAGGTGGCACAGTTAAAGTTAGATCTAGTGAAAGCCAAGGAGGATCTGGCGGCGGAAGGGATCAGGATGGCTGCGGAGAGGGCGGCTCTCGATGCCCAGACTCAGTTGATTCAGGCGCAGTCCTTCCGGCTAACGATGGATCAGAACGCGCACAATGAGGTCATGAGAAGGAGGCATCAAAAGGCCCAATCTCGACTCCCTCCGGTCTACGATCCTCGAAACCTCTTCAACACGCCAGGTGCAGGGTCTAGTAACCCGCCGGGGATCATAGTGCCCGGGTCTGGGACCTCTGTTCAGCCACAAGTGATGGGGCCTCCCCGGGTGAACCCTGCCCCCCTCAGTATGTGCCAATACCATCGGGTCATTATGCTAACCCGCTGGAGAACATGGTCGCTGCAGTAGCACGACTGGCAGCTCTCCCAATTAACGGCGACTCTCCGACGGCTATTGAGACCCGCCGGGTCAGAGAACTCCTTCAGACAGCGCTGGCGCAGCAAGAGGTGTATTCTTACAGCCGGGACAGGATCCACTCAACCCCTCGTCCGGGCCGGAGCCCGAGTTATAGCTGACACATGGTCTCAGCGACTGGCTCAAGTAATGTCCGACGCCATGACCCGCCCCCTGGCCATGGGCCAGCTCATAACAGAGCCTTTCATGCAACAGACCAAGACAGAGCGCGGCAAGAGGCGGAGCAGGTGCCTTAGTTGACGGCTTACCAAACACCCCGGCTTATCCGACGACTTCCGTTGACGTGGGTATCCCTACGAGGACTGGAGGTGTCCCTTGTTTAGTGCCGGCTCTCCGCAATGAACGTCTACCCAAGGACTTCAAGGGACCTAGGAAGGTGCCTAATTACACGGCAGATTTACAACCCGGAGCCTGGATCGAGAGTTACGAGATGGCCATGGAGTTGCTGGAGGTCAGTGAAGCAGCGATGGCCAAGTACTTCACCATGATGCTGGATGGGACTGCCCGCAATTGGTTGAAAGGGCTACCACCGAATTCCATCGGGTCTTGGGCTGAGCTGAAGGCCCGGTTCATACAAAACTTCAAAGACACATGTAGGCAGTCTATGTCAATTATAGATTTGAATAACTGTAAGCAGCAGGAGGGTGAGTCTACGACACATTGGGTTCGCCGGGTTAAAGAGATAATACATTCATCTGATAAGATGGATGCCGGCTCTGCAGTCTTAATGTTAGAGCAGAATTGTCGTTTCCTGCCCCTGAAGATGAAACTCGGGCGGCTTAAGCGCGACTGCAATGATATGGGTACGCTGATGGCGGCTCTCGTCAAGTACGCCGATTCTGATAGTACCAAGGACCCCGCTTCAGATGATGAAAGGACAGGGAAGGGAAAGAAGAACGGCAATGGCAAGGGTCCCCAGCATAACCCGGGGAACCAAGGAGGTGGCAAGTGTAAGGCTGACGGCAGCCTAGAGTTCGTGGCCAACGCCAGCTCACAGGGTAATAACCATCGACGCAAGGGGAGGCCACCTCCCCGAGCCGGCGGGCCTGGCCCGACGCTAGAGCAGCTGTTGAATGAGCCTTGTCCAAGGCATGGCTCTAGGGAGAAGCCAGCTACTCATCTATGGAAGGATTGCGCAATCATGAAGGCCTTCAAAAATTCCAATGCCTTTAATGGCAACAATGGCCCGGGCGGCAGCTCAGGCGCTGGCGGTTTTCATGGCCCGGGCGGCGGCTCAAATTCTAATCCTCAGAACGGTCAAGGGGGCTTTAATCAGCAGTCTGGCCAGGGTCATCAACAGCAGCAGGGGGTTATCAGACCAATCCAAAGCAGCTTAACGGTGGACAGTATCACGTATTTACCACCAGCCTGTGTAAGCGAGATCAGAAGCTTCATAAGAGGGCTGTGAATGCTGTTGAGCCGGCGGTTCCACGCTATTTAAGATGGTCAGAGCAGCCTATTGTGTGGAGTAGGGAAGATCACCCTCCCCGGGTTGATAATCCGGGTCACTTGGCCTTGGTGGTGGCTCCTCAGGTGGGAGGATATAAGTTCACTAAGGTGCTCATGGATGGAGACAGCATTATGAACATCCTCTATTATGAGACTTTTCGTCGTATGGGGTTGATTGATAAGAACCTCAGCCAGTCAAACACTATTTTCCATGGTGTGGTGCCTGGTAAGTCGGCTTATCCAGTTGGCAAGATCGAGTTGGAAGTGGCCTTTGGAGATGAGTACAACTACAGGGTGGAAAAGTTGACCTTTGAGGTGGTCAAGATAAGAAGTCCGTACCATGCCATATTTGGGCGGCCGGCTTACGCCAAGTTCATGGCACGGCCGTGTTACGTGTATTTACAGCTCAAGATGCCAGGTCATAATGGGACCATTATGGTTCACGGCAGCCGGAAGGTGGCCTTGGAGTGTGAGTAAGGCGATGCAGCTTATGCAGAATCTGTTTGCGCAACAGAGGAGTTGAAATTTTACAAGGACAATGTTGACCCAACAGATATGACCTCTCTGAAAAAGCCGACTACGGAGCATACCACGCACTGCTGTTAAATCTCAAGCCTTGGTGGATTTCATCAACGATTGGACAGAGCTACAAGTGCCCGAACAAAAGCCGGATAACACATATTGGACCATTCACTTCGACGGGTCCAGGCAATTGGAGGGCTCGGGGGCTGGAGCCGTGTTGGCTTCCCCTAAAGGTGACAAGTTCCATTATGTGCTACATTTGATGTTTCCTTGCACTAACAATGCGGCTGAGTATGAGGCCTTGCTCCATGGTCTTCGGATGGCTAAGGAGATGAGTTTGAGCAGGGTAAGGTGCTTCGGCGACTCAGACTTGGTGGCTCAACAAGTATCAGGCAAGTGGGACTCCAAGGACCCTCTCATGGCGGCTTATCGCCGTGAAGTTGATGCCATTGATGGGCACTTTCAGGGTTACCAAGTAGAGCACATCGATCGCAGGAAGAACGAGGCGGCTGATGCTTTAAGCCGGCTGGGCTCTCAGCGAAAACCGGTGCCGCCTAATACTTTCCTGGACGTCTTGCATAACCCTTCTGTTAAGTTGCCTACAGAGGAAGACTTGGCTGTCCCTGCTGGAGGTATTGAGAGTAATTCAATTGTCTACCGTTTTATCATAAATGAGCCGGAAGATTTCACGGCGCGTGGTTTCTTTGAGCCGGAAATGTAAGCCGCCATAGCTCAGCAGAGGCAGTTTTTTACTAAGTGTGGTGAAAACAAGTTTCACAGATCGCAGTGAAAATTTTGGATCAAAATGGTCGACTAAAAGGACAAGTTTCTAGACCTAAAGCAGACGCAGAAGAAGTTTGCGGGTTCGAACGGAGCCTCTATGCAGTAAAAGGAGATCTATGAACATTGGAAACGGGCGTGAAACAACTACCGCAGTAGTTCTATACAGTCTAAGATCAAGAAAGGTGGTAAAAATCAAATCTACCGAGAACTCGCGAACAACAGTGAAGAACACGGGAAGAACAGCAGGAGCTTAATGTGGATCTACTCTATGGAGTGGCGATGGCTTACGGGTGCTGGTGAGTCACGGAGGTCGCCGCCGTTTTCTCTGGACACAACAGGTTGATGCAGCGGCCGGAGTTGGTGAGGATGAGGAGACCCGCGGCGGCGGCGGCGGCGATGGAGCTCGAGTGGGAGAACAGTGGCGAGAGGAGGAAGACGAGTGGCTGGAGGCTCAACGGGCCGGGCTATTTATAAGGTGAGGCTCATAAGTGGGCGCGAGAAACGTGGAGGCCACGGTGCGGTTATCTCACCATAAAAATGCCTCGATTTTCGGGACGGCAGTTAAAGATAAAGATCCGTTGCGGATATGGTGGAGTAAAAAATGGACTTAATGGAAGATGATGTCACGACGGGTTATAGCCTTCACACAATTGTAAGCCGGAGATTTTCTGTCGAAAGGATTGAAGATTGACATGAGCCGGCTCAAATCAATCTGGGGCCTAATGTTGAGGATATAAAGCTTAGAGTCACCCGCCAGGAGGGGCCGGGTTACTCATAATGGTCATCGTCTGAAGCCCGGTGCCAAGCCTGAAGACGGCGGGCCGAAGATGGGCTTAAGACCCGGACATGGCTTAAAGCCCGTAGTTACAACCGCCATTGTGATAGAACTTGTAGTGTAAGGCAAGAATAGTTAAGAGTCCGAGCCGGACACTCTTATGAGCGGGCCGGGACTCTGATAGCCGCTGGGCGTCAGCCTCTCTATATAAAGGGACGACCCAGCGGCGGTTTAGGGACAGGAAAGATCTCGTCGAGTGCCAGGCATAGCAGTTAAGCTCCCTGGTCATCGAAACCCTAATCAATACCACCTCAACTGGACGTAGGCTTTTACCTTCACTGTAAGGGGCCGAACCAGCATAACCCTCGCGTTCCTTGTCCCGTTAACCCCTTCAAGCTTCCTAGCTGCGATGGCTCCACGACTAAGTCCTAGCTCGAGGACATCTGCCGTGACAATTCCACGACATCAACCGTGTGTGTAGCCGTGATGGTCTCTTCTCGGCGGAGTCCGGGAAGTGAACACGGTTTGATTTATGAATGACGTAAGTAGGCGTTCAGGATCACTTCTTGGTCATTACTAGATGATGACCGTTCCGTTGTTTCTCTTCTCGCTCTCTTTTGCGTATGTTAGCCACCATATATGCTTAGTGCCTGCTGCAGCTCCACCCCATTTCACCATCCTTTCCTATAAGCTTAAATAGTCTTGATCTCGCGGGTGTGAGATTGCTGAGTCCCCGTGACTCACAGTTTCTACCAAAACAGTTGCAGGTGCCGACGATGCCAGTGCAGATGATGGGATCGACCTCAAGTGGGAGTTCGACGAGGAACGTGGTCGTTACTATGTGTCTTTTCCTGATGATCAGTAGTGGAGCCCAGTTGGACGATCGGGGATCTAGCATTTGGGGTTATCTTATTTTCATTTGGATTTTCACCGTAGTCGGTCTATGTGTGTATTTTGGATGATGTATGTATTATATTTATGTATTGTGTGAAGTGGCGATTGTACGCCAACTCTCGTTATCCCATTCTTGTTCATTACATGGGATTGTGTGAAGATGACCCTTCTTGCGACAAAACCACAATGCGGTTATGCCTCTAAGTCACGCCTCGACACGTGGGAGATATAGCCGCATCATGGGCGTTAAAGTGAGTGTTAGCAATCATAGAAGATTATATGATAGTTGAGTATGTGGACTTGCCAAAACGCTCCGATAGGAGACCCTTCGTGAAAAGATGATGAATTGTAGTTGCAAAGTTGACTGAGAACATAGTTTGTTGGTTTTCAACAGAGTTTATGCTTTTACTTCGATGTTGTGATGAATTATTACTTGTTCATGAGAAGTTCTATGACAAAGTTTGTTGCTGTTATAATAATAAGCATGATGCTTCTATGTTCGTATTTTGTTTTTATCGACACCTATCTCTCTCTAAGCATGTGGGCATGTTTCTCAATATCAGTTTTTCGCTTGAGGACAAGCAAGGTCTAAGCTTGGGGGAGTTGATACGTCCATTTTGCATCATGGTTTCTTACTTTTATTTACAATGTTTTTATGCATAATAATTCTTTATGGAGTAATTCTGTAACGCCCACGATGCGGCTATATCTCCCACGTGTCGAGGCACGACTTAGAGGCATAACCGCATTGTGGTATTGTCGCAAGAAGGGTTATCTTCACACAATCCCATGTAATGAACAAGAATGGGATAACGAGAGTTGGCTTACAATCGCCACTTCACACAATACATAAATTAATTCATACATCATCCAAAATCCACACATAGACCGACTACGGTCAAATCGAAATGAAAATAAGATAACCCCAAATACTAGATCCCCGATCGTCCCAACTGGGCTCCACTACTGATCATCAGGAAAAGAAACATAGTAACAACCACGTTCCTCGTCGAACTCCCACTTGAGCTCGGTTGCGTCATCTACACTGGCATTGTCGGCAGCTGCAACTGTTTTGATAGAATCTGTGAGTCACGAGGACTCAGCAATCTCACACCCGCGAGATCAAGACTATTTAAGCTTATAGGAAAGGATGGTGTAATGAGGTGGAACTGCAGCAAGCACTAAGCATATATGGTGGCTAACATACGCAAATGAGAGCGAGAAGAGAAGCAACGCAACGGTCGCTGTCGTGGAATTGTCACGGCAGATGTCCTCGTTCAAGGACTTAGTCGTGGAGCCATCGCCGCTAGCAAGCTTAAAGGGGTTAAACGGGACAAGGAACACGAGGGTTATACTGGTTCGGCCCCTTACGGTGAAGGTAAAAGCCTACGTCCAGTTGAGGTGGTATTACTTGGGGTTTCGATGACCAGGGAGCTTAATCGCTATGCCCGGCTCTCGATCTGTTGTTTCTCGTCCTGAACCGCCGCCGGGTCGTCCCTTTATATAGAGAGGTTGACGCCCCACGGCTCTCAGAGTCCCGGCCAGCTTATAACAGTATCCGGCTCGGACTCTTAACTACTCTTGCCTTACATTACAAGACTTACCATAACGGCGGGTTATCACTACGGGCCTTAAGCCGCCTCCGGGTCTTAAGCCCATTATTGATCCGCCATCCTCAAGCTTGGTATTGGCCTTCACGTGATGATCATTATGAGTAACCCGGCCCCTCCTGGGCGGGTGACTCTAATGGTTATATCCTCAACATTAGGCCCCAGATTGATTTGAACCGGTTCATGTCAATCTTCAATACCTTTGAAAGAAAATCTTCCGGCTTCTGCTTGTGCGAAAGTTATAACCCGCCGTGACGTCATCTTCTGGATTCTTGGTAACCCGCCGTGATGTCGTCTTCCATTAAATTCATTTTTTTATTCTGTCATATCCCAACGGATCTTATCTTTAATGACCATCCCGAAAATCGAGGCGCTTCTGTGGTGAGATAATCACGTCCTGGCCTCCTCGTTTCTCGCGCCCACTTATCAGTCACCCTTATAAATAGGCCCGGCCCATAAGCCTTCATTCACTCCTCTCTTCCATCGTCTTCCTCCTCTGACGCCCGAGAGCTCGAGCTCCGCCGCCGCCGCCGCGCCCCTTGTCTTCCTCAACCTTGGCCGCTGCATCACCCTGAACTGGTCCAGAGAAACGGCGGCAACCTCCGCATCTCATCAGCGTCGGTAAGTCCTTGCACCTTCCTACAGTAGATCCGCATTAGGGTTCTGTCGTTCTTCCCCTGTTCTTCGCTGTTCATCTCAAGTTCTTCACAGTTCTGCCACCGAGGTTCCCTTTGATCTAAAAACGGTATAGACTCCCTACGGTAGTAGTTTCTCACTCATTTTTATGCTAGTAGATCCCCTTTGGCGCAAAAAGACCTCGTTCTGAGCTTATGAACTTCTCTGTATCAGCTTTCTAGGTCTAGAAAATTTTCCTTTCTAGACGATCGTTTGATCCAAAATAATTACTGCGATCTGTGAAACTTGTTTGTGCCACACTTAGTCAAAAATTGCATCTATTAGCTATGGCGGCTCATATCTTCGGCTTAAAAGAGGCCATGCGCTGTGAAATTTCCGGCTCATTTATGATAGAGTTTTAAACAACTTGAATTACTCATGATGCCCACAGCGGCTTAGATAACCCGACATAATTAGCCATATATCATTAGGCCCCTTCATAAGCCGCCATCTTGAATACTGAACTATAATCTTCCTCTGGCTTACATTTGAAACGGACCTTTCCTTTTGTCATAGGCTTTCGTCTTTCACAATGCCGCCCAAGGCTGCCAAGGCACCCATTACGTGCAACTGGATGAGATCCAATGTTACTGATGATACTTTAGATGATTTCGAGAAGATGGGTTACCTGCCTAAAAAGGAGGTCATGTCCTATCGTGCCCCTGACCCGTCCAAAGAAAGACCTCAACCAAGAGACGGAGAGGTTGTGATATTTGCTGATCACATGAGCCGGGGCTTTGCTCCTCCCGGCTCAAAATTCTTCAGAGACGTTCTGAACTTTTTCAATCTGCGACCTCAAGACATTGGACCCAATTCCGTGTCGAACATTTGTAACTTTCAAGTGTTTTGTGAGGTATACCTTGGAGAGGAACCCAGCCTGCTACTCTTTAGGGAGTTATTTTACTTGAACAGCCAGAATGAATGCGCCAACGGGCCTAGCTTGGAACTTGGCGGAATCTCCATTCAACGATGGAGAGATTGCCTCTTTCCTTATGCTGAGCCGCCAAGCCACCCAAAGGACTGGAACCAGACATGGTTCTACTGCCAAGATACTTCTCCGGCTGATGAGAAACCTCTGCCCGGCTTTCGCGCCCTGAGTCTGGAGCCAAATCACCCCCTGCCAGACAAACTATCTCAAGCTGAGCGTCAACCACTGATCCCCACCATCAACAAGATTAAGGCTCTTCTGGGAAATGGCCTTAACGGCGTTGATCTGGTCCGGGTTTGGATTGCTTGGCGGGTGATTCCCTTGAGCCGCCGCCCCGGCTTAATGTCGGGACCCCGATTCCAAGTCACACCGATCTAGCCTGTAACACCTCATATCACTTTGCGGCCTCACGCACGGTACTCCCACGGGTGTCGCCTTACCATGGCCCGGGACCGTTTGCGCCTTTTGGCTCACGTATATGACAATGTCGCTAGCATCCATATGACAGAGAACCCGGGCCGACATGGCTAGTCATGAACCCAAAGCGGCACTAACGTATGGGGACAGGCATACATGAATCAACACCGAACGTGTCGGTCAACAGCGTGCGAATCCGGGCTGTAGCACTGGGCTAACAGGACTCCGGGAACCCGGGCTGTAGCAGGCTAGGAAGGACTCCGGATGTCACCGCGTGACATTTCCCCTAAGGGACAGACACAGGAACGATATGAAACACATGCCGGCCAGTCAAGTGTCCAGAGCAGTAGTGCTGGGCTAGCAGGACTCCGGTGAACCGGGCTGTAGCGGACTACTATGGCTCAAGGAGGCACTAGACTACATTTCCCCATAAGAGAGGCTGCTAAGGATAGACAACTAGATTGTCGGATCCCATACATACCAAGCATTTCAATCATACACACAATATGCTCGATATGTGCAGATACAACATGGCATCACAACAAGACTCTACGACTCAGAGTATTTATTCATTAGGCCCCGAAGAGCCAGATATTACAAACATGGGTCTCATGACCCAACATTCAGAGCATACAAGTCAAAGCACATGCGGAAGCTTAACATGTCTGAGTACAGACATCTATAAATGAAAAAGGCTGAGAAGCCTGACTATCTACCAGATCCTGCCGAGGGCACAAGATCGTAGCTGAGGTATCAAGCTAAACGTCGAAGTCCACACAGAACTACTAGCGAGACTGACGTCTCTCTGCAAAACATAAAATAGGCAAACGTGAGTACAAATGTACCCAGCAAGACTTACATCAGAACTAGCTACATATGCATCGGTATCAACAAAGGGGGTGGTGGAGTTTGACTGCAGCAAGCCAGCTTTGACTCGGTGGCTATCCTAAACTATGACTGCAAGTAACTCTTTGAGGTGGCACACACGAGTCCACATAATCACCATACCAATACACCACTATGGATCCGCTCCCGTCTCCCTACGAGAACGCCATCCATAGCACTCACGCTTATCTTGCGTATTTTAGAGTATCCACTTTCACTTGTCTATGAACTGTTATAGGCAACCCAGAAGTCCATTTCCGCGGACACGGCTATTCGAATAGATGATGTTAACCCTGCAGGGGTGTACTTCGTCACACACGCTCTCGCCACTTACCACCATGTACACGTCGTGTACCTCGGCAACCTTCAAGCGGAAGCCTGGCGAGGGAGTCGGCCACAGCCTACCTAAACACTCAAGTCTCTAGTCCAGGTTTATCGCCTATAAAGGTTCCATCCGCAGGGAGTCCGGCCGAGGTTTCCACATACGGCCCCGAACGATGTGTGCAGGGTTCCCGAGACACCAAACGGGCGCCCGGTACACCGTGCCACGTGCCTACCGCATCACAGCCCACCCCTCCGGTCAGCGCTGTCCACGGCCTCCAGCATACTACAAACACCAGAAACTACTTGCAACTCCTGGACAGAGGACAAGGGTGATTAAGAAGCCGAGAGGGTCCATTGGTTTCGGGCCCAATGCGTGGTAGTAACTGTATCATGGATCACAAACACAGAACTTAGTTCCTGAGGACGGCTTCAATGAGACAACCCACCATGTACTCCTACATGGCCTCTCACCGCTACCTTTACCAAATCGTGTTCACACACTTAGCTCACACACAGTAGGACATGTTCATCACCATTCCAATTCATCCCCGATGAATCAGACCCGACTCAACTCTAAGCAGTAGCAGGCATGACAAACAGGCATGAATGAGTAGGCACATCAGGGCTCAAACAACTCCTACTCATGCTAGTGGGTTTCATCTATTTACTGTGGCAATGACAGGTCATGCAGAGGATAAGGGGTTCAACTACCGCAGCATGTAACAGTTGAATCGTTGTTGTCCTAATGCAGTAAAGAGAGCAGGAGCGAGAGAGTGGGATTGTATCGGAATGAACAAGGGGTTATGCTTGCCTGGCACTTCTGAAGATATTATAGTTCTTCATCGGTGTCATCGAACTCATCGTCGGAATCACGGCTATCGAGAGGGGACAATCACCGGCAAACAAGGAAGAACACAATCAATGCAATGCACAATATGATGCATGATCATGACATGGCAATATGACGTGATTTGGCCTAATGCAACTAGCAACAGAAAGGTTTGGGTTGATTTGAACTCAAGGTTCAAATTCAAATTCAAACTATGAATTCAAATAGTGCATTATCATGTTTTCACCTATACAGCAGGTATAACTTAGTTTGACATGCATGAAAATGATACAGATGGATAGATTGCATTTTTCTGATAATTTTTCATATATAAATTATTTCATTCTGAGCTACGGTTGATTTTATATGATTTTTAGAAGTTTATACTATTTTCTGGAATTTCCTGATTAAAAATAAATCCAGAAAATGTAATACTGCGTCAGCCTGACGTCATCACTGCGTCAGCGAGTCAACGGCTGGCCAGGGTCAAACCTGACCCGTGGGACCTGCCTGTCAGTCTCTCAGTGCCTAATTAAGTTTAGGTTTTAAACTAAACTAACTTTTAACAGGGGCTGGCCCCACACGTCAGTGGGTCAGGGGGGAAGTCAAACCCCGGTCAAGCAGGGTCAAACCCACCGGCGTCGTGACGCCGGCGAGGCCAGACGCGGCGGGGCACTCGGGCGCGGGCTGTGGTGCCCCGTTCGCAGCGTGGCTGGGCTCGTTCGAGAGCCCAGACCAGCGCGCGTCGGGCGGTGGCGCCAGTCGGGCCTGGGGTGGCCGGAGGCGATGGCGAGGAGCTCGACCGCGGCGGCCGGAGCCCGGGCGCACTCGGGAACGGGGCTGCGGTGGCCGTGGAGTGGCGTGCTTAGCTCCTACGGCACCTACGCGGCGCGGTGAGTACGTGGGTGTGCTCGGTTGGGAGCTATGACGACTGTGGCCACGGCGGCGAGAAGCTCGGGCGGCGGCATGGTTCGGTGCTCGTGGGGAACGGTGCTACGGCAACCAAACGGGGAGCAGGGTTAGGAGGGAAATGACCGGGTGCTCACCGCGGTCACGAAGAGGTTCTCGGCGAGCTCGGGGAGGCACGGACGGCGTCGGAATTTGGCGGCGGCGATGCACGGCTGTGCACGGAGATGACGGGTCGATGGCGAGGCGACAGGGCGTCCGGCGATGCTCGCGTTGAGGGGAAGCTTCAAGGCGTCGAGGCGGAGCTCGTGGACTCATCGGCGGGGCGAGGGGTGGCCGGTGGCCACAGCAACGGCGACGGTGGCGACGGCTCCGTTCGGTGGTACTGCGGGGAGAGAGACAGGGGAGGGGAGGAAGTGCAGCGAGTGAGGGAGAAGTGAGAGGGGGTCGGGGAGGTGCCGTGGCACTCGTGGAGGCGTCCAGAAGCGGCGGAAGCAGGAGGTGGCCTCGCGCGCGGCGACCACACGCCCGGCGTCCCTCTGGCGTCCTTCTGGCGCGAGGTGGGAGACGGTGGCGGCTCTGGTGGGCTGGGCCAGCTCCTGGGCCGTGGTGGGGCGCCAGGTATGTCCAGGTGAGGGGCCCAGTGGCCTTCTCTCTCTCTCTCTTACTTAATTGTTTCTGTTTTCTAGTTTAATTTGTTTTGTTTTGATTTAGTAAAATACTAAACCATTTTATAAAATCCTGGAAATAATTAGGGGTGCTGTCTGAATTATTCCAGTGACCCATAACAATTTCCAACATTTTTGGAGCACCTAAAATGTATATAGCATTTAAATAGCTCCAATTCAAATATGTTTGAATTAATTTCAAAGACCATAAATGCCTTGGAAAAATGTGCATGACCTCTGGTAAAGGTTTTAACCTTTTTCCATAAATAATGAACATTTTTGAAGGGCATTTTGGGTTTAATGAAAATATTTTTATTTTGAACCTAGTTGAATTCATTTGGTGCTAGGGTTTGGTCATCCCCAATTCAAATTCATTTGAATTAGACATGATGACATGAATGCTTTCATGCAACTAACTACAAGCAATTCTAGGGCTGTGACAACTCACCCCCACTAAACAAGAATCTCGTCCCGAGATTCAAGACGTGAGGTAAGAAGACAGAGGGACACAAGCTAACACCATCTTCATGATCCAATTGCTCTTCGCGAAGATGTTGATCCGTTGCTTCAATTAATGTTGACGTCTTTGCTTTCGAGATCTTCATCCAACACGATGACGATAATGGAAAAACTCTATAGAAATCGATCTCCTTAAAGATCGAGCAACTCACGATCAACTCACGGAATGCGACGTTGAGTATCTCTTGAGCTGAGACTCAACACATCCATCGAGAGAGGGATGAAGTGAAACAGAGAACGAAGATTCAAGTTGATAAACACAATTCCACGCTGAATAAGACGGTGCATGGTTTCAAAGTAGCGAGGAGATAATTGCCATGACTCCATAACGAGGCACCTTAGGGAAGGTGGCTCGTAGAAATATTCCCTGAAGTGGCAAAAAGAATTACTTTTGATATAAATATCATTGAAACTCTTTATGCCAGCCTAAGGCAATCACAATCGATCGTTCGAAAGAATTCAAAAGAATGGCACACTCAATTTGGAAAGGAAACTATGGTTATAGAACAACTCGGCAAATGGAAGGCATATTCCAGTTGATACCAAGGATATAACCGAGTGACTGAGCGTGCTTTCAAGAACTTGAGCATTTCCATATACATCAAGGTTATACCAACATCCATGTCGAGGATCCTGGCAACACATCATACTACCATGATGAACGGTGATGGAGGATGCAGGTGCAAAGGAGGATAACACCTTCTCGGATTTCACCTTAGCAAGGCCAAGGAATCAGATATCCGGATGATTGACCGAGAGACATTTAGCACTCTGCTTCTAATGTTCTCCTTGATGTTCTAGCGTAACCCATTAGATGTGGTTTGGTATCTTGAACATCAAGTAGTAGGTCGGACTTCGGGAGCGCAGGAATCCATAGGGAATAACTAGCGGAATAAATCCTAAGAAATCCTTATGGGGAGGTGGCCAACTTCCTCAATCAAGATACTACACTAATAGGCCTTCCGGCTGGATGTGTTGGCCACGACATCCACTTTACCGGTTATCGAGAGGGCAATATTATAATTCTTGGAGAATGTTCCAACCATCATGTCTGCCTGAGATTTAGATCTGGTTGGTGTCAGAATATTCCAGACTCGTCAAGTCTAGGAAGAAAAATGAAGGTTTGCAACACAAATCGACGAGATGACGTTGCGAGATTCTCAGGGGATGAACTACGATAGCAAGCTCCAAAACACAAGCTGGTTCTGCTACAAACATGTGAACACGTTGTCCCAGACAAGCATGCCCACATGGTAGTCTTACAATGAAACACTACCAAGTTCTGGTTGGGAACCATCAACGAGGATATCGAAGTTCTTTGATAAGTCCGGATTAGCTCTTATGAAGGAACTCCTTCTCCTTGAACAAATCAATCAGTGGCTTGGTGTGCTAGGGATACATATAGAATGAAGGTTGCAAGTCTCCAAACCGCGGTATACTTCGCACATATGCATGACTGACTTGGGATGATTCCAGAGGAGGCAAAACAAACTTTCTCGAATTCACGGCGGCAACTTGCATCTAATGCACATGAATTAGAGTAAGTCACTTCTTTCATCCAACATATGCTTCATGAACGGATCACGAAGATAATGCTTATAAAGTTTCCAATACTAGCTGGATGTTCAACACGAGTCATGGAGAAGGTAGCAGTGTTGCTGATGGGCTCAACAACATTTCATCCAGGTTTCCATGGAGATGGAATTCCATAATTATGTGAACAAGTGATAGCATTGGTCAGACCCAAAAGATATAATGGTGTATGCTCGAGGGATCAACCACGAGTTAGACAACATTATGAACATTGTTGGTCCTGATTTGATTTGATGAAAGCCCATACTCAAATCAAAGTCTTGATACGACAATAGGTCCAACAACTGATCACAGGGACCAATCGATGAAGATATCATCTATCTTCAACACACGCAAATATATCCCTTAACATGAACTAAGTTAGACGAGCTTTTATCTTTCAACTCTCCAAGTTGTTGTTTAGCTTGACCAACTAGCTAAGGGGTATCCAACACGGATTCTTGGAGAAGGGGTGGTTTACAAGAGACCCACTTGATCACGAACTCAACATAGCGGTCAGGTGGCAACCTGGTGACACTTCCAAGAAGATATTCGGAACATCACGAACCACCGATATGTTACTAAGCTCGAGAACGATCTTGCTTTTCAGGGCAAGACGATATGACCGAATAAGCAAGGACTGACACTATCCTAACTCATTGATTGAAGAGTGCACCGGAAATAAGGACTGGTAGCACGATCAATCTTAGGATGATGATTCAATAACTAGCACGATAGGAATGAGAGTATTGCCATTAACTACCAAGCAACGGAGTTGCTAGGAGTATAGATTTCACACATCACAGTTCACCTGTCGGCATTCCGGTCGTGACGACACGGAACTGAGGAATGAGCAATGATGGCGAGAAGTATCACTGCGTTAAGAATTCGTGAGAGATGGTGCAATTCTCATGACACTCTTGACATAAAGATGGTAACACTCCCAGGTAGAACAGAACAAAAGCTGGATTGGCATTTTGATCTGCGAGTTACAGCTACTTTGACCCAATCCTGGATATGGTTGAGGTACTAGAGTTTGTTTCTCCTAATCATTCTGAATAGAATGGCTTGACGGACCCCAAGGATAATAAGCATCGATAACACGAATGCACAATTACTCCTGACTATCAATTGATAGACGAGGGCCAGAAAATAACTAAAGAGGGACAACCCAAAGGAACATATGTTTTTCTAAGTTGTGGATGCATGGATTAGTATGTCGAACAAATTCAACATATTTCTTCCAGATAACCCATGTAGAGAAGGAAGGACTGGCAGAGTCACAATATGAATGGAGTACTCCTCAAGAGCGCCCTGGTTGTGATCTTTTGGTTAAAAGAACTTCTGCCATGAATGGTTCATGGTATTTGGAGGAACGATATACCACGGACCTCGAGGACTAATGCAAAGGTTACTAATAACCTAAAGGAACGAGCAAACACTATCAACAGGAGGTAAGTGGAGTGAATCTTGGGCTTAAACCCAGGAATAGAATGCCTACTAACTAAATGGCATCACGGGATGTTTTCGAGAATAATGGCCAGAATCATCACACTGGGGATGCAAGCATTGCTAGATTACTAAGTGGTCCTCTAAGACACCTAGGGTCATAATAATAACTCCAACATATATGTCAAGGCAACAGAGTACCTCAACTCAACGATTAGTGTGGTTAATCTGGCCCAAAGGAACATCGAGAACAGAAAGAAGGGATTTGCAAATGCATCAGATTATTTAGAAGCCTGGGATGACTCGGACAGCTTAACGGCTGTAAATGCTCAAAAGAATTGAGACATCCTGCAAAATGGTGGCGTAACTACCCAGAAGCACAATATCAAGGTTCCGAGATCAACAGTTAACATACGGAAGTAGTAGAGACTGAACTGAGGCTTGAAACCAACAATCCTATAAGTCTACGGATTCGTAACACGTGATCCTGATAGAAAGATGAGAAGGCCTAGTTCTTAATCCCCGTAGAAGAGAAGAGGATGACTCAGATCAGAAGGGCATAAGTTAAAGGAGTAAAAAGAGCCTTACGTTCCCTTCCACAATCAATTCCCTTACATAACTAAAGCATTTCTAGACTCAACTTCGACCAGTTTGGCTTGGTAATCCTACAGGCAGTCAGGCTCTGATACCAACGCTGTCGGGACCCCGATTCCAAGTCACACCGATCTAGCCTGTAACACCTCATATCACTTTGCGGCCTCACGCACGGTACTCCCACGGGTGTCGCCTTACCATGGCCCGAGACCGTTTGCGCCTTTTGGCTCACGTATATGACAATGTCGCTAGCATCCATATGACAGAGAACCCGGGCCGACATGGCTAGTCATGAACCCAAAGCGGCACTAACGTATGGGGACAGGCATACATGAATCAACACCGAACGTGTCGGTCAACAGCGTGCGAATCCGGGCTGTAGCACTGGGCTAACAGGACTCCGGGAACCCGGGCTTTAGCAGGCTAGGAAGGACTCCGGATGTCACCGCGTGACATTTCCCCTAAGGGACAGACACAGGAACGATATGAAACACATGCCGGCCAGTCAAGTGTCCAGAGCAGTAGTGCTAGGCTAGCAGGACTCCGGTGAACCGGGCTGTAGCGGACTACTATGGCTCAAGGAGGCACTAGACTACATTTCCCCATAAGAGAGGCTGCTAAGGATAGACAACTAGATTGTCGGATCCCATACATACCAAGCATTTCAATCATACACACAATATGCTCGATATGTGCAGATACAACATGGCATCACAACAAGACTCTACGACTCAGAGTATTTATTCATTAGGCCCCGAAGAGCCAGATATTACAAACATGGGTCTCATGACCCAACATTCAGAGCATACAAGTCAAAGCACATGCGGAAGCTTAACATGTCTGAGTACAGACATCTATAAATGAAAAAGGCTGAGAAGCCTGACTATCTACCAGATCCTGCCGAGGGCACAAGATCGTAGCTGAGGTATCAAGCTAAACGTCGAAGTCCACACGGAACTACTAGCGAGACTGACGTCTCTCTGCAAAACATAAAATAGGCAAACGTGAGTACAAATGTACCCAGAAAGACTTACATCAGAACTAGCTACATATGCATCGGTATCAACAAAGGGGGGTGGTGGAGTTTGACTGCAGCAAGCCAGCTTTGACTCGGTGGCTATCCTAAACTATGACTGCAAGTAACTCTTTGAGGTGGCACACACGAGTCCACATAATCACCATACCAATACACCACTATGGATCCGCTCCCGTCTCCCTACGAGAACGCCATCCATAGCACTCACGCTTATCTTGCGTATTTTAGAGTATCCACTTTCACTTGTCTATGAACTGTTATAGGCAACCCAGAAGTCCATTTCCGCGGACACGGCTATTCGAATAGATGATGTTAACCCTGCAGGGGTGTACTTCGTCACACACGCTCTCGCCACTTACCACCATGTACACGTCGTGTACCTCGGCAACCTTCAAGCGGAAGCCTGGCGAGGGAGTCGGCCACAGCCTACCTAAACACTCAAGTCTCTAGTCCAGGTTTATCGCCTATAAAGGTTCCATCCGCAGGGAGTCCGGCCGAGGTTTCCACATACGGCCCCGAACGATGTGTGCAGGGTTCCCGAGACACCAAACGGGCGCCCGGTACACCGTGCCACGTGCCTACCGCATCACAGCCCACCCCTCCGGTCAGCGCTGTCCACGGCCTCCAGCATACTACAAACACCAGAAACTACTTGCAACTCCTGGACAGAGGACAAGGGTGATTAAGAAGCCGAGAGGGTCCATTGGTTTCGGGCCCAATGCGTGGTAGTAACTGTATCATGGATCACAAACACAGAACTTAGTTCCTGAGGACGGCTTCAATGAGACAACCCACCATGTACTCCTACATGGCCTCTCACCGCTACCTTTACCAAATCGTGTTCACACACTTAGCTCACACACAGTAGGACATGTTCATCACCATTCCAATTCATCCCCGATGAATCAGACCCGACTCAACTCTAAGCAGTAGCAGGCATGACAAACAGGCATGAATGAGTAGGCACATCAGGGCTCAAACAACTCCTACTCATGCTAGTGGGTTTCATCTATTTACTGTGGCAATGACAGGTCATGCAGAGGATAAGGGGTTCAACTACCGCAGCATGTAACAGTTGAATCGTTGTTGTCCTAATGCAGTAAAGAGAGCAGGAGCGAGAGAGTGGGATTGTATCGGAATGAACAAGGGGTTATGCTTGCCTGGCACTTCTGAAGATATTATAGTTCTTCATCGGTGTCATCGAACTCATCGTCGGAATCACGGCTATCGAGAGGGGACAATCACCGGCAAACAAGGAAGAACACAATCAATGCAATGCACAATATGATGCATGATCATGACATGGCAATATGACGTGATTTGGCCTAATGCAACTAGCAACAGAAAGGTTTGGGTTGATTTGAACTCAAGGTTCAAATTCAAATTCAAACTATGAATTCAAATAGTGCATTATCATGTTTTCACCTATACAGCAGGTATAACTTAGTTTGACATGCATGAAAATGATACAGATGGATAGATTGCATTTTTCTGATAATTTTTCATATATAAATTATTTCATTCTGAGCTACGGTTGATTTTATATGATTTTTAGAAGTTTATACTATTTTCTGGAATTTCCTGATTAAAAATAAATCCAGAAAATGTAATACTGCGTCAGCCTGACGTCATCACTGCGTCAGCGAGTCAACGGCTGGCCAGGGTCAAACCTGACCCGTGGGACCTGCCTGTCAGTCTCTCAGTGCCTAATTAAGTTTAGGTTTTAAACTAAACTAACTTTTAACAGGGGCTGGCCCCACACGTCAGTGGGTCAGGGGGGAAGTCAAACCCCGGTCAAGCAGGGTCAAACCCACCGGCGTCGTGACGCCGGCGAGGCCAGACGCGGCGGGGCACTCGGGCGCGGGCTGTGGTGCCCCGTTCGCAGCGTGGCTGGGCTCGTTCGAGAGCCCAGACCAGCGCGCGTCGGGCGGTGGCGCCAGTCGGGCCTGGGGTGGCCGGAGGCGATGGCGAGGAGCTCGACCGCGGCGGCCGGAGCCCGGGCGCACTCGGGAACGGGGCTGCGGTGGCCGTGGAGTGGCGTGCTTAGCTCCTACGGCACCTACGCGGCGCGGTGAGTACGTGGGTGTGCTCGGTTGGGAGCTATGACGACTGTGGCCACGGCGGCGAGAAGCTCGGGCGGCGGCGTGGTTCGGTGCTCGTGGGGAACGGTGCTACGGCAACCAAACGGGGAGCAGGGTTAGGAGGGAAATGACCGGGTGCTCACCGCGGTCACGAAGAGGTTCTCGGCGAGCTCGGGGAGGCACGGACGGCGTCGGAATTTGGCGGCGGCGATGCACGGCTGTGCGCGGAGACGACGGGTCGATGGCGAGGCGACAGGGCGTCCGGCGATGCTCGCGTTGAGGGGAAGCTTCAAGGCGTCGACGTGGAGCTCGTGGACTCATCGGCGGGGCGAGGGGTGGCTGGTGGCCACGGCAACGGCGACGGTGGCGACGGCTCCGTTCGGTGGTGCTGCGGGGAGAGAGACAGGGGAGGGGAGGAAGTGCAGCGAGTGAGGGAGAAGTGAGAGGGGGTCGGGGAGGTGCCGTGGCACTCGTGGAGGCGTCCAGAAGCGGCGGAAGTAGGAGGTGGCCTCGCGCGCGGCGACCACATGTCCGGCGTCCCTCTGGCGTCCTTCTGGCGCGAAGTGGGAGACGGTGGCGGCTCTGGTGGGCTGGGCCAGCTCCTGGGCCGTGGTGGGGCGCCAGGTATGTCCAGGTGAGGGGCCCAGTGGCCTTCTCTCTCTCTCTTACTTAATTGTTTCTGTTTTCTAGTTTAATTTGTTTTGTTTTGATTTAGTAAAATACTAAACCATTTTATAAAATCCTGGAAATAATTAGGGGTGCTGTCTGAATTATTCCAGTGACCCATAACAATTTCCAACATTTTTGGAGCACCTAAAATGTATATAGCATTTAAATAGCTCCAATTCAAATATGTTTGAATTAATTTCAAAGACCATAAATGCCTTGGAAAAATGTGCATGACCTCTGGTAAAGGTTTTAACCTTTTTCCATAAATAATGAACATTTTTGAAGGGCATTTTGGGTTTAATGAAAATATTTTTATTTTGAACCTAGTTGAATTCATTTGGTGCTAGGGTTTGGTCATCCCCAATTCAAATTCATTTGAATTAGACATGATGACATGAATGCTTTCATGCAACTAACTACAAGCAATTCTAGGGCTGTGACACTTAATGTGTGATTACACGGGCCGGAAGGATGATCCTCTGCGGCACAGCCCCAACGACCTACCTGCGGACGTCGTTCACGACATGACCAAGTCCCTTTTGAACGAGAGCTTAGCAGACTGCGGGAGGACCGGCTTAAGCCCCTTCTGCCAAGCTAACCCCGCTCCGGCGGTAAGCTACTGATCTGAGCACTTTACTTTCCATTTTTAACAATTTTCGTTTTAACTTCAAGGAAACCTTTGTTGCATTTTTCAGGCCAATGACAAGTTCTGGAAGGTCAGGTATGACCATGAGGCTGCGAAAAAAGCCAGGAAGGCTAAAAAAGCCGCTAGGAGAACCGCTCCCCGCAAGAAGGGGAGTAAGTCTAGCGCCTCAGAGCTGCTTCAGTTGGATGTAGCTCCGAGTCAGAGGTAGCCCTTGATTCTTCAGGCTCTTCTTTTGTTTTTGTCTGTTTTTAACCACCTTATTGACACTGATTATCAGCAGGATGATACCGGAGCGAGTAACCCGGTGATTGAAGAGGTAACTATACTTTCCTCCGACCCGGAGCCCTTGCCAAGGCTGAAAGTCCGAAGAGTAACCCGTAAAGTAAGATTTTCACATCCTTTAGCTTATCAAGATCCTCAATTTCTTTTGAAGCGACAGATTCATGAGAGCCGGAGACACACCCAGACCAACAAGGATGCAGACCTCTCCTCCGGCTTACCTGAAGCATCAAGGAAGTGCCGGGCTGAGGTTATCTCCAACTTATACCCTTTTCGTCCTTTAGCGGGTGTCACTCGTCAACCACTCAATTCGTCTGATTCAAACTATCAGGAAACTTCACCTTCCTCCGGGTGCCGGCTTTCAAGACCGCACCCGGGTAATGATAATCATCTCATTTTGTGCTTATCTTGTTTATGTTTTTTGTACTAACCTTTTGACTTTCAGTGCCCAAGCCAAGCTCAGCAAGAGGGCAAAGAAAAATAAACCGGTCGAAGAGCCGGACTTAACTGAACCCAACGCCTCTGCCTCTGAGACGCCATCTGCACCAGCCCCGGAAACCGCCGCTTCAACTGAAGAACAACCCATGGCGGGTTCTGACAACCCGGAGATTCCCGGCTCAGCTCAACCGGCCGATGACCCGGATGTGGTGATTACCCGGACCGAATATGTTGAGCCGGGAAGACCCACTATGCTGGCCAGATGCTCTGCCAAAGAAGAACTGCTGGAGCACCGCAGGGCCAGACTGGAGATCACTGACTATGCTAACTTGAGCATTGGAGACATTGTTTCTGGTTACAATGGTCAAGTGCACAACAGCCGGGACTTGGAGATTGACATGGTGAAGCAGATACAGCAAAAATCTGAGGTACAACTTTCTTGCTTGCTCCATAGTCATCCTTACCATGCTAGCCCCCAAGTCTATTACTTATGATAGAATATGTTGTAGACTTAACTTCCGGCTTACCTTCATAAACCGGCAATTATAAATAGAATCTTTCAGCATACATTAGCCCCCAAGTGCCAAGTGTCTTCGCTTGCAAAGTGCTTGGGACTTTAATGTTGCATGATAATTACTCAAACTGTAACCCAGAATTTGTACAGGCTGTCTGGAAGAAATTTGAATCTGAAATCTCTGAGCTGAAGAACCGCCTGAAGACTCGGGAAACTGAGACCCGGAAGGCCAATGCCAAATTTGAGTTCAGTGTTGCTGCACAAGAAAAACTGAAGAAGAAATTTGAAACAGAAAGAAAGACTTGGGCCGAGGAGAAAACTGCCTTGCTCAGCCAGGCCGAACAAGCGGAGGCTGCTCTGACTGAGAGAACCGCCGAACTCTCCGGCTTAAAACGCCATGTGTCACAGATGGTCTCCGCAATCTTCGGTAAGCCATTCTGCAAGCTTTTAACAAGTTTACATTCTTTATGTCTTATAAGTCCCGCCATTGCCATCAGCTCACCTGACTTTGTTATACAGGTCCCAGAAGCTCCAACCTTAATCAGAATGTTCTGACCAAGCTGAAGGCTGTTTACACCTTGGTGGAGCAACTCTACACCGGGTCACAGCGTGCTTTAGCCGTTGTGGCTCTGTCCAATGAGGTTCCGACTCACCTGGCGGACGTACTCAGGCGGCTTGCCGTTCTTCCTCAGCGCTTCCAAGAGCTAAGACGGGCCTCTGCAAGAGCCGGAGCTATAGCTGCTCTGAGCCGGGCCAAGGCTTTTCTCCCGGTGCTAGACCCGGCCGACATCGCTCTCGGATACCCCGGCCTAAAGGAAGACGGGACCCCCTTCGACCAGAAAGACTTCGCCGCCTGTGTGAAAAGCGTGCGCCCGGTGGCTACCATGATTGGGAATGACACAGATCTTACCAAGTATCAGCCGGGCTATGACGCGGAGAATCAGAGGATCCCAACTCCACGCTATGAAGCAGTCAGCCTGATCCCGCCGACTCGTAAGCACACCTTCGCCCCAGAAGTTGACCCGGCCGGGTTAATTGATGATGAGGCTCAATTTGAAGCTTTGAGCGGCATTGACTAGAAATCATCAACCTTCCAGGTCATGGGAACAGCCGGAGGAGCGGAGAGGGATGAGCCGGAAGCTTCGACCCAACAAGCACCTTGATTTTTTAGGCGGCTCCTGGTTACACTTTAAAACAATGCCTCACCTTTTGGACTCGGGGAGTCTTGTAATAGAGTAGGACAAACACTTAATTTTTTCATGCCATCGTGCACGTGTTGAATGCTTAACTCCATTGAAGCTGCTTCTTTATATTCCTTCGGGTTATGTTCGACCATCTACTCTCCTTAAGTTAAAGAGCTATCTTTAATCTTCCTGCATAGAAAACAAATCACAAGTCTCTGGGCGGCTTACCGCACTGGGAGTCATATACTTTATATATAACCCGGAATATGAACCAAAGTCACCAAAGACTGGCCCTCAATTATATCCTCGATGTAACCATAATAGCATACTTACCAGCCTTCAAGCATACTTCTGGTTTATGTAACCCAAATAATGAGGTTGAGAACTCAACTCCGGTTCACCAGCATCAATAATGCTTATTGTGTGCTATCAACATTGTTAATCAAAGTTAAGCCGGCGGAGCAAGAACCGCCCTTGCACACTGTTGATATGATCAAAACAACTTGTTGCAAACCAAAAGATCAAAACTTAAGGGCTTCTGATTCGAATACGACCAGAGAACCGTCCCAAAGGTGTTAAGCTAAGATTCGAATGCGATCATATAGCCCCCAGTGGCGTTGGCGTTGCCGATCAAGAGGGTACCGACAACTATGTTCTCTTTGGTTCGAATACGACCTATGTGTGAACAGGAAGCCCCCAAATGACCTTGAGAGTTGTTTAATGACGCTGATTCGAATACGATCCACGTCGGTTCCCAAAGGGGGTTGAGCTATGATTCAAATATGATCAAGAAAAACTCCCCAATGAGCTCGGCGATTTGCCAATCAAGTGGGTATCGACAGCTATGTTCTCTTTGGTTCGAATACGACCTATGTTTGAATAGGAAGCCCCCAGGTGATCATATTGGTAACGGCCAGATTCGGATACGATCGTAAGACGGACCCACCTCCAAGTGACCATGTAATGCTGTAATGGAAATAACACATTTACCTTTGGAGGAGAAAAGGACAGAGGTCCTGCTTTATTATTTATCATAATATATACATGGCTATAGAAATATGTACATTATGAGAGCCGGTGGCTCAAGTGTAATAAGGCCGAAGCTGAGCTATGTTCCACGGCCGACGGGTCTCCTCCTCCGACTTACGTGAATCTTTGTGCTCCCGAACATCAATAAGGTAGTATGACCCGTTGTGCAAATTCTTGCTGACCACAAAGGGCCCTTCCCAAGGCGGGGATAACTTGTGTGCGTCTGTTTGATCTTGGATGAGCCGGAGCACCAGATCACCTTCCTGGAAGACCCTGGACTTAACCCGGCGGCTGTGATAACGGCGCAGGTCTTGTTGGTAAATCGTCGAACGAGCTGCTGCCACATCACGTTGTTCGTCCAATAAGTCAAGAGCATCTTGGCGCGCCCGCTCATTATCCGCCTCAACATAAGCCGCCACTCGAGGCGAGTCATGACGGATGTCGCTAGGGAGGACCGCTTCCACCCCATAAACCTTGAAAAAAGGCGTGTAACCCGTAGACCTGTTAGGAGTAGTATTGATGCTCCATAACACGGAGGGTAACTCCTCCACCCAACAACCCAGCGTCCGTTAAAAAGGGACCAAAAGCCGGGGCTTGATGCCCTTCAAGATCTCCTGATTAGCTCTCTCAGCTTGACCATTGGATTGAGGGTGAGCCACAGATGAAACATCAAGTCGAATATGCTCTCATTGACAAAACTCCTCCATGGTGCCTTTAGATAGATTGGTACCATTGTCAGTTATAATGCTGTGTGGAAAACCAAAGCAAAATATCACCCTTTTCATGAACTGAACCGCTGTGGCTGCGTCACACTTACTAACTGGCTCTGCTTCAACCCACTTTGTGAACTTGTCGACCGCCACCAAGAGGTGAGTCTTCTTATCCTTGGATGTTTTAAAAGGCCCAACCATATCAAGCCCCCAAACCGCAAACGGCCAAGTAATTGGAATCATCCTCAGCTCCTGAGCCGGCACATGAGCCCGTCGCGAGAACCTCTGGCAACCGTCACATTTACTGACCAAGTCCTCCGCATCAGCATGAGCCGTCAGCCAATAAAAACCATGACGAAAAGCCTTGGCCACAAGGGATTTTGAGCCGGCATGATGGCCATAATCCCCCTCGTGAATCTCACGTAAAATTTCTTGACCTTCCTCAGGGGAAACACAACGCTGGAAAGTTCCAGTGACATTGCGACAATGCAACTCACCATTGATAATTATCATTGACTTAGACCGCCGGGTTATTTGTCTGGCCAAAGTTTCATCCTCAAGCAATTCTCCCCGGGTCATGTAAGCCAAGTATGGTATTGTCCAGTCTGGGGTAATGTGGAGAGCCGCCACCAACTGTGCCTCCGGGTCAGGGACAGCCAAGTCTTCCTCTGTAGGAAACTTAACAGAAGGGTTATGCAAGATGTCCAAGAAAGTATTAGGCGGCACCGGCTTTCGCTGAGAGCCCAGCCGGCTTAATGCATCAGCCGCCTCGTTCTTCCTGCGATCGATGTGCTCTACTTGGTAACCCTGAAAGTGTCCAGTAATGGCATCAACTTCGCGGTGATAAGCCGCCATGAGAGGGTCCTTGGAATCCCACTTGCCCGACACTTGTTGAGCCACTAAATCTGAGTCGCCAAAGCACCTTACCCGGCTCAAGCTCATCTCCTTAGCCATCCGAAGACCATGGAGCAAGGCCTCGTACTCAGCCGCATTGTTAGTATAGGGAAACATCAACCGTAGCACATAACGAAACTTGTCACCTCGAGGGGAAGTTAATACAATTGCAGCCCCTGAGCCCTCCAATTGCCTAGACCTGTCGAAGTGAATAGTCCAGTATGTATAATCCGGTTTCTCTTCAGGCACCTGCAGCTCTGTCCAATGAAATCCACCAACGCTTGAGATTTGACAGCAGTGCGTGGCACATATTTCAGACCATGAGGCCCAAGCTCTATAGCCCACTTAGCCACTCTTCCTGTGGCTTCTCTGTTTTGGATGATATCTCCTAGAGGAGCAGAACTAACCACAGTGATAGGGTGACCCTGGAAATAATGCTTAAGCTTCTGGCTTGCCATGAACACCCCGTAAACAAGCTTCTGCCAATGTGGATACCATTGTTTGGACTCAATGAGCACTTCACTGACGTAGTAAACCGGCCGCTGAACCGGATACTCCTTACCCTCTTCCTTGCGCGCCACTACCACAGCCACACTGACGGCTCGCGTGTTAGCGGCTACATACAGTAATAAGGGCTCCTTGTCAACCGGAGCAGCAAGGACTAGGGCTCAGCCAGCTGTCTCTTCAAATCCTCAAAGGCGGCATTAGCAGCATCATTCCAGACAAAGTCATTTGTTTTCTTCATCAACTGGTACAGTGGCATGGCCTTTTCCCCCAAACGGCTTATAAACCGGCTCAAAGCAGCGATGCGGCCCGCCAGACGCTGGACGTCGTTTATGCACGCCGGCCTAGCCAGAGAGGTGATTGCCTTGATCTTTTCCGGGTTAGCTTCAATGCCCCTGTGAGAAACCAGAAAACCCAAGAGTTTGCCTGCGGGAACACCAAAAACACACTTGGCCGGGTTAAGCATCATCTTGTAAACCCGGAGATTATCAAAGGTTTCTCTAAGATCATCCACCAGGGTCTCCTTCTCCCTGGACTTAACCACGATATCATCCACATAGGCATGAACATTGCGCCCAATCTGGTTATGAAGACAATTCTGCACACAACGCTGATAAGTCGCCTGTGCACTCTTGAGTCCAAAAGGCATAGACACATAACAGAAGGCTCCAAAGGGAGTGATGAACGCCGTCTTCTCCTGGTCCTTAACTGCCATTTTAATCTGATGGTATCCAGAATAAGCATCCAAAAAACTTAAGCGCTCACAACCCGCCGTAGCATCAATGATTTGATCAATACGGGGGAGAGCGAAAGGGTCAGCCGGACAAGCCTTGTTTAAGTCCGTGTAGTCCACACACATTCGCCAGGTGTCGTTCTTCTTAAGCACGAGTACCGGGTTAGCTAACCATTCTGGATGAAAAACTTCAACAATAAACCCGGCCGCCAAGAGCCGGGCCACCTCCTCACCAATGGCTTTCCGCCTCTCCTCATTAAACCGCCGAAGGAACTGCCTGACCGGCTTAAATTTTGGATCAATATTGAGAGTGTGCTCAGCGAGTTCTCTAGGTACACCTGGCATGTCAGAAGGTTTCCATGCAAAAATGTCCGTGTTCCCACGGATGAACTCGATGAGCGCGCCTTCCTATTTCGGATCCAGATTGGCACTGATGCTAAACTGCTGAGATGAGTCACCTGGAATGAAGTCAACAAGTTTAGTCTCATCAGCTGACTTAAATTTCATTGCCGGCTCATGCTCCGTGGTCGGCTTTTTCAAACACGTCATATCTGTCGGGTCAACATTGTCCTTATAAAACTTCAACTCCTCTGTTGCACAAACAGATTCTGCATAAGCCGCGTCACCTTCCTCACACTCCAAGGCTATCTTTCTGCTGCCATGAACCGTAATGGTCCCATTGTGACCCGGCATCTTGAGTTGCAAATACACGTAACACGGCCGTGCCATGAACTTGGCGTAAGCCGGCCGCCCAAATAAAGCATGATACGGACTTCTTATCTTAACCACCTCAAAGGTTAATTTTTCCGCCCTGTAGTTGTACTCATCTCCAAAAGCCACTTCCAGCTCGATCTTACCAACTGGATACGCTGACTTACCAGGCACCACACCATGGAAAACAGTATTGGACTGGCTGAGGTTCTTATCAATCAACCCCATACGATGGAAGGTCTCGTAATAGAGGATGTTGATGTTGCTGCCTCCGTCCATGAGCACTTTAGTGAATTTATATCCCCCCACCTGAGGAGCCACCACCAGAGCCAGGTGACCCGGATTATCAACCCGGGGAGGGTGATCTTCCCTAATCCACACAATAGGCTGCTCAGACCATCTTAAATAGCATGGAACCGCCGGCTCAACAGCATTCACAACCCTTTTGTGAAGCTTCTGATCTCGTTTGCACAGACTCGTGGTAAACACATGATACTGTCCACCATTGAGCTGCTTTGGATTGGTCTGGTATCCCCCTGCTGCTGCTGCTGATGACCCTTGAACATTCTGAGAATTGGAATTTGAGCCGCCGCCCGGGCCATGAAAGCCGCCGGCGCCTGAGCCGCCGCCCGGGCCATTATTGCCATTGAAAGCATTGGAATTTTTAAAGGCCTTCATGATTGCGCAGTCCTTCCACAAATGAGTGGCCGGCTTTTCCCTAGAGCCATGCCTTGGACAAGGCTCATTCAACAACTGCTCAAGCATCGGGCCTGACCCGCCAGCGCGGGGAGGCGGTCTCCCCTTGCGCCGGTGGTTGTTACCCTGTGAACTGGCATTGGCCACAAACTCCATACTGCCATCAGCCTTACGCTTGTTACCCCCCTGGTTCGCCGGGTTATGCTGGGGGCCCTTGCCATTGCCATTCCGTTTTCCCTTCCCTGTCCTTTCATCATCCGACGCGGGATCCTTGGTACTATCAGAGTCGGCGTACTTAACCAGAGCCGCCATTAGCGTACCCATATCGTTGCAATCGCGCTTGAGCCGCCCGAGCTTCATCTTCAGGGGCGCAAAGCGACACTCTGCTCTAACATTAAGACTGCAGAGCCGGCATCCATCTTATCAGATGAATGTATTATCTCTTTGACCCGGCGAACCCAATGGGTTGTAGATTCACCCTCCTGCTGCTTACAGTTAGTCAAATCCACAATTGACATAGACTGCCTACAGGTATCTTTGAAGTTTTGGATGAACCGGGCTTTTAGTTCAGCCCAAGACCCGATAGAGTTTTGTGGCAGCCCCTTCAACCAAGTGCGGGCAGTCCCATCTAACATCATGGTGAAGTACTTGGACATTGCCGCTTCACTGACCTCCAGGAACTCCATGGCCATCTCGTAACTCTTGATCCAGGCTCCGGGTTGTAAATCATCTGTGTAATTAGGCACCTTCCTAGGCCCTTTGAAATCCTTGGGCAGACGTTCATTGCGGAGAGCTGGCACCAAACAAGGGACACTGTGTCTGCTATAACTCGGGCTCCGGCCTGGACGAGGGGTTGAATGAATCCTGTCCCGGCTATAGGAATATGACTCCTGCTGCGCCAGAGCCGTCTGAAGGAGTTCTCTGACCCGTCGGGTTTCAACCTGTAACACCCCAAAATTTTGAACTTGTTTTATTAATTAAAATTTTGCCAGGAAATTAAAATTTTTGTTTTCTGGATTTATCTTTGATTTCAGAACCCCTCTTCTCTTTAAATATTGTGGGTTTTTACCTCAAGTGGAAACTTTCCAAAAACATTATTGGACTTGTATGCCCTCTTTATAAAATCAATTCTTTATTAGTGGATTTATTTGCATAATTGTTTTTCCTGAGCTTTATACTTTTAAAATGATCTTTCATAAATTTGGAGCCACTTTTGCACTGCAACCATTTGATAAATGCTTTTAAAAATTTCACCAAAATTTGGGGATGTCATGTGAGGTTCCCACATCACTTTTATGCAAAAACATCTTTTGGTTATTGGAGATTTTGAGCTCTACATCAATTTTTCAAATCTGGTCCAGTAGGTATTTTTGCACTACAACCTATTTAAATATTCTTCTAAAAATTCTTCCAAGTGTTTGGTGATGCCAGGAGATGCATATAATTCAACTTCATGCAAAAACCCAGTGATGTTCTTTGAAAAATTTGAGTGATTCAACCTCATCTTCATTCTGGTCCAGTTTGGTGATTTGTACTGCAACCCCATTTTATTTTGCTCTAGTGCCCTTGAGCTTTTTCCTACTTATAGTCCTCCCTACCAAACCCTTAAGTCCAGGAGATTGGACCCATTGGCATATTTTTGGTGCATGCAATGATAGCCTTTAGTTTCTGCCCAAAACTGGTTTTCTCAAAAACATGCACTATCAACTTTCTGTTTTTGCCAAACTAACCTTACCACTTTCCTTAGCTCCTAAAGAGACTAGGATCTGGAGAGTTTGGCCACCCCAAGAATTGCCTAGTTGCCCATGGCATTCTGTCGAGCACCCTGTGTGCAGGAACAATTTTGGCATGTCTCCTAGTTTGCATTGTGGACCTGAGCCCCTGACCCATGCAGCATGTCCACTAACCTCCTAGCTATCCCTAACCCTGGCCTGTTAGCTACCAGCCTCACCCAAGCTCTCTAGCGCGCACTGGCATTTCGTCGAACACCTGCTGTGCGTGCTCTGGGCGCGGCCAGAGCGCGCGTTTTGCACGTGCGTGCGCTCGGGTCGACGCGTCCCGTCACTGGTCCCAGCTCGCCTACAGAGCCGTGCCATACACTCGCCCCCTCGCAGCAAACCTCCAAGCCGCACTCGCGCCCTACAGCGTCGCCGGCAGAGCTCCCTTGGCGGCACGCCAGCATCGGCAGCGGGCTCTGCCGTGGACGGCGCCGCCCAAGCCACCCGCGCGCGCCAGCTGCCCCCGGAGAATAGCCCGTGCTTATCCACATGCTCGTCGGCACGCGCTCGTCGCCGCCACGACGCCCTGCAGCTACAGCAACGGCGACTCGTCGTCGATCTTATCCACCGCCGCGGAGCCAGCCTCGAGCGCCCATTTAAGGAGACCCCGAGCTCCTCCAAGCACTCAAGCAACCTCATTCCAACCTCCTAGTACTCCCGCAGCCAGCAATCGACGGGGAAGGGTCTTCTTCCTCGTCTCCGGCCAGTTCGGTCGCCGCCACAATCCAGTGCCATACGTCGCAACCGGAGCTTCCCCCGCCCATCCAACGCCACCAAGAACTTCCCCACAGTCATGCGGAGCTGCCTAGCACCTCAGCCTCGACCAAGGACCACCAGAGCCCAAAACCCACTCTGCTCCCGAACCACCGTCCGCCGCGAAGCTCGCCGCCGGTGACTTTCTCCGTCCCCACCCGCCTAGCACCCACCGGGAGGACCGCCTCGGTCTGGCGGATCCATCCCTGCCCTCGAGGCCCCGTGGGGAGCTGCCGTTCGCCGACGGCGATCGCCGGAGCCCCGTCCCGTTCGGGCAGAGATAAAGGAGGGAGAGGACGAACGGTCAAACCTGACCAGTGGGCCCCCTGGACCCACTGTCAGTGACCCGCGCGCCCGCCCTCTCTGTTTAAGTGATAGCGCAAAATCCAGAGTACGTGTCCCCTGCTTCGAAAGCGTATTTTTCCCCGAAGTGTTTTCCTTTTTCTGATTTTATTAAAACAGAACTTTGACTGATCTTTGACTGGCTATAACTTTTAAAATAAAACTCCAAATGAGTTGATTCTTTTTCCTACCTCTCTCAAATTTCATCTAGTTTATTTTAAGATTTATTCCAAAAATATTTGGGACACTTTTTGTATTGTTTTTGAAATGTGTGTTATTTGTATATTTCTCAAAATAGGATTTTGGAGAAAAAGGAAACCTTCAAAAAGTGCACCCCCACATACATACACTTGAAGGCAAGCATTTCTGAACTCTGGCATAATATTTTTGTGTGGTGTTTTGATACGGTTACAACATCACCTTGACTTGGAGCATACGCTATTTTATGTGACGATAAAAATCATATGCATGAGTGCATAGTGGAGTTTTCTTTGCTGTAATATATGGATATGCTGGTGATGATCCTCGTAAGCTTCTCTTGCATACCAGAAGGAAGCCGGGAGAGTCGCGGTCTTGGGTAGACGCGAGCTAGTCCCTAGTTCCTCGTTGAGACGAGAATGTCCGGTATGGCAGGGTGAGGCTTGATGAGTGTTAAGCTTATCTGTTATTGGAAATATTTTTGTTATGCTAATCATGCAGGAAACAATTGAACCTCCTGAGTCGGCCTTAGATCGAGTCTTGTCCAGTAACCCCCATACTTGCTTGGTACTACCACTTGTCCCTGCCTTAGGTAGGGTACGGTTCAGTAAGTTGTCAACCCCTTTCTAGCACACACCGTACAGAGAGGCCGTGATCAGGGTCCCATGGCCATGGATTAAAGCCTGTCATCCGGTCCGGGGGCATGGGTGTTTCCGGTTGGGACCGAGAGGGGGGCACCCCTTAGAGCGCGCATATATAAATTTGATCCCATGCTACGTCGAGGTTGTAGCCTCCCCACTTAGAGTTTGGCTTGACAGGTGTTGTGGGTGATTCCAGACACCGGTAAGTTAGGCTGGTGTGTGCAGGTCAGGCGTGTTTTCAATTAAAAGACTCTAGACGGAATTAGTCCCGATGGACTAAAGAAATCTGTTACCCGTGGGTAAAGAGTACACCCTCTGCAGAGATTATACATCTATTCGAATAGCCGTGTCCATGGTTAAGGACTACAGTCTGGGATAGGTCATGTGTCGGTCTTAGTGTCGATCTTCGGAGGCAAAACTGTTAAACCAGAACTTGGATCATGACTTGTGACTTGTGACGATTATGATTACTATTATTGTGGACTAACCCCTTTTCATTATTTTAAATTATTGAGTATCCCTGGGACGGTTCCACCTCCTGGATACTCACTGCAACTATTCTATTATAAGCCCTTTATGTGGTGTCGCTCAGACGCCCGACTGTGGCATGCTTGTTATTTCTTTTATCTATAAGCCCTTTATGTGGTGTCGCATAGACGCCCGACTGTGGCATGCTTGTTATTTCTTTTATTTATAAGCCATTTATGTGGTGTCGCATAGACGCCCGACTGTGGCATGCTTGTTATTTCTTTTATTTATAAGCCCTTTATGTGGTGTCGCATAGACGCCCGACTGTGGCACGCTTGTTATTTCTTTTATTTATAAGCCCTTTATGTGGTGTCGCATAGACGCCCGACTGTGGCATGCTTGTTATTTCTTTTATCTATAAGCCCTTTATGTGGTGTCGCCCAGACGCCCGACTGTGGCATTGTTAATTTATTTGCACCCCTTTTTAAGGAGTCATTTCAGACACTCGATCACTACATTCTATTTCTATATTGCATATTCATATATTACCCACATGCGTGCGTCATGAATATTTTGTTTATCTCGTGGCTGACGTTATGGTCATAGAATACTTCGGAGCATGATTACCCCTGGTTACATTATACCCGCGTTCTTGATGTTTGCGAGTACATTCAAACGTACTCACTGGCTTGCCCCTGGCTATTGTCTTGGCCAGATTTTCTTGTGTAGAGAAGAGCGTTGCGACGACGGCCCCGGAACCTACGCAGTGTTGACAGCAGCCTCGCGAAGATAGGAGTTATCCTGGTCAGCTGTTCTTGAGGGAAATGGAGTCCCATAGACGCAGATGAACCACAAACCGCTTCCGCCATAAACCATTAGAAACCAAGTGTTGTACTCATAGGCCACAATGATCTTGTACTACATATTTTTGTACTTTGCTTGGAATTCTTGTATCAAGTTGGTGCCTCATCAGCTAACAGTAATCCTGGGGCTGGTGAGCATAAGGGCCATTTTCTGGAGAATTAATATCCCAAAAA
Source organism: Aegilops tauschii subsp. strangulata (assembly GCF_002575655.3). NCBI lineage: Eukaryota > Viridiplantae > Streptophyta > Magnoliopsida > Poales > Poaceae > Aegilops > Aegilops tauschii. Next base: position 287,464,215 of record NC_053035.3, read on the forward strand.
TCCGGTCCTGACACAACCGCCGTTGGAGAGCCACCATCGATTGGGAGAGCCGCCAGTCGCGCTGCTGCGGCGACCATGTTTTCCAACGGGTTGGCATAATGACCCGGTGGTATTGGCACATACTGAGGCGGGGCAGCGTTCACCCGGGGAGGCCCCATCACTTGGGGCTGAATTGATGTCCCAGCCCCGGGCGTCGTGACCTCTGGCGGGTTACTGGGCCCTCCTCCAGGCGTGTTGAAGAGGTTTCGAGGATCGTAAACCGGAGGGAGTCGAGATTGGGCCTTTTGATGCCTCCTTCTCATGACCTCATTGGACGCGTTCTGATCCATCGTGAGCCGGAAAGACTGTGCCTGAATCAGCTGAGTCTGGGCGTCGAGAGCCGCCCTCTCTGCAGCCATCCTGATCCCTTCCGCCGCCAGATCCTCCTTGGCTTTTGCTAGATCCAGCTTTAACTGTGCCACCTCCACGTCATGCTGAGCTTGATCCGCTGGGACGACCGTAGCGGTTAACAAGGCCGTCATCTTGTCTGTGAGATCCATCAGCACCTGAGCCGGCGAGGGCACAGGGCTTCCTGCCCCGGCGGTGGGGTTTTGAACAGGTTGTGCGCCAGCCATGAAGATTCCAACCCGGCTCGGCGGCTCAAAGGGGTCCGGAATACTGTCGCCATCGGAACAACCCCTGAGCCTGCCATCTTGAAGTTGGTATAACGAATCGGTCTCCTTTGTGGATGACTCGCCGTCGGAACGAGCGGCCGTCTCATTACCAGATCCAGATCCTTCAAAGAGCTCTCCATGGACACATCCCACGAAAGCACGCTTCAAGGCAGGCAAAGTCCGGGCGGGTCGTGCACGTTGAGCCATCTCGATGAGATCGGCGCAGAGGTCCGGCTCAGGGCCTGGCTCACCAATCTTACCACTAAAGACATGGATTCCGCCGAAGGGGACCCGGTACCCGTACTCAATTGAGCCGGCGTCGGGGCCCCAATTTGCATCGTCGATGTAGAGCTTGCCGCGGCGACTCTTGGTGATCTGGCCCACAGCGTATCCCTTGAGCCCTTCGAAGCTTCCCTTCAAGAACTCAAATCCACCGTGCGCTGGCCCCACGGTGGGCGCCAACTGTCGTGGAATTGTCACGGCAGATGTCCTCGTGCAAGGACTTAGTCGTGGAGCTATCGCCGCTAGGAAGCTTAAAGGGGTTAAACGGGACAAGGAACACGAGGGTTATACTGGTTCGGCCCCTTACGGTGAAGGTAAAAGCCTACGTCCAGTTGAGGTGGTATTACTTGGGGTTTCGATGACCAGGGAGCTTAATCGCTATGCCCGGCTCTCGATCTGTTGTCTCTCGTCCTGAACCGCCGCCAGGTCGTCCCTTTATATAGAGAGGTTGACGACCCGCGGCTCTCAGAGTCCCGGCCGGCTTATAACAGTATCCGGCTCGGACTCTTAACTACTCTTGCCTTACATTACAAGACTTGCCATAACGGCGGGTTATCACTACGGGCCTTAAGCCGCCTCCGGGTCTTAAGCCCATTATTGATCCGCCATCCTCAAGCTTGGTATTGGGCTTCACGTGATGATCATTATGAGTAACCCGGCCCCTCCTGGGCGGGTGACTCTAATGGTTATATCCTCAACAGTCGCGAAGCTAGAAATGATCAAGAAGTGATCCTGAAACTACTTACGTTCATGCATAACTCAAACCGTGTTCACTTCCCGGACTCCGCCGAGAAGAGACCATCACGGCTACACACACGGTTGATGTATTTTAATTAAGTCAAGTGACAAGTTCTCTACAACCGGATATTAACAAATTCCCATCTGCCTCATAACCACGGGCACGGCTTTCGAAAGATAATATACCCTGCAGGGGTGTCCCAACTTAGCCCATCATAAGCTCTCACGGTCAACGAAGGATAAACCTTCTCCCGGAAAGACCCGATCAGTCTCGGAATCCCGGTTTATAAGACATTTCGACAATGGTAAAACAAGTCCAGCAAAGCCGCCCGATGTGCCGACAAATCCCGATAGGAGCTGCACATATCTCGTTCTCAGGGCACACCGGATGAACACTACGTACAACTAGAACCAGCCCTCGAGTTTCCCCGAGGTGGCGCTGCAAGTGGCTCTAGTTTGGACCAGCACTCAGAGGAACACTGGCCCGGGGGTTTAAATAAAGATGACCCTCGGGCTCGCGAAAACCCAAGGGAAAAAGGCTTAGGTGGCAAATGGTAAAACCAAGGTTGGGCCTTGCTGGAGGAGTTTTATTCAAGGCGAACTGTCAAGGGGGTCCCATAAATCACCCAACCGCGTAAGGAACGCAAACTCAAGGAACATAATACCGGTATGACGGAAACTAGGGCGGAAAGAGTGGAACAAAACACCAGGCATAAGGCCGAGCCTTCCACCCTTTACCAAAAATATAGATGCATTAATTAAATAAGAGATATTGTGACATTCCAAAATATCCATGTTCCAGCATGGAACCAACTTCAACTTCACCTGCAACTAGCAACGCTATAAGAAGGGCTGAGCAAAAGCGGTAACTTAGCCAAACAATGGTTTGCTAGGAAAGGATGGTTAGAGGCTTGACATGGCAATATGGGAGGCATGATATAGCAAGTGGTAGGTAGCGCAGCATAGCAATAGAACGACAACTAGCAAAGCAATGATAGAAGTGATTTTGAGGGAATGATCATCTTGCCTGCAAGGTTCTCAGAGTTGTCGAAAGCTTGATCCTCGTAAGCATACTCAACAGGTTCCTCATTCACGAACTCGTCTCCCGGCTCTACCCACAGCAAGAACACACGCAATGGAACCACAATCAATCACGGGAAATGCACAAGCAACATGATGCAAAACATGCATGATATGTGAGATGTGGTATGCGATGCATATGCGTGCTCCGGAAGAAAAAGAATGAATAAGACAGTAACTTGGCAAACCAAGTATGCCACTAGAAAGATGAGATGATTTCGGTCGAAATCGATATAAAGATCACCGGAAACGGATGCACGGTTTGCAAATGGGAAGCAAAACAAGAATGCCACGATTCTGCGATTAACAGCATGATAGCATTTAGAATACATCAAGTAACTACGCTAAAGCACCCCAACATAGCAAAAAAGCATATGACAGTAATCTACAGGAGATGCTTCACAAAAGATGAACACTGAGCTACGGCTAGATCACAGAATAACAGGTTCAAACAAGCATGGAAAAAGTGCAAAAGATATCAGGATAGCAGACTTTGAGAAAATACTGGACATGGCTGAAACAGCATCAGGTAGCAATGTTCAGAGCAAGCAAAACACATGCTACAGGAACCTAAGATAGCAAAACAAGGAATGGTATGAATCTAATAAATGCATAGAACAAAAGTCCCTTACTGACCATGAGGCAAAAAGGATCATAAGATCTGATGGAACTCATGTAAACATAGCAAGTTTCGTTAACAGGTTCCAGACTTGGCAGAAAACAGAGCATGGCAGAAATAGTATTATGAAGGCATCTTTGTGAGCTTGATTCACTCAACACGAAGCAATGCATGACAAACAAAGCATACCTACAGCAAGATGGCATGTTTATCAAGCTATCCATGGCAAGAGCAAATACATAGCATGAATGGATCAACTACAACCACCTTGGCAAAATTGAATATCATGTTAACAATCTGCCAGGAACATTTTATAGCAAAAGTAGAGCAAGATTGACACATGCTAGGGCACTCCATAATTGCAAACAGGGGCACGGCTGGACAAAGCACAACTATATGTACAAAACAGCCTTACTGAACATGCCCAAAAGAAGTATCGATCTCTCTGTAGACACATGGATACATAGCAACAAAATAACAGCAGTCACAGACTTGGCAAAAATCTGTCCCTGAAAACAGAAACATCACGTAGCCTAGTTTGCATGCTTGTGCTAGTCACCACATAGATCACAAAAATACATGTCATACACCTATGTAAAGACGGAATGGCATAAATCAAAACACCTGTAGAGCTCATGCCCATAAGATGCACACATCAAATGCAACAAAAATAACAAAACACCAAGTTCTGATAAGTAACAGCAGAAAACATCATATAGCACTCTTGCATCAGAGATTTGGGCTTCAATATGGAGTCAAACGAGCATAGAACAATGGAAGAAATTTAAGAGCATCTTGAGACGAACATTTTGATATATTACACACATGAAACGGAGGAGTATGTAATGAGATGTGATGCGATGAACATGAGCACATAATGCAATATTTCGGGACTTAAGAGAATTTCTGGGGGGAGGAAAGTCAACCTAGCGGTTCCAGATCCAGATCGGGCGCTCGCCGGAGCTGTTCAACGGAGGCAGAGGGACGGCGGCCGGAGGAGCTCGAGGGAGGTCGGGGGAGGCGAGGGAGCGACCGGACGGGGCGCGGGCGCGCGGAGGAGGCGCGAGCGAGGCGCGCGGGCCGGGAGGGCCCCGCCTGGGCCCCGGCGGGCTGGCGGCGATGTGGGCGCGGCTGCCACGTGGCGATGCGCCGCTGGACGGGGGATCGGCGGCGGACGTGTCCGTCGCTAGGAGGTTTCGTCCGGCGGCGGGGAGGGAAATCTTCTAGGGTTTCAACCGGGATTTGGAGGAGGTGTGCACATATTTATAGGTAGAGGGAGCTAGGAGGCTCCAAATGGAGTCCGGTTTTCGCCCACACGATCGTGATCGAACGACCGAGAGCATGGAGGTGACTTAGAGGGGTGATTGAACTGTTTAGAGGGGGGGTTTGCTGCAACACACAAAAGGACATTGCGGTTATCCAGTTAACCGTTGGAGTATCAAACGACCTCCAAATGGAACGAAACTTGACAGGTGGTCTACCGGTGGTATACCAAGGCCACTTGGCAAACCTCGGTCCATTCCGAGAACGTTTAACACCCGCTCACGAAAAGAAACAAGAGGGACGTGCTGGTGCATGTGGGAGTGTCGGATTGCAAAACGGACAACGGGAAAAATGCTCGGATGCATGAGACGAACACGTATGCAAATGAGATGCACATGATGACATGATATGAGATGCATGACATGAACAAAATGCAAAACGAAAAACAAAACCCGACCACGGAGGGAAAATCATAACACATCGAAAATGGCAAGAGTTGGAGTTACAAATATGGGAAGTTACATCCGGGGTGTTACAAATTCTAATGCCTTTTCTCTCATAATATGCAAGGTTTACACAAAGAGGGAGAATGCCGGCAGCTGGAATTCTGGACCTGAAAGAGCTATGTTAGAGTTACCTATTCTACACATCTCCAAATGAGCTAAAAATTTACAGAGAATTGTTTTGGAATATATAAAAAATACTGGAGCAAATAACTACTGGAGTGGGGCACCTGGTGAGCACAAGACACCAGGGCGCGCCAGGCCCCCCAGGCGCACCCTGGTGGGTTGTGCTCAGCCAAGCCCACCTCTGGTGCCCATCTTCTGGTATATAGGTCATTTTGACCTAGAAAAAATAAGGGAAGGACTTTCGGGGCGGAGCGCCGCCGTCTTGAGGCGGAACTTGGGCAGCAGCACTTTTGCCCTCCGGCAGAGCGATTCTACCGGGGGAACTTCCCTCCCGGAGTGGGAAATCGAAGCCATCGTCATCACCAACAACCCTCTCGTCTTTGGGAGGCCAATATCCATCAACATCTTCAACAGCACCATCTCCTCTCAAACCCTAGTTCATCTCTTGTGTTCAATCTTTGTACCGGAACCTCATATTTGTACCTGTGGGTGACTAGTAGTGTTGATTACATCTTGTAGTTGATTACTATATGGTTTATTTGGCGGAAGATTATATATTCAGATCCATTATGCTATTTAATACCCCTCTGATCTTGAGCATGATTATCATTTGTGAGTAGTTACTTTTGTTCTTGAGGTCACGGGAGAAGTCATGTTGCAAGTAGTCATGTGAACTTAATATGTGTTCGATATGTTGATGATATGTATCTTGTGATTCCCTTAGTGATGTCATGTGAACGCCAACTACATAGCGCTTCACCATATTTGGGCCTAAGGGAATGCATTGTGGAGTAGTTACTAGATGATGGGTTGCTAGAGTGGCAGAAGCTTAAACCCTAGTTTATGCGCTACTTCGTAAGGGACCGATTTGGATCCAAAAGTTTAATGCTATGGTTAGATTTTATCTTAAAACTTTTCTCATAGTTGCGGATGCTTGCAAGGGGGTTAATCATAAGTAGGAGGTTTGTTCAAGTAAGAACAGCACCTAAGCACCGGTCCACCCACATATCAAATTATCAAAGTAGCGAACACGAATCAAACCAACAAGATGAAAGTGACTAGATGAAATTCCCGTGTACCCTCAAGAATGCTTTACCTATTATAAGAGACAATTTTGGCATGTCATTTGCCACAAGAGGATTGGGCTACCTTGCTGCACTTTATTTACCATTACCATTACTTGCTCGTTACAAATTGTCTTGCTATCAAACTACCTGTTACCGACAATTTCAGTGTTTGCAGGAAATAAAACCACTTGCCATTTCCTTCTGCTCCTTGTTGGGTTCGACACTCTTACTTATTGAAAGGACTATGATTGATCACCTATACTTGTGGGTAATCAGCCGTAGACCCCTTTGGGGGCGCCCTAGGCTGCTTCCCCTCCTCCCCCCACCTATATATATATATGAGAGGAGGGAGAGGGGCAAGACACACCATGATCCCCAAGCCGTGTGCGGTGCCCCATCTCCCTCTAGTTGTAGTTTCTCCTCCGTCCATGTCCGTTGTGCTTGGCGAAGCCCTACAGATAGTTTCACCACCTCCGTCACCACGTCGTCGTGCTGCCGGAACTCATCTACAACTTCGCCTCTCTTGCTAGATCGAGAAGGCGACGACGTCATCGAGCTGAACGTATGCTGGACGGAGGTGCCGTACGTTTGGTACTTGATCAGGACAGATCATGAAGGTGTATGACTACATAAACCGCATTGATATACGCTTCCCCTTAGTGATCTACAAGGGTATGTAGATGCTCTCCCCCTCTCATAGCTATGCATCTCCATGGATAGATCTCGTGTGTGCGTAAACATTTTTTTGTTTTCCATGCAACGTTCCCCAACACGTCCTTCATCGTGAGACCTATTTTATTGTTGATAGCAGTTGTTTTTTTTCTTAGTCTTTTTAAGCTAGGTGCATTAATAGTTACGAGTGAGACACGGCAAGAAGAGATAAACTTTTCGTGACTGTTCTAACTTTTCTTGGTGATCCATGACATGAAACAAATAATCACATAGCAATACAAATTCATGTTTCAAGAATCAAACATTGCATCTACTCTATAATTTTGTGATCAACCAAAGAATCACATCTGAACAACATATAACAAACAAGGTAGAATATCACTCTAATTGTATTTAAGACATGATTATTTCACCCGCATAGGAGACATGTTTTCAAGCACTATATATATACATGTCCTTTTGAGCAACACCTGACATTATTAACTTATACAGCAAGAGTGAAGAAAAATTGGACTCATTTAAGACAACAAAACTGAGCATGTTTCTGATTGTCTTTTTATTATTATTTGAACCTTCTTGACCGTTAGATCTGTTGTGTACACCGGCCTTCACAACACGTTCTAGTTCCTATGCCAAAAATCCATAAACTGAGCCTTTTCTCTCAGCCCAATTATCTAACCCATAGCTCTCCACGAGATTTAGAAGAGATGTGATGCAATAATGACATACACGCCTCTTATTTAGAACGGCGCGGTTGTGGTCCACCGTGTGTTTGTTCTGCAGCGAAACATGCAGCGGATACAACCAAAAGTTTGTGAGTAATTTGATGAATATATTGGTGTTTGAGTTGATTGGCGTTAATGGTTTAAGCAATGTGGTATAACACACTATAGGAAAAACTAGAAGTGGACGCGCGCTTTACCATGCCATCCTTCATCGTGGGACCTATTTTTTTCTTAGTCTTTTTAAGCTAGGCGCATCCTTATCTTTGGTATTTTTGCCCTTTTCCAGTAAAAATTTGGAGGGAGGGAGGGAGGTGAGGGAGTCCTGGACTAAGGGGTCCTCGGGCGTCCAGCCTGTTATCCATGGGCCGGACTGATGGGCTGTGAAGACATGAAGGCCGAAGACTGTACCCGTGTGCGAATTGGACTCTACTTGGCGTGGAAGGCAAGCATGGCGACCAACTATGAAGATGCCTTCTTATGTAACCGACTCTATGTAAACCCTAGATTCCCCCGGTGTCTATATAAACCGGAGGGGTTAGTCCGGAAAAGAGACACATTACCATAGTCATACAAGCTAGACTTCTAGGGTTTAGCCATTACGATCTCGCGGTAGATCAACTCTTGTAACACTCATATTCATCAAGATCAATCAAGCAGGAAGTAGGGTATTACCTCCATAGAGAGGGCCCGAACCTGGGTAAACATCGTGTCCCCCGTCTCCTGTTACCATCGATCCTAGACGCACAGTTCGTGACCCCTTACCCGAGATCCGCCGGTTTTGACATCGACATTGGTGCTTTCATTGAGGGTTCCACTGTGCCGTCGACAAAGAGTTCGATGGCCCCTTTGATCACCTATGGTGACGCTGTCCAAGGAGAAACCTTCCTCCCTGGGCAGATTTTCGTATTCGGCGGCTTTGTACTGCGGGCCAACTCGCTTGGCCATCTGGAGCAGATTGATAGCTACGCCCCTGGCCACCAGGTCAAATTTGGAAAGTTGAACTATGTCGCGGATATCCGTGTAGACTTGATCTTCAATGGATTTGAGACAGCGGCGATCGCTCCCCCTCGCTCCGATGAACATGACTTAAATCTGTCATTGGACCAGATTCAGGAGATGGTTCCTGTTGCTACAACGGCCTTAGAACAGAAGCAGATCGTGCCATCTAAGGCCATAGAGTCCGCGGCGTTGTAGCCGCACATGGACTCAACACCCTCCAATACTTGCGTCAACGGAACATCGGACTCGTCTCCGGCTGTAAGTTCCGGACCATGTGCGTCTGCAGACATCGAGCTAGACCGGTTATCACTCTTCGAATTCAGTGCCGCAGACGTTTTCCAGCACTCACCTTTGGGCGATGTGCTGAACTCTTTAAAGAATTTGTCCTTGGAGAAGGACTCGCAGCCGAACTATGTTCGGTTCGAGTTAGAGGCTAATGATGGGGAATTTTGCTTCCCACCTGCCACCCACTTCATAGCAACCGTCGAGGACTTAACCGACGAGCTCGATTATGGCTCCGAAGACATCAACGGTATGGACGACGATATCGACAAGGAGCAAGGCCAAGACCCGCCATTCACTGGACGTTGGACGGCCACCTCTTCGTACGATGTGTACATGGTTGATACACCTAAAGGATCTGGCGACGACAAAGAAGAGCCAGATGCGAATAAACCCTCTGAGACACAGTCCAAGCGTCGGCGCCCTAAACGCCGCTCTAAGCCTCGTCGCCCAAAAGATGGCAACACTGGCACCGGAGAAAATAGCACTCCGGGCGACGCCGAAAATAATGAAGACCCTGTTGGAGATGCATCCGAACAGGAGGAGCAAGACAACGAGCAAGTTAACCCTGATAAACAGGCCACGATCAATGACCCGGATGATGATAGTTATCGTCCACCCTCCGAGGATGATGAGAGCCTTGGCAATGAGGACTTCATTGTGCCTGAGGCACCCCTCGAGCAGGAGCGCTTTAAGCGCCACCTCATAGCTATTGCAAGAAGCCTAAAGAAAAAGCAGCAGCAACTCCAAGCAGATCAAGACCTACTCATCGATAGATGGACCGATGTCCTGGCAGCCGAAGAATATGGCCTCAAGCGCTCAGCCAAGAGTTACCCGAAACACAGACTGCTACCTCAGTTCGATGAGGAGGCACCAGATCCCGTACCTCCCTCGTGCAATGCGGACCGACCACCACGCAGTCGAGATAGTGCGGCAGACCGACCACCCCGCGGTCGGGATAAAACGGCAACTCAGGCCGAACAACAGCCCGCCCCACTGCCTCGCAAACACATGGACAGACCAGCTCGGGACCATACATACGACCTTCGGCAGGAATTGGACAGTAGAGCAGGACACACCAGATCAATCTACGGATCGCGAGGACGCTTCCCTACTCGGGACGATAGCTACCTATTCAGACGTAACAAACTTAATCACACCTGGGCCAATAACCGCAGACGGACTTCATCGGAGGTGCGTCGTGACGCGGCCAACTATAGAGGCACCGCACACCCTCTCTGCTTCACAGATGAGGTGCTGGATCACGAATTCCCTGAGGGGTTCAAGCCCATCAATATTGAATCATACGATGGAACAACCGATCCCGCAGTGTCGATCGAAGATTTTATTCTCCACATCCACATGGCCCGAGGAGATGACCTCCACGCTATCAAATACCTCCCATTAAAGCTCAAAGAACCAGCTCGACACTGGCTTAACAGCCTGCCTGAGAACTCCATCGGCGGCTGGGAGGACTTGGAAGAGGCTTTCCTTGATAACTTCCAAGGAACTTATGTCCGGCCACCAGATGCCGACGACTTAAGCCACATAGTTCAACAACCTGGAGAATCAGCCAGAAAATTCTGAACTAGGTTCCTAACTAAAAAGAACCAGATCATTGACTGTCCGGATGCCGAGGCCCTAGCGGCCTTCAAACACAGCATCCGTGACGAATGGCTAGCGCGCCACCTCGGCCAAGAAAAGCCGAAGTCTATGGCACCCCTTACGGCACTCATGACCTGCTTTTGCGCGGGTGGGGATAGCTGGCTGGCTCGTAGCAACAACACAGCCAGCGAGGCAGGCCCCTCCGAGGCCAAGAACAGCACCGGCAAGCTCCGACGCAATAGACACAAATGCCGAAGCAATGGCGACAACACCGCTGACACCACAGTTAACGCCAGATTCAGCGGCTCCAAGTCCGGCCAACGGAAGAAACCCTACAAAAGAAACAATGAAGGACCTTCCAGCCTGGACCGCATACTCGACCGCCCGTGCCAGATACATGGTACCCCGGATAAACAAGCCAATCATACCAACAGGGATTGTTGGGTTTTCAAACAGGCTGGTAAGTTAAACACCGAAAACAATGAAAAGGGGTCACAAAGTGAGGACGAGGACGAAGAGCCCCGGCAGTCGAACACTGGGGGTAGAAGAAATTTCCCCCTCAAGTCAAAACGGTGAACATGATATACGCTACACACATTCCCAAAAGGGAGCGTAAGCGAGCACTTCGGGACGTCTACGCGGTAGAGCCAGTCTCACCAAAATTCAATCTGTGGTCGTCATTCCTGATCACCTTCGATCGTAGAGATCACCCAACTAGTATCCGGCATGGCGGTTCAGCCGCACTGGTTCTCGACCCAATCATCGACGGATTTCACCTAACACGAGTCCTAATGGACGGTGGTAGCAGCCTCAACCTGCTCTATCAGGATACAGTGCGGAACATGGGAATTAATCCCTCACGAATCAAACCCACAAAGACTACCTTTAAAGGAGTCATACCAAGCGTAGAGGCCCGCTGTATGGGCTCAATCACGCTGGAGGTAGTCTTCGGTTCTCCGGAAAACTTCCGAAGCGAAGAGTTAATCTTCGATATCGTCCCCTTCCGCAGCGGCTACCATGCACTGCTCGGACGAACCGCGTTTGCTAGATTCAACGCAGTGCCACACTATGCTTATCTCAAGCTCAAGATGCCCGGTCCATGCGGCGTCATAACAGTCAATGGCAATACTGAACGCTCCCTCCGAACAGAGGAGCATACCGCCGCCCTAGCAGCAGAGGTACAGAGCGGCCTTCTGAAGCAACACCATAATACGGCTGCCGAGCCCCTGGACATCATTAAGAAGTTCCAGACTACACTGCAACAGGACAGTGCGGCTCGTCAAGAGCTCGATTAGCAATCCAGCCTCCGTCCCAGTCCCGATGAAGTAGTGGCATTCGTACCACGCGTACATAATTACGCACTCAAAATCCCATGGACATCGACGGAGGCACAAGCAAGCCCGGAATCTACAGCTCGGCTAGACCGATCCCGAAAACACATATAACTTTACTATTTCCCTTTTCCCTTTTTCGCAGGTTTCTCTTAGGAGGGCCTCTTTTGATGGCCTGAGTTATGATCCTGTCAAAGGACAAATACACCGGATCGACATGGAGCACATGCGTAAAGGGGCAGCCCTAGAGGCCCATCCAATGATTACTCTATCTATTTTCAGCACCCACGCGCAGCTTGCATTTCGTTGAGGCATGTCAAATAGCCGGTTGCTTCTGGCATTACTTTGTATCGATGCGCTTTGACGCATTAATCCAATTATAATGGAAACAGTTCATGGTCCAAGTTCAAGGGCCCTAGATACCATCTCTGCTCTCCTTTTGTTTTCCTTTCAATTACTTATTTCCTAGCAACCGTACACTCTGGTACGTTTCATATTTGTCAGGGGCTCCTCATCGTCCCATAACACAGCAACAAAATCCGAGCACTTCTTATAGAGAAGTTCGGCACCCTGAATTTAGCATTATATGCATTGGCTCCGAATCATGTCTTTGGTCAATAGTTGGGTTGCCAGGCTCCTGTGTTTGCTACCCTACGTTCCGCTAGATCGGCTAGGGTAGTAAAGGGAGAACTACTACGATTGTGCCCTGGCCTTGACCAGATGAGCGCCTCAATAGAGAAAGCCGAACACTGACTGTCATGATACGGCGAGAGCCGGTCAGCTGTTCGAGGGTTCCAAATCGTTGGAGATTTTTTCCGCATTATGCGAAAGATCGGCACTTCCCGATCAGATGCTGACAGCACTCCGGTTCGAACCAGGGGCTGCGCCCATGCTTTATTATAAAACTCCTATGGCTAAGTGAGGGCGTTTAAGCCGTATAGTCTGATTGCCCTGTTCGTTGCGCTAAACAACTCCTTCAAGGACCATACAATTGGATAAAGATTGTTTAGATTCCATCCCGAACACCTCTGTATTACCTACGTGAGGGTAGAAGCCGACGACTGGCCAACCCTCAGATTACATACAACACGGCCGCACAGGAGGAAACAATTAAAAGCATAACCAAATTACATTACAAAACAGGCTTTGTTTTCATAATACAAGGCAAAGGAAACACAACTGTTTTCATTCGAAAATAATGTCCTGCCCGCACTTAGCTGCTGCAAGTCGAGACCCTTCTATGACATCCGCAAAATATCGCTCGGATGTGCGGTGCTCCTTGCCCTCCGGCGGCCCTCTGGCCACTTCAACGCTGTTCATCTTCGCCCACCACATCTTGCAACGGGCGAAGGCCATGCGGGCACCTTCAATATAGGCAGAGCACTTGACGACGTCCAGCCGAGGACAGGCGTTCACCATCCGCCTCACGAGTCCGAAGTAGCTGCCAGGCATAGCTTCGGCTGGCATAGGCGGATTATCAAATCCTTCATGGCTAGTTCGGCCACCCTATGCAGCTCCACTAGCTGTTTCAGCTGATCGGTGAAGGACACGGGAGGTTCTAGCACCGCATATTGCGACCAGAATAGCTTTTCCATCGAACCCCCTCCTTCGGCTCGATAGAACTCCACGGCGTCCGATACACTACGTGGTAAATCCGCAAAAGCCCCTGTGGAACTCCGAACCCGGGTTAGTAAAAGGTACTGCTTCTCCGCATACTTGCTTTGCATCTTAAATGCCTTACCCGCCGCGATCTTCTGGGCCTCCTGGATTCCAAGAGGGCGGCCTGGCCCTCATTCCGTGAGGCCTCCGTGCTCTGACGAGCCTTGGCGAGTTCGGTCCCTTGAACCGACGCATCATGCTCCAAGGCCTCGCATTTCTTCACCGCATCCTGGAGCTCTTGCTGGACTTCTTTGACCCGGGCCTTGAGCTTCTTACGAGCAGCTTGCTGCTGGACAGCCTTCTCCTCGGCCTCGCCCAGGGCCTTCCTCAGGGCCTCGACCTCGGTCGTGGCTCCTGCACATATTACGACACTACAGTCAATATACAGCGCCTATGCTTTCCGAACACACAGCAAGTCGTTACTCACCTTGCTTCTCCTGGAGCCGAACCTTAACCTCGCCGGGCTTGCTCTCGGTCCGCTCCAGCCTCTGCCTCAATTCAGAGACTTTGGCAGCATGCGAGGTTGCGGCCAACAGCGACGCCTGCTTATGCATACATATTACGTTAGTCTCCTACAATAGAAGATTGATCCTCTGCCCGGTTCTTCTCGCCGAACACCGGACAGTGTCTCAGGGGCTACTGACTACATGGGGTTTTTCTCTTTCTATGTCACTTACCTCGAAACCTGTCAACAGGTTGCTACAGGCTTCGTTCAGTCCACTCTTGGCGGACTGAACCTTCTCGATCACCGCACCCATAAGGACACGGTGCTCGTCCATAACGGAGGCGCCTCATAGCGCCTCCATCAGGTTATCCGGCGTCCCTGGATGGACAGGGGCCACCAGTAGAAGCGGCGCACCCCCCCCTCCTTCAAAGGGGGCTGCTCGCCCGACTCCGGAGCCATATGGGTCTCCGGAATCGTATTCGGCTGAGGGCCGAACTGGATGCGGCCCTCTTCGCCAATCTCCATGGGGATCGGCTCCCCCGTGTGTCCGGCGGTGGAGGTCTTGCCTTGTGGCACCTCCCGGACAGTGTCCTGGGCTCCTCCCCGGTTCGGAGCGGTCCTCCGAGACAACACTTAGGTGTCGTCCCTGGCCCCGGGGGAATAAGCAGGCGGTGGCGACATGCTCGCCATCTCCGATGGAGCCAACGAACCTCCAGATGAGGATCGCTGGATAAGGTCGCGGGCCGGACTGCAATAGTGCAGTTAACCATGTCAAGATAATAAAGAGAAAGGGCCGGATGTGCGCATGAGCGAGCCATGTCACTTACAATGCGACCTGGGGCTTAGTGCGGGGGCGTCGTTCCGGACTGCTGTCAACGTCCCATGCGGTGTTGACCGCTGGGACGCCCTTCCCCTTCTTGGGCATTTCCGCCTCCAGATGCGCCGAAGCCGCCCTCTTTTTCTTCTTCTCCTCGGGGGAAGGGTTGTTTTCCTCTTCCTCCTCCTCTTCCTCGTCATTGTCCTCAGGGACAGAGGAATGGGCTTCGTCGTCTTCGGACGTCACGCCCGAAGTACCCTTGCAACGGGGGCCACTCTTGGCCCCCTTGGCCTTCTTCTCCGGCGCCTTATATGGCGCCGGCACCAGCATCTTCGCTAGACGCAGGATGACCAGTTCTTCAGGAAGCGGAGCCGTACACTGGATCCGCTTCGCCCTCTCCATCCAGTCCTGGAAAAGCAATGATGAACTCAGACATCATCTTCGAAAGAATTAAGTTGGGGATACGTCAGAAATAACATACCTTGCTGGCGGGGTGTTTATAGTCGTGACCACGGTCTGAGTCCGTGGCCGGTGGCTTCTCGTTGCCCTTAAAGAGCAACTTCCAGGCACCTTCGTGAGTAGTCTCGAAGAGCCTTATCAAGGTCTGGTGCTTCTTCGAATTGAACTCCCACAGAGGGCGGCTTCGGCGCTGGCACTAAAGAATCCGGCGAACTAGCATCACCTGGATTACGTCAACGAGCTTGACATTCTTGGTCACCATGCTTTGAACGCGCATCTGCAGCGCTATCAGCTCGTCAGGTGGACACCAGTCCGGACTCTTCTCGACCCAGGAGGTGAGTCGCATGGGAGCACCGGAGCGGAATTCGGCAGATGCGGCCCAGGTGGTGCCGCGAGGTTCTGTGATGTAGAACCACTGCTTCTACCACTCCTTTACTGTCTCCACAAAGGTGCCTTTGGGCCAGGAGACGTTGGATAGCTTGCTCACCATGGCTCCCCCGCACTCCGCGTGTTGGCCATCCACCACCTTCGGCTTCACGTTGAAGACTTTGAGCCACAGCCCGAAGTGGGGTTGGATGCGGAGGAAGGCCTCACACACAATGATAAACGCCGAGATGTTGAGGAAGGAATTCAGGGGCAGATCATGGAAATCTATCCCGTAATAATACATCAGCCCGCGGACGAAAGGGTGGAGTGGAAACCCTAGCCCGCGGAAGAAATGGGGGATGAATACTACCCTCTCGGTGGGCTCCGGCATGGGGACGAATTGTCCCTCGGTTGGCAGGCGATGAGTGATCTCCTTCACCAAATATCCGGTCGCCCGGAGCTCAGTAATGTCCTCCTCCTTGACGGAGGAGATCAATCACTTGCCTTGACCTCTGGATCCGGACATGGTTGCTTGAGTGGAAAGGAGATGAGAACTTGGGCGCTGGAGCTTGAGATTGGAAAGGCGGAGATAGAGAGAGGGCGTGAGAGAGCAAGGGGGAATCCTTATCCCCTTATAAAGGCAGCAAATATTAAACGCCTCCTCACTCGCCTTAAGATTCGCCTATCCCCAAGGGCCGTATAAACGGCACGATTGGGTTACCCATGCCCGCATTGATGAGAATCCTGCAATAAGGGGACACGATCTCTGCTTCGACAAGACGTGCCAATGGAAACCGCGTCTCGGAACGTGGAGCCGCAGAAGAGAAACGGTTCGAAATTATGACCGGTCAGATGTAATGTCATGCTGCGGAAAATTTGTCAGCGGATGGAACTCGTGTAAAAATATATTCTCTCTGTGGTTTTGTATGGTGTGTGTGACAGGCCCGGATACTATCGTCACATCTGAAGACTAACTTGGAGTTCGGAAAAAGGGGAACCCGCCTTGCAATGCCGAAGACAATCTGCGCGCCGGACTCCTCGTCATTGAAGCCAGGTTCAAGGGCTACTGAGGGAGTCCTGGACTAAGGGGTCCTCGGGCGTCCGGCCTGTTATCCATGGGCCGGACTGATGGGCTGTGAAGACATGAAGGCCGAAGACTGTACCCGTGTCCGGATTGGACTCTACTTGGTGTGGAAGGCAAGCTTGGCGACCAACTATGAAGATTCCTTCTTATGTAACCGACTCTATGTAAACCCTAGATCCCCTCGGTGTCTATATAACCCGGAGGGGTTAGTCCGGAAAAGAGAACATTACCATAGTCATACAGGCTAGACTTCTACGGTTTAGCCATTACGATCTCGCGGTAGATCAACTCTTGTAACACTCATATTCATCAAGATCAATCAAGCAGGAAGTAGGGTATTACATCCATAGAGAGGGCCCGAACCTGGGTAAACATCGTGTCCCCGTCTCCTGTTACCATCGATCCTAGATGCACAGTTCGGGACCCCCTACCCGAGATCCGCCGGTTTTGACACCGACAGGAGGGAGGGAGGGAGGGGGAGGGGAGAGAGAGAGAGCATTGGTTGGGATGTGGCTCTTATACACGATGAAAGTTTTGCGACACATATGAGCCGATGCATAACACATGAACGAAACTACACATCACAAGGCCGGTGGAGTCATGCCACACGAAAGTGTTAAATGCAAGGTCGGTGGAAGTCCCTTTGCCCCATGTAGGATCGAAAGTAGGTCTATAGGGGGGTGATTAGACTACTTGACGAAATAAAAATCTAGCCTTTTCCCAATTTTAAGTCTTAGTAGATTTTAACAACTTAGCACAAGTAAGCAATCAACCTACACATGCAATTATAAGAGTATATCAGCGGAATGTAAATCATTGCATATGAAGGTAAAGGGAGGGGTTTGGAGTGGGAAACGCAATATAGACACGGAGATTTTTGGCATGGTTCCGATAGGTGGTGCTATCGTACATCCACGTTGATGGAGACTTCAACCCACGAAGGGTAACGGTTGCGCGAGTCCACGAAGGGCTCTACCCACGAAGGTTCCACGAAGAAGCAACCTTGTCTATCCCACCATGGCCATCACCCACGAAGGACTTGCCTCACTTGGGTAGATCTTTGTCGGAATAAATGACCACAGGTAGCCTAACCGACTCCCCCTGGCTCTTCAAAAATTATCGGGCCGATCGAGCCTTCAAGCACCCAAAGCACAGGGCCGCCTTCCCCTGGCCGGCTATCTCACAGGCCGACTACTGGAAGGCGGCCCGACCCTGAAACCCTCCCGAAGAAAGCCACAAGAAGGCCGACTCCAAGAAGCCGGCCACAAGAAGACCGACTCCACGATGACGACCACAAGAGGGCCAGCTCCCGGGAAGCGGCCAAGATTGCACCCTCAAGGACTGCACCCACATAACGGTGACAAGACGGGGCGTGGCTATAGTAAAGCATGCCACCCCCGAATCCCGGAGCATGCATGGCCACAGTGCGCCGTACGGGTCGGCCATCCCCCGTCCAGCGCGGCACTGTTGCCATGTTGACCAAGACGCCACCCACGACAGGCTGTCAGTACGGCCCGCGGGCGGCGGGCCCCTTCAGCCAGAGAGACGCTCGAAGGCGGCCAAGCCCCCAGTCGGCCTGGGATGTAGCCGGCTCCCAATAGCCGGCTACCTCACTCCCTCGAAGTATGTGCATCATTAAGGAGATAAGACGAGGTAAGACTATAGTGAGAGCCCGCCAGACGGCGGCACTGTAGCCATGCTTACCTCGGCAAACCCCTCGTCATCAGGGGCGATGCTACAGTAACCAGCCGCCGACAAGCCCCCCAGGCGGTGGGGCCGGCCTGTCGGCCAAGAGGCCGGCAGCCGGCGGGACCCACCAGTCGGCAGGCCCCAGCGGCCGGCAGAGAAGCCGGCGGGTACAGACACTGACGACCGGGACCCGCATCCAGCCCGATTACCATTGTACCCCTAGGGGGTAGGCCTATATAAACCCCCAGGGCACCCATGCAAAGGGTTGATCTCTTAGAGTTTTAGACACCACATAGAGAGAAGAGGAGAGCTAGCATTGCCCTTCTTCTTCCTCTAGCCGAACAGCTCAAGGAGCCACTTGTAGCCACTTGTGTTGATCTAGTGATCATGCGGAGACCCCGCAGAGCAGGACTAGGGGTGTTATCTCCACGGAGAGCCCCGAACCTGGGTAAGATTCGCCGGCGTGCATGTCTTCGCCTTATCCTGTTTCCAGGCACCGGTGATGTCTTACTGGCTCCCACAATGATAAGCCACCCGTTGGCATATGTTGCAGCTACCACCCGACATTTGGCTCCCACCATGGGGCCAGGTGCACCGTCGTCCGGAGACCTGTTCTGGACGGGAACCCATTTCCTTCCCAGCGAGCGTAGCCAGCCCGGCACGCCCGATGGCGCTTGCCCCGACACGCTGCAAGGCGTCGACGACGCCTGCGCGGCGAGCTGCCTCGCCGATCTTCTTGGCGAGGCTCGCATCTCCGACGAGCCTGCGTCCGACGCGGGCACACACTGCCCCAAGAGCCGCCTCGTCAGCCTCCTCGATCAGCTTCACATCTCCAGCGAGCCTGCTGTGGATTTGGAGTCGGTCGGCTCCACCGACCCGATGCTTGTCGACTCTGACACGGCATCGCTTGACGCCTTCCCCACCAACGTGGTGATCATCGACGACCCTCTTCCTCGAGCCGACAGTGGCGGCAGCACTGTCACTAAGGTGCTGGTCATCATCCATGGCGCCGCCTCAGGCGAGAACACCCACGACGCCCTACAAGCGGCGCTACATGACCTGTCCGCCCCCATCCCGGCCGACGCCGACGCCGAGACACTGGAGGCACGCCACCTCGCCCTCATCGCAGAGGGCCAGAAGATAGCATCCATGAGACGCCTCACTGAGGCTCACCAGCGCGAAGTCGACCGCGCCGCCTTTGGTACGCCGCCTCTTGGAGGGCCGAGCCGAGCCGGCATCGTCAAGAAGTGCGGCGCGGCCATCGCCAGCATGCTGGGAGTAGACCGCCCAGTCTACGCCACGCCACTTGAGAACCTGTGTGCCGCTCAGGCGGTCGTAAACGAGTTGAATGGGCTGGGGGCCGACGAGCTCCCCTACATGACTAGACGCATCCAGCAGCTGATCGACGCGGCCGCAGAGCGGCATGAAGCCGGCGCCCGCGCTGAAAGTCCTCCCCCACGCCGAGAGCACGGCGCGACATCCCGGACGCCGACTGCAAGCGGTGCCCGCGCGAGAAAAGACAAGGAGCCGGCTGCTAGCCGCAGTCGGACTCGGCTCACCATCGAGCGCGACGCCGAAGGCCGCCCCCGAGCTGTGGAACAACGAGGCAATCCGCCTCCTCCCCCGCCTCGTGGGGAGAGATATCCCACCCCGCCGCCTGTTACGCATCCGACTCTCGGCGACCGACTAGGCCACCGCGAAGGAGTCGGCGAGAATGACGCCCGCCACCGGATCGACCGCCTAGCGCGATCCCTGGCGCTAGAAGAAGAAGATGATGTCAGCCCGCCTTGCTTTGGCCCCCGCATCCACGACGAGCCCTTCCCCAAAGGGTTCTCACTTCCAAGAGACACGCCAAAATACAACGGCTCCGTGAAGCCGGAAGACTGGTTGATCGATTACTCCACTGCAGTCAGCATAGCAAACGGCAACAGGCGCGTTGCCGTGAAGTACGTCCCGCTCATGCTTCCAGGCACGGCACACACCTAGTTGAATAGCCTCAAGCCCTACAGCGTCAACAGCTGGATAGACTTCACGGAAGTCTTCATCCGCAATTTCACTAGCACATACAAGCGGCCTCCCAAGCCCCGCCAGCTTTCCTTGCGCGTCCAACGGCCCAGCGAATCAACTCGCGACTACCTCACGCGTTGGGCCGAGCTCCGCAACTCCTGCGAAGGGGTGCATGAGGTTCAAGCCATAGAGTACTTCACCGCCGGGTGCCGAGAGGGCACCCTCCTCAAGCACCGACTCCTCTGCAACGAGCCGACTACCCTCGACGAGCTGCTGATCATAGCAGACAAGTACGCCACGACCGACTCTTCAATGAAGACTGAGCTTCGAGTGGATGCCTCTGGAAAGGTGCTCGCTCCGGCTCCCAAGACGCCGGCCGGTGACTCCAATCGACGCCCGCACCCAAATGACCACAAGCGCAAGGCCCCTATGTCGCCTTCCACCAGTCGGCAAGTAGCCACTATCGAAGACGAACAACCTGATGGGCGGTCCATGCCCAAGAAGCAGAAGGGCGGCAGCCCGGCTTGGCAGCCGGCTTTCTCCTACGAGCAAACCCTTGATGCCCCCTGCAAGTTCCACAGCGGCGTGAAGCCGTCCAACCATACGACTCGGAAGTCTCATTGGCTCACGCGAATCTCCAAAGGCGAAGGGCTGGTGCCGCCTCCACCTGCTGGCCAGCCACCTCCATGAAGGAAATATGCCCTAGAGGCAATAATAAACTTATTATTTATTTATTTATATCATGATAAATGTTTATTATTCATGCTAGAATTGTATTAACCGGAAACTTGATACATGTGTGAATACATAGACAAACAGAGTGTCACTAGTATGCCTCTACTTGACTAGCCCGTTGATCAAAGATGGTTATGTTTCCTAGCCATTGACATGAGTTGTCATTTGATTAATGGGACCACATCATTAGAAGAATGATGTGATTGACTTGACCCATTCCGTTAGCTTAGCACTCGATCGTTTAGTATGTTGCTATTTCTTTCTTCATGACTTAT
This sequence comes from Aegilops tauschii subsp. strangulata, assembly GCF_002575655.3. NCBI lineage: Eukaryota > Viridiplantae > Streptophyta > Magnoliopsida > Poales > Poaceae > Aegilops > Aegilops tauschii. The sequence goes on from NC_053035.3 coordinate 287,485,696, forward strand.
ACATGTTCCTATGACTATGAGATTATGCAACTCCCGTTTACCGGAGGAACACTTTGTATGCTACCAAACGTCACAACGTAACTGGGTGATTATAAAGGTGCTCTACAGGTGTCCCCGAAGGTACTTGTTGGGTTGGCGTATTTCGAGATTAGGATTTGTCACTCCGATTGTCGGAGAGGTATCTCTGGGCCCACTCAGTAATACACATCACTATAAGCCTTGCAAGCATTGTGACTAATGAGTTAGTTGCGGGATGATGTATTACGGAACGAGTAAAGAGACTTGCCGGTAACGAGATTGAACTAGGTATCGAGATACCGACGATCGAATCTCGGGCAAGTAACATACCGATGACAAAGGGAACAACGTATGTTGTTATGCGGTCTGACCGATAAAGATCTTCGTAGAATATGTGGGAACCAATATGAGCATCCAGGTTCCGCTATTGGTTATTGACCGGAGAGGTGTCTCGGTCATGTCTACATAGTTCTCGAACCCGTAGGGTCCGCACGCTTAACGTTACGATGACGATTATATTATGAGTTTATGTGTTTTGATGTACTGAAGGAGTTCGGAGTCCCGGATGAGATCGGGGACATGACGAGGAGTCTCGAAATGGCCGAGACGTAAAGATCGATATATTGGATAACTATATTCGGACTTCAGAAAGATTCCGAGTGATTCGGGTATTTTTCGGAGTACCGGAGAGTTACGGGAATTCGTATTGGGCCTTAATGGGCCATACGGGAAAGGAGAGAAAAGCCCCAAAGGGTGGCCGCACCCCTCCCCATGGACTAGTCCGAATTGGACTAGGGAGGGGGGGCGCCCCCTTCCTTCTTTCTCCTTCTCCCTTCCCTTTTCCTACTCCAACAAGGAAAGGAGGAGTCCTACTCCCGGTGGTAGTAGGACTCCCCCCTTGGCGCGCCCTCCTCCTTGGCCGGCGGCCTCCCCCTTGCTCCTTTATATACGGGGGCAGGGGGCACCCCATAGACACAACAATTGATCATTGATCTCTTAGCCATGTGCGGTGCCCCCCTCCACCATATTACACCTCGATAATATCGTAGCGGTGCTTAGGCGAAGCCCTGCGTCGGTAGAACATCATCATTGTCACCACGCCGTCGTGCTGACGAAACTCTCCCTCAACACTCGGCTGGATCGGAGTTCGAGGGACGTCATCGAGCTGAACGTGTGCTGAACTCGGAGGTGCCGTGCGTTCGGTACTTGATCGGTCGGATCGTGAAGACGTACGACTACATCAACCGTGTTGTGTTAACGCTTCCGCTATCGGTCTACGAGGGTACGTGGACAACACTCTCCCCTCTCGTTGCTATGCATCACCATGATCTTGCGTTTGCGTAGGAAATTTTTTGAAATTACTACGTTCCCCAACAGTGGCATCCGAGCCTGGTTTTATGCGTTGATGTTATGCACGAGTAGAACACAAGTGAGTTGTAGGCGATAATTCATACTGCTTACCAGCATGTCATACTTTAGTTCAGCGGTATTGTGAGATGAAGCGGCCCGGACCGACATTACGCGTACGCTTGCGCGAGACTGGTTTCACCGTTGCGAGCACTCGTTGCTTAAAGGTGACTGGCGGGTGTCTGTCTCTCTCACTTTAGTTGAACCGAGTGTGGCTACGCCCGGTCCTTGCGAAGTTTAAAACAGCACCAACTTGACAAACTATCGTTGTGATTTTGATGCGTAGGTAAGAACGGTTCTTGCTAAGCCCGTAGCTGCCACGTAAAACTTGCAACAACAAAGTAGAGGACGTCTAACTTGTTTTTGCAGGGCATGTTGTGATGTGATATGGTCAAGACATGATGCTATATTTTATTGTATGAGATGATCATGTTTTGTAACCGAGTTATCGGCAACTGGCAGGAGCCATATGGTTGTCGCTTTATTGTATGAAATGCAATGGCCATGTAATTGTTTTACTTTATCACTAAGCGGTAGCGATAGTCGTAAAAGCAATAGTTGGCGAGACGACAACGATGCTATGATGGAGATCTAGGTGTCGCGCCGGTGACGATGGTGATCATGACGGTGCTTTGGAGATAGAGATCACAAGCACAAGATGATGATGGCCATATCATATCACTTATATTGATTGCATGTGATGTTTATCTTTATGCATCTTATCTTGCTTTGATTGACGGTAGCATTATAAGATGATCTCTCACTAAAATTTCAAGATAAAAGTGTTCTCCCTGAGTATGCACCGTTGCGAAAGTTCTTCGTGCTGAGACACCACGTGATGATCGGGTGTGATAGGCTCTACGTTCAAATACAACGGGTGCAAAACAGTTGCACACGCGGAATACTCAGGTTAAACTTGACGAGCCTAGCATATGCAGATATGGCCTCGGAACACGGAGACCGAAAGGTCGAGCGTGAATCATATAGTAGATATGATCAACATAGTGATGTTCACCGTTGAAACTACTCCATCTCACGTGATGATCAGACATGGTTTAGTTGATATGGATCACGTCATCACTTAGAGGATTAGAGGGATGTCTATCTAAGTGGGAGTTCTTAAGTAATATGATTAATTGAACTTAAATTTATCATGAACTTAGTCCTGAGAGTATTTTGCAAATTATGTTGTGGATCAATAGCTCGCGTTGTTGCTTCCCTGTGTTTATTTTTGATATGTTCCTAGAGAAAATTATGTTGAAATATGTTAGTAGCAAAGGATGCGGATTGGATCCGTGATCTGAGGATTATCCTCTTTGCTGCACAGAAGAATTATGTCCTTGATGCACCGCTAGGTGACAGACCTATTGCAGGAGCAGATGCAGACGTTATGAACGTTTGGCTAGCTCAATATGATGACTACTTGATAGTTTAGTGCACCATGCTTAACGGCTTAGAATCGGGACTTCAAAGACGTTTTGAACGTCATGGACCATATGAGATGTTCCAGGAGTTGAAGTTAATATTTCAAGAAAATACCCGAGTTGAGAGATATGAAGTCTCCAACAAGTTCTATAGCTAAAAGATGGAGGAGAATAGCTCAAGCAGTGAGCATGTGCTCAGATTGTCTGGGTACTACAATCGCTTGAATCAAGTGGGAGTTAATCTTCCAGATAAAATAGTGATTGATAGAATTCTCTAGTCACCATCACCAAGTTAGTAGAACTTCGTGATGAACTATAGTATGCAAGGGATGACGAAAGTAATTCCCGAGCTCTTCGTGATGCTGAAATCGACGAAGGTAGAAATCAAGAAAAACATCAAGTGTTGATGGTTGACGAGACCACTAGTTTCAAGAAAAGGGCAAAGGGAAGAAGGGGAACTTCAAGAAGAACGGCAAGCAAGTTGCTGCTCAAGCGAAGAAGCCTAAGTCTGGTCCTAAGCCTGAGACTAAGTGCTTCTACTGCAAAGGGACTGGTCACTGGAAGCGGAACTACCCCAAGTATTTGGTGGATAAGAAGGATGGCAAAGTGAACAAAGGTATATTGGATATACATGTTATTGATGTGTACTTTACTAGTGTTTATAGCAACCCCTCGGCATTTGATACTGGTTCAGTTGCTAAGAGTAGTAACTCGAAACGGGAGTTGCAGAATAAACAGAGACTAGTAAAAGGTGAGGTGACGATGTGTGTTGGAAGTAGTTCCAAGATTGATATGATCATCATCGCACACTCCCTATACTTTCGGGATTAGTGTTGAAACTAAATAAGTGTTATTTGGTGTTTGCGTTGAGCATGAATATGATTTGATCATGTTTGTTGCAATACGTTTATTCATTTAAATTAGAGAATAATTGTTGTTCTGTTCACATGAATAAAACCTTCTATGGTCATACACCCAATAAAATGGTTTGTTGGATCTGGATCGTAGTGATACACATATTCATAATAATGAAGCCAAAAGATGCAAAGTTAATAATGATAGTGCAACTTATTTGTGGCACTGCCGTTTAGGTCATATTGGTGTAAAGCGCATGAAGAAACTCCATACTGATGGGATTTTGGAATCACTTGATTATGAATCACTTGATGCTTGCGAACCGTGCCTCATGGGCAAGATGACTAAAACGCCGTTCTTCGGAACTATGGAGAGAGCAACAGATTTGTTGAAAATCATACATACAGATGTATGTGGTCCGATGAATATTGAGGCTCGTAGCAGGTATCATTATTTTCTGACCTTCACAGATGATTTGAGCAGATATGGGTATATCTACTTAATGAAACAGAAGTCTGAAACATTTGAAAAGTTCATATAATTTCAGAATGAAGTTGAAAATCATCGTAACAAGAAATGAAGTTTCTACGATCAGATCATGGAGGAGAATATTTGAGTTACGAGTTTGGCCTACATTTGAAACAATGCGGAATAGTTTCGCAACTCACGCCACCCGGAACACCACAACATAATGGTGTCTCCGAACGTCGTAATCGTACTTTACTAGATATGGTGCGATCTATGGTGTCTCTTACCGATCTACCACTATTGTTTTGGGATTATGCATTAGAGACAGCTGCATTCACGTTAAATAGGGTACCATCTAAATCCGTTGAGACGACATCTTATGAACTGTGGTTTGGAAAGAAACCAAAGTTGTCGTTTCTTAAAGTTTGGGGTTGCGATGCTTATGTGAAAAAAATTCATCCTGATAAGCTCAAACCCAAATCGGAGAAATGTGTCTTCATAGGATACCCAAAGGAGACAGTTGGGTACACCTTCTATCACAGATCCAAAGGCAAGACATTCGTTGCTAAGAATGGATCCTTTCTAGAGAAGGAGTTTCTCTCGAAAGAAGTGAGTGGGAGGAAAGTAGAACTTGATGAGGTAATTGTACCTGCTCCCTTATTGGAAAGTAGTTCATCGCAGAAACCAGTTTCTGTGACGCCTATACCAATTAGTGAGGAAGTTAATGATGATGATCATGGAACTTCAAATCAAGTTATTACTAAACCTCGTAGGTCAACCAGAGTAAGATCCGCACCAGAGTGGTACGGTAATCCTGTTCTGGAGGTTATGTTACTAGACCATGACGAACCTACGAACTATGAAGAAGCGATGGTGAGCCCAAATTCCGCAAAATGGCTTGAGGCCATGAAATCTGAGATGAGATCCATGTATGAGAACAAAGTATGGCCTTTGATTGACTTGCCCAATGATTGGCGAGCCATTGAGATTAAATGGATCTTCAAGAGGAAGACGGACGCTGATAGTAGTGTTACTATCTACAAAGCTAGAATTGTCGCAAAAGGTTTTCGACAAGTTTAAGGTGTTGACTACGATGAGAGTTTCTCACTCGTATCTATGCTTAAGTCTGTCCGAATCATGTTAGCAATTGCCGCATTTTATGAAATCTGGCAAATGGATAAACAAAACTGCATTCCTTAATGGATTTATTAAAGAAGGGTTGTATATGATGCAACCAGAAGGTTTTGTCAATCCTAAAGGTGCTAACAAAATATGCAAGCTCCAGCGATCCATCTATGGACTGGTGCAAGCATCTCGGAGTTGGAATATACGCTTTGATAAGTTGATCAAAGGATATAGTTTTATACAGACTTGCGGTGAAGCCTGTATTTACAAGAAAGTGAGTGGGAGCACTACGGCATTTCCGATAAGTATATGTGAATGACATATTGTTGATCGGAAATAATGTAGAATTATTCTGCAAAGCATAAAGGAGTGTTTGAAAGGAGTTTTTCAAAGAAAGACCTCGGTGAAGCTGCTTACATATTGAGCATCAAGATCTATAGAGATAGATCAAGACGCTTGATAAGTTTTTTCAATGAGTACATACCTTAACAAGATTTTGAAGTGGTTCAAAATGGAACAGTCAAAGAAAGAGTTTCTTGCCTGTGTTACAAGGTGTGAAATTGAGTAAGACTCAAAGCCCGACCACGGCAGAAGATAGAAAGAGAATGAAAGTCATTCCCTATGCCTTGGCCATAGGTTCTATAAAGTATGCCATGCTGTGTACCAGATCTATTGTATACCCTACACTGATTTTGGCAAGGGTGTACAATAGTGATCTAGGAGTAGATCACTGGACAGCGGTGGACAGCGGTCAAAATTATCCTTAGTGGAATAAGGATATGTTTCTCGATTATGGAAGTGACAAAAGGTTCGTCGTAAAGGGTTACGTCGATGCAAGTTTTGACACAGATCTGGATGAGTCTAAGTCTCGATCTAGATACATATTGAAAGTGGGAGCAATTAGCTAGAGTAGCTCCGTGCAGAGCATTGTAGACATAGAAATTTGCAAAATACTTACGAATCTGAATGTGACAGACGCGTTGACTAAAATTATCTCAGAAGCAAAACATGATCACACCTTAGTACTCTTTGGGTGTTAATCACATAGCGATGTGAACTAGATTACTGACTCTAGTAAACCCTTTGGGTGTTGGTCACATGACGATGTGAACTATGGGTGTTAATCACATGGTGATGTGAACTATTGATGTTAAATCACATGGCGATGTGAACTAGATTATTGACTCTAGTGCAAGTGGGAGACTGAAGGAAATATGCCCTAGAGGCAAAAATAAAGTTATTATTTATTTCCTTATATCATGATAAATGTTTATTATTCATGCTAGAATTGTATTAACCGGAAACTTGATACATGTGTGAATACATAGACAAACAGAGTGTCACTAGTATGCCTCTACTTGACTAGCTCGTTGACCAAAGATGGTTATGTTTCCTAGCCATTGACATGAGTTGTCATTTGATTAATGGGATCACATCATTAGAAGAATGATGTGATTGACTTGACCCATTCCGTTAGCTTAGCACTCGATCGTTTAGTATGTTGCTATTGCTTTCTTCATGACTTATACATGTTCCTATGACTATGAGATTATCCAACTCCCGTTTACCGGAGGAACACTTTGTGTGCTACCAAACATCACAACGTAACTGGTTGATTATAAAGGTGCTCTACAGGTGTCCCCGAAGGTACTTGTTGGGTTGGCGTATTTCGAGATTAGGATTTGTCACTCCGACTGTCGGAGAGGTATCTCTGGGCCCACTCAGTAATACACATCACTATAAGCCTTGCAAGCATTGTGACTAATGAGTTAGTTGCGGGATGATGTATTACGGAACGAGTAAAGAAACTTGCCGGTAACGAGATTGAACTAGGTATCGAGATACCGACGATCGAATCTCGGGCAAGTAACATACCGATGACAAAGGGAACAACGTATGTTGTTATGCGGTCTGACCGATAAAGATCTTCATAGAATATGTGGGAACCAATATGAGCATCCAGGTTCCGCTATTGGTTATTGACCAGAGAGGTGTCTCGGTCATGTCTACATAGTTCTCGAACCCGTAGGGTCCGCACGCTTAACGTTACGATGACGATTATATTATGAGTTTATGTGTTTTGATGTACTGAAGAAGTTCGGAGTCCCGGATGAGATCGGGGACATGACGAGGAGTCTCGAAATGGCCGAGACGTAAAGATCGATATATTGGACGACTATATTCGGACTTCGGAAAGGTTCAGAGTGATTCGGGTATTTTTTGGAGTACCGGAGAGTTACGGGAATTCGTATTGGGCCTTAATGGGCCATATGTGAAAGGAGAGAAAAGCCCCAAAGGGTGGCCGCACCCCTCCCCATGGACTAGTCCGAATTGGACTAGGGAGGGGGGGCGCCCCCTTCCTTCTTTCTCCTTCTCCCTTCCCTTTTCCTACTCCAACAAGGAAAGGAGGAGTCCTACTCCCGGTGGGAGTAGGACTCCCCCCTTGGCGCGCCCTCCTCCTTGGCCGGCGGCCTCCCCCTTGCTCCTTTATGTACGGGGGCAGGGGGGCACCCCATAGACACAACAATTGATCATTGATCTCTTAGCCGTGTGCGGTGCCCCCCTCCACCATATTACACCTCGATAATATCATAGCGGTGCTTAGGCGAAGCCCTGCGTCGGTAGAACAACATCATTGTCACCACGCCGTCGTGCTGACGAAACTCTCCCTCAACACTCGGCTGGATCGGAGTTCGAGGGACGTCATCGAGCTGAACGTGTGCTGAACTCGGAGGTGCCGTGCGTTCGGTACTTGATCGGTCGGATCGTGAAGACGTATGACTACATCAACCGCGTTGTGTTAACGCTTCCGCTATCGGTCTACGAGGGTACGTGGACAACACTCTCCCCTCTCGTTGCTATGCATCACCATGATCTTGCATGTGCGTAGGAAATTTTTTGAAATTACTTAGTTCCCCAACACTCCAGCCCCTCAGCAGCTGGCTGGTCGACCAGCAGTCGGAGCCATTCAAGACGAGTTCCCGGACGAGCATGCCACCTACGTCGTCTTTACAAGCCAAACTGAAGACAGACACAGTCGGCGCCGACAACAGCAAGAAGTCAACGCGGTCGCCTCTAACAACCCAGAGTTTATGCATTGGTCTGAGAAGCCTATCAGCTGGAGCCGGGCCGATCACCCAGAGGTGATGCCGTCTCCTGGCTCTTATGCATTGTTGTTGGACGCCACCCTCGCGACAGAAAGGCGAGCTGCCCGTTTCTCCCGAGTACTGATTGACGGTGGGAGCAGCATCAACATACTGTACCGTGACACCATGGAGAAGCTGAACATCAAGACGAAGCAACTCATGCCAAGCCAGACTGTGTTCCATGGCATCGTACCCGGCCTGTCCTGCTCACCAATCGGCAAGATCAAGATAGATGTTCTCTTCGGAGACAAGGATCAGTTCCGCCGAGAAGCAGTCTGGTTTGAAGTGGTGGATCTAGAGAGCCCTTACCACGCGTTGCTTGGCCGACCTGCCCTGGCCAAGTTCATGGCTGTGCCCCACTACGCCTACCTCAAGATGAAGATGCCTAGTTCAAAGGGGATCATCACCATAGCCGGAGACTACAAGAAATCCTCTGAGTGTGCTGCAGCCAGCAGTCGGCCGGCCGAGTCCCTCGTGATTGCCGAAGAAAAAAAGATGCCGGACCGAGTCGTGGCCATGGCCGGCAAGCAGCCGGCCCTATCCCCTGACCCCAAGGAATATGATGCTCAAGGTTCCTTCCAGCCGGCCAAGGAAACAAAGAAGATAGCTCTGGACCCAGAGAACCCGGAGAGGTTTGCCGTCATTGGAGCAAACCTGGATAGCAAATAGGAAGGCGAGCTCATCGATTTCCTCCATGAGAATCGGGACATCTTTGCATGGTCCCCAAAGGACATGCCGGGTGTTCCGAAGGATTTTGCCGAGCACAAGCTACACGTCCGAGCAGACGCAAAACCAGACAAACAACCTCTCCGCCGACTGTCGGAGGAGAAGAGAAGGATTGTAGGAGAAGAGATAGCCCGTCTTCTGGCAGCCGGCTTCATTATGGAGGTGTTTTTTCCAGAATGGCTTGCCAACCTGGTCCTTGTATTGAAGAAAAACAATAAATGGTGCATGTGTATAGATTATACCAGCCTCAACAAAGCCTGCCCCAAAGATCCGTTTGCCTTACCTCGAATCGATCAAGTGATAGACTCCACCGCCGGATGCGAGCTATTGAGTTTCTTGGATGCTTACTCAGGCCACCATCAGATCAAGTTGGATCCAGCCGACCGCCTGAAGACCGCCTTCATCACACCATTCGGAGCTTTCTGCTACCTGACTATGACATTCGGCTTGAGAAATGCCGGTGCCACTTTTCAGCGTTGCATGCAGAAGTGCCTCCTCAAGCAACTCGGCAGAAATGCCCACGTCTATGTAGACGATATTGTGGTGAAGACGGAGAAGCGCAGCACCCTGCTGGAAGACCTCAGAGAAACATTTGACAACTTGCGCCGGTTTCAGATCAAGCTCAACCCTGAGAAATGCGTGTTCGGAGTACCAGCCGGCCAGCTTCTAGGCTTCTTGGTCTCCGAACGCGGCATCGAGTGCAACCCGGTGAAGATCAAGGCCATAGAGAGAATGCGGATTCCTACCAAGCTGCGAGACGTCCAAAAGTTTACCGGGTGCCTGGCCTCCCTGAACCGCTTCATCAGCCGGCTAGGAGAGAAGGCTCTCCCCCTGTACCGACTCATGAAAAAGTCCACCCACTTCGAGTGGAACGACCAAGCAGATCAAGCTTTTCACGAGTTGAAGAAGATGCTGACCACGCCACCTGTCTTGGCGGCGCCAACTGAGAAAGAGCCCATGCTCCTTTACATTGCCGCGACTAGCCGAGTGGTCAGCACAGTTATTGTGGTCCAACGCCCAGAAGAAGGCCGGGCTCAGTTAGTCCAGAGGCCGGTGTATTATTTGAGCGAAGTACTGTCCACCTCGAAGCAAAACTACCCGCACTACCAGAAGATGTGCTATGGAGTATACTTCGCCGCCAAGAAGCTGAAGCCCTACTTTCAAGAGCACCCCATCACGGTCGTATGTACTACCCCGCTTGCCGAGATCATAGGCAGCCGGGATGCATCCGGCCGGGTGGCCAAGTGGGCCATTGCGCTGGCTCCTTACACGATCTTCTACCAGCCTCGCACCGCCATCAAGTCCCAAGCATTGGCCGACTTCCTTGTCGACTGGGCCGAGACCCAGTACCTACCGCCGGCTCCCGACTCCACTCATTGGCGGATGCACTTCGATGGATCCAAGAAGCGCACCGGCTTGGGAGCCGGCATCGTCCTCACCTCTCCCAAGGGCGACAAACTCAGATACACATTGCAAATTCATTTTGCCGCCTCCAACAATGTGGCCGAGTATGAGGTGCTCATACATGGGCTCCGGCTAGCCAAAGAGCTCGGCATCCGCCGGATCCTGTGCTATGGCGACTCGGATTTGGTAGTCCAACAATCATCTGGCGACTGGGATGCCAAGGACGCAAACATGGCGAGCTATCGATTCCTCGTTCAGCAAATCAGCGGATACTTTGAAGGATGCGAGTTCCTCCACGTGCCACAGGCCGACAACGAGCAAGCACATTCCCTGGCACGAATCGGTTCCACCCGACAAGCTATCCCAACCGGCGTCTCTCTCCAACGCCTCCTCAAACCGTCTGTCAAGCCATCTCCAGAATCAGAGTCCATCTTCGTACCGCCTGACCCTGATGCAGTCGGATCCGACTTGGGGAACCCAGCAGGCGGCTCGGGGACTTCGACAGGCGGCTCAGGGATTACCGTAGTCGCACCCGGCTTGGGGACTTCAGAACCCGGCCCGGGGACTGCAGCAGTCGGCCCGGGGACTGCAACGACACAACAGGTGGTGGCCGACTCCAACTCTTCACCACCCAACCCACCCACCCTGGTCGCAGTGGCCGTATTGGCAATAGAAGAAGTCACAGCTCCATCATGTCCCAACCCATCCTCAACTTCCTGGTAAACAGAGAGCTGCCGACTGACGAGATCTCGGCAAGACAAGTTCAACGCCGAGCCGGAGCATACACAATAGTAAACAGAGAACTCGTTAGGCGCAGCGTCACTGGAGTCTTCCAGCACTGCGTCGAGCCAGAGAAGGGCATAGCAATCCTCAAGGACATCCACCAAGGCGAATGCGGCCACCATGCGGCCTCAAGATCACTTGTCACCAAAGCTTTCCGCCATGGGTTCTTCTGGCCGACTGCTTTGGAAGACGCCAAGGAATTAGTCAAATACTGCAAAGGGTGCCAAGTCTTCAGCTCCAAGCAACACCTGCCGGCTTTTGCACTCAAGACCATCCCCCTCACCTGGCCCTTTGCCGTCTGGGGACTGGACATGGTGGGCCTATTCAAGATGGCGCGCGGCGGCATGACACATCTGCTTGTCGCCGTGGACAAATTCACCAAGTGGATTGAAGCGAAGCCAATCAAGAAGCTGAACGGGCCGACTGCCGTGACATTCATCGCAGATATCACCACCCGGTATGGCGTACCACATAGCATCATCACCGACAATGGCACGAATTTTGCCAAAGGAGCACTTGCATGTTTCTGTGCGACACACAGCATCCGACTGGACTTAGCATCCGTAGCCCACCCGCAGTCAAACGGCCAAGTCGAGCAAGCAAACGGCCTCATCCCCTCCGGCATCAAGCCCCGACTGGTCGTACCACTGGAGCATTCGGCCGGCTGCTGGCTCGACGAGCTGCCCGCCGTCCTCTGGAGTCTGCGTACTACCCCGAACAAGTCAACCGGCTTCACCCCTTTCTTCCGTGTATATGGTGCCGAGGCTGTCATCCCAACTGACATTGAGTTCGACTCACCTCGGGTCACCATGTACACGGAGGCGGAGGCCAAGGAAGCGCGAGAAGACGGCGTTGACCTGCTGGAAGAGGGCCGGTTGTTTGTGCCGTTACCACAACCGGAAGGTCAAGCCAAGATCCTTCCAAGAAGGTGATCTTGTGCTCCGGCTGATCCAGCGAACAGCCGGCCAACACAAGCTCTCGGCCCCTTGGGAAGGCCCCTTCGTCATCAGCAAGGCCCTAGGCAACGACTCCTACTACCTGATCGACGCACAGAAGCCGAAGGCACGCAAGAGAGATGATTCCGGCAAGGAGTCGGAACGACCATGGAACGCCAATCTCCTCCGAAGATTTTACAGCTAAATGCAGTATGTACCACGCTACCTTTTATATTAAGTACAAGACAAAGGGCCCCCCGAGGAGCACTCGGGGACTACCCTCTTTTATCTATGTATGATGAGTGTCATACCTATGAATGTATTACTACATTTGTTTTCCTGTCCGGCACCGGGTTCGATCAGTCGGCCCGGGGACTTGCCGCCTTGAGTTATATTAAAGTTCTACCTGCAGTCAGACAAGTAGTGTGCCGGCACCGAAGCCCTCTCTTGTTGAAAGTCGCAGCTCGAAGAATCAACTGTCCGACTGGCAAGAGTCAAAGGCAGGAAAGGATGCCCACATGAAAAACGGCTAAGGACTAACGAACTTATATAACACAAGCCGGCCTCCCACCTCGCCAACCGGTTGTCAGAACAGCCGGCTGGCCGGCTTTCGATTCACCTTGCTACAATCTAAAAAAGCTAGAGTACTTGCCCTCCCAAACGGCCAAGCCCTTCCCCAGCCACAGACTGCAGAGTAGCTGTCCGGCTGGGAAGGCGGCGACCAAGGGAGGGCGGCAAAGGAAACAACCAAAAGGATGAAAAGCAAATACAATCGGAAGCCAAGCACATGCATGATTATATTTACACAAAAGGCCTTCTAAAGGCCGGCGTTCAACATAGTTTGAATACACCCCCAGTGGGTGGAACTGCGCAAACCTAACAAATATTGTTCAAAGAGTAATAAACAGGAAAGCAAGGGTGGCGGATCAGGCCAAAGGTGCAACAAGCTAGCCAGGAAGGTCAGTGGAGACGGCAGTGCTGGCTGAAGGAGTGGCTGGCTGGCGAGTCTCGGCTTGATCATCACCGGCTGCAGGCGGCGCGCTCGCACGCGCCTCGTTGCTGGAGGCACGATCAAGCTGAGGCTGGCCGGTTGCTCCACTGTCTGGCACGGCGTCTTCACCATCCTCTCCCTCCTCCTCTTCGCCCTCATCACTGGAGTCGATCTCCTCCGCCGAGTCTTCACCATCTGCTGGGTTCAGCCCAAACCACTCCTCCGGCTGAGCAACGCCGTCATCATTCACCTCAGGGGCAAAGGCACTGGTGTCGGTGTAGTCGGCGATCGCCGAAGCGCATTGGATGATAGCCGGCCGCACCGCCTCCAGCTCCTCGTTGGCCTCCTGCCGCCAGGTGGTCAGCTGGGCCAAATCCAGCCCAGGATACCAAGCTCGGACGAACTCCAGCGCCCGCCTGGCGCCTGACCGAGCTGCAGAAGCCTTCCAGGCCTCGAAGCGGCCAACCGCTACCTCCAGCCAGTCGGCAGTCCGACTGGGGGTACGGGGAACCACCTCGCCAGGCCAGAGGGCGGCCAACACTTGCGCCCCAACGCGCTGAAGACGGCGGAGCATGCGGTGAGCCGGCTGGAGGCGGGCTTGGATCGCCAGAAGCTGCTGCTCAAGCGACCGGCGAGCGTCCGGCGCGATCTCAGCCCTAGCCTGCCTTTGCGCGTCATGGCGGGCCTCGATGACTTGGTTGGCGGCAACGGAGTAACCAGGGAAGTACTCTGCGCAAGTAAAAAAACAAAACAAAGTCAGAAAATGGACCAAATGGCAGGCAGCAAGCAAAGGGACGAAGAAGAAGGCGGCCTACCGTCAACCAAATCTTCGATCTGGCCGTAGCCGTCGCTCAGCGCTTGCCTTGCCTCAGCCTAGCTCGCCGCCTCGGTCTCGTATTCGGCTTGGAGGGCGGCCTCGCTGTCCTGCGCCGCCTTCAGGGCCGCCTTATGGCTCTCCTCCTAGTCGGCCAGCTTCTTGACCAAGCGGTCACGCTCCTGAGCCAAGGCATTGCACTCGGCTTCCTTGGCGCAAAGGGCGGTCTGGGCCCCACCCAACTGCTCCCTCAGGTCGGCATTGGCCTCTGCAGATATGGTAAAGAAAAAAAGGCAATAAGAAAGAAGTCACCAGGAAAGATCCGGCCCGACTGCTCAGCAGTCGGCCCGAATCTCAGGGACTACACCCAGTGGGTGCGCTGACGCGCCCCCACGTGAGATAAAAGATGAAGCACTTACTTCGGCTCTCGGTCAGATCAATGGTCTTCTGGTTCAGCTCTCGGGCCTGGGAGTTGAAGGTAGCCGTGCGGAGGTTGTGATAGTCCTGCAAATAAGACAGAGGAGCAAATAAGAACAAGATAGCAATCGAAGTCTACTAAGAAGTTCCAAGCCGCCTGCTCAGCAGCCGACTCGGAACTCGGGGACTACACCCAGTGGGTGCGCTGACGCGCCCCCACGGAAGAAATCAAGAACAAGAAACAAAAAAAGCGGGAAGACTCACACGAATGGCCATCCGCGTCACGAGGAACTCTTGAGTACACTGCTTCAGCACGGTGGCTTGGGATTGAAGCCGGTTCCGGACTTCTTGCGCCGCCACGTTCAACGCGGCCGTCCCACCACCCGGCGTCCACCCCGGTGAGCTGGCGTTGGCCGTCTCCAGATCCTGGGCCGACGAGCTAGAGCTCGCGGCCTTCTGCGGGACCGGCGCTGAAGTCGCCTTCCCTGCGTGCTGGCGTGATGGCGACCAGACCACAAGGTCTGCCCTCGCAGCCGGCTCGCCTCCAGCCGGTTGCACGGGCGGCACGCTAGGCCGGCTGCCTTGGTCTGCCCCAATCGGCGATGGCGGTGTCGCCTCCCTCTCCGGGACGACGACGTCGCCCCCCTCCCTCTCCACCGCCAGCTGGTCGCCACCGGCTTCCTCCGGCGGGGGCGCCACAGCGCGAAGGGGGACGACAAGCTGCGGAGGCCGGTTACGCAGGGCCTCCGCTGCCCTCTCTGCGGCTGCAGCCTCCGCCTGAGCCTTGGCCGCTGCGTTGGCTTGTGCCTCCGCCGACCTCTCCGTCGTCTCCTGCGCCGCCGTGGTAGCGGCCGCCCTCAGCTCCTCCGCCTCCCGCTCCTCCCGTGCCTCCCGCGCATTCCGCTTCGTCGCTGCTTGAAGCTCGACACGGGGGTCCACGCGGCGGGCGCTTCCAGATCCTCCCGCCGCTCCAACCACGGAGGCGGCAACGGTCCCCTCAAGAGAAAGCGGAGCCCTTTTTTTAAGTCAAGACAAGGACTCAGAAGAATATCAACAAAAAAGAAGAAGGAATACGTGAGAGAATTGGCACTTACGCCGAAACCATTTGTGGCTGCTTCACCACCTTGCGGAAACGGGCAGCCTTCGCGGCCGCCTCGTCCCGCTTGGTCGCCGCCGCCGCCGCGCTCTTGGGCTTCTTTGGCCGACTGCCGAATAGGCTCGGCGCGGCCCGGCGCTTCTGCGTGCTGCCTAGGACAGCCGGCGCGGCAGATGAACCCGAGCCATGATGATCGGACGCCGGCTGGCGGCGCGGGACGACCTTCGCCTCGTCATCATCCGGCCAGTCGTCGAAGCTGACTCCAAGCCCGGAGCCGCCTGCCTTTCCGCCTCCCCCCACGATGTCGTCGTCCAGAGCGGCCGCCCCCAAGTCGGGGTCGTCCAAGTCGTGCGTCGTCCGGTCGGGGAGATATTGGCGCTCCACCCCCGCTGCCCCGGCTGCCGGTCGAAGGAGGGGGCTCTGTCAAGACAAAACGACTGGTCAGAGTCGGCCAAGAGAAACTTGGTGACAAAAGTAAAGAAGAGAAGAAAAAGAAAGCTTAGCATAGGCGGGGGATTGGCACGGGAGTACAGCTCCTTGCCAAACTGCCACTCGTCGGCAAGCTTGCAGTTCGCAAGGTAGTTCACCATGTGAGCTACCTCTGCATGAGGCATCTCCTTGGTACACAACCGACTCGGATCGAGTTGGCCGCTCATTTGACAAATCATATGAGGGCGGCCTTGGGGCGGGAGCACCCGGCGTGCCAGGAAGGCGGCCAGCGGGTCAGCCCCGGTCAGGCCCTCCGACTGGACCAATACCGGAGTCGTGCGACAGCGGCGGCTCCAGCATGCGATAGTGTTCGAGCCCGATAGGACCATTGGGGCCGCCTCCCAGCCGGCGGGCCGGCTACATAAGCCGGCAAGTTGACGAAGTTGCCTTGCGGAGTGACGTTCTTCACATAGAAGTAGGATTGCTGCCAGAGCTTCACCGACTGGATCAGCGTGACGGGAGGAAAAGGGTTGTCAGCTACCGGCCTCCACATCGCGATGAAGGCGCCGCTCTGAGCCGGCACGCCCCTCATGGCGGTACCGAGCTTGGACTGGAAGAATTCCCCCCAGAGCTCGAGGGTGGGAAGGACGCCGAGGAAGCCCTCGCACAAAGTGACAAAGGCGGACAGCAGCACCACTGTGTTTAGAGTGAGGTGGTGCGGTTGGAGCTGGTAGAACTCGAGGAAGGAACGGAAGAAGCTGCTCGCAGGCAGACAGAGGCCGCGCGGGGAGTGCGAGCGGAAGATTACCCACTCGCCCCCCACCGGCACCGGCGAGATCTCCCTCTCCGGCGCAAGCCGGACCCGCACATGATCCTTGCCGGGCAACCGTCGCGTCTTGCGAAGGAAGTCGATGTGGTCCTCGTGGACGTTGGAGCCGTCCCAGTCTCCGCCGCGCGACATGAGGGCAAGAAGCCAATGAAAAAGGCGCGGGGACGGCGAAAGCACGGCCCCGCGGTGGCAAAGCTGCGGGGTAGTGCGATGACTGGAGGGACGGCGCGGCAGCGAGGGGCTACAGCGATGGAGAGGAAGAAGAAGAAGAAGATGGCGGAGCGAGGGTGAGCGTGCGAGCGTCTGCCGCTCCTCCTCCTCCCCCTATTTATAGCCTCCTGCGGCGAAGCCGAGGAGGCGAGGCGTAGGGGGGCGTGGGATTAACTGCGCCCACTCCCCCATGTCCCGCGATTATTACGCACTAACGACATGCGGAAACTGCCGTTGGAAGGCGAATGGCCCGTTTTGGGCCACAGGAGATCCACACCTAGGCCGAGGCGTGGAAGTTGCGGGCCCCGGCCTGCGGCGGCGTCCCGTCGCGTGCGTGGGCTGGCAGGCTCTCCCAGCCGGAGGGCGCCACGTGGCGCGCGGGCGGCAAGCGGCCGGCCCGCGACCTGGCGTGCGCGCCAGCTGGTTCCCGCCTTCAGATTTCAAAGCCTCACCACGACGGCGCGCCTGATCAAAGCTGGCTCCTAGCTGTTGGCTCCTCAAGATAGGAAGTTGATTAAGCTTCTCGTCCTCCTTTCAGCTGCGAAGCCCAACCAACTTCGGGGACTGCTGTCAGAGTAAATGACCATGGGTAGCCTAACCGACTCCCCCTGGCTGTTCAAAAATTATCGGGCTGATCGAGCCTTCAAGCACCCAAAGCACAGGGCCGCCTTCCCCTGGCCGGCTATCTCACAGGCCGACTACTGGAAGGCGGCCCGACCCTGAAACCCTCCCGAAGAAAGCCACAAGAAGGCCGACTCCAAGAAGTCGGCCACAAGAAGACCGACTCCACGATGCCGGCCACAAGAGGGCCGGCTCCCGGCAAGCGGCCAAGATTGCACCCTCAAGGACTGCACCCACATAATGGTGACGAGACGGGGCGAGGCTGCAGTAAAGCCTGCCACCCCCGAATCCCGGAGCACGCATGGCCACAGTGTGCCGTACGGGTCGGCCATCCCCCGTCCGGCATGGCACTGTTGCCATGTTGACCATGACGCCACCCACAACAGGCTATCAGTACGGCCCGCGGGCGGCGGGCCCCTTCAGCCAGAGAGACGCTCGAAGGCGGCCAAGCCCCCAGTCGGCCTGGGGTGTAGCCGGCTCCCAATAGCCGGTACCTCACTCCCTCGAAGTATGTGCATCATTAAGGAGATAAGACGAGGTAGGACTATAGTGAGAGCCCACCAGACGGCGGCACTGTAGCCATGCTTACCTCGGCAAAGCCCTCGTCATCAGGGGCGAGGCTACAGTAACCAGCTGCCGGCAAGACCCCCAGGCGATGGGGCCGGCCTGTCGGCCAAGATGCCGGCTGCCGGCGGGACCCACCCGTCGGCGGGCCCCAGCGGCCGGCGGAGAAGCCGGCAGGTACAGACACTGACGGCCTGGACCCGCATCCAGTCGGATTACCCTTGTACCCCTGGGGGTAGGCCTATATAAACCCCCCAGGGCACCCATGCAAAGGGTTGATCTCTTAGAGTTTTAGACACCACATAGAGAGAAGAGGAGAGCTAGCATTGCCCTTCTTCTTCCTCTAGCCGAACAGCTCAAGGAGCCACTTGTAGTCACTTGTGTTGATCTAGTGATCATGCGGAGACCCCGCAGACCAGGACTAGAGGTGTTATCTCCATGGAGAGCCCCGAACCTGGGTAAGATTCGCCGGCGTGTATGTCTTCGCCTTATCCCGTTTCCAGGCACCGGCGATGTCTTACTGGCTCCCACAATGATAAGCCACCCGTTGGCATATGTCGCACCTACCACCCGACAATCTTCATGAAGTAGGCGATCTCCTTGCCCTTACAAACTCCTTGGTTCAACTCCACAATCTTGGCGGAGGCTCCCAAGTGACACCTAACCAATCTAGGAGACACCACTCTCCAAAAGGTAATAGATGGTGTGTTGATGATGAACTCCTTGCTCTTGTGCTTCAAATGATAGTCTCCCCAACACTGAACTCTCTCTCACAGATTTGGCTATGGTGGAAAGATGATTTGAGTGGAAAGCAACTTGGGGAAGGCTAGAGATCAAGATTCGTGTGGTTAGATTGGAATGTCTTGGTCTCAACACATGAGTAGGTGGTTCTCTCTTAGAAAATGAATGCTGGAAGTGCAGGCACGTTCTGATGGCTCTCTCACAAATGGAGAGGAGGGTGGAGGGTTATATATAGCTTCCACACAAAATCTAACTGTTACACACAAAAGAGCCAACTCGGTCAGACCGAATGTATGAACTCGGTGAGACCGATTCAGTCCAAAATCTGAACATTGGGATTTTCTGTGGGATCGACATGATCAACTCGGTGGGACCGATGTGCCAGGGTTAGGGGAAAACTTGATCTCGGTTTGACCGATTAGTTCAACTCAGTGAGACCGATTTCAGTAATAGGTTAACAAAGAGTTGGTCAGGCAAACTCGGTGGGACCGATCGCTCCTTTCGGTGAGACCGAAACGTTACGAAAGAGAAACAGAGTTTGCATTGTGAACTCGGTGGGACCGATCGCTCATTTCACTAAGACCGAAACTTTGCGAAGGGAAACAGAGAGTTTGGAATCCCATCTCGGTGAGGCCGAGATCCCTATCGGTAAGACCGAACTGAATAGGGTTTCTGGCTATGGCTATGTCAAGTGAACTCGGTGGCACCGGATGGATCAAATCAGTGGGGCCGAGTTTGACTTTCGGTTTAGGACATATTTGGATATGAGAAAGTGGTTGAGGGTTTTGGAGCATATCAATAAGCATTTTGAGCAAGTAGACCATTAAGCAACACCTCATCCCCTTTTAATAGTATTGGCTTTCCTATGGACTCAATGTAATCTTGGATCACTAAAATAGAAATGAAGAGTCTTGAGCTTTTGCCAATATTTGTCCTTCGCATTTTGAGGGGTCCACATCTCTAGTCCATGCCATGCCAATCATTGAACTTTCTAAAACGATCATCTTGAAAGGATATTAGTTCAATGAGCTATATGTTGTTACGAATTACCAAAACCACCCAGGGATTAGTTGCACTTTCAATCTCCCCCTTTTTGGTAATTTACGAATTTGTGCATTATTTGTAATTTGCTTTTGAATGCAAATGCACAATTAATTAGGATCATGGGTTACTTTTCCATGTCACATACATTTTGGTGGAGCGCTCAAAATGATAACACATACATAACATGCACTCATCACCAAGACAAATATGATAGATCATACACAAGATATAAGATAGCGTCATCATTCAAGCATAGCATAATAAAGCATAGTAAGATTAACCACATGATCATAGAAGTATCTCACACAGAAACACAAATATTGTAGCAAACACAAGCAAATAAGTAGCAAGAGATACCAATAAACAGCAGAACACTCTCTCTCTCTCTCTCTCTCTCAGCCTATTATCTATACACTTTCTCCCCTTTTGGCAACAAGTTACCAAAAAGCTCAAAAATGCATAGTGCTATACGACACTCTAAGCAAGATCTTCGGGAGCTCCGGAGTGCGAAGATGGTGTGGAGAGAACAGCATCTATGAAGACTTCTGCTGACGTCTGAGGAACTGGAGGAGTTGCCACTGGAGGGGCAACTGAGGCTGTGGCTGCAGGAGCTGAGGTTGTAGTCCTAGTGTCAATCACTGGCACTGCTGCAGACCTTTGTGCTCTAGGCACCCTCTGGTAAGCATCTGTGGTTGTCCTGTCATTCCTGTCCTCAAGGTCTTCTTGTATCTTCTCAACTAAAGTCTGAATCTCAGTGATTTTGACATCCAAGTCATGTAGCTTTGTCTCAAAGATCCTCTCAAGGATTTCTTGATTTCGAGTCAGGGTAGCTAGTCCTTTCTCTATTCTCACAGTGGCCTCAAGCAGATAGCTGAGCTGGTCCTGCTTGGTCTTGAGATTGACTGCAGAACGGTCTGGGATCTTTGAAGCTTTTTCAGCCTGTGCCTTCTCTCTCTTCTCTTGAGCCTCAGCTGAAGTTGGATGAGAAGCACCCATCACAACAGTGTTATCCTCAAAGTTAGGCCTCAAGGGAAGGTGCTCTCTGTCCAACAAAGATGTGCTTGTTCCCATCTTGGAATTTATGAGCATCTGAATATGTGGAGCATACCCACATGATCTCTTCTGGTCAGGTGCAGTTCTCTTAACAGTCTCAACAATCAAAATCATCACTTTGAATTTCTCTGGCACATCAAACATGTGTAGCAAGTTGATGGAGTGCCCTCTGATCATCCTGTGATCTCCAGACTTGGGCAACAAAGTGTGCCTGTGGATGGTGTTGATTGTAGGCAGCCCTGATAGAAGGTAATACACAGAACCAAACTTATGTGTTTCCAAGGCATTATCTGGAATTTCCTTGTACATGTGTGCCATAGAGTTGTGATCTTTTCTGGGCTTGGCGTTGATATGTCCATTTTGCATCATGCTTTTATGTTGATATTTATTGCATTATGGGTTGTTATTACACATTATATCACAATACTTATGCCTATTCTCTCTTATTTTATAAGGTTTGTGTCACGACCGGTTTTTCAATAAAATAATTATTGAGAGACCAATCCCTTTTACGGACTAGCGAGGAAGAATTCCTTCTCACTGGTAGACAATAATCTTGGTCACGGAAGAAAAAATACCAGGGGTACTAAATATAACACAAGGTTGAGCGGAGACTGCCCAATACTTTATTACAGGCACGCCGATAAAACAATACGGCGGATAGGGTGGCAAACTTCTAACTCACGATAATAACGGTGGTGGAAATATCATCGCGAAGCGAGTGATATGATTCCAGAAGACTACAACTCATCGAGCGTCGGAGTGAGGCTCGAGGAGACTTATTGCGGGTGGCGGAAGCGTAAACAACATAAGTGACCAATATCCGGGATCGCGCAGGACTGACTGGGACTCCTCTAGGCATCGGACGCGCTATCAAACTCTTCATCCAAGAGATCACCTTCGTCAACATCTGGCCAAAACAACAAGCCAGGTGAGTACTATGAAAGTACTCGCAAGACAGTTCGGACATAAGGTATAACAAATGTAAACATGAAGCACATGAATAAGTTAACCAGTGCGATCAGACATAAATAAATACTGGGTGCCAAGCGAGGGTCTGAATGACGCCTCGAGCGGAAACTGCAGAATAGTAATACTGGTGCCAAACGAGTGTCTGAAAGACTCCTCGAGCGGAAAATGCGAAATAATAATGCGGGTGCCAAACGAGTGTCTGAAAGACTCCTCGAGTGGAAAATGCGGAATAATAATGCGGGTGCCAAACGAGTGTCTGAAAGACTCCTCGAGAGGTAAATGCAGAATAATAATGCCACAGTCGGGCGTCGGGGCGACACCACATAAAGGGCTTATAACAGAAAGTAAAGACAGTGCATGCCGCAGTCGGACGTCTGAGCGACATCACATAAAGGGCTTATATCGAAAGTGAGAAACGAGTACACGCCACAGTCGGACGTCTGCGCGACGTCACCTAAAGGGCTTATATCACATCTCATTATTACAACAGTTCGGAGACATAAATTATCACAAGCATGAGACACAAAATGAAGTTAGTCCATCCACTGGAATAACAATAAATCTGAAATTTTACCACCTGAGCTTGTTCACCGGGGACAAGTTTTTCACACGGATAGATATGGATATAATGTTTACCCTACTGATCATGGATACGATGATTTGGAAAGAATTGACTCTGCAGAGTTTGTACTTAACCACAGCCAACGGATTTCAGTAGTCACGGGGACTAGTTCCGTCTGCGGTGTTTTGGAGGGAACACGTCTAACCAGTACACACCCAATTCAACCATCCGAAGCCAGGGATCACCCTCGGCGACGTTCAAGAAAAACCTTGAGACGGGGAGGCTACAACCTCGCGTAGCATGGGATCAAATTTATATACGCGCGCTCTAAGGGGGTGCCCCCCCTCTCGGTCCCAACCGGAAACACCCATGCCCCCTGACCGAATGACTGGCTTTAATCCTGGGCCAAGGTACCATCATCCCGGCCTCTCTGTTTGGTGTGTACACGGAAAGAGGTTACCAACTTACTAAACCGCATCCTGGCAATGAGACATGTGGTAGCACGGAAAGGGGAAGGGACGGTAACACGGCTCCAACCATGTTAACGTCGGAAAAGTCGGATGACGCAAGGCTGGCATGCTACAACAGTACCACCTTGCTGCCCTTC
Source organism: Aegilops tauschii subsp. strangulata (assembly GCF_002575655.3). Lineage (NCBI taxonomy): Eukaryota > Viridiplantae > Streptophyta > Magnoliopsida > Poales > Poaceae > Aegilops > Aegilops tauschii. The sequence continues at coordinate 287,508,937 of NC_053035.3, forward strand.
ATGTCACCACATGATTAGGCCATCTCTCATCAGAGATCATCGCAACTTTGGAACATGCGGGAAAAGATCGATAACGTGGCTCCAACCATGTTAACGTCGAAGAAAGTCGGATGGCGCAAGGCTGGCATGCTACAACAGTACCACCTTGCTGCCCTTCATGTCACCACATGATTAGGCCACCTCTCAACAGAGGTCATCGCAACTTTGGGACAACCGGGTCGTTGCCGTACAAGCAACGAGGTTTTTACCAACACTCATATGCCACACACAAACTCTCACGTGAACATGCAAAACACCTGTCATATCAAATGTTCAAAACATGCTTGCCTGGTTCGGAGAAGTCGGAGTCTAGCTCGGCGAAGTTCGCGGCTCCGTCACCCCTCCCGGAACCTACGGCAAATCACGAAACGGGCACTAACGTGAAAACCAACACATACACAGAAACTTTTCCAATTATTCTTCAAATAAATCCCATAAAAAACTAGACAAAATTTGAAGATTGTCAGAAAAAGAATCACTCAAAAATACATTTTTATTAAAAAGTTATAAAGGTTTCTATTCAGGGACTTATCTGTAATGAAACAGAAAAGTTCCAGGGTTTTAACTGAGAAAACAGAAAACGCTTCGGCTGAGAATGCGCAAGCGCAATGGAGGAAACGTATTTTGCCCGAAGGCGCCAACAGAAAACGGTTCGCGAATAAAAGAACAGAGGCTGACATGCGGGGTCCACATGTCAGGTTTGAAAAGCTCGCCGGCGCCCGAAGACTGCGGTGGACGCCGGCGTCGAACCATGGCGAGTTAGGAGAAACGGAGGGTACCAAGAGCTTCAGCGTCCTCTTCCGCGTCGGTGGGTGGTGGACTCGTCCAACGGGGAGCACTATGTCGACGGCGACACTTTCTCTGGCGGACGGTGGCTCGGGTGAGGATGGGGAACTCCGGTGGAGGGCTGCAAGCTACAAATTGAGGCGCGGGTCAGAACGAGGGATGCAAGGTGAGGCTACTAGCACGAGAATGGAGGCGGAGGAGCACACACGGGGGCGAATCGGGCTGGATCCCGTGGCGGGTCGCGGCGGCCGGAGTCGAGGAAGGAGACCTCCTCGGGGCTCTTCCAGTGGCTAGGCGTGCTCTAGGGGGAGTGCGGGGCTGGTGGGTGCTCGAGTTGAAGCTCGGGGCCCCTATTTATAGGCAAATCGACGGGATGGCCGTGAACGGTGAATCTCCGGTGAATGATTACGGCGGAGCAGTGGGTTGGCAGGGGGTTTGAGCGGTCGGGCAGCATCAGTGGATGTTACTGGACTCGATTTGCAGCTAAACGGGGTCGGTCTTGGCGTAATGGCGTCGGTCCACGATGAGGTGACCGCACGGGCTCAACGGCGGCAGAGAGCGCGCTCCGCGCCCTGCGGTTCACGACGAGAGCGGCAGCGCGTTCGGGGGAGTGGAAGGCCACGCGGCGAGCTCCGGTGGTTTGGGCGGCGCTGGGTGGCGTCGTCGGCGCCGTGTCTCCCGTTGGCGCCCGCAAAGCCGCCGCCGGCGTTGGTCACGGGGTGGCGCACCTTCTGCTGCTCGTCGCCGACGCCCGCAAGGTGCCAGGCACTCGTGCGGTGCAGGAACAAGGGGGCGAGGACGAGGAGCAAGGCGACGCGGTGGCACTGGCGAGATCGATGTCCATCTCTGAAGAAAACGACAGTGAGGACTGAACTGAATCTCTGAACTTTCTGAACTTTGACAAAGACAGTGCACTGCAGGTGCTCGACAGAAGGTTTTGGCTATGAGATAAATTTTTCTGGAGCTGTAACTTGGTGAGATGATCACTCAAAGCACCCAGGGGCTGCCTGAATTTACTTGGAATTTTTGGAGAAGGTTTTGAATGAATTTCACCAAATTTGCCAAATCTGGTCCAAACTTGTAGCAGGTGTAGTTTGAAATTTTTGAACTGAAGACTAGTGGATCTTCATGGTTCCAGGTTGAGGGTTCAAAGGACTAGGAGGGGAAAGAAGTTTGGTGGTAAAAGTCGAAACAAAAAATGGAGTTCCTTTGTAAATCTCCAAGTGGTAGAATAGAAGGCAGAAATTTGTTTGAATGAAATTTGAATGAAAATAATCACATGGGGAGGTTCAACTTTCTGGAATAGGTGTAAAACATGATCCAAAGGTGAGGGAAGGATTTGGGGAGAGGATTTGCACAAATGTCATGGTAAGAAGGAATAGTTGAAAGTGGCAAAGGACTTTCCAAAAGCCATAGTGCAAATTTAAAAAGATTTTCAGAAGTTATTTTCCCAAATGAAAAACATTTTGTCTTGAGTCCAAATGAAAAGTAAGAACTCCCAAGACCAAAGGCAGATCTTGGGTGAATCCAACCAAAACTTTTGCCATAAGGAAAAATATATGAGAGGGAGAGTTCTTTTAAAGAAAAATTTAAATTGCTCCCCTCAAGTAAAAATAGAAATCTTTTTTGAAAAATCCAAATAAAAACTTGGGTGTCACAACACCTACCCCCTTAGGAAAAATCTCGTCCTCGAGATTTCGGCTGATCCTCAAATAGATATGGATACTCTGCTCGGAGGAAATCTTCCCTCTCCCATGTGGCTTCATCCTCAGTGTGGTTGCTCCACTGAACCCTGAAAAATCTTGTCGTTTTCTGACGGGTCCTCCATTCAGACTCTTCTAAAACCTTTACTGGCCTTTCTCTGTAGGTGAGATCTGGTTGCATATCAATGTCCTCATGAGGTACATGTTTTTCTGGATTGCTCACACATTTTCTTCACTGTGAGACGTGGAACACGTCATGGACGTCTGACAGCTCCTTGGGGAGGTCTAGTTGGTAGGCCACCGTGCCTCTTCGTGCCTCTACACAAAATGGTCCAATAAACCTTGGGGCTAGCTTCCCCTTAATTTTGAGCCGTTGCAGACCCCTCATAGGAGATACTCGAAGGTATACGGAATCACCGGGTTCAAAGCTGACCTCACGGTGCTTCTGATCATAGTAGCTCTTTTGGCGGCTCTGTGCTGTCTTGAGTATGTCCCTGATTTGCTTAACTTTCTCCTCGGCCTCTTTGAGCATGTCTGGGCCGAAGATATGGCTGTCACCGGTTTCTGACCAATTCAATGGGGTACGACACCTTCGCCCGTACAACGCTTCAAAGGGTGCCATTTTCAAGCTGGCTTGGTAACTGTTGTTGTAAGCAAATTCGGCATATGGCAAACTCTCTTCCCAACTGGACCCATAGGTGAGTACGCAGGCTCTTAGCATATCCTCTAGGATGTGGTTCACATGTTCCGTCTGTCCATCAGTCTGAGGGTGGTATGCTGTACTGAAAGCTAGTTGCGTGCCCAGAGCTTGTTGTAGGTGATCCCAAAATTTGGAGACGAATTGGGTGCCTCGGTCTAATATTATAGTCTTTGGGACTCCGTGCAAGCAAACTATACGGGAGAGATAGAGTTTTGCCAGTCTTTGTGTGGAGTAGGTAGTCTTCACGGGAATGAAGTGAGCAACCTTGGTTAGTCGGTCTGTGATGACCCAGATGGCGTCATTTCCACGCTGTGATCGGGGTAATCCGACAATGAAGTCCATTCCGATTTCATCCCATTTCCACTCCGGTATCCTGTTAGGCTGGAGTAGCCCTGCTGGCTTTTGGTGCTCGGCCTTGATGCGCTGACATGAATCGCAACAAGCGATGAATGTGGCTATATCTCTTTTCATACCGTGCCACCAAAATCTTTCCTGGATGTCCTTGTACATTTTGGTTCCTCCAGGATGGATCGAGTATGGGGCGGTGTGGCTTTCCGTCAAGATCTGTTGCTTGAGTTCCTCAATGTTAGGTACGCAAAGCCTGTCCCGGTACCATAATGTTCCTTCACTGTCCGTGACGAATTCTGAAGTCTTACTACGGTTCATTTTCTTCTTTATGCCTTCGATACTGGGATGTCCCTGTTGAGCCTTCTTGATTTGTTCCACTAGGGTGGGTTGTATCTCCAGGTTCGATATGGTGCCCTCAGAGACTAACATCATGTTGAGCCGAGTGAACTCTCGCTGAAACTCAGGCCTCAAACTTTGCTGACCGTCACTGTCCGGGCTGGGGTTTCGACTAAGGGCATCGGCCACTACATTTGCTTTCCCTGGGTGGTAGTGAATACCGACGTCATAGTCCTTGACCAGTTCCAACCAGCGTCGTTGGCGTAAATTCAGCTCTGGCTGTGTGAAAATATATTTGAGGCTCTTATGGTCCGTATATATTTCACAGCGATTCCCCAACAGAAAGTGCCTCCATTCCTTGAGTGCATGTATGACTGCTGCTAGCTCCAGGTCATCTGTTGGGTAATTTTCCTCATGTTTTCGCAGCTGCCTGGAGGCATATGCGACAACTTTGCCATCTTGCATTAGCACACATCCAAGACCTTTTCGGGACGCGTCACAATACACTTCAAAGATCTTGTGTATGTCTGGTACGGTTAAGACTAGTGCGGTTGTTAGCTTCGTCTTGAGTTCTTGGAAGCTCTACTCGCATGCTTCTGTCCATACAAATTTCTTGTCCTTCTTGAGTAACTGTGTTATAGGTTTTGCCACAGTGGAGAATCCTTCAATAAATCTCCTGTAATATCCGGCCATTCCTAGGAAACTCCGCACATCTGTAACATTCGCAGGTGGCTTCCAGTCCAGTATGGCCTTGACTTTTTCTGGGTCTACGGCCACGCCTTCTTGGTTCAATATATGGCCCAAGAAACCAACTTGTCTTAGCCAAAATTCGCATTTGCTAAATTTGGCGTACAACTGATGTTTCCTCAATTCTCCCAAAACAATTCTGAGGTGCTCAGCATGTTCTTCTGGTGTCCTTGAGTAAACCAGAATGTCGTCAATGAATACCACCACAAATTTGTCCATGAATTTCATGAATACTTTGTTCATGAGGTGGACGAAATATGCGGGGGTGTTCGTTAGTCCAAAAGGCATCACTGTAAACTCGTACAACCCATATCTGGAAGTGAAATCTGTCTTGGGAATATCTTCCGTTCGTACCTTCAATTGGTGATATCCCGATCTCAAATCAATTTTTGAGAATACCTTGGCTTGTGCGAGCTGGTCAAACAAATCATTTATTCGTGGCATCGGATATTTGTTTTTGATGGTGACCATATTGAGGGCTCGATAGTCTATGCACAGCCTTAGTGTCCCATCCTTCTTTTTGGCGAACAACACAGGCGAACCCCATGGTGAGGAGCTGGCTCGAATAAATCCTTTGTCCAACAATTCCTTTATCTGCTTCTTTAACTCCACCAATTCTGAGGGTGCCATTCTATACGGCTTCTTATAAATGGGAGCGGTGCCAAGTGCTAGTTCGATGCTGAATTTGATCTCTCGGTCTGGTGGCATGCCTGGTAGTTCTTCCGGGAACACATCAGGGAACTCGCGTACCACTGGCACGTTTCTTAATTCTGCGATGTCCATCTTGTTCAGTTTTGGTTTCTGTGATCGTGGCCTTTCTTGAGCGGAAACTCTTATAGTCTTGCCGTGATGGTGAGTGAGAATCACTGTCCGATTGAAACAGTCGATGAATCCTTTGTTGGTGGTTAACCAATCCATTCCTAAAATGACATCCAATCCTTTACTTTCCAACACGATGAGATTCGCATGAATGGTAGTCCTTCGAACTCAATGACCACTCCTTGGCAGTAACCCTGAGCGATTTGCTTATTTCCGGGGGACTTGATGATCATAGATTTTTCCAAGGGAAGTATCGGAAAACCGTGTTGTGAAACAAAACTCTTCGAAACAAACGAATGGGAAGCTCCAGAATCAAACAAAACCGTGGCAGGTACTGTGTTGACAGGGAACGTACCGAGCACGATGTCTGGGGCATTCTGCGCTTCTTCCCTGGTCACATGGTTCAGGTGACCCTTCCTGTGGTTGCTGCTGGGGTTGAAGTTGTTGCGCCTGGGGGCTGGATTGTTCCCACCATTGTTCGGCTTGGGTGCCGTGTCCCTTGGCTTCGGGCACTGTTTAGCATAATGCCCTTGTTGACCACAAGCATAGCAGGTGACCCCTGGACGGTATGTGAACTCCTTGTCTCTGGCATGAAATTGTCTGACGGGTCTTGGCTCAGTAGTCGTGGATCTCCTCGTGTCTGTCCTTGGGACCTCAGTCTTGCCTCGGTTGCTGCGGGCAAGAGTCGTCTTGTCCCTCTTCCGCTTGCGGATATCTTCCAGACTACGGCGCTCATTCTCCAGGGTGATGGCCTTGTCCACCAGCGTCTTAAAATCTGGAAAGGTGTGTACAATCAGTTGGCATCTTAATGCTGGTGCCAGGCCGTCCAGGAATTTTTCCATCTTCTTGTTTTCTGTCATGTGCTCGTCGTAGGCATAACGAGACAGTTGGGTAAACTGGCCATTGTATTCTGTGACGGACATGCCTCTTTGCTTCAGGTCATCAAACTCTCTCTTCTTGATCTTTAGGATGCTCCTGGGAATGTGTGCCCCACGGAAGCCTTCCTTGAATTCTTCCCAGGTGATGTTGTGTTCCCTGGGGTGCATGTGTAGAAGTTTTCCCACCATGCTGCGGCTGCTCCAGTAAGGTAGTGTGGTGCATAAAGCACCTTCTCATGATCTGAGCACTGAGCGATAATCAGTTTCCTTTCAATCTCGCGAAGCCAATCATCGGCTTCCAGTGGCCTGTCTGTGTGAGCAAAAGTTGAGGGGCGAGTCTTCTGTAACTCAGATAACTTGGAATGTGGTTGATAGGGTTCACGGTGGTTTCCCATATTGATGACATGGTTCATCATCTCCTGGTGCTGTTGCTGGCTTTGCTCGAAGAGACGGCATACTTGAGATAGTGCCGCTTCGCTGTCCTGTTGGCTGGATTGACCCTGAGTGAAATTGTTGCTGGTCTGTGTTCCGTAAACCTCTTCTGGCTGATTGGGCATAGAGCGAGTCCAAGGGCGAGACATTTTTCCAGTCTGGGGTATCATTTGCAAAACCCATGAGAAAAACTGTGTAGCGCAGGAAAACTCTTGCAAAGGTAATAATGAAAAGGCTTCTAGGTTTTCAAAGAAACACAAATGATTTTCATGGAGAAGAAGTGCTTAACACAAATCTTACATGCGAAAGCAAACACAAGATACAGCACTCACGTTGTGCGTACACAATCCTGACATGTTATTTAAAACTAGCGTACTACTCCGAAAGGCCGCAAACACACCAACACAAACTAGCGTACAGATAAAAACAACACATCATACAAGCAGGCATAACACGCGGCTACTCGGTGCTCTCAGTCGGAGATGGTGAAGATCTCCTTCCCCTTGCCGATGGCAAGGCTCAGCAGTCCAGGAGAATCAACCTCCTCCTCTCTAGCTGGCTCCTGGCGTGCGACGCTGCACGGCGGTGATGGTGCGGGGGCGACTGGTGGTAGAGCGCGTGCGGCAGGCGGTGCGGCTCTGACTGGAGTAGGAGCGATGACTCGGTCGAACTCCTAAGTGGTAGGCAGACGGCGAGCAGTGGCCAAAACGGCCGGTGCATACGAGGCTGAAGACGAGACGAATGTCAGAGGCGGCGCCGTGTGGAGAAGCTCCTTCCTGCTGGCAGGACCGCCCCGGACTAAGTCCATGCGGGCAGCCACAAGATCATCTACGAGGTTGTCGAAAGACTCCTCCAGAGCCTTGAGATACTCCACAACCATCTCGATGGCTTCATCTCGCTCTCCCCGATGGCAGGCGAACGCATAGTGGCTGGTGTAAGGCACATGGCATGGGAGGTAGCGGTAGCGACGAGTCTTCATCGTAGGAAGGATGTCCCGAAGGCGAGCTATCGCCTCACGGGCAGCCATCTGCATGGCATGCCTCTCCGTAGGCATGGCCCTTCCCGTAAAACGGAAGTGACGAGCATCAGTACGTCCTCCCTTGAACTGCACCACGGCTTGGTGCATAGACACGTCGTCACTGAGCTTGTGCTGATAGAGTGTGAACTCCGGGCGAGCTGCTGGCCCGATCGCGAGCTTGGTGATGGAGACGAGGAGCTTGACAGACCCCTCGGGCACGTTGGTGAACACTCGATTCTCACAGTTACTGCCAGCCATCTACAAAAGTAGGCAAAAATTCTGAGTAGTCATGTCATAAATTTTATGATGACCAACAGAAAATAGCTACAATTGCAAAATGCTGAAAAGGCACAAAAGACGCTAATAACCGATTAGCGATCGCACCTAGTGGCTTCCTACAGTCAGCCTGGCTCTGATACAAAGCTTGTCACGACCGGTTTTTCAATAAAATAATTATTGAGAGACCAATCCCTTTTACGGACCAGCGAGGAAGAATTCCTTCTCACTGGTAGACAATAATCTTGGTCACAGAAGAAAAAATACCAGGGGTACTAAATATAACACAAGGTTGAGCAGAGACTGCCCAATACTTTATTACAGGCACGCCGATAAAACAATACGGCGGATAGGGTGGCAAACTTCTAACTCACGATAATAACGGTGGTGGAAATATCATCGCGAAGCGAGTGATATGATTCCAGAAGACTACAACTCATCGAGCGTCGGAGTGAGGCTCGAGGAGACTTATTGCGGGTGGCGGAAGCGTAAACAACATAAGTGACCAATATCCGGGATCGCGCAGGACTGACTGGGACTCCTCTAGGCATCGGACGCGCTATCAAACTCTTCATCCAAGAGATCACCTTCGTCAACATCTGGCCAAAACAACAAGCCAGGTGAGTACTATGAAAGTACTCGCAACACAGTTCGGACATAAGGTATAACAAATATAAACATGAAGCACATGAATAAGTTAACCAGTGCGATCAGACATAAATAAATACTGGGTGCCAAGCGAGGGTCTGAATGACGCCTCGAGCGGAAACTGCAGAATAGTAATACTGGTGCCAAACGAGTGTCTGAAAGACTCCTCGAGCGGAAAATGCGAAATAATAATGCGGGTGCCAAACGAGTGTCTGAAAGACTCCTCGAGCGGAAAATGCGGAATAATAATGCGGGTGCCAAACGAGTGTCTGAAAGACTCCTCGAGAGGTAAATGCAGAATAATAATGCCACAGTCGGGCGTCGGGGCGACACCACATAAAGGGCTTATAACAGAAAGTAAAGACAGTGCATGCCACAGTCGGACGTCTGAGCGACATCACATAAAGGGCTTATATCGAAAGTGAGAAACGAGTACACGCCACAGTCGGACGTCTGCGCGACGTCACCTAAAGGGCTTATATCACATCTCATTATTACAACAGTTCGGAGACATAAATTATCACAAGCATGAGACACAAAATGAAGTTAGTCCATCCACTGGAATAACAATAAATCTAAAATTTTACCACTTGAGCTTGTTCACCGGGGACAAGTTTTTCACACGGATAGATATGGATATAATGTTTACCCTACTGATCATGGATACGATGATTTGGAAAGAATTGACTCTGCAGAGTTTGTACTTAACCACAGCCAACGGATTTCAGTAGTCACGGGGACTAGTTCCGTCTGCGGTGTTTTGGAGGGAACACGTCTAACCAGTACACACCCAATTCAACCATCCGAAGCCAGGGATCACCCTCGGCGACGTTCAAGAAAAACCTTGAGACGGGGAGGCTACAACCTCGCGTAGCATGGGATCAAATTTATATACGCACGCTCTAAGGGGGTGCCCCCCTCTCGGTCCCAACCGGAAACACCCATGCCCCCTGACCGAATGACTGGCTTTAATCCTGGGCCAAGGTACCATCATCCCGGCCTCTCTGTTTGGTGTGTACATGGAAAGAGGTTACCAACTTACTAAACCGCATCCTGGCAATGAGACATGTGGTAGCACGGAAAGGGGAAGGGACGGTAACACGGCTCCAACCATGTTAACGTCGGAAAAGTCGGATGACGCAAGGCTGGCATGCTACAACAGTACCACCTTGCTGCCCTTCATGTCACCACATGATTAGGCCATCTCTCATCAGAGATCATCGCAACTTTGGAACATGCGGGAAAAGATCGATAACGTGGCTCCAACCATGTTAACGTCGAAGAAAGTCGGATGGCGCAAGGCTGGCATGCTACAACAGTACCACCTTGCTGCCCTTCATGTCACCACATGATTAGGCCACCTCTCAACAGAGGTCATCGCAACTTTGGGACAACCGGGTCGTTGCCGTACAAGCAACGAGGTTTTTACTGACACTCATATGCCACACACAAACTCTCACGTGAACATGCAAAACACCTGTCATATCAAATGTTCAAAACATGCTTGCCTGGTTCGGAGAAGTCGGAGTCTAGCTCGGCGAAGTTCGCGGCTCCGTCACCCCTCCCGGAACCTACGGCAAATCACGAAACGGGCACTAACGTGAAAACCAACACATACACAGAAACTTTTCCAATTATTCTTCAAATAAATCCCATAAAAAACTAGACAAAATTTGAAGATTGTCAGAAAAAGAATCACTCAAAAATACCTTTGTATTAAAAAGTTATAAAGGTTTCTGTTCAGGGACTTATCTGTAATGAAACAGAAAAGTTCCAGGGTTTTAACTGAGAAAACAGAAAACGCTTCGGCTGGGAATGCGCAAGCGCAAAGGAGGAAACGTATTTTGCCCGAAGGCACCAACAGAAAACGGTTCGCGAATAAAAGAACAGAGGCTGACATGCGGGGTCCACATGTCAGGTTTGAAAAGCTCGCCGGCGCCCGAAGACTGCGGTGGACGCCGGCGTCGAACCACGGCGAGTTAGGAGAAACGGAGGGTACCAAGAGCTTCAGCGTCCTCTTCCGCGTCGGTGGGTGGTGGACTCGTCCAACGGGGAGCACTATGTCGACGGCGACACTTTCTCCGGCGGACGGTGGCTCGGGTGAGGATGGGGAACTCCGGTGGAGGGCTGCAAGCTACAAATTGAGGCGCGGGTCAGAACGAGGGATGCAAGGTGAGGCTACTGGCACGAGAATGGAGGCGGAGGAGCACACACGGGGGCGAATCGGGCTGGATCCCGTGGCGGGTCGCGGCGGCCGGAGTCGAGGAAGGAGACCTCCTCGGGGCTCTTCCAGTGGCTAGGCGTGCTCTAGGGGGAGTGCGGGGCTGGTGGGTGCTCGAGTTGAAGCTCGGGGCCCCTATTTATAGGCAGATCGACGGGATGGCCGTGAACGGTGAATCTCCGGTGAGCGATTACGGCGGAGCAGTGGGTTGGCAGGGGGTTTGAGCGGTCGGGCAGCATCAGTGGATGTTACTGGACTCGATTTGCAGCTAAACGGTGTCGGTCTTGGCGTAATGGCGTCGGTCCACGGTGAGGTGACCGCACGGGCTCAACGGCGGCAGAGAGCGCGCTCCGCGCCCTGCGGTTCATGACGAGAGCGGCAGCGCGTTCGGGGGAGTGGAAGGCCACGCGGCGAGCTCCGGTGGTTTGGGCGGCGCTGGGTGGCGTCGTCGGCGCCGTGTCTCCCGCTGGCGCCCGCAAAGCCGCCGACGGCGTTGGTCACGGGGTGGCGCACCTTCTGCTGCTCGTCGCCGACGCCCGCAAGGTGCCAGGCACTCGTGCGGTGCAGGAACAAGGGGGCGAGGACGAGGAGCAAGGCGACGCGGTGGCACTGGCGAGATCGATGTCCATCTCTGAAGAAAACGACAGTGAGCACTGAACTGAATCTCTGAACTTTCTGAACTTTGACAAAGACAGTGCACTGCAGGTGCTCGACAGAAGGTTTTGGCTATGAGATAAATTTTTCTGGAGCTGTAACTTGGTGAGATGATCACTCAAAGCACCCAGGGGCTGCCTGAATTTACTAGGAATTTTTGGAGAAGGTTTTGAATGAATTTCACCAAATTTGCCAAATCTGGGCCAAACTTGCAGCAGGTGTAGTTTGAAATTTTTGAACTGAAGACTAGTGGATCTTCATGGTTCCAGGTTGAGGGTTCAAAGGACTAGGAGGGGAAAGAAGTTTGGTGGTAAAAGTCCAAACAAAAAATGGAGTTCCTTTGTAAATCTCCAAGTGGTAGAATAGAAGGCAGAAATTTGTTTGAATGAAATTTGAATGGGAATAATCACATGGGGAGGTTCAACTTGCTGGAATAGGTGTAAAACATGATCCAAAGGTGAGGGAAGGATTTGGGGAGAGGATTTGCACAAATGTCATGGTAAGAAGGAATAGTTGAAAGTGGCAAAGGACTTTCCAAAAGCCATAGTGCAAATTTAAAAAGATTTTCAGAAGTTATTTTCCCAAATGAAAAACATTTTGTCTTGAGTCCAAATGAAAAGTAAGAACTCCCAAGACCAAAGGCAGATCTTGGGTGAATCCAAACAAAACTTTTGCCATAAGGAAAAATATATGAGAGGGAGAGTTCTTTTAAAGAAAAATTTAAATTGCTCCCCTCAAGTAAAAATAGAAATCTTTTTTGAAAAATCCAAATAAAAACTTGGGTGTCACAGTTTGCATGAAGAGGGAGAATGCCGGCAGCTGGAATTCTGGCTTGGAAAAGGAGAAAATATTATAGACCTATTCTGCACAACTCCAAAAGTCCTAAAACTTCATGGAGCATGTTTTTGGAATATATAAAAAATATTGGGCGAATAAAGAACCAGAGGGGGCCACCAGCCAGCCACAAGGGTGGAGGGCACGCCCCCCGACCTTGTGGGCCCCCTGGCAGGCCTCCGGTGCCCATCTTTGGATATATACTGTCTTTTACCCTGGAAAAATCAAGAAGAAGTTTTTGGGACGAAGCGTCGTTGTCTCGAGGCAGAACCTGGGCAAAACCAATCTAGGGCTCCGGCGGAGCTGTTCTGCCGGGGAAACATCCCTCCGGGAGGGGGAAATCATCGCCATCATCATCACCAACGATCATCTCATCAAGAGGGGGTCAATCTCCATCAACATCTTCACTAGCACCATCTCCTCTCAAACCCTAGTTCATCTCTTGTATTCGATCTTGGTCCCAAAACCTCAGATTGGTACATGTGGGTTGCTAGTAGTGTTGATTACTCTTTGTAGTTGATGCTAGTTGGTTTATCCGGTGGAAGGTCATATGTTCAGATCCTTAATGATAACTAATACTCCTCTGATTATGATTATGAATATTCTTTGTGAGTAGTTACGTTTGTTCCCGAGGACATGGGAGACGTCTTGTTATAAGTAATCATGTGAATTTGGTATTCGTTCGATGTTTTGATGAGTTGTATGTTGTCTCTCCTCTAGTGGTGTTATGTGAACGTCGACTACATGAAACTTCACCATTATTTGGGCCTAGGGGAAGGCATTGGGAAGTAATAAGTAGATGATGGGTTGCTCGAGTGACAGAAGCTTAAACCCTAGTTTATGCATTGCTTCATAAGGGGCTGATTTGGATCCATATGTTTCATGATATGGTTAGGTTTACCTTCATACTTCTTTCATAGTTGCGGATGCTTGCGAGAGGGGTTAATCATAAGTGGGAGGCTTGTCCAAGGAAGGGCAGCACCCAAGCACCGGTCCACCCACATATCGAATTATCAAAGTAACGAACACGAACCATATGAGCATGATGAAAACTAACTTGACAACAATTCCCATGTGTCCTCGGGAGCGCTTTGCTTTATATAAGAGTTTGTTCAGGCTTGTCCTTTACTACAAAAAGGATTGGGCCACCTTTCTGCACCTTTTTTACTTCTATTACTTGTTACCCGTTACGATTTATCTTATCACAAAACTATCTATTACCAACAATTTCAGTGCTTGCAGAGAATACCTTGCTGAAAACCACTTGTCATTTCCTTCTTCTCCTCGTTGGGTTTGACACTCTTACTTATCGAAAGGACTATGATAGATCCCCTATACTTGTGGGTCATCAAGACTCTTTTCTGGCGCCGTTGCCGAGGAGTGAAGCGCCTTTGGTAAGTGCAATTTGGTAAGGAAACATTTATATAGTGTGCTGAAATTTATTGTCACTTGTTACTATGGAAAATAATCCTTTGAGGGGTTTGTTCAGGGTATCTTCACCTCGACCGGAACCACAATTAGTTGCTCCTCAACCTACTACACCTACTGAAAATATTTATTATGAAATTCCTTCGGGTATAATAGAGAAACTGCTAGCTAATCCTTATGCAGGAGATGGAACATTACATCCCGATACGCACCTAATCTATGTGGATGAAGTTTGTGGATTATTTAAGCTTGCAGGTATGCTCGAGGTTGTTGTCAAGAAGAAGGTCTTCCCTTTATCTTTGAAGGGAAAGGCATTGACATGGCATAGGTGTCGGCATCCTGGGAACGGGGGTACCCACACTTGCCTGCCTGCGGCCCAGGGCGTGGCTCATCTAGCGGCCTGGTATGGCCCATCGTCATCAACAACCACTCAAGACCCTCGCGAGGGGCCAAGCCTCAAGAGGCGGACGATGCAAGACCTCCTCAGGGGCGGCCTCCCAAGGCTGGCTCCCGAGGAGCGGAGACATCTATGCACGGGGCACCTCGCGAGGTTCGCGTGACGTGAGCCATGACGATCAAGGCCAGGCGAGCGGCAGCGGGTGCAGAATATCGGTTGCATCTTAATTTGGTGCTAAAGGGGCAAGCACAAGCGAGGAGTCCCGAGGCATCAGGCAAAGGTTTCCATATTGGTGCAATGAGACCAAGACCAGCAGGACGGCAGGACGGAGGTCACCACGGAGCCCACGACTGCGTCATGACCAGAGCCTTTGGCAGGCGAAGACCACCTTTTGTTAGGATAGCTTGTACTAGCTGTCCCCCTTCAAATTGGTAGTTGTGTGATCCCTTCCCGTTTAATATTTGGGAAGAGGACCGGGCCTCTATAAATAGGACTAGCCACCACCATAGGAGGCAACTGATCTGGACGGATCATTCAGATCAGCCTCGACCACACAAGCTCACCGAGCTTAAGAACACCTCTCCTTAGGAGGCTGTTCTCCCCTTGTACTTTTTCATCATCGGCCTACAAGGCAATCCACCACACCACACTGGAGTAGGGTATTACACCACAACAGTGGCCCGAACCAGTATAAACCCTCGTGTCTCTTATTCTTTGGGTTCGGCGAGTTAGGCCTTGTGATCGTTGTGAGAGCGAGCCAGAGAGAGAGAGATCTTCATGCGCACCCCAGTGTTCGAACCTCAAGGGTTTGCTGAAACCTAGAATCCGACATTTGGCATGCCAGGTAGTGGTGCGCTAAAGCCTTTCTTCTATCGATCCGCGCTCCACTACTCCACCGGATCCATGGCTGACGCTCGCCGAGCCCATGCCGAGCGCCGTGCCACCCTCGCCGCTCGCATCGCTCAGACGGCACCCGTCGGCGGACCTCCCCGTTGTTCTCCACCGCCTGCTGCCAACGCTGCAACCGGCCCGGCAGGGAACGAGCAGCTAGCTTCGTTGCTGCACCCCTCTGTGCGGCGGGACGGACGCACAGCCACCCCGTCGCTGACTCCGGCCGGCTCGTCGTCCCACACTCGTCGAGCGCCCATGGACGCGCAAGCTACGCTGCTCATGGCACGTGAGCTCCTAGGCTACCGTCTAGTCGACGACCTCTATGACGACTGGCTTGACCGCATCGCCGAGCTCGTCGGCGCCGCTGGGGGCTCTCCTGCACCGTCCCTTTCGCTACCTAGACCACCTCCAGCAGCGGGCGACGTCGCTCATGGAGCGCCTCCACCACCTCCGCATCAAGACGGCGCCCTCGCACCAAGACACGCGGTCCCACGGCATAACCCGCCACGCCGGGCGCCCGTGCATGAAGAAGGAAACTGCCAAGAAGTCCCTCGGCCGCAAGAAAACGCTCCTGCGCTCCTAGCACCACAGCGCCAGGTCCGCGCGCCGCCTGCCGTGGCGGCACGTGGACATCAAGACCGGGCTCCGCCTCCGCGACGGGCTCCGGTGACCACAGCAGGTTGCCGTGCCTTCACTCCTGAGTTGTGCAGCGTCGTCTGGCCCGGCAAGTTCAAGCCGGAGCTACCTCCGCGCTACGACGGCACCCCCGACCTCGCAGAGTTCCTATAGCTCTATGAGCTAAGCATCGAGGCGGCCAACGGCGACGAGAAGGTCATGGCGAATTGGTTCCCTATGGCCCTCAATGATGGTGCGCGCTCGTGGCTCCTGAACCTGCCCACGGGATCGATCTCCTCTTGGGGCGAGATGCGCAAGCGTTTCGTCGCCAACTTCCAGGGCACTCGCGACCGCCCGCCGGCCGCGGGTGACTTGCGGTGCATCAAGCAGCAGCCAGGGGAAACTCTGTAGAAGTACATCCAGTGCTTCAACAGCATTCGCCTCAAGATCCCCAAGGTGACGGACGAAGCAATCATCTCCGCGTTCTTTGATGGCGTTCGCGACGTCAAGATGAAGGAGGAGCTCACCATCCACGAGGAGCTATGCACGGCCCTGGAGATGTTTAACATGGCGACCAAGTGCGCGAGAGCTGAGGAGGGGCAGCTTTCCCTCCTCGAGCTCCCAGCTGCCGACCAGGAGGACAAGAAGGCCAAGATCAAGGACGTGAAGTGCAAGGGGGCTGCCGTGCTCGCGGCGGAGCCAGAGATGAAGCGCGGCTGCGACCACCCCGAGTCGTCCAAGGCCAACCGCCCGTTCTACGCCTTCCACAACGTTCACAGCCACAACACCAACGACTGTCAGGAGCTCAGGGCCATCCACGATGGGCGCTTCGGTCGACGCCCCGAGCGCAATGACCGGGGCTACAGCCGAGGAGGAGGACGAAGTGGGGGGCACTGGGACGACCGCGGCCCCCGCTAGGAGTGGCACGACCGGCCTTGTGAGGACCGCTGGAAGGACCCACCTTGCGAGGGCGCCTGGAGAGACTAGCCTCATGAGGGACGCCCTCAGGGCAACGCCAAGCTCCCTCCGCTGCCGCCACCACCGAGGAACGACGACCATCATCAGGACGAGGGGGCTGGGGGCTTCCAAGAGCCTCGTGCTATCGCCTGCATCTTGGGTGGCGCTCAAGCCCCAGCCTCTCAGCGTATCTTCAAGCAGTTTGCTCGAGAGGTGAACGCGGCCCTTCCCAGGCTCAAAGCCACGCGCCCGCTCAGGTGGTCCAAGTGCGCCATCACCTTCAGCTCATCAGACCAGCTCAAGTGCGCGGCAACAGCCGGCGCCCTCCCGATGCTCTGCTCACCCATCATCAGCAACGTCCAAGTCACCAAGACCCTCATCAACGGCAGCGCAGGGCTCAATGTCCTGTCTATCGAGACATTCGACAGCCTTCAAGTGCCATGCGATCAGCTGCAGCCTACCAAGCCCTTCTCAGGAGTGACCGATGGCTCCACCACCCCGATAGGGCAGGTCCGCCTCCCTGTTACCTTCGGCCAGCGTGACAACTACCGCACCGAGCTCATCGACTTCGACGTCACCCACATCTGCCTGCCGTACAACGCCATCCTTGGGTATCCAGCTTTGGCCAAGTTTATGGCAGTGACCCACCACGGCTACAACGTCCTCAAGATGCCAGGGAGCGGCGGCATCATCACGGTCCCATGTGAAGAAAGAGATGCGGTGTGCTCCCTCGAGCGCGCCTACCGGGCTGCAGCAGTCGAAGACCCCGACAACGAAGGCACCATGTACCCTCCTGAGGCCATCCCCAAGAAGAAGAAGAAGTTGTTCCACCCAGGACCTCATGAGAGTGGCGCTTCCAGTGGCACCACCTCAGGACCTGCGCCCGCAGCTGGGGTGCCTCCCTCCCTCGCATAGGATGGCGCGCCCAGCGCCCTCCTCGGGCTGGGCTCGGGGGCTCTCTTTTGGAGGGCCTCAGACCTAGCCAATGTCACGAGGGAGGCGCTCGGGCACCACGTGGAGGCGTGCTTCACTGCACGTTTCCCTCAAGAGGGCACAAGGCATGGAGCGCCTAGTGCTCGGGAGTTCATCACCAAGGCGATCCAGGAGCTTCAAGAAGCAAGGACCATACGCGGCGACCGCCGCCCACCACCTGGCGCAGCTCCCCATCCTGGCAAGGACGGCGGGCTGCACGTCTGCGTCGACATTCCAGGGCTCAACAGGGCCGCATCTCAGGGACGTTTCTGGCCTTCACGCGTTGGACGGTGCGAGGGTCCACCTCACAGCTACGTTCGCATGCCACTCGGCTTGCCGAACGAGGCTGCCACCTTCCAGCGCCATCCGCGGAGCATCCTGGCAGCCCAGGAGGCCAGACATCACGCCGTCCTGGAGGAGATCGCGACGGTTCTCCAGGAGCCACCAGGGCCCGTGGAGCCTCCCGAGGCTCAGGACCCTGGCGGCTCGTGAGGAACAACTCTTTGGCATGCATCTCCGGCTACTCCAACATCACTCCAGCTGTAGTATCAGGTGACTCTTTCCAGTTCATTCAGTTGGGGGCGCCCATCCGGCAGCATTATCCCCAAGTCGCATGGGTCTATCCATGCGACATGTATTCTTTTGCATCTTTAGCTTACTCTGCTGGGGAGCACCCCTCGGGCTACATCTTCCCCAGGCCGCTCGGGTCCGTCCCAGTGGCATGTATCGTTCTTGCATCTATCTAAGCTAACCTGCCTCTTTGCTTGAGTCTCTCTATGATTGTCACCTGCTTATCCGGTACTTCAATACCCCACCCGCGACCGCCCTCGTTACCAAGGGAGCCGCGCGCCGGTTGTCTTTCTTTAGGATTCCTTGCATGAGTAGGCTAGGCACGGCGTCTGTGCTCGGGTCCGTCCCTGCAGCATCGATAAATCCAACGAATGAGCCCTGTCTGGCGGGCCGGCCCCGCTCACGTCACCTCCTGGGGTCGTTGGTGTCTGGCCTTCTCATGTGATCGCCTCAGGAAATTCGTCCGGCACAGGTTGCCTAACCATCTCGCAAGACCACTGAAGCTATCAAGAACCAAGACCAGGCGCAACCCGCCTTGAGGTAGGGCCTCGTGAGTCCCGCGCTGGCTCACAACTGCCTAGACACACCTCGTCTAGCCCTGTCGTGCAAGCCACGTGTCACGGCGGGGCTGTACACGCCCCGGGGGCTCCACTCAGAGGGAGCCCTCACCCACGCACCAGTGGAAGCACCATGCTCCGTGCTGGCAGTCAACACGGTCGAGGAGCGGCTATGCCCGTGCAAGTGTGGAAGCGCTACGCTCCGCGCTAGTGATAAACAACTGAGGGCGGCCCCATGGCCGTACGAACCTCAGGGAGCCACCCGGCTTAGTGTCCAGCCTCACCGCAATGCTTTCCCCTCGGGAGAGTCGCGCGAGGGGGCTGGGCACGGGGGCTATGCTCAGGCCTTGCCTAGCGTATGCCGCCCTGCCAGGTCCCTCGGACCTGGTCGTCGCGCACCACTCCCGAGTGGGACCTCAGCGAGGACAAGTATGAAGGTCTGTTTGAGTGTCAAGGGGGACTCCTGAGCATCGCGACTCAGGAGCCTAACTGGCCACGTAGCCCCTCACCCCTTGGTCCCGTCCTGGTGATCCGGACGGCCCGACGGCGGCTGAGGTATGCGTAGGGTCGGGCCCTGCCGACGTAGAACCCTAAGCCCTATTTCAGCATCTCCTTCCCGCAGGCCATTTGCACGTCAAGGGGGACTCCTGAGCATCGCGACTCAGGAGCCTAACTGGCCACGTAGCCCCTCACCCCTTGGTCCCGTCCTGGTGATCCGGACGGCCCAACGGCGGCTGAGGTATGCGCGGGGTCGGGCCCTGCTGACAGAGTCCTAGATTAGGGGGTCCTCGGACAGCCGGACTATATCCTTTGGCCGGACTGTTGGACTATGAAGATACAAGATTGAAGACGTCGTCCCGTGTCCGGGTGGGACTCTCCTTGGTGTGGAAGGCAAGCTTGGCAATACGGATATGTAGATCTCCTCCCTTGTAACCGACTATGTGTAACCCTAGCCCCCTCCGGTGTCTATATAAACCGGAGGGTTTAGTCCGTAGGACAAAAACAATCATACCATAGGCTAGCTTCTAGGGTTTAGCCTCTACGATCTCGTGGTAGATCAACTCTTGTAATACTCATATCATCAAGATCAATCAAGCAGAAAGTAGGGTATTACCTCCATCAAGAGGGCCCGAACCTGGGTAAACATCGTGTCCCCCGCCTCCTGTTACCATCCGCCTTAGACGCACAGTTCGGGACCCCCTACCCGAGATCCGCCGGTTTTGACACCGACATTGGTGCTTTCATTGAGAGTTCCACTGTGCCGTCATCATAAGGCTGGATGGCTCATCTCGTTGTCAAGGACAACGTCACCTCTAGGGGAGCCCTGTCTGTAGGCCAAACTCTCCGACTAGCCGGTTTCGTCATGACCGCCCGTTCGGCCGCTGCGCCGACGATGACTTCTCGGGTCATCGAAAACAGCCTCCACGTCGGCTCGGAATTCGCCGGGCAGTTGGATCCATTGGAGCTCTCTTCCTTGAACGAGCTCTTGGATCGCATCGCCGCCTTAGGAGTCGCTGCGGACTATGATCAGATCGGGCTTAAACCCGACCAAAGGGAGATTAACTCCCCGCCGGTCACCCATCAGATAGTGGTGGTGGAGGAGCAATGCGGCGATTCTTCCTCTATCTTGAGGATGAACTATGTCCGGATTCCCGAGCTCTCCGAGCCGGATACCCGTCTACGGGAGGACATGGCCCAAACCTTGAACCTAGAATCAGGCAGCGGGCCAGACCTATTGGGCAACATCCAGGAGCCCGAACTTCTAAGATCGGAAACTCCTCCGCCCCTGGGTCTCAGATCGGGTCAAGGTTCGGACTTAAATCCACCCACCCACCCAGATATAAGTGATCTTTCCCACATTAGACAAGAGCCCCAAGAGATAGTACACCACTATTGGGCCAGATTCCTCCTTGTAATGAACAAGGTTAAGGACTGTCGCGAGGAAGACGCAATTTCATTCTTTTGCAATAATTGCACGGACAAGGGAATCCTCAATGCCATAAGTCGCCGTGACATAGCACACTTCGCTGACCTGGCGGCCATAGTACGGAAGTACTGTGCGATGGAAAGCACCTGGAAAACCCAAACAAAATTCTGCGATCCTCCGGCCCTCACTAAACCCCTTGTCCGAACTAAAAGGGTGTACTCTCGTAAGTCACCCGATCCAATTACAAAGAAACAAAAACCCACTACAGGGCGCGGAACCGTATTGGAGGGATGGCTTAATGGGCCATGCAAAATTCACAGTACAGCGGATACCATGCCAACACACAACCTTAGAGCATGTTGGGTACTCCGGCAGTGGCCAAGAGCGGTGAGGATCTCCTCATCAACAATACCGCAGAGCACCATCCCGCAGAAAACAGCAATACAGTATTGACAGTCTTTGAGACCTTCGCCTCGAATAATAGGCGTAAGCGAGCACTCCGCAGCCTTGCCAAAGTCTACCACATGGCAGCAATAAATCCATGGAGTGATACGGCTATCACCTTCAATGCCAGTAACGAACCCAAATTCCGAACAGCCTGAGCACCACCGCCTTGGTCCTTAGTCCAATTGTGGACGGCTTCCGCCTTACTAAAGTGCTCATGGACGGCGGCAGCGGATTAAACCTCATCTATGAAGAAACTCTTAGCAAAATGGAAATAGACAGGAGCCGCATTGAGCAAAGCAGCACAACCTTCAAAGGAATCATCCCTAGTCGGGAGGCACGATGTGCAGGAAAAATCACGCTAGACGTGGTATTCGGCATGCCGGAGAATTATAGGTCCGAAGAAATCACATTCCAAGTGGCCTCGTTTAGTAGCGGATACCACGCCCTTTTAGGGCGGGAGGCATTCACGATCTTCCAAGCTATACCCCATTACGGGTACATGAAGCTCAAAATGCCCGGGCCCAATGGAATCATCACTCTAGCTAGTGATCCGGACATAGCACTCCGCGCCGAAAATAAAACCGTTGCACTAGCCCTCGAGGTGTTATCCGAAGCCCTCGCGGCCGAAGAACTGATGGCGCTGCGCTCCACAGTGGAGAGGGACGACATGATACTCGACAAAAGACCCAAATCCACCTCTTTTAAACCAGTAGATGAAATAGTCAAATTCCAAGTACAACCAACGGACCCTACCAAAATAGCATCCATCGGGGCACAGTTAAACCCCCACAGTAGACGCCGCACTACGGGAGTTCTTGCGCGAAAATTGGGACATCTTCGCCTGGCATCCTTCTGACATGCCAGGAATCCCACGCAGGCTGGCCGAGCATAGCCTTAACATTCTAAAGGGGTTCAAGCCGGTCAAGCAGACTCTTTGGCGTTTCTCTGAACCTAAGCGGCAAGCCATGGGAGAAGAGCTAGCCAAGTTACTGGAGGCCGGATTCATCCGAGAAATAAAACACCCGGACTGGCTAGCAAACCTGGTGATGGTACCAAAGAAGGACAAATCCTGGCACCTATGTGTCGACTTCAAGGACCTTAACAAGGCTTGCCCCAAGGATCCCTTCCCCCTCCCTCGCATCGATCAAATTATCGACGCTACCACAGGACACGACTCATTGTGTTTCCTCGACGCATACTCCGGATACCATCAAATTAAGATGGCGGAGTCCGGTCAAGCCGCAACGGCATTTATCACTCCATACGGCCCCTTCTGTTTCAACACCATGCCTTTCGGGCTCAAAAACGCCGGTGTAACCTATCAACGCATGATTCAGACATGCTTGGAGACACAGATCAGAGAAACAGTGGAGGCATACGTAGACGATGTGGTCATTAAAACCAGACACGTCGAATCCTTAATAGACGACTTGAGGCTCACGTTCGACAATCTCCGAACATATGACATCAAGCTCAATCCGGAAAAATGCGTCTTCGGCGTGCCCGCCGGAAAGCTCTTAGGCTTCATCGTCTCTAATAGAGGAATTGAAGCAAACCCGGCTAAAATCCGAGCTCTGTCACAGTTAGCTATCCCAACGAACCTCAAGAAAATCCAGAAACTAACTGGATGCATGGCTGCCTTAAGCCGCTTTATCTCCCGATTAGGAGAAAAGGCACTACCCCTTTATCGCCTTCTTCGGCGCACCGAACACTTCGAGTGGACGGATGCGGCCACGGCCGGATTGGAAGAAATAAAAGCCATCCTGGCCACCAACCCAATCTTGGCCACGCCAAATGTTGGCGAACCAATGCTGTTATATATAGCGGCAACTCACCAAGTTGTAAGGCAGTGCTCGTCGTCGAACGAGAGACGGACGGACATAAGTTCCCACTTCAAAAGCTGGTATACTATGTATCCACGGTCCTCACTCCATGCAAATCACGGTACCCACATTATCAAAAGATAGCATACGCGGTCTTCATGGCATCCCGGAAACTATGACACTACTTTCAAGAGTGTTCAATCACAGTGGCCTCTGAAGTACCACTCAACGACATAATAAACAATCGCGATGCCACGGGCCGGATTGCTAAATGGGCTATTGAGCTCCTCCCGTTCGACATAATATATAAACCACGGTGAGCCATTAAGTCACAAGTACTGGCTGATTTTGTCCCCGAATGGACAGAAGCCGAACTCCCTAAAGAGTACGGCGCGTACTCCAATTGGATCATGCACTTTGACGGCTCTAAAATGCTGGTGGGTCTGGGGGCTGGTGTCGTCCTGACATCCCCCACCGGAGATACAGTCCAGTACGTACTCCAAATACTATACATAGACTCCAACAACGCAGCAGAATACGAGGCCCTGTTACACGGTCTCCGGATGGCAGTCTCCATGGGCATTCAACGCCTAGAGGTGCGGGGGGATTCGAACCTCGCAATATCTCAAATAAATGGAGACTTCGATGCCAAGGATCCAAAAATGGCGGCTTATCGCAACGCCGTCCTCAAAATGTCAGCTCGGTTCGAGGGGCTTGAATTCCACCATGTGGTCCGGGAAAACAATCAGGCGGCAGATATCCTTGCCCGCATCGGCGCTAAGCGCGACCCGGTCCCACCTAATATCTTCTTGGAAAGGCTGTTTAAGCCGTCTGTGGTATGGGAAGGAGAGACCGGAAATAATAGTCCGGACCCGGACACAACGCCAGATCCCGAACACCCTGACGTAATCGGAGGCTCTACCACCAAAATAACACCTTCCGCCCACATGATTATGGTTGTCATCACCCCATGGACAGAACCCTTCTTGGCGTACCTAACTAGGCACAAACTACCTGAGGACCCAAACGAGGCACGTTGCATTGTGCGATGGTCTAAAGCCTACAAGGTCCACGAGGGAGAGCTTTATAAGAAAAGCGCTACCGGAGTCCTTCGAAGGTGCATCTCCGAAGAGGAAGGACGGCAACTTTTGGCAGAAAATCATGCTGGACTTGGCGGCCACCATGACGCAGCCCGGGCCCTGGTAAGCAAGGCTTCCGTACAGGTTTTTACTGGCCGACGGCCCGAGCAGACGCACAGGATCTCATTCAACGATGCGTCGGTTGCCAGCTTTTTGCAAATCAAAGCCATATGCCGCTTACCGCTCTCCAAACAATCCCCGTCACTTGGCCCTTTGCGGTCTGGGGGCTTGATATGGTCGGACCCCTCAAAGGGGGAAGCCATAAGAAAAAATACTTATTGGTCATGGTGGATAAATTCACCAAACGGATAGAAGCCAAACCAGTTAAAACGGCCGTGTTCGGACCAGTGACAGACTTCATATCCAGGGTTGTACACCGTTACGGCATCCCCCACAGCATCATCACCGATAACGGCTCGAACTTTACAGCCGACGAGGTAAAAATTTGGTGCAGCAACATGGGAATTAAGCTCGATTATGCTTTTGTCTATCGCCCGCAAACTAACGGTCAAGTCGAGCGAGCAAACGGTCTTATCATGAGCGGCATTAAACCCAGATTAGTGCGATCCTTAAAGGAATCAGACACGAACTGGGTAGAGGAGCTCGACTCCGTACTATGGGGGCTGCGGACCACGCCGAATCGCACTACCGGATACACACCGTTTTTTATGGTGTGCGGCGCAGAGGCGGTACTGCCCTACGACATAATTCATGACTCACCTCGAGTGCGCATGTATGAAGAGAAAGAAGCCGAGCTCGATCGGCAGGACAGTTTGGACGCCTTGGAGGAGGAGCGTGACGTGGCAAAACCCCGTTCCGCATTTTATCAGCAACAGGCTTGACGGTATCAAAGCAGAGAAGTACGGGCCAAAACTTATAATGTCGGCGAACTCGTTCTACGCCTACCGGAGAAGAAAAAGAACAAGCTCAAGCCCAAATGGGAAGGTCCCTTCATTATCGACCAAGTTCTAACCGGTGGAGCGTATCGTCTGGGGGATGCATCGGACAATCAACTCGAGCCAAACCCATGGAACGCAGCCAGACTCCGAAGGTTCTACGCCTAGTGTCGGACTCTATGTTCGTCTCCTTACCTCTGTCAATTTTTTTTATACATCCGTTATCTGTCTTTTATTTCTTTCTTTCTTCCCTTTTTCTTCAAGGCCTTAAAAGGCTAAAATGTGTCTTGACTACACAATCTTGACGCGCTAGCCGCGCTCATTATACCTGGGGGCTTCTTATACAGAAGCTTAATATAACTATTTTCCGAGCTCTATGCCCCACACATGTGTCATTCTTCCACATGTACCTTTTTTCGCCATTATATGCATCGATATGACTTAAGTTTTGGCCAAGCTGGGTTGCCTGGCTCTTGTGTTTATGCCCTACGTTCCCGTTAATTCGGCTAGGGCATAAGGGGAGCACCTCTGCGATTGTTACTGCCGGGTCAGCCGGATGTGTACCTCAGACTGGGTGAAGCCAAAAGCTAGCGTTCTTAAGGGAATACTCGGTCGGTGAACAAAAGATGACCCTTATTTATTGTAATACATGCCCCCAGATGTTTATATCCTGCGTCTCTTTTCACAGCTCGGACATGCACATTAGGGCATGCGTACCCAGGGAAAGGAACCCTTAACGGAACTATTCTCCCTGGAAGATGTTTCTTACTATCCATGTAATATAACATAGCTAGTTGGGTACTTGTCTGTTCAAGCACTTATGACCCCTACGCCTGGTTTCCATGCATACCCCGGTTTTCTCATAACTAAGTGGGTATTCGGATACACTCCGGACTGTCAGGTCCAGAGGTCGAAGCGAAAAGGTCCGCCATGACAAATGATTTACAATCCGGCTAGGGACAATACATGTCACTTGAAGTACACAGTCACTTAGACTGACCAAATTCTTCTTCTATACCATCCAACAGGCTGTCTAGCCTACAATCCTGTTGGGAATACTTTGCGGCTAATTCTACCTGGTCATACACCAAACTGACGGGGATCTCTTTCCCATCGGGCCCCATAGGTCCGACCTCGTCCATGTGGTTCGGGTCAGCCTTGGTATATCGCGTCTTCACCATGGCCCAGGCTTCCCCCGCACCTTGTCGGCAGGCTGATATCTTCCATAATCGGAAGCGCCGCCGCGCTCCCTTGAGCTTCTCTATAAGCTCCCCCATGCCTCCTAGCGGGGAGGCGGATGGCCACAAGGCTTGGGCAATGCACTGCATCACCTGCTGAACTTGTTCGTGCAGTTGTGAGAGCTCTGGCAGAAGATCACCCGCAGACCCGGGCATCTCCTCCGCGGGACGACCCGTCAGCATACCTGCAGACATAACTCTGTTAGCCGGTTTCTTCACCGAACTCTTTAAAAGTTCATTCAAGCACTTACTGAAAATGCCGCGTCGAAGCCTCTTATTCTCCTTTACGGAGTCAGCAAGCTGGGCTCGAACATCTTTCAGTTCCACGCCCAGCTGGATATTGGCGTCTTGGAGATCGTTTTTCTCCCGCCTAAACCGTGTAAGCACGCGCTCGCCAGCCTTTAGCTGTCGTTGAGCATGCGGCTCATCCCCTATCACGACCTCCGGATTCACTCCGGAGTCATCTGCAGAATCTATTGTTAGATTTGCATGCATGCCGCATACTACCTGGTACCTGTCATTCTTTGCAATAGAAATAAGTGTTACCAGATGGGGCCTTCTCGGACTCCTTTACTGCGGCAATTGCGGCCTGAAGCTGGGCTTTGCACCCCTCTAGCTCTTGAGACAACCGGGTATTCTTCTCCGTAAGAACCTATGCAAACAATGATCCTTAAATCAGTTGTGCCAACTGTTTAAAGTCTCAGGGGCTACTGATATACATAATTATTAGATTTTTCTTACCCGTATATCCTTTACATACTGGTCCGTGGCTTTGGCAAGACCATTTTGAGCAGCTCGGATGTACGCGTCTCCTGAGTTAAAGGCGTCGAACGCCTCTTGGGAGAAACAAGCGTCGCGGAGTACGGCCCGGCGGCGCCTGTGATTCATGGCACTCTCCACTTCGGAATTCATAGCAGACAGCCTATCTGCATCCTCTGTAGGAGGAACATCCGGTGTTGGCCCCATGTTAGCGTCCGCCTCTAGGTCCGGCTCTGGAGCCCGGCTGGTGGAGGCGTGGCCGGCAACCTCTCCGGATATAGTCCGGCGAGCATTTTTCCTACTAGGAAACATGGACGTTATTATATTTTAAAAGACGATAACCACGGAGCGGGGTTCTGTTTCATACCTCTGCGATGGCGTCTCAGTCCTGACCGCCTTCCTTTTAAGCCTACCCGGCTTCGGTGCCCCTTGTTGGTGAGTCACTGCGGGTTCGGCATGGTGTCCCGAGGGCCTTCCCTGTAAGACACCATATGTGTGCGGTAGGTGAAGTGCAGAAAAAGGGATCCTTCTCGGAAGTTGGGACTCCGGTTTTACTTACATGCGATGCAGGGAGTAGTCCAGGATAATCGGCTATGATGGCCACCATGGCATCATCGCAGCTCAATTGATAGAACGTCTTGTCAATCAGCTCCACATATGTGTCCGGATCCTCTTCGAGTCCGGGGTCGAGGGCCCGGTCAAGGTCCTCTGGTTGTGGAGGCGGGCTGTGGACCTCCCTCACAGCTTTTTGCAGCTCCTGCTATGAAATAGCAAGGTAAATATTTATGACAAAGAATGCGGGAAGGTCTGGAGTAAAAAGTAGCAGCTCACCCAGTTTGGGGGGTTGTACATGGAGAATCCATCCCGTGGCTTGATACGGATGAACTCCTCTTCCTCTCCTTTGTATAAATCGGACAGTATTTTCGCTAGAGCAGCAACGGAGTCTGGACCTTTACGACCGCAGTGGGTGCCATCGTTTTCTCCATTGAAGTGCCACATGGGTTGTCCCCGATATTGAAGTGGCTGCACCCCCCGCATTATACATATTGACATAACCTCGACTATTGTCAATCCTGATTTGGCCAGCATTTGTATCCGGCCCATCAGGTAAAGGACCTCTCTGTTATCTTCCTCCTGGGGGCTCCGAGGGCGCCAGCTGCGGCGTTTCTTCAGAGGGGCATTATTAAACTCAGGAAGGCCCATCCGAACAGGGTCTGGAAGGGGGACGTCCTCCATATAAAACCACTCCGAAGGCCAATCTTCGGATGTCTTCTTCAGAGTACCGGACAGATGTCCGGTCCCGGCGATGCACCATATCTCGGCTTCGCCCACTTGATATATCGACCCCTCTTGTGTACGGGGTACGAGGCAGAACAGCATCTTCCATAGCTCGAAATGAGCTTCACAGCCCAAAAACAGCTCGCAAAGGGCAACATAACCTGCGATGTGTAATATGGAGGCAGGAGTAAAATTATGCAGCTGGAGGCCGTAGAACTCCAGGAGCCCACGGAGGAACGGATCGATTGGAAATCCAAGTACCCTTAACAAGTACGGGATAAGGCATACCCGCTCCCCCATGGATGGGTTGGGAAAGCTCTCCGCTTGTTCCCCGCCATTGTAAGTGGCTAGTCCAGCTCGGACGGGGACCATATACGCAGGAGGAAGAAACCCCTGGGTTTGTAACTCTACTAACTGTCTGTGGGATACGGAACACTTCTTCCAGTTCCCTGGCTTAGGGCTACGGGAGCGATAGGAGGAGCTGCTACGACCGGCCATGATAGGATGGATTTTTTCGGGCACGCTCCGATGGATACTCACTGAGGGACGATGGTGTGATCTGGATCTGAGGATTCCCGGTCCCTTAAATAGACGATTTACTCACATGGTTAGGGTGGAAAGTGCAAAAATGCCCCGACTTCTCGCATTCGCTCGAGACGTGGAGGATAGCCATTATTAGGCGCAGAAGCTGAGGAGTGCAACATTCATGGGAAGCCGGGCACCACTCGACAGGTACTCAGGACTTGGAGAAGAACCCGCCTTGCAATGCCGAAGACAATCTGCGCGCCGGACTCATCATCATTGAAGCCTGGTTCGGGGGCTACTGAGGGAGTCCTGGATTAGGGGGTCCTCGGACAGCCGGACTATATCCTTTGGCCGGACTGTTGGACTATGAAGATACAAGATTGAAGACTTCGTCCCGTGTCCGGATGGGACTCTCCTTGGCGTGGAAGGCAAGCTTGGCAATACGGATATGTAGATCTCCTCCCTTGTAACCGACTCTGTGTAACCCTAGCCCCCTCCGGTGTCTATATAAACCGGAGGGTTTAGTCCGTAGGACAAAAACAATCATACCATAGGCTAGCTTCTAGGGTTTAGCCTCTACGATCTCGTGGTAGATCAACTCTTGTAATACTCATATCATCAAGATCAATCAAGCAGGAAGTAGGGTATTACGTCCATCAAGAGGGCTCGAACCTGGGTAAACATCGTGTCCCCCGCCTCCTGTTACCATCCGCCTTAGACGCACAGTTCGGGACCCCCTACCCGAGATCCACCGGTTTTGACACCGACACCTGCCGACATAGAACATCAAGCAAACGGGATGGAAATCGCGGAACTTGAATAAATTATTACACAGCATATTGTCCCCCAAACATCAAGCAGAGTTTTAACGCCTCCACGAGGCACGTCTCATGTAACAGGGAAGTTCGCAGGGAAGTAAAATGAGAAGGAGCGCCACTCTTCACCAGCGAGCCTTTTCTTCAGCCTTGGGCGCCGTCGTCGGGGAGCGCCTTCCCGTCAGCAGCGTCACCTTTGGCCGTGTCATTGGCGTTGGTCGCGGGACCGGCGGCGCCATCGGTTGGAGGTGCAGGCTCGACGGCGAGGAACTTCTTCAGCAGGGCCTCCACCTGGCCCTTCACGGCTACGGCAGCAGCTGCGCAGCGCTCCTCCTCCACGGGCTCGAGCAGCTCGCCGAGGTCAGGGTCGGGGTTACGGAGATGTAGATGGTTGAAGACACGCGTCAGAGCTGAAGAAGAAAGCACGCGGGCTTCCCCCTCCACCATGGGGCCGATCCCGTCCACGACACCCTCGAGCGCCACGACAAGATAAGGAAGCAGCTGGACAGGGCCTTCTCGTCTGTCACCAACGGCTTCTCCAAGCCCTTCTCGTAGAGTGCCCGCAGCGCCTCACGGGATCTCTCCTCAAGGGACTTGAAGGCCGCGCGTCCTCAGCCAAAACCTTCGCCTTGGCTTCCAGCTGGGTTTTCTCTGCCTCCACCTTCCGCCCCAGCTTCTCCAGACGGCTGCGCTCTGCGGCCTGCGCCCTCGCCAACTGCTCCAACTCGGCATCACAACCGGTGATGGCATCTTCTCGGGCCTTCATCTTCTCCTCCTCCGCCTTACGACTGCGAGCCTCGGCCGCGCGCTCGTTGCGCATGGTCTCCAGCTTGACCTCCATCGACCGGTAGCGCTCCTTGGCGGCTTCGGCATCCTTCAGCGCCACCTCGCGGGCGGCCGCGGCCTGGTCGGCAGCCCGCTTGTCCTCTTCGGAAGCTGCCACGGCCTGGCCCAACGCCGCCCTGACGGACGCGTCGAAGTGTAGCCAACCCGAGATCAGCTCCAGGCGCCCTGCCACCAGGCGACGGTCGGCGCCTTGGAGATCACCCTGAAGCCGTGTCAGCACGGAAAGGGCCTCCTCCAGGGCGTCGGGCGAAGCGGAAGGATCGCGAGCCAGCGGTGCGACCGGAGGAGGAGGCTGCATCATCGCCAACACCTGCAAGCTGATGACGGCAGGAAGAGAAACTGGGGGCTCCTGAACCTTAGCAGCATCGGCGGCCGAGCTAGGGATGGGCGCCTCCGAAGCTTGCTTGGCCAAGGAGGTCGCCTTCTCCTGAGGGTGGCCCACTGGGCCTCGCGAGGACGACCGAGCGGGAGAAGTGTGGGCGCCTTCACTGCCCTTCTGCGCCGGAGGGGGTGCGGCCAAGCCAGGCTACTGGGCCTTCAAGGATGCGGCTGCCCCCTCCCTCTTCTTCTTCGCTGACAGCGTCGGCCTGACAGCGCAAGAAGAGAACATCAGGAAGCAGCAACGGAAGCAGGAGCAAGGACAAAGTCAGGGCGAGGTGCTTACGGTCCACAACGGCGTAGTCTCGTGGCCTCTTCAGGAGCATGGAGCCCAAGGGTCTCGTGGCCTGGGGCACCGGCGCGCGAGCTCCTAGAGCAGATGAGGCCGCGGCAGCCGGCTCGGCGACACCGCCGGACGGCGTCAGGGCAGGAGCGTCGCCCCGGGAGACCAGTGCTGACCTGCTCTTCGTCGGGACCCCAGTCGGCGACTTCTTCGAGGGGGTGACCTTGGACCTCATGGTGACCCCAGCAGGGGCAAGACCTCCCTCACCGGGTGGTCGCCGGCGTCGTCGTCATCAGGCAGGGCACGAAGGAGATCGGCCTTGCGCGGAGGGAAAGTCTCCCCAGTCCCCTCTGGGGTCGCCTCCGAGTCCTGCTCCTCCTCCCCGTCAGAGTCATCGGAGGACACCACCACCGGGGCCTCGGAAGGCGCTGGCGGCACGGGCCCGCGCCCGTCGAAGGTGGGCATGGAGGCAGCTACCTTCGCCCCATCCGGGCGGCGATACAGGGGAACATGGGTGTCCGGCGGATACCCCTGGTCATCCCCGACCAGGAGTTGGAGAGCTGCGCCCAACTCCTCGTCCGACAAGGCGCCGGGGCGCAGGCGGAGGTCGTCCTCCTCGTCCCCAAGCTTCCACAAGGGGCGCGAGCGCGCCTGAAGCGGAGCTACGCACCGCGCCAGGAATTCCTTGACGATCATGGCCCCCATCAATTTCGCCGCCTTCGGGTCGTCAGGCTTCAGGTCGGCGGTCATCTTCTCTAACACCTGCTCCGCCCGTGGATCGGTGAGCTTCGCACTAAACCACCCGTTGTGAGATGCGGGCATCTCAGTTGGCAGCACCAACCGAGGGTGAGAGCACTTGGCGTCCATGAGGACCCACTTGCTCCTGAAGTTCTTGGCCTTCTTCCCAGCCTTCTAGATCGCGTTGGTCCCGTTGGCCGCGACAAAGTTGGCGCACCCCGAGCAATGGTTGCCCTTGTTCCGGAGGAAGAAGAAGTGGCGAAGCAGAGCCACGGACGGCATCACCCCCAAGAATGCCTCGCAGTAGAAGGCAAAGATCAACAGGAGGAGGACGGAGTTGGGATGGAGATGAAGGGCATGCAGCTTATAGTGGCTGAGGACGGCATAGAAGAAATCGGAGAAGGGGGGAACCAGCCCTGCGACAACACTGCTCATGAAGAAAGGACAGAAGGTGCTCCCCGAATCCTCCGGCTCAGCAGAGGCGGCCCGGAGCGCGGTCTTCCCCTTCTCGTTGTTGTCCTCCGCCATCATCAGGAGCACGGCGGCGAGGTTCTTCTCTGAAATGCTGGGCGCGCTCAGGGCCGGCTCATACCAGGCGGGTGGAGAGGCGGCTTTTGCCTTTCCGGACGCCATCAATTGCAAATTCAAAGGGGAGCTGGCGCGGATCTGGAGTCTTTGGGAGAGAGGAGCAAGAAAGGGGATCTGGAGCAAGACGAAGGCAAGCAATGAAGACAATGCGGCGCGCGCCATCCTTTTGTCAGTCAGGCAGTTGCCGAGGCAGCATGGGGAAGCGGAGACGCCCACGTCCTGTCAATCGCCATGCGTCAATCAAGGCCGCATGCTATTAGGTCCCGCGGCGCTCCGCACTTGACCCTTGGCTTCGCCTCGAAGCCAAGTCCGAGCGCGCCTTGGGCCCGGGGGCTACTGTCGGCGTCCTGGGAACGGGGGTACCTAGACTTGCCTGCCTGTGGCCCAGGGCGTGGCTCATCCAGCGGCCTGGTACGGCCCATCGTCATCAACAACCACTCAAGACCCTCGCGAGGGTCCAAGCCTCGCGAGGCGGACGACGCAAGACCCCCTCAAGGGCGGCCTCCCAAGGCTGGCTCCCGAGGAGCAGAGACATCTATGCATGGGGCACCTCGTGAGGTTCGCGTGACGTGAGCCATGACGATCAAGGCCAGGCGAGCGCCAGCGGGCGCAGAGTACCGGTTGCCTCTTTGGTGCTAAAGGGGCAAGCGCAGGCAAGGAGTCCCAAGGCATCAGGCAAAGGTTTCCATATTGGTGCAATGAGACCAAGACCAGCAGGACGGCAGGACGGAGGTCACCACGGAGCCCACGACGGCGTCATGACCAGAGCCTTTGGCAGGCGAAGACCACCTTTTGTCGGGATAGCTTGTACTAGCTGTCCCTCTTCAAATTGGCCGTTGTGGGATCCCTTTCCGCCTAATATTTGGGAAGAGGACCCCGGGCCTCTATAAATAGGACTAGCCACCACCATAGGAGGCAACTGATCTGGACGGATCATTCAGATCATCCTCGACCACACAAGCTCACCGAGCTCAAGAACACCTCTCCTCAGGAGGTTGTTCTCCCCTTGTACTTGTTCATCATCGGCCTACAAGGCAATCCACCACACCACACTGGAGTAGGGTATTACACCACAACGGTGGCCCGAACCAGTATAAATCCTCGTGTCTCTTGTTCTTTGGGTTCGGCGAGTTAGGCCTTGAGATTGTTGCGAGAGCGGGCCAGAGAGAGAGACAGAGATCTTCGTGTGCACCCCAGTGTTCGAACCTCAAGGGTTTGCCGGAACCCAGAATCCGACAATAGGCTATTGGATGATATTGGATCATGGAACCACAACCGATTGAAATTGGAATTTCATCAGAAGTTTTAACCTATGCATCTGGTTCATCGTGATCGGAATTAATATATATAATTTTTGGCCTCATGAAAGAGAAAGTATCGCTCAAGCTTGGGGGAGGCTTAGGTCAATGTTATATTCATGCCCCAATCATGAGCTCTCAAGATAAATTATTATTCAAAAAATTTAGGCTCGGCTTTCTCATAATGATCGATCCATGCTCGATACTTCTTGTACTGGTGTGACACCCAAAAATTTTATTTTGGTTTTATCACAATCTTTTATTTGATTTGAGGAGGGTATTTAAATTTTCTTCTAAAAGAACTTTCCCTCTCAAATAATTTCCTTTCTTTGACAAATGTTTTGTTTGGTTTCATCCTAGACTTGACTATTGGTCTTGGAGGTTTTTCATCTCATGTTGGCTCAAATGTTTTTCATTTGAAAAAAAAATATTTTGAAAATCCTTTAAATAGCCCTATGGCATTTGGAGTGATATTTTCCCCTTTCAAAAATCCCTCTTGCCATGACCTAAGTGGAAATCCCCTCCCATAAGCCTTTCCCCATCTTTGGATCATGATGTACTTCAAATCCAGCAGTTTGAACCTCCCCATAAAATTTTCTTTCATTTATTTCTCATCAAAATAATTTCTGCCTCCTACTTTAGCTCTTGGAGATTTACCAAGGAGCTACCCTTTCTACTTTGAATTTTGCCTCCAAACCAATTTCCCTAGCTAGTCTTTAGAGCCCTCAACCAAGATCCATGAAGATCCACTGATCTCCAGTTCAAATATTTCAAATTGTACTTGCTGCAAGTTTGGACCTTATTTGCCAAATTTGATGAAATTCAATTGTTTTCTCCTCCTAAAAATCTGAGAAAATTCAGGCAGCCTCTGGATGCATTGAGAGGTCACCTCACCAAGTCCCAGCTCCAGAAAAAAAATTCTTCATGCCAAATCATTTCGTCGAACACCTGATGGACACTGTTGCTGTCAATGTTCAGAGTTCAGTTAAACAGTTTCAGTAAACTGCTGTCGTTTTCTTCAGAGCCCGATGTCGATCTCGCCAGTACCGCGGTGGCGCCTTGCTCCCTGTCCCCTCCTTCTTATCCCTGCGCCGCACGATCGCCTGGAGGTTTGCGGGCGTCGGCGACGAGCAGGAGGAGGTGCGCCACCCCATGAGCGACGGCAGCAGCGACTTTGTGGCTGCCAGAGAGAGGCGCAGCGTGAACGGCGCCGTCCTGCGCCGCCCAAGCCATCGGAGGCCGCCGCGTGGCCACCCACTCGCCCGTGCACGCTGCCCTCCATCGTCGTGAACTGCTAGGCGCGGAGCGCGCTCTCTGCCGCCGCCGTGCCCGTACGGCCGCCCCGTCGAGGACCAGCGCATTACGCCTAGCCCGACCGAAGTTTAGCGGGGGAACGACACCAGTGATCCTCCCTGATGGTACCTAGCCTCCTAAACCCACTGCCCAACCACTGCCTCGCCGTAATCGCTCGCCGGAGCTACCCCGTTCACGGCCACCCCCTTGGATCGCCTATAAATAGAGGCCCCGAGCTCGAACTCGAACCCACACCACCTCTGCACTCCACCAATACCACGCCAAGCCACTGGAAGAGCCCCGAGGGAGCCTTCTTCCCCAACTCCGGCCGCCTCGACCCGCCACGGGGTCCAGCTCGATTCACCCCCGTGCGTGCACCTCTACCTCTCAACTCTTGCCAGTAGCTTCCTAATGCATCCACTCTCCTGACCCGCGCTTCAATTTGGAGTTTGCAGCGCCCACCAGAGTACTCCACCATCGCCCGAACCACCGTCCGCCGGAGAAAGTCTCGTCGTCGACGTGGTGCTCTCCGACGACCAAGTCCACCACCCACCGACGCGGAAGAACACCCTGAAACTCTTGGTACCCTCCGATCTCTCTGCCTCGCCGTGGTTCGACGCCAGCGACCACCGCAGCCTTCGGGCGCCGGCGAGCTCCATTGGAGTTTTAAACCTGACGGGTGGACCCCCCCGTCAGCCTCTCTTCTTTTCCCCCCTCGAACCGTTTTCTGTTGGCGCCTTCGGGCAAGTGCGTTTTCTCTTTGGGCTGGCGCCTTTTACTCCGAACCGTTTTCTGTTTTCTCAAACAAGTCCCTGGTTCTTTTCTGTTTCATCACAGATCAGTCCCTGGACTAAAACCCTTATAACTTTTTAATAAAAGATGATTTTTGAATGATTCTTTTTCTATCAGTCTTGTATTTTTGTCTAGTTTTTTATAGTATTTATTTGGAAAAAATTTGGAACAAATTTTATGCACGCGTCGATGTTCACGTTACTATACGGTTTCGTTATATCGTAGGTTCCGGAAGAGGTGACGGAGCCGCGAACTTCGCCGAGCTAGACTCCGACTTCTCCGAACCAGGCAAGCATGTTTGAACCTTTGATATGATGGGTGTTTTGCATGTTTGCTTGGATGGTTTGTGCATGGCATAGGAGCATCGGTGAGTATTTCATTGCATGCAAGGCAACCGACCGTGTGTTTCAAAGTTATCATGATCTTTGTTGAGAGATGACCTGATCATGTGGTGTCATGAAAGGTAGCAAGATGGTATTGTTGTAGCATGCCAGTCTTACGTCATCTGATAAACTCCGACGTTAACGTGGACTGAGCCACGTTACCGTCCTTCCCCTTTCGTGCTGCCACATGTTTTCTGCAAAGGATACAGTTTAGTAAGTTGTTAACCTCTTTCCCTGTACACACCAAATAGAGGGGCCGGGATGAGGGTTCCATGGCCCTGTATTAAAGCCAGTCATCCGGTCAGGGGGCATGGGTGTTTCCGGTTGGGACCGAGAGGGGGGCACCCCTTAGAGCGCGCGTATATAAATTTGATCCCATGCTACGCGAGGTTGTAGCCTCCCCGTCTCAAAGTTTTTCTTGAACATTGCCGAGGGTGATTCCTGGCATCAGAATGTTGAATGGGTGTGTACTGGTTAGATGTGTTTCTTCCAAAACGCCGTAAACGGAACTAGTCCCTGTGACTACTGAAATCCGTTGGCTGTGGTTAAAGTACAAACTCTGCAGAGTCAAAACCTTCCGAGTCATCGTGTCTATGGTCAAGGACCATGGCCAGCATATCCATATCTATGTCAGTCCTCGTGGTAAATCCCCGGTGATCAAGCTTGAGTGGTATACCCGTTTGAATTTTTGTTCCTGTGGATGGACTAACCTTTTATTTATCTCGTACCTGAATATTCCTTTGAAATGATTTAAATTCATGAGCTACTGAGATATTAAGTTGTGAAATATAAGCCCTTTATGTGATGTCGCTCAGATGTCCGACTGTGGCACTCTTGTCATTTACTTTCAATATAAGCCCTTTATGTGATGTCGCTCAGACGTCCGACTGTGGCACTCTTGTCATTTACTTTCGATATAAGCCCTTTATGTGATGTCGCCTCAGACGTCCGACTATGGCACGCCCGTTATTTACTATTGATATAAGCCCTTTATGCGATGTCGCTCAGATGTCCGACTGTGGCACGCCCGTTATTTACTTTTGATATAAGCCCTTTATGTGATGTCGCTCAGACGTCCGACTGTGGCACGCACTATCATTTATTTTCCATTATAAGCCCTTTATGTGGTGTCGCCTTGACGCCCGACTGCGGCATTGTTATTTCATTTGTATCCTTTCGAGGAGTCATTCAGACACTCGATTGGCCCTCAGTATTACCTTAGGATTTCGGGAGGACTACCGCCTGACTTCCCTTTTGTTTCCCATGCATTACCATCTCGTTGTCTGAGTGCGCTTTGTTAATCTGTTCATATGCATCATGTTTACATTTGTTATATCTTATGTCCGAACTGTCTGCGAGTACTTTCATAGTACTCACCTGGCTTGTTGATTTGGCCAGATGTTGACGAAGGCGATCTCATGGATGAAGAGTTTGATAGTGAGTCCGACGCCTAGAGGAATCCCAGTCAATCCCGTGCGATCCTGGATATTGGTCACTTGTATTATATACGCTTCCGCCACCCACAATAAGGATCCTCGAGCCTCACTCCGACACTTGAAGAGCTGTTAGATTCAGGAGTCATGTCACCCACTTCGCTGTGATATTTCCACCACCGCTTTTATCGTGAGTTAGTAGTTATGTCACCCTATCCGCCTTTATGTGTCATTGGCGTGTATGTAATAGATTGTTGAGCAGTCTCCGCTCAACCTTGTATTATATTCAGTACTCCTGGTTTTTCTTCTGTGATCAAGAAATTGTCTACCCGTGAGAAGGAATTCTTCTCTACTGGTCCGTAAAAGGGATCGGTTTCTCAATAAATATTTTTATTGGAAAACCGGTCGTGACAAGCTTGGTATCAGAGCCAGGCTGACTGTAGGAAGCCACTAGGTGCGATCGCTAATCGGTTATTAGCGTCTTTAGTGCTTTTTCAGCATTTTGCAAATGTAGCTATTTTCTGTTGGTCATCATAAATTTATGACATGACTACTCAAAATTTTTGCCTACTTTTGTAGATGGCTGGCAGCAACTGCGAGACTCGGGTGTTCACTAATGTGCCCGAGGGGTTTGTCAAACTCCTCGTCTCCATCACCAAGCTCGCGATCGGGCCAGCGACTCGTCCGGAGTTCACGCTTTACCAGCACAAGCTCAGCGACGACGTGTCTATGCACCAGGCTGTGGTGCAATTCAAGGGAGGACGTTCTGCGTCTCGCCACTTCCGTTTTGTGGGAAGGGCCATGCCTACGGAGAGGCATGCCATGCAGATGGCTGCCCGTGAGGTGATAGCTCGCCTTCGGGACATTCTTCCTTCGATGAAGACTCGTCGCTACCGCTACCTCCCATGCCGTGTGCCATATACTTGTCACTATGCATTCGCCTGCCATAGGGGAGAGCGGGATGAAGCTATCGAGATGCTTGTTGAGTATCTCAAAGCTCTGGAGGAAGATTTCGACAACCTCGT
Organism: Aegilops tauschii subsp. strangulata; assembly: GCF_002575655.3. Classification (NCBI taxonomy): domain Eukaryota; kingdom Viridiplantae; phylum Streptophyta; class Magnoliopsida; order Poales; family Poaceae; genus Aegilops; species Aegilops tauschii. The sequence goes on from NC_053035.3 coordinate 287,547,667, forward strand.
GGACGATCTTGTGGCTGCCCGGATGGACTTAGTTCGGGGCGATTCTGCCAGCAGGAAGGAGCTTCTCCACATGGCACCGCCACTGACGTTCGTATCGTCCTCAGTGTCCTATTCACCGGCCATTTTGGCCACCGCTCGCCGTCTGCCTACCACTGAGGAGTTCGACCGGGTCATTGCTCCTACTCCAGTCAGAGCTGCACCGCCTGTCGCACCCGCGCCATCACCTCAGCGCAGTGCTACACGCCTGGAGCATATTAGGGAGGAGGTGGAGGTTGAGTCTCCTGCACCGCTGGGTCTTACCTTCGGCAAGGGGAAGGACATCTTCACCATCTCCGACTGAGTGCGCCTAGTCGCCGCGCGTTGTGTCTGCTTGTATGATATATTTTATATGTACGTTAGTTTGTAGTACTTGTGTGCGCATCGTGTGGAATCCCGGAGGAGTGTGCTAGCCTAAATAACATGTCAGGAGTGTGTGCGCACATCATGAGTGATGTATCGTAGGTTTGCGTATCGCGTGTAAGATATGTGCTAATCGTTCCTTCTCCGTGCAAAATCGTTTATGTCCTTGAAAAATCTTGAGGTCTTTTAAAAAAAAATTTGTCTCTGCAAGATTTTCCTTGTGCCACACAGTTTTTCTCATAAAATTTGCAAAATGATACCCCAGAGTGGAAAATGTCTCGTCCGTGGACTCGTTCCATGCCAAATCCCCCAGAAGAAGTTTATGGAACACAGACAAGCAACAACTTCACTCAGGGACAGTCTAGTCAACGGGACAGCGAAGCAGCCTTATCTCAAGTATGCCGCCTTTTCGAACAAAGCCAACAGCAACACCAAGAAAAAGGATGGGACACTGAGATTGTGTATAGACTATCGAGCTCTCAATATGGTCACCATCAAAAACAAATATCCGATGCCACGGATAAATGATTTGTTTGACCAGCTCGCACAAGCCAAGGTGTTCTCAAAAATTGATTTAAGATTGGGATATCATCAATTAAAAGTACGGACAAAAGATATCCCTAAGACAGCATTCACCTCCAGATACGGATTATATGAGTTCACAGTAATGCCGTTTGGACTGACGAACGCCCCTGCATATTTCGTCCACCTCATGAACAAAGTGTTTATGAAATTTATGGACAAATTTGTTGTGGTGTTCATTGACGATATTCTGGTATATTCAAGGACACCAGAAGAGCATGCTAAACATCTCAGAATTGTTTTGGGAGAATTAAGGAAACAGCAATTGTACGCCAAATTTAGCAAGTGTGAATTTTGGCTAAGGCAAGTTGGTTTCCTAGGCCATATCTTAACCCAAGAAGGCGTGGCCGTAGACCCAGAAAAAATCAAAGCCATACTTGACTGGAAACCACCAGCCAACGTGACAGATGTGCGGAGTTTCCTGGGAATGGCCGGGTACTACAGAAGATTTATTGAAGGATTCTCCACTGTGGCAAAACCAATGACACAGTTGCTCAAGAAAGACAAGAAGTTTGTATGGACGGAAGCGTGCGAGAAAAGCTTCCAAGAACTCAAGAAGAAACTAACAACAGCCCCAGTTTTGATCATGCCAGACATACACAAGAGTTTTGAAGTGTATTGTGACGCATCCCGGAAGGGCCTCGGGTGCGTGCTGATGTAGGATGGCAAGGTTGTCGCGTATGCTTCCAGGCAACTACGGAAGCATGAGGAAAATTATCCAACTCATGACTTGGAGCTAGCAGCGGTCATCCATGCACTCAAGGAGTGGAGGCACTTTCTGTTGGGAAATCGTTGTGAAATATATACAGACCATAAGAGCCTTAAATATATTTTCACCCAACCAGAGCTAAATTTACGCCAACGACGCTGGTTGGAATTGGTCAAGGACTATGATGTCGGCATTCACTACCATCCAGGGAAAGCAAATGTAGTGGCAGATGCTCTTAGTCGGAACCCCAGCCCGGGCAACGACGGTCCACAAAACATGAGGCCTGATCTGCAGGAGTTCGCTAGACTCAACATGGTGTTAGTCTCTGAGGGCAACGTATCAAATCTGGAGATACATCCCACCCTAGTGGAACAAATAAAGAAGGCTCGACATCCCAGCATCGGAGGTATAAAGAGGAAGATGAGCCTTGGAAAGGCTTCAGAGTTCGTCACAGACAATGAAGGAGTATTATGGTACGGGGACAGACTTTGCGTACCTAACATTGAGGAACTCAAGCAACAAATCCTAACCGAAAGCCACACCGCTCCATACTCGATCCACCCTGGAGGAACCAAAATGTACAAAGACATTCAGGAAAGATTTTGGTGGCACGGTATGAAAAGGGATATAGCCGCATTTATTGCTTGTTGCGATTCATGTCAGCGCATTAAAGCCGAGCATCAAAAGCCAGCAGGGCTACTCCAGCCAAACAGGATACCTGAGTGGAAATGGGATGAAATTGGAATGGACTTCATCGTCGGACTACCTCGATCGCAACGCCGAAATGATGCCATATGGGTCATCACAGATAGGCTAACCAAGGTAGCACATTTCATTCTCGTGAAGACGACCTACTCCACTCAAAGGCTAGCCAAGCTTTATCTCTCCCGTATAGTTTGTCTGCATGGAGTCCCAAAGACTATAATATCCGACCGAGGCACTCAATTTGTCTCTAAATTTTGGGATCACCTGCAACAAGCTCTGGGCACGCAACTAGCTTTCAGTACAGCGTACCACCCTCAGACTGATGGACAGACGGAACACGTGAACCAAATCCTAGAGGACATGCTGAGAGCATGTGTGCTCACCTATGGATCCAGTTGGGAAGAAAGTTTGCCGTATGCCGAGTTTGCTTACAACAACAGTTACCAAGCCAGCCTGCAAATGGCACCTTTTGAAGCACTGTACGGACGGAGGTGTCGTACCCCACTAAATTGGTCAGAAACAGGTGACAGTCGTATCTTCGGCCCAGACATGCTCAAGGAAGCCGAGGAGAAGGTTAAACAGATCAGGGACAGACTCAAGACAGCTCAAAGCCGACAAAAGAGCTATTACGATCGAAAACATCGTGAGGTCAGCTTTGAACCCGGTGATTACGTCTACCTCCGAGTGTCTCCTATGAGGGCCTGCAACGGTGCAAAATTAAGGGGAAGCTAGCCCCGAGATTTATTGGACCCTTCTGTATAGTTGCACGAAGAGGCACAGTAGCCTACCAGCTAGCCCTACCCAAGGAACTGTCAGACGTCCACAACGTGTTCCACGTCTCACAGTTGAGGAAATGTGTGAACAGCCCGGAGAAGCAGGTATCTCATGAAAGCATTGATGTGCAACTAGACCTCACCTACAGAGAGCGACCAGTAAAGATATTGGAAGAGTCTGAAAGGAGGACCCGTCAGAAAACGATAAAAATTTTCAAGGTTCAGTGGAGCAATCACGCCGAGGATGAAGCTACATGGGAAAGAGAAGATTTTCTCCTGGCAGAGTACCCACATCTATTTGAGGATCAGCTGAAATCTCGAGGACGAGATTTTTCCTAAGGGGGTAGGTGCTGTGACACCCAAAAATTTTATTTTGGTTTTATCAAAATCTTTTATTTGATTTGAGGAGGGTATTTAAATTTTCTTCTAAAAGAACTTTCCCTCTCAAAAAATTTCCTTTCTTTGACAAATGTTTTGTTTGGTTTCATCCTAGACTTGACTATTGGTCTTGGAGGTTTTTCATCTCATGTTGGCTCAAATGTTTTTCATTTGAAAAAAAAAATTGAAAATCCTTTAAATAGCCCTATGGCATTTGGAGTGATATTTTCCCCTTTCAAAAATCCCTCTTGCCATGACCTAAGTGGAAATCCCCTCCCATAAGCCTTTCCCCATCTTTGGATCATGATGTACTTCAAATCCAGCAGTTTGAACCTCCCCATAAAATTTTCTTTCATTTATTTCTCATCAAAATAATTTCTGCCTCCTACTTTAGCTCTTGGAGATTTACAAAGGAACTACCCTTTCTACTTTGAATTTTGCCTCCAAACCAATTTCCCTAGCTAGTCCTTAGAGCCCTCAACCAAGATCCATGAAGATCCACTGATCTCCAGTTCAAATATTTCAAATTGTACTTGCTGCAAGTTTGGACCTTATTTGCCAAATTTGATGAAATTCAATTGTTTTCTCCTCCTAAAAATCTGAGAAAATTCAGGCAGCCTCTGGATGCATTGAGAGGTCACCTCACCAAGTCCCAGCTCTAGAAAAAATTTCTTCATGCCAAATCATTTCGTCGAACACCTGATGGACACTCTTGCTGTCAATGTTCAGAGTTCAGTTAAACAGTTTCAGTAAACTGCTGTCGTTTTCTTCAGAGCCCGATGTCGATCTCGCCAGTACCGCGGTGGCGCCTTGCTCCCTGTCCCCTCCTTCTTATCCCTGCGCCGCACGATCGCCTGGAGGTTTGCGGGCGTCGGCGACGAGCAGGAGGAGGTGCGCCACCCCATGAGCGACGGCAGCAGCGGCTTTGCGGCTGCCAGAGAGAGGCGCAGCGTGAACGGCGCCGTCCTGCGCCGCCCAAGCCATCGGAGGCCGCCGCGTGGCCACCCACTCGCCCGTGCACGCTGCCCTCCGTCGTCGTGAACTGCTAGGCGCGGAGCGCGCTCTCTGCCGCCGCCGTGCCCGTACGGCCGCCCCGTCGAGGACCAGCGCATTACGCCTAGCCCGACCGAAGTTTAGCGGGGGAACGGCACCAGTGATCCTCCCTGATGGTACCTAGCCTCCTAAACCCACTGCCCAACCACTGCCTCGCCGTAATCGCTCGCCGGAGCTACCCCGTTCACGGCCACCCCCCTTGGATCGCCTATAAATAGAGGCCCCGAGCTCGAACTCGAACCCACACCACCTCTGCACTCCACCAATACCACGCCAAGCCAGTGGAAGAGCCCCGAGGGAGCCTTCTTCCCCAACTCCGGCCGCCTCGACCCGCCACGGGGTCCAGCTCGATTCACCCCCGTGCGTGCACCTCTACCTCTCAACTCTTGCCAGTAGCTTCCTAATGCATCCACTCTCCTGACCCGCGCTTCAATTTGGAGTTTGCAGCGCCCACCAGAGTACTCCACCATTGCCCGAACCACCGTCCGCCGGAGAAAGTGTCGCCGTCGACGTGGTGCTCTCCGACGACCAAGTCCACCACCCACCGACGCGGAAGAACACCCTGAAACTCTTGGTACCCTCCGATCTCTCTGCCTCGCCGTGGTTCGACGCCGGCGACCACCGCAGCCTTCGGGCGCCGGCGAGCTCCATTGAAGTTTTAAACCTGACGGGTGGACCCCCCCCCCCCGTCAGCCTCTCTTCTTTTCCCCCTCGAACCGTTTTCTGTTGGCGCCTTCGGGCAAGTGCGTTTTCTCTTTGGGCTGGCGCCTTTTACTCCGAACCGTTTTCTGTTTTCTCAAACAAGTCCCTGGTTCTTTTCTGTTTCATCACAGATCAGTCCCTGGACTAAAACCCTTATAACTTTTTAATAAAAGATGATTTTTGAATGATTATTTTTCTGTCAGTCTTGTATTTTTGTCTAGTTTTTTATAGTATTTATTTGGAAAAAATTTGGAACAACTTTTATGCACGCGTCGATGTTCACGTTAGTATACGGTTTCGTTATATCGTAGGTTCCGGAAGAGGTGACGGAGCCGCGAACTTCGCCGAGCTAGACTCCGACTTCTCCGAACCAGGCAAGCATGTTTGAACCTTTGATATGATGGGTGTTTTGCATGTTTGCTTGGATGGTTTGTGCATGGCATAGGAGCATCGGTGAGTATTTCGTTGCATGCAAGGCAACCGACCGTGTGTTGCAAAGTTATCATGATCTTTGTTGAGAGATGACCTGATCATGTGGTGTCATGAAAGGTAGCAAGATGGTATTGTTGTAGCATGCCAGTCTTACGTCATCTGATAAACTCGGACGTTAACGTGGACTGAGCCACGTTACTGTCCTTCCCCTTTCGTGCTGCCACATGTTTTCTGCAAAGGATACGGTTTAGTAAGTTGTTAACCTCTTTCCGTGTACACACCAAATAGAGGGGCCGGGATGAGGGTTCCATGGCCCTGGATTAAAGCCAGTCATCCGGTCAGGGGGCATGGGTGTTTCCGGTTGGGACCGAGAGGGGGGCACCCCTTAGAGCGCGCGTATATAAATTTGATCCCATGCTACGCAAGGTTGTAGCCTCCCCGTCTCAAAGTTTTTCTTGAACGTTGCCGAGGGTGATTCCTGGCATCGGAATGTTGAATGGGTGTGTACTGGTTAGATGTGTTTCTTCCAAAACGCCGTAAACGGAACTAGTCCCTGTGACTACTGAAATCCGTTGGCTGTGGTTAAAGTACAAACTCTGCAGAGTCAAAACCTTCCGAGTCATCGTGTCTATGGTCAAGGACCATGGCCAGCATATCCATATCTATGTCAGTCCTCGTGGTAAATCCCCGGTGATCAAGCTTGAGTGGTATACCCGTTTGAATTGTTGTTCCTGTGGATGGACTAACCTTTTATTTATCTCGTACCTGAATATTCCTTTGAAATGATTTAAATTCATGAGCTACTGAGATATTAAGTTGTGAAATATAAGCCCTTTATGTGATGTCGCTCAGACATCCGACTGTGGCACTCTTGTCATTTACTTTCAATATAAGCCCTTGATGTGATGTCGCTCAGACGTCCGACTGTGGCACTCTTGTCATTTACTTTCGATATAAGCCCTTTATGTGATGTCGCCTCAGACGTCCGACTGTGGCACGCCCGTTATTTACTGTTGATATAAGCCCTTTATGCGATGTCGCTCAGATGTCCGACTGTGGCACGCCCGTTATTTACTTTTGATATAAGCCCTTTATGTGATGTCGCTCAGACGTCCGACTGTGGCACGCACTATCATTTATTTTCCATTATAAGCCCTTTATGTGGTGTCGCCTTGACGCCCGACTGCGGCATTGTTATTTCATTTGTATCCTTTCGAGGAGTCATTCAGACACTCGATTGGCCCTCAGTATTACCTTAGGATTTCGGGAGGACTACCGCCCGACTTCCCTTTTGTTTCCCATGCATTACCATCTCGTTGTCTGAGTGCGCTTTGTTAATCTGTTCATATGCATCATGTTTACATTTGTTATATCTTATGTCCGAACTGTCTTGCGAGTACTTTCATAGTACTCACCTAGCTTGTTGATTTGGCCAGATGTTGACGAAGGCGATCTCATGGATGAAGAGTTTGATAGTGAGTCCGACGCCTAGAGGAATCCCAGTCAATCCCGTGCGATCCTAGATATTGCTCACTTGTATTATATACGCTTCCGCCACCCACAATAAGGATCCTCGAGCCTCACTCCGACGCTCGAAGAGCTGTTAGATTCAGGAGTCATGTCACCCACTTCGCTATGATATTTCCACCACCGCTTTTATCGTGAGTTAGTAGTTATGTCACCCTATCCGCCTTTATGTGTCATTGGCGTGTATGTAATAGATTGTTGAGCAGTCTCCGCTCAACCTTGTATTATATTCAGTACTCCTGGTTTTTCTTCTGTGATCAAGAAATTGTCTACCCGTGAGAAGGAATTCTTCTCTACTGGTCCGTAAAAGGGATCGGTTTCTCAATAAATATTTTTATTGGAAAACCGGTCGTGACAACTGGTTCCTATATGAAGAAGGATATTGAATTCAAATGGGATTTATTGGAACGAATTAAATGAAACTCTGAAGATTGGGATCTCGACGAAGGTAAGGAGTCAGGTATAAACCTTAAGTTCGATTGTGTTAAATCTTTTATGGATACCGATGCTTTCGTGATTTTAGCACTAAATATGGACTTGACTCTGAGATAGTAGCTTCTTTTTGTGAATCATTTGCTACTCATGTTGATCTCCCTAAGGAGAAGTGGTTTAAATATCATCCTCCCATTGAAGTTAAAGTAGTTGAACCTATTAAAGTTGAAGAAGAAACTATTACTTATAATGTTGATCATATTACTCCTACTGCTTATATTGAGAAATCGACATTCCCTGTTAGAATAAAAGACCATGCTAAAGCTTCAACTGTGGTTCGTAAAAGTAATACTAAAACACATACACCCTCTGAGAAAATTAAAGTTGAACCTAGTATTGCTATGGTTAAAGATCTCTTGGTTTTTAATATTGATGGGCATGTTATTCATTTCTGTGATGAAGCTGCTAGGATTGCTAAACCTGATACTAAAGATAAACATGGACCTGTTGTTGGCATGCCTGTTGTTTCTGTTAAAATTGGATATCATTGTTATCACGGGTTATGTGATGTGGGTGCTAGTGTGAGTGCAATTCCTTACACATTATATAAAGAAATTATGAATGATATTGCACGTGCTGAGATAGAAGATATTGATGTTACTATTAAGCTTGCTAATAGAGATACTATATCACCAATTGGGATTGTTAGAGATGTTGAAGTCTTGTGTTGGAAGATAAAATATCCTACTGATTTTCTTGTTCTTGCTTCCCAACAAGATAACTTTTGTCCCATTATATTTGGTAGACCCTTCTTGAATACGGTTAATGCTAAGATAGACTGCGAGAAAGATATTGTTACTGTTGGTTTAGGGGATATGTCTCATGATTTTAATTTCTCTAAATTTCATAGACAACCTCATGATAAAGAATTGCCTAGTAAGGATGGAATTATTGGTCTCGCTTCTATTTCCATGCCTCCTGCTGATCCTTTAGAACAATATTTGCTAGACCATGAAAATGATATGTTTATGTATGAAAGAAGGGAAATAGATGAAGTATTCTTTAATCAGGGACCTATTTTGAAACACAATTTTCCTGTTGAGATCCTTGGAGATCCTCCTCCGCCTAAGGGTGATCCCGTGTTTGAGCTCACACAATTACCTGATACTTTGAAATATGCTTATCTTGATGAAAAGAAGATATATCCTTTTATTATTAGTGCTAACCTTTCAGAGCATGAAGAAAAGAAATTATTGAAAACTCTGAAGAAGCACCGTGCCGCTATCGGGTATACTCTTGATGATCTTAAGGGCATTAGTCCCACTCTATGTCAGCACAAAATTAAATTGGAGAAAGATGCTAAACCAGTTGTTGATCATCAACGACGATTGAATCCTAAGATGAAAGAAGTTGTAAGAAATGAAATACTAAAGCTTCTAGAGGCAAGTATAATTCATCCTATTGCTGATAGTCAATGGGTAAGCCCTGTTCATTGTGTCCCTAAGAAGGGAGGTATTACTGTTGTTCCTAATGATAAGAATGAATTGATTCCTCAAAGAATTGTTACAGGTTATAGAATGGTAATTGATTTCCGCAAATTAAATAAAGCTACTAGAAAAGATCATTACCCTCTACCTTTTATTGATCAAATGCTAGAAAGTCTATCCAAACATACACATTTTTGCTTTCTAGATGGTTATTCTGGTTTCTCTCGAATACCTGTGTCAAAAGAGAATCAAGAGAAAACCACTTTTACTTGCCCTTCCGGTACCTTTGCTTATAGATGTATGCCTTTTGGTTTACGCAATGCACCTGCTACCTTTCAAAGATGTATGACTGCTATGAAAGTGGGTTATATCGACTAGAGGGGGGTGAATAGGCGATTTTTATGAATTCTTCACTGAGGAATTTGTGGGTGAGGAAATTCCTTAGCGAAGAACTACTTGCAGCGTAATAAGTACTCAAAAGTATGCATAGCAGAACACAAGCATGGTCATCATGATGAAATGAAGACAAGCACAGAGTACAGAAAGCGTAAACACAGGATGAAGACAAACAGACTGAAGAAATTGAACTGAGGAAATTGAGAAAGTCTTCAGTCAAAGTCTTCAAACACAGATATGAACAAGTGCACAACACAGCTAATGAGGAAATGAAAGAGTTGAGGAAATAGAACCAGTAAGCTTGGTGAAGACAATGATTTGGTAGACCAGTTCCAACTGTTGTCTCAGTTGTACATCTGGTTAGGGCGGCTAGGTATTTAAACCTGAGGACACACAGTCCCGGACACCCAGTCCTGAACACGCAGTCCAGGACACTTAGTCCTCACCATATTCCCCTTGAGCTAAGGTCACACAGACCTCGCCCAATCACTCGTGGTAAGTCTTCAGGTGACTTCCGAACCTTCACAGACTCGGTCACTCGGCGATCCACAATTTTTTCTTGGATGCTCTAGACCATGACGCCTAATCGTCTGGAAGAAGCACAGTCTTCAAAGGTAACAAGCGTCGGATCCACGCAGGATCAATCTCTTCAGTGATGCTCAATCACTTGGGGTTTGTAGGTGTTTGGGTTTGGGTTTTCCTCACTTGATGATTTTCGCTCAAAGTCCTCGGAGGATGGGATGCTCTCAATTGACAAGTGTCAGTTTCTCTCGGAGCAGCCAACCAGCTAGTGGTTGTAGGGGGCGGCTATGTATAGCCTAGGGAGCAGCCCGACATGATAAGACATAAATGCCCTTCAATGATATGACCGTTAGGTGGGTAGATATTTTGAGACAGCTGGCGCATAGCACAGCAACGGTCGGAAATTTGAGGCTCAAATTCCTCAGGGCTATCATGTTCCTCACTGTATAGGCAATCTGCACTGGCGAATTCCTAACTCCTCAGTCAAAACAAATTCCTCAGAGACCAGAAGAACTTCATCTCTGTCACTGAAGAATATGACTGAACTGTATGAGATTTCCAAAGGCTTCACTCGAAGGGATTGGTAGGTGTAGGATTTTGAGTTGAGCATCACATGGAAATTTTTCCTTAGTATTTCCTCGACCCCCTTTAGCAGTACGGTGTTTCCTATGACTCAAGAAAGAGAAAATGAAACTACGAAAACAAAAGTCTTCACGCTTCATGTTCCTCAAATGAATAGCAAGTCTTCAGGTCACACCAATTTCTTCACTTTCAAAGTCTTCAGAAAGTCTTCAGAAATCCAAAGTCTTCAGTCGAAGAACTTCATTTTTAGGGGTCGACTTTCTCTGTAAATATCAAACTCCTCATAGACTTATAGACCTGTGTACACTCATTAACACATTAGTCCCTTAACCTATAAGTCTTTAATACACCAAAATCACTAAGGGGCACTAGATGCACTTACATACTATATTCTCTGACTTTTGTGAAAAGATTGTTGAGTCTTTCATGGATGATTTCTCCATTTACGGAACTTCTTTTGATGATTGCTTAGGCAACCATGATCGAGTTTTGCAGAGATGTGAAGAAACTAACCTTGTCTTGAATTGGGAGAAGTGCCACTTTATGGTTAATGAAGGTATTGTCTTGGGGCATAAAATTTCTGAAAGAGGTATTGAAGTTGATAAAGCTAAAGTAGATGCTACTGAAAAGATGCCATGTCCTAAAGATATCAAAGGTATAAGAAGTTTTCTTGGTCATGCTGGTTTCTATAGGAGGTTTATTAAAGACTTCTCTAAAATTTCTAGTCCTCTCACTAATCTCTTGCAAAAAGATGTTCCTTTTGTTTTTGATGATGATTGTGTAGAAGCATTTGAAATACTTAAGAAAGCCTTGATTTCTGCACCTATTGTTCAGCCACCTGATTGGAATTTACCCTTTGAAATTATGTGTGATGCTAGTGATTATGATGTTGGTGCTATTCTAGGACAACGAGTTGATAAGAAATTAAATGTTATTCAGTATGCTAGTAAAACTCTAGATAGTGCCCAAAGAAATTATGCTACCACTGAAAAAAAATAGCAGTTGTATTCGCATGTGATAAGTTCAGACCTTATATTGTTGATTCCAAAGTAACTGCTGACACTGATCATGCTGCTATTAAATATCTTATGGAAAAGAAAGATGCTAAACCTAGACTTATTAGATGGGTTCTCTTGCTACAAGAATTTGATTTTCATATTATTGATAGAAAGGGAGCTGAGAACCCCGTTGCAGACAACTTGTCTAGGTTAGAAAATGTTCTTGATGACCCACTACCTATTGATGATAGCCTTCCTGATGAACAATTAAATGTCATAAATGCTTCTCGTAATGCTCCATGGTATGCTAATTATGCTAATTATATTGTTGCTAAATTTATACCACCTAGTTTCACATACCAGCAAAAGAAAAAGTTTTTCTATGATTTGAGGCATTACTTTTGGGATGACCCACACCTTTATAAAGAAGGAGTAGATGGTGTTATTAGACGTTGTGTACCTGAGCATGAACAGGAACAGATCCTACGCAAGTGCCACTCTGAGGCTTAAGGAGGACACCACGCTGGAGAGAGAACTGCACATAAGGTATTGCAATCCGGGTTCTATTGGCCCACTCTCTTTAAAGATGTCCGTAAGTTTGTCTTATCTTTTGATGAATGCCAAAGGATTGGTAGTATTAGTAGACGTCAGGAAATGCCTATGCATTATTCACTTGTTATTGAACCATTTGATGTTTGGGGCTTTGATTATATGGGACCTTTTCCTTCCTCTAATGGGTATACACATATTCTAGTTGTTGTTGATTACGTTACTAAGTGGGTAGAAGCTATTCCAACTAGTAGTGCTGATCATAACACTTCTATTAAGATGCTTAAAGAAGTCATTTTTCTGAGGTTTGGAGTCCCTAGATATTTAATGACTGATGGTGGTTCACATTTTATCCATGGTGCTTTCCGTAAAATGCTTGCTAAGTATGATGTCAACCATAGAATTGCATCTCCTTATCATCCTCAGTCTAGTGGTCAAGTAGAATTGAGAAATAGAGAGATTAAATTAATTTTGCAAAAGACTGTTAATAGATCTAGAAAGAATTGGTCCAAGAAACTTGATGATGCTTTGTGGGCTTATAGAACTGCTTATAATAATCCTATGGGTATGTCTCCATACAAAATGGTTTATGAAAAAGCATGTCACTTACCTCTTGAGCTAGAACATAAGGCATATTGGGCTATTAAAGATCTCAACTATGATTTCAAACTTGCCGGTGAGAAGAGGATATTTGACATTAGCTCACTTGATGAATGGAGAACCCAAGCCTATGAGAATGCTAAGTTGTTTAAAGAAAAAGTTAAAAGATGGCATGACAAAAGGATACAAAAGCGTGAGTTTAATGTAGGTGATCATGTTTTGCTATACAACTCTCGTTTAAGATTTTTTGCAGGAAAGCTTCTCTCTAAATGGGAAGGCCCTTACATTATCGAGGAAGTCTATCGTTTCGGTGCCATAAAAATCAATAATGTCGAAGGGAAAAATCCGAAGGTGGTAAATGGTCAAAGACTCAAACATTATATCTCAGGTACTCCCATAAATGTTGAAACCAATATAATTGATACCGTAACCCCGGAGGAGTACATAAGGGAAACTTTCCAGAACGTTTCAGACTCCGAAAAGGAATAGGTATGTGGTAGGTAAGTAAACCGACTCCAAAATGTTTCCAATGATAAATTTTCTCCTTTTTGGAATATTAAAAAAATAGGAAAATTAAAAGTAGTCCGAAAGAGACTGTTGGTTTCACCATTATAGACCTAAGGTAATAATGACAAGCGACAAGGTAATAATGACAAAGAAAAAGGACTCAACAAGATAGCTAGAGGGAGTACTTATTCATTCTTGTCCATCCATTTGGCCAAAAGAAAAAGATCCAAACAAGCAAAGCAACAAATGGATGTCCTTGAATGAGAAAAAATATGCACTCAACATGCCCACACAATAATATAGCAAATAAAATATGTGACAAAGCATGCACAAACACTCTAGCATCTATCAAGCAATTTGAGATGACTAGGTCATCTATATATGAGTATATTGACTAAGGAGTCAAATGAGAACATTTGATCGTAGGTCATACTCATCGTTTAAGCACAAGTGGGGTTACCACTTTTACATAAAGCATTGTTGTGTTGACACCATTAGAGTTGCTTTAGCTCAATTCTTTAGAGCAAAGCTCCCCCTAGATGTGATATCCCCCCTAAGAGGGATGAACTAACCTTGGGTTTTGTCGATGATGACTTCATGTAGGTGTTGAAGATGTAGATGCTCAATGTTGATGTAGATCATTTGGAGCAATCCGTTGGAGTGAGTTGCACTTTCAATACCTACATGGATTAGTCCCACAAGGAACATACAAGGATATCCATAGACATAGAGTAAAACTCACACATGATGTTGTCCATGAAAGCATTAGGTTACCTTGTCCCTTGTCTTACCAACAAGAGGGTTTGTGACTCCTTGAACTTGTGCAAGATGTGAAAGTTGATTGCACATGTCCTTGCCAAATGAATATGAGTGAAGTATGTTGGCGGAGTCACCCTCAAGAACTCTCTGGTTCTTCTTCGGGATCCACATCATCTTGATGGGAATCCTTCGAGTTGTAGTCGTACTTGATGAAGTAGAACTTGATGTAGTCTTGGGAACCCACTTGACCAAGGCCTTATGAGCTTCTTCAAATGCATCAATCTCCTCTTGGAGCTTGTCCTTGCCTTTTAGCTTGTGGTCTTGTGGTGGAAGATCATCTTGAGCTTGTGTTTTTTGAAAGAAGTGGGATCATACTTCTCTTATTGAGGAACAAATTTCGTCTTGGGGTATTGATCTTCTTCCCACTCAACTCCATTGGCATTGAACTTGCGTTCAAAACCAACACCTTGATTCTTCCGGTGCCTTCCTTGCTTGCGTACAATTTCCTCAACTTGCTTACTCCCGGCAAGGCTCTTGTAAACACCTTTCTCTATAATTCCCTTCAATAAGCTATTTTCTTGCTCAAATGTAACTTGGCTAAGAGAATCATTAGTGGAATCAAGAGAACTACTAGAAGCAACAATATTGTTACTACTAGAAGAAGAATCTTTCTTACCCTTGTTTCTAGATTTAACTTGTGGCATGTAAGTAGACAAGAGTAAACGCTTGGCAATGTAAGAAGAACTATTCTTACGAAGATCATCATTGACTGCTTTTAAGAACCCATGGTCTTTCTCTATATTGAGCTTTTCAAAGTGTCGCTTCTCATGAGTCTTTAAAGCTCTCAATGATTTTCTAAGGTATTTCATGAGCTAACTTAAGAGTGTTTAGTTCTTTAGTTAGACGCTCAATCTCATTCTTATCATCATCATTCGTTTTATCTTGATTAGCATGATTAATAGCAATTTCATCATAGTTTTCATCACTAGAGTTGTCAACAAGTAAATCATCATCACCTAGCAAATCATCTTCATCACTCTCTAAATTAACATACTCGGGGTGTGATACCTTTGGGCCTTTAGCCATGAAGCATCTTCCAATCCCTTCATTTGGTGAATCAAATATGTCGTAGGAGTTGGATGACACAAGTGCGAGACCGGCAACACCTTCATCTTGAGTATATTCAGAGTCGGAGTGATAGCTTCTCTCGGAGTGGTTGTCGGAGTCAGAACCGGATACCCATTCACCAACATGAGCTTGATGTCTTCGTCTTGTGTAGCTCTTTGATGACTTGTCTTTCCTTTCCGAATCCTTGCTTCTATGAAAGGATCTTCGTTCATAACGATCATCTCTACTCCTTCTTTCTCTTGGTGGTGATTCTTCTCTTTTGCTTCTCCTTTTAGGTGAGTCTTCTCTTCTTTTGTAGGGAGCCGTACACTCACTTGAGTAGTGTCCGGGTCTTCCACAATTGTAGCAATTTCGATGATGACTAGAAGATCTTTTGTCATTGTAGGACCTTGACTTGGAACTTCTTTCTTTGCTTCTACTCTTGTAGAACTTGTTGAAGTTCTTCACCATTAGGTTCAATTCCTCATTGAAGACTTGTTTCTCACTTGATGATGTAGGAGCATCACATGAAGCTTTGTAAGCACCACTAGACTTGTTGTGAAGATCTTCTTTATCCTTGAGTGACATCTCATGAGCAACAATTCTACCAATGACTTCCGTTGGCTTGAGATCTTTGTAATTGGGCATCATTTGGATCAATGTGCACACGGTGTCATATTTTTCGTCCAAGGCTCTTAGGATCTTCTTGATGATGAATCTGTCGGTCATCTCTTCACTTCCTAAGCCGGCAATCTCATTTGTGATGAGAGCAAGCCTAGAGGACATTTCAGCGACACCTTCACCATCCTTCATTTTGAACTTGTCAAGTTGACTTTGAAGCACATCCAATTTAGATTCCTTGATGGAGTCGGTACCTTCGTGCATATCAATCAAAGTATCCCAAATTTCCTTTGCATTCTCAAGATGGCTGATTTTGTTGAATTCTTCAGGGCATAATCCGTTGAAGAGGATATCGCAAGCTTGAGGATTGTATTGCAACATCTTCAATTCTTCAGCGGTAGCTTCACGATTCAGTTCTCTTCCATCGAAGAATTCACCTTGCAAGCCAATACACACCATATCCCAAACGGCGGGGTTATGTCCAGAATATGCATTTTCATCTTATGCTTCCAACTAGCAAAATTAGTACCATCAAAGTAAGGACCTCTACGGTGGTAATTTCCCTCACTAGACGCCATACTCTCCTAGGTTGTGAAACCAAGGCTATGATCACCAATGCTATATAAATCAAGGCAAATGGAGACCAAAGCTCTGATACCACTTGTAGGATCGAAATTAGGTCTAGAGGGGGTGATTAGACTACTTGACCAAATAAATCTAGCCTTTTCCCAATTTTAAGTCTTGGCAGATTTTAACAACTTAGCACAAGTCAAGCAATCAACCTACACATGCAATTCTAAGAGTATAGAAGCAGAATGTAAATCATTGCATATGAAGGTAAAGGGAGGGGTTTTGAGTGGCAAACGCAATGTAGACACGGAGATTTTTGGCGTGGTTCCGATAGGTGGTGCTATCGTACATCCACGTTGATGGAGACTTCAACCGACGAAGGGTAACGGTTGCGTGAGTCCATGGAGGGCTCTACCCACGAAGGGTCCACGAAGAAGCAACCTTGTCTATCCCACCATGGCCATCGCCCACGAAAGACTTGCCTCACTTGGGTAGATCTTCACGAAGTAGGCGATCTCCTTGCCCTTACAAACTCCTTGGTTCAACTCCACAATCTTGATGGAGCCTCCCAAGTGACACCTAACCAATCTAGGAGACACCACTCTCCAAAAGGTAATAGATGGTGTGTTGATGATGAACTCCTTGCTCTTGTGCTTCAAATGATAGTCTCCCCAACACTCAACTCTCTCCCACAGATTTGGCTATGGTGGAAAGATGATTTGAGTGGAAAGCAACTTGGGGAAGACTAGAGATCAAGATTCTTGTGGTTAGATTGGAATGTCTTGGTCTCAACACATGAGCAGGTGTGGTTCTCTCTCAGAAAATGAATGCTAGAAGTGTAGGCACATTCTGATGGCTCTCTCACAAATGGAGAGGAGAGGTATATATAGCCTCCACACAAAACCTAACTGTTGCACAAAGAAGAGCCAACTAGGTCAGTCCGAATGTATGAACTCGGTGAGACCGATTCAGTCCAAAATGTGAATGTTAGGATTTTCGGTGGGACTGTCATGATCAACTCGGTGGGACCGATGCGCTAGGGTTAGGGCAAAACTTGATCTCGGTTTGACCGATTACTTCAACTCAGTGAGACCGATTTGAGTAATAGATTAACAGAGAGTTGGTCAGGCAAACTCGGTGGGACCGATCGCTCCTTTTGGTGAGACCGAAACGTTACAAAAGAGAAATAGAGAGTTTGCATTGTGAACTCGGTGGGACCGATCGCTCATTTCGGTAAGACCAAAACGTTACGAAGGGAAACAGAGAGTTTGCAATCCCATCTTGGTGAGACCGAGATCCCTATCGGTAAGACCGAACTGATTAGGGTTTCTGGCTCTGGCTATGTCAAGTGAACTCAATGGCGCCGGATGGATCAAATCGGTGGGGCCGAGTTTGACTTTAGGTTTAGGACATATTTGGATATGAGAAAGTGGTTGAGGGTTTTGGAGCATATCACTAAGCATTTTGAGCAATAGACCATTAAGCAACACCGCATCCCCTTTTAATAGTATTGGCTTTCCTATGGACTCAATGTGATCTTGGATCACTAAAATAGAAATGAAGAGTCTTGAGCTTTTGCCAATATTTGTCCTTAGCATTTTGAGGGGTCCACATCTCTACTCCATGCCATGCCAATCATTGAACCTTCTGAAACGATCATCTTAAAGGATATTAGTTCAATGAGCTATATGTTGTTATGAATTACCAAAACCACCCAGGGATTAGTTGCACTTTCACCCCACGCAAGGGTTGAATGGGTTCAGGAAGCAGAAAAACAAATCATCGGCTGACAAAGCGGGTCCACTTGCCTTCCCAACCATGGAGAAAAGAAGAATTCTCCGTTTCTAGGAAGCTTTAATTTCTTTTGGCGACATAGTTAAGTTATTTGAAAGGCTATAAAGCATTTTTTCTAATATGTATCAAATAATATCTCATAAAGGTGAATTGATTTCAAATTAAATCAACATGTACTGCAAAGGACACCATTAGTTGCAACCATCAAATGATGCTAGTTTTACTTTCCATGAGGAACAACATGCACACTGGTGAGACACATTATGACATTGACATGCAAAGAGAACCACCATGATAGCACTGTAGGAGATATGCCCTAGAGGCAATAATAAATGCTATTACTTATCTCCATGTTCATAATTATGTTTATGTTCCATGCTATAACTGCTATGGTTCTCGAGTCTGCAATAACCACGAGGCTCGGAGGAAGACTCATATGCACGTGTGGAATAATAAACGGTAAAATGTATTCCTAGTCTGGCCTCTAAGACTAGCTCAAGTATTGCATGATGGTTCTGTTTTCCTGATCATGGGCGTGTCTATACCAGCAACCTTGAGGGCACAATGCTAAGAGAACATTTGTGTTGAATCGACCCGGATTGATGTTATGCTAAGAGATTCATTCGTCACAATTTAATGGTACATAACACAGAGATGGTTAACGTTTGCATGATTCCTTAGACCATGAGAGTATCGAGTTTCTTCATGCTTGCTTCATGAACTTTGGGGTTTGTTAAACGTCATCCGTAAATGGGTGGCTATTACGGCGGCTTACGGGTTCATGGAAAAGTGTGTCAAGTAACTTGATAGCTCAAGATTGGGATTTGCTCCTCCGATGAAGGAGAGATATTCTCGGGCCCTCTCGGTATTACGGTATCCATCATCGTCTGGCCAGACACAGTGTGATTTGAACACTGGGATGCCGGAACACGGAAACGAGAAAAGAGAACAAAACCGGTAACGAGGTACCTTGCATGGTGGACAAATTGTTCGTCCATGGGGATGCAATAAATCTCACCTCGGGTGTTTGTGACATATCGCGAAGCAACAGGAATAGCTCACTGCAACTGGAGGTTCACTCGAATATTTATTCGTGTGGGTATAGTGGTCAATATGGGTGTCCACGGCTCCGATGTTGATCATTGATCGGAAGGGGTTCCGGGTCATGTCTATACTTCATCGAACCTATAGGGTCACACGCTTAAGGTTCATCTATCTGCTGAATACTAGACAGGGAGTCTGAGAGAAAATCATCGAAAAACTTTCGGACACCGAAAAGTTTCGGACAGCGGAAAAGTTCTGCGGAGAGAGGTCACCGGATGAGTTTCGGTGAAACCGAAATAGTTGTTTTGGGGTATGCCATTAAGTCAAAATGGTTTCGGCACATGCCTGATAATTCTTGGAGGGTGCCAAAATCATTCTGAAACTTTTTGGAATTTTCAGAAATAAAAACCGGAAATGTTCCGGAGCTGCAGGAACCGGTTCAGATGCTTTTTGCAGATGAAAATCACTAAACTGGAATTGTTTCAGAACGCATTGAAAATTATTATGGTGGGTACTGGAAATGTTCTAAGCCCACATAAATATTTTCAGTTCGAACGGACGCTGAAAAATGTCGTCGTGAATAGTGAAAGTGCTTTTTGGGATATTTTATGGAAAGCCACCTTTTGGGGCTTTGCCCAAAAGATCTAGGGATGACATGGATGGATTGGGAGGCCCTCATGGGGGCCCCCAAGGGGTGTGGCCGGCCACACTTGGGGCTCCACCTTGGAGCCCCTCTTGTTCCTTGGTTTCACTCTTATGCCCTTGAGGAAGGACTTCATTCATGTGCATTTTGGGTTTTTGTGTTAAACTACCCTACCCCTTGGGATTTCTTATAAATAGAGGTGGAGGGGAAGCCCTCCACACTCACTCTTTCTCACATACAAGTGCCATGCACGATCTGGCTTCGCTCTCCCTCCCAGCGAAATAGTTTCGTAGAGCCGAAAGGCTGTCTGGGTTCCGGCAGGAACTAGTTCTGGACGGCGAAGCCCTGCCGAATAGATGACACCGTATGTGTGCAACTTTGTAGAGAGATCGTAGTTTCGGTCTTAGTTCGTGAGTGCCTCCCGAAGGGCTGTCCGTGTGACCGTCTGAGTTTCGAAGGTCCTCTCGAAGGGCTGTCCGAGTGACCGTTCCAGTTTCGAAGGTCCTCCCGGAGGGCTGTCCGTGACACCGTCCGGGGGGGCTGTTCGACCGCCTCCCAGAGGGCTGTCTGAGGAGCAGATGAGGGTATACATCCTCGCGGTCGGGAGGTTGTAAATCCTAGCTGCGGGGATCTGCACTGCCGGTCGTCATCGACTCTACTTCTCGCTGCGCTACGAGTCGGTAACGAAAAAGATCAAACCATGTATGTAGTCTCCATAGTGGTCCTGGGCTGGTGCGTAGGTCAGAAATTTTTTGTTTTCTGTCACGTTCCCCTACAGTGGCATCATGAGCCGTGCTATGCGTAGATGCAGGTTTCGATCTAGAATACATGGAGATGTATGGGTATTGCATAATATAATTAGGTAGTAGATGAGATCTATTGCTGAAAATTATTTATGCGGGTGACAGATGAAATCTGTTACCCGACATTCATGTTGCTTCCCTAAATTTGCGTTTGCTCAATCTCGAGACAGCATGGTGGAATTTGACAAAGTTCTGGCAATCTGTGATCCTGATTGATCATGGAAGTGCTATCAGTTCTTTGGGTTCTCCCGTAGTCAAAAGAAAGATGAAATTCGCAGATGAAAGGGCATTGCAGATATGATCTGCACGGGGGTCATGCGTATGACGAATTTTAGTATGGAGCTCGAGATTTAATTATCTCATGTTTCATACACCCCGAGATGTTAATCTAGCAACTTGAATAATCATACTTGATGATAAAATGTTGGTAGCTGCGGTTTAAGTCAAAACCTTAGAAGCCACGTAAAATAAAATTTTGCATAAACCGATTAGAGGAGTCTAACTTGATTTTGCAGGATGTGCATGTGATGTGGTATATCAATGCTCATATTCAATTTGATTATGTATGAGATGACTATATGATGTAATTAACATGACCTGCGTGTCATGATTCGGCATGATGGTTGGAGCCATATGATTGTCACTTTAATGACCTGCGTGTCAACCTTAAGTAATGCACTTATTTTATTAGCTATAGAGATAGCAATATTATCTGGTGCATCGACAAGGTGGTGGCAATCTTCGTGAAGGTGAACACCGAGGCGAATGCCGAAGACGAAGGAATGAAAGACTTCTCCGTCATAAAGGGCTATACCATATCATGCTATTATGAATTGCCTGAGATGTTTATCCCTTTGATGCACCCTTTTTGATTGCGCGGTAGTCGCTTTTTATTAGGGTGATCTCTCACTAAAATATCAAGTAGTTAGTGTTCTCCCAAGTGTAGCACCCTCACGGCACCTATCTTTTCGGGGTGCGCCATGGATGCATGGGTACGAACGATTAGAGAAGTGTGAGGCGGGTGAGGTCAGACCTCGCAGCAAGATCACTTGGTTGTCTTGACGTTCATGACAGGATCGTCCTGAGCTCGGAACACACGCATTGAAAGATGAGCAAGAGTCACATAGAGATGTGATCGGCAAGTTGGCCTACCGATTAAAATTCCCGTCATGAGATGATGATTCTATGGCGATGAATTGAAATCTGGATCTTGTATCACTCAAAATTAATTATGAGAGATATTGATTTGAGTGGGAGCGCACTGTTAAATTAACATGTTTAATTCTTAGTGCAATTAATTATGAACACTGTCTAAGTGTTTCTTGCAAAATAGTTGTAGAATAATGGCTCGCGATTCCACTTTCCCTATTAAAATTGAATAGCTGTTAAATATCTTGTTAAAACTTTATGATTGGTAACGTAATATGAGGATTGTCCTCAAAAGTGCCGAGAAGGACTTTGTCCTATCGCATGCTTTCCGTATCCTCCCGCTAATGCTATGGATCATGTGACTCTCGTCCTTCGATCCAAAAGCTAGAATTCTGTTACGGTCAAGTGGAATATGTTTGCTTCCATGAAACCCAAACTTCAAAAATTGGGATAGTTATATGATATTCATGGAACTGAAAACTATTTTCAGATACAAACAAAGCAACGTTTGTTTGCAAGTATTAGTAAAAGTGTTTACTATGCATTTGACTGTTGGGAAAGGGATCAAAAAGAACACATGTCATATAATGAAAGGTGAATAAAACAACAACTTAAAGAGAAAGGAAGTGTCCAAAGGGTGTTAGTATGACTTACACGCCTAGGAAGTCCGGGGCTAACGCCACTCTTAAGTTGGGTGCTTCTTTTGCGAGTAGGAGAAATACTAAAAGTTAAACTGTTAGAAGTATAAAGGCAGAAAGAAAGATGACTGGAATATCCAGCTCATGTATGAATGTCATACAAGTTTTTGATGTATAGTAGGCTGGTCAAAGATATAGTTCTTGGGAATTATGGTTAAACATGTTAATCACTAATTCTTGGGTATTGTGAGTTAATCACAAAGATACCCGCTCGGTTGCATTCTGTTATGAATCAATGTAAGAGCTACTATGGCCTAAAAAGACTAGCCAGAAATGAGGTTAAGGTATACACAGGGAACATAGTAAATGTTACTATACCTTCCATCGGTGTATTGCCGTCTGTATTTATTTTCATAATTCATTTAGAGTTTTACAAACTCTAGCCCATTGCATAAGGTATCTTGCAAGAAGGTTGTTCACAAGAGAACTTGTTATGTTCAATGTTATGAATAACACAAGGGCCATACTTTCATTATGAATGAGATGTATGTTATGAATATTGATAATAATACAATACCTCTGGGTTTACTTTCATAATTCATTTTAGAGTTTCATACACTCTAGCCCATTGCACAATGTTTGTTGCAAAAGAGTTGTTCATAAAAACAACAATTGTTGTTAAGTATTATGAATAACATGAAGGGCCATGCTTCCATCCAAGATGGGATGTATGTTATGAATATTGATGGTAATATGATACATCCATAACACTGACGCTAAATGTCGCAAGACTAAAAGAATACCACACAAGTGTGGCACTACATTTGGTCACATTGGAGAAACCCGCATGGAAAATTCCATTATGATGGATTTTGAAGTCCTTTTGATTTTGAATCATCTGACACTTGCAACTTTCCTCCGAAAAGTGAAGTGACTAAAATACCGTTCACATGCCATAAGGAACGAACAACAAACTTATTAGTGATCATACATTTGATGTGTGTAGTCCGATAAGTGTTGTTAGTGGTGGAATTATTTATCTTCAGAAATGACTCAAGTAGATATATGGATATTTACTTGATGAGACGTAAATCTGGATCTTTTGAAATCATTCGAAAGGTTTCCAAAAATGAAGTAGAAGTTATTGTAACAAGAAAATTATGTTTCTGCAATTTGATTGCACAAAGGAATATTTGAGTTACATGTTTAGCGAATGTCTGATGAGTTGTGAAAGGGTTTTCATAACTTGCACCTCCCGGAACACCACTGCAAGTGAAAAGTCCGTGGAGATGTAATCTAACCATTTATGACATGGTAAGGTCAAAGAAGACATAAATAAATTTGCCATTATCCCTTTTAAAGTGATGCTTTAGAGACTGCGGCTTTTACACTGAAAAGAGCTACATCGGGTCTGTTGAAATAAAGCCATGGTATGGTACGCCCAACCATGTTATATCTTTTCTTAACATTTGGAATATGGGGCTTGTGTAAAAGGTTACAAACCTATTCCAAATCAGACAAGTGCTACTTTGTAGATTATACCAAAATGTTGGGTATTCCTTCCTCACTATACCGAGGCAAATAGTTTGTCCGCGAAACGGTGTGTTTTTAAAGAGAATGGTTCTTTCAAAAAGGTGAGTGGGAGAATAGTGCAACTCGACGAGATAAACAGTATCTTCGTCATCAGATCAAAGGAAAGAGACCTTGGAAGCAATTCCAGAGTTTCCTACTGCGACTGATACGGAAGTCTCTACAATAAAATGTATGAACTTTGGTCGAACTTGCAGCTGAACCACGTAGGCAAGGCTCGTGCAAACCTCTCAGGTGCGCAAACGAGATATTATTTTTAGACAACATTATACCTACGATACACAAGGAAGCGTTGATGGGCCCTGACTCCGGAATTGGCTAAATGCCAATACAACCCGAGTTAGTTTCCATATAAGTGATTCAAGATTAAAACCTTGAGACACCTTTCGAAAGACTTAAGAGTCTAACGAATATTTATGGAACTTAAAACTGATACGGATAAAAATGTTTTATCCATAAAGCTCGACTTGTTGAAATAACAAGTTCAAGAGTTGACTACGATGAGGTTGTTTTCATCGTAGCGATGCTTAAAGTCGGTTCGGGTTGAACTAGCAATTAATACATATTTCAATCATGAGATATGAAACATGGATGACAATAGGATTTCCATCTGATGAAAATGAAACCAAGGACTTGCATGTGTTACAGTCCAAGGCATTTTGTCTATCCAGAGGATGCTAGTAAGGGTGCAAACTTCAGAGTTCAGCGATGGACAGAAGAGAGCAAAATGGAGTTGGAATCTTCGTGCTTTGACGAAATGGTCAAAGGGGTTTGACTTCATCAATGGGTAACGAAGATGCTTGTAATTCAAGAAAGTAAGTGGGAGCGTAATAATATTTCTAAAAACCTTGTGTGCTTGACACATTGTTAATTGGAAATAAATTTCTTGACACGAATTAGGACTTCATTTGAAAATAGTTTTTTGATGAAGTGCTTAGGCTAAATAGCCTCAATATTAGGCATAATGATCTATGGCAATAGATTTACCTAATAGGGCTAAGCAATGAATACATATTGACAAGGTGCTAAAACCTTTTAGCATTTAAAACCGCCAAGGAGTGATTCTTGCCAGAGTCACATGGAAGAGTTTTTTGCAAGACTCGGTGTCCCAAAACACTGATGAGCAAAATACATGATGCAGATTCCACACACTTTTGTGTTTGGATTAATCATGTATTCCATGGTATGTAAAACAACCAGATATGTCCGATACTCCCAAGATGTTGCGAGTATGGATACTAAAGTGATCAAAGTACTGATCGTGGGACAACAGTGAAAGATGTCATTGAGTACTAGAGTAAGTACTGATGATATGTTTTCTCGCAAGCGGAGATCATGAAGAGTTCGTTGTAAAATGTTACATCGATACAGTCTTCATCTTTTCTCCATGCGATTTTCGATTTAAATTAAGGGTTTTGTGTGATACACAATATGGTGGCACGATAGTTGGAAATTGTTCCAAACAGGATACTGTGGCGAATTCTATAACAAATGACTAAGTATGTTGACGCTTTAGAAGCGACAAACAAGATGTTGAATCATATAGTTCATTCATGAACTTAGTATGGTTCCAAGATGGCTTTTGTCAATGGGACACTACTGCAGGTAGTTTCTCCATAACTCAATCTGAGGAATCCAGGTTTGACCTGTGATTCACATACATAAAAGCCAAGTCCGCACAAAATATGAATTTTGTGAAAGCGTGAAAACGCGAGGATATGCAGAGATAGACACGGAGCTGAAGTTGTCAGATCCGATGGACATCAGGCTATACCACATGTGAAGCATTTTTACACCGGTATGCCATAGGTGTAAAGTGCATTAGCATTAAATAGATTATTGACTCTAGTGCAAGTGGGAGTCTGTAGGAGATATGCCCTAGAGGCAATAATAAATGCTATTACTTATCTCCATGTTCATAATTATGTTTATGTTCCATGCTATAACTGCTATGGTTCTCGAGTCTGCAATAACCACGAGGCTCGGAGGAAGACTCATATGCACGTGTGGAATAATAAACGGTAAAATGTATTCCTAATCTGGCCTCTAAGACTAGCTCAAGTATTTCATGATGGTTCTGTTTTCCTGATCATGGGCATGTCTATGCCAGCAACCTTGAGGGCACAATGTTAAGAGAACATTTGTGTTGAATCGACCCGGATTGATGTTATGCTAAGAGATTCGTTCGTCACAAGTTAATGGTACATAACACAGAGATGGTTAACATTTGCATGATTCCTTAGACCATGAGAGTATCGAGTTTCTTCATGCTTGCTTCACGAACTTTGGGGTTTGTTAAACGTCATCTGTAAATGGGTGGCTATTACGGCGGCTTACGGGTTCATGGAAAAGTGTGTCAAGTAACTTGATAGCTCAAGCTTGGGATTTGCTCCTCCGACGATGGAGAGATATTCTCGGGCCCTCTCGGTATTACGGTATCCATCATCGTCTGGCCAGACACAGTGTGATTTGATCACTGGGATGCCGAAACACGGAAACGAGAAAAGAGAACAAAACCGGTAACGAGGTAACTTGCATGGTGGACAAATTGTTCGTCCATGGGGATGCAATAAATCTCACCTCGGGTGTTTGTGACATATCGCGAAGCAACAGGAATAGCTCACTGCAACTGGAGGTTCACTCGAATATTTATTCGTGTGGGTATAGGGGTCAATATGGGTGTCCACGGCTCCGATGTTGATCATTGATCGGAAGGGGTTCCGGGTCATGTACTTCACCGAACCTATAGGGTCACACGCTTAAGGGTCATCTATCTGCTGAATACTAGACAGGGAGTCTGAGAGAAAATCATCGAAAAAGTTTCGGACAGCCGAAAAGTTCTGCAGAGAGAGGTCACCGGATGAGTTTCGGCGAAACCGAAATAGTTGTTTTGGGGTATGCCATTAAGTCAAAATGGTTTCGGCACATGCCTGATAATTGTTGGAGGGTGCCAGAATCATTCTGGATACTTTTTGAAATTTTCAGAAATAAAAACCGGAAATGTTCCGGAGCTGCAGGAACCGGTTCAGATGCTTTTTGCAGATGAAAATCACTAAACTGGAATTGTTTCAGAACGCGTTGAAAATTATTATGGTGGGTACTGGAAATTTTCTAAGCCCACATAAATATTTTTAGTTCGAACGGATGCTGAAAAATGTCGTCGTGAATAGTGAAAGTGCTTTTTGGGATATTTTATGGAAAGCCACCTTTTGGGGCTTTGCCCAAAAGATCTAGGGATGACATTGATGGATTGGGAGGCCCTCATGGGGGCCCCCCAAGGGGTGTGGCCGGCCACACTTGGGGCTCCACCTTGGAGCCCCTCTTGTTCCTTGGTTTCACTCTTATGCCCTTGAGGAAGGACTTCATTCATGTGCATTTTGGGTTTTTGTGTTAAACTACCCTACCCCTTGGGATTTCCTATAAATAGAGGTGGAGGGGCAGCCCTCCACACTCACTCTTTCTCACATACAAGTGCCATGCATGATCTGGCTTCTCTCTCCCTCCCAGCGAAATAGTTTCGTAGAGCCGAAAGGCTGTCTGGGTTCCGGCAGGAACTAGTTCTGGACGGCGAAGCCCTGCTGGATAGATGACACCGTATGTGTGCAACTCTGTAGAGAGATCGTAGTTTTTGGTCTTAGTTCATGAGTGCCTCCCGAAGGGTTGTCCGTGTGACCGTCCGAGTTTCGAAGGTCCTCCCGAAGGGTTGTCCGAGTGACCGTTGCAGTTTCGAAGTCCCCCCGGAGGGCTGTCCGCGACACCGTCCGGGGGGCTGTTCGACCGCCTCCCGGAGGGCTGTCTGAGGAGCAGATGAGGGTATACATCCTCGCGGTTGGGAGGTTGTAAATCCTAGCTGCGGGGATCTGCACCGCCGATCGTCATCGACTCTACTTCCCGCTGCGCTACGAGTCGGTAACGAAAAAGATCAAACCATGTATGTAGTCTCCATAGTGGTCCTGGGCTGGTGCGTAGGTCAGAAATTTTTGGTTTTCTGTCACATTCCCCTACAAGCACATCATATCATCTACCTATTTTTTGGTCCGTGAGCACTTCACAAAACATAAGAGTATCAACTGAATATTGCATGATCTGAGATACTTGAATGTCAAAGTACTCAACACATAACCACCATGAGAAGAATGCATATTTGGAGGACCACACCGGCATGGCATTTACATGGGAACCTGACACCATCTCTCTACAACATGTTCGTTAGGGAGTCTCTCTACAACATGGTATCCCCATCCACAACCCTTGTTCCTCATCGACATTTTTCCTCATCACCGATTTGCGGCTTGGCCTCATGTAGCCCCTTTGTTGCTCACCATAGCCCCAGCTAGCATAACCACTGATTGTCGAATATGCCATACCGACGAGAGGTTCAAGAGGATGTCAAGTCACCTAGTGAGGCAAGAGTTAGGGGGGCAACGACCAGACGGTGAGTGGGATAGGATATACATCGGATCAAGTTTAGCAAAGAAGGACTATCAATCCATCGCCCAGGCTGGCCGCTGCATCGATGTCGGCCGTGTCAATCGACATCGACTTCCTAGCTCCCCCCTTGTCGCTTGTCATTATTACCTTAGGTCTATAATGGTGAAACCAACAATGATGAAAGCCATTTCCATGTCAATTAACAGTAAAAACCAATAGAATGTGCTACTCTTTATCTATCACATTCTAATAATCATCATCTAATCAACAATGGCATCATGTTAAGTAATTTTCAATATCTACACTGTAGAAGACGTTGCTATTCTGGAGTTCACATCTAGCAGATCATGTCAAAATAGATCATATACATGCAAGCAGCAGAATCATGCTTCAAATATATGCAAGCAAGAGGACCAAAGTCCACATGTACCAATCAGATCATACATAGTAGACAACAGGAATGTTGCTTTGCTCTATGTTAATGATCTCTAATACAAATAAGTTCACACATAGCAGATCATGAAATTATATGTGCTCCTGATCATAACATGTACAGAGAAGTACATGATAACATATCCACTTATCTAATCATAGCTATTCAAACCCACATACATTCAGCCACAATTGAAAAGGAATACCAACACAACTTCTATTAGGGAAGTGCACCATGTCTACCAACCTATGTTCCCAGTCTCTGTTTGTCTTTGCTCGCCTTCAGTCACGCTCAAAGCTGATGCAAAAAAATACCAACAAAATGGCAAACAATGAAACAAAAAGGAGAACAATGGGCAATGAAAAATAGTGCACAATATATTATTCTGAAGCAAGGAAATCAATCTTGCCTTGAAAACATATGTGGTGAGCAGCATCACGCAATTCGAGCTCGTAGCAAAGAAGGGGTACTAATCCTCCATAGCCTCGAACTGAAGGCCAACACTCCAGTCCATTCATATTAGAATCTGGAATGTTTATAGCAAAATTTGAATAACAGTCCAAAACCTTAGTAAAATACATTTGGAACAAAAGGAATAACCATTACTAGTAATATACTGTAGATGTTTTGTGATTGTATAGCTTACTGTGAGCTCAAAGATAAATATAGGTGCGGCTCTTTGTGAATGCCTAAATGCATCAATACAGGTATCTCAACTCATTTATCATTTCTTTGGGCAAAAAGTAAAGAAGAAACATTTTTATCTAAATGTGTGTAGAAATCTCCAGGGATCTCTTTACATATAGCTTGCTTTATGGCCGAAAGCTTGAATTAGTATGGCGATTCCTAAGTGCATTGCCACATAATCAATGTGACACTAACTCGGGCCATTCACCATACTTCAGGAATAGGAACATAGATAGAAATTTTAACAAAACATCTATCTTGGAGAAGATTCCTGATATAAAGCATGATAGTTAGCACAAATTCATACCATAACAGTATGGGTACCAACGATGCAAGGGGCAGTCTAGCCATCAAAGTAAAGTTATAAGATTACCGCTTGAAGAACTCACACTATTTGCACCAGCAACACAGAGACACAATGGTATAGTAGCTTCTCTCCACCGCACCAGCAGACGAGTATCCATTCCTAAAACAACGCAGTAAAGAGATAATAAATGTAACAATAGAAGAAAAATACATTGCAAATGAAAATCTAGATACCATCGAGCATGCCTGATTGATAAAGAAATGTTGTCAACCCTAAACAAATAAATAAAGGTACATTCTGTAAAGTATGGATGGCCTCTGAACTAATTTCTCACACTATGAAGAAAGTAATGAGAAATTTCGTAAACTAAGAATTCAACCAGCAAGTAAGAGGAAACTAAACTTACAAATAATCCATGTTCATTCCTTTGCATATTATGTTGCACTTATCATCTGCAATATAGACACCAATCCACTGAAATTTCTCACCTGTACCTGAAAGTTATAGAAGGGAGGGGCTAACTTACCAATATTGTACCTAAAAGTACATGAAAGTTAAGGAAACTAAACTTTACCTGAAAGTTAACTTCTCACCTGTACATGAAAGTACCTGATATACTCCTTCCTGTGCGCTGAAAGTACCTGAAAGTTAAGGAAACTAAACTCGCCTTAGTTTGTAGATTAAAATGGATGACTATTTGGAATAAAGGATTGTGTTTAGAGCACACCAAGCGAGCTGCCAATTAGAAGTCAGAGTGATACCATTTCATTCGAATATGTTCTTTTTAATAAATTAAAATTAAGGGAGGAGCTAAATTACCAATACTATACGGAAGTAAAGTTAAGAAGTATAGTATATCCGAAATCTAACCCGTAGTAAAGAATCTTCGTGATCTGGAGTTAAATGTATATACCCCCTAAACTTTCAGGCTTTGATGACATTACCCCCAAACTCGAAAACCAGTCACTTAATCCCCTTAACTTTGCAATACCACACAAAACACCCCCTGAGAGTCCACCAAGCTGGTTTTGAGGATTGTTTCACCTACGTGGCATGCTGACCATAATTCATTCTTTGACTTATCCTGCCACATCATCCCAGGACCCACATGTAAGTGTAATCAGCCACAAAAGACACCCCTTCAGCTGCAACGCGTTCATGGAGGTCAAGTTCGACGGCAGCGCACCGCCACCAGGCCAGCCGACTGCTCGCCTCAACAGAACCAGACGCATCCGCCTCTCCGGCGACTCCATCGCGTGCTCCCGCGACGAGGCCTCCTCGCCACTGCCTGATTCCGCACAGGTGCCTGCATCGTGGCTCTGGGAACGCGCGCTTCCTCTACTGGCGAGAACTCTCGAGGCTGGCCCTTGGTTGGTGAATCGGCAGCCTGTGCCGCTGCCATGGCTGCGTTCGTCGCCGCCCAGGAACCGGATGAGAGAGCACGATGGGGTGGCAGGACTCGGCGGCGCTGTGGGATGTGAGGAACATACTGCAGCTTCGTCAGAGAACGGCGACGGTGTAGCACCAGGTCAACCTGCGTGTTGACTCGAACTCCTTCTCCAGGCTGAGTTGGCGTCGACGCCGTTCGACTTGCGTGGATGGCTACGACTGCCGGGATGCGTGTGCTGGTGCCTGGTGCTACGTTGACATCGTTCACCTCGACGGGACTTCGGCTGATACGATAGGCGGGGTAGGTACAGTGTGTTGCCGAGCGTGGCGTCGTCGTCACGATGGGAAAGGTCTCGGCGGCGTCGCCGGCGTGCAGGTGCGCGAGCGATGCAGAAGGGCCCCGTGTGTTGGTGAAGTTGCTCGTCCCGTGTACAAGCTTTCGAAAAGGCCTCGTCCGCTTCGGAATGCCCCGGTCCGTCGTGTGTGCATCACGGCTTCCCCATTTAGCTAGCTTATTAATTGTAGCTTAGCTAAAGTATGTAAGCCATGATCTCTAGAAAAAAAAGTATGTAAGCCATGGCTTCTCACGCGAGGACACGCAGCAAGTCGTCGCCGTTGGTATGGGCTATGGGCACATGCTGACCGGAGCGGTGAGGGCGACAAAGGTGATGGTGCGCGGTGCCCTCACTGCACGCATGCGCCGCGTCAACAAAACCACCATCAGAAACCACTTGGTAGGGCGTCGGGGGGTGTTTTGTCCGCTATTGTCAAGTTGAGGAAATTGGTTTTTGAGTTGGGGGTGTTGTGTGGTCCAAACCTGAAAGTTTAGGGGGTATATAAATTTAACTCGTCCAGATTTGGGAGGAGGAATCCTATCACAGGGCCGAAGATTTTTTTTTAATCGATTGAATTGCTTACCACATGTGTCACGTGGTATCGCAGGGCACAAGATAAAAGAGGGGATCGGAAGAGATACATATACCCCTATCGGCCCAATATGTGACGTTTACCCCAACTGGGTACACATAGAGACACGCGTAAACAAAATTTGAGCACAGGTGGCAAAAGTACTTCTTTCACCGAATGACAGGTTGACCCCACACGTTTTTCACAGCCTCGATCAATCAGAGAGCTCTCATTCTAGGGAGCTTAGGGTGTGTTTGGTTTCCTATGTGGCATCTAGCTTGCACCTGCCATGCAAAATCTAGTGTGTTCGGTGGCTTGTGCGACCTCCTCAGTCTGGCCCACCCGATGCAAAATGAGGCCTCTCAGCTAGGCTGAGGGGCACGCGGGACTCGGCGGTATCTCCGAGCCAGGCTCGCGTCTGCATTCACAACTCTCGCCCCATGTCTTCTTTTCCCCCTCCTCTCTGTCCCACATCATTGGATCAAACACCCAACCCATCGCCGTCGCTGCCGTCCGTCTAAGCTCCCTCGTCCACCACTGATTCAGGCTCCCTCATCCACCACCAGTTTGGGCTCCCTCATCCGCCACCGGTCCGAGCTCCCTAGTTGGCGCTCTTCCACACCCACACCGAAGGTTCGCCGCCCCGCCTTGTGTACCACCCGTCTGAGCTCCCTCGTCGGTGCTCCTCCATGCCCATATTGTCCACCATCGATAGAGAGGAAGAAGGGGAGAGGGGAGCACATGCACGCTGTGAGCTGCAACGGGCGCCGCGTCCCCCCCCCTCCCCTCAAATCGCGCCACCACTCCCAATCCTTCTAGTGAGCATAGTCGAATCTCACCGTCGGCATCTCCTCCCAGATGCCCATCTACGCCCTAGCCAACTCGTCGCTCTCCACCTCTTTGTTGGATTGGTCTCCGCCACTGCCTTCTACCTATCTATGTGGAATGGCCTAGATTGGTGAAAATGTTTTCATTGCTTTGAGAACATTTTGATAAATAAAATTGAAACCCGAGTTTGACTTAGATTTCAGTTCATCCTTGTTTTACATGTTCCACGGAATGATCCAGATCCAATTGAAATGATTGAAATTGGAAGAGAATCACAAAATTAAGCTCAAATGTAGTCTACCAAAGAACATTTGTTGTATATAGCATCTCTCGTGCAACAATATCATACAGACCACCAAACACACATCTCAGCCAATATTTGCATCAGCTCAACCAGGTCACGCTCACCCAGGGTCCCCATGCGATGCAGGCAAAAGCCACCCAGGCAACCGAACACACCCTTAGTAACTCTAGTGATGCCCGATCCATCGATGTCCCTCTTGATAAAAAAGTCTATGCACTCGACAAAGTGTACCACTAGATCAATCGCTGCAAGAGGGGAGAGGGGTCTGCCATCACACGGACGGTCGCTTGCGAGAGAGAAGGAACGGGAGGGGTGCAGTCAATTGGTCTGCAATAGAGGAAGGGGTAGGTCGATCGACCCGACATTTTAGGGCGGCAAGAAAAGCTCCCCGAACGGAGTAGCCAGCCCGCCCAGCCAACGTACCTATAGAACCATCTCAAGCAAGGCTGGAGTCCACATACACGCATCTTCAAACTTTAGGACGCGTTTGGTAGCCTGCATTAGGCCCAACCAGGTCCGCGCAGGTAGTTTTTGGTTTGTTTGGTTGTTCGGGTCACATCAGAAAGTTGGTCCACATGAAACTTAAAGCATCTCTGGGCCTGCATCGAGAGGAACGGCCTAATCCGCTGTTTCTAGCATGCCAGGCTAAGTGGAGCCATATCGTGGGCACATGGGTGGGTCTGGTTGAGATGATGCGAGTAGTGTACAACATGTACCTGGTTTCTTCTCCTACCTCTATTAAGCTCCTTCTCTAATCTCCTTTCTTCTGTTCATTCTAATCTACACAACGATACTTCTATTCGAGATAAGCTCTACATGAAGAAGATGTACATTGGTGTTATGGTTCCATTTTTGCGATCAGTTCGTAGTATCATCGACCATAAATGTTCAATTTCGTGTTCATGTCCGGAGCTATTTTGGAAGAATTTTGTCAAATTCGTCGCGCACGATTGACAATTTGAAATTTTCTTTGACCAGTAGCTTCATTTCATAGTTTCACATGTCTTTCGTGTTGCACATTTTCTGTTCGATGATCGTAAACAAGTAGTCTACCTCTTCCTCATATAGTGTACATATGCATATGTGTGATCCGTTTTAATGATTTTCCTTAATCTCCTCCACCTAGTTGTTCCTCCTGGCCTCATCTCCTGTGTCCTGTTACATCCGTGTCACCGCCGACAGCGCTCCTCTCAGTCTCCTCTCCCGCGTGTTGTTGCACTAGCGTCACCACCGGCGTTGTTCCTCTCAGCCTCCTCTTCCGTGTCCTACTACACTCACTCGCTCGTCGTTCCTCTCCGCCTTCTCTTCCATGTACTGCTACATTGAAGCAATCGCCGGCGCCGTTCCTCTCGGCCTCCTCGCTCGTGTCCTACTACACTGGCGTTGTCTCCATCGTCGTTCTTTTCAGCATCCTCCTCCGCGTCCTACTACACCGTCGTCGCCATGGCGTATACACTGCATTTTTTCTTCATCATCATCTGCCTCAGCACCCTCCTCTTCGTTACTCCACACGGACTTTCTCTGCGGCGACGGTGCTAGCAACTAGTTCGCCACGCCGCCGACAGGATCGCTCGCCTACGGCTCCGTGCTTGCCTGTTGACCGCGGCCGCCGCGACCACCGTATACCGCAGTCGCTGATGCACTCTAGTGTAACTATATGTGTTATGTGTAGCTGTTAACTCTTAATAATGTTCAGTGTATGCAACCAAACAATGTGCACTAGTATGAGCGCCAATACGAGCAACCAAATATAGTGCGTGGAGTTGTTGCGACGATGCAGAGAAAGGGGAATAATGTCCAGTGTATGCAACCAAACAACATGCACTAGTATGAGCGTCAATACTAACAACCAAACACGGTGCATGAAGTCATTGCGACGATACAGAGAGAGGGGATGTAGGCAACCAAACACGGAAAAAAAATGCAAATGTTGATTTTTTGACTGCATTAGCTCAATCAGACTCATTTGGGAAGTATGCAAAGTGGAACAGCAACCAAACGCGCGTCGTTAGCCACACGGGCCCGGTTTCTGTTCGTGTGGGGAGAGCTTCCAGAAGAAATTGAATCTTTTGCCCCACTTTACTTCTTCATTGGATCATTTGCCTCTGAGAGGCTACCGGGTGGGGCCGGGGCCACTGTCATTGTAACAATCAAAGGGCAAATCATCCAACCCCTTGTAAAGTGGGGTAAATCATCCAATCCCCCGAGCTTCCAGCGTCCCGTGATGGGGGCACAAGACGAGGGTAGCCGGCGGCCGCCGCCGCCAGAGCCCACCCCTCGCCAGCCCGCCGCAACCGCGGGCACGGCGCCGCCGCCCATCACCCCAGCCCAGTTCCTCTCCTGGAAGCAGCGGAAGGTCGATCTGCCTCTTTTCTTTCCCTATCTAAGAAGTTCCTTTACCCGTCCCCATCGATTTTTGACTGAGCTTTCCTGTGATTTCTTCTCCGTCCAGCGGCTAGCTAAGTGCGCTGTGATCTCGTGGTGGTTTCCCCTTGGCTAGACTATGGAAATCACTCGTGATTTGTGGGCTTCGTATGTGTGATTATGTGCCTTTTGTTCGTTTGGGTGCCATGTGTAGTACTCCCTCCGTAAATAAATATAATAGTGATCTAAATGCTCTTACATTTCTTTACAGAGGGAGTATGTTTTAGAATTGGAATAATGGTTTGTAAGTTCTGTGTTTGATTGCCGTCAGCAGGGCTTGTACACTACACGAACAGGGGAGAATAAAGATAACGAATACAATCACATCATGAAGCGCCCATGTGAGAGGCATCTCGTATGATGCAAGCGGCTTTATGTAGGGTTTCGATGACCTATTCTCTGTCAGTTGGAGATAGTTACTCCATTTAATCCCAAATATAAGTAGTTTTAGAGTCCAAAGGTGCAGTCAATATAAATTCCTTTAAAAATATAAATGTAGACCATTGGCCAACATAGACAATAAAATTTTGATACCACTAGATCCATAATCAAATATAATTTTTTTTTGCGAATCAATCAAATATAAATTACTAATACGTAATTTATTGTATTCGATGGAATTGATGGTCAAAATGTCACATTAAAAACAATGTCAATGTCCCAACTACCTTGCATTTGGGATCATGAGTATATGTGCAACTACCTACTGAGCACTGTGTCTACTTATTTCAGATGCAACATTGTGAATGGCCGCAGCCAGAGTGATGATACACCTATTTTATTTAAGCACTATGTCAGCACCTTACTTTGCTAAACGTCGAACATGATTGTACATGCCCTTAGATGATAATACTTTTCTTCATCATCTCGAATAGACCTACTTGAGTGGTTAACTGCAACTTTGTGAACTTTTTAGTGTCTATGGACAACGGATATCAGATTCTTGTGGGTAATATGTTTCCCTTTTCTTGTATATGTTCTAGGCTATTTGTCGGACGAATGATGCCACACTTTTTTTTATTCTGGGCCCTGGGAGCCTCCTGAGATACACATGCTGTTTTTGTTAAATTCTAGATTACCTCTTACCTTGTCCATGGTCTGGGTAATTGCCATGGATGTGTTGTGTTTCTGCCTTTGAATTGTTTATCTTTTTAATTCTTAGAGAGCACCTGTTCTCTAATTGTGTGGTTGTACAGGTCCAGTTTTCATGCATAGTTTACTCATAAAGTTACACCTGCTATTCAGGATAGGGAGAACTGCATTGCTTGAGCATTTTATTTTGCTTTCAGTGTTCTGCAATCTGGTTATTAAGAGAGGTTAGAGAGTTTCAATATTTATAATCTGTTCTTGCAGAGATAATTCAACCTTTTGTTCTTTATATTGTTTTTTTTTCTTTGCAAAACGCAACCTGTAATGATTGGTTCCTTTTTGTTTTTATGTTGGTGGATGTTGGATAATGAGCAACTAGTATTCACTGAGGGCCAAAGGCCATTACATATACATGTGTGGTAAAGTGCAAGAAACCCCTTATACAATGGGGATGTACCGAAAAGGGACTTTACACATCTAACACCCCCTCTCAAACTCATGGTGGATCAACAACACTGAGTTTGGAGAGAAGAAAACCATGCTGCGCTCAAGTCTGTGCCTTCGTGAAGAAGTCCGCCAACTGTAACTCAGAGGGCACATAGTGGAGAGCGAGAGTCTGATCCTGCACAGCAGCACGCACAAAGTGGGCATCCACACCGATGTGCTTGGTGAGCTCATGCTTCACCGGGTCACGCGTAATACTGGTAGCACCGGTACTGTCGGACAGTAAGGGAGTCGAGTTAGTAGCATATACACCAAAATCCTCAAGTAACCACCGTAACCAGATCACCTCAGCCGTCAACATAGCCATGGCTCGCAACTCAGCCTCTGTACTCGAACGAGAAACTGCAGTCTGTTTCTTTGTCTTCCAGGCAATAAGAGAGCCACCAAGAAAGACACAGTAAGCAGACAGCGAGCGTCGATCAGAGGGATCACTAGCCCATGTAGCATCAGAGTAGGCCTGGAGCTCAAGAGAGCTGGAGCGGGGAAAGAAAAGGCGCTGAGAGATCGTGCCACGAAGATATCGTAGAACACGGAGGAGGTGACTGTAGTGGACAGAGGTGGGGGCTGACACAAACTGACTTAGGATGTGGACAGGATAGGAGATGTCAGGACGCGTAACAGCAAGATAGACAAGACTGCCAACAAGGTGACGATGGCGCGTGGGATTAGGAAGAGGGTCACCATCAGAGGCACGAAGCTGAACGTTGAGCTCCATAGGAGTCACAACTGTGCGCTCATCACTGAGAGCAGCGCGAGCAAGAAGATCCTGAATATATTTTTCTTGGGAGATGTAGAAGCCATCAGGGGTCGAGGAGATCTCAATCCCAAGAAAATAGCAAAGTGGACCAAGATCAGTCATGAGGAACTGGTCGCAAAGGCAAGCCTTAACAAAGGCAATGTGGTCAGAGTCGTCACCAGTGATGATCATGTCATCAACATAGAGAAGAAGAAGAGTCCGACCACGAGGAGACGTGTGAACAAACAACGCGGGATCATGATCACTAGGCAAGAAACCAGCGGCAGTCACCACAGAGGCAAAGCGCTCAAACCAGGCGCGAGGGGCCTGTTTAAGACCATAGAGGGAGTGACGAAGTCTACATACCATACCATCAGCAGCATAGTACCCCGGTGGTGGCTGCATAAACCTCCTCACACAACTCGCCATTGAGAAAGGCGTTCTGGACATCAAGTTGAGAGATAGACCAATGACGAACAGAAGCCACAGCAAGGAGAGTGCAAACAGTGGTCATGTGGGCCACAGGAGCGAATGTCTCATCATAATCGCGGCCCTGCTCCTGCTAGAAACCACGGGCCACAAGACGAGCTTTGTAACGCTCAAGAGAGCCATCTGAGCGAGTCTTAACCTTGTAGACCCACTTGCAAGTGATGGGACGAACACTGGAAGGGAGGGAAACCAGGTCCCATGTGCCAGAGCGCTCAAGGGCAGCAAGCTCTTTGGCCATCGCAAGCTGCCATTCAGGCTGAGTCATGGCAGTCCGATAGGAAGTGGGCTCAGCAATAACAGAGAGACTGTACCGATCAGGAGAATAGCGATCAGGCGGGGGGTGAGGCCGAGCACGGAGGTTATGAACCGGGGGAGGCGTGAACGGAGGGGCACCAGAGGTGGAAGGCGCGTCAGACGCGTCAGGGGAAGCATCCTCAGTACGAGGGCGGCGAGTATAGTGGAGAGGAAACGGTGAGAGAGGGCGACGGACTGGAGATGATGGTGGGGGGGTGGAGGAGGATGGGGAAGATGGTGTCGGTGGTGAATGAGGATGAGTGAGAGGTGCAGGAGGAAGCGGTGAAACGTGAGGCACATAGCAGGGTGTATCGGGAAGGAGAAGAAAAGAAATATCGTCCACGGAGAAGCTCGAGGAAGAAGGACGTGGGTAGTAAGAGCGAGACTCGTCAAAGGTCACATCACGCGAGATGCGCAAGCGACGACCAACAGGGTCCCAACAGCGATAGCCCTGTGCTCATCCACTGTAGCCAAGGAAAACACACTCAACCGACTGAGCAGTCAGTTTGGTGCGTTCTCGCGGGGCAAGGAGGACATAGCACACATATCCAAACATACGAAGGGCGGAGTAGTCAGGAGAGCGACCAGAGACACTCCATAGGAATACCACCCTTCAGTGCAGTCGATGGCTGAATGTTGATGAGGTAGGTGGATGCAGAAACAGCCTCAGCCCAAAAGTGGGGTGGAAGGGAAGCGGCAATCATCAGCGCACGAGCAGTCTCAAGTAGATGACGATGCTTACGTTTCGCAACGCCGTTCTGAGCATGAGCACCAAGACAAGAGAATTGGGCAAGAGTGCCCTGTTCTGCGAGAAAACCACGCAACAGCTGGGAGATAAACTCTCCAGCGGAGTCAGCACGAAAAGTACGAATAGGTGTGGAAAACTGGTGTGAACCATGGCAGCAAATCGTTTGTATATAGAGAGAACCTCGCTACGAGATTTCATGAAATAGAGCCAAGTGTAGCGAGAGAAATCATCAATAAACAAAACATAGTAGCGATGACCACCTTTCGAATCAAAGGGAGCAGGACCCCAGACATCCGAATGAACTAAGTCAAAAGGACGCTGAGATACAGACTCACTGATAGGATAAAGTAACTGGGTCTGTTTGCCAAGTTTACAACCATTACAATGTAAAGACACATCACCAGATACAGACCCTAAAAGGCCCTGACGCACTAAGGATGACAAGCGAGAGCCACATATGTGATCAAGGCGATGATGCCACTGCTGGAAGGACGCAGACGAGGAGGCAGCAAGAGCATGAGAGCTGGTAGAAGTGGTGGCAGCGGAAGGAACACAAAGCCAGTCAACCTCCCAAAGGCCCTCTGACTCATGGCGCCGGGGGCCAGCACAACCAAAGCCTTGGTGCGATGATCCTAAATGGAGCAAGAGTCGGTATCAAGAATGACACGACAACCAGAATCAGTAAGTTGGGCAGCGGGAAAAAGATTCATGGTAAGGCGAGGAACATGTGAAACACTAGGAACCGAAAAGGGCGGAGTGGAAAGAATGCCACGACTAGCAACAAGAAGAGGTGTGCCATCAACGGTGAGAACATTAACAGGCGAATCAAGATGCCGAAGAGAAGACAGGGCGGAAGAATCAGAAGACATATGAAAGGAAGCTCCAGAATCCAGAACCCACGAAGATGTACCTGACTGTGAAGATGCCAGCGGTGGTGGAGTGGTGGATGCAGTCACAGCGGCAGCAGAACCAGTTGACGAGGAGCCAGAGGAAGCAAGTAGACGCTTGAGCCGTACAATATCCTGGTCAGTGAGTGACGGAGTCCCACTTAGGCGAGAAAGACGCAGGAGTCCCACTCGAAGAGGAGCGCCTCTGATCACGCTTCTTCTGTCGACAGTCAGACTCAGGGTGATCAGTCCGGGAGCAGTAACCACAGAAGGTGTCACGGCGCGACGTGCCCTTCTCAGCATAAGGAGGGCGACCCACCCCCCCTGAAGGAGTAGGCAGGAGCGGTGGAGCGGTGAGACGAGCAGACAACACAGGAGCTCGGGCAGACAACACTGACGGAACCGCAAGCAAACCAGCAGAGCGAAGGCGGGTCTCCTCAGCACGAAGCTCGGCAAGCACCTCTGAGATAGGAACACGGCCACGAGCAAGCAGGTGAGCACGTCGAGGCTCAAACTCAGACCGGAGACGAGATAAGAACTCATGGACCCTCTGAAACTCCAAATCGGATCGCGTAGTCTGGCAGCAACGGCAAGTCCCACAAACAACTGTCCGAAGGGAGTCAAGCTGGCGCCAGATGGCAGAGCACTGAGAATAGAACTCATCAACAGAGGAATCACCCTGCTGGAGTGCGTGCTCCTGACGCACCACAGATAGGTAGAGAGCATCACCAGAGGGCTGTAGCGCTGACAGAGATAAGACCACATGGCTGCAACTATGCCAAG
The DNA here is from genome assembly GCF_002575655.3 of Aegilops tauschii subsp. strangulata. NCBI lineage: Eukaryota > Viridiplantae > Streptophyta > Magnoliopsida > Poales > Poaceae > Aegilops > Aegilops tauschii. Next base: position 287,588,957 of record NC_053035.3, read on the forward strand.
TCCCATCAACTCCGAAGCAAACTGAGGGAGGACACTCGCAGTGAGGACAGCAGCAGCCCGAGCATCATCATTGCACCACTGAGTGTAAGCAGACAGATCATCGCGGTACACAGAAAGGGCATCTGAATAAGCTGATACCTGCTGGTCATAAGCATCAACTGCAGCATCATGAAGAGTCTTGGCTGCATCCCGGTCAGCCTGAGAAGCATCAGCTGCAAGGACCGGCGGCACCGGCGGGAATGGGGCCACAGGCGCAACAGGGCATGGCGGACAGGGGACCTCGCCAGAGAGAACACCCCATAGAAGAAGACCACGCATATGGATGCGCATGAAGCCCACAAACTCAGCGTAGTTGGTGCCATCAAAGATCACCGAACACCTAGGAACAACGACATAGCCCGAAGAAGACATGATGCTGCTCTCTCTCTCTCTCTTTTTTTTTGGTCAACTTTCACAGAGGCCCGATCTGGATCGGGGAGTCGCTCCCGACCAAGCGCACGAGGCAGCGAGCAGCGGGCACGCGAGGCAGCCGCGCCGGCCGGTCGGGACAGAAGGGGAGAGGAGGCAGGGGCGGCCGGTCAGGAGAGGAAGGCAACGGCGGCCCGGCGAGCCAGCCGCGGCCCAAGTGAGGCAAAGCAGGCGGCGGCAGCGGCCGGAGGAGGCAGATGGTGCTGGCGGCCGGACAAAGCAGCGGGCAGCGGCGGCCTGACGAAGCAGCCAGCAGCAGCTGCGGGACGAGGCAGATGGCGGCCGGTGCCGGACGAGGCAGCCAGCAGCAGCTGCAGGACGAGGCAGCCAACAGCAGCTACAGGAGGAGATCGAAGGAAGCAGCAGATCCGGGCAGAGACTGCCAGCAACGGGCGGAGAGAGCCGGCGACGAGCGGATCTGGTTACGGGCGAAACATGCACGGAGTTGCATCGAGAGAGGCTAACCTAGCATCTGATACCATGTTGGATAATGAGCAACTAGTATTCAATGAGGACCAAAGGCCATTACATATATATGTGTGGTAAAGTGCAAGAAACCCCTTATACAATGGGGATATACCGAAAAGGGACTTTACACATCTAACAGTGAAAACTTTGAGCTTATTTTGGATGTTGCTTGCTCAATAAAAACAAGCTGCGCTTTTATATACTTTTGTCCTATTTGAATATGAGATTTAGTAACGCGAACTGTGTCTTATAGAAGTTTGATAGTTGTTGCATGCTATTCCAAATGCCAAAGATCATGCAAAACGGTTGTTGCTAGAATCTAAATGACGTGTGATGTGTGGTTACCATAGTTTCACCTTATTGTTTTTGGTTATAATTATTGCTGCATAACTCTTTAAAAGAATGTGCCGTGAATGTTTTTGATCATTACTTGTGGGTATTCATGTGAAATTAAAATAATGACATTGTCGAACATAAGCCAACATTTGTGTTCTCCTTTGTTATTACCAGATCAATTCTGACTTTCTGAGTTCCCTTTCTGGACACGTGCTCTTTGGATAACAAAGCACATGTTGCAATCTGACTGAATAACATGGGAGGGCCCATGTGTGATGTTAAGTCATGATAGTCTGATTTATATCTTGAAAACAGGATGGTCTGTCTAATCCATCTTTATAAATGGTCGGTTGTTACAGTAAATTGTGTTTTGGACTGTCACTAAGCTATTTTGCATGCTGCAATTTGCTCAAAACATCAAGCTGTAAGCCTGGGATTTATACGGAATCTGTATACTTGGTTATTTTTTGTTTTCTGATTTCAATGGCAAGAACTGTTTCCTTTTGTGTCCTGAATAAGACTAACATTGATCCTAATAACATCTTTGTTTGGTCTGAACTTCAGGATGCAGAAGAAGCTGCAGAGAAAGCTGAAGCAGCTCAGAAGCGAGCCGCGGATATAGCTTCAGGTGCAGTGCAAATGAATGGCCGAGAGCTGTTCAAGCATGAACCCTGGGTGTTTGACAACAACATTTACTGAGACGACCAAATCCTGCAGAAACACAGAGCATGCGTGTATGCCATGTTCACTCTCAGAATCCCACACCATAAGAGTTTGTACAAGCCGTTTGAGCTCTGTTTTATGGAACCCGTACATTGTTTTGCTACTGATAAATGGGAACAACGACAGTTCTCTACAATATTTTTTTCGTACTTTTCACATTTCAGAGCATCCAGGTTTCGTGGAAGGCTGAATATAGTGCATCATCCCGCTATAGCTCTTTCTCTCCCTGTTTAAGGGCTTGCGGCTATGATTACTTTCTCGGTGCCTCGATATAGCTGCATATGGCAGCTGTTGGCAGTAAAAAGAATAATCATTACTACAAATTACTCTTCTTTCCCATTTCCCAGTACCAAACAGCCCGTTAGCATATAACATTATTAGTTTGTTTGAAAAAACTTGGTGAAAGGGGGGTGTTTGTATTGCAGCTTCATCGAGCCAAATGGTCCTGTGATCATAGTCATCCGAGCAATTCAAAAACACCACAATGGTTCACTGAAGAAGTATTTATGATGGGACAAAGATATCTGGAAGTGCTTACTGACTAGTGAATTTGAGATACTGGAAGTGGTTGGTCACAAGTGAGCGAGAGATATTGGAAGATGATGTACTACGTGTTTGCCTTTCAGAAAAAAACATGTTTCTTAAAGGGGCCATGTGCTTGGAAACTTGTTACATGCGAGATTTGCGAGAATTCAACGTGTGCAAAGCCACCTGGTACCATCTCTTTTCCCTCCATTGTACTTGGAACATTACACTGGTCGATTTGATGGGCAAGGCCACTGGGCACACCTATTTATATCTGCATACACTATGGATTTGCCAGAATCCAACGTGTGCAAAGCCACCTGGTACCATCTCTTTTCCCTCCATGTAGTGAAGCAAACAAAGCTGTAGACTGTAGTTTTCTTAGCTGATGTTTCCATCTCTATTCACCAAAGCAATTCTGGTTTGGTTGTGCCTTAGGGATGGGCAGCATAGGGAAAAACAGTTCATCAACTTCTGGAAAGAACTCCACCGAGAGCTGCTGAACCCGTACAATGTGTCCTGATGATACTAAGGCTAGACTCTGTTTCTGGAACGATAGTAACAAAGGTTCAAAATCTGTACAGGAAAGGGAAAGACTACTACAATAAACTTGTGCATCTGAAAGAAAATGCTTTAAGTTCAGAATCAAAGTCTCTTGGTCTCCGAAAGAAAATCACACAAGCGATGCTCCTGCGGTATGGAGGATTCGACAAATGTTTTTCTATTCAACATAAAGTTGTTCACTGTTGTCTGTGATACATTTTTCACTGTCATTCTTTGTGCGACCAACATACCATAGCGCTCTCAAAACATGGCCAGTTTTCAGTGGTCTTGTTTTCCAAATCTCTTAAGTGAAGTCAAATTTGACAAGTTAGGTACAATCAGTTTCTGATTAAATGTTAGCGTTGATCCTGCTATACATCTTTCTTTCCATGTTTAAGGGCTTGCGGGTATGGTATATGATTGTGATGGCATGAGTGGATGTTTGTTAGGGATGCCTCGCTTGTAAGTTGTAACATAGAGTAGATGCAATATTTTTTTTTTAGAAGAATATTTGATTCTTGAAACATCTATTTGTATTGTGATGTGATTCTCTCACTTGTAGTTATGAATTCAACTGAATAAACAATTGCAATTTTGTTGGCACCCCATAACAAGCTTTGCACAAAATTGTGAAGTGGGAGGTTAGGCACAAAGAAGAATGAGCAATGCTTTACGGACAACAGTGTACAGACAATTTGTGGATGATGTGTCGCCGGAGCCTTTCATCGTGTCCGCTTTGTACAGGAAGACCATTGGATCGGCTGTCGTTCAAGAATTGTCCCGTGAATTGTCGTCCGCAAAGGAGTTCTGAAGAAGAATAGTGCTCTGCTCTGCTGCTAAGTTGTGCATTTTGACTTAACTATGATAGGAAATCAGTGTGCTCGTTGCCTTCCAATTCCAGGGTGAAGGAATTTGGACAGTCGGGCCACATAAAAACTGAATTGTTTTTTGGAAACAACATGAAATCTATTGGAGTTTGTTAATAGTATTCAGATGTTAAAACACAAATGCGCCCCACGGCGCTGCACAAAAACGAGGTAACAACCCTTAAGAAAATCCTTCCTTCATTATACTCTTCCTTCCCCTTTCCTTGTGTCAAAGTCAGTTTGTTTGGTGTTTTAAAAAAAAAGTCAGTTTGTTTGGAGAGAAAACATTTGCAGCTTCATCAAGCCAAATGTTTCTGCATCATCGTAATTCAAGCAGTTTGAACTCCTAATCAACAAGTACTACGTGTGATCTGTGAGTGAGAGATACTGGATGTGCTTAGTGACCAGTGAGCAAGAGATACTGGAAGCTAATGTACCTCAAACTTTTCATTGGAACATTGTTTTTTCAAGGAGCCACATGTGCTTGGCAACTTGCTATGAGATTTTAAGATTCTGGTGTGTGCAAAACCACTCGGTAGGAGTATCTATCCACTTAAACTACTTTCTTCTACCACCATTGTACTTGGAACATAAAACGGTTGATGCAATAAGTAAGGCCAAACCTACTTCAAGGCATCATACATTTTTCCTTTCTATATATACCATAGGCATGGTGACACCTCCCATGCAGTGAAGCAAACAGAGTTGTAGATATTGTTTTCTTACCCCCAATCTATATTCACTGAAGCTTCAGATCTTTGAGCGATGGAAATTGCAATTCCTATCCTGGTATGGTTGTGCCTTAGGGATGAGGGTCATTGGAAAAAACAACTCATCAACTTCAAGCAAGAACTCCACCAGAAAATGGCACCACGTAACCAGTTGCTTCAAGGTCCCTGTGTGGACGTAGTAAATTCCCAATGGGATGTTGGCCAGGATAGCGATGCAGCTCTGCCATTGTCTTCTAAAAAGAAAATAAAGAGAACATGCATTGCACGGTATAACCATCTTAATCTTAATATAAGTTATTTAACCCTAGAAGCCAAAAATTTCATGGATAACTTCTAAACCAGTCAATAGTGAGATTCTCTCCCGGTCCCGGTCCCGAAAATTTCATGGCTAAGCGGCCGCCAGAGCTGCAACACAGATATAACTTCTAAACCAGTCCAAATACATTTCAGACATGATTGTTAAACACAGATACGACATATGGGATTCTCTCCCTAATCCCGAAAGTTCAGGGAGCAGATAACATTAGGCAATTTAGACCCATTGCGCTGATAAACGTCCCTTTTAAAATTTGCTCTAAAGCCTGTTCCACGCGGTTAACCTCAGTTGCTCATCGTATCATTAGTAGACACCAATCAGCGTTCATTCATGGTTGAAACATTCTGGAGGGGCCCCTGGCCCTCCATGAGATAGTTCATGAACTCAAACGAACGTGGCAGCCATCGATTCTTTTAAAACTTGACTTCGAAAAAGCGTACGACCGTGTTAACTGGGACTTCCTTAGATAGGTCCTCTTGGGAAGAGGATTCTCGTCGATGTGGGTCCATCGCATGATGCAATTGGTCTCGGGGGGCCAAACAGCAATTGTGGTCAACGGAGAAGTAGGCCACTTCTTCCGTAACAAGCGGGGACTGCGTCAGGGCGACCCAACTTCCTCGCTCCTATTTAACTTTGTGGCAGATGCCCTCGCAGCAATGTTAAACAGAGCTCGGGTGGCAGGCCACCTAAGGGGGGTGGTTAGCCACTTGGTTCCGGGAGGGGTTTCCCACCTACAGTATGCAGATGATACGCTGCTGCGGTTTGAGCCGGACAGACATAGCATAGCCACGGTCAAAGCTATCTTGTTGAGCTTCGAGCTCATGTCCGGCCTCAAAATCAACTTCCAAAAATGTGAAGTGGTATCCACGGGGATGGAGACCGCCGAGGGTCAGGAAGTGGCAGATCTGCTCAATTGTAAAATGGGCTCTCTCCCATTTCAATACCTTGGGCTACCGATCGGGGCTAGGGCTCCTACCATCCAGGACTGGGCCCCCCTTTGTACAACGGTAGTGGGCCGGGTTGGCCCGTGGAGAGGTAGATTTATGTCGTCGGGAGCGCGACTCATCCTTACCAACTCCAGCCTCTCTTCTTTGCCCATGTTTACTATGGGCCTCTTTCTTTTTGCTGACGGCGTGCATACCAAGCTAGACACGCCTCGGTCCCGGTTCTTTTGGGAAGGAGCCGGCACCAAACGCAAGTATCACCTGGTCAAATGGACGGCCGTGTGCCGCCCCAAGTCCCAGGGGGTCTTGGGGTTATGAATTCCAAATTGATGAATGTAGCGCTAATGTGCAAATGGATCTGGAGACTGTCTCAAGGGGAGACAGGGCTCTGGGTCAACCTGCTCAGGGCCAAGTACTTCCCGTCCGGCAATTTCTTCGCGGCCATGGGGAGGGGGTCTCCTTTCTGGAATTCTATTCAAGCGCTCAGGCCTATTTTGCCATGGGGGCGAAGTTTTCGGTCAAGGACGGGCGCTCGACGCGTTTGTGCTTGGACCTTTGGATTGGTGATCAACCCCTCATGTCCAGATTCAGAGACCTCTACAACATAGCTCTTGAACCAAACCTCTTGGTGTCTCAAGCTATGGCTGCGTCCTCGCCGGCGTTGCTTTTCCGTCGCGAACTCACCGGTCCGGAGACAACAAGTTTGGGAAACTTGTTGACTCTTGTTGGGGAGGTTACAATATCCCAGGGTCCGGACGTCGTGTCCTGGCACCTCAACGCCTCTGGCAAGTTCTCGGTTAACTCCCTCTACCGAGCACTTGCTCGGGGACCTTATCAACAGGTGGCGTCCGGGTTGTGGAAGGCTCGGATGCCCCTCAAGATTAAGGTGTTTTTGTGGCAGCTGTGTCGTGAGACTTCCCACGTCCGTCAACATAGCCAAGCGCAACGGGCCGGCCAGCGGGCCCTGTGCGGTTTGCGGGGCGCCAGAGACCACCAACCATGTATTCTTCAATTGCCATCTGGCCCGTTTTGCGTGGAGTGCGGTCCGCGAGGCTGCTGGTCGGGATTGGGATCCCCGGTCCAGTTCTGAGCTGAGTGCCCTCCTTTCGTCGGTTAGCGGTAGCGCTCGGCGTGTCATGTGGTGCTGCATTGGGGCTTTATTATGGGCTCTATGGCATATTAGGAACAAACTAACGATTGAGGGTTCCTTCCCTTCTCATCCCGCTGACGTGGTATTCAAATGTGTCATCTTTTTGCAGCAGTGGGCGCCGTTGGGAAGGCGCCAAGACGCTGATCTTTTGCAGCTCGCTCTTGCCCGTCTCCGTCAAGTCTACGCTTTGGCAAGAGCTCCTGTGCCGCCTCCCTTGGGTCGTGAGGCATCTTTTGGCATCATCATCGCGAGCCTGCGTGCTCTGATTCAGCCGGCTGTGGCTTGTAATCCTAGACTGTTCCCCTCCATTCGCTCGATCTTTTGAGGGTGTTAGTTGCGCTATAAGACTTTGGTTCCGTGTACGCTGCCTGTTGTGGGCTTTATTAAGTTAAAGCCGGACGCCCCTGGTGTCTTCGTTCTACAAAAAAAAGATACGACATATGGTTTCAAACAATGTCGACACCAACAAACAGAGAAATCCAAAACTTAGAACTTTTAAGCAACGCAACACCTCTGACATTCTTAGCTTATAGCAGTGAAGAAAAACAATCAACTCCTCAATTGGCACAGTAGGTACGTCATCACCAATCGTGGATGCCGTTATACGGAATCTGTATGCTTAGTTGTTTTTTGTTTGATGATCTTACTGGCAAGAACTGTTTCCTTTTGTGTCCTGAATAAGACTAACATTGATCTTAATAGCATCTTTGTTTGGTCTGAACTTCAGGATGCAGAAGAAGCTGCAGAGAAAGCTGAAGCAGCTCGGAAGTGAGCCGCAAATATAGCTTCAGGTGCAGTGCAAATGAATGGCCGAGAGTTGTTCCACATGAACCCTGGGAGTTCGACAATAACATTTACTAAGACGATAGATCTTCAGAAATGTACAAAGCATTCATATATGATATGTTCACTGTCAAAACCCCACACCAGAAGAGTTTGCACGAACCGTTCGAGCTCTGTTTTATGGAACGCTTGCATTATTTTGCTACTGATTAATGGAAACAAATACGGTGCTCTACAATAAAAAAAATCCGTACACGATGCCATAGAGCACACAATGTTTGGTTATCCAGACATCTATTTGTTGCTGGTTAGTAACTAAATCAGGCTCTCGAAAAAGAGCCAGGTTTTGGTGGTCTTGTCTATTAGTCTCTTAGCGAACTTGTCGTGCTAGGTACAATCAGTTTCTGACTAAATGTCAAGTGTTAATCCCGTTATAGCTCTTTCTCCCCCTGTTTAAGGGCTTGTGACTATGATTTACTTTCTCTGTGCCTCGACATAGCTTCATATGGCAATTGTTGGCCGTAAAAAAGGAAAAATCATTGGTACTGATTACTCTTCTTTCCCTTTTCCTAGTAGCAAACAGCCAGTTACTAGCATATAACAGTATTAGTGTTGATGATCCAATAAGGATATTAAGCAAGAAATCAAAAGGCAAGCAACATGGGAGAAATCCTCTTTCAGTATTTGATCATTCTGACCTTTTCTGCGACAAGGGTCATAGTGAACTTTTAACTTGTAATCAACTAGCACTACAAGTGTGTAGTCAGTGAGAGATTCTGGAAGTGCATACTGACTAGTGAATGAGAGGATACTGGAAGTGGTTGGTCACCAGTGAGCGAGAGATACTATTGGAAGATGATGTACATGTTCGCTTTTCAGAAGAAAAAAAAACATGTTTTCTTAAAGGGGCCATGTGCTTGGAAACCTGTTATGAAATTGCCAGATCAACGTGTGCAAAGCCACTTGGTACCATCTCTTTTCCCTCCATTGTACTTGGAACATTACAATGCTTGATTCGATGGGTACCACTGGGCACACCTATTTATATCTGGATACACCATAGATGAGTGGTGACAGATCCCATGTAGTGAAGCAAACAAAACTGTAGATTGTAATTTTCTTAGCTTCTGTTTCTATCTCTATTCACCAAAGCAATCCTGGTTTGGCTGTGCCTTAGGGATGAGCGGCATTAGGAAAAATGATTCATCAACTTCTGGAAAGAACTCCAGCATGCTAATCTGAAGTCGTACAATGGGACCTGGTGAAACCTAGGCGAGACTCTGTTTCTGGCATGATAATTCAGAATTTGTACAGCTGAAGGGAAAGAAACGTACAAGTGTTGCGCTAATGTTATGGAGGATTCAACAAATGTTTTTGCATTTCAACATAATTTTATTCACTATTGTGATATGTTTTTCGCTATCATTCTTTGTGCGAACATCTTACCATAGCAAGCTCTCAAAAGATGGCCAGTTTTTAGTGGTTTTGTTTCCAAATTTCCTAATGAACTAAAATTTGTCAAGTTAGGTACAATCAGTTTCTGTTAGCATTAATCCTTCTATACATCTTTCTTTCCATGTTTAAGGGCTTGCGGGCATGGTATATGATTGTGATGGCATGAGTCGATGTTTGTAGGGATGCCTCGCTTGTAAGTTGTAACATAGAGTAGATGCAATATTTGATTCTCGAACCATCTATTTGTATTGCAATGTGATTCTCTCACTTGTAATTATGAATGAAACTGAATAAACTATTGCAATTTTTTCAGCACCCCTTGACAAGCCTTGCACAAAATTGTGCAATAGGACGTTAGGCACAAAGAAGAATAGTGCTCTGCTCTGCTGCTAAGTTGTGCATTTTGACTTACTATGACAGGAAATCTGTGAACTTGTTGCCTTCCAATTCCAGGGTGAAGGGACTTAGACAGTTAGAGCATAACAAAATTGATTTTTTTGGAAGACAACATGAGAGCTACTGGAGTTCATTAATAGTAGATGTTAAAACAGGGATGCACTAAAGGAAGGGAAAATATTTACTAGCAACATTAGCCATATGTAACTATAATGGTACACAGAAACCATGTCAGCCATATGTTGGATCCTATGTCTGCAGCAAGATTGTGGCGCATTCATGTTTTAAACTTATCCTATTAATGAATTATTATTATTATAGCGGCTCTCTCGTTTTGCAGAAAGAAACTAAAGCAAACATGTACCATACGGTCTAACTGTCTCAAGCTTCTACAGTCTCCATGAGACGCTTCATCATGAGATTGCGAAATTCCAGTCACGCTTCTGGGTTGGCGAGGGGAATAAGCAAAAGTACCACATGGTCAGTTGGGCGGATATCAGCCGCCCCAAGGACCAGGGTGGGTTGGGAATCATGTCGTCCAAACGCATGAATATCGCCCTGCTTTCAAAGTGGCTTTGGCGTATCACGAATAACGAGGGTGAGCTCTGGCTTGATATTATCAAAGCGAAATACCTCCGGGGCCAACCTCTTGCCTTCTGCCAACGATCTGGAGGGTCCTAGTTCTTGCAATCGGTCATCTAGCTCCTACATGTCCTCCGCATTGGATCGTCCATTTCAGTTGGCTCAGGATCCTCGACCCTTTTTTGGTTTGATCGGTGGATCTCGGACCAACCTCTGGCGGCCCGATTCCCTGGCCTCCTAGAGTCTCGGTGGAGGCCGCCCTTATTGACTTAGGGAGCCTCGCCTTTCGGCGGGCATTTGAGCCTATGGAACACGCCGCTCGGGAGGAGCTGTGAGAATGTATCGCCTGCACCCCCCCAGCCTAGAGCCTGATCGGATCTCTTGGCGCCTTGAGCGCTCGGGCCGATTTTCGACTAAGTCCCTCTACCACGCCATTGCTGCTGTTGGGGAACGTAGCATACAATTTCAAAAAAATTCCTACGATCACGCAAGATCTATCTAGGAGATGCATAGCAACGAGAGGGGGAGAGTGTGTCCACGTACCCTCGTAGACCGAAAGCGGAAGTGTTAGGTTAACACAGTTGATGTAGTCGAACGTCTTCACGATCCAACCGATCCAAGTACCGAACATACGGCACCTCCGTATTCAACACACGTTCAGCTCAATGACGTCCCTGAACTCTTGATCCAGCAGAGGGTCGAGGGAGAGTTCCGTCAGCACGACGGCATGGTGACGGTGATGTTGATGTGATCCGTGCAGGGCTTCGCCTAAGCACTACGACGCTATGACCGGAGGAGTAAACTGTGGAGGGGGCAATCGCACACGGCTAAGAGAACAATTGATGTGCCTTTGGGGTGCCCCCCGCCCCCGTATGTAAAGGATAGGGGGAGGAGGTGGCCGACCAGGAGGTGGCATGCCAAGGGGAGGGGAGTCCTACTAGGACTCCTCTCCTAGTAGGTTTCGCCCCCCTTCCTTCCAACGGAGAGGGGAAAGGGGAAAGAGGGGAGAGGGAGAAGGAAAGGGGGGCCGCACCCCCACCCCTTGTCCAATTCAGATTGGACAGGGGGAGGCGGGCGCCACCTCTTGTGGCCTTCCTCCCTCTCTCCACTATGGCCCATGAGGCCCATTAACTTTCCCGGGGGGTTCCGATAGCCTCCCGGTACTCCGATAAAACCTCGAACCTCTTCGGAACCATTCCGGTGTCCGTATATAACCTTCCAATATATGAATCTTTACCTCTCAACCATTTCGAGACTTCTCATCATGTCCGTGATCTCATCCGGGACTCCAAACAAACTTCGGTCACCAAAACACACAACTCATAATACAAATCGTCATCGAACGTTAAGCGTGCGGACCCTACGGGTTCGAGAACTATGTAGACATGACCGAGACACATCTCCGGTCAATAACCAATAGCGGAACCTGGATGCTCATATTGGTTCCTACATATTCTACGAAGATCTTTATCGGTCAAACCGCATAACATCATACGTCATTCCCTTTGTCATCGGTATGTCACTTGCCCAAGATTCGATCGTCGGTATCATTATACCTAGTTCAATCTCGTTATCGACAAGTCTCTTTACTCGTTCTGTAATGCATCATCTCGTAACTAACTCGTTGGTCACATTGCTTGCAAGGCTTATAGTGATGTGCATTACCGAGAGGGCCCAGAGATACCTCTCTAATACTCAGAGTGACAAATCCTAATCTCGATCTATGCCAACCCAACAAACACCTTCGGAGACACCTGTAGAGCATCTTTATAATCACCCAGTTACGTTGTGACTTTTGATAGCACACAAGGTGTTCCTCCGGTATTCGGGAGTTGCATAGTCTCGTAGTCAGGGGAATATGTATAAGTCAAGAAGAAAGCAATAGCAATAAAACTTAAACGATCATTATGCTAACTTAACAGATGGGTCTTGTCCATCACATCATTCTCTAATGATGTGACCCCGTTCATCAAATGACAACACATGTCTATGGTCAAGAAACTTAACCATCTTTGATTAACGAGCTAGTCAAGTAGAGGCATACTAGGGACACTATGTTTTGTCTATGTATTCACACACGTACTAAGTTTCCGGTTAATACAATTCTAGCATGAATAATAAACATTTATCATGATATAAGGAAATATAAATAACAACTTTATTATTGCCTCTAGGGCATATTTCCTTCAGTCTCCCACTTGCACTAGAGTCAATAATCTAGATTACATAGTAATGATTCCAACACCCATGGAGTCTTGGTGCTGATCATGTTTTGCTCATGAAAGAGGCTTAGTCCATGGGTCTGCAACATTCAGATCCGTATGTATTTTGCAAATATCTATGTCTCCCTCCTTGACTTGATCGCAGGTGGAATTGAAGCGTCTCTTTATGTGTTTGGTTCTCTTGTAAAATCTGGATTCCTTCGCCAAGGCAATTGCTCCAGTATTGTCACAAAAAAAATTCATTGGACCCGATGCACTAGGTATTACACCTAGATCGGATATGAACTCCTTCATCCAGACTCCTTCATTTGCTGCTTCTGAAGCAGCTATGTACACCACTTCACACGTAGATCCCGCCACGACGCTCTGCTTGGAACTACACCAACTTACAGCTCCACCATTCAATATAAATACGTATCTGGTTTGTGACTTAGAGTCATCCGGATCAGTGTCAAAGCTTGCATCGACGTAACCATTTACGACAAGCTCTTTGTCATCTCCATAAATGAGAAACATATCCTTAGTCCTTTTCAGGTATTTCAGGATGTTCTTGACCGCTGTACAGTGACCCACTCCTGGATTACTTTGGTACCTCCCTGCTAAACTTATAGCAAGGCACACATCAGGTCTGGTAGACAGCATTGCATATATGATAGAACCTATGGCTGAGGCATAGGGAATGACTTTCATTTTCTCTCTACCATCTGCAGTGGTCGGGTATTGAGTCTGACTCAACTTCACACCTTGTAACACAGGCAAGAACCCTTTCTTTGACTGATCCATTTTGAACTTCTTCAAAACTTTATCAAGGTATGTGCTTTGTGAAAGTCCAATTAAGCGTCTTGATCTATCTCTATAGATCTTGATGCCCAATATATAAGCAGCTTCACCGAGGTCTTTTGTTGAAAAATTCTTATTCAAGTATCCTTTTATGGTATCCAAAAACTCTATATTATTTCCAATCAACAATATGTCATCCATGTATAATATTAGAAATGCTACAGAGCTCCCACTCACTTTCTTGTAAATACAGGCTTCTCCAAAAGTCTGGATAAAACCATATGCTTTGATCACACTATCAAAGCATATATTCCAACTCCAAGAGGCTTGCACCAGTCCATAAATGGATCGCTGGAGCTTGCACACTTTGTTAGCACCTTTAGGATCGACAAAACCTTCTGGTTGCATCATATACAACTCTTCTTTAAGAAATCCATTAAGGAATGCAGTTTTGACATCCATTTGCCAAATTTCATAATCATAAAATGCGGCAATTGCTAACATGATTCGGACAGACTTAAGCATCACTACGGGTGAGAAAGTCTCATCGTAGTCAACTCCTTGAACTTGTCAAAAACCTTTTGCAACAAGTCGAGCTTTGTAGACAGTAACATTACCGTCAGTGTCATTCTTCTTGAAGATCCATTTATTCTCTATGGCTTGCCGATCATCGGGCAAGTCAACCAAAGTCCACACTTTGTTCTCATACATGGATCCCATCTCATATTTCATGGCCTCAAGCCATTTCACGGAATCTGGGCTCATCATTGCTTCCTCATAGTTCGTAGGTTCGTCATGGTCAAGTAACATGACCTCCAGAACAGGATTACCGTACCATTCTGGTGCGGACCGTACTCTGGTTGACCTACGAGGTTCGATAGTCACTTGATCTGAAGTTTCATGATCATCATCATTAGCTTCCTCACTAATTGGTATAGGAATCATTGGAACTAATTTCTATGATGAACTACTTTCCAATTCGGGAGAAGGTATAATTACCTCATCAAGTTCTACTTTCCTCCCACTCACTTCTTTCGAGAGAAACTCCTTCTCTAGAAAGGATCCGTTCTTAGTAACGAATATCTTGCCTTCGTATCTGTGATAGAAGGTGTACCCAACAGTTTCTTTTGGATATCCTATGAAGACGCATTTCTCCAATTTGGGTTCGAGCTTATCAGGTTGAAGCTTTTTCACATAAGCATCGCAGCCCCAAACTTTAAGAAACGCCATCTTAGCTTTCTTGCTAAACCACAGTTCATATGGTGTCGTCTCAACGGATTTAGATGGTGCCCTATTTAACATGAATGCAGCCGTCTCTAAAGCATAACCCCAAAACGATTGTGGTATATCGATAAGAGACATCATAGATCGCACCATATCTAATAAAGTACGATTACGACGTTCGGACACACCATTACGCTGTGGTGTTCCAGGTGGCGTGAGTTGCGAAACTATTCCACATTGTTTCAGATGAAGACCAAACTCATAACTCAAATATTCACCTCCACGATCATATCGTAGAAACTTTTTTTCTTGTTACGATGATTTTCCACTTCACTCTGAAATTCTTTGAACTTCTCAAATGTTTCAGACTTATGTTTCATTAAGTAGAAATACCCATATCTGCTCAAATCATCTGTGAAGGTTAGAAAATAACGATACCTGCCGCGAACCTCAACACTCATTGGACCGCATACATCAGTATGTATTATTTCCAATAAGTCTGTGGCTCGCTCCATTGTTCCGCAGAACGGAGTCTTAGTCATTTTGCCCACGAGGCATGGTTCGCAAGCATCAAGTGATTCATAATCAAGTGATTCCAAAAGCCCATCAGCATGGAGTTTCTTCATGCGCTTTACACCAATATGACCTAAATGGCAGTGCCACAAATAAGTTGCACTATCATTATTAACTTTGCATCTTTTGGCTTCAATATTATGAATATGTGTATCACTACGATCGAGATTCAACAAAAATAGACCACTCATCAAGGGTGCATGACCATAGAAGATATTACTCATATAAATAGAACAACAATTATTCTCTGATTTAAATGAATAACCGTCTCGCATCAAACAAGATCCAGATATAATGTTCATGCTCAACGCTAGCATCAAATAACAATTATTCAGGTCTAAAACTAATCCCGACGGTAGATGTAGAAGTAGCGTGCCGACGACGATCACATCAACCTTGGAACCATTTCCGACACGCATCGTCACCTCGTCCTTAGACAATCTTCATTTAATCAGTAGCCCCTATTTCGAGTTGCAAATATGAGCAACAAAACCAGTATCAAATACCCAGGCGCTACTACGAGCATTAGTAAGGTACACATCAATAACATGTATATCAAATATACCTTTCACTTTGCCATCCTTCTTATCCGCCAAATACTTGGGGCAGTTCTGCTTCCAGTGACCAGTCCCTTTGCAGTAGAAGCACTCGGTTTCAGGCTTAGGTCCAGACTTGGGCTTCTCCCCGAGAGCAGTAACTTGCTAGCTATTCTTCTTGAAGTTCCCCTTCTTCCCTTTGCCTTTTTTCTTGAAACTGGTGGTCTTGTTAACCATCAACACTTGATGCTCCTTCTTGATTTCTACTTCCGCAGCCTTTAGCATTGCGAAGAGCTCGGGAATTGTCTTTTCCATCCCTTGCATATTATAGTTCATCACGAAGCCTTATAGCTTGGTGGTAGTGATTGAAGAACTCTGTCAATGACACTCTCATCAGGAAGATTAACTCCCATCTGAGTCAAGTGATTATGGTACCCAGCCATTCTGAGTATGTGTTCACTGACAGAACTATTCTCCTCCATCTTGCAGCTATAGAACTTATTGGAGACTTCATATCTCTCAACTCGGGCATTTGCTTGAAATATTAACTTCAAATCCTGGAACATCTCATATGCTCCATGACGCTCAAAACGTCTTTGAAGTCCCGATTCTAAGCCGTAAAGCATGGCACACTGAACTATCGAGTAGTCATCAGCTTTAGTCTGCCAGCCGTTCATAACGTCCGGAGTTGCTCCTACAGCGGGTCTTGCACCTAGCGGTCCTTCCAGGACGTAATTCTTCTCTACAGCAATGAGGATAATCCTCTAGTTATGGACCCAGTCCGTGTAGTTGCTACCATCATCTTTCAACTTAGCTTTCTCTAGGAACGCATTAAAATTCAAGGGAATGGTAGCACGGGCCATTGATCTACAACAACATAGATATGCAAAAACTATCAGGACCAAGTTCATGATAAATTAAAGTTCAATTAATCATATTACTTAAGAACTCCCACTTAGATAGACATCCATCTAGTCATCTAAATGATCACATGATCCATATCAACTAAACCATGTCCGATCATCACGTGAGATGGAGTACTTTTCAATGGTGAACATCACTATGTTGATCATATCTACTATATGATTCACGTTCGACCTTTCGGTCTCAGTGTTCCGAGGCCATATCTGCATATGCTAGGCTCGTCAAGTTTAACCCGAGTATTATGCACGTGCAAAACTGGCTTGCACCCGTTGTATGTGAACGTAGATCTTATCACACTCGATCATCACGTGGTGTCTCTGCATGACGAACTGTAGCAACGGTGCATACTCAGGGAGAACACTTTTTCCTTGAAATTTAGTGAGGGATCATCTTATAATGCTACAGTCGTACTAAGCAAAATAAGATGCATAAAGGATAAACATCACATGCAATCAAAAATATGTGACATGATCATTGCCATCATCATCTTGTGCCTTTGATCTCCATCTCCAAAGCACCGTCATGATCTCCATCGTCACCGGCTTGACACCTTGATCTCCATCGTAGCGTCCTTGGTCTCGCCAACTATTGCTTCCACGACTATCGCTACCGCTTAGTGATAAAGTAAAGCAATTACATGGCGATTGCATTTCATACAATAAAGCGACGACCATAAGGCTCCTGCCAGTTGCCGATAACTTTTACAAAACATGATCATCTCATACAAAAATTTATATCTCATCACGTCTTGACCATATCACATCACAACATGCCCTGCAAAAACAAGTTAGACTTCCTCTACTTTGTTGTTGCAAGTTTTTACGTGGCTGCTACGGGCTTCTAGCAAGAACCGTTCTTACGTACGCATCAAAACCACAATGATTTTTCGTCAAGTGTGATGTTTTAACCTTCAACAAGGACCGGCCGTAGTCAAATTCGATTCAACTAAAGTTGGAGAAATAGACACCCGCCAGCCACCTGTGTGCAAAGCACGTCGGTAGAACCGGTCTCATGAACATGGTCATGTAATGTTGGTCTAGGCCGCTTCATCCAACAATACCGCCGAAGCAAAATAAGACGTTGGTGGTAACAAGTATGACTATTATTGCCCACAACTCTTTGTGTTCTACTCGTGCATATCATCTACGCATAGACCTGGCTCGGATGCCACTATTGGGGAATGTAGCATACAATTTCAAAAAAATTCCTATGATCACGCAAGATCTATCTAGGAGATGCATAGCAATGAGAGGGGGAGAGTGTGTCCACGTACCCTCGTAGACCGAAAGCGGAAGTGTTAGGTTAACGCGGTTGATGTAGTCGAACGTCTTCACGATCCAAACAATCCAAGTACCGAACGTATGGCACCTCCGTGTTCAGCACACGTTCAGCTCGATGACGTCCCTCGAACTCTTGGTCCAGCAGAGGGTCGAGGGAGAGTTTCGTAAGCACGACGGCGTGGTGACGGTGATGGTGATGTGATCCGTGCAGGGCTTCGCCTAAGCACTACGACGCTATGACCGGAGGAGTAAACTGTGGAGGGGGGCACCGCACACGGCTAAGAGAACAATTTATGTGCCTTTGGGGTGCCCCCCGCCCCCGTATATAAAGGAGAGGGGGAGGAGGTGGTTGTAGGATCGAAAGTATGTCTAGAGGGGGGTGATTAGACTACTTGACCAAATAAAAATCTAGGATTTTCCCAATTTTAAGTCTTGGCAGATTTTAGCAACTTAGCACAAGTCAAGAAATCAACCTACACATGCAAATCTAAGAGTATAGCAGTGGAATGTAAAACATTTGCATATGTAGGTAAAGGGAGGAGTTTGGAGGGAGCAAACGCAATGCAGACACAGAGATTTTTGGCGTGGTTCTGATAAGTGGTGCTATCGTACATCCACGTTGATGGAGACTTCAACCCATGAAGGGTAACGACTGCTACTACAAAAAATATACACTTCCTTGATGATACGTGTTTGTCACAGTAGGTCATGTTTTCTGTCATGCATGTACATCCATGACAATTTTATGACAGAATCAAGATAGTCATACATGTGTTGTCGTAGAAGTGTTCCATGACATTACCAAAATTATCATCACGGAAGTGTCCACTTCCATGACGATAAATCGCGCGTCATAGAAGTGCTTTCGTCAAGGGTGACCGACACGTGGCATCCACCGTAACGGCTCGCCGTTAAGCTATCAGGTCCGGTTTTGGATCCGATAACCCGTTAACAGCCCGGACCAATGGTGATTTTCCACTTGTAAAATTCTCATTGGTCGGAGGAAACACATGTCTGCTCCTCGGTGGGCCAGATGGTGCCTGTCCATTGGAGGAGACATGCCTATGACACGTCGACATGTGGCAGGGCCCAACAGAGGCCCATATAGGTTAAATGGGCCGGCCCAACTAAAGGCCCACAAGATTTTGCGGACCATAATGGGCCGGCCCAACTAAAGGCCCACAAGATTTTGCAGACCATAATGGGCCGGCCCAGCTAAAGGCCCACAAGATTTTGCGGACCATAATGGGCCGGCCCAGCTAAAGGCGCACAAGATTTTGCCGACCATAATGGCCCATCCCAGCTAAAGACCACAAGATTTTGAGGACACTAGTGGGCCGGCCCATTCACAGGCTGCCATGTTTTGGGCCAAATGCCGGCCCATATTTGATCCGGTCCATTAACAGCCTGCCACGTTCCGGGCCTAATAAAGGCCCATATGAGATCCGGCCCGCTAAAAGCCTACCACATTCTAGGCCAAATTACGGCCCAGATAAGATCCGGCCCTTTAAGAGGCTTTGGGCCAAATTATAGCTCATATCAGATTAGGCCCGTCAACTGGACGCTATACTTTTGGGCCCACTTGCTAAAGGCCCATTTAGTAATTCGGCCTGATATTAGTTTCGGCCTGTTAAAGTCCTGTTTAACATTTCGGCCCTATATTTATTTCGGCCTGTTAAAAGCCCGTCATATAGTTGGGCCTAACTATGGCCCGGTTTGCATCCGGCCTGCTCACAGTCGATAATTTGATTGGGCCAAACAAGGACCGAGACAATTTTGGCCTGTTAACGGCCCGTGATGTGATTGGCACAATCATGGGCCGGGGTCTATTTCGGCCTGCTGCCGGCCCGTGAGCTGTTCGGCACGTTTCAGGCCCAACCTACTTTTCAGCCTCCTAAAAGCCCATTGAGTTTTCTTTCAAAAATAGGGCCGACGGTTTACTCGGCCTATTAAAGGCCCGAATCTACTTGTGGGCCAGTTTACATTTAGGCCTGTTAACGGACCTAGATGACTGGGCCCATGATGCGGATCATACATAGTGATTTGCATGACGACCCGATTATGTACCGTAATTTTACGGTTTGGCCGGTTTACTGCGAAGACATGATATATATATAGTAAAATAACTGCAGCATTGTGAATAAGAAAAAACCTAGACTATACAATAAAGAAATTATGGCATATTACATCCACTGGGCATCAAAGTTCGCCACTACGATAATAAAGCACAAGCAGACAGCAGATTACATAAAGATCGCCACCAGTGCAAATAAACACGCCGACAAAATAATATACAAAACCGTCAGCACTTCAATAGAGTTCAAGAAAGGTTGGCCCTGCTCGGGAGCTGCAACGCAAGCAGCTGAACAAGCTGATGAGACTGCGCTTGTTTGACACTTATATCCTCCTCACTCTGAAAGATAAACAAGCAGACAGATGACAGGTTTTGCACATATAAGTATGAGTGCTGACTATTCATCACATTTCTTACTAACGAATAAAGTGACACAGTTTAAAATAACATTAACACAAATATGGTATTGTTCAGGTCAAGACATGGCAGGAAATGACATTTTGAAGGAGTTGGCAGCTTCACGACACCACTGGATTACAAATCAAGAACTCATAAGTATCAATGGTTAGTGTGCTGTCAATTTATCCCATTTCAGATTGGCAAATAAAGAGACGGTTTAAATAATAGTAGAATGATATGACATTGTTCATAGTTAAGACATTGCAGAATATGACATTGTGCTGTAGTGGGTAGGTTCACAACACCACTGGATTACGTATCAAGAACAGAAGCATACATGCAGTGCAAAAGAAGATCACTTGCTCTGTATAGTTTAATTTACATGGTATGAAGAAGGAACTTAGTTGTACAACTGAAAACTTAAATTGAGAAGGACAAACTTTTGTTTATGAACTACATAATAAACTTTAAACATGCAATTTGATGCAAACACCAAAAATAAACTGCTGTTGCGGTCATGCCTAACCAAATATACACAATAAAGTTTGAAGGCTTGAGAAGGACAAACTTACATTATTGGTGAAGACAGGCTCTATAAAGCCCTTATCCATGCTGATGGGGGGGGGGCAATTCAAGAAGTTTACCACAGAATCTTCTTCATAAGCATTGCCTTTATTCTATATTTTGTTAAGAGTAAATATAGATGTGATAATATAATAAAAAATGGAGAATATTTAAGATAAGATGAAGAGTGATGCTACATAACCAAGTAGCTATAAATGTAAGTACAGCGATACAGGCAAAAGGTACAGCCAAGAGCAATGCAGAGCTAAACTTCTTCAGTACCATCGGTGTTATCCAACCTTATGGTAAGAGTAAATATAGATCTGATGTGTAGAAAATGGAAGGCAAAGGAAAATAAGCTGCAGAGTGATGGTACATGTACAACTAGCTGTCAATATAAGTACACTGATAAAGGACAACAGGTACTTACAAGAACAATGCAGAGCTAAAAAAATTCATTGGCATTGGATATATTCTACACTAATGTAACCATTCATACAGATCAGATAATTTGGAGCGAACAATTGATAAGCAAGATGTCACATAATGAACCAGGTATGTATGCAAGTACAGTGATACAGGACAACAGGTACTAACAAGAGCAAAGCAGCGGGCAGCATATTTGCGATATCCTGTCGTCCTTTTCAAACCGGAATTCTTCTTCGAGCAGATTTCCTGCAAAAAAGATCCGTAAGGCACATGCGGAAAAGTAGAAGTTCAAATTATCATGTGATATCATAGACAGTACCCCATCCTGGGAACGAGACCAGTGCATAACAAGGTTTTTCCATTCAATGTCTTCTAAATTTAGCACATGAGACTTCACCGGAAATTCGTTTATAGACTTGCCATCAAAGTGTGATTTCCTCAGGTAACATCGATACTGCTGCAATGCTTCCTTGAAAAGTGCAAGCAAGCTTTGCTCGCCATGACTATCCAGATTGACCCTCACCTACTTACAACAATGTAATGTAAATCATTGATGTGTTCAATCAGCAGAAAACAGGAAAATAATCACCATGAATAATAGCACTTACACGTAAGTGGGACAGGAAGATGTGAAAATGGTGTTTGTCTTCACTATAATCTTCCCATGATGGGAATATATGCACGTAGTCCCTAACAACATTGAAAGCATTGTCTTTTAAACTAGGAATAACTGGAATGGGGTTCCAATCTACAGGAATTGGCCGTCTCTGCAGTTGGGATAGGTCTTCCGCCGGTGGACTTGCTGTACTTTTTGCTAGAGTGGGATTTTTCTGTGGTACGACTAGTGCTATGGCAACTGAAATCGGCATACCTTTTGCTGGAGTGCAGGTCCTGTGTGGTGGGGCTAGTGGTGTGGCCAGTGAAGTATGGGTGCAGTCTGCTGGAGTCGGTCCTACGTTTTGTGTCACTGGTTGTAGAGCCAATATAAGTGGGGTGCTGTCTGATTTCTCCGGCACCACCACATTTTTCAAGGACTTTGCTGGTGCTCCTTCAGGTTCGGCAATCACCCTCTTTCTTTCTGATGTCTGATGCACAAGAACATTATTTGAGTGGAAAAACATGGTATGATGACAGATGGAATATGTATTGATAATGGATGGGCATGGCATCTTGACATATATGATGAGTAAACTAAGCAAATGGCGGTGCTACAAAGTAGAAGAAATGCAATACAACTTATGCAAGATACGCGCAATCAATAAAACCTTGCCAAATTGGAACTACGCAGATCATAGTGTAGATATAACGGGAAAATCGTAAGCATCACAAGTAAAATCAGCAAAGTGGGACTTGCTGGAATATATGTGCTAGTATTGCCGGTACGGCTAGAAAGGCTTTGGATACCAGCTCTCTTCAACTGAAGGTGCGATATTGTTAATATCCGTGTAACTCTCAAAGGGGACACAACTCCCTGCATTTCCTTGCTAATCTTATAGGATTCAAGTGGGAAGGCCACTACAATTCCTATTCCTATGTTTACAAAATCCTACGAATCAAAGAGGACCGAAGAGTTCAAAGTGTCCATCACAACCGACCGTATAGACCTCTACACTGCAAATGTCCCTGCTCATCTTCACTACAAGGAACATACTGTACTACTATCATACTCCCTCCATTCCAAAATATAAGTCTTTGTAGAGATTTCCACTATGGATGACATACAGATGTATACAGATACATTTTAGAGTGTAGATTCACTCATTTTGCTCCATATGTAGTCCATGGTGGAATATATACAAAGACTTGTATTTAGGAACGGAGAGAGTACTTATTAAAGAAGAACAGAAGAGGAGCATGCTAAAGAAGAGCAAGCAGATTTTGGATAATAAAATGTTCATTGCGCAGTGCCCACACATGATGAACCAGAGCGCATTAAGAATGCAACTCCCTGTTGTCTCTCTATATGTGGTGCACGTGCTTTTCGAAAGTAAAGTAGGAACATTAGCTGACCAATTAAACGTTATATGTTTTAGTAATATCAGCATCATATCAGATTCGTATTTGAGCAACAAGTTTGGAATTATGAGTGGCACATTGTTTAGCTTGATGGATTCAGGAGCAGTGCTAAGCAGGTACGATGATGGTACTCAATATAAATGTAACATCCCAAATTTTCAATTTGGAATGTTATACATAGGTCATTCATGCATATCATATTTTATTGCATTTTCGTTTTGCGATCCTCGAAATTCTAAGCAACTCAAGGACCCACAGAGAGAGTTGGGGATTTCACGTTCTTCATATTTGAATTTTATCAAATATTGAACACGGATCATTTTGGTTTTAATAATTTTTCTCTCCGAAAATATTTTGTATTAAAATATATGAGAGGAGATAATATGACTTCTCCAAAAATAAGGAAATATTGGAGGAAAGATATTAAAATCAATAAATAAATTTTATTTGGATTTTTATCGCAATTTTATTTGAATTAGGAAAAATTATGCGTTTTTCAAAATTGCATTAGAGGTCCAAATAAATGTTCACTTTGTCTGGGATATTATTAGAGGACTGTGAAAATTTATTTCAGGGTTTTTGGAGTCCGTTTAGTATTTCTTTTACTCGTTTTTCCGCGTCAGGTTTTTTTTAAAAAAGAAAAAAGTTACCGACCTAACCGGGCCGTGTCCGACTTGGACTCCGAACCGGCCGACCCTTACAAGCTGCCCCGCCAGCCCACCCGACCTGCCAGCCCCGCCAAAACCCTAGCCAGCCGCCGCGCCCCGCCTCGATTTCCGTGCCGTGCCGCGAGCCGCTGCCGTCGCCGCGCCGCCGCCCCGCAGCGCCGCCGCCGTCCCGTTCCGCCGACCCGCCGCCGGATCCGCTCGCCGCCGCCGCCGCCAACCCCGCCGACCCCGCCGGACCTCGCCGAGGTAGCCGCCCGCCGCCGCCGGTTTTCGTTAGAAAGCCGCTCGGTTTTTTTCGAAACCCTAGATCTCGTTTTTTTGTTTTAGATCGGTTTTGTTTCGGTTCGTTTAAATAGCGGATGTTCGTCCGTACATTCGTTTTAACGAACACCGTTCACCCGTTAGCCACAGACAGCAAACGTTCGTTCGTTAGCCTGTTCGTCAGTTTTTTTTCTAGGGTTTCCGCGATTATTTTCGATCGTGATTTCTGCCCTAATCTTCGATCTAGTATAACTTCTCGCTCCTTCATCCAAATCAGGTGAAACAAGCGCCTAGATCTTCGCCTCGAAGCCCTCTTTCTGTTTAACCAACTTGAACAAGATTTTGGTACTGTAAA
Organism: Aegilops tauschii subsp. strangulata; assembly: GCF_002575655.3. Classification (NCBI taxonomy): domain Eukaryota; kingdom Viridiplantae; phylum Streptophyta; class Magnoliopsida; order Poales; family Poaceae; genus Aegilops; species Aegilops tauschii. The sequence goes on from NC_053035.3 coordinate 287,613,548, forward strand.
ATTTGACTTTAGCCCAGATTAGTAATCGGATCTTGTTTCTTTCGTAGTTTGAGTTTCGTTGCTCCGTTTGATTTGATTCGTTTTGCAAACCAGAGTTCGTCAGTTTAACTTTCTGGTTAGATCTTCTTATTTGAGATTTACCCGTGCATCTTTGCTTGATTGCTTATATATGCTATTGTTTGTTTGCGATAGAAATCCCGGAGTGCGAAGCGTGCTACTACGAGTCTCTAGGATTTGCAGATCGTCAGCAAGGCAAGTAACACATTGATCATACCCCTTTATTACCCAGTTTTTATGCATTAGTTACAACCCTCACACATTGCATCAGTAGGATATCTTAACATGTGGGTTTGGGAAGTAGTTGATGAGGTAGAACCTATTGCCCTATTTATTATCAAACCCCTGGGAGTTACTTCTACGTTATGCTTATATTGCTATGCTATGCTCGTAGACGTGGATTGGGTTTGAGTGAATACATGACAGATGTGAGTTGTTGATTAATGGTTCAACTTAAAGTGGAAACTTTAATACACATCTGGGTTTTGCTTGTGGGCACCTGGAGAATCCAGTGTTGTCCTAGGATATCCCGGAGTACCCGTGTGATCATCCTACGGTCCGCCACCCAGGCTCAAAGGGATCATAAGATTATTCATGCTAGAAACTTCCGTGTGCAAACAAAAGCCATTATGGGCTCTGGCATAGTTGAGTATGTTGTGGGACCTCTTTCAGTGGCGGGCTAGCAGATGTAGAGGGAAAGTAGGTGTAACTGTCCACCCAGAGTAAAGAGTTAATGCCTCTGAAAGACTGTGTCTCGGTCATCCGTTTCTCAAACACCATGTAGTGCGAGAAATCCAACGGAGGAGATCGAGTCTTGTGGGGAAAAGTGCGCAAACCTCTGCAGAGTGTATAAACTAATCATGGTTAGCCGTGTCCCCGGTTATGGACATCTTGAGTATCTGGTACTTGAATTATTGATTTGATCTCATCACTCTAAATAAATTTTGTTGGGTTGTTAATGATTACTTTAATTGAGATTGAGTTGGAGGAACCTTCTCAATGATGTTTCAACCACCATGATAGTTAAATAAAATCTATTCCTTTGTTGTAGGAAAAAATTGGCTTTTCGCAAAACAATATAACCTTAGAGCCTCCACCGGCCATATATGCATGTAGTGATGGCATTTATCTGTTCATTGCTCTACTGTGTTATATTGCCAGCATATTCCATGTGCTGACCCGTTTTCAGGCTGCAACGTATCATGTTGCAGACTTTTCAGACAAGGAGTAAGGTTCGCTAGGCCGTTGTCATGCACTCAGCTATGCCGTTGGAGTTGATGGACTCAGTTTATCTTCCAAGCCTTCCATTGTTATCTTATTTAGATGGCCTTAAGCCATATTTATTGTAATAAGTTCTCTTTTGGGACTTTCGATGTAATAAGTGTGTGATTGCTACTCTGTTATAAATCCATTCGAGTACTGTGTGTGTCAGCATTACCGATCCAGGGATGACGCTGAAGCACAGAGACTTGACCGTCTGAGGTCGGGTTGCTATAAGATGGTATCAGAGCACACGTTGAATGTAGGACACGACCACTAAGATAAGCCATAGGTCACTCCTCTCTACTCATTTCTGACTTCTCTCCATTTTCTACTTTTTAGGATGGCAGACTCAAGGAAGAAGTTTGCACAACCGGATGAAGACACACCTTTTTGACGACACTTGAAGGAAGTCACTAGGTACCTGAACATCGGAATACCAAGCTTCACCGGGACCTACACCGCCACTTTACCAGAAGAGGAGCGATGGATGATTCGAGTTCAAGTTCCAGGAAGGACATTCATGCAAGTCACTGAGCCAATAGAGTTTTCCTTTGATGCACCCACCTGGAGCCTAGGCAAGAGCATGGCAGCCCACATTGCTATGGGACGTATTGGAGAAATCTACAAACAGGAGCTGAAGGACACTATCTACCAGATATGTGGGCGCCGAGATGAGCAATGGGAGATGATCAGCACCAGGAAGGACAGGTCCATTGCAGATTTCATCCAGGAGTTAAACCAGCACATTCGTCGACAGGAGAACCAGATGTGCTCAAGCATGATGGATTTGAAGAAGGCGATGACTAGGATTACAGAGCTAGAAGAGGAACTCAAGTCTACACGCGATGGATATGAAGAGGAAATGACGATACTCGTGGAGAAGAATGACGACCTGATAAGAAAGATAGGAGTATTCTTGGGAGACCCCGCGCCAGGAGGAGAAGACGACGAACCCAAGGAAATTCGTTCTGAAGACTACATCATCATCGACGACACCGACTTCGACCCTGATGGTAGTGATGATGATTATGAAGACGAAGCTGGAGCAGATATCATGGAGTCTTCCACCGATCAATATTTCTAGATGACCACCATATGATCAGTAGTTTTCCCCCATGTATAGTAGTAGTCCGAGCACTTTTGTAACGTTAGTTCTAGACCGATTGTATGTCCTTGTTTGATTGATTGAGTGATATGAAATGATTGTGTTTGTCTCATGTGCATATGGGTAGTGTTTTCTCACTAGACCTCATTCTATTCTAATCTCTTCCCTCTAAACCCATCAGATGCCTCCGAGACGTGACACCGGATTTGTTTTCCCACCGGAGATCACCCAGTTGATCCAGCAGCAGAATGCCTTGATGCAGATATTAGTCTAGAACCAAGGCAACAACAACAACAACAACAACCAGCCGCCGCCACCTCCAGTTGACAACTTAGCCCGTTTCCTGAGGTTGCAGCCGCCGGTGTTTTCCAGTAGCACCGAGCCAATAGTTGCTGATGACTGGCTACGCAAGATTGGAAGGGAGTTGACCACTGCAGGTTGCACTGATGCTGAGAAGGTGCATTTTGCCGCACACCAATTGGATGGACCAGCAGCTTCATGGTGGGAGAATTACACAACCACTTTCCCCATAGCCAACATCACTTGGGATCAGTTTCAGCAAGCATTCTGCACAGCCCATGTCTCAACTAGAGCTATGAGCATGAAGAAGCGCGAGTTTCATAACTTGCGCCAGGGAAATCGTACTGTGGCTCAGTACGTGGATGAGTTTAGTAAGCTATCTCATTATGCCCCTGATGATGTGGCCACAGATGCCGCGAAGCAAGAGAAGTTTATGGAAGGGCTGAATGATGAGATGAGCATGCAGTTGATGGTGGTAACATTTAACAACTACGAGGAGTTGGTAGATAAGGCTCTTATGATTGAAGGGAAGCAGCAACAGCAGATTGAGAGCCGCAAGAGGAAGTATGGACAAGGAAGGTACAACTCAGGAGCTCAGCAGAAGCCTCGCTTAACCCCGAACTCAGGAGGATTTACCCATAACTATGGAGGCCACACCCACAATGGAGGGAGTTCCCATAACCACAATGGCCCCAAGAATGGGAATGGAGCAGGCAACAATCAGAACCGCACCACTCCACCCACACCCGCCAAGAAGGACCTAAGTCACATTACTTGTTTCAAGTGCGGGAAGACTGGACACTATGCCACTGAGTGCCCTGAAGCGAAGAATGGGAATGGCAATGGCAATGGAAGCTCTGGGAAGAAGCCCAACCCCTTCAATGGGGGACAAGTGAACCACATGAACGTGGAGGAGGTTGAAGAGCAGCCTGATGCAGTTATCAGTAAGTTTTTGGTTAAGTCATTTACTTCAATTGTTCTTTTTGATACTGGTTCATCACATTCATACATATCAAGGGGATTCGTGGATAAGTATAAGTTGCCCACTAAAGTACTTAGGACACCTATGTTAGTAAGCTCACCAGGAGCAGAGTATATGGCAAGTCAAGGATGTTTTCAGATGCCATTGACCATTGGACGCCATGTTTTCCCCTCAGACCTAACTATTTTGGAGTCACAAGGATTGGATGTGATACTAGGCATGGATTGGCTATCGATGTATGGGGGAAACATTGATTGCGCTAGTAAGTCGATTTTGCTCACTACCCCGGAGGGAAAATGGATCAAGTATGTATCCCGGCATGCGCCGAGGAGGACCCAAGTAAATTCCCTCTCAGGAGTTGTTCAGGAGGAAGTGCCTGTTGTGAAGGATTATCCGGATGTATTTCCAGAGGAGCTACCAGACATGCCACCAGATCGAGACATCGAGTTTTTGATAGAGCTGTTGCCACGCACCGGACCGATATCGAAGAGACCGTACCGGATGCCCGCAAATGATCTGGAAGAGATTAAGAAGCAGATTAAGGAGTTGTTGGAGAAAGGTTACATTCGACGAAGTTCATCACCATGGGGAGCCCCAGTGCTCTTGGTCGAGAAGAAGGATGGATCGTTAAGAATGGTTGTTGATTATCGTGCGTTGAATGAAGTGACGATCAAGAACAAGTACCCACTGCCGATGATCAATGATTTGTTTGATCAGTTGCAAGGAGCTAAAGTATTTTTGAAGATCGATTTGTGATTAGGATATCACCAGCTGAAGATCCAAGAAAAGGATATACCTAAAACAGCTTTCACCACGAGGTACGGGTTATACGAGTATACGATTATGTCATTTGGACTGACTAACGCCCCTGCCTATTTCATGAGTATGATGAACAAAGTGTTCATGGAGTTCTTGGATAAGTCTGTCGTGGTGTTCATTGATGATATCTTGGTATACTTGAAGAATGAAGAAGAACACAAGGAGCATTTGCGCTTAGTTCTCGAGAAGCTCAGGGAACATCAGTTGTATGCCAAGTTCAGCAAATGTGAGTTTTGGTTGAAGGAAGTTGGTTTTCTTGGACATGTTATATCAGGAGAAGGCATAGCAGTGGACCCCACCAAGGTTCAGTCCGTCACCGAGTGGTTGGCACCCACTTCAGTTGGAGAGATCCGCAGTTTTCTTGGACTCGCGGGATACTATCAGAGATTTATCGAGAATTTCTCCAAGATTGTGAAGCCTATGACGGCATTGTTGAAGAACGACACCAAGTTCCATTGGACTGAAGAATGTGAAGAAAGTTTCTAGGAGTTGAAGAAACATTTGACTACAGCCCCAATGCTGATTCTGCCAGATATACACAAGGATTTCCAAGTGTATTGCGATGCCTCTCGCTCAGGACTTGGAGGAGTACTTATGCAATATGGAAGAGTTGTTTCATATGCCTCACGACAACTTCGACCGCATGAGTTGAATTATGCCACGCATGATTTGAAGTTAGCAGCCGTAGTGCATGCGCTCAAGACCTAGAGACATTTTCTGATTGGAAACCGTTGCGATGTGTACACGGATCACAAGAGTTTGAAGTACATTTTTACTCAGAAGGAGCTGAACCTCAGGCAGAGGAGATGGTTGGAGCTCATAAAGGATTATGATATGAAGTTGCACTATCATCCAGGAAAGGCCAATGTCGTAGCGGATGCTTTGAGCCGGAAAAGCTATGTCAATACCCTCGTGAGCGGAGGAATGCCCAAGGAGTTAGCAGAAGATCTCAGGGAGCTTCGTTTGCAGATAGTTCCTAGGGGTTTTGTTGCAGCATTGGAGGTTCAGTCAACATTATTGGAAAAGATTCGAGAAGCTCAAAAGGATGATAAAGAAATTGCTGAGATAAAGGAGAAGATGACTGAAGGAAAAGCCAAAGGTTTTCGTGAGGATGAGCACGACACCTTGTGGTTTGAGGACCGTGTATATGTGCCCAACAATGCAGAGATTAGGAAATTGATACTACAGGAGGCTCATGACTCACCATACTCGATATATCCCGGAAACACCAAGATGTATTTGGATTTGAAGGAGCGTTTCTGGTGGACTGGAATGAAGAAGGATATTGCCGAGTATGTAGCCGTATGTGATCCATGTCAGAGAGTGAAGGCAGAACATCACAAGCCAGCAGGATTACTGCAGCCTATGCCGATACCCGAATGGAAGTGGGATAAGCTTGGCATGGATATTATCACCGGATTACCCAAGACCCGATCGGGATATGATTCTATCTGGGTAGTAGTGGACCGCTTGACCAAAGTAGCTCACTTTATCCCAGTGAAAACCACTTATACTAGTGCGAAGTTGGCCAAGATATATATGACCAAGATCGTATGTCTGCACGGAGTTCCGAGGACCATCGTATCAGATAGAGGAACACAGTTTACTTCGAAGTTTTGGCACCAGCTACACCAGACTTTGGGAACCAGGCTAGAGTTCAGTACTGCTTTTCATCCACAGACAGATGGACAGACTGAGAGAGTCAATCAGATTCTGGAGGACATGTTGAGAGCTTGTGCGCTAGATTATGGATCTAGTTGGGATGACAACTTGCCCTACACGGAGTTCTCATACAACAATAGCTACCAGGCCAGTTTGAAGATGGCACCGTTCGAAGCCCTATATGGAAGAAGAGGTCGAACACTGTTGATGTGGGATGAAGTTGGAGACCGCCAGTTGTTTGGACCGGATTTGATTAAGGAATCTGAAGAGAAGGTTAAGCTGATTCGAGATAGACTGAAGGTAGCTCAGCCCCGACAGAAGAGTTATGCAGATTCAAAACGCAAGGAGGTAGTCTATGAAATCGGAGACACAGCATATCTGCGAGTGTCACCTCTGCGAGGAGTTAAACGTTTTGGAGTCAAGGGAAAGTTAGCCCCGAGATTTGTAGGACCGTACCATGTTTTGGAACGTAGGGAGAGGTGGCCTACAAATTGGAGTTACCTGAAGGACTGTCGGGAGTTCATGATGTGTTTCACGTTTCCCAGTTGAAGAAGTGCCATGCAGAGATGGCCGATATTTCTCTGAGAGATGCAGTGCCCCTGGAAGCAATTCAGTTGGATAGTGATTTGACGTATGAGGAGAAACCTGTCAAGATTCTCGAGTTTGCCAGCCGAGTTACTCGCAGCAAAGTTATCAAGTTTTGCAAAGTTCGGTGGAGCCACCATACCGAGGACGAAGCCACCGGGGAACGAGAGGATGATCTACTCAAAGACCACCCACACCTATTTTCTAGCCAACCCGAATATCGAGGACGAGATTCATCTTAAGGGGGGTAGGTTTGTAACATCCCAAATTTTCAATTTGAAATGTTATACATAGGTCATTCATGCATATCATATTTTATTGCATTTTCGTTTGGCGATCCTCAAAATTCTAAGCAACTCAAGGACCCACGGAGAGAGTTGGGGATTTCACGTTCTTCATATTTGAATTTTATCAAATATTGAACAAGGATCATTTTGGTTCTAATAATTTTTCTCTCCGAAAATTTTCGTATTAAAATATATGAGAGGAGATAATATGACTTCTCCAAAAATAAGGAAATATTGGAGGAAAGATATTAAAATCGATAAATAAATTTTATTTAGATTTTTATCGCAATTTTATTTGAATTAGGAAAAATTATGCGTTTTTCAAAATTGCATTAGAGGTCCAAATAAATGTTCACTTTGTCCGGGATATTATTAGAGGACCGTGAAAATTTATTTTAGGATTTTTGAAGTCCGTTTAGTATTTCTTTTACTCGTTTTTCCGCGTTAGTTTTTTTTTAAAAAAAAGTTACCGACCTAACCGGGCCGTGTCCGACCTGGACGGCCCTTATAAGCAGCCCCGCCAGCCCAGCCAACCCGCCAGCCCCGCCGAAACCCTAGCCAGCCGCCGCGCCTCGCCTCGATTTCCGTGCCGCGCCGCCGCCGCCAGCCGCCGTCCCGTTCCGCCGACCCGCCGCCGGATCCGCTCGCCGCCGCCGCCGCCAACCCCGCCGGAGACGCCGCCGACCCCGCCGGACCTCGCCGAGGTAGCCGCCCGCCGCCGCCGATTTTCATTAGAAAGCCGCTCGGTTTTTTTCGAAACCCTAGATCTCTTTTTTTGTTTTAGATCGGTTTTGTTTCGGTTTTTTTGGTTCGGTTAAATAGCGGACGTTCGTCCGTACGTTCGTTTTAATGAACACCATTAACCCGTTAGCCGCAGACAGCGAACGTTCGTTCGTTAGCCTGTTCGTCGGTTTTTCTTTTTCCAGGGTTTTCCGCGATTATTTTCAATCGCGATTTCTGCCCTAATCTTCGATCTAGTATAACTTCTCGCTCGTTCATCCAAATCAGATGAAACAAGCGCCTAGATCTTCGTCTCGAATCCCTCTTTCTGTTTAACCAACTTGAACAAGATTTTGGTACTGTAAAATTTGACTTTAGCCCAGATTAGTAATCGGATCTTGTTTCTTTCGTAGTTTGAGTTTCATTGCTCCGTTTGATTTGATTCTTTTTGCAAACCGGAGTTCTCCAGTTGAACTTTCTGGTTAGATCTTCTTATTTGAGATTTACCTGTGCATCTTTGCTTGATTTCTTATGTATGCTATTGTTTGTTTGCGATAGAATTCCCGGAGTGCGAAGCGTGCTACTACGAGTCTCTAGGATTTGCAGATCGTCAGCAAGGCAAGTAACACATTGATCATACCCCTTTATTACCCAGTTTTTATGCATTAGTTACAACCCTCAGACATTGCATGAGTAGGATCTCTTAACATGTGGGTTTGGGAAATAGTTGATGAGGTAGAACCTATTGCCCTGTTTATTATCAAACCCCTGGGAGTTACTTCTACGTTATGCTTATATTGCTATGGTATGCTCGTAGACGTGGATTGGGTTTGAGTGAATACATGACAGATGTGAGTTGTTGATTGATGGTTCAACTTAAAGTGGAAACTTTAATACACATCTGGGTTTTGCTTGTGGGCACCTGGAGAATCCAGTGTTGTCCTAGGATATCCCGGAGTACCCGTGTGATCATCCTACGGTCCGCCACCCAGGCTCAAAGGGATCATAAGATTATTCATGCTAGAAACTTCCGTGTGCAGACAAAAGCCATTATGGGCTCTGACATAGTTGAGTATGTTGTGGGACCTCTTTCAGTGGTGGGCTAGCAGATGTAGAGGGAAAGTAGGTGTAACTGTCCACCCAGAGTAAAGAGTTAATGCCTCTGAAAGACTGTGTCTCGGTCATCCGTTTCTCAAACACCATGTAGTGCGAGAAATCCAACGGAGGAGATCGAGTCTTGTGGGGAAAAGTGCGCAAACCTCTGCAGAGTGTATAAACTAATCATGGTTAGCCGTGTCCCCGGTTATGGACATCTTGAGTATCTGGTACTTGAATTATTGATTTGATCTCATCACTCTAAATAAATTTTGTTGGGTTGTTAATGATTACTTTAATTGGGATTGAGTTGGAGGAACCTTCTCAATGATACTTCAACCACCATGATAGTTAAATAAAATCTATTCCTTTGTTGTAGGGAAAAATTGGCTTTTCGCAAAACAATATAACCTTAGAGCCTCCACCAGCCATATATGCATGTAGTGATAGCATTTATCTGTTTATTGCTCTACTGTGTTCTATTGCCAGCATATTCCATGTGCTGACCCGTTTTCGGGCTGCAACGTATCATGTTACAGACTTTTCAGACGAGGAGTAAGGTTCGCTAGGCCGTTGTCATGCACTCAGCTATGCCGTTGGAGTTGATGGACTCACTTTATCTTCCAAGCCTTCCGCTGATATCTTTTTTAGATGGCCTTAAGCCATATTTATTGTAATAAGTTCTCTTTTGAGACTTTTGATGTAATAAGTGTGTGATTGCTACTCTGTTATAAATCCATTCGAGTACTGTGTGTGTCAGCATTACCGATCCAGGGATGACACTGAAGCACAGAGACTTGACCGTCTGAGGTCGGGTCGCTACAATAAAGGCATGTCTGCATGCAAGTCACGTGACTTTTGTCATTTGGGTCAGTCGACCATTTCATGCGGTTGGATGAAGATCCCATGTCTCCTAACCCTTCTTCTTCCTCGTCTCTGATTCTTCCCATACAGAACATCGCACGGGCCGCCGGCCGAACCACCGGCCCCCACCGCCTGTGTTCCTCCGCCACCACCACCCCCAGCTCCGCCCCCACCTGCGTCGAGTTTTCTTCATTCGGCGAGGCCCCACCACCGCCCCCCACAACCACCGTCCCCACCCGAGCCCCTTCCTTCGCACCGGCGAACTCCGGCGAGCTCTCAAAAATCGACTGACCCAATTTTGAAATTTAGTCTACTGTCAGTTAACTAGTGTGGAATATAAAAGGGGAAAACCATAAGCATTGCGAGTATAGTGTTGAGCGTGCCATGGCGGATCTGAAGGTGCAAACCGGACAAAGGCAACTTAGCAACCAATGTTTGCTTTCAACTAACAAGTAAGTGATGGACAAGAAATCAGAGTAACGCAGTGGCGATCTATTTTCTTGCTGCGATAAATAAGTCGAGCAGATACAAAAGAGTACCGCCTCTGGTGCGGCGCCGTGTATGCATCTGCTGAGAATTTGACGGTGCCGCGGTAGCGATGGCTGTCAGTGGCGTGGAAGAAGATCTAGGAGGGTAGATGGCGGCGGCGGGGCACGGTGGACGAGACGGTCGTGGGAGCGGCGCCGACAAGGTGGACGGCAGCGGGGATGAAGCGAGAGGACGGGATGCAAGGATCCTGGTCCGAAGCCGTGGATGAGAGAGCTCGATCTCTTGTAATGGCCGACGGCGTCGGGGTATCAGCTCCGGCATGGTGGAGGAGGACGGCGGTGGATGGTGTGGCGGACGGAGGAGGCTGGGGTGGAGAGGGTGTTTTGGCGCCCACGGAGTACGAATGGGGAAATGGAGGGAGAGAGGAAGGGGGGAACCATGTCTTCAGGGCGCGCTTGTCTCAAATGCGAGGAAATTTACAAACTTAGCCCCCGTTTAAAATTTCCTACATCACAGCTGTCGTGGTTTTGTCACGGCAGATGTATTAGTGAAAGGACTTAGTCGTGGAGCCATCGCGACGGGCTAGCTTAAAGGGGTTAAAGCGGACAAAGGACGCAGGGAGTTTATACTGGTTCGGCCCCTTGCGGTGAAGGTAAAAGTCTAATCCAGTTGTTGTGGAATTGCTAGGGTTTCGATGACCAGGGAGCGAATCCGCTATGCCTGGCTCTCAAGTTGTTGTTTGTTGTGCCTAAACCGCCGCCGGGTTGTCCCTTTATATACAGAGGTTGACACCCGGTGCTACCTCTTGAGCACTGTGTTGGTTTTCCCTTGAAGAGGAAAGGGTGATGCAGTAAAGTAGCGTAAGTATTTCCCTCAGTTTTGAGAACCAAGGTATCAATCCAGTAGGAGGCCACGCTCAAGTCCCTCGCACCTACACAAACAAATAAAATCCTCGCAACCAACGCAATAAAGGGGTTGTCAATCCCTTCACGGTCACTTACGAAAGTGAGATCTGATAGATATGATAAGATAATATTTTTGGTATTTTTATAATAAAGATGCAAAGTAAAATAAAAGGCAATAGAAATAGCTGAGTGTTGGAAGATTAATATGATGGAAAATAGACCCGGGGGCCATAGGTTTCACTAGTGGCTTCTCTCAAGAGCATAAGTATTACGGTGGGTGAACAAATTACTGTTGAGTAATTGATAGAATTGAGCATAGTTATGAGAATATCTAGGTATGATCATGTATATAGGCATCACGTCCGTGACAAGTAGACCGACTCCTGCCTGCATCTACTACTATTACTCCACACATCGACCGCTATCCAGCATGCATCTAGAGTATTAAGTTCAAAAGAACAGAGTAACGCTTTAAGTAAGATGACATGATGTAGAGGGATAAAATCATGCAATATGATATAAACCCCATCTTGTTATCCTCGATGGCAACAATACAATACGTGCCTTGCTGCCCCTACTGTCACTGGGAAAGGACACCGCAAGATTGAACCCAAAGCTAAGCACTTCTCCCATTGCAAGAAAGATCAATCTAGTAGGCCAAACCAAACTGATAATTCGAAGAGACATGCAAAGATAACCAATCATACATAAAAGAATTCAGAAGATTCAAATATTGTTCATAGATAAACTTGATCATAAACCCACAATTCATCGGTCTCAACAAACACACCGCGAAAGAAGATTACATCGAATAGATCTCCACGAGAGAGGGGGAGAACATTGTATTGAGATCCAAAAAGAGAGAAGAAGCCATCTAGCTAATAACTATGGACCCGAAGGTCTGAGGTAAACTACTCACACATCATCGGAGAGGCTATGGTGTTGATGTAGAAGCCCTCCATGATCAATGCCCCCTCCGGCAGGATGCCGGAAAAGGCCCCAAGATGGGATCTCACGGGTACAGAAGGTTGCGGCGGTGGAATTAGGTTTTCGTGGATGCTTCTGTTGGTTTGGGGGGTACGTAGGTATATATAGGAGGAAGAAGTATGTCAGTGGAGCAACATGGGCCCCACGAGGGTGGACGGTGCGCCCAGGGGGTAGGCGCGCCCCCCTGCCTCGTGCTCTCCTGGTTGCTTTCTTGACGTAGGGTCCAAGTCCTCTGGATCACGTTCGTTCCGGAAATCACGTTCCCGAAGGTTTCATTCCGTTTGGACTCCGTTTGATATTCTTTTTCTGCGAAACACTGAAATAGGCAAAAAAACAGCAATTCGGGCAGGGCCTCCGGTTAATAGGTTAGTCCCAAAAATAATATAAAAGTGTATAATAAAGCCCGTTAAACATCCAAAACAGAATATAATATAGCATGAAGCAATCAAAAATTATAGATACGTTGGAGACGTATCACCCGGCGGTTTACAGAATCCCGAGGCCGGCTCATAAATGTGTCTGGCTCGGTTTCTACCCTTTCTTATCTTACAACACAAGTTACATATCATATGGCGGTTTATGTCTACAGGCCCTAATCCGTGTTTGGGCCCTGGGCCTTCATAAAGCGCTGCACTCCTTGTCTTCATGGGCTTCAAATATAAATAACTCATTATGGGGATAATCCGGCCTCTCCTGGCCGGTTTATACCCAGTAGTAATATTCCCAACATTAGGCCCCAGATTGATTTGAACCTGTTCATGTCAATCTTCAACACTTATGAAAATTCCTCCTTCAACACTTTCGCGTGAATCTTGTAAACCGCCATGACATCATCTTCCAGGCTCATAATAAACCACCATGATGTCACCTGATAAAAAATTTGTATATATCTCCCCTTCATTAATGAGCCTCCGACAATCGAGGCGACAACTCTGTCACATATCCCATTTTAGGCTCCTCGATTTTCGCATCTATCACTTATCCTTTCGCTTTATAAATAAGACCGGGGGGTCCTTTTCATTTTTCCCCCGTGCCTCCTCGCTTCTTCTTCCTCCTTGCACCGTCCTGACGCTCACGCGCGGCCGCCGTCGTCAAGCTCCGTCCTCAACCTCAACTTCGGCCGCTGCATCAACATGAACGTACCAGAGAAACGCGGCGCTCCTTCGCTACTCCGTCAACATCAGTAAGTTTCCTTTCCCTTGCTCTAGATCCACCATCAGGGTTTCGGTGTTCCTCGAAGCTCGAGGCTGTTCTTCTCTGTTCATCTCCATAGTGTAAATGGCGATCTCAGATCTAACATTTTCTTGCGCAGTCACAGTTATAATCCCCCTTTTCATCCTTAAAGCATCTTCTTTGTATAGAAAAACTCATCCAAACCTGATGAACTACTTAAACACCTATATTTTAGGTCTGAATATATTTTGATTTACTGATACATGATACGTCTCCAACGTATCTATAATTTCTGATTGCTCCATGCTATATTATCTTCTATTTTGGACATTATTGGGCTTTATTATTCACTTTTATATTATTTTTGGGACTAACCTATTAACCGGAGGCCCAACCCAGAATTGCTGTTTTTTGCCTATTTCAGAGTTTCGCAGAAAAAGAATATCAAACGGAGTCCAAAAGGAATGAAACCTTCGGGAACGTGATTTTCGGAACGAACATGATCCAGGAGACTTGGACCCTACGTCAAGGAAGCTTCCAGGAAGCCACGAGGTAGGGGGGCGCGCCTACCCTCCCAGGCGCGCCCTCCACCCTCGTGGGCCCCACGTTGCTCCACCGACGTACTCCTTCCTCCTATATATACCTACGTACCCCTAAACGATCAGATACGGAGCCAAAAACCTAATTCCACCGCCGCAACCTTCTGTAACCATGAGATCCCATCTTGGGGCTTGTTTCGGAGCTCCGCCGGAAGGGGCATCGATCATGGAGGGCTACTATATCAACACCATAGCCTCTCCGATGAAGTGTGAGTATTTTACCTCAGACCTTCGGGTCCATAGTTATTAGCTAGATGGCTTCTTCTCTCTTTTTGGATCTCAATACAATGTTCTCCCCCTCTCTCGTGGAGATCTATTCGATGTAATCTTCTTTCGCGGTGTGTTTGTTGAGACCGATGAATTGTGGGTTTATGATCAAGTTTATCTATGAACAATATTTGAATCTTCTGAATTCTTTTATGTATGATTGGTTATCTTTGCAAGTCTGTTCGAATTATCAGTTTGGTTTGGCCTACTAGATTGATCTTTCTTGCAATGGGAGAAGTGTTTAGCTTTGGGTTCAATCTTGCGGTGTCCTTTCCCAGTGACAGTAGGGGCAGCAAGGCACGTATTATATTGTTGCCATCGAGGATAACAAGATGGGTTTTCTACCATATTGCATGAATTTATCCCTCTACATCATGTCATCTTGCTTAAGGCGTTACTCTGTTCTTATGAACTTAATACTCTAGATGCATGCTGGATAGCGGTCGATGTGTGGAGTAATAGTAGTAGATGCAGGCAGGAGTCGGTCTACTTGTCTCGGACGTGATGCCTATATACATGATCATACCTAGATATTCTCATAACTATGCTCAATTCTGTCAATTGCTCAACAGTAATTTGTTCACCCACCGTAAAATACTTATGCTCTTGAGAGAAGCCACTAGTGAAACCTATGGCCCCCGGGTCTATCTTCCATCATATTAATCTTCCAACACTTAGTTATTTCCGTTGCTTTTTATTTTGCTTTTATTTTACTTTGCATCTTTATCATAAAAATACCAAAAATATTATATTATCATATCTATAAGATCTCACTCTCGTAAGTGACCGTGTAGGGATTGACAACCCCTTATCGCGTTGGTTGCAAGGATTTATTTGTTTGTGTAGGTGCGAGGGACTCGCGCGTAGCCTCCTACTGGATTGATACCTTGGTTCTCAAAAACCGAGGGAAATACTTACGCTACTTTGCTACATCACCCTTTCCTCTTCAAGGGAAAACCAACGCAGTGCTCAAGAGGTAGCAAGAAGGATTTCTGGTGCAGTTGCCGGGGAGGTCTACGCAAAAGTCAACATACCAAGTACCCATCACAAACCCTTATCTCCCGCATTACATTATTTGCCATTTGCCTCTCGTTTTCCTCTCCCCCACTTCACCCTTGCCGTTTTATTCGCCCTCTCTTTTTCGTTATCCTCTTTTTCGCTTGCCTCTCATTTGCTCGTGTGTTGGATTGCTTGTTTGTCACGATGACTCAAGATAATACCAAATTATGTGATTTACCAATACCAACAATAATGATTTCCTTAGCTCTCCGATTGCTCCTCATACCAATACTGAATCTTGTGAAATCAATGCTGCTTTGTTGAATCTTGTCATGAAAAATCAATTTGCCGGCCTTCCTAGTGAAGATGCCGCTACTCATCTAAATAGCTTCGTTGATTTGTGTGATATGCAAAAGAAGAAAGATGTTGACAATGATATTGTTAAATTGAAGCTATTTTCTTTTTCTCTTAGAGATCGTGCTAAAGCATGGTTTTCGTCTTTGCCTAAAAATATTATTGATTCTTGGAATAAGTGCAAAGATGCTTTTATCTCTAAGTATTTTCCTCCCGCCAAGATTATCTCTCTTAGAAACGATATTATGAATTTTAAGCAACTTGATCATGAACATGTTGCACAAGCTTGGGAGAGGATGAAATTAATGATACGTAATTGCCCTACTCATGGTTTGAATATGTGGATGATTATACAAAATTTTTATGCCGGATTGAATTTTGCTTCTAGAAATCTTTTAGATTCGGCCGCAGGAGGCACTTTTATGGAAATCACTTTAGGAGAAGTGTCGGGTGGTTGGTGCGACATATGCCAACGGATGGCTTATCTGTGTGGGTGCCAATAAGACGTCGCCGGTGCCTGGAAACGGGATGAGGCGAAGACATGCACGCCGACGGATCTTACCCAGGTTCGGGGCTCTCCGAGGAGATAACACCCCTAGTCCTGCTCTGCGGGGTCTCCGCATGATCACTAGATCAGGAAAGATAGCTACAATCGCTCCTAGAGCTGTTTTGGGGTTCAAGGGAGAAGAAGAACAAGGCTAGCTCTAACTTCTCTCTATCTATGGTGTGTGTGCTATGCTTAGAAGCCAACCCTTTGCATGGGTGCTCCGGGGGGTTTATATAGGCCTACCCCCCGGGGGTACAATGGTAATCCGGCTGGGCTCTGGTCCTAGCCGTCAGTGTCTATGCTCGCCGGCTTCTCCGCCGGCTGTTGGGCCCCGCCGACTGGTGGGTCCCGCCGGCTGCCGGCTTCTTGGTCGACAGGCCGGCCCCACCGCCTAGGGTCTTGTCGGCGGCTGCTTACTGTAGCCTCGCCTCTGATGACGAGGGCTTTGTCGAGGTAAGCATGGCTACAGTGGGCCGCCTCGGGGGCTCTCACTGTAGCCTTACCTCGTCTTGTCTCCTTAATGGGGCTCCTGCTTCGAGGAAGGGAGTAGCCGGCTTCTGGGGGCCGGCTACGCCCTTGGCCGACTGGGAAAGGCCGGGCCGCCTTCACGCCTCTCTCTGGCTGAAGGGGCCCGCCGCCCGTGGGCCGTACGGGAGTCTGTCGTGGATGACGTTGAGGCTAGCATGGCTACAGTGCCGAGCCGCACGGGAGACGGCCGTCCCGTACGGCCTCCTGTAGCCATGCCCGCCTCGGGCTTCGGGGGTAGTGGGCCGCACTGTGGCCACACCCCGTCTTGTCACCGTTATGTGGGAGTAGCTTTGGTGGTTGTGGTCTCGGCCGGCTTCTTGGAGTCGGCTACCCCGTAGTCGTCCCGGGGAGAGGTTGCTGAGGCTGGGTCGCCTTCCGGGAGTCGGCTTCAGAGGTAGCCGGCCAGGGAAGGCGGCCCGATGCTTGGAGTGCTTGGAGGCCCGAAGGCCTGATAATTTTTTTAGAAGAACCAGGGGCAGTCGGTTAGGCTACCCGTGGCCATTTACTCCGACAGTAGTCCCCGAAGCTGATTGGGCTTCGAGGTGGAGTAGGGGTTGAGAAGCTCGATCAGCTTCCTATCTTGACAAGTCGGCAGCTGGGAGCCGGCTTTAGTTAGGCGTGCCGCCTTGGTCGAAAACTCCGGAGTCGGAGGGCGGGAGCTCGCTAGCGTGTGCTCCAGGTCGCGGGCCGGCCACTTGCCGTCTGCGAACCACGTGGCCTCCCTCGTCCGGAAAGCCTGCCAGCCCACGCGCGCGACGGGACGTCGCCGCAGGGCGGGGGCCCGCCACGTCCGCGCCCGGGCCCAGGCGCGGATTCTCTGTATCCCGAAACCGCCCGCACGTCTCCTTGCGGCTGTTTCGGCTCGCCTTTAGGGCGCAATAATCGCGGGGCGTGGGGGGAATGGGTGCAGTTAATCCCACGTCTCCCCCCCACGTCCGGCCTCTTCGGCCTCGCCTCGCGAAGCTATAAGTAGGGGGAGGTGGAGGGCGGCGGGCCCTCGCACGCTCCTCCTACTTCCACCATCTTCTTCGCTCGCCGTTTCTTGCAACAGCGCCTCGCCGCCGCGCTCTTCCACCGCACGTTCCTCTGCCGCCGCGCTAGTTTCTGCCATGCCTCCCGCCACGGAGCAGCACGGCAGGGATTGGGATGGCTCCAACGTCCACGACGACCACGTCGAGTTTCTCCGCAACACGCGGCGGCTGCCCGGCGCGGACAAGGTGGAGGTCCGCCTCGCGCCGGCGAAGGAAATCACGCCGGAGCCGCAGGAGGGCGAGCGGGTGGTCTTCCGCTCGCACTTCTTGCGCGGCATCGGCCTTCCAGTGAGCACCTTCTTCCGCTCCTGGCTCGAATTCTATCAACTCCAGCCGCACCACCTCACCCCGAATGCGGTGGTGCTGCTGTCGGCCTTCGTCACCCTGTGCGAGGGCTACCTTGGCGTCCTCCCCACCCTCGAGCTCTAGGGGGAGTTCTTCCAGACCAAGCTGGGCACGCGCAGGCAGGGCGTGCCGGCTCAGACTGGCGCCTTCATCGCGTCGCGGAGGTCGGTCGCCGACAACCCCTTCCCCGTCATCCCGCTAATCCAATCAGTGAAGAAGTGGCAGAAGTCGTACTTCTACGTGCGGAACATCGCCCCACGGGGCGACTACGTCAACCTGCCGGCTTACGTAGCCGGCCCACCGGCGGGCAGGTTGCCCCAGTGGTCCTTCCGGGCTGTGACTCTGACGCCGGCCGGGTCCGCAGCCGTCGCCCAAGTGCGAGTGATGACCCAGTCGGAGGGCTTGACGGGGGCTGACCTTCTGGCCGCCTTCGTCACGCGCCGGGTTCTTCCGCTCCAGAGCCGTCCTCATCTGATCTGTCAGATGAGCGGCCAGCTCGATCCGAGCCGGATGTGCACCAAGGACATGCCGCACGAGGAGGTCGCCTATATGGTGAACTACCTTGCGAATTGCAAGCTCTCCGAAGAGTGGCAATTCGGCAAGGAGCCATACAGCCGAGCCAATCCACCGCCCATGGTATGCTCTCCCTGTGTCTTCTTTTTCTCTCAACTTCGTTGCCGAGTTCCTCTTGGCCGACTCTAACTTAGTCGGCTTGTTCTTTGACAGAGTCCTCTTCTTCGGCCGGCCGGCGAGTCAGACACGGAGCGTCGATTCGTCCCCGAACGGACGGAACACGATCTGGAGGACCCCGACCTGGGGGCAGCCGACATGGACGACAACATCGAGCCGGGTGGCGGCCAAGCCGGCGGCGAAGCAGGCGGCTCCGGGCTCGGAGTCACCTTCGACGACTGGCCGGACGACGACGAAGCCGAGGTCGTCCCGCGCCGCCAACCGGCTTCTGGGCGCGGCGCGGGCTCCTCCGCTGCACCGCCTGCTCGAGGCGGAGGGCAGAAGCGTCGCGCCGCCCAGGGTTTGTTCGGCAGTCGGACGAAGAAACCCAGGGGCGGGGCGGCAGCGACCCGGCGGGAGGAGGCGGCCGTGAAGGCGGCTCGCTTCCGCAAGACGGTGAAGCAACCGCAGACCGTGTCGGCGTAAGTTCACTTTCTTTTGTATACTCTTTTTTCTTTCTTTTCTCTGGTGGTTCTTGAGCCCTTGTCTTTTTCTCCAATGATCAGAGCTCCACTGTCGCTTGAGCGGGCGGCTGCCGCCTCCGTCGTCGAGTCGCCGAGGGGGTCCGGGAGCACTACTCGTCGTGTGGACCCCCGGGCCGACCTTCAGGAGGCGACAGAACGGAACGCGCGGGAGGCGCGGGCGGAACGGGAGGCGCGGGAGGCGGAGGCACGGAGGGCGGCCGCCGCCCAGGCGGCACGGGAGGAGGAGGCGGCGAAGGCACTCGCCGATGCCGCAGCCAGGGCCCAAGCAGAGGCTGCGGCCGCGGCCGCGGCGGGGGAGGTTTTGATGGTCACCCCGCTGCGCGTCATGGCGCCTGGGGACATGGAGCCCTCGCCACAGGGAGCCAGCGGCGACTAGCCAGGGCTGGGGGGAAGCGACGACGTCATTATCCTGGAGAGGGCGCCGGTGCCGACCCCACCAACTGGGGCGGCTCAAGGCGGCCGGCCTGATCAGCCGCCTACACAGTCGGCGGGGGGCGAGCTGGCCGCGAGGACTAAGATGGCGGTCCGGATGCCGCCGAGCCGGCGCGCGGGGAAGGCCGTGTCGGAGCCACAGAAGGCCGCGTCGGAGCCACAACCGGCCGTGGGCTCCAACTCGTCGGCCCAGGATGCGGAGGCGGCCAGCGCAACCTCAGGGTGGACGCCAGGCGGAGGGACGGCCGTGATGAACGTGGCTGCGCAGGATGTCCGGACCCGGCTCCAAGGCCAAGCCGCGGCGCTGAGGCAGTTCACCGATGAGTTTCTCGCGACGCGGGCGGCCATCCGGGTTAGTCCTTCCATCTAGCTTCTCTTGATCTTGATTTCTTCCGTGGGGGCGCGTCAGCGCACCCACTAGGTGTAGTCCCCGAGTTCCGAGTCGGCTGCTGAGCAGGCGGCTTGGAACTTCTTGGAGGATTTGTCTTTGCTATTCTTGTTCTTACTCCGATCTTCTGTCTATCTTGCAGGACTACCACAATGTTCGTGCGGCCGCCTTCAACTCCCAGGCTCGGGAGCTGACCCAGAAGACCGCCGACCTTACTGAGAGGCGAGGTACGTGCTTAGTTCTTTGTCTCATGTGGGGGCGCGTCAGCGCACCCACTGGGTGCAGTCCCCGAGATTCGGGCCGACTGCTGAGCAGTCGGGTCGGATCTTTCTTGACGACTTCTTCTTACTGTTCTTTCTTTTTCTGCCGTCCCTGCAGCGGCCAACGCCAGTCTGAGGGCACAGCTGGGAGAGTCTCAGACTGCCCTTCGCGCCAAGGATGCCGAGCTCGCCGCCTTGCTGCAGGAACGCGACCGCCTGGCCAAGAAGTTGGCCGACCAGGAGGAAAGCCACAAGGCCGCACTGAAGGCTGTGCAGGACCGCGAAGCCACTCTCCAGGCCGAGTACGAGACGGAGGCGGCCGGCTGGGCTGAGGCCAGGCAGACTCTGATCTCCGGCTATGGCCAGATCGAAGATCTGGTTGACGGTAAGCCGCCTACCTCTTCGTCCTTTTTTGCCATCTGCCACTTTTGGCTTGTTTTCTGATTTTGGTGTTCTTTTCTTCCTTTCTTCTTCTTTCTTGCGCAGAGTATTTCCCTGGCTATTCTACTGCCGCCAACCAGACCATCGAGGCCCGTCGCCAAGCGCGAAGGCAGGCTGGCTTTGAGATCTCGCCAACCGCCGGCCGCTCGCTGGAGGAACAGCTTCTGGCGATCCAGGCCCGCATCCAGCCGGCTCACCGACTGCTCCGCCGGCTTCAGCATGCCGGGGCGCAAGTCTTGGCCGCCCTCTGGCCCGGCCAAGTGGTTCCTCGCACCCCTAGTCGGACTGCCGACTGGCTGGAGGTGGCAGTCGGACTGCCGACTGGCTGGAGGTGGCAGTCGGCCGCTTCGAAGCTTGGAAGGCCTCGGCGGCTCGCTCCGGTGCCAGGCGGGCGCTGGAGTTCGTCAAGGCCTGGTATCCCGGCCTGAGCCTGGACCAGCTGGCTACCTGGCGGCAGCAAGCCGACACGGAGCTGGAGCCGGCGCGGCCGGCCATCATCCGGCGGGCTTCGGCAATCGCCGACTACACCGACACCAGCGTCTTCGCCCCCGATGTGGACGACAACGATGTCGCCCAGCCGGAGGAGTGGTTCGGTCTGAACCCGGCGGACGGCGAAGACTCGGCGGAGGAGATCGACTCCAGCGACGAGGGTGAAGAAGAGGAGGAGGAGGGTGAAGACGCCGAGCCGTCTGGTGGAGCAGCCGGCTGGTGGAGCAGCCGGCCAGCCTCAGCCTGACCGCACCTCCAGCACCACGTCGCGCGCGAGTGCGTTGCCTGCCGTAGGTGGTGATCAAGCTGAGACCCGCTAGGCGGCCACTCCTTCGGCCGGCGAGGCCGCCTTCACCGACCAGCTCGGCCTCCGCACCGCGCCTTAGTCTGCCGTCTTTTGTTTTCCTGTCTTGTTACTTTTGGAACAATGTTTGGTTAAGTCTGCACAATTCCACCCACTGGGTGTATTCGAACTTATGTCTGTTGCCAGCCTGTTAGGGGCTTTATGTGTATATATAACTTATGCATGCATTTGGCCTTTCCTTGTGCTTTGCTTTTTATCCTTCCGCTGTTTCCTTTGCCGCCCTCCCTTGGATGCCGCCTCCCTAGTCCAACAGTTGCTCGGCAATCTGAAGCTGGAGGAGTGCTTGGCCGATGGGGGGGGGGAAGTACTTTAGCTTTACTGGACTAAAGCTAAGTTTTTAGGAAGCCGGCTAGCCGGCTGTTTTTGACAGCCGGCAGGCATGTTTGGAGGCCGTCTCTTTGCTATATAGGTTCGTTGCTCCTTAGCCATTTTTTGTGTGGGCATCCTTTCTGCCTTGGCTCTTGCTAGTCGGACAGTCGGTTCTTCGAACTGCGACTTTCAACAAGAGAGGACTCGGGAGCCGGCACACTACTTTTCTGACTTCAGGTAGAACTTTCAATATAGCTCAAGGCGGCCAGTCCCCGGGCCGACTAGTCGAGCCCGGTGCCAGACAAGAATTCAAATGTAATAATACATTCATGGATATGACACTTGTCATTCATAGATAAACAAAGGCAGTCCCCGAGTACTATTCGGGGGGCCTGTTGGTTTGTACTTAATACAAAAGGGGAGCATGATACATACTGCTTTTCAACTGTAAAATCGTCTTAGGAGGTTTGCGTTCCATGGTCGCTCCGACTCCTTGCCGGAGTCGTCTCTCTTGCGTGCTCTTGGTTTTTGCGCGTCGATCAAGTAGTAGGAGTCGTTGCTGAGTGCCTTGCTGACGACGAAGGGGCCTTCCCAAGGGGCCGAGAGCTTGTGCTGGCCAGCTGTTCGCTGGATCAGCCGGAGCACAAGGTCGCCCTCTTGGAAGGATCTTGGCTTGACCTTGCGGTTGTAGTAGCGACGCAGCCCTTGCTGGTAGATGGCGGACCGGCTGAGTTCTAACAGCCGGCCTTCTTCCAGTAGGTCGACGCCGTCTTCTCGTGCTTCCTTGGCCTCCTCTTCCGTGTACATGGTGATCCGAGGCGAGTCGAACTCGATGTCTGTTGGGATGACGGCCTCGGCACCGTATACAAGGAAGAATGGAGTGAAGCCAGTTGACTTGTTGGGTGTAGTGCGCAGACTCCAAAGGACAGCCGGCAGCTCATCGAGCCAGCGGCCGGCCGATCGTTCCAGTGGTACAACCAGTCGGGGCTTGATGCCGGAGAGGATGAGTCCATTTGCTCGCTCGACCTGGCCGTTTGACTGCGGGTGGGCAACGAATGCTAAGTCCAGTCGGATGCCCTGCGTCGCGCAGAAACGTGCCAGTGCTCCTTTGGCGAAGTTTGTGCCGTTGTCGGTGATGATGCTGTGCGGCACGCCGTACCGAGTAGTGATGTCGGTGATGAATGTCACGGCAGTCGGCCCGTTCAGCTTCTTAATCGGCTTTGCTTCGATCCACTTTGTGAACTTGTCTACAGCGACCAGTAGATGTGTCAAGCCGCCGCGGGCTGTCTTGAAAGGGCCCACCATGTCCAGTCCCCAGACGGCAAAAGGCCAGGTGAGGGGAATGGTCTTGAGTGCAGAAGCCGCCAGGTGTTGCTTGGAGCTAAAAACTTGGCATCCTCTGCAGCTCTTGACTATTTCTTTAGCATCCTCCAAGGCAGTCGGCCAGAAGAAACCATGGCGGAAAGCCTTGGCCACAAGTGATCTTGAGGCTGCGTGGTGGCCGCATTCGCCTTGGTGGATGTCTTTGAGGATTGCCACTCCTTTTTCTGGCTCGACGCAACGCTGGAAGACTCCAGTGACGCTGCGCTTCACAAGCTCTCTGTTGATTATTGTGTATGCTGCGGCTCGTCGTTGCACTAGTCTTGCTGAGATCTCATCAGCCGGCAGCTCTCTGCTGACTAGGAACTTGAGGATGGGTTGGGCCCATGACGGAGCTGTGACTTCTTCTTCTGTTAATGTGGCCACCATGACTCGGGTGGGTGGGTTGGGTGGCGTTGAATTGGAGTCGGCCACTGCTTCCTGTGTCGTTGCAGTCCCCGGGCCGACTGCTGCAGTCCCCGGGCCGGGTTCTGAAGTCCCCGGGCCGGGTGCAACTACGGCAGTCCCCGGGCCAGTTGTCGAAGTCCCCGTGCCGCCTGCGGGATTTCTCCAGTCGGATCCGGCTGTATCTGGCGCAGGCGGTACGAAGATGGAATCCGACTCTGGAGACGGCTTGAGGAGGCGCTGGAGGGAGACGCCAGTCGGTATGGCTTGTCAGGTGGAGCCGATCCGTGCTAGGGCATCTGCTTGGTCGTTGTCGGCCCTTGGCACGTGAAGGAACTCGCACCCTTCGAAGTATCCGCTTATCTGCTGGACGAGGAAACGATAGCTCGCCATGTTCACGTCCTTGGCGTCCCAGTCGCCAGACGATTGCTGGATCACCAATTCTAAGTCGCCGTAGCACAGGATCCGGCATATGACGAGTTCTTTGGCTAGCCGGAGCCCATGTACGAGCGCCTTGTACTCGGCCACGTTGTTGGAGGCGGCGAAGTGGATCTGCAGCGTGTACTTGAGCTTGTCGCCTTTGGGAGAGGTGAGGACGATGCCGGCTCCCAAGCCGGTGCACATCTTGGACCCGTCAAAGTGCATCCGCCAATGGGTAGAGTTGGGATCTGGCGGTAGGTACTGGGTCTCGGCCCAGTCGACGAGGAAGTCGGCCAATGCTTGCGACTTGATGGCGGTGCAGGGTTGATAGAAGATTGTGTAGGGCGCCAATGCAATGGCCCATTTAGCCACCCGGCCGGATGCATCCCGGCTGCCTATGATCTCGGCGAGCGGGGCAGTGCACACGACCGTGATGGGGTGCTCTTGGAAGTAGGGCTTCAGTTTCTTGGCAGCGAAGTACACCCCATAGCACATCTTCTGGTAGTGCGGGTAGTTTTGCTTAGAGCTGGATAGCACTTCGCTGAGATAGTACACCGGCCTCTGGACTAGCTGGGCTCGGCCTTCCTCCGGGCGCTGGACCACAACAACAGTGCTGATGACTCGGCTAGTCGCGGCGATGTAGAAGAGCATGGGCTCCTTTTCAGTCGGCGCAGCCAGGACAGGCGGAGTGGTCAGCATTTTCTTCAACTCATGGAAGGCTTGGTCGGCTTGATCATTCCACTCGAAGTGAGTGGACTTCTTCATGAGTCGGTACAGGGGGAGAGCCTTCTCGCCTAGTCGGCTGATAAAACGATTCAGGGAGGCTGAACAGCCAGTGAACTTCTGCACATCTCGCAGCTTGGTGGGAATCTCCATCCTCTCGATGGCCTTGATCTTGACGGGGTTGCATTCGATGCCGCGCTCGGAGACCAGGAAGCCCAACAGCTGGCCGGCTGGCACTCCAAACACGCACTTCTCAGGATTGAGCTTGATTTGGAATCGGCGCAAGTTGGCGAATGTTTCTTTCAGGTCTTCCAGCAAGGTACCGCGCTTCTCTGTCTTCACCACAATGTCGTCTACATAGACGTGGGCATTTCTGCCGAGTTGTTTCAAGAGGCACTTCTGCATGCAACGCTGAAAAGTGGCACCGGCATTTCTCAAGCCGAATGCCATAGTCAGGTAGCAGAAAGCTCCAAAGGGTGTGATGAAGGCAGTCTTCAGGCGGTCAGCTGGGTCCAACTTGATCTGATGGTACCCGGAGTACGCATCCAAAAAACTTAACAGCTCGCATCCGGCTGTGGAGTCTATTACTTGGTCAATCCGCGGCAGAGCAAATGGATCCTTTGGGCAAGCCTTGTTCAAACTGGTGTAGTCTATACACATACGCCACTTGTTATTCTTCTTCAGAACCAGAACTGGGTTGGCAAGCCATTCTGGAAAGAACACTTCCATGATAAAGCCAGCGGCAAGGAGCCGGGCTATCTCTTCTCCCACAATTCTTCGCTTCTCTTCTGACAGTCGGCGGAGGGGTTGCTTGACCGGCTTCGCATCAGCTCGGACATGTAATTTGTGCTCGGCGAAATCCTTCGGGACACCCGGCATGTCCTTTGGGGACCATGCAAAGATGTCTTGATTCTCACGGAGGAAGTCGACGAGCTCGCCTTCCTATTTACTGTCCAAGTTCGCCCCAATGACGGCGAACCTCTCCGGGTTCTCCGGGTCCAGAGGTATCTTCTTTGTCTCTTTGGCAGGCTGGAAGGAGCTCTGCGCATCACAATCCTTGGGGTTGGGGGACAGGGCCGGCTGCTTGCCGGCCATGGCCACAACCCGTTCCAACATCTTCTTCTCTTCTGCCACCACGAGGGACTCGGCCAGCCGGCTACTGGCCATGGCGCACTCGATGGACTTCTTGTAGTCGCCGGCTACCGTGATGATCCCCTTCGAGCTCGGCATCTTCATCTTCAGGTAGGCGTAGTGGGGCACAACCATGAACTTGGCCAAAGCAGGTCGGCCAAGCAGTGCATGATAGGGGCTCTCCAAATCCACTACCTCGAACCATATTTCTTCCCGGCGGAAATGATCTTTGTCTCCGAAGAGAACATCCATTTTGATCTTGCTGATTGGAGAGCAAGACAGGCCGGGGACGATACCATGGAAGACGGTGCGGCTCGGCATGAGCTGCTGTGCTTTGATGTTCAGCTTCTCCATGGTATCGCGGTATAGTATGTTGATACTGCTTCCGCCGTCTATCAGGACGCGGGAAAATCTGGCAGCTCGCCTCTCCGTCGCGAGGGTGACGTCCAAGACCATTGCATAGGAGCTAGGCGAAGGCATCACCTCTGGGTGGTCGGCCTGGCTCCAGCTGATCGGCTTCTCTGACCAGTGCATGAACTCGGGGGTGCTGGAGGCGACTGCATTCACTTCTTGATGCTGTCGGCGTCGGCTGTGCTTGTCGTCGGCTTGACTAGTGAAGACGACGTAGGCGGCATGCTCTTCGGGGAATTCGTCTTGGATGGCGCCGACTGCCGGCCGAGCCACCGGCTGCTGGGGGGCCGGAGGCGGCGGGCAGGGAGGCGGAGGCGGCAACATCCCCTCGCCCTTGGTGATGCGGGTGAGCCAGTGGCATTTCCGGGTTGTGTGGTTGGACGGCTTCGCGCCGCTGTGGAACTTGCAGGGGGCGTCGAGAGCTTGTTCATAGGAGAAAGACGGCTGCCAAGCCGGCCTTCCACCCTTCTTCTTGGGAGCGGGCCGTTCTTCGGGCTGCTCGTCTTCAACTGTGGCCACCTGCCGACTGGAGGAAGTCGGCATGGGGGCTTTGCGCTTGTGGTCGTTCTGGTAGGGGCGCCGATTAGGGTCGCCAGCCGGCGTCTTAGGAGCCGGAGCAATCACTTTCCCCGAGGCGTCCACTCGGAGCTCCGTTTTCATTGAGGAGTCAGCTGTGGCGTACTTGTCCGCGATGACCAGCAACTCATCGAGGGTAGC
The DNA here is from genome assembly GCF_002575655.3 of Aegilops tauschii subsp. strangulata. Taxonomy (NCBI): domain Eukaryota; kingdom Viridiplantae; phylum Streptophyta; class Magnoliopsida; order Poales; family Poaceae; genus Aegilops; species Aegilops tauschii. The sequence continues at coordinate 287,640,574 of NC_053035.3, forward strand.
CGGCTCGTCGCAGAGGAGTCGGTGCTTGAGGAGGGTGCCCTCTCGGCACCCGGCGGTGAAGTACTCGATGGCCTGGACCTCGTGCACCCCCTCGCAGGAGTTGCGGAGCTCGGCCCATCGCGTGAGGTAGTCGCGGGTTGACTCGTTGGGCCCTTGGACACAGAGGGAGAGCTGGCGAGGCTTGGGAGGCTGTTTGTAGGTGCTGGTGAAGTTGCGGACGAAGACTTCGGTGAAGTCCAGCCAACTGTTGATGCTGTAGGGCTTGAGGCTGTTGAGCCATGTGCGCGCCGTGCCTTGCAGCATGAGGGGGACGTACTTCACGGCGACGCGCCGATTGCCGTTGGCTATGCTGACGGCCGTGGAGTAGTCGATGAGCCAATCTTCCGACTTCACCGAGCCGTTGTACTTGGGCGTGTCTCTGGGGAGCGAGAACCCTTTGGGGAAGGGCTCGTCGCGGATGCGGGGGCCAAAGCATGGCGGGCCGACATCGTCTTCTTCTTCTAACGCCAAGGATCGAGCAAGGCGGTCGATCCTGTGGCGGGCATCGTTCTCGCCGACTCCTTCTCGGCGGCCGAGTCGGTCGCCAAGAGTCGGGTGTGTGATAGGCGGCGGAGTGAGGCGTCTTTCTCTTCGAGGCGGGGGAGGAGGCAGATTTCCTTGGTGCTCTACTGCCCGAGGGTGGCCCTCCGCATCGCGCTCGATGGTGATGCGAGTCCGGCTGCGGCTGGCAGCCGGCTCCTTGTCTTTCTTCTGGCGTGCGCCGCTCGCAGTCGGCGAGCGGGACGTCGCGGCGTGCTCCCGGCGCGGGGGATGACTATGAGCACGGGCGCCGGCTTCGTGCCGTTCTGCAGCCGCGTCGATCAGCTGCTGGATCCGTCTTGTCATGTAGGGGAGCTCGTCGGCTTCCAGCCCATCGAGCTCTTCTGCAGCCGCCTGAGCGGCTCGCAGATTCTCGAGCGGGGTGGCGTAGACGGGGCGATCTGCCCCCAGCATGCTGGCGACGGCCGCGCCGCGCTTCTGGACGAAACCGGCTCGGCTCGGGCCGCTAGGCGGCAGCGTACCGAAGGCGGCGCGGTCGACTTCGCGCTGGTGGGCCTCGGTGAGGCGTCTCATGGAGGCTATCTTCTGGCCCTCCGTGATGAGGGCAAGGCGGCGTGCCTCCAGGGTCTCGGCGTCGGCGTCGGCCGGGATGGGGACGGAGAGGTCGTGTATTGCCGCTTGCAGGGCGTCGTGGGCGTTCTCGCCCGAGTTGGCGACGTGGCTGATGACCAGCACTTCGGTGATAGCGCTGCTGCCGCCGTCAGCTCGAGGGAGGGGGTTGTCGAAGACCACCACGTCGGAGGGGTAGGCATCAAGCGAAGCCGTGTCGGAGTCGATGAGCATCGGGTCGGTGGAGCCAACCGACTCCATGTATGCAGCAGGCTCGCTGGAGACGTGAAGCTGGTCGAGGAGGCTGACGAGGCAGCTCTCGGGGTAGTATGTGCCTGCGTCGGACGCAGGCTCGTCGGAGATGCGAGTCTCGCCGAGCAGATCGGCGAGGCAGCTCGCTGCGCAGGCGTTGTCGACGCCTTGCAGCGCGTCGAGGCAAACGCCATCGGGCGCAGCAGGCTGGCTGCGCTCGCGGGGGAGAAAGAGGGTTCCCGTCCAGAACAGGTCTCCGGACGACGGTGCACCTGGCCCCACGGTGGGCGCCAAATGTCGGGTGGTTGGTGCGACATATGCCAACGGATGGCTTATCTGTGTGGGTGCCAATAAGACGTCGCCGGTGCCTGGAAACGGGATGAGGCGAAGACATGCACGCCGGCGGATCTTACCCAGGTTCGGGGCTCTCCGAGGAGATAACACCCCTAGTCCTGCTCTGCGGGGTCTCCGCATGATCACTAGATCAGGAAAGATAGCTACAATCGCTCCTAGAGCTGTTTTGGGGTTCAAGGGAGAAGAAGAACAAGGCTAGCTCTAACTTCTCTCTATCTATGGTGTGTGTGCTATGCTTAGAAGCCAACCCTTTGCATGGGTGCTCCGGGGGGTTTGTATAGGCCTACCCCCCAGGGGTACAATGGTAATCCGGCTGGGCTCTGGTCCCAGCCGTCAGTGTCTATGCTCGCCGGCTTCTCCGCCGGCTGTTGGGCCCCGCCGACTGGTGGGTCCCGCCGGCTGCCGTCTTCTTGGTCGACAGGCCGGCCCCACCGCCTAGGGTCTTGTCGGCGGTTGCTTACTGTAGCCTCGCCTCTGATGACGAGGGCTTTGTCGAGGTAAGCGTGGCTACAGTGGGCCGCCTCAGGGGCTCTCACTGTAGCCTTACCTCGTCTTGTCTCCTTAATGGGGCTCCTGCTTCGAGGAAGGGAGTAGCCGGCTTCTGGGGGCCGGCTACGCCCTTGGCCGACTGGGAAAGGCCGGGCCGCCTTCACGCCTCTCTCTGGCTGAAGGGGCCCGCCGCCCGTGGGCCGTACGGGAGTCTGTCGTGGATGACGTTGAGGCTAGCATGGCTACAGTGCCGAGCCGCACGGGAGACGGCCGTCCCGTACGGCCTCCTGTAGCCATGCCCGCCTCGAGCTTCGGGGGTAGTGGGCCGCACTGTGGCCACACCCCGTCTTGTCACCGTTATGTGGGAGTAGCTTTGGTGGTTGTGGTCTTGGCCGGCTTCTTGGAGTCGGCTACCCCGTAGTCGTCCCGGGGAGAGGTTGCTGAGGCTGGGTCGCCTTCCGGGAGTCGGCTTCAGAGGTAGCCGGCCAGGGAAGGCGGCCCGATGCTTGGAGTGCTTGGAGGCCCGAAGGCCTGATAATTTTTTCAGAAGAACCAGGGGCAGTCGGTTAGGCTACCCGTGGCCATTTACTCCGACAAGAAGCTACTAAACTCCTAGACAATATTATGGTTAATTATTCTCAATGGCACACTGAAAGATCTACTAATAAAAAAGTGCATGCGATAGAAGAAATTATTGTTTTGAGTGGAAAGATGGATGAACTTATGAAATTATTTGCTAGTAAGAGTGTTTCTTCTTATCCTAATGATATGCCTTTGTCTACTTTGATTGAGAATAATAATGAATCTATGGATGTGAATTTTGTTGGTAGGAATAATTTTGGTACAACGCGTATAGAGGAAACTTTAATCCTAGGCCTTATCCTAGCAATTCCTCTAATAATTATGGTAATTCCTACAAAAATTCTTATGGAAAGTTTAATAAGATGCCCTCTGAATTTGAGACTAGTGTTAAAGAGTTTATGAATTCGCAAAAGAATTTCAATGCTTTGCTTGAAGAAAAATTGCTTAAAGTTGATGAATTGGCTAGGAACGTTGATAGAATTTCTCTTGATGTTGATTCTTTGAAACTTAGATCTATTCCTCCTAAGCATGATATCAATGAGTCTCTCAAAGCCATGAGAATTTCCATTGATGAGTGCAAACAAAGGACCGCTAGGATGCGTGCTAAGAAAGATTGCTTTATAAAAGCGTGTTCTTCAAATTTCTATGAAAATAAAGATGAAGATCTAAAAGTTATTGATGTGTCCCCTATTAAATCTTTATTTTTCAATATGAATCTTGATAATGATGGGACTGAATATGATCCACCTTTACCTAGAAGGCATTCCAAAAATTCGGAGTTTTTAGATCTTGATGCTAAAATTGATAAAAGTGGGATTGAAGAAATCAAAACATTAGATGTTAATAAACCCACTATTTTGGATTTCAAGGAATTTAATTATGATAATTGCTCTTTGATAGATTGTATTTCCTTGTTGCAATCCGTGCTAAATTCTCCTCATGCTTATAGTCAAAATAAAGCTTTTACCAAACATATCGTTGATGCTTTGATGCAATCTTATGAAGAAAAGCTTGAGTTGGAAGTTTCTATCCCTAGAAAACTTTATGATGAGTGGGAACATACTATTAAAATTAAGATTAAAGATCATGAATGCTATGCTTTGTGTGATTTGGGTGCTAGTGTTTCCACGATTCCAAAAACTTTGTGTGATTTGCTAGGTTTCTGTGATTTTGATGATTGCTCTTTAAACTTGCACCTTGTGGATTCCACTATTAAGAAACCTATGGGAAGAATTAATGATTTTCTTATTGTTGCAAATAGGAACTATGTGCCCGTAGATTTTATCATTCTTGACATAGATTGCAATCCTTCATGTCCTATTATTCTTGGTAGACCTTTCCTTAGAACGATTGGTGCAATTATTGATATGAAGGAGGGGAATATTAGATTCCAATTTCTATTAAAGAAAGGCATGGAACACTTCCCTAGGAAGAAAATAAAGTTACCATATGAATCTATCATGAGATCCACTTATGGATTGCCTACCAAAGATGGCAATACCTAGATCTATCCTTGCTATTATGCCTAGCTAGGGGCGTTAAACGATAGCGCTTGTTGGGAGGCAACCCAATTTTATTTTTAGTTTTTTGCTTTTTGCTTCTGTTTAGGAATAAATATTTGTTCTAGCCTCTGGTTAGATGTGTTTTTATGTTTTAATTAGTGTTTGTGCCAAGTTAAACCTATAGGATCTTCTTGGATGATAGTTATTTGATCTTGTTGTAATTTCCAGAAACTTTCTGTTCACGAAAATAATTGTTAAAAATCACCACAACATGATAAAATATTGATTCCAATTGCTGCTGATCAATAAACAAATTGTCTAGGTCTTCCTATTTTGGCTGATTTTTTGGAGTTCCATAAGTTTGCATTAGTCACAGATTACTACAGACTGTTCTGTTTTTGACAGATTCTGTTTTTCGTGTGTTGTTTGCTTATTTTGATGAATCTATGGCTAATAAAATATTTTATAAACTATAGAGAAGTTTGAATACAGTGGTTTAACACCAATATAAATAAATAATGAGTTCATTACAGTACCTTGAAGTGGTCTTTTGTTTTCTTTCGCTAACGGAGCTCACGAGATTTTCTGCTGAGTTTTGTGTTGTGAAGTTTTCAAGTTTTGGGTGAAAGATTTGATGGATTATGGAACAAGGAGTGGCAAGAACCTAAGCTTGGGGATGCCCATGGCACCCCCAAGATAATCTAAGGACACCAAAAAGCCAAAGCTTGGGGATGCCCCGGAGGGCATCCCCTCTTTCGTCTACTTCCATTGGTAACTTTACTTGGAGCTATATTTTTATTCACCACATGATATGTGTTTTGCTTGGAGCGTCTTGTATGATTTGAGTCTTTGCTTTTTAGTTTACCACAATCATCCTTGCTGTACACACATTTTGAGAGAGACACACATGATTCGGAAATTATTAGAATACTCTATGTGCTTCACTTATATCTTTTGAGTTACATAGTTTTTGCTCTAGTACTTCACTTATATCTTTTAGAGCACGGTGGTGGATTTGTTTTATAGAAACTTTTGGTCTCTCATGCTTCACTTAGATTATTTTGAGAGTCTTAAATAGCATGGTAATTTGCTTAAATAAACCTAATATGCTAGGTATTCAAGATTAGTAAAAACTTTCTTATGAGTGTTTTGAATACTAAGAGAAGTTTGATGCTTGATGATTTTTTTGAGACATGGAGGTAGTGATATTAAAGTTGTGCTAGTTGAGTAGTTGTGAATTTGAGAAATACTTGTGTTGAAGTTTGCAAGTCCCGTAGCATGCACGTATGGTAAACGTTATGTAACAAATTTGAAACATGAGGTGTTCTTTGATTGTCCTCCTTATGAGTGGCGGTCGGGGACGAGCGATGGTCTTTTCCTACCAATCTATCCCCCTAGGAGCATGCGCGTAGTGCTTGGTTTTTTATGAGTTGTAGATTTTTGCAATAAGTATGTGAGTTCTTTATGACTAATGTTGAGTCCATGGATTATACGCACTCTCACCTTTCCACCATTGCTAGCCTCTTCGGTACCGTGCATTGCCCTTTCTCACATTGAGAGTTGGTGCAAACTTCGCCGGTGCATCCAAACCCAGTGATATGATACGCTCTTTCACACATAATCCTCCTTATATCTTCCTCAAAACAGCCACCATACCTACCTATTATGGCATTTCCATAGCCATTCCGAGATATATTGCCATGCAACTTTCCACCGTTCCGTTTATCATGACATGTTCATCATTGTCATATTGCTTAGCATGATCATGTAGTTGACAAGTATTTGTGGCAAAGCCACCATTCATAATTCTTTCATACATGTCACTCTTGGTTCATTGCATATCCCGGTATACCGCCGGAGGCATTCATATAGAGTCATACCTTGTTCTAGTATCGAGTTGTAATCATTGAGTTGTAAATAAATAGAAGTGTGATGATCATCATTCAATAGAGCATTGTCCCAAAAAAAGTCCAAATAAAAAAAGGCCCAAAAAAAGAGAAATAAAAAGGGACAATGCTACTATCCTTTTACCACACTTGTGCTTCAAAGTAGCACCATAATCTTCATGATAGAGAGTCTCTCGTTTTGTCACTTTCATATACTAGTGGGAATTTTTCATTATAGAACTTCGCTTGTATATTCCAACAATGGGCCTCCTCAAGTGCCCTAGGTCTTCGTGAGCAAGCAAGTTGGATGCACACCCACTTAGTTTCTTTTGTTGAGCTTTCATATATTTATAGCTCTAGTGCATCCGTTGCATGGAAATCCCTACTCCTTGCATTAACATCAATCAATGGGCATCTCCATAGCTCATTGATTAGCCTCGTTGATGTGAGACTTTCTCCTTTTTTGTCTTCTCCACATAACCCCATCATTATATTCTATTCCACCCATAGTGCTATATCCATGGCTCACACTCATGTATTGCGTGAAGGTTTATAAAGTTTGAGATTACTAAAGTATGAAACAATTGCTTGGCTTGTCATCGGGGTTGTGCATGATGAGAGCATTCTTGTGTGACGAAAATGGAGCATGACCAAACTATATGATTTTGTAGGGATGAACTTTCTTTGGCCATGTTAGTTTGAGAGGACATAATTGCTTAGTTAGTATGCTTGAAGTATTATTATTTTTATGTCAATATTGAACTTTTATCTTGAATCTTTCGGATCTGAATATTCATACCACAATTAAGAAGAATTACATTGAAATTATGCCAAGTAGCATTCCACATCAAAAATTCTGTTTTTATCATTTACCTACTCGAGGACGAGCAGGAATTAAGCTTGGGGATGCTTGATACGTCTCCAACGTATCTATAATTTTTGATTGCTCCATGCTATATTATCTTCTGTTTTGGACATTATTGGGCTTTATTATTCACTTTTATATTATTTTTGGGACTAACCTATTAACCGGAGGCCCAGCCCAGAATTGTTGTTTTTTGCCTATTTCAGAGTTTCGTAGAAAAAGAATATCAAACGGAGTCCAAACGGAATGAAACCTTCGGGAACGTGATTTTCGGAACGAACATGATCCATGAGACTTGGACTCTACGTCAAGGAAGCTTCCAGGAAGCCACGAGGTAGGGGGGCGCCTACCCCCCAGGCGCGCCCTCCACCCTCATGGGCCCCACGTTGCTGCACCGACGTACTCCTTCCTCCTATATATACCTACGTACCCCTAAACGATCAGATACGGAGCCAAAAACCTAATTCCACCACCGTAACCTTCTGTAACCACGAGATCCCATCTTGGGGCCTGTTCCGAAGCTCCGCCGGAAGGGGCATCGATCACGGAGGGCTTCTACATCAACACCATAGCCTCTCCGATGAAGTGTGAGTAGTTTACCTCAGACCTTCGGGTCCATAGTTATTAGCTAGATGGCTTCTTCTCTCTTTTCGGATCTCAATACAATGTTCTCCCCCTCTCTCGTGGAGATCTATTCGATGTAATCTTCTTTTGCGGTGTGTTTGTTGAGACCGATGAATTGTGGGTTTATGATCAAGTTTATCTATGAGCAATATTTGAATCTTCTAAATTCTTTTATGTATGATTGGTTATCTTTGCAAGTCTCTTTGAATTATCAGTTTGGTTTGGCCTACTAGATTGATCTTTCTTGCAATGGGAGAAGTGTTTAGCTTTGGGTTCAATCTTGCGGTGTCCTTTCCCAGTGACAGTAGGGGCAGCAAGGCACGTATTGTATTGTTGCCATCAAGGATAACAAGATGTTTTTTTATCATATTGCATGAATTTATCCCTCTACATCATGTCATCTTGCTTAAGGCGTTACTCTTTCTTATGAACTTAATACTCTAGATGCATGCTGGATAGCGGTCGATGTGTGGAGTAATAGTAGTAGATGCAGGCAGGAGTCCGTCTACTTGTCTCGGATGTGATGCCTATATACATGATCATACCTAGATATTCTCATAACTATGCTCAATTCTGTCAATTGCTTAACAGTAATTTGTTCACCCACCGTAAAATACTTATGCTCTTGAGAGAAGCCACTAGTGAAACCTATGGCCCCTGGGTCTATCTTCCATCATATTAATCTTCCAACACTTAGTTATTTCCATTGCTTTTTATTTTGCTTTTATTTTACTTTGCATCTTTATCATAAAAATACCAAAAATATTATCTTATCATATCTATCAGATCTCACTCTCGTAAGTGACAGTGTAGGGATTGACAACCCCTTATCGCGTTGGTTGCGAGGATTTATTTGTTTGTGTAGGTGCGAAGGACTCGCGTGTAGCCTCCTACTGGATTGATACCTTGGTTCTCAAAAACTGAGGGAAATACTTACGCTACTCTGCTGCATCACCCTTTCCTCTTCAAGGGAAAATCAACGCAGTGCTCAAGAGGTAGCAATACACTGCAGATCTGAAAATTCCATATCAATCTGAGAAACTTGTTTTTTCCCTTACTTAGACTTTTTAGATCTGTACCAATGTAGGCGGTTTAACTTTTTAGAAAATGATAATCCGGCAAGTACCATTAGTCCCCTCTTAAACTGCCGATTTGTTTATCTTTGTAACTCCTCCAATGTCAGACTCCGGTTTAATAATGTGTATATGCCTCTGTTTCTGCTTCTAATCTTGCGTCGCTTTATGCTTGTCCTTCATAAACCTTAAACCGGCATTGATCTTTTTCCAGCTTTTCATTGAAATGGCCAAACAATTTTAGGCTTGTAACTGGGTCCCTTCCCGGGTTACGGAAGAGCAACTAGAGGGCTGTGTCGCAACTGGCGCTTTAGCAAAGAACGAAGTTATCCATTGGAGGGTCCCTGGTCTAGAAAATCCTCCTGAGCCCAAGGATGGAGAAGTAGTCGTGTTTGTTGACCACCTGGGCCGAGGGTTTAGCCCTCCCGGATCAAAAATCTTCCGAGACGTACTTGCTAGCTTCCATCTCCATCCTCGGGACATTGGACCAAACTCTGTGTCCAATGTTTGCAATTTCCAAGTATTTTGCGAGGCTTATCTTCAAGAGGAGCCCACAGTTGAACTGTTTAGGGATTTCTTCTATTTGAACCGTCGTATATAGTTTACAGACGGACCCAACACTGAACTTGGTGGAATGGCTATTCAAAAGAGGAAAGATGTCAGCTTCCCTCACGCCAAGCTTCATAGTCACCCCAAGGACTGGAATCAGACTTGGTTTTATTGCCGAGATACGTCTCCAACTGATGAAAATCCTCTGCCGGGTTATCGTCCTCACCGGCTTAGCAACACACATCCATTTCCTCAGAGGCTGACTGCAAAGGAACGGTCCAACTACGCACCACAACTCTCAAAGCTCAGAGCCTTTATGGCGAACGGTTTAACTGGCGTCGATTTTGTTCGCTGTTGGATATCCTGGAGCATTCTGCCCTTAAGCCGGCGCCCCGGTTTAATGTGTGAGTACACAGGGAGTTTGAAAGATCCTCAACGACATATTGACATTCAGCTAACAGAGGCTGAAGTTACTGAGTCTGTCAAGAAAATACTGAATGAACCGGAGGCTGTCTGTAGCAAGACCGGGTTAAGTCCTTTCTGCACTTCCAATAAACCGCCATCTGTAAGGATCATATAACTTTTTGTTTTAGCTTAATCCTTTTAAATACTCTCTCAAAATTTTGTCCATCTTTGACAGGGCGATGATCCGTTCTGGAAGAAGAAGCCACAAGATAAACCGGCCAAGACACCTCGCCCCAAGACCAAAGTTATTAAAAACCTGCCAAGAAGAGGACCACTGAGTCTTCTGAACTAAATGCTGATGCTGACCTGGATAATTCGGACTCAGAGGTAGAACTTGACTCCCTTGGTTCTTTTTTCATACACCTCATTGACAATGACTATTATCAGGAAGACGCTGAAGGCAGCCAAGCTGATGATGCAGAGGTAATTATCCTTTCCTCCGGTTCAGATCCTCTGCCAACACAGAAAATCCGTCAAGCAAACCGGAAAGTAAAATTTTCTCACCCCCTAGCTCACTTGGACCCAAACTTTCTTTTGAAGAAGCAGCAACACGAAGCCCGCCGCACAACCCGGCACAGCGGCCAGATAGTTACCTCCGCCGGTTTACCGAACACTCCAGTCCGGAAACGTCGATCAGAGGTCTCTTATATTCCTGATACTTCTTGCCCCAAGGCGGGTTGTTTCCGACAGCCTCTTAATCCGTCTGATTCAAATTATCAGGGCACACCTCACTCATCCTCTGGCGAGTCAACGGCCACACAACTTCCACCTCTCAAGACAGTTCCTGGGTGAGTTATACTTTTTAAATTTACCTTTAACACCTTATGTTTACCAGATGTATTGACCTTTATGTTTGTTCTTCTCAGTGCGAAGCCTAGGCCCAGCAAGAAGGCTCGGTTAAATAAACCGTCTGATGACAATGTGGTTATTGAACCGGAGAGAACTTCAGAACCAGAAGGAACAAATGCTAACGCCATGCTTAATGATCCGCCACCCCAAGATCATGACTTTTTTGTTGAACAAGTAGAAGTTGATACAACGGGCCATGCTGATAAACCGACAAGCCCGACCCGAACTGATGATAAATCGGCAAGTCCAGCTAAGGCTGCTGATAAACCGTCAACTCCAGTGAAGACTGCTGATGACAAAGAAGATGACATTATGATTACTGGCTTTGGCCACACTGCTCCTGGCAATCCTGTTGCTTTATCAAAGCATAGTGCCAAGGACGAGCTTTCTGCTATAGGCAAAGGCAAATGGAACACAGATTTGTCAAGCTATGGCCACCTCAATGCCCAAGACATTCATTCTGGTTTTTTAAACCGTCTGTACACAAGCCGCGACTTCGAAGCCGGTTTAGTGAATCTGATGAAGGAGCGATATGAGGTAACTGCATAACTGTTTCTCTCTTATGTCCAATTCCAAATATCAACTCCAGTAGCCCCCAAGTGCCGGTTTATGATATCAATCTAAACCGGGACTTTGTAATATCTCAACTTTGTATGCTTAGCCTCCAAGGGCCGTGTTATCTTTATAAGATGAACCGGTACTTTAGAATTGTAATATTGTAACTTTCACCGGTGTAGTCCCCAAGGGCCAGTTTAACTTATGAAGATGAACCGGGACTTTAGAATTGTAATATTGTAACTTTCACATGTATAGTCCCCAAGGTCCGGTTTATCTTTTCAAGCTGAACCGGGACTTTAGAAGAAACACCCATAATGTTACTTTGAGCAAATATATATTAGCCCCCAAGTATCAAGTGTATAACTTGTTATGTGCTTGGTACTTCAAATATGTATTGTCAACTCATGATATGTCTGTCTCTTATAGGCTGAGCTGAGCAAAAAAGAAGCCCAAACCACTGATCTTCAAGAAAACATCAAGTCCCAGCAAGCAGAAACCTCCAAAGCCAAAGATGAGCTGACCAGTGCCTTAGCAGCCATGGAGAAGCTGAAGGAAAATTTCAAGAAGGAGCGGGCGGATTGGGATATAGAGAAATCCACTTTGCAGAAAACGGCTGAGGATGTAGAAGCAGCCCTTAAACCGGTGACCGAAGAACTGAATGGCTTGAAGCGACAGATAAATGCTATGACCACTACTGTGTTTGGTAACTATCCTCACTTTAGGTTTTTAACATATATTAACTTATCAGCTGCCGGTTTACTGATGCTCGTAATGATGCAGGAACTCGCATTACCCATCTGGGTGCTGACATGCGGAAGAAATTGAAGGCTGCCTATACTCTGATAGAACAATTATATACGGGCGCGCAATGGATCATATGCGATGCTTCTCACAACAAGCCGCCCCCAACCTTAATCAAGGAAACCTTAGAACGGTTGTCAATGCTGCCTGCCTGGGTTGAAGAGTTAAAAAGATCGGCTGCAAGGGCAGGTGCTCTGACCGCCCTAACCCGGGCTAAAGCATGGGTGCCTGATCTTGATCCGGTGGATGTGGGTAAAGGGTATCCAAGCTTAAAGGAAGACGGATCAGATTTTGACAATGATGCCCTCCGAGCCATAACCAAAGAAGTGCGTCCACTGGCTTGCGAATTGGCTGAAGAAACTGATCTGTCATACTATCATGCGATTTATGACGTTAACAACAAACGGGTTGCTGCACCAACTCCGGATGCTCAAAATCTTATCCCGCCAATCCGTAAGCATACCTATGCCCCTGACGTTGAACCGTCCACACTTATAAGCGATGAAGCTGCATTCCAAGCCCTAACTGGGATCGATTGGGCAACCATTGACTTCCAGCCGCTGGGTAGAGAGGAGGAGGATGAACCGGCGCAAGGTGATCCGCAGCCATCAAGTCAGCCTGGTGATGAGTCATGATCCGGAGGCCGGTTTAACCGTCTGCGCACTGCAACACTTGTTGAAAACAATTATCCTTTTGGGCATTAAAGCGCCTTGTAATAGGCTAGTTCAAACACTTGGTCTGCTATGCCATCGTGCATATTTATTTTGCCTGACACTGTTAATCTGCCATGCTTAGGATATATTATGTTCATAATCCATAGCGGTTTATTCAAGCTGTTCCTGCATACAAGAAGTTGAAAGTGTCCTGGCGGTTTACCGCCGGACGGGTCATGATGCCCAAATATACAGCCAGGGTTTATAACCAAGGTTGTATGTAAAAATAATCAAATATGAAATAGATGATACCTGTGACATTGAATCACATCGTTGGTTGGCCAACTTTATTGTAATAAGGGTGATAACCCCAATCTTGAGTACTGATAACTCCTTCCATATTGTGCCAGTTTCTGATAAAACCGTACCGGGTTGTGATAAACACCGGATTAACCATATATAATACTGGCGACTTATAGTCGAAACCAGACCGGGTTAATAAACGCCGGATTATAATTAATCAACCGCCACCAGAAGGTGGGTCTTCTTATCCTTAGATCTCTTAAAGGGCCCAACCATATCCAGCCCCCAAGTCGCAAACGGCCAAGTGATCGGAATCATCCTCAACTCTTGAGTCGGTACATGAGCACGCCGTGAGAATTTTTGACAGCCATCACATTTTTTTACCAAGTCCTCAGCATCGGCATGAGCCGTCAGCCAATAGAAACCGTGACGAAAAGCCTTGGCCACCAAAGACTTTGAACCGGCGTGGTGACCACAATCTCCTTCGTGGATCTCCCGCAAAATCTCACGGCCTTCTTCAGGAGATACACAACGCTGAAACACCCCCGTCACACTGCAATGATGTAATTCTCCATTGACAATAGTAATTGACTTGGACCGCCGGATTATGTGCCTGGCCAAAGTTTCATCCTCCGGTAACTCGCCCCGGTTCATATATGCCAAATATGGGACCGTCCAATCCGGGATGACATGAAGAGCCGCCACCAGCTGAGCCTTCGGATCAGGAACAGCCAGATCCTCCTCTGTGGGGAGCTTGACCGGCGGATTATGTAGCACATCCAGAAAAACATTGTGTGGGACCGGTTTACGTTGGGAACCCAAACGACTTAAAGTGTCCGCCGCTTCGTTCTTTCGCCGGTCCACATGGTCAACCTGATAACCTTTGAAGTGACCAGCAACAATATCCACCTCTCGATGATATGCCGCCATGAGCGGGTCCTTGGAATCCCAAGTACCAGACACTTGTTGAGCCACCAGGTCCGAGTCACCGAAGCACTTAACCCGGCTTAAATTCATCTCCTTAGCCATCCGAAGACCGTGGAGTAAAGCCTCATATTCAGCTGCATTGTTAGTGCAAGGGAACAGTAAACAGAGAACATAACAAAACTTATCACCTCGTGGGGAAGTTAACACGACTCCAGCCCCCGAGCCCTCCAATTGCCTGGACCCATCAAAATGAATAGTCCAATAAGTATGATCCGGCTTCTCTTCTGGCGCCTGCAACTCTGTCCAGTCACTGATGAAATCCACCAACGCTTGGGACTTGATTGCCATCCGAGGCATATATTTTAACCCATGAGGTCCAAGCTCAATGGCCCAGTTGGCAACCCGGCCAGTTGCTTCCCTGTTCTGGATTATATCCCCCAAAGGAGCAGAACTGACCACAGTGATGGGATGACCATGGAAATATTGCTTAAGCTTCCGGCTCGCCATAAAAACTCCATACACCAGCTTCTGCCAATGTGGGTACCTCTGCTTGGACTCAATAAGTACCTCACTGATATAATAAATCGGCCGTTGAACCGGATACTCCTTGCGCTCCACCACAATAGCCACGCTAACAGCCCGGGCATTAGCAGCCACATATAACAACAAGGGCTCTTTATCAACGGGAGCAACAAGGACAGGCGGCTCGGCTAGCTGCCACTTCAGGTCCTCAAACGCTTCATTGGCGGCATCACTCCATACGAAGTCATCCGTCTTCTTCGGCATCTGATATAAAGGGATAGCCTTCTCCCCAAGGCGACTGATAAACCGGCTCAAGGCTGCAATCCGGCCTGCCAGGCATTGAACATCATTTATACACTTCGGTTTAGCCAAAGAATTTATAGCCTTGATTTTCTCCGGATTAGCTTCAATGCCCCTGTTAGACACCAGAAAGCCCAAGAGCGTGCCTGCCGGTACACCAAAGACACACTTGGCCGGATTAAGCATCATTTTATAAACTCGGAGGTTATCAAAGGTCTCTTTCAAGTCATCTATCAATGTCTCCTCCTTTCTGGATTTCACCACAATATCATCCACATAAGCATGAACATTGCGCCGATCTGATTATGAAGACGATTCTGCACACAGCGCTGATAAGTCGCCTGGGCACTCTTGAGCCCAAAAGGCATAGACACATAGCAGAAGGCTCCAAAGGGAGTTATGAAAGCTGTCTTCTCCTGGTCCTTAACTGCCATTTTGATCTGATGGTAACCAGAATATGCATCCAGAAAACTCAAACGCTCACAACCCGCTGTAGCATCAATGATCTGATCAATACGAGGGAGAGCAAAAGGATCTGCTGGACAAGCCTTGTTCAAATCTGTGTAATCCACACACATATGCCAAGTGCCGTTCTTCTTAAGTACTAGCACTGGATTAGCCAACCACTCAGGATGAAATACTTCAATGATAAACCCAGCCGCTAAGAGCCTGGCTACCTCCTCACCAATAGCCTTGCGCCTTTCTTCATTGAAGCGGCGGAGAAACTGCTTGACCGGTTTAAACTTGGGATCAACATTAAGAGTGTGCTCAGCGAGTTCCCTCGGTACACCTGGCATGTCAGAAGGTTTCCATGCAAAGATATCCCGGTTCTCACGAATGAACTCGAGCGCGCTTTCCTATTTCAGATCCAAGTTAGCACTGATGCTAAACTGCTTGGATGAATCGCTAGGAACGAAATCAACTAGCTTAGTCTCATCAGCCGATTTAAACTTCAAGGCCGGATCATGCTCTGTAGTTGGCTTTTTCAAAGAAGTCATATCTGCCGGATCAACATTGTCCTTGTAGAACTTCAACTCCTCAGTTGCACAAACTGACTCAGCATAAGCCACATCACCTTCACATTCCAAAGCGATCTTACGGCTTCCATGTACTGTGATGGTCCCCTTATCCTTACGACGCTGGCCATTATCCTGCGCGTTGGTATTAGCCACAAAATCTAAACTGTTATCCTGTCACGACCGGTTTTCCAATAAAAATATTTATTGAGAAAACGATCCCTTTTATGGACCAGCAGAGAAGAATCCTTCTCACTGGTAGACAAAATCTTGATCACAGAAGAAAATACCAGCAGTACTGAATATAATACAAGGTTGAGCGGAGACTGCTCAACAATTTATTACAAGCATGCTGATAAAACATAACGGCGGAAAGGGTGGCATAACTACTAACTTACGATAAAAGCGGTGGTGGAAATATCACAGCGAGGTGGGTGACATGACTCCTGATAACTAACAGCTCTTCGAGCGTCGGAGTGAGGCTCGAGGATACTTATTGTGGGTGGCGGAAGCATATATAATACAAGTGACCAATATCCAGGATCACACGGGACTGACTGGGACTCCTCTAGGCGTCGGACTCACTATCAAACTCTTCATCCATGAGATCGCCTTCGTCAACATCTGGCCAAATCAACAAGCCAGGTGAGTACTATGAAAGTACTTGCAAGACAGTTCAGACATAAGATATAACAAATGTGAACATGATGCATATGAACAGATTAACAAGCGCACTCAGATATTGAGATAATAATGCATGGGAAATAAAAGAGAAGTCAGGCGGCAGTCCTCCCGAAATCCCAAAGTAATACTAAGGGCCAATCGAGTGTCTGAATGACTCCTCGAAGGGATACAAAAAGAATAACAATGCCGCAGTCGGGCGTCAAGGCGACACCACATAAAGGGCTTATAATAAAATGTAAATGACAGTGCGTGCCACAGTCGGACGTCTGAGCGACATCACATAAAGGGCTTATATTGAAAGAATAAATAACAGTGCATGCCACAGTCGGACGTCTGAAGCGACATCACATAAAGGGCTTATATTCAAAGAATTAAATAACAGTGCATGCCACAGTCGGACGTCTGTAGCGACATCACATAAAGGGCTTATATTGAAAGAATAAATAACAGTGCATGCCACAGTCGGACGTCTGAAGCGACATCACATAAAGGGCTTGTATTGAAAGTAAATGACAAGAGCGCCACAGTCGGACGTCGGAGCGACATCACATAAAGGGCTTATATTTCACAACTTAATATTCCAGTAGTTTATGAGTTCATTTCATTTCAAGGGAATCATCAAGTATGAGATAAACAACAGGGTTAGTCCATCCACAGGAATAACAATTCAACGGATACACTACTCAAGCTTGTTCACCGGGGATTTACCACGGGGACTGACATAGATATAGATATACTGGCCACGGTCCTTGACCATGGATACGATGACTCGGAAGGATTTGACTCTGCAGAGTTTATACATTAACCACAGCCAACGGATTTCAGTAGTCACAAGGACTAGTTCCGTTTACGGTGTTTTAGGAGAAACACATCTAACCAGTACACACCCATTCAACATTCCGAAGCCAGGAATCACCCTCGGCAACGTTCAAGAAAAACCTTGAGACGGGGAGGCTACAACCTCGCGTAGCATGGGATCAAATTTATATACGCGCGCTCTAAGGGGTGGCCCCCTCTCGGTCCCAACCGGAAACACCCATGCCCCCTGACCGGATGACTGGCTTTAATCCAGGGCCATGGAACCCTCATCCCGGCCCCTCTATTTGGTGTGTACATGGAAAGAGGTTAACAACTTACTAGACCGTATTCTTGGCAGAAAACATATGGCAGCACGGAAGGGGAAGAACGATAACGTGACTCAGTCCACGTTAACGTCGGAGTTTATCGGATGTCGTAAGGCTGGCATGCTACAACAATACCACCTTACTGCCTTTCATGTCACCACATGACTAGGCCATCTCTCATCAGAGATCACAGTAACTTCGGAAACACACGGATAGTTGCCTTACATGCAACGAGATATTCACCGATGCTTATATGCCATGCACAAACCATTCAAGCAAACATGCAAAACACCTATCATATCAAAGGTTCAAACATGCTTGCCTGGTTCGAAGAAGTCGGAGTCTAGCTCGGCGAAGTTCGCGGCTCCGTCACCTCTTCCGGAACCTACGGTACAGCGAAAACGTACACTAACGTGAAAATCATCGCGTGCATAAAGTTTGTTCCAAATTTTTTCCAAATAAATACTATAAAAAACTAGACAGAAATACAAGACTGACAGAAAAACAATCACTCAAAAATCATCTTTTATTAAAAAGTTATAAGGGTTTTAGTCTAGGGGCTAATCTGTGATGAAACATAAAAGATCCAGGGACTTAACAGAGAAAACAGAAAACGGTTCGGAAAGAAATGCGCCAGCCCAAAGAGAAAACGTATTTGCCCGAAGGCGCCAACAGAAAATGGTTCGAGGGGAAAAAAAATAAGAGAGGCTGACGGGGGGAGGGGTCCACACGTCAGGTTTGAAAACGGTCAGCGGAGCTCGCCGGCGCCCGAAGGCTGCGGTGGTCGCCGGCGTCGAACCGCGGCGAGATAGGGAGATCGGAGGGTACCAAGAGGTTCAGTGTGCTCTTCCGCGTCGGTGGGTGGTGGACTTGGCCGTCGGAGAGCACCACGTCGACGGCGACACTTTCTCCGGCGGACGGTGGCTCGGGTGATGGTGGAGAACTCCGGTGGGTGCTGCAAACTCCAAATTGAAGCACGGGTCAGCAGAGTGGATGCACTAGAAGGCTACTGGCAAGAGTTGAGGGGTAGGGGTGCACGCACGGGAGCGAATCGAGCTGGGTCCCGTGGCGGGTCGAGGCGGCCGGAGGTGGGGAAGAAGGCTCCCTCGGGGCTCTTCCAATGGCTTGGCGTGGTGTTGGTGGAGTGCAGAGGTGGTGTGGGTTCGAGTTCGAGCTCGGGGCCTCTATTTATAGGCGATCCGAGGGGTGTCCATGAACGGGAAATCTCCGGCGAGAGATTACGGCGAGGCAGTGGTTGGGCAGTGGGTTTAGGTGGCCAGGCAGCATCAGGGAGGTTCACTGGTGCCGTTCCCCCGCTAACCTTGTTCGGGCTTGGCGTAATAGCGCCGGTCCTCGACGGGGCGGCCGTACGGGCACGGCGGCGGCAGAGAGCGCGCTCTGCGCCTAGCAGTTCACGACGAGGGTGTCAGCACGCACGGGCGAGTGGGTGGCCACGCGGCGGCCTCCGGTCGCTTGGGCGGCGCTGGGCGGCGCCGTCCACGCTGCGCCTCTCTCTGGCAGCCGCAAAGCCGCCGCTGCCGTCGCTCACGGGGCGGCGCACCTCCTCCTGCTCGTCGCCGACGCCCGCAAGCCTCCAGGAGAACGTGCGGCGCAGGGATAAGAAGGAGGGGACAGGGAGCAAGGCGCCACCGCGGCACTGGCGAGATCGACGTCGGGTTCTGAAGAAAACGACAGTAGTTCTGAAACTGTTTATCTGAATTAACTGAACATGACAGCAACAGTGTCCAGTAGGTGTTCGACGAAATGATTTGGCATGAAGAAATTTTTTTCTGGAGCTGGGACTTGGTGAGGTGGCCTCTCAATGCACCCAGAGGCAGCCTGAATTTTCTCAGATTTTTAGGAGGAGAATTCAAATGAATTTCATCAAATTTGGCAAATAAGGTCCAAACTTGCAGCAAGTACAATTTGAAATATTTGAACTGGAGACCAGTGGATCTTCATGGATCCTGGTTAAGGGTTCAAAGGACTAGCTAGGGGAATTGGTTTGGAGGCAAAACTCAAAGTAGAAATGGTAGCTCCTTTGTAAATCTCCAATAGCCAAAGTAGAGGGCAGAAATATTTTTGATAAGAAATAAATGGAAGAAAAATTTATGGGGAGGTTCAAACTGCTGGATTTGAAGTGTATCATGATCCAAAGATGGGGAAAGGCTTAGGGGAGGGGATTTCCACTCATGTCATGGCTAGAGGGATTTTTGAAAAGGGGAGGAGATCACTCAAAATGCCATAGGGCTATTTAAAAGATTTTTCAAAAGAAATTTTCCCAAGTGAAAGGCATTTGGTTTTGAGTCCAAATAAAAAAAAACCTCCAAGACCAAAATCAAGTCTCGGGTGAATCCAAAACTAAACACTTGCCATATAAAAAAATATTTTGAGAGGGAGAGTTCTTCAGAAGAAAATTTTAAATAACCTCCCTCAATTTTAAATAAAAGTTTGAAAAAACCAAATAAAATTTTGGGTGTCACAACACCTACCCCCTTAGGAAAAATCTCGTCCTCGAGATTTCAGCTGATCCTCAAATAGATATGGGTACTCTGCCTGAAGAAAATCTTCTCTTTCCCATGTAGCTTCATCCTCGGTGTGGTTGCTCCACTGAACCTTGAAAAAATTAGTTGTTTTCTGACGGGTCCTCCTTTCAGACTCTTCCAATATCTTCACTGGCTGCTCTCTGTAGGTGAGGTCTGGTTGCACATCGATGCTCTCATGAGATACATGCTTCTCCGGGTTGTTCACACATTTCCTCAACTGTGAGACGTGAAACACGTCGTGGACGTCTGACAACTCCTTTGGTAGGTCTAGCTGGTAGGCTACGGTGCCTCTTCGGGCAATTATACAGAAGGGTCCAATAAATCTCGGGGCTAGCTTCCCCTTAATTTTGAACCGTTGCAGGCCCCTCATAGGAGACACTCGTAGGTATACGAAATCACCGGGTTCAAAGCTGACCTCATGATGTTTTTGATCGTAATAGCTCTTTTGTCGGCTTTGAGCTATCTTGAGTCTATCCCTTATCTGTTTAACTTTCTCCTCGGCTTCCTTGAGCATGTCTGGGCCGAAGATACGGCTGTCACCTGTTTCTGACCAATTCAGTGGGGCACGGCACCTCCGTCCGTACAATGCTTCAAAGGGTGCCATTTGTAAGCTGGCTTGGTAACTGTTGTTGTAAGCAAACTCGGCATATGGCAAACTTTCTTCTCAACTGGATCCATAGGTAAGTACACAGGCTCTCAGCATATCCTCAAGGATTTGGTTCACGCGTTCCGTTTGTCCATCAGTCTGAGGGTGGTACGCTGTACTGAAAGCTAGTTGCGTGCCCAGAGCTTGTTGCAGGTGATCCCAAAATTTTGAGACAAATTGAGTACCTCGGTCTGATATTATAGTCTTTGGGACTCCATGCAGACAAACTATACGGGAGAGATAAAGCTTGGCTAGCCTTTGAGTGGAGTAGGTCGTCTTCACGGGAATGAAATGTGCTACCTTGGTTAGCCTGTCTGTGATGACCCATATGGCATCATTTCCTCGTTGCGATCGAGGTAGTCCGACGATGAAGTCCATTCCAATTTCATCCCATTTCCACTCAGGTATCCTATTTGGCTGGAGTAGCCCTGCTGGCTTTTGATGCTCGGCTTTAATGCACTGACAAGAATCGCAACAAGCAATAAATGCGGCTATATCTCTTTTCATACCGTGCCACCAAAATCTTTCCTGAATGTCTTTGTACATTTTGGTTCCTCCAGGGTGGATCGAGTATGGAGCGGTGTGGCTTTCGGTTAGGATTTGTTGCTTGAGTTCCTCAATGTTAGGTACGCAAAGTCTGTCCCCGTACCATAATATTCCTTCATTGTCTGTGACGAACTCTGAAGCCTTGCCAAGGCTCATCTTTCTCTTTATACCTTCGATGCTGGGATGTCCATGCTGAGCCTTCTTAATTTGTTCCACTAGGGTGGGTTGTATCTACAGATTTGATACGGTGCCCTCAGAGACTAACACCATGTTGAGTCTAGCGAACTCCTGCTGAAACTCAGGCCTCAAGTTTTGTGGACCGTTGTTGCCCGGGTTGGGGTTCCGACTAAGGGCATCTGCCACTACATTTGCTTTCCCTGGATGGTAGTGAATGCCGACATCATAGTCCTTGACCAATTCCAACCAGCGTTGTTGGCGTAAATTTAGCTCTGGTTGTGTGAAAATATATTTAAGGCTCTTATGGTCCGTATATATTTCACAACGATTTCCCCACAGAAAGTGCCTCCATTCCTTGAGTGCATGGATGACCGCTGCTAGCTCCAGGTCATGAGTTGGATAATTTTCCTCATGCTTCCGTAGTTTCCTGGAAGCATACGCGACCACCTTGCCATCTTGCATTAGTACGCATCCGAGGCCCTTCCGGGATGCGTCACAATACACTTCAAAACTCTTGTGTATGTCTGGCACGGTCAAAACTGGTGCTGTTGTTAGTTTCTTCTTGAGTTCTTGGAAGCTTTTCTCGCATGCTTCCGTCCATACAAATTTCTTGTCTTTCTTGAGCAACTGTGTCATTGGTTTTGCCATAGTGGAGAATCCTTCAATAAATCTTCTGTAATATCCGGCCATTCCCAGGAAACTCCGCACATCTGTCACGTTGGCTGGTGGTTTCCAGTCAAGTATGGCTTTGACCTTTTCTGGGTCTACGGCCACGCCTTCTTGGGTTAATATATGGCCTAGGAAACCAACTTGCCTTAGCCAAAATTCACACTTGCTAAATTTGGCGTACAATTGATGTTTCCTTAATTCTCCCAAAACAATTCTGAGATGCTCAGCATGCTCTTCTGGTGTCCTTGAGTATACCAGAATATCATCGATGAATACCACAACAAATTTGTCCATGAATTTCATAAACACTTTGTTCATGAGGTGGACGAAATATGCGGGGGCGTTCGTCAGTCCAAACGGCATTACTGTGAACTCATATAATCCGTATCTGGAGGTGAATGCTGTCTTAGGGATATCTTCTGTCCGTACTTTCAATTGATGATATCCCGATCTTAAATCAATTTTTGAGAACACCTTGTCTTGTGCGAGCTGGTCAAACAAATCATTTATCCGTGGCATCGGATATTTGTTTTTGATGGTGACCATATTGAGAGCTCGATAGTCTATACACAGTCTCAGTGTCCCATCCTTTTTCTTGGCGAATAATACTGGCGAACCCCAAGGTGAGGAGCTGGCTCGAATAAATCCTTTGTCCAGTAATTCCTTTATCTGTTTCTTCAATTCTACCAATTCTGAGGGTGCCATTCTATAAGGTTTCTTATAGATGGGAGTGGTGCCAGGGGCTAGTTCAATGCTGAACTCTATCTCTCGGTCTGGCGGCATGCCTGGTAGTTCTTCAGGAAATACGTCAGGAAATTCGCACACCACTGGAACTTTTCTCAATTCTGTAATGTCCACTTTGTTCAGCTTTGGTTGTTGCGGGCAAGAGTTGTCTTGTCCCTTTTCCGCTTACGGATATCTTCCAGACTGTGGCGCTCATTCTCCAAGGTAATGGCCTTGTCAACCAGAGTTTTAAAATCCGGGAAAGTGTGTACGACCAGTTGGCATCTTAATGCTGGCGCCAGGCCGTCTAGAAAATTTTCCATCCTTTTGTTCTCAGTCATATGCTCATCGTAGGCATAACGAGATAGCTGGGTAAACTGACCGTTGTATTCCGTCACGGACATGCCTCTCTGCTTGAGGTCATCAAATTCTCTTTTCTTGATTTTTATGATGCTCCTGGGGATGTGTGCCCCACGAAAGCCTTCCTTGAACTCTTCCCAGGTGATGTTGTGTTCACTGGGATGCATGTGTAGAAAGTTTTCCCACCATACTGCAGCTGCTCCAGTAAGGTAGTGGGGTGCATAAAGCACCTTCTCATGATCTGAACACTGTGCAATAATCAGCTTTCTTTCGATGTCTCGAAGCCAATCATCAGCTTCAAGCGGCCTATCAGTGTGAGCAAACGTTGTAGGGCGTGTCTTCTGCAGTTCAGACAACTTGGAGTGTGGTTGATATGGCTCACGGTGGTTTCCCATATTGATGACGTGATTCATCATTTCTTGGTGTTGCTGTTGGCTTTGTTCGAAAAGGCGGCATACTTGAGATAAGGCTGCTTCGCTGTCCTGTTGACTAAACTGTCCCTGAGTGAAGTTGTTGCTGGTCTGTGTTCCATAAACCTCTTCTGGTTGATTGGGCATGGAACGAGTCCACGGACGAGACATTTTCCACTCTGGGGTATTATTTTGCAAAACTCATGAGAGAAACTGTGTGGCACAAGGAAAATCTTGCAAAGGCAAAAATTTAAAAGACCTCAAGATTTTCAAGAAAACATAAACGATTTCGCACGGAGAATGACTGCTTAGCACAAAACTTACACGCGATACGCACACATACGATACATCACTCAGGATGTGCGTACACATTCCTGACATGTTATTTAGACTAGCACACTCCGCCGGAATGCAGTGCACACAACTACTACAAACTAACATACATAAAAACATAACATACATGCAGGCGCAACGCGCGGCTACTAAGCGCACTCAGTCGGAGATGGTGACGATGTCCTTCCCCTTGCCGAGGGTAAGACCCAGCGGTGCAGGTGACTCAACCTCCACGTCCTCCCTAGTAGGCTCCAGGCGCGAAGCACTGCGCTGAGGTGATGGCGCGGGGGCGACAGGGGGCAGTGCGGGTGCGGCAGGCGGTGCAGCTCTGACTGGAGTAGGAGCGATGACTCGGTCGAACTCCTCAGTGGTAGGCAGACGGCGAGCAGTGGCCAAAATGGCCGGTGCATAAGATGCTGAGGACGAGACAAAAGTCAGAGGCGGTGCCATGTGGAGAAGCTCCTTCCTGCTGGCAGGACCGCCCCGAACTAAGTCCATGCGGGCAGCCACAAGATCGTCCACGAGGTTGTCGAAAGATTCCTCCGGAGCTTTGAGATACTCCACAACCATCTCGATGGCTTCATCTCGCTCTCCCCTATGGCAGGCGAATGCATAGTGACAAGTATATGGCACATGGCATGGGAGGTAGCGGTAGCGACGAGTCTTCATCATAGGAAGAATGTCCCGAAGGCGAGCTATCGCCTCACGGGCAGCCATCTGCATGGCATGCCTCTCCATAGGCATGGCCCTTCCCACAAAACGGAAGTGGCGTGACGCAGAACGTCCTCCCTTGAGTTGCACCACGGCCTGGTGCATAGACACGTCGTCGCTGAGCTTGTGCTGGTAAAGCGTGAACTCCGGACGAGTCGCTGGCCCGATCGCGAGCTTGGTGACGGAGACGAGGAGTTTGACAAACCCCTCGGGCACATTCGTGAACACTCGAGTCTCGCAGTCATTGCCAGCCATCTACAAAAGTAGACAAAAATTCCGAGTAGTCAAATCATAAATTTATGATGACCAACAGAAAGATAGCTACATTTGCAAAATGCTGAAAAAGCACTAAAGACGCTAATAACCGATTAGCGATCGCACCTAGTGGCTTCCTACAGTCAGCCTGGCTCTGATACCAAGCTTGTCACGACCGGTTTTCCAATAAAAATATTTATTGAGAAAACGATCCCTTTTACGGACCAGCAGAGAAGAATCCTTCTCACTGGTAGACAAAATCTTGATCACAGAAGAAAATACCAGGAGTACTGAATATAATACAAGGTTGAGCGGAGACTGCTCAACAATTTATTACAAGCATGCCGATAAAACATAACGGCGGAAAGGGTGGCATAACTACTAACTTACGATAAAAGCGGTGGTGGAAATATCACAGCGAGGTGGGTGACATGACTCCTGATAACTAACAGCTCTTCGAGCATCGGAGTGAGGCTCGAGGATACTTATTGTGGGTGGCGGAAGCGTATATAATACAAGTGACCAATATCCAGGATCGCACGGGACTGACTGGGACTCCTCTAGGCGTCGGACTCACTATCAAACTCTTCATCCATGAGATCGCCTTCGTCAACATCTGGCCAAATCAACAAGCCAGGTGAGTACTATGAAAGTACTTGCAAGACAGTTCAGACATAAGATATAACAAATGTGAACATGATGCATATGAACAGATTAACAAGCGCACTCAGATATTGAGATAATAATGCATGGGAAATAAAAGAGAAGTCGGGCGGCAGTCCTCCCGAAATCCCAAAGTAATACTAAGGGCCAATCGAGTGTCTGAATGACTCCTCGAAGGGATACAAAAAGAATAACAATGCCGCAGTCGGGCGTCAAGGCGACACCACATAAAGGGCTTATAATAAAATGTAAATGACAGTGCGTGCCACAGTCGGACGTCTGAGCGACATCACATAAAGGGCTTATATTGAAAGAATAAATAACAGTGCATGCCACAGTCGGACGTCTGAAGCGACATCACATAAAGGGCTTATATTCAAAGAATTAAATAACAGTGCATGCCACAGTCGGACGTCTGTAGCGACATCACATAAAGGGCTTATATTGAAAGAATAAATAACAGTGCATGCCACAGTCGGACGTCTGAAGCGACATCACATAAAGGGCTTGTATTGAAAGTAAATGACAAGAGCGCCACAGTCGGACGTCGGAGCGACATCACATAAAGGGCTTATATTTCACAACTTAATATTCCAGTAGTTTATGAGTTCATTTCATTTCAAGGGAATCATCAAGTATGAGATAAACAACAGGGTTAGTCCATCCACAGGAATAACAATTCAACGGATACACTACTCAAGCTTGTTCACCGGGGATTTACCACGGGGACTGACATAGATATAGATATACTGGCCACGGTCCTTGACCATGGATACGATGACTCGGAAGGATTTGACTCTGCAGAGTTTATACATTAACCACAGCCAACGGATTTCAGTAGTCACAAGGACTAGTTCCGTTTACGGTGTTTTAGGAGAAACACATCTAACCAGTACACACCCATTCAACATTCCGAAGCCAGGAATCACCCTCGGCAACGTTCAAGAAAAACCTTGAGACGGGGAGGCTACAACCTCGCGTAGCATGGGATCAAATTTATATACGCGCGCTCTAAGGGGTGGCCCCCTCTCGGTCCCAACCGGAAACACCCATGCCCCCTGACCGGATGACTGGCTTTAATCCAGGGCCATGGAACCCTCATCCCGGCCCCTCTATTTGGTGTGTACATGGAAAGAGGTTAACAACTTACTAGACCGTATTCTTGGCAGAAAACATATGGCAGCACGGAAGGGGAAGAACGATAACGTGACTCAGTCCACGTTAAAGTCGGAGTTTATCGGATGTCGTAAGGCTGGCATGCTACAACAATACCACCTTACTGCCTTTCATGTCACCACATGACTAGGCCATCTCTCATCAGAGATCACAGTAACTTCGGAAACACACGGATAGTTGCCTTACATGCAACGAGATATTCACCGATGCTCATATGCCATGCACAAACCATTCAAGCAAACATGCAAAACACCTATCATATCAAATGTTCAAACATGCTTGCTTGGTTTGGAGAAGTCGGAGTCTAGCTCGGCGAAGTTCGCGGCTCCGTCACCTCTTCGGGAACCTACGGTATAGCGAAAACGTACACTAACGTGAAAATCATCGCGTGCATAAAGTTTGTTCCAAATTTTTTCCAAATAAATACTATAAAAAACTAGATAGAAATACAAGACTGACAGTAAAAGAATCACTAAAAAATCATATTTTATTAAAAAGTTATAAGGGTTTTAGTCCAGGGGCTAATCTGTGATGAAACATAAAAGATCCAGGGACTTAACAGAGAAAACAGAAAACGGTTCGGAAAGAAATGCGCCAGCCCAAAGAGAAAACGTATTTGCCCGAAGGCGCCAACAGAAAACGGTTCGAGGGAAAAAAATAAGAGAGGCTGACGGGGGGGGTCCACACGTCAGGTTTGAAAACGGTCAACGGAGCTCGCCGGCGCCCGAAGGCTGCGGTGGTCTCCGGCGTCGAACCGCGGCGAGATAGGGAGATCGGAGGGTACCAAGAGGTTCAGTGTGCTCTTCCGCGTCGGTGGGTGGTGGACTTGGCCGTCGGAGAGCACCACGTCGACTGCGACACTTTCTCCGGCGGACGGTGGCTCGGGTGATGGTGGAGAACTCCGGTGGGTGCTGCAAACTCCAAATTGAAGCGCGGGTCAGCAGAGTGGATGCACTAGAAGGCTACTGGCAAGAGTTGAGGGGTAGGGGTGCACGCACGGGAGCGAATCGAGCTGGGTCCCATGGCGGGTCGAGGCGGCCGGAGTTGGGGAAGAAGGCTCCCTCGGGGCTCTTCCAATGGCTTGGCGTGGTGTTGGTAGAGTGCAGAGGTGGTGTGGGTTCGAGCTCGAGCTCGGGGCCTCTATTTATAGGCGATCCGAGGGGGTGGCCATGAACGGGAAATCTCCGGCGAGCGATTACGGCGAGGCAGTGGTTGGGCAGTGGGTTTAGGTGGCCAGGCAGCATCAGGGAGGTTCACTGGTGCCGTTCCCCCGCTAACCTTGTTCGGGCTTGGCGTAATAGCGCCGGTCCTCGACGGGGCAGCCGTACGGGCACGGCGGCGGCAGAGAGCGCGCTCTGTGCCTAGCAGTTCACGACGAGGGTGTCAGCACGCACGGGCGAGTGGGTGGCCACGCGGCGGCCTCCGGTCGCTTGGGCGGCGCTGGGCGGCGCCGTCCACGCTGCGCCTCTCTCTGGCAGCCGCAAAGCCGCCGCTGCCGTCGCTCACGGGGCGGCGCACCTCCTCCTGCTCGTCGCCGACGCCCGCAAGCCTCCAGGAGAATGTGCGGCGCAGGGATAATAAGGAGGGGACAGGGAGCAAGGCGCCACCGCGGCACTGGCGAGATCGACGTCGGGTTCTGAAGAAAACGACAGTAGTTCTGAAACTGTTTATCTGAATTAACTGAACATGACAGCAACAGTGTCCAGTAGGTGTTCGACGAAATGATTTGGCATGAAGAAAAAAATTTCTGGAGCTGGGACTTGGTGAGGTGACCTCTCAATGCACCCAGAGGCAGCCTGAATTTTCTCAGATTTTTAGGAGGAGAATTCAAATGAATTTTATCAAATTTGGCAAATAAGGTCCAAACTTGCAGCAAGTACAATTTGAAATATTTGAACTGGAGACCAGTGGATCTTCATGGATCCTGGTTGAGGGTTCAAAGGACTAGCTAGGGGAATTGGTTTGGAGGCAAAACTCAAAGTAGAAATGGTAGCTCCTTTGTAAATCTCCAATAGCCAAAGTAGAGGGCAGAAATATTTTTGATAAGAAATAAATGGAAGAAAAATTTATGGGAAGGTTCAAACTGCTGGATTTGAAGTGTATCATGATCCAAAGATGGGGAAAGGCTTAGGGGAGGGGATTTCCACTCATGTCATGGCAAGAGGGATTTTTGAAAAGGGGAGGAGATCACTCAAAATGCCATAGGGCTATTTAAAAGATTTTTCAAAAGAAATTTTCCCCAGTGAAAGGCATTTGGTTTTGAGTCCAAATAAAAAAAACCTCCAAGACCAAAATCAAGTCTTGGGTGAATCCGAAACAAAACACTTGCCATATAAAAAAAATATTTTGAGAGGGAGAGTTCTTCAGAAGAAAAATTTAAATAACCTCCCTCAATTTTAAATAAAAGTTTGAAAAAACCAAATAAAATTTTGGGTGTCACATATCCGCTTTACGTTTACCGCTGTTTCCATGACCCGCCGGGTTATGCTGCTGCCCTTTGGTGCTGCCGCTCTTCTTTCCCTTTCCTGTCTTGTCATCGTCAGACTCAGGGTCCTTGGTACTATCAGAGTCGGCATACTTCACCAGAGCTGCCATAAGCGTTCCCATGTCATTGCGGTGACGTTTGAGCCGTCCCAACTTTAACTTCAGAGGTGCAAACCGGCAATTGCCTTCCAATGTTAAAACTGTTGTATCAGCGTTGATGCGGTCAGATGAATGCAAAATTTCTGAAACCCGGCGCACCCAATGGGTTGTTGATTCTCCTTCCTCCTGGACACAGGTAGCTAAGTCCACAATTGACATGGGCTGCTTGCACGTGTCCTTGAAATTCTAGATAAACCGGGCCCTTAACTCGGCCCATGACCCAATGGAGTTAGCTGGCAGGTTTTTCAACCATGTACAAGCTGTTCCCTCCAACATCATGGTGAAATATTTAGCACATGCCGCATCATCCACATCCAGCATCTCCATTGCCATCTCATAGCTTTCGACCCATGACTTGGGGAATAAATCGGCAGTGTAATTCGACACCTTACGTGGGCCCTTGAAATCCTTGGGCAGCCGTACATTGCGTAGCATCGGGACAAGACACGTCACCCCCAAAGAACTGGAGGTAACCCCTGGTTCCACCGAAGTTGTTGGACGAACCGGAGTAAGCCGACGGGCCGCGTACTGCGCCGCTAACTCAGCCTCTCGACGTGCCCTAGCACGATCCACCACTTCCTGAGCATCAACACCGCCACCCACCCGGGTATGGCCACGAGGCGGTTCGTCCATATGCCTGCTGTAACTTCGGCTTGGGCGGGGAGTGGAATGAATCCTCTCGCGGCTGTATGAATAAGCCTGCTGCTGAGTCAAGGCTGTCTGAAGGAGCTCTCTAGCCCGTCGTGTCTCGGTCGCTACTGGGGACTCGCCTTCGATCGGGAGAGCTGCCAATCATGAAGCAGCGGCAACAATGTTATCCAATGGGTTAGAGTAATGACCTGGTGGTGTTGGGACGTGCTGTGGTAGGAGATTGTTCTGACGGGGCGGATCCATCGGGCGTGGCTGAACCGGCGCCCCCATTCCAGGTGCCTCTACCTGGTTTACCACTGGCTCATTACTGGTTCCTGCTCCTGGCGTGTTAAAGAGATTCCTTGCCTCATAAATCGGAGGCAGGTGAGATTGGTATCTTCTCCTCATGACATCATTTGACGCGCACTGATCTAACATAAGCCGGTAAGCCTGCGCCTCCAACTTGGCCCGTTCTGTAGCCATCCTGGTATCCTCAGCTGCCAGGTCTGCCTTGGCTTGAGTTATCTGATCCTTCACCTTCGCGATTTCCGCGTTATGCTCATCCTGATTCGCCGGGTTAACTTCCGCCAGCAGCGCTGCCAAAGCCTCAAACAAGTCAGATAAAACCTGAGCCGGCGGTCGCGCAGGGCCTCCTGCCCCGGCTGCTGTCACCGCTGCTGATCGGGAAACCATTGCCGCTGCACTTGAGGAGTGTTGCGCAGGCTGTGTACCGGCCATGAAGATCGCAACCCGGCTCGGTGGATCGGAGGGGTCCGGAATACTGTCGCCATCGGAACAGCCCCCAAACCGGCCATCTTGCAGCTGGTACAATGACTCGGTCTCTCCAGTAGATGACTCGTCATCAGAGTAAACAACGGTTTCACCACCAGATGCCGATCTATCCTCAGATTCCGCTCTGTGGATGACTCCCACGAAGGCACGCTTCATGGCGGGCTGCGCCCGGGTAGGTCTCGCACACTGAGCCGTTTCGACGATGTCGGTGCAGATGTCCGGCTCAGGGCCCGGCTCGCCAATCTTGCCAATGAAGACGCGAATACCGCCGAAGGGGACCCAGTATCCGTACTCGATTGAGCCGGCCTCGGGGCCCCAGCCTGTGTTGCCGATGTAGAGCTTGCCGCGACGACTCTTGGTCATCCGACCCACAGCGTATCCCTTAAGCCCTTCGAAGCTGCCCTCTAAGAACTCGAAACCATCGTGCGATAGCCCCACGGTGGGCGCCAACTGTCGTGGTTTTGTCAAGGCAAATGTCCTAGTGAAAGGACTTAGTCGTGGAGCCATCGCGACGGGTTAGCTTAAAGGGGTTAAAGCGGACAAAGGACGCAGGGAGTTTATACTGGTTCGGCCCCTTGCGGTGAAGGTAAAAGCCTAATCCAATTGTTGTGGAATTGCTAGGGTTTCGATGACCAGGGAGCGAATCTGCTATGCCTGGCTCTCGAGTTGTTGTTTGTTGTGCCTAAACCGCCGCCGGGTTGTCCCTTTATATACACAGGTTGACACCCGGCAGTTTACAGAATCCCGAGGCCGGCTCATAAACGTGTCCGGCTCGGTTTCTACCCTTTCTTATCTTACAACACAAGTTACATATCATATGGTGGTTTATGTCTACAGGCCCTAATCCGCCTTTGGGACCTGGGCCTTCGTAAAGCGCCACACTCCTTGTCTTCATGGGCTTCAAATATAAATAACTCATTATGGGGATAATCCGGCCTCTCTTGGCCGGTTTATACCCAGCAGTAATATTCCCACAACAGCAATATTAGTCGGTTGGGGATAGGACAGTAATCTCGCATACACCGAATATTTGCCGACGAGAGTTTGTTTTTGGCGCCCACTGTGTATGACGGGGAGGGAGTCGATTTCGGCCGAGGAGACACTGTGTTTTGGCGCCCACCGTGTATGAATCCGGGGAGGCGGTTATGTCACGTTTGAGTGAAATTACAAACCTACCCCTATCGAAACCTATAGAAATCGAGCCGATAGGCTTTGCGTGGCAGGGATAGGCAGTAATTTCCATCTCGCGGATTTTGGTTTCGGGCGGTTACTGCAACTTTCCCCGCTTCGTTCAAATCTTTGCAGAGCAAGAGTGCACGTTTACCGTGCCAACTCAATTCGAATCCAGTTTGTATTCTATTTTTGTTCGGACAGGATCCATTTTCGATTGGAATAAAATTCTATATACATCATTTTTTATATATACTTTCAAAAGCACAACAAAGAATTCTGCTCCTTTATATGTATAATATGATTTACAAATACAATGATCTCAAAATCATAAGGTTGAATTCAAAAAATTTAAACCAAATTATGTTCTACTAAAATGTATGGATCAGTAATATCTACATATTAAATAACATAGATGCGCGTGAATTCATATGAGTATGCATGTTTGATAGATCAATTTTGGTTCGAGTATGAATTACATGTATCATCATCTTGAATTCAAATATTTGAATCCCTTTTATGTTGACTCCTTTCACGCCCACCTCTCTCGCATGCATGCTCCTTCATGTAGCTATCACTCTCTTTTCTCCAGCTCACCCGCACGCTCACTTCATGTTTCTCCTATCTTCGCAAACATGGTCTCTCGACGTCTCCCTTGAGAAGTGTCACACTCTCCCTATCGTTATACATTACACGGTTTTCATTATCTCTCACGTATCTACCATTCTCTGGTATCACTAGGTACCTAAGCTTTCTTTTTCACCGCCACACACAGTCTCACTCATCTTTCACTTTGTCTTTCTCTCTATGGAGTTCTCTCACAGACCCTATATGTCTCTAGATATGACTCATACCACTAAAATTACTCTCTCCTGCAGACACAACATTTGTTGCGGTCTCCTTTTCGTCTCCATCCTAGTTATAAAACTCACATTATTCATTTGTTTACCGATCAGACAAACTCCCCCCTCTCTCTCTCACACACACACAACTCCTGCTTCCACTCCCCTTCCCGACTACCGTCTCTCTCTCACACACACAAAACTCTCACTTTCGCACCCCGACTCGTATTTCTCTCACAAACATTTATCGACTAGCCTCTAGATAGGTTTATACAGCCGCACACTCGTGCTTCCACTATCGCATACATGTCTCTCTCGCGCTCCTTGTATCTATGTAGTTTTTTCTTCCCTTCTTGAGACACGCCCTCTCGATCGTGCACACACACACTATCGCCTCATTTTAAGCTGATACCTCTCTCACACACACTCTTTGTGTCTTTGTCACACATGCACTCCGTCCTCCTCCTCTCTCTCACACACATGGGCTTTTTGCAACAACTAGCAAGATGCCCATGCATTGCACGGAACATCAAGATGCATTTGTATGAGTAGTATATCTTGTGGGGAAAAAGGATGAACAAGGGAAGGCCTTATTTGCAAATCTGGAGAGGGGTGTGGGTATCTTTTTGCAAAATTGCCATAGTTTCCTTCCTATCCTCCAGATATAAATCGGACGGCCTATATTGCAGGATGGCAGGCACACCATCATCACCAACTCTGTTTTTATCTCTACTCTTATAAAAAGCATAGGCGGTGATGATGGTGTGCCTGCCATCCTGCAATATAGGCCGTCCGATCTATATCTAACGGATAGGAGGAAACTATGGCAATTTACCCGCACTCCTCTCCACATTTGCAGATAAGGCCTTCCGTCGTTCATCCCTTTCTCCCACAAGATCTTGATGTTTCGTGCAACGCACGGGCATCTTGCTAGTAAGAGTAGAAATTAGACATATACCACTTCTCGAATCTTGAAACCAACAACATTCCTCCCTTATCTCATCAAAACCGCCAAAGGAATATATTTTGAGTGAAACATAACATATTTTTAGTGATATACCTATTTCAAAACTAGACTTTTTTTATCAAATCGATGAATATGTATTAATCAACTTTGATCGTGTGGCAACACATCGTTCCACAATGTAGTGCCTATAGATTTTTTAAGAAGTCAAACTTTGACCAAGTTTGTAGAGAAAAATATTTATATCTACAATAGCAAAATTATATAATGCGAAACTACATCATATGATGAATCTAGTGATATATGTTTCGCACTCTAGATGTAAATATTTTTCTCCACAAACTTGGTCAAAGTTTGTGAGGTTTGACTTTTCAAAAAATCTATAGGCACTACATTATGGAACGGAGGGAGTAGTTATTACCACTGTATAATTTTTTGGACACCAGACAAACGCTGGAGTACATATACGAAGAGAAGAGGCGCACGCACGCAGTCAGTCTCTCGCTGTCTCGCACACATGAGAGTTACGTAAAGGCACCGTTAACAAATAAACCCTAAAACCCTAGGTGCACGATTGCTGCATGCGCGGGTACCGGCTACGTGGTGGAGCGCACCTTTGTAGGAATAGTCAGCTCGCGTGATAATTTGATCCGTAGGAGTTGATGGTCGGGGACACAGGTGAACGACCTGGAGGCGGTGGCTCGCCAGTTGCCACAGATCGAGTAGCCACGTTTAAAATATCATTTTTTTAGCGGGGTAAGAGTTCCGATATTCAACGGTGCGTTATAAGTACTAAGTAATTTTTAGAACTATTGGTATGGAGCGAAAATGGAATTCATAACTACTACCTCCTTGGCGTATGGTTGTATGGGTTTATGTTGCAAGATGTTGAACCTGGTAGTTCTAGGGCAAATACTATGGTTTAGATGTTGGTTTTCAGTAATGAAAATCAGAAGGGGGAAACCCTTCTTTGATAAAAAAACTACTACCTCAGTTCCAGTTTACTAGTCCCCATCGTAGTTTGGGTCAAAGTTTGTCCACGAATTTTACTTGTAAAATGTGAATGGAAAACGAAATTTTGTTATGCCCAAACAAAAAAGGACTGGAGGGAGTGATTGCTCTAACACGAAAGCGGCCTCTCATAGCGCAGGCATTGAACCGGTGCGCTGGCCAAGAGGGCCCCACTCGCTGCAGGCCCGGCTGAACACGCCTCCTCGCCGCATGCAACCGGCTTCAGACTGCCCTGCCTGCCTCCATTGAATCCGTGCATGTGCCGGCAACACGTCCTTCCGCAAGCCAGCCGGCATTTTAGAACACAAAAAATGACCAAAATATAATTAATTATGCACGGTCTTGACTTGTTGTGCTCGCAGTGGTAGCAGGAACTAGAGGTTTTTCTTTATTTATAAGTCTCCTCACATTTTTTTGGCTTTGAATTGAATCATGGTTGTGGACATTATCTATGAATGTGCAGATATATGTGAACATGAGTTTCATGTGGAAGTTGAACTTGGAATGTCGGGCTTGCGTGTGAACTATACCATGTCCAATGCTTCGTCTGTTATTGTTTGGAAAGTAATTGCTATTATTACATGACCCGAAAAAAATATTTTGTGCCACATTAGTTGATGCACGGACATCACAACAGGCATGCTGACTGGATAAACATTTGAACCTAGCTATTATGAAGGAAATTTTGTATTGACAACAGTTTTAGATAGCAGGAGACGCCTAGCCTGCTCTGCCTCTGCTAGCTTATTTCTGGCTTCTTCCATCTCTTCTTTGGCTTGGGTGAAGAGAGCATCTGATTGCTCTTTTCGCTTCTTCAGGAACTCAGCTACATTCTCAAGGGCTGCTGCACGCTTTCTTTCAGCCTTTACTAGAGCCACGAGGACACGAACAACTGACGACTCCACCTGGCTTGTGTGTAATCCAGCATCATCTGGGATTTTGCACCTTGTGTCTAATCCAGCATCATTAGGGAACTGGCACCTTGTGAGTTATCCAGCCTCATTTTGGAAACATGATCTCGAGGTTGACCATACTTCCCTCCTCGGAGGAACTGCATCCTGACATGAAGTTACTTCTTTTTTAGATCAATACTCAGAGCAACCCAGATCCATTTAGTAGAAGCCAGATAAACAGGACTCGCAGAAGTGAATTCAAAAGGAAAAATATAAAAACAGACTACAAGGTGAGAACACCCACTTCCTACATCAAGCTAAAAACGAAAGCATTAAGACAATTAAGACTCTTCTTATTACACATCAAAGAACACGAGGCTAAGAGAAACAGAAACTACAACATATACACATCGAAGAACACGAGGCTAAACGAAAGTAATTAAAAGGGTGTTACTTACCAAAGCTCGTTTTACAGGTTCGGTGCAGCTCCTCTTTAACTTGCCACGCTCCTTGAGGATGTCCCCAATATCCCGGTTTGGTCTTCATTGCTCCTCTGCATGTTCGTACTCGTGGTCTTAAAATCTCAACATGGCAAGAAAAATATACTACTAGTAATGCTCACGCATCTTGTGGGCAACATTAAAGCACTCGTCTGCATGTTAGAGCATCTCCAACAGAAGCGCAACGCGCGGCGCTTTAAGAAAGCGTTTATAGTGCTAATATCGAGAAGTAGAGATAGAGAGTAGAGGATAGTTCTCAGCATAGATATAGCATAGATAGATAAAAAATTGATAGTTCAACTACTCCTCGTCGTCCGACTCCTCCTTGGTGATGTCCTCCTCTGACGTCTCAATGTAGGTGTGAAGATACCAATCATCGTCGGATTCCCAGGGCGACGCTGCTCCTAGCCTCATGTTGAATTGAGCATCCGCTTTTCGCGTACGCTTGTCCTCACGATAGGCGGCTCGCTCCGCCCTCCTCTTCTCCCTCTCTGCCCTCCTTTGCGCGTAGAACTCACGCTCGGTGATGATGTCCTGCGGGAAGCGTTGGCACCACAGCGCCATGGCTTCCTCGTCCATCTCGGCGATGCCGAGACGGTGCTCCCGCCTCCGGTTGTCGCGACGATCCTCGTCGGTGATAAGCCGCGACAGAGGCGCAAGCTCCTGCGCCCGCTCCCGCGTCGGCACGTTGGGGAAGTTCAATGTTCTATGAGGCCACCAGAGGCACCACGCCGCCGCGTCATACGCGGGGGCGGCCTCGTTGGTGGTGTCGATATTGCCGAGGCCGAGGCGTATCCCGCGGAACCGGGTGTCGGTGGAGAAGCCGCCGGAGGGGGGCGCGCGGACGCCGCGGTATTCCCAAGTTTCCAGGCGACGCGGCGGCGAGGCGAGAAAGAGCGGGGAGAGAGCGGTGGCAAGGCACAGAGCGGGGAGAGAGCGGTGGCAAGGCACAGAGCGGTGGGATGGCGTTGGATTTTATAAAGCGCGCCGGACGCCACGCGCCCGACCGATTTTTCTCGCGCGTGCGCGATCCTTTCCCGACGTCCCTGCTATCTCTACTCTCTTCTCTACTGTTATATTTATTTTATATTTAATATTTATCTCTACTTCTCTACTCTCTACTCTTTTTTTCTCTACTCTTATAAAAAACAGGGTTGGTGATGATGGTGTGCCTGCCATCCTGCAATATAGGTCGTCTGATTTATATCCGGCGGATAGGAAGGAAACTATGGCAATTTTGCAAAAAGATACCCACACCCCTCTTCACATTTGCAAATAAGGCCTTCCCTCGTTCATCCTTTTCTCACACAAGATAAACTACTCATACAAATGCATCTTGATGTTCCGTGCAATGCATGGGCATCTTGTTAGTTTTTTTCTTTTAAAAAACAGAGTTGGTGATGATGGTGTGCCTGCCATCCTGCAATATAGGCCGTCCGATTTATATCCGACGGATAGGAAGGAAACTATGGCGATCGTGCGAGGGACGGACGGATCGAGAGAGATGGTTGTTGTGTTACGGATGCTCCCCCCTCTCTCTCTCACACACACACAAGTAAAATAGAAGACCGTTCTCTCATGTATACACAACGTATCGGCATCTGTCTATGTCTCACTCATGCATGATCATTTGCACATTCACACCTCTCTATGTCTCTATCACACGCACACCGTCTCCACATTGCCCTTCCGCCACAACACACATATGGACACATACACATGTTCTCTCGCAGTCACACACACAAAATCAGTATTAAAAAAACTAGGGCGCACCTAAAACGTCCAAATCCAAATAAACACGAACTGGAGCTAAATTGAAATATATGGAAATATTGTAGCGTCAAGAACTTTTCCAGAAAAAAAGTTGAGTAATATTCGGGGATTGTTTTCACACACACAAAAAGGTTCGGTGGATGTCCTTCGAGCGCGACACGATGACGCACCGTTTGATCGACCGCGCGGCCTCTGTTCACGCGCTTGCATAGGATTCCGTATCGTGGATGTGGTAACTAATATAAGCACTGCCTCAGTCTAATGTTTACGTGTACTAGTACGGTTTTCTTTTAAGTTTGACCAACCCTATATAAAACTAAACTAAGCTCCCATACGCACACTCATCAATATGCCGCCGCCGCCGTTGCGCATGTCGGCACCCGCCTGCTCCGGCCAACAATTTCTTGCCCATCACCGCCATGTCGCCGCCATCCCTATGCCATGAAGCCGAAGGCTCACCCGCTCACGTCGTCTGCAGTCCCTCCTCGCCATGCCGCCGCGCTGCCAAGCACGCGAGCAGCTGGTGGAGCCGCGTCTATGCACGCAGCGTACAAGGAGGAGGACGAGCGCGTGCTCCAGCACGCCGGCGAGGAGGAACTAGCGTGTCATTGT
Source organism: Aegilops tauschii subsp. strangulata (assembly GCF_002575655.3). Lineage (NCBI taxonomy): Eukaryota > Viridiplantae > Streptophyta > Magnoliopsida > Poales > Poaceae > Aegilops > Aegilops tauschii. The sequence goes on from NC_053035.3 coordinate 287,679,146, forward strand.
CGTCTCCACCCGCGCGGAGGAGGCGCTCATGGTGGCTGTCGCGGCGGAAGCCTGTCGCACCCGCGCCGAGCCCACAAACCGGGTGCGGACGCGGAATCTTCCTTCGAGACCTTGAATGCCACGTGGATCCTGCAATCTGAAGGAGCAATTTGGGTCAGTCGACTCTTGTGAGCCGTTGGATGCAACATGGATGGCTAGAAGAGCTTCGTCAACCTCCGAAATTGATGCACTGTTCATCTTCTCAGCCCGCACACGCCTAACCGCCTGCCGCTGCCGCCCCGCCCTCCCCTGAACCGCCTGCCACCGCCATGCTCCCCCCACCCCCGCCATCTGTTTAACCTCGGGCACGATCCATTTTTTCCAGCGAACTGCATTCCACACCCAACACTCATAAGATAGATCATGGGTACCCTGCCACCCTAATATAGATACTGGGGTAGCTTCTCTGCCATCTTCTTCCTTTGCTCCGTCGAACTTCTTTCACAAATCGACTGACCCAAATTATACTACTAGTACGAACCTATTAAGTACAATAGGAACACGAAGATACGAGCAGTAGTACCAACTGCAAGAAGAACAGTAGTGAGACATAGTACTAGTACTATTGTACATACTAAAGAGTTCAAGTAACGAGAAAGAACATAAAGTTCAAATAACGAGAAAGTACATGAACATAGTTCTCCTGGGGGCTTAGCACAACACACCCCTGAAATAAAACTAAGCAACTAGTCCGCTTGACACTGCAGTAGAACCAGCATGAGCGATGGCACTGCCACCTTACTCGGAGTCTGAGTCCGAGTCCACGTCCTCGACTTCGTCCTCGTCCCTCTTCCTCTTCGCCGACGCTTCTTTGCTTGAACCGGACACTGGGCTCTGCTTCTTCATCCAACCCTTGTAGATATTTAAACAAAGGTAGGCATCCATTGCTGCGTACAGGATGATATCTTCATCTAATGTCTTCGACTCCCATGCATGATGAAACTCGTGGTGAGGTTTCTTCAGTTTAGCGTACGAGGGATCAATCATGGCTGCTACTAGGGTTAGCATTGAAGGCTAAGAGGAGGACACCAGGCCTGCCTTTTGGAGATCGAAGGGCTAGCCTACAACGAGGCCTATCCGACCCAGGACATCCCTGTCATTCCTAAAGTCTACAGTAACGAATTTCACTCTTTCATCCTTGAGGAAGTTCTTAAAATCCTGGCACTCAACGTCGGCATGGCATATGTGGTAGACCAAGCACACATTATGTACGGAAACCTGGATCACGGCGGGCTTCTTCTTCTCTGCCTCCTTTAGAATCTTGTCTCTTTCCAGGACTGTGGTGTACTCAACATCTAGCCCAGCGACCCACTCATCCTTTGAATTGTTGAACATGCGTAGGAAGCGAGAAAGGCATGCTTTCACCGTCGCGGATCGATGTGTGTAGATGATGATGAACTCATCGCCGGTGATGGCTCTAACCTGGTACTCAGCGGTGACCATGGAGATTTGAGAGGCCATGGATTTTGGAGGAGGGTTAGGAGAAGTTGAACTGGTGTAATGTGAAAGGACGGGATGACTGGGAGCGAACTGTTGCAAGGTAGTAATAGAGACGGGGATGAGTAGGGCGTGCGAACGACGTGGGGTTGTTGGCTTGCCCGATGGATAAACGGTTGCAAGCCCCCAAAGAGTTCTCGAGTACTATGCGGGACCCACTAGATGTCATGTCTACTAGACCCATATCGTAGGCCTAAGGGTATAGCTTCTGCCTGTTCACACGCCATGCCGGTGCGTGGATGTAACTTCACTTAATTCCGTCAACCGTCGTGCCTCCCACGACCTTCGCCTCCCTCGCACGGTCGCGCCCTTTGAGACTTCGACCGGTTATAAATGAGCAATTTTTTGCCTAGTCCGCATGCATCATACTCCCTCTGGTCCTTTTTACTTCCGTCAACCGTTTGCAAAGTGTTTGACCAAATTTACACTAAAAATATCAATATCTACAATAGTGATTATAATGAGTATAAGAACTACGTTTCATAATGAGTATAAAAATATTGATTTGACATTGTGAATGTTGATACATTTTTCTATAAGTTTGGTCAAAGTAGAGGTACATTGACTTCAGACAAAACTTAAATGCACAATGCAGACTACTCCCTTCTAGGTGTGTGCCATGTCCTATCTAGTCATCACAACAAGGTTAGATATTAGAGTACTACTACCTCCCTTCTACTTTAAAGGGCTCGATTCAAAAGTTCCACCTACTCTTACCAAGATAGAGGCGGTGGAATATTTTTTGTAGTATGCAAAAGTACTCAACTAATGTTGTTGTTCTTCACAAAAAATATGTGTTTACCAATGCATTATTGCATTGCATGCATGCATGAACACTAGTTTTACTCTAACCCCCCCTCTTCTTTAATACTTTGCCACATAAGCATGTTTGCTATTCCCGTGTGCATGATACCAGCTAAGATACCACCATTATGGCCAGCCTTAATCATCGCATGCAATAATTTAGTGCACCTTGATACGTCTCCAACGTATCTATAATTTTTTATTGTTCCATGCTATTATATATTCTGTTTTGAATGTTTAATGGGATTTATTATACACTTTTATATTATTTTTGGGACTAACCTATCCACCTGAGGCCCATCCCAAATTGTTGTTCTTTTGCCTATTTCAGTGTTTCACAGAAAAAGAATATCAAACGGAGTCCAAACGGAATGAAACCTTCAGGAACGTGATTTGCGGAACAAACATGACCGAGAGGACTTGGAGTGGACATCAAGCAACCAACGAGGAAGCCACGAGGCAGGGGGCGCGCCTGCCCCCCTGGGCGCGCCCTCCACCCTCGTGGGCCCTTCGTGGCTCCATCGACCTACTTCTTCCTCCTATATATACCTACGTACCCCAAACCATCAGCAGAGGAGCCAAAACCCTATTTCCACCGCTGCAACCATCTGTACCCGTGAGATCCCATCTTGGGGCCTTTTCCGGCGCTCCACTGGAGGGGGCATTGATCACGGAGGGCTTCTACATCAACACCATAGCCTCTCCGATGATGTGCGAATAGTTTACCTCAGACCTTCGGGTCCATAGTTATTAGCTAGATGGCTTCTGCTCTCTCTTTGGATCTCAATACAAAGTTCTCCTTGTTTCTCTTGGAGATCTATTCGATGTAATCTTCTTTTGCGGTGTGTTTGTCGAGATCCGATGAATTGTGGGTTTATGATCAAGATTATCTATGAACAATATTTGAATCTTCTCTGAATTCTTTTATGTATGATTGGTTATCTTTGCAAGTCTCTTCGAATTATCAGTTTGGTTTGGCCTACTAGATTGATCTTTCTTGCAATGGGAGAAGTCCTTAGCTTTGGGTTCAATCTTGCGGTGCTCGATCCCAGTGACAGTAGGGGAAACGACACGTATTGTATTGTTGCCATTGAGGATAAAAAGATGGGGGTTATATCATATTGCATGAGTTTATCCCTCTACATCATGTGATCTTGCTTAAAGCGTTACTCTGTTCCTATGAACTTAATACTCTAGATGCATGCTGGATAGCGGTCGATGTGTGGAGTAATAGTAGTAGATGCAGGGAGGAGTCGGTCTAGTTGTCACGGGCGTGATGCCTATATACATGATCATACCTAGATATTCTCATAACTATGCTTAATTCTATCAATTGCTCAACAGTAATTTGTTCACCCACCGTAATACTTATGCTATCTTGAGAGAAGCCACTAGTGAAACCTATGGCCCCCGGGTCCATCATATTAATCTCCCGTCAACGAGCTATTTCTGGCACCGTTTATTTTGCAATCTTTACTTTTAATCTTTATCATAAAAATACCAAAAATATTATCTTATCATCTCTATCAGATCTCACTTTTGCAAGTGGCCGTGACGGGATTGACAACCCCTTTATCGCGTTGGTTGCAAGGTTCTTATTTGTGTGTGTAGGTACAAGAGACTTGAGCGTGGCCTCCTACTGGATTGATACCTTGGTTCTCAAAAACTGAGGGAAATACTTACGCTACTTTGCTGCATCACCCTTTCCTCTTCAAGGGAAAACCAACATAGTGCTCAAGAGGTAGCAAGAAGGATTTCTGGCGCCGTTGCCGGTGAGTCTACGCACAAGTCAAGACAGACCAAGTACCCATCACAAACTCTTATCCCTCGCATTACATTATTTGCCATTTTCCTCTCGTTTTCCTCTCCCCCACTTCACCATTGCCGTTTAATTCGCCCTCTCTTTTCCGTTCACCTCTTTTTCGCTTGCTTCGTCGTTATAGCAGTCCTTTATCTACTCCTTTGTCTCCCGAGTTCGAAGTTCTTCACTTCAAACAAAAACAAGGAGAAAACCTAAAAGATGCTTGGTATAGGTTGATAGAATCCTATCGTGGTTGCACTATAGAGGGAGATTTCAAGGTTTTACTTCGCAATTTTTATGTTGGGCTAACCTTATCCCATAGACAACTCCTTGATTTTGCCGCCAAAGGGAATTTTATTGAAACTGATCCTAGCTTTGCTTATGAACTTATAGAGGGGATAGTAGGAATACTTCCCCCACAAAAGGGATCAACTCTTACTCAAGAGAGAACCCAAATCTTAGAAAAACTATGCGAATTGCAAAAGTCCCTTGAACCTCTTAAAAATGTTGGAGGAAATCTTAATCGCATGAATACCTTGATTACACTTTGCAACAAACGATTGGATGCTCTAGATCTAAGAATTTCCGAGTATGAAGGGAAACATAAGGAACCCCCGGATTCGAGCATAACTCCACTAAAAAGATAAATACCAAAGATGGCAATACCTAGATCTATCCTTGCTTTTATGCCTAGCTAGGGGCGTTAAACGATAGCGCTTGTTAGGAGGCAACCCAATTTTATTTTATTTTATTGCTTTTTATTTCTGTTTAGTAATAAATCTTTGATCTAGCCTCTGGTTAGATGTGTTTTTATGTTTTAATTAGTGTTTGTGCCAAGTTAAACCTATAGGATCTTCTTGGATGAGAGTTATTTGATCTTGCTGAAAATTCCAGAAAATTTCTGTTCACGAAAACAATTGTTAAAAATCACCAGAACGTGATAAAATACTGATTCCAATTGCAGTAGATCAATAAACAAATTATCTAGGTCTTACTATTTTGGTAAATTTTTTAGAGTTCCAGAAGTTTGTGTTAGTTACAGATTACTACAGACTGTTCTGTTTTTGACAGATTCTGTTTTTCGTGTGTTGTTTGCTTATTTTGATGAATCTATGGCTAGTAAAAGAGTTTATAAACCATAGAGAAGTTGGAATACAGTAGGTTTAACACCAATATAAATAAAGAATGAGTTCATTACAGTACCTTGAAGTGGTGTTTTGTTTTCTTTCGCTAACGGAGCTCACGAGATTTTCTGTTAAGTTTTGTGTTGTGAAGTTTTCAAGTTTTGGGTAAAGATTTGATGGATTATGGAACAAGGATTGGCAAGAGCCTAAGATTGGGGATTCCCAAGGAACCCCAAGGTAAAATTCAAGGACAACCAAAAGCCTAAGCTTGGGGATGCCCCGGAAGGCATCCCCTCTTTCGTCTTCGTCAATCGGTAACTTTACTTGGGGCTATACTTTTATTCACCACATGATACGTGTTTTGCTTGGAGCGTCTTGTATGATTTGAGTCTTTGCTTTTTAGTTTAACACATTCATCCTTGCTGTACACACCTCTTGAGAGAGACACACATGATTCGGAAATTGTTAGAATACTCTATGTGCTTCACTTATATCTTTTGAGCTATATAGTTTTTGCTCTAGTGCTTCACTTATATCTTTTAGAGCACGGTGGTGGTTTTATTTTATAGAAATTATTGATCTCTCATGCTTCACTTATATTATTTTGAGAGTCTTAAACAGCATGGTAATTTGCTTTAAGTGTGAAATTAGTCCGAGTGTGATAGGCATCCAAGATGAGCATAATAAAAACTTCCGTATTGAGTTCATTGAATATCATGAGAAGTTTGATACTTGATAAGTGTTTTGAGATATAAAGGTGGTAATATTAGAGTGTGCTAGTTGAGTAATTGTCAAATTGAGAAATACTTGTGTTAAGTTTGGCAAGTCCCGTAGCATGCACGTATGGTAAAAGTTGTGTGACAATTTTGACACACAAGGTGTTATTTTATTGCTTTCCTTATGAGTGGCGGTCGGGGACGAGCGATGGTCTTTTCCTACCAATCTATCCCTCGAGGGGCATGCGTAGTAGTACTTTGCTTCGAGGTCTAATAAACTTTTGCAATAAGCATATGAGTTCTTTATGACTAATGTGAGTCCATGGATTATACGCACTCTCAACCTTCCACAATTTTCTAGCCTCTACGGTACCGTGCATTGCCCTTTCTCGCCTTGGGAGTTGGTGCAAACTTCGCCCGTGCATCCAAACCCCGTGATATGATACGCTCTATCACACATAAACCTCCTTATATCTTCCTCAAAACAGCCACCATACCTACCTGTGATGGCATTTCCATAGCCATTCTGAGATATATTGCCATGCAACTTTCCACCGTTTCGTTTATTATGACATGCTCCATCATTGTCATATTGCTTTGCATGATCATGTAGTTGACATCGTATTTGTGGCAAAGCCACCTTTCATAATTTTTTATACATGTCACTCTTGATTCATTGCATATCCCGGTACACCGCCGGAGGCATTCACATAGAGTCATGTTTTGTCTGTGTTGAGTTGTAATTCTTGAGTTGTAGGTAATAAAAAGTGTGATGATCATCATTATTAGAGCATTGTCCCATGTGAGGAAAGGATGATGGAGACTATGATTCCCCCACAAGTCGGATGAGATTCCGGACTAAAAAAAAGAGGCCAAAGAAAAAAAAAGAGAAGGCCCAAGAAAAAGAAAAAAATATGAGAGAAAAAGAGAGAAGGGACAATGTTACTATCCTTTTTCCACACTTGTGATTCAAAGTAGCACCATGATCTTCATGATAGAGAGTCTCCTATGTTATCACTTTCATATACTAGTGGGAATTTTTCATTATAGAACTTGGCTTGTATATTCCAATGATGGGCTTCCTCAAAATGCCCTAGGTCTTCGTGAGCAAGCGAGTTGGATGCACACCCACTTAGTTTCTTTAGTTGAGCTTTCATATATATATATATATATATATATATATATATATATATATATATATATATATAGCTCTAGTGCATCCGTTGCATGGCAATCCCTACTCCTCTCATTGACATCAATTGATGGGCATCTCCATAGCCTATTGATTAGCCGCGTCAATGTGAGACCTTCTACCTTTTTGTCTTCTCACATAACCCCCATCATTATACTTTATTTCACCCATAGTGCTATATCCATGGCTTACGCTCATGTATTGCGTAAGGGTTGAAAAGGCTGAAGCGCGTCAAAAAGTATGAACCAATTGCTCGGCTTGTCATCGGGGTTATGCATGATGAGAACGTTTTGTGTGACAAAGTTGAAACATGGCCTAACTATATGATTTTGTAGGGATGAGCTTTCTTTGGCTATGTTATTTTGATAAGACATAATTGCTTGGTTAGCATCTTTGAAGTATTATTGTTTTTATGTCAACATTAAACTTTTATCTTGAATCTTTCGGATCTAAATATTCATGCCACAATAAAAAGAATTACATTGAGAATTATGCTAAGTAGCATTCCACATCAAAAATTTTGTTTTTATCATTTACCTACTCGAGGACGAGCAGGCATTAAGCTTGGGGATGCTCGACCGGTTTTTCAATAAAATAATTATTGAGAGACCAATCCCTTTTACGGACCAGCGAGGAAGAATTCCTTCTCACTGGTAGACAATATCTTGGTCACAGAAGAAAAATACCAGGAGTACTAAATATAATACAAGGTTGAGCAGAGACTGCCCAACAATTTATTACATGCACGCCGCTAAAACAAAACGGCGGATGGGGTGGCAACTACTAACTCACGATAATAACGGTGGTGGAAATATCACCGCGAAGCGAGTGATATGATTCCAGAAGACTACAACTCATCGAGCGTCGGAGTGAGGCTCGAGAAGACTTATTGCGGGTGGCGGAAGCGTATACAATACAAGTGACCAATATCCGGGATCGCGCAGGACTGACTGGGACTCCTCTAGGCGTCGGACGCGCTATCAAACTCTTCATCCAAGAGATCGCCTTCGTCAACATCTGGCCAAATCAACAAGCCAGGTGAGTACTATGAAAGTACTCGCAAGACAGTTCGGACATAAGGTATAACAAATGTAAACATGAAGCATATGAACAAGTTAACCAGTGCGATCAGACATAGAGATAATAAATACTGGGTGCCAAGCGAGGGTCTGAATGACGCCTCGAGCGGAAACTGCAGAATAGTAATACTGGTGCCAAACGAGTGTCTGAAAGACTCCTCGAGCGGAAAATGCGGAATAATAATACAGGTGCCAAACGAGGGTCTGAAAGACTCCTCGAGCGGAAAATGCAGAATAATAATACAGGTGCCAAACGAGTGTCTGAAAGACTCCTCGAGAGGAAAATGCAGAATAATAATGCCACAGTCGGGCGTCGGGGCGACACCACATAAAGGGCTTATAACGGAAAATAAAGACAGTGCATGCCGCAGTCGGACGTCTGAGCGACATCACATAAAGGGCTTATATTGTAGCTCAATAATACAATAGCTCGGGAACATAATTTATCACAAGTATGAGACAAATATAAAGTTAGTCCATCCACAGGAATAACAATAAATCTGAATTTACCACTTGAGCTTGTTCACCGGGGACAAGATTTTCACACGGATAGATATGGATATGATGTTTACACTACTGATCATGGATACGATGATTTGGAAAGAATTGACTCTGCAGAGTTTGTACTTAACCACAGCCAACGGATTTCAGTAGTCACGGGGACTAGTTCCGTCTACGGTGTTTTGGAAGAAACACGTCTAACCAGTACACACCCAATTCAACCATCCGAAGCCAGGGATCACCCTCGGCGACATTCAAGAAAAACCTTGAGACGGGGAGGCTACAACCTCGCGTAGCATGGGATCAAATTTCTATACGCGCGCTCTAAGGGGGTGCCCCCCCTCTCGGTCCCAACCGGAAACACCCATGCCCCCTGACCGGATGACTGGCTTTAATCCTGGGCCAAGGTACCATCATCCCGGCCTCTCTGTTTGGTGTGTACACGGAAAGAGGTTACCAACTTACTAAACCGCATCCTGGCAATGAGACATGTGGTAGCACGGAAGGGGAAAGAACGGTAACGTGGCTCCAACCACGTTAACGTCGGAGGAAGTCGGATGACGCAAGGCTGGTATGCTACAACAGTACCACCTTACTGCCCTTCATGTCACCACATGATTAGGCCACCTCTCATCAGAGGTCATCGCAACTTTGGAACATGCGGGAAAAGAACGATAACGTAGCTCCAACCACGTTAACGTCGAAAAAAAAGTCGGATGACGCAAGGCTGGTATGCTACAACAGTACCACCTTACTGCCCTTCATGTCACCACATGATTAGGCCACCTCTCATCAGAGGTCATCGCAACTTTGGAACAACCGGGTCGTTGCCTTACAAGCAACGAGGTATTTACCGACACTCATATGCCATGCACAAGCTCTCACGTGAACATGTAAAACATCTGCCATATCAAATGTTCAAAACATGCTTGCCTGGTTCGGAGAAGTCAGAGTCTAGCTCGGCGAAGTTCGCGGCTCCGTCACCTCTTCCGGAACCTACGGCAATCACGAAACGGGTACTAACGTGAAAACCAACACATACACAGAAACTTTTCCAAATATTTTTCAAATAAACCCCATAAAAAACTAGACAAAATTTGAAGATTGTCAGAAAAAGAATCACTCAAAAATACCTTTTTATTAAAAAGTTATAAAGGTTTCTGTCCAGGGACTTATCTGTAATGAAACAGAAAAGTTCCAGGGTTTTAACTGAGAAAACAGAAAACGCTTCGGCTGGGAGTGCGCAAGCGCAAAGGAGAAGACGTATTTTGCCTGAAGGCGCCAACAGAAAACGGTTCGTGAATAAAAGAACAGAGGCTGACACGCGGGGTCCACATGTCAGGTTTGAAAAGCTCGCCGGCGCCCGAAGACTGCGGTGGACGCCGGCGTCGAACCACGGCGAGTTAGGAGAAACAGAGGGTACCAAGAGCTTCAGCGTCTTCTTCCGCGTCGGTGGGTGGTGGACTCGTCCAACGGGGAGCACCACGTTGACGGCGACACTATCTCCGGCGGACGGCTGCTCGGGTGAGGATGGGGAACTCCGGTGGAGGGCTGCAAACTACGAATTGAGGCACGGGTCAGAACGAGTGATGCAAGGTGAAGCTATTGGCAAGAGAATGGAGGCGGAGGAGCACACACGGGGGCGAATCGGGCTGGATCCCGTGGCGGGAAGCGGCGGCCGGAGTCGAGGAAGGAGACCTCCTCGGGGCTCTTCCAGTGGCTAGGCGTGCTCTAGGGGGAGTGCAGGGCTGGTGGGTGCTCGAGTTGAAGCTCGGGGCCTCTATTTATAGGCGGATCGACGGGGTGGCCGTGAAACGGAGAATCTCCGGCGAGCGATTACGGCGGAGCAGTGGGTTGGCAGGTGGTTTGAGCGGCCAGGCAGCATCAGTGGAGGTTACTGGAGCCGTTTTACAGCTAAACGGAGATGGTCTTGGCGTAATGGCGTCGGTCCACGGTGAGGTGACCGCACGGGCTCAACGGCGGCAGAGAGCGCGCTCCGCGCCCTGCGGTTCACAACGAGAGCGGCAGCGCATTCGGGGGAGTGGAAGGCCACGCGGCGAGCTCCGGTGGTTTGGGCGGCGCTGGGTGGCGTCGTCGGCGCCGTGTCTCCCGCTGGCGTCCGCAAAGCCACCGCCAACGTCGGTCACGGGGCGGCGCACCTTCTGCTGCTCGTCGTCGACGCCTGCGAGGCGCCAGGCGTTCGTGCGGTGCAGGAACAAGAGGGCGGGGACGAGGAGCAAGGCGACGCGGTGGCACTGGCGAGATCGACGTCCATCTCTGAAGAAAACAACAGCGAGCACTGAACTGAATCTCTGAAACTCTGAACTTGACAATGACCATGCACTGCAGGTGTTCGACAGAAGGTTTTGGCTATGAGATAAATTTTTCTGGAGCTGTAACTTGGTGAGATGACCACTCAAAGCACCCAGGGGCTGCCTGATTTTACTTGGAATTTTTGGAGAAGGTTTTGAATGAATTTCACCAAATTTGACAAATCTGGTCCAAACTTGCAGCAAGTGTAGTTTGAAAATTTTGAACTGAAGACCAGTGGATCTTCATGGTTCTAGGTTGAGGGTTCAAAGGACTAGGAGGGAGAGTTGGTTTGGTGGCAAAAATCAAAACAAAAAATGGAGTTCCTTTGCAAATCTCCAAGTGCTAGAAAAGAAGGCAGAAATTTATTTGAATAGAATTTGAATGGAAATAGATACATGGGGAGGTTCAACTTGCTGGATTTGGTGTAAAACATGATCCAAAGGTGAGGGAAGGGTTAGGAGAGAGGATTTGCACTAATGCCATGGCAAGAAGGAATTGTTGGAAGTGGCAAAGGACTTTCCAAAAGCCATAGTGCAAAATTCAAAAAGATTTTCAAAAGTTATTTTCCCAAATGAAAAACATTTTGTCTTGAGTCCAAATGAAAAGCAAGAACTTCCAAGACCAAAGGCAGATCTTGGGTGAATCCAAATAAAACTTTTGCCATAAGGAAAAATATATGAGAGGGAGAGTTCTCTTGAAGAAAAATTTAAATCACTCCCCTCAAGTCAAATAAAATCTTTTGAAAAATCCAAATAAAAACTTGGGTGTCACAACACCTACCCCCTTAGGAAAAATCTCGTCCTCGTGATTTCTGCTGATCCTCAAATAGGTATGGATACTCTGCTCGAAGGAAATCTTCCCTTTCCCATGTAGCTTCATCCTCAGTGTGGTTGCTCCACTGAACCCTGAAAAACTTTGTCGTTTTCTGACGGGTCCTCCGTTCAGACTCTTCTAAGATCTTTAGTGGCCTTTCTCTGTAGGTGAGATCTGGTTGCATATCAATGTCCTCATGAGGTACATGCTTTTCTGGGTTGCTCACACATTTTCTTAACTGTGAGACGTGGAACACGTCATGGACGTCTGACGGCTCCTTGGGTAGGTCTAGCTGGTAGGCTACCGTGCCTCTTCGTGCCTTTACACAAAATGGTCCAATAAATCTTGGGGCTAGCTTCCCCTTAATTTTGAACCATTGCAGACCCCTCATAGGAGATACTCGGAGGTATACGGAATCACCGGGTTCAAAGCTGACCTCACGATGCTTCTGATCATAGTAGCTCTTTTGTCGGCTCTGCGCCGTCCTGAGTCTGTCCCTGATTTGTTTAACTTTCTCCTCGGCCTCTTTAAGCATATCTGGGCCGAAGATACGGCTGTCACCTGTTTCTGACCAATTCAGTGGGGTACGACACCTTCGTCCGTACAACGCTTCAAAGGGTGCCATTTGCAAGCTGGCTTGGTAACTGTTGTTGTAAGCAAATTCGGCATACGGCAAACTTTCTTCCCAACTGGATCCATAGGTGAGCACACAGGCTCTTAGCATATCCTCTAGGATTTGGTTTACACATTCTGTTTGTCCATCAGTCTGAGGGTGGTATGCTGTACTGAAAACTAGTTGCGTGCCCAGAGCTTGTTGTAGGTGATCCCAAAATTTGGAGACGAATTGGGTGCCTCGGTCTGATATTATAGTCTTTGGGACTCCGTGCAAGCAAACTATACGGGAGAGATAAAGTTTTGCCAGTCTTTGTGTGGAGTAGGTAGTCTTCACGGGAATGAAATGAGCAACCTTGGTTAGTCGGTCGGTGATGACCCATATGGCGTCATTTCCGCGTTGTGATCGGGGTAATCCGACAATGAAGTCCATTCCTATTTCATCCCATTTCCACTCGGGTATCCTGTTAGGCTGGAGTAGTCCTGCTGGCTTTTGGTGCTCGGCCTTGATGCACTGACATGAATCGCAACAAGCGATGAATGTGGCTATATCTCTTTTCATACCGTGCCACCAAAATCTTTCCTGGATGTCCTTGTACATTTTGGTTCCTCCAGGATGGATCGAGTATGGGGCGGTGTGGCTTTCCGTCAAGATCTGTTGCTTGAGTTCCTCAATGTTAGGTACGCAAAGTCTGTCTCGGTACCATAATGTTCCTTCACTGTCTGTGACGAACTCTGAAGTCTTACTAAGATTCATTTTCTTCTTTATGCCTTCGATGCTGGGATGTCCCTGTTGAGCCTTCTTAATTTGTTCCACCAGGGTGGGTTGTATCTCCAGGTTCGATACGGTGCCCTCAGAGACTAACATCATGTTGAGCCTAGCGAACTCTCGCTGAAACTCAGGCCTCAAATTGTGCTGACCGTCACTGTCCGGGCTGGGGTTTCGACTAAGGGCATCAGCCACTACATTTGCTTTCCCTGGGTGGTAGTGAATAATGACGTCATAGTCCTTGACTAGTTCCAACCAGCGTCGTTGGCGTAAATTCAGCTCTGGCTGTGTGAAAATATATTTGAGGCTCTTATGGTCCGTATATATTTCACAGCGATTTCCCAACAGAAAGTGCCTCCACTCCTTGAGTGCATGTATGACTGCTGCTAGCTCCAAGTCATGTGTTGGGTAATTTTCCTCATGCTTTCGCAGCTGCCTGGAGGCATATGCGACAACTTTGCCATCCTGCATTAGCACACATCCGAGACCTTTTCGGGACGCGTCACAATACACTTCAAAGCTCTTGTGTATGTCTGGCACAGTTAAGACCGGTGCGGTTGTCAGCTTCTTCTTGAGTTCTTGGAAGCTCTGCTCGCATGCTTCTGTCCATGCAAATTTCTTGTCCTTCTTGAGTAATTGTGTCATAGGTTTTGCCACAGTGGAGAATCCTTCAATAAATCTCCTGTAATATCCGGCCATTCCAAGGAAACTCCGCACATCTGTGACATTGGCGGGTGGCTTCCAGTCCAGTATGGCCTTGACTTTCTCTGGGTCTACGGCCACGCCTTCTTGGTTCAATATATGGCCCAAGAAACCAACTTGTCTTAGCCAAAATTCGCATTTGCTAAACTTGGCGTACAACTGATGTTTCCTCAATTCTCCCAAAACAATTCTGAGGTGTTCAGCATGCTCTTCTGGTGTCCTCGAGTAAACCAGAATGTCGTCAATAAATACCACCACAAATTTGTCCATGAATTTCATGAATACTTTGTTCATGAGGTGGACGAAATATGCGGGGGTGTTCGTTAGTCCAAAAGGCATCACTGTAAACTCGTATAACCCATATCTGGAAGTGAAAGCTGTCTTGGGGATATCTTCCGTCCGTACCTTCAGTTGATGGTATCCCTATCTCAAATCAATCTTTGAAAATACCTTGGCTTGTGCAAGCTGGTCAAACAAATCATTGATCCGTGGCATCGGATATTTGTTTTTGATGGTGACCATATTGAGGGCTCGATAGTCTATGCACAGCCTCAGTGTCCCATCTTTCTTCTTAGCGAACAACACAGGCGAACCCCATGGTGAGGAGCTGGCTCGAATAAATCCTTTGTCCAATAATTCTTTTATCTGCTTCTTCGACTCCACCAATTCTGAGGGTGCCATTCTATAAGGCTTCTTATAGATGGGAGCGGTGCCAGGTGCTAGTTCAATGCTGAATTCGATCTCTCGGTCTGGTGGCATGCCTGGTAGTTCTTCAGGAAACACATCAGGAAACTCGCATACCACTGGAACTTTTCTCAGTTCTGCAATGTCCATTTTGTTCAGTTTTGGTTGCTGTGATCGTGGCCTTTCTTGGGCGGAAACTCTTATAGTCTTGCCGTGATGGTGAGTGAGAATCACTGTCCGATTGAAACAGTCGATGAATCCTTTGTTGGTGGTCAACCAGTCCATCCCTAAAATGACATCCAGTCCTTTACTTTCCAACACGATGAGATTCGCGTGGAATTGTAGTCCTTCGAACTCAATGACTACTCCTGGCAGTAACCCTGAGCGATTTGCTTATTTCCGGGGGACTTGATGATCATAGATTTTTCCAAGGAAAGTATCGGAAAACCATGTTGCGAAACAAAACTCTTCGAAACGAACGAATGGGAAGCTCCAGAATCAAACAAAACCGTGGCGGGTACTGTGTTGACAGGGAACGTACCGAGCACGATGTCTGGGGCATTCTGCGCTTCTTCCCTGGTCACATGGTTCAGGTGACCCTTCCTGTGGTTGTTGCTGGGGTTGAAGTTGTTGCACTTGGGGGCTGGATTGTTTCCACCATTGTTCGGCTTGGGTGCCGAGTCTCTTGGCTTCGGGCACTGTTTAGCATAATGCCCTTGTTGACCACAAGCATAGCAGGTGACCCCTGGACGGTATGTGAACTCCTTGTCTCTGGCATGAAATTGTCCGACGGGTCTTGGCTCAGTAGTCGTGGATCTCCTTGTGTCTGTCCTCGGGACCTCAGTCTTGCCTCGGTTGCTGCGAGCAAGAGTCGTCTTGTCCCTCTTTCGCTTGCAGATATCTTCCAGACTACGGCGCTCATTCTCCAGGGTGATGGCCTTGTCCACCAGTGTCTTAAAATCCGGAAAGGTGTGCACAATCAGTTGGCATCTTAACGCTGGTGCCAGGCCGTCCAGGAATTTTTCCATCTTCTTGCTTTCTGTCATGTGCTCGTCGTAGGCATAACGAGACAGTTGGGTAAACTGGCCGTTGTATTCTGTGACTGACATGCCTCTTTGCTTCAGGTCATCAAACTCTCTCTTCTTGATCTTTAGGATGCTCCTGGGTGTGTGCCCCACGGAAGCCTTCCTTGAACTCTTCCCAGGTGATGTTGTGTTCCCGGGGATGCATGTGTAGGAAGTTTTCCCACCATGCTGCGGCTGCTCCAGTAAGGTAGTGTGGTGCATAGAGCACCTTCTCATGATCTGAGCACTGAGCAATAATTAGTTTCCTTTCAATCTCACGAAGCCAAACATCGGCTTCCAGCGGTCTGTCGGTGTGAGCAAAAGTTGAGGGGCGAGTCTTCTGTAACTCAGATAACTTGGAAAGTGGTTGATAGTGTTCCCGGTGGTTTCCCATGTTGATGACATGGTTCATCATCTCTTGGTGTTGTTGCTGGCTTTGCTCGAAGAGACGGCATACTTGAGACAGTGCCGCTTCGCTGTCTTGTTGGCTGGACTGACCCTGAGTGAAATTGTTGCTGGTCTGTGTCCCGTAAACCTCTTCTGGCTGATTGGGCATGGAGCGAGTCCACGGGCGAGACATTTTTCCAGTCTGGGGTATTATTTGCAAAACCCATGAGAAAAATTGTGTAGCACAAAAATCTCGCAAAGGCAAAAATCAAAAGGCTTCAAGGTTTTCAAAGAAACACAAATGATTTTTCATGGAGAAGAAGTGCTTAACATAAATCTTACATGCGAAAAGCAAACACAAGATACAGCACTCCTGATGCGCGTACACAATCCTGACATGTTATTTAAAACTAGCGTACTACTCCGGAAGGCAGCAAACACACCAATACAAAACTAGCGTACAGATAAAACAGCACATCATACAAGCAGGCATAACACACGGCTACTCGGTGCTCTCAGTCGGAGATGGTGAAGATCTCCTTCCCCTTGCCGATGGCAAGGCTCAGCGGTCCAGGAGAATCAACCTCCTCCTCTCTAGCTGGCTCCTGGCGCGGGACGCTGTGCTACGGTGATGGTGGCGGGGCGACTGGTGGTAGAGCGCGTGCGGCAGGCGGTGCGGCTCTGACCGGAGTAGGAGCGATGACTCGGTCGAACTCCTCAGTGGTAGGCAGACGGCAAGCAGTGGCCAAAACGGCCGGTGCATACGAGGCTGAAGACGAGACGAATGTCAAAGACGGCGCCGTGTGGAGAAGCTCCTTCCTGCTGGCAGGACCGCCCCGGACTAAGTCCATGCGGGCAGCCACAAGATCATCTACGAGGTTGTCGAAAGACTCCTCCAGAGCCTTGAGATACTCCACAACCATCTCGATGGCTTCATCTCGTTCTCCCCGATGGCAGGCGAACGCATAGTGGCTGGTGTAAGGCACATGGCACGGGAGGTAGCGGTAGCGGCGAGTCTTCATCGTAGGAAGGATGTCCCGAAGGCGAGCTATCGCCTCACGGGCAGCCATCTGCATGGCATGCCTCTCCGTAGGCATGGCCCTTCCCACAAAACGGAAGTGGCGTGCAGCAGAACGTCCTCCCTTGAACTGCACCACAGCTTGGTGCATAGACACTTCGTCACTGAGCTTGTGCTGATAGAGTGTGAACTCCGGGCGAGCTGCTGGCCCGATCACGAGCTTGGTGATGGAGACGAGGAGCTTGACAAACCCCTCGGGCACGTTGGTGAACACTCGATTCTCACAGCTGCTGCCAGCCATCTACAAAAGTAGGCAAAAATTCTGAGTAGTCATGTCATAAATTTATGATGACCAACAGAAAATAGCTACAATTGCAAAATGTTGAAAAAGCACAAAAGACGCTAATTAACCGATTAGCGATCACACCTAGTGGCTTCCTACAGTCAGCCTGGCTCTGATACCAAGCTTGTCACGACCGGTTTTTCAATAAAATAATTATTGAGAGACCAATCCCTTTTACGGACCAGCGAGGAAGAATTCCTTCTCACTGGTAGACAATATCTTGGTCACAGAAGAAAAATACCAGGAGTACTAAATATAATACAAGGTTGAGCAGAGACTGCCCAACAATTTATTACATGCACGCCCCTAAAACAAAACGGCGGATGGGGTGGCAACTACTAACTCACGATAATAACGGTGGTGGAAATATCACCGCGAAGCGAGTGATATGATTCCAGAAGACTACAACTCATCGAGCGTCGGAGTGAGGCTCGAGAAGACTTATTGCGGGTGGCGGAAGCGTATACAATACAAGTGACCAATATCCGGGATCGCGCAGGACTGACTGGGACTCCTCTAGGCGTCGGACGCGCTATCAAACTCTTCATCCAAGAGATCGCCTTCGTCAACATCTGGCCAAATCAACAAGCCAGGTGAGTACTATGAAAGTACTCGCAAGACAGTTCGGACATAAGGTATAACAAATGTAAACATGAAGCATATGAACAAGTTAACCAGTGCGATCAGACATAGAGATAATAAATACTGGGTGCCAAGCGAGGGTCTGAATGACGCCTCGAGCGGAAACTGCAGAATAGTAATACTGGTGCCAAACGAGTGTCTGAAAGACTCCTCGAGCGGAAAATGCGGAATAATAATACAGGTGCCAAACGAGGGTCTGAAAGACTCCTCGAGCGGAAAATGCAGAATAATAATACAGGTGCCAAACGAGTGTCTGAAAGACTCCTCGAGAGGAAAATGCAGAATAATAATGCCACAGTCGGGCGTCGGGGCGACACCACATAAAGGGCTTATAACGGAAAATAAAGACAGTGCATGCCGCAGTCGGACGTCTGAGCGACATCACATAAAGGGCTTATATTGTAGCTCAATAATACAATAGCTCGGGAACATAATTTATCACAAGTATGAGACAAATATAAAGTTAGTCCATCCACAGGAATAACAATAAATCTGAATTTACCACTTGAGCTTGTTCACCGGGGACAAGATTTTCACACGGATAGATATGGATATGATGTTTACACTACTGATCATGGATACGATGATTTGGAAAGAATTGACTCTGCAGAGTTTGTACTTAACCACAGCCAACGGATTTCAGTAGTCACGGGGACTAGTTCCGTCTACGGTGTTTTGGAAGAAACACGTCTAACCAGTACACACCCAATTCAACCATCCGAAGCCAGGGATCACCCTCGGCGACATTCAAGAAAAACCTTGAGACGGGGAGGCTACAACCTCGCGTAGCATGGGATCAAATTTCTATACGCGCGCTCTAAGGGGGTGCCCCCCCTCTCGGTCCCAACCGGAAACACCCATGCCCCCTGACCGGATGACTGGCTTTAATCCTGGGCCAAGGTACCATCATCCCGGCCTCTCTGTTTGGTGTGTACACGGAAAGAGGTTACCAACTTACTAAACCGCATCCTGGCAATGAGACATGTGGTAGCACGGAAGGGGAAAGAACGGTAACGTGGCTCCAACCACGTTAACGTCGGAGGAAGTCGGATGACGCAAGGCTGGTATGCTACAACAGTACCACCTTACTGCCCTTCATGTCACCACATGATTAGGCCACCTCTCATCAGAGGTCATCGCAACTTTGGAACATGCGGGAAAAGAACGATAACGTAGCTCCAACCACGTTAACGTCGAAAAAAAAGTCGGATGACGCAAGGCTGGTATGCTACAACAGTACCACCTTACTGCCCTTCATGTCACCACATGATTAGGCCACCTCTCATCAGAGGTCATCGCAACTTTGGAACAACCGGGTCGTTGCCTTACAAGCAACGAGGTATTTACCGACACTCATATGCCACGCACAAACTCTCACGTGAACATATAAAACATCTGCCATATCAAATGTTCAAAACATGCTTGCCTGGTTCGGAGAAGTCGGAGTCTAGCTCGGCGAAGTTCGCGGCTCTGTCACCTCTTCCGGAACCTACGGCAATCACGAAACGGGTACTAACGTGAAAACCAACACATACACGTCGACGGCGACACTATCTCCGGCGGACGGCGGCTCGGGTGAGGATGGGGAACTCCGGTGGAGGGCTGCAAACTACGAATTGAGGCGCGGTCCAGAACGAGTGATGCAAGGTGAAGCTATTGGCAAGAGAATGGAGGCGGAGGAGCACACACGGGGGCGAATCGGGCTGGATCCCGTGGCGGGTCGCGGCGGCCGGAGTCGAGGAAGGATACCTCCTCGGGGCTCTTCCAGTGGCTAGGCGTGCTCTAGGGGGAGTGCAGGGCTGGTGCGTGCTCGAGTTGAAGCTCGGGGCCTCTTTTTATAGGCGGATCGACGGGGTGGCCGTGAACGGAGAATCTCCGGCGAGCGATTACGGTGGAGCAGTGGGTTGGCAGGTGGTTTGAGCGGCTAGGCAGCATCAGTGGAGGTTACTGGAGCCGTTTTACAGCTAAACGGAGATGGTCTTGGCGTAATGGCGTCGGTCCACGGTGAGGTGACCGCACGGGCTCAACGGCGGCAGAGAGCGCGCTCCGCGCCCTGCGGTTCACGACGAGAGCGGCAGCGCATTCGGGGGAGTGGAAGGCCACGCGGCGAGCTCCGGTGGTTTGGGCGGCGCTGGGTGGCGTCGTCGGCGCCGTGTCTCCCGCTGGCGTCCGCAAAGCCGCCGCCGGCGTCGGTCACGGGGCGGCGCACCTTCTGCTGCTCGTCGCCGACGCCCGCGAGGCGCCAGGCGTTCGTGCGGTGCAGGAACAAGAGGGCGGGGACGAGGAGCAAGGCGACGCGGTGGCACTGGCGAGATCGACGTCCATCTCTGAAGAAAACAACAGCGAGCACTGAACTGAATCTCTAAAACTCTGAACTTGACAATGACCATGCACTGCAGGTGTTCGACAGAAGGTTTTGGCTATGAGATAAATTTTTCTGGAGCTGTAACTTGGTGAGATGACCACTCAAAGCACCCAGGGGCTGCCTGATTTTACTTGGAATTTTTGGAGAAGGTTTTGAATGAATTTCACCAAATTTGACAAATCTGGTCCAAACTTGCAGCAAGTGTAGTTTGAAAATTTTGAACTGAAGACCAGTGGATCTTCATGGTTCTAGGTTGAGGGTTCAAAGGACTAGGAGGGAGAGTTGGTTTGGTGGCAAAAATCAAAACAGAAAATGGAGTTCCTTTGCAAATCTCCAAGTGCTAGAAAAGAAGGCAGAAATTTATTTGAATAGAATTTGAATGGAAATAGATACATGGGGAGGTTCAACTTGCTGGATTTGGTGTAAAACATGATCCAAAGGTGAGGGAAGGGTTAGGAGAGAGGATTTGCACTAATGCCATGGCAAGAAGGAATTGTTGAAAGTGGCAAAGGACTTTCCAAAAGCCATAGTGCAAAATTCAAAACGATTTTCAAAAGTTATTTTCCCAAATGAAAAACATTTTGTCTTGAGTCCAAATGAAAAGCAAGAACTTCCAAGACCAAAGGCAGATCTTGGGTGAATCCAAATAAAACTTTTTCCATAAGGAAAAATATATGAGAGGGAGAGTTCTCTTGAAGAAAAATTTAAATCACTCCCCTCAAGTCAAATAAAATCTTTTGAAAAATCCAAATAAAAACTTGGGTGTCACACGTCTCCAACGTATCTATAATTTTTTATTGTTCCATGCTATTATATATTCTGTTTTGGATGTTTAATGGGCTTTATACACTTTTATATTATTTTTGGGACTAACCTATTAACGGAGGCCCAGCCCAAATTGTTGTTTTTTGCCTATTTCAGTGTTTCGCAGAAAAAGAATATCAAACAGAATGAAACCTTTGGGAACGTGATTTTTGGAACAAACGTGATCCAGAGGACTTGGAGTGGACGTCAAGCAACCAACAAGGAAGCCACGAGGCAGGGGGCGCGCCTTCCACCCTCGTGGGCCCCTCGTGGCTCACTGACCTACTTCTTCCTCCTATATATACCTACATACCCCCAAACCATCAGCAGAGGAGCCAAAACCCTATTTCCACTGCCGCAACCTTCTGTACCCGTGAGATCCCATCTTGGGGCCTTTTCCGGTGCTCCGCCGGAGGGGGCATTGATCACGGAGGGCTTCTGCATCAACACAATAGCCTCTCCGATGATGTGTGAGTAGTTTACCTCAGACCTTCGGGTCCATAGTTATTAGCTAGATGGCTTCTTCTCTCTCTTTGGATCTCAATAAAAAGTTCTCCTCGTTTCTCTTGGAGATATATTCGATGTAATCTTCTTTTGCGGTGTGTTTGTCGAGATCCGATGAATTGTGGGTTTATGATCAAGATTATCTATGAACAATATTTGAATCTTCTCTTAATTCTTTTATGTATGATTGGTTATCTTTGCAAGTCTCTTCGAATTATCAGTTTGGTTTGGCCTACTAGATTGACCTTTCTTGCAATGGGAGAAGTGTGGCTTAGCTTTAGGTTCAATCTTGCGGTGCTTGATCCCAGTGACAGTAGGGGAAACGACACGTATTGTATTGTTGCCATCGAGGATAAAAAGATGGGGTTCATATCATATTGCATGAGTTTATCCCTCTACATCATGTCATCTTGCTTAAAGCGTTACTCTGTTACTATGAACTTAATACTCTAGATGCATGCTGGATAGCGGTCGATGTGTGGAGTAATAGTAGTAGATGCAGGCAGGAGTCGGTCTACTTGTCACGGACGTGATGCCTATATACATGATCATACCTAGATATTCTCATAACTATGCTCAATTCTATCAATTGCTCAACAGTAATTTGTTCACCCACCGTAATGCTTATGCTATCTTGAGAGAAGCCACTAGTGAAACCTATGGCCCCCGGGTCTATTTTCCATCATATTAATCTCCCGTCAACGAGCTATTTCTGGCACCGTTTATTTTGCAATCTTTACTTTTAATATTTATCATAAAAATACCAAAAATATTATCTTATCATCTCTATCAGATCTCACTTTTGCAAGTGGCCGTGAAGGGATTGACAACCCCTTTATCGCGTTGGTTGCAAGGTTCTTATTTGTATGTGTAGGTACAAGGGACTTGAGCGTGGCCTCCTACTGGATTGATACCTTGGTTCTCAAAAACTGAGGGAAATACTTACGCTACTTTGTTGCATCACCCTTTCCTCTTCAAGGGAAAACCAACAGAGTGCTCAAGAGGTAGCACACCTTGAAATATGAACTTGTGTGGGGCGTGTATGTTTTTAATGACTTGAGACTATACCTAGCCCGGCATGCAAGATGACTTATTATGCACCGTTCCCCATACCTGCAGGAAGCCCGTTCGTCTCCAAATCTTTTCCTCTCCTTGTGTGAAAACAATATGCTTGCTTGACTCTCCTTCTCCCTCCGGCGGTCCCACCACTCCACCCCGTGTGGAAAAATCTGCATGCATGACTCTCCTCCCCCCGTGCTCGTCCAATCCGTTGTGACCAGCAATATTTCCACCCCTTCCCTCCCCCGTAATTTACTCCAACAAATATGCCCACGTAGCTGTTACATTAATCACGCAACATATCTTACAGGACGCTGCTTCAGGTGCATTGGGTCACTGACATATGGGCCCAACAGGTGTCTGGCCCACATGTCAGTGACGCAACTAGACCTGCAGTTAAGTCAGTGCAGCTTAGTCCATATCTTACGTAGGTGTGCCATTGCTCACTATAAATACTGCACCTCCCACGGCATTCGAAAGAACGCTCACGTTCATCGCTATCTCCTCCCCCTCCCTCTCACGTCGACCACCATGGCATCGCCCCTCCTAAGCCCTAGGCGCCCCTCGCTGCACCGCGCGGACGGTCAGGCGTCGCCGTTCCGTTCCTCGCCGCCACTAGTCGAGGAGGACGCGTCGGTGTTCTGCTCCTCACATCGACGCGTCGAGGAGGACACGCCGTGACACGTCGAGGTGGACGCGTCGGCGTTCCCAATCTCGCCAGCACTTAGAGGATGCGTCGGCTCCCCGCTATGAGGAGAATGCCGCACCGCCCGCCGAGTCCCCCAGCCTTGAGGAGCTTTGGAAAGAAATGGATGTCGCCTTGTGGGAGGCTTTGCCTCCGGCAGAGCGCGCCAAAATAGAGGCAGAGAAGAAAGCCGAGGAAGAGAAGCGCGCCACGGGACAACCTGCCTGGCAGGCTTATGTCGCGTCCGAGAGAGTCAGGCAATTGGCTCTTTGGCAGAAGGCTCGTGCGAGGGCCATGAGGGTGGCGGAGGACGCCCGTGCCAAAGCCCTGAGTGCAGTCGGGCCCAAGCGCCTCATCTACGCTTGGCGGTACGTGGACCGGGTGCACGCTTCCAGCGAGGAGGAGTACGTGTTGGCGCCGGATCACCACACCGGTGAGATCGCGCTCACCCGCTGGCAAGCCGCCAATCAGCACCTTGCGAGTTGTGAGGCTGAGGAAGAGGCGTTGTGTCGGCGCGCTGGGAAATGGCCGTGCACCAGGGCACTCGTGGCGCGCGGCAAGCGCTCCTGCGAGCGCCGTGGCTTTTAGTAGGAGTATAATTTAGTTTCGTAAGGCGATCTCATTAGTTTTGGGACGCAAATGATAAATCCCGAACGTTCAGGAATTATTAGCGTCCTTAATTAAGTATGTAAAAGGGAAAGTTTGGAAACCTTGTGTATCCGTACGCATTTTGTAAGTACGTGCATATAGCACAAACTTTACTACTCCTATATACTATCGCACTACACGTCTCTCTCCATATATGCTTGTAGACTGTGCTACTCCCTCCGTCCAGGTGAATAAGTCATCTTTGGTTGTGCACCGTGACCAAGAAGGAGGGAAGACTTATACACCTAGGCGAAGGGAATACTACTATTACTTATGTACGTGCAAATGCACGTTTTAACATTATGATGCGGTTTTTGTAAAAGTAGAAAAACAGCACTAGTCAAGCTTGTGAAACGATTCAATGCAAAACAAATGCAAAAATGCTCGTTTGATCGTTTACTTTTAGCTTCCTTCTCTGTGATTATTTCTCTGTCATACTTTGTACGGAGTATCTCACTGGTCGTAAAGGCATGCAAATTCCCAAACCGCTTCCTACACCCTGTATTGAATTTTTTGCCTAACAAGTTGTGTCGTGCAATTGGAATTCCAACTTGAGTACTACTACTAGTAGGAGTACCAGGAGCCAGTTATTTTAGGCTTCTAGATTAGTAATCCCATAACTACTACCTCCGTCCTGGTTTATTGGTCCCCATTGTAATCTGTGTCAAATTTTGATCCTAAATTTAACTAATGAAATGTTAGGGCATGTCACGTGCACTAACATTTTATCAGTTAAATCTTTGGTCAAAATTTAGCACAAATTACAATGGTGACGAATAAACCAGGACGGAGGTACTAGTAGTAGTTTAGAGGCCCAAATAAATGAGTGAGGCGCCTTAGGGGGTGTTTGTTTCCAGGGACTTTTTGGTGTGGGGACTAGGAAAAGTCCCTCTTAGAGACTTTTTAACCAAATAGGAGGGACTACTAGGGACTAAAAGTTGCTTTTTGGGACTAAATGAAGAAGACTCTCAAGGAGAGTCTTTTTTGGGACTTTTTGAGACTTTTCCAACAATGCCCCTCCCTGCACCCATTGCCCCGCCAGCCCATGGTCTTGTTTGGTTGTTGTTTTTCTGTATACTAGGGGTAACATGGTCATTTAGGGGTTGTTTGGTTCCTGGCCACAGTTTGCCAAGCCAAAATTTGGCAGCCATCTTTTAATTCGCATGTGTTTGGTTTTTGCCACACTTTGGCTTGCCACACTTTATTGCACCTATGGCCCACTTGTCATAGAGACTATTTTTTTGCCAACTTTTGCCAAAGTTTGGCGTCCAATTTCTCAGCCACACTTGTGTGGCTTGCTATACTTGTGTGGCTAGCCACACTTTGGCTTGGCCACACTAGTCTCCAACCAAACAGGCCCTTAATAACCTCCAGGGAGGGACTAGGCACTTTTTAGTCCCTGGAAACAAACAGGGAGGGACTTTTTAGTGACTAGGGACTTTTTAGTTGGGACTAGAAAAAGTCCTAGGACTTATGAACCAAACAGGGCCTTAATGTTACTCTCCACTGTGACTAGTCTTATGGGAAAAGCCAAGGAAGAGACGACCTATTTTTTAAGCCGCTAAAAGAACTGGCCCTAGGAGTAGTAGCTAGGGATACTAGGAGTAGTAGCTAAGGATCGATTGTGCGACATGAACCGGAGAAAGTAAATGCAGAGAGATGAAATGCAAAAAAGACGGAGGGATGTGATGGTTGCTTGTCCGTTTATTTTACCAGGCCACTTATTACTGGGAGTGGTTCGGTTTTGTGATATGACGGCTTTATTGCGCGCCACGAGCGGGGTGAGACTCGCGTGCAGCGCCGCCCTCTACACTAGTACTACATCGATCGTAGTTTATTAGCCCCCCATTGAATTTGACTAAAGATTTAACGGACAAAATGTTAGTGCATGTCAACAAAAACTATATCGTTGGATTCGTAGTTGAACATAGATTTCAATGATATAATTTTAGGTGACATGCATCAGCATTTATCGTACTATATATATTGTTAGTTCAATTTTTGGTCGTACTAATCTATAGTAAAGTGCCCGTGCATTGCACGGAACAGTGAAATGCATTGATCGGGGAGTTGTTTATTTTGACAAAGGATGTGGGGGTCATCTCATGTGTAACGGGTATCGATAGGTTTCTTCAGATATTATTTCATCTCTAGAGCTCACAAACATCGGGGTGAAATAGATAAAAGAAGTATCTTTTGCAAACAAAAGCGTTCAACTGTTCAACCTGCATCCAAAACTTGTGAAGAAATAACACTTATTGTGCTTTGCAAGAAATGATCTTTAAGAATTAGTTTTTGAGTATCGATTGTTATACATGTTGGCTACAGATGATATGGCACTTTCTTATAGTCAACAGTTGGCTATACTATTAAGTATTAACCATGCCCTTATACACCTAGACGGAGGGATTAAATCAGGATGACTTGGAAGGGGGCAGAGGAGATGTAAGAAATGGTTCATCATAAGTCTTTCACCAATACTGTAGTAAAAATTTCATACATGGAAGATTCTAGACTAAACCATAAATGGATACACTTTTATTCATGCGCGATACTCCAATAGAGCAAGATCATGCATGGAAGTCTCCACATGCTTAGACAGCGGATTACATTGAGCGAAGACTAATGATCAACATTTAACTTGGTAATGCATATGTCCAGGTGAACCTCCTTGGAGTCCCCATGCACATTGTTGGGGGTCAAATCATACCATGCGTCTTCCATGTCCACATCGGCGGGAAGGTCCCAGCTCGGCACAGTCCTAGTCAGCTTGACGTAGCCAGTGTCACCGCCCACGTACCTCCGAGGGGTAGTAATAGTGAGCATGCACCCATACATCGGCCTCATGTCAGTGTCAGCGTCAGCGGCGTTGCCCCTGACGCACACTACAGAGACGGGGCGGCGGCCTGCGCAGGCCTCACCGGTGCCCACGATCAAGAGGAAGAAGCTGGCGTCCTCCTCCGAGACTAGCAGGCGGTGGTGATCCTCTAGCGACTCTGGCACGGTGAATGGGTAGCACGTATCGTACTTGATGTTCTTCGCCGCGGGCCAGTAGTGATAGACGGACGCCTGCGTGAGGTGATACACGAGGTCCGCCGGCGAGCCCCAAAACGGCATCGGGCACTCATAGCAGTAGACGAAGGGCTCCTTGGAGGCATCGACCAGGCCGTCCATGAAACGGGAGTGGCTGTAGGGGACGGTGCGCCAGTTGAATATATGAGCAAGTTACTACGAGATTTAGTCTGAATAAGCACAAAATAAATCATTACAGCTATAAATAGAGATTAAACTAATCATGTTGACTAGCATAGTAGATGAATAGATCGAATCTCGGACACAGACTAGAAACATGAATTCTACCATGATTTCGAACAGGAAGGACAGAAACACATACGGTGCAACGGGAGCAGCACCGTTGGCGTTGAGGTTGTCGCCCATGTCGTTGAGGAAGAGGTTGGCGAGGTCGGGGAAGAAGTCGTCGCTGCCAGCAGTCGCGAGAGTGCGCTCCCCAAATTTCAACAGCACCCGCCGAAAGGAGCGCGGGAGGGAGTGGCTGTAGGGGACGTTGCGGCCGCCGAATGGAGCGCAGGAGTAGCCCACGAAGCAGTAGATGGTGCTCCTCCCTAGTCTACTCTTATCTCTATCTCTACTACTCTTCTTTGTTTTTTATAATATACTAGTTGTAGCTGTCAAATCGAATAGTACTGCGCCGTTCGCTGCACGCCCGGCTGAACACGCCTCCTTGCCTCCATCAAACCCCTCCATTAAACCCGCATGCAAAC
This sequence comes from Aegilops tauschii subsp. strangulata, assembly GCF_002575655.3. NCBI lineage: Eukaryota > Viridiplantae > Streptophyta > Magnoliopsida > Poales > Poaceae > Aegilops > Aegilops tauschii. Next base: position 287,707,093 of record NC_053035.3, read on the forward strand.
CGGGAAACCTACTCCGGCCCGCGGGAGGAAATTTGCCGGTTGCCGTTGGAGAATAATAGAGTCACGTCCAATCCATTTGAGTTAGCTGCGTGTATGATTCTCCATCTATAAAAAGTTAATCCATCCTTAATCTTGTATTCTAAGTACTATGTGGGTTCCACTGTCAGTACAACATACATGACTTGCAGGCTGGCTACAGATTCATACAGAAAGTTAAAACGAAACAAATCCATCCTTAATCTTGTATTCTAAGTACTCTGTGGGTTCCACTGCCAGTACAGTAGTGAAAGAAGTATATATTAAAAAATATAAAAAGCTAAAGTTTAGGACAGAATTTGAACTCAGGTCATCGCGCTGCGAGCATCCGGCCCGGACCAGTACACTAGATGTTCGTTGCGGACAATGCAAGAGATAAACCTTTATAACAATGAGCCCGTCCGTTGCAAGGATCCAAAGTAGAATAATACATATTCACAAATTTGAAAGAAAACAGTTTAGTTTTGATATACATATCACTAAAAATATCTTATGTTTCACTCCAAATATATTCTTTGGTCTGTTTTGATGAAGTAAGGGAGGAATGTGGTTGGTTTCAAGATACTAAGGGGTTTTGTGTAAACTAGAGCGGAGAAGTAGCAATTGTTGCAAAAGGCCACGACTTACGTCACAGCCGTTAGATGCAGATCTAATGGTCAGAAATGGCGGATAGCAGACACACCATCATCACCAACTGAGTCTTTTATAGGAGTAGGAGTAGAGAAAAAACCGAGTTGGTGATGATGGTGTGCCTGCCATCTTATAATATAGACTGTCCGATCTATATCTGACGGATAGAAAGCAAACAATGACAATTTTACAAAAGATACCCGCACCTCTCTCCACATTTACAGATAAGGCCTTGCCTCGTTCATCCTTATCCACAACCTCATTGCTGAGCAATTAAAAAAGGAAGTCTCTAGAACAATCTGGCATGGTGGCCGCTGCCGGCGCCGTCCATCCCCATGCCTCCGCCCAGTCCGACCACCAGTCACCACCACGCCCCACTCCTCCTCACCTTATCTATCATCTTTCTTGAGATATCATTTTTTCGATGAAATGGTCGACATACCATTTTCCGATAAAATTCTCAAGACATCATTAGTTTTTACACATGGGATTACTCCTGCATGGGTCAATCACAACAGGTGTTTTGTAAAAAAATGCCACGTAAACACGGTCTTTGACCATTTTACAACTATGTTAGTATCATTGTTAGTGGTCAGCCGGTGCAAGTTATAGCCCCGGGTGTTTTAACCTTTTTTTAGTGATGATATCTGGCGATTGTTCGCCATGAGCTCAATCCTGGCAAATCCCACGTAACCGTCAGATTTCCATCCGACGGTGGCCTGTTTTTAAGCCATAGTATTTGACAAAACCGCCACCCTTACACACGTACTGTAACTGCGTCGCGGGCGTTTGCAACTGCCATGTCTCCCAGCGAATGTTTGCTGGGGATTGGAGTTAGCACCGATGGCAGTTCGTAGTCGTTCCACGCTCGGGCATTGAACTTTGTAACTATTTTAGATTAGAATATACTACTCCTCCAGTCCTACTCCACTACTACTCTACTCAAGCAAGTTAGGGCATAGTAGTAGGTACTGTAGGGAGTACCAGTATTGTGATCACTCAAGCAAGTTGTCTGGCATTGATATGACCCTACGCTGCTGGTATGTGTCTCGTAAGTCAAGCGGCGTGCTGTAGTCATCATCACCTGTCCACCTCCCGCAGCACATATTCGCTTCTCCATCTTTGTCCTCACATAATCTCATCCAATCTTCCATCCCCGCTAAGGCGCCTTCCCCCCTTGTCTGAAACCCAAGCACTAACAATGGAAGAACCGAGCAGTGTCCGCCGAAAGAGTGGCTGGAATTCGCTCCCCACAGAGGTAATCAAGCTCATTATTTCGCGTGTGGACAATCTCAGTACCATGCCGCTCGCCGCGTGCTCGTCAGGCTGTACCGTTTACTCAAAGCCCTCGGGCCGAAGCTTTTTAAGCCAGCTCCTTGCTTGCTGATGCCGCCTGATCTTCAGAAACGGCGTGTCACGCAGCATAATGATCGTAGGGTGGCGAGCATCAACCCCCTTGACTGCGATCTGATCCCTGTCACGCTCAACTACATTAACGGTATGTACTGGGTCGGCATGAACACGTCTTGGATGGTGCTCGTCGACAGTCGCGGCAGTTGGATGCTTGTGGAGGTCTACACCCGGCGATTGATCCCCCTTCCTTCGATTAACACTGCACTACCTTGGCACCGTGGCCCAGAATACTCGGAATCTTACAGTAGCCAACATGATACCAAGTTTGATTTGCTCAAGGTTGTAATCTGCCAAGTGCCCACAAGATCTGTGAATTATAAAGACTTCAGGCTAATTGCGTTCTTCAACCGCGATATCGCCTATCTGACAGGTCACTGCGGTAAGTGGATAAATCTGCACGTCCATCGCAGGATCATACATCCTCCATGGTTCTCTGATGCCATTGAACACAAGGGCTTCATTTACGCTACCGACTCCTTCTATGGCTGGACATATTGCTGGCCTACTCCAGTCATCGCTACAAACGGCTGTTACAGCAGTATGTTACTTTCCTATGACATCATGATGGCTTGCTTATATTACTGTCAACATTTACTGAAAAAATATTCATGCTCATAACATGTTGTTCTTAATATTGACTACATTAAGAGCCCTTTTTATTTGACTCCAACTTGATATGATGTTGTAGGCCGCCTGGTGTCCCTACCCTTCCTAATCCCAGAACCTTTCAAAGAAAAGCGGCATGGCAGTTGCAGGTGGTTCCTGGCTTGATCAGACGACGGCGAACAATTGATGATCGTTCGCACGTACCGGGCGTGTTGTTTCGCGGAATACAATCACAGTCACTGCAAGGTCTTTGAGCAGGATCCCAGCTTCTCTGGGCCTTCAGGAATTTTTGACTAGAGGCTGGTAAGTAGCCTTTGTACACGCTCTTTGTTTCTCGGACTGAATTATCCGATTAACCAGGAGATAACCGACGACAAGGATCATGATGGCAGCGCGGTTTCGTTCATCAGGCAAAATTGTGTGTACACAGCATACCATGCGTCTCTGCATGTACCATACCCTGATATGTGCCGCCACGCTCTGCAGCCCAAAGTAGGAGAGAGGGTCGCAAGTATCAGACTTCGACCTGCTGGCTGGAGTTTCCCCGTCAGGCACCCATCTGGTTCAAGCCATCAGCCAATCTCTACAGCTTAATAAATAGTAACGTCTAACTAAGCCAGTTAGTTAGATGCGTACACTTGGTGTAGTAGGATCTTTATTTAGTTTGATGCATACACTTGTTCTTTTTTGGTAGCCCTTTTGTAATGATGGCTAATGTTTGGTTTGGAAGAGAGAGCTGCGTCTTTACTCTTCTGGCCTGCTTACTGCTTCTGTTGCACCCCCAGCCTTGGTTGCTGCTGCTGCTGCTGTTTTCAATGTACAATCAGTAGTATATTTTGTCTGTTGGTTGAATAAATGTGTTGTTAGAATGACAAACACAATGTTTTGGAAGTCGTTGCACGGTCCGATCCTTTAGTGCCCCGTACCGTACGTAGCGCATACTATTTTTGGTACGGAACACATTTTCCACTTGTTGATAACATGCAGCCCACTGATGAAGGCCCAATAGAGGAGCCCATAATTAACTGGAAGGGAGGCTTTCACATGAATCCGGTCCAGGTACATGCTCATGTTCCCCTAAACATAAATAAGTAAATAAATAAATAAATAAAGCTAAATGCTCATGCACCAGTTCTTTAAATTCACGATTTAACAGGAGGATATTATTTCCTATGATAGTGTCGTTACATTCAGTCGCTATTATTCTTAGGCAAAGATAGCGACCAGTCTTCTTTCTCCCACCATTTTCTTCCTGCAACCAGCGGACCCATGCAAATCGTAGTCAACGTCATAAATAGTTCTGGTCCATTTTTATTTTTCAATAAGAATGTCCAACCCAGCCCAGCACATTGGCGACAGCACTTTATCCTCCGCCTTGGTGCACTCGCCGCGGCACCGCCGTCCAGCCCTGTCAACATAGTGAATCGGGAGAGGACTGTAGTTGTGAGTATGACAGTGTGGACCCACCAGGTCCACTCCAGAACACAAGCAAGCGCCTCTTTTACTACTCGATGCACCCCTCGTTTTTTTACTCTAATCCACCCTGCTGATATCTGGGACCCACATCATTTTTATCGTATAGTCAATTAACGACAGAATTGCACAACTTTTTTTGAGTAGTAATTCGGAGGAGCCGGCTATAAACTGGGTTGTGCTGTCTCTGCGGCCCGTCTAACAACATGACCAGCCTAACAGTTTTTTCTTTGGGAAAATAGGTAGCCCAGTATTTCTTTTTAAAGAATACCCAAGCTAGGCCTATTTGTTTTCTCCGACTTACTGGGCTGCAAATCTTTCAAGACGAGGAGGGATGCATTCCGGCCTGGCCAAAGAGTATGGTCAGTGTCTGTTAAAAGTAATATCAAAGGGGTTGAAAATTCCAAAAACATCATAGCAAATGGGAAATCAGTTTCTTTTTTTGTTTTTTCCTTCACTGATATTTTATATTTCATTGGATTTAACATGACTACTAATTTATTTTTAAATTTGTTTTAGTATGGCTACTAATTTTTGGATTAAGAATATTTTGTTCCCCAGCAAAAATTTGCGGATTTTCAAAATTTCGCACATATTTAGTTCAATTTTTTAGCCCTGGTAATGACCAGAAAATGGGCAGCAATTCTAAAAATGGAAAATGGGCTGCAATAAATTCCATATGAATTAGAAAATGAGTAAAAATTATAAAAATAATAGCAAATGGGCTGTACACGCCACAGATTTCGAGGCTGGCTTGTTTACGCAAGGCTTTGTCAGTCAACACACGATTCTAGCAGCAGTGACTGTTGGATGTCCATCCAACGGCCAACGTGCTTCTTCAATCTCTGATCTTCCTGCTCCAGCCGCCTAAACTAGCGCCGACGGGACTGCCTGCTCCCACCTCTTGTGGCCCGCTGTGATGCCGCGCAGGCTTCACCGGCCCACCCTACTCCCTCTGCTGGCCTGGCCGCACGCAATCAACTGCCTCCTTATTACGCGAAAAAAATGATTCCTCCCACTGACATCTGGGGCGCACCGGTTGGCAGGCTGACCTGTGGGCCTACTAAGTTGACGCGTACGCAGGGCTTGTCAACTTAGTCAACAAACGATTCTAGCAGCAGTGACCGTTGGATTTGAATCAAACGGTCCTGTTGCTTCTTCAATCGCTGCTCTTCTTGCACCAGCCGCCGAAACCAGCGCCGGCGAGACCGCCTGCTCCTGCCTCCCGTGGCCGGCTGTGCTGCCGCGGAAGCCTCACCGCCCTACTACTCCCACCGCTGGCCAGGCCCTGCGGCGACGGCAACCTCACACCGCAGCCGAACCAGTGAACCCTCATACTCCTCTCCGCGTGGGCATCCACCGCCGCGTCTTCCGTGGCTCCGCGTCATCCCCTTCCTAGGCCTCGCCGTCGTCCACCGCCCTGGTGCTCTCAGCGCGGCGTGGTCAACGTGGTCAAGGAACGACTTCCATCGGAATAGTACTGTACGTGGAGAGGCTGACAGCTGGGTCCACGGCCGCAACAAGGAAGTGCCTCCTTATTACGTGCAAAATAATTATTCCTCCACCTGACAGCGGGGACCCACCGTACGGGCCACTGTATTTCGCGAAAAAAATTGTTTCCCCCCTAACTGCTGGGACCCACTAGCTACATCTTCGCACGCAAGGAAGTGCCTAACAGTCGGGACCCACTTGGTCGAAGCGTACGTAGCGATGTCATTCTGGTCGCGAATGTGTACGTACATATTGGTCAATGTAGAGGCGCGCATGTGTGGTAGTAGAGGCACGCACGTGTGGTAGTAGAGGCGCGCACGTAGCATGTACATGTACGTACAGCGGCCAGGGTGCAAGAAAGTAAATACGGCCATGTACGTACATACGGGCGGGGTCTCGAACGCCTACCCGCGCATACGTACGGCCAGGGCTCGTGTACATGGCTGTGGCTGGGTCGGAACGGAGAAACTGCGTCATCGTCATGTTCATGGGGAGGCAACCGAATGCATCGTGTTCATCGGGAGGCAACGAAACGCGTGCTGTTCATCGGGAGCCAACCGGCTTGGACGGAACAGCCGATGGAAACGAGGCCTGGCGTACCGTAGAACGGAGGAAACGGCCTTGTGCTCAACCGGCCACGGTGGAAATGGGATCCCGTTCATCGGGAGGGGTCTGGCGTACCGCAAAACAAAGGAAACGGACCTCCTATGGTCGAAACGGGGTCATGTTGACCGGGAGGGGTGTGGCGTACCGCAAAACGGAGGAAACGGACTTGTGTTGGAGCGCTACGGTTGAAACGGGGGTCCTCCTCCAGCCTCCACGGTCTACTATTCATCCACCGTCGACCTCCTCCAGCCTCCACCTGTGACTGTTCATCCACGGGCTCCTGTTCATCCAGCCTCCACCGCGCGCTCCTCCACCGGCTACTGTTCAACCAGCCCTCTCCACGGGGGTCCTGTTCAACCACCCCTCCACGGGCTACTGTTCATCCAGCCCTCCACCGGCTACTGTTCAACCAGCCCTCCACGGGGTCATGTTCATCCAGCCCTCCACGGGGTCCTGTTCATCCACCGGCTCGATCGATTGGGGTACTATTCATCCAGCGGCAACGGCCTCTACTACCACGGGTTCCTGTTCATCCAACCCCCACCGGGAACTGTTCATCCAAAACCCCCAACAACGCTCACTGTTCATCCAGAGGCAGCATCGATTGGCTTCAGTTAGCAGTAGTAGCGAAGGAATGGCTCGACCGGGTTCAGTTAACAGCCATCGATCGATCGCTCGGGTTCAGTAACGCGTAGCCTGCAGTGCAATCGCTCGGGTTCAGTTAGAGCCCAACGCCTCGCTCGGGTTCAGTTAGAGCGCAACGCCTCGCACACCCGCACGTACGTATGAGAGAAACGCGCATCGCTCGGCCCCCGACCACCCATCGAAACCCGGAACTCCCCGATATTTTTCTCGCCCTTGCTTCTACCACGGTTTTTTCCGTCATGGATGGCCCAAAGAATGTCATGCAGCTGCGTCTCCGGCCCGCCCAGGACGAAAAGCCCTTTTTCTGTCATGATTTTCTGTCATAGAAGTAGGAGCCCACCACATCTATGATGATACCGGGGTTTGTCACAATTATCATCATAGAAGTGTCATAAGTATGACAGAAATTTCGTTCGGCCCAAAATGTCACGGATGTGTCTTTTTTTTGTAGTGTGCGCGAGTCCACGGAGGGCTCCACCCACGAAGGGTCCACGAAGAAGCAACCTTGTATATCCCACCATGGCCATCGCCCACGAAGGACTTGCCTCACTAGGGTAGATCTTCACGAAGTAGGCGATCTCCTTGCCCGTACAAACTCCTTGGTTCAACTCCACAATCCTGTCAGAGGCTCCCAAGTGACACCTAACCAATCTAGGAGACACCACTCTCCAAAAGGTAATAGATGGTATGTTGATGATGAACTCCTTGCTCTGGTGCTTCAAATGATAGTCTCCCCAACACTCAACTCTCTCTCACAGATTTTGATTTGGTGGAAAGATGATTTGAGTGGAAAGCAACTTGGGGAAGGCTATACATCAAGATTCTTGTGGTTGGAATGGAATATCTTGGTCTCAACACATGAGTAGGTGGTTCTTTCTCAGAAAATGTATGCTGGAAGTGTAGGCACGTTCTGATGGCTCTCTCCATGAATGAAGAGTGGGTGGAGTGGTATTTATAGCCTCCACACAAAATCTAACCGTTACACACAATTTACCAAACTCGGTGGGATCGAATCATTAAACTCGGTCAGACCGATTTACTTCAAAATGTGAACGTTAGGATTTTCGGTGGGACCAATTTCATTAGGGTTAGGGCATAAGGTAATCTCGGTGAGACCGATCACAGAAACTCGGTAGGACCAATTTTTGTAATAGGCAAACAGAGAGTTGGTCAGGCAAACTCGGTGGGACCGATTCGCTCGTTTTGGTGAGATCGAAAGATTATGAAAGGGAAACAGAGGGTTTGCATTGCGTACTCGGTGGGACCGATCGCTCATTTCGGTTGGACCGAAACGTTGTGAAGGGAAACAGAGAGTTTGCAATCCCATCTCGGTGAGACCGAGATCCCTATCGATGAGACCGAAGTGACTAGGGTTTCTGGCAGTGGCTATGTCAAATGAACTCGGTGGCGCCAGATAGATCAAATCAGTAGGGCCGAGTTTGACCTTTGGTTTGGGACATATGTGGATATGAGAAAGTGGTTGGGGGCTTTGGAGCATATCACTAAGCATTTTGAGCAAGCAATCCATTAAGCAACACCTCATCCCCTTTTAATAGTATTGGCTTTTCCTATGGACTCAATGTGATCTTGGATCACTAAAATGAAAATGTAGAGTCTTGAGCTTGAGCCAATATGTGTCCTTAGCATTTTGAGGGGTCCACATTCCTGATCCATGCCATGCCAATCATTGAACTTTCTGAAATGATCATCTTGAAATAGCATTAGTTCAATGAGCTATATGTTGTTAGGAATTACCAAAACCACCCAGGGATAGTTGCACTTTCAATCTCTCCCTTTTTGGTAACTGATGACAACATATAGATCAAAGCTTCGACAAATGATAATAAGATTGAAATACATCATCGTTTTGAGAAGTATCTGATAAGCAAGAGCTCCCCCTAAATTTGTGCATTATTTAGAATTTTCTTTTGAATGCAAATGCACAATCGATTAGGATAATGGTTACTCTTCCATGTCACATACATCTTGGTGGAGCGCTCAAAATGATATAAGGTAAAAACATGCACTCATCACCAAGAAAAGTGAATGATCATATATGAGATATAAAAGATAATATCATCCAAGCATAAGCATTAAGGTAGAATATGATCAAACACATGATCATACAAGTATCTCACACACACACATAGAGTATTAAACAAACACACAAAAGAGTATCAACCAAATAGCAAGAGAGACAAAAGAAGCAAGAAGCAAAAACACTCTCTCTCGAAGCCTATGATCTATACATTTCTCCCCCTTTGGCAACAAGTTACCAAAAAGTTTGAAAATGCATAGTGTTATGCGACTCTCTAGGCTTGATCTTCGGGAGGTGGTGTTGAGAGGACTCCAAGAACGAATGCATCTGTAGAAGTTGTTGGAGCTGGTGGAGTTGCAACTGGAGGTGGCACTGAAGCTGTAGCTGCTGGTGATGATGTAGTAGCTCTAGTGTCAGCCATGGGTACTGCAACAGACCTCTGACCTCTGGGTACTCTCTAAAAGGCATCTGTGGTAGCCTGCCCTTTCCTCTCCTCAGCTTCTTCTTGGAGTTGCTCAATAGCTGTCTGCATCTCAGTCACTTTAAGATCAAGTTCATAGAACTTTGTTTCAATGATCCTCTCCAAGCTCTCCTGATTTTGAGTCAGGGTGGCAAAGCCCTTCTCAATCCTCAAAGTTGCTTGAATCAGATATCCAAGTTGATCTTGTTTGCTCTTCAGAAATACTTGAGATGCCTCTTCAACACTTGGCATCTTTGCAGCTTTCTCAGCTTTTGCCTTCTCTATCTTTTCTTGTGCTTGCACAGATGTGGGATCTTCATCATTCATCACAACAGTGTTGTCCTCAAAGTCTGGTCTCAAGGGTAAATGCTCCTTGTCCAAGAGATAAGTGCATGTGCCCATCTTGGAATTGATGATCACCTGAATATGTGGAGCATACCCACAACATCTCTTCTGATCTGCAGCTGTCCTCTTGATAGTTTCAACAATCAGGCTCATAACTATGAATTTCTGAGGCACATCAAATATATGCAGCAAGTTGATTGAATGACCTCTGATCATCTTGTGATCTCCATATTTGGGCAACAATGTATGCCTCAATATAGTGTTGATAGTAGCTAATCCGGACAACAAGTAATGAACAGACCCAAGCTTATGAGTTTCCAATGCCTTGTCTAGAATCTCCTTGTACATGTTGGCCATAGAGTTGTGGTCTTTCTTCTTGGAGCTGACCTCCTCCTCAGTAGCCACACAGTCCTCATCCTCTGAGTTTGAGGTTTTCTACTTCCTTGATCTTGCAGCTGCTTTGGGCAAATTGCTTGGAGTGCTCCTACTGCCTTCATCATAGCTGCTAGAGGGACTAGTGCCCTCACTCAACTTCACTTGCTCTTCTGACTTGTTCTGGCTATCACTCTGATCACACATACTGGTAAAGCAAACTGACAGCAGACCCTGCGAATAGATATAGATGAGGTAGAGTGGATGAGAATCACAAAGTGCAGGGATTTTGCAAAACAAATGAGTCAAAAACTTAGTTTTAGTTCTCCACAGAAAGCATTACGGAGCTACCGCTTTGTTAAACTCGGTGACATCGAAGCAACTTTTGGAGTCTAAACTAGTGAACTCGGTCATACCGAGTCACAGTTCGGTGACTCCGAGATTGCTAGGGTTCACAGAGAGTTGAACTCGGTCGCACCGATTTGCATCTTTCGGTCAGACCGAAAAGTGCAAGTGCAATGGCCTAAGCCAAATCGGTGGGACCAATTTCTACAACTCGTTCAGTCCGAGATGAGTTCAACGGAAACCTAACCCTAAATTTTCGAATCAAACCTAATCTAATGGAGGTTTTCTCTGGATAGATTGATCTCATACATGGTAAAGAACATGACATTGACCTTGTGCTCAGAATCGGAGGTAAAAAGAATGCACAAGGGGTCGAACTCATACCCTAGTTCGGTGGTGAGTTCTCTACGGCGGCGTTGAAATCCGTTGACGGCGATGGAAAGCAGCGGTCAGAGGTCACTGGCGACGAGAGGACGATCCGGAGACCCGAGGCGGCAGAGCAGGACACGCCGGGATGAAGGGTTTTGAAGAAATTTCCAAAATCTCACCCGTCGGTATATATATCCTGACACTGTCGGTGTGACCGAGTGGAACAACTCGGTGGCACCGAGATGCAGAATTGCAAGTGGTTACTGCAACTCAGTGTGACCGAAATGTTCTAATCGGTTGCACCGAGATTGAAAACCTAGATCAACTCAGTGAACTCGGTGTGACCAAAGTGGATGGATCGGTCAGACTGAAATGCACAGAGAGGTTTTGGAAGTTTAAGTCTATGACGAATCGGGGACTCCGAGTGCTCCTCACACAGAGTGGTTCGAATCTGACTTGATCAAACTTTGTGATGTAGCATGAATAGAGTTTGAGACGAGAAAAGCATAGATAGCTAGAGGAAGTTCTTAGGCATTGTTGTCCATCCATTTGGCAAAAGAGATAAAAACCAAACAATCAAAGCAACAAATGGATGTCCTCGAATGATTAAAATATGCAATTAACATGCTCACACAATAAAATGGCAAATGAAATATGTGGCAAAGCATGCACAAACACTCTAGCATCTATCAAGCAATTGGCGATGACTAGGTCATCTATATATGAGTATAATGACTTAGGAGTCAAATAAGAACATTTGATCATAAGTCATACTCATCATTTAAGCACAAGTGGGGTTACCACTTTTACATAAAGCATTATTGTGTTCACACCATTAGAGTTTCTTTAGCTCAATTGTTAGAGTAAAGCTCCCCCTAGATGTGATATCCCCCCTAAGAGTGATGAAATAACCTTGGGTTTTGTGGATGATGACTTCATGTAGATGTTGAAGATGTGGATGCTCAATGTTGATGTAGATCATTTGGAGCAATCCATTGAGTTGCACTTTCAATACCTACACGGGTTAGTCCCACAAGGAACAAACAAGGATATCCATAGACATAGAGTGATGTTCACACAAGATGATGTCCATGAAAGCATTAGGTTACTTTGTCCCTCACTACAAAAAAAAGACACTTTCGTGATGATACGTGTTTGTCACAGTAGGTCACATTTTCTGTCATGCATGTACATCCATGACGATTATATGACAGAATCAAGATAGTCATACATGTGCTGTCGTAGAAGTGTTCCATGACATTACCAAAATTATCATCACGGAAGTTTCCACTTCCATGACGATAAACCGCGCGTCACAGAAGTGCTTTCGTCAAGGGTGACCGACACGTGCCATCCACCGTAATGGGTCGCCATTAAGGTATCGGGTCCGGTTTTGGATCCGATAAACCATTAACAGCCCGGACCAATGGGAAATTTCCACGTGTAAAATTCTGGTTGGCCGGAGGAAACACATGTCAGCTCGTCAGTGGGTCAGATAGGCGCCTATGATATGTCGACACGTGCGACGGCCCACCACTGGCCCATTTAGCTTACAAAGGTCGGCCCATTTTACTTAGTCAAAAGTTAGCGGGCTGGCCCATGAAAAGCATGTTAACGGTCTCTTCGCAAATAGCCCATTTTGTTGCCCGGTAACTCACGGCCCATTAGGGCCTACCCAAAATCGGCCCAACAATGTCATGTGGGCCGTTGATGTCCACTACACAACCTTCTTCTTGTAGACGTTGTTGGGCCTCCAAGTGCAGAGGTTTGTAGGACAGTAGAAAATTTCCCTCAAGTGGATGACCTAAGGTTTATCAATCCGTGGGAGGCGTAGGATGAGATGGTCTCTCTCGAACAACCCTGCAACCACATAACAAAGAGTCTCTTGTGTCCCCAACACACCCAATACAATGGTAAATTGTATAGGTGCACTAGTTCGGCGAAGAGATGGTGATACAAGTGCAATATGGATGGTAGATATAGGTTTTTGTAATATGAAAATATAAAAACAGCAAGGTAGCAAGTGGTAAAAGTGAGCGTAAACGGTATTGCAATGCTAGGAAACAAGGCCCAGGGTTCATACTTTCACTAGTGCAAGTTCTCTCAACAATAATAACATAATTGGATCATATAGCTATCCTTCAACATGCAACAAAGAGTCACTCCAAAGTCACTAATAGCGGAGAACAAACGAAGAGATTATGGTAGGGTACGAAACCACCTCAAAGTTATTTTTTCTGATCGATCTATTCAAGAGTCCGTAGTAAAATAACATGAAGCTATTCTTTCCGTTCGATCTATCATAGAGTTCGTACTAGAATAACACCTTAAGGCACAAATCAACCAAAACCCTAATATCACCTAGATACTCCAATGTCACCTCAAGTATCCGTGGGTATGATTATACGATATGCATCACACAATCTCAGATTCATCTATTCAACCAACACAAAGTACTTCAAAGAGTGCCCCAAAGTTTCTACTGGAGAGTCAAGACGAAAACGTGTGCCAACCCCTATGCATAAGTTCACAATGTTACGGAACCCGCAAGTTCATCACCAAAACATACATCAAGTAGATCACGTGAATATCCCATTGTCACCACAGATAAGCACATGCAAGACATACATCAAGTGTTCTCAAATCCTTAAAGACTCAATCCGATAAGATAATTCAAAGGGAAAACTCAATCCATTACAAGAGAGTAGAGGGGGAGAAACATCACAAGATCCAACTATAATAGCAAAGCTCGCGATACATCAAGATCGTGCCAAATCAAGAACACGAGAGAGAGAGAGAGAGAGAGAGAGATCAAACACATAGCTACTGGTACATACCCTCAGCCCCGAGGGTGAACTACTCCCTCCTCGTCTTGGAGAGCGCCGGGATGATGAAGATGGCCACCAGTGAGGGATCCCCCCTCCGGCAGGGTGCCGGAATAGGGTCCTGATTGGTTTTTGGTGGCTACAGAGGCTTGCGGCGGCGGAACTCCCGATCTATTCTGTTCCCCGATGGTTTTAGGGTATATGGATATATATATATATATATAGGCGAAAGAAGTCGGTCAGGGGAGCCACGAGGGGCCCACGAGGGTGGAGGGCGCCCGCGGGGGGGTGGGCGCCCCCTGCCTCGTGCCTTCCTCGTTGCTTCCCTTACGTACACTCCAAGTCTTCTGGATTGCTTCCGTTCCAAAAATAACTCTCCCGAAGGTTTCATTCCGTTTGGACTCCGTTTGATATTCCTTTTCTACGAAACACTGAAACAAGGAGAAAAACAGAAACTGGCACTGGGCTCTGGGTTAATAAGTTAGTCCCAAAAATAATATAAAAGTGCATAGTAAAGCCCATTAAACATCAAAGATGGATAATATAATAGCATGAATACTTCATAAATTATAGATACGTTGGAGACGTATCAGCATCCCCAAGCTTAATTCCTGCTCGTCCTCGAGTAGGTAACTGATAAAAGAAATAATTTATGAAGTGTGAATGCTAGCACGTGCACAAGTTTGATCAATGATAATTTCAATCACCTTTTCTAGCATCATCATATGTCACAACAGTAGCTCAACTCATAGAACTTTTCATGATCAAGTAACAAACTATTCACATGTTAAAGTATAGATCATAAACTTTCTTGAAAACTAACAAACCGTGTTATTAGTCATCAAACAATTACAATTCATCTTATTTTCAGGAAGAGTCTATGTCAGAGCTTTGATTCCGCAAACTTCACATACTCAACTATCATTTAGTCTTCCATGATTGCTACCACTCAAAGCATATTTTTAGAACAAATAGTATTCATCAAACACAGGGAAAGATAGGGGCTTAATGTTTCGCCTCCCAACCTTTTACCTCAAGGGTAATGTCAACAATAATAATTCATGCTCAAATATATTTGAATGGCCATATATGCTTAGATCTTTCCATCACATGATGCTTGCCAACTAAAGAGTGGGTTGGAATGAGAAGGAATACTATTGGCTCTTGCATAAAAGTAAAAGATAGGCCCTTCGCAGAGGGAAGCAGGGATTTGCAGAGGTGCCAGAGCTTGAAGCTAAAACAAAGATGAAAATAATTTTGAGAGGTATGCTTTCATTGTCAACATAACGACCAAGAGTTCCCAATATCTCCCATACTACATACATTATAGGCGGTTCCCATGCAGAAAGGTAAAGTTTTTACTCCCCCTCCACCAACATTCACACTCCACGGCTTGTCTGAAACAACGGGTGCCATCCAACTATCAACATTCCTGGGGGAGTTTTGTTTAAATTAGTTGCGAATTTGTTTTTGATCTTTTCATCATAGGATTGGGCATCCTAGTTACCAGCCATTTTCTCGTGAATGATGAGCGGAGTCCACTCATCGTGAGAATAACCCACCTAGCATGGAAGATACTGACAGCCCCTAGTCGCTACATGAGCGATTTAGGCATACAAAATAGATTATTATTTGAAGGTTTAGAGTTTGGCACATGCAAATTTACTTAGAACGGCAGGTAAATACCGCATATAGGTAGATATGGTGGACACTCATGGAAGAAACTTGGTTCAAGGAATTTGGATGCACAAGCACTATTCCCGCTTAGTACAGATATTTTGGCTAGCAAAGGATTCTAAATAGCAAGCACCACATGTTAGAGGATCCATAACAATATAACTTCTATACAAATATACCCAAGCATAACTCATTATGTTGTCTTCCTTGTCCAACTTCAACTAATTTTCTCAGGTTTGAAAATAATTAATGGGGCTCACAATCATAGAAGATGTCCAAGATAGTATATTTATATGTGAAATCTCTCTTCCTTCAATATTCTTTCATGAATTGTTCAAGTAACCAATACAATGTTTGCTAACCTTCAATAATTTACCACCTCTACTTCTTATATGTGAAGGCATTACTCCCCATGGGATAAGCATATGAGACATATATAATTTCAGATTTATGACATTCAAATCATTCAACCATTTACTCATAGGATATAAGTGAAGCACACGAGTAAATGACAAACTACTCCAAAAAGATATAAGTGAAGATCAAAGAGTAGTTGAATAATTATGTAGCTATGTGAAGACTCTCTATCATTTAAGAATTTCAGATCTTGGTATTTTATTCAAACAGCAAGCAAATCTAAAGAAAATAAAATGACGCTCCAAGCAAAACACATATCATGTGATGAATAAAAATATAGCTCCAAGTAAAGTTACCGATGAACGAAGACGAAAGAGGGGATGCCATCCGGGGCATCCCCAAGCTTAGGCTCTTGGTTGTCCTTGAATATTACCTTGGGGTGCCTTGGGCATCCCCAAGCTTAGGCTCTTGCCACTCCTTATTCCATAGTCCATCGAATCTTTACCCAAAACTTGAAAACTTCACAACACAAAACTTAACAGAAGATCTCGTGATCTCCGTTAGCGAAAGAAAACAAAACACCAGTTCAAGGTACTGTAATGAATTCATTCTTTATTTGTATTGGTGTTAAATCTACTGTATTCCAACTTCTCTATGGTTTATAAACTATTTTACTAGCCATAGAGTCATCAAAATAAGCAAACAACACACGAAAAACAGAATCTGTCAAAAACAGAACAGTCTGTAGTAATCTGTAACTAACGTAAACTTCTGGAACTCAGAAAAATCTACCAAAATAGGACGACCTAGATAATTCGATTATTGATCTTCTGCAATTGGAATCAGTATTTTATCACGTTCTGGTGATTTTAAACAATAGTTTTTGTGAACAGAAAGTTTCTGGAATTTTCAGCAAGATCAAACAACTATCATCCAAGAAGATCCTATAGGTCTTACTTGGCACAAACACTAATTAAAACATAAAACCACATCTAACCAGAGGCTAGACCAAAGATTTATTTCTAAACAGAACCAAAAAGCAAGGAACAAAAATAAAATTGGGTTGCCTCCCAACAAGCGCTAACGTTTAACGCCCCTAGCTAGGCATGATGATTTCAATGATGCTCACATAAAACATAGGAATTGAAACATAAAGAAAGCATCATGAAGAATATGACTAGCACATTTAAGTCTAACCCACTTCCTATGCATAGGGATTTTGTGAGCAAACAACTTATGGGAACAATAATCAACTAGCATAGGAAGGCAAAACAAGCATAACTTCAAAACTTTAAGCACATAGAGAGGAAACTTGATATTATTGCAATTCCTACAAGCATATGTTCCTCCCTCATAATAATTTTCAGTAGCATCATGAATGAATTCAACAATATAACCAGCACCTAAAGCATTATTTTCATGATCTTCTTGCATAGAAATTTTACTACTCTACACATAAGCAAAATTCTTCTCATTCGGAATAGTGGGAGCAAACTCAACAAAATAACTATCATGTGATTAAAAATTGAGATCAAGATGACAAGTTTCATGGTTATCATTATTCTTTATAGCATACATGTCATCACAATAATCATTATAGATAGGAGGCATGCTTTCATCATAGTAAATTTGCTCATCAAAGCTTGGGGGACAAAAAATATCATCTTCATCAAACATAGCTTCCCCAAGCTTGTGGCTTTGCATATCATTATCATCATGGGTATTCAAAGAATTCATACTAACAACATTGCAATCATGCTCATCATTCACATATTTTATGCCAAGCATTCTATGTAATTCTTCTTCTAGTACTTGAGCACAATTTTCCTTCCCATCATTTTCACGAAAGACATTAAAAAGATGAAGCATATGAGGCAACCTTAATTCCATTTTTTGTAGTTTTATTTTATCGACTAAACTAGTGATAAAACAAGAAACTAAAAGATTTGATTGCAAGATCTAAAGATAAACCTTCCAGCACTCACCTCCCCGGCCACGGCGCCAGAAAAGAGTTTGATGTCCACTACACAACCTTCTTCTTGTAGACGTTGTTGGGCCTCCAAGTGCAGAGGTTTGTAGGACAGTAGCAAATTTCCCTCAAGTGGATGACCTAAGGTTTATCAATCCGTGGGAGGCGTAGAATGAAGATGGTCTCTCTCGAACAACCCTGCAACCAAATAACAAAGAGTCTCTTGTGTCCCCAACACACCCAATACAATGGTAAATTGTATAGGTGCACTAGTTCGGCGAAGAGATGGTGATACAAGTGCAATATGGATGGTAGATATAGGTTTTTGTAATCTGAAAATATAAAAACAGCAAGGTAGCAAGTGGTAAAAGTGAGCGTAAACGGTATTGCAATGCTAGGAAACAAGGCCTAGGGTTCATACTTTCACTAGTGCAAGTTCTCTCAACAATAATAACATAATTGGATCATATAGCTATCCCTCAACATGCAACAAAGAGTCACTCCAAAGTCACTAATAGCGGAGAACAAACGAAGAGATTATGGTAGGGTACGAAACCACCTCAAAGTTATTTTTTCTGATCAATCTATTCAAGAGTCCGTAGTAAAATAACGTGAAGCTATTCTTTCCATTTGATCTATCATAGAGTTCGTACTAGAATAACACCTTAAGACACAAATCAACCAAAACCCTAATGTCACCTACATACTCCAATGTCACCTCAAGTATCTGTGGGTATGATTATACGATATGCATCACACAATCTCAGATTCATCTATTCAACCAACACAAAGTACTTCAAAGAGTGCCCCAAAGTTTCTACCGGAGAGTCAAGACGAAAACGTGTGCCAACCCCTATGCATAAGTTCACAATGTTACGGAACTCGCAAGTTGATCACCAAAACATACATCAAGTAGATCACGTGAATATCCCATTGTCACCACAGATAAGCACATGCAAGACATACATCAAGTGTTCTCAAATCCTTAAAGACTCAATCCAATAACACAACTTCAAAGGGAAAACTCAATCCATTACAAGAGAGTAGAGGGGGAGAAACATCATAAGATCCAACTATAATAGCAAAGCTCGCAATACATCAAGATCGTGCCAAATCAAGAACACGAGAGAGAGAGAGAGATCAAAAACATAGCTACTGGTACATACCCTCAGCCCCGAGGGTGAACTACTCCCTCCTCGTCATGGAGAGCGCCGGGATGATGAAGATGGCCACCGGTGAGGGATCCCCCTCCGGCAGGGTGCCGGAACAGGGTCCTGATTGGTTTTTGGTGGCTACAGAGGCTTGCGGCGGCGAAACTCCCGATCTATTCTGTTCCCCGATGGTTTTAGGGTATATGGATATATATAGGTGAAAGAAGTCGGTCAGGGGAGCCACGAGGGGCCCACGAGGGTGGAGGGCGCGCCCAGGGGGGTGGGCGCCCCCCCCTTCCTCGTGCCTTCCTCGTTGCTTCCCTTACGTACACTCCAAGTCTTCTGGATTGCTTCCGTTCCAAAAATAACTCTCCCGAAGGTTTCATTCCGTTTGGACTCCGTTTGATATTCCTTTTCTACGAAACACTGAAACAAGGAGAAAAACAGAAACTGGCACTGGGCTCTGGGTTAATAAGTTAGTCCCAAAAATAATATAAAAGTGCATAGTAAAGCCCATTAAACATCAAAGATGGATAATATAATAGCATGAATACTTCACAAAATTATAGATACGTTGGAGACGTATCAGCCGTCGAATATAACACCAGCCCGTTTAACTTTTGGCCCATGTATGGCCCATATGAGGCCTTCGTATCTTTAGGCCCTTTAGAGGCCCACGGTGACTCTAGCCCATAATGAACAGTAAATTTCTATGTACCCGTTAACGGCCCATGATTCACATGGGCCGTTTCCAGCCCGTGTTAGCTTTCGGCCTACTGACGGCCCATACGTTCTTGGGCTCCTTTACGACCCTCGATTACTTCCGGCCCGTTACTGGCCTATTCCCCTAATGGGCCAAATTTGGCCTGTGGCAAGAGTCGGCCCGTTTCTGGCCTGTTAACCCATTGCGCCGTTTCCAGCCCGTCCTATATTCTGGCCCATTAACGACCTGTTATGCCTATGACAGAATTAAGCCTTTGCTGTCCTCTGGCCTGTAAACGGCCTATTACTGTGCTGGGCCGATACCAATTACGCCTGTTTACGGCCCATGTTGACCCATTTATCCGACGGCCCGAGGCCCACCGGTTCTACGGCCCTATTGGAGGCCCATTTATCGACGTCCCATAGGAGGCCCGTGGATCCTACGGCCCGTAGCAGGGTCAAGGTTACCACGGTCTGTATATGGCCAATGGTTGTTGCAGCCACTAGCAAACCAGGGAAAAAGAAGACTAGGAAATAAATAAGCCCGAAACTAACGCTAGGCTATTAAGGCGATTGCACAGATTACATCCACTGGGCATCAAAGATCGCCACCAGTGCAAATATAGGGAACACCCTACACTATACAAAAATGGCTTGCTGTTTTCTTCAGCCGATGGCTGCACGTTAAGAACAAATTTTGTATCGCAACAAAACAAATTACAACTATAGAACAAAAGGAAGGTTGGCATAAAAGTAAATAGTCTGGCAGATAAATGCACCACCAGAAGTTCAGAAGCTCAGTTCATTTGACCTGCATGTTACGTTTTCATGTTACATTTTCCAATGGAGCACCATAACCTTCGCCTTCATTTCTCCTAGGCTCCTGAACAACATAGCAAATGTCTGATAGTCTGGTTTCAAAACCATGCATATCTTGACAACATCGAACAATGTCTGTCCTTGTTTCACAAAGGGTCTCTGTTAGGGAATGGACTTGTGTCTGGAGCGCAGATATAACATTGTTTTGAGCCTGCATATCTTGATCATGAGGCAGTTTGGACGAGATTGCCTTAACAACCAACCCAGTATTACGCAGGAACATGCTTTTGGCACTGTTAGTGGTGGACAGGTACTGACCCACTACATCAAGAGCTGACATTGCGGTTATAGTTGCCTCGCCACCTTCAGAAGGTGGCGGTTCCACCATTTTTTCCATAGCTTGCTGAAAAGTTGAGTTTATACATTAGTAGTACCAGAACTGAAGATATTAGAGGCAGCAAAACCAAACAAAATAGCTTTGGTCTATATACAGAACTTATTCTGGTGAACCCATGTAAAATATTAGTTGTATTTTACTGCAAAGTACATAATAAAACCAGGTTCCAAACATATGACCATGTACCATGGCTAATCTATTGTCTATTTCTTCACATTGTATTGACAGCTAAGGATAAAGAGACAAAGTTTATAATACGGTAAGCATAGTATGACATCATTCATATCACAAAACAACTAAGAATAGACAAACAGGTGCAATTGTAACGTTGTGTGGGCAAGTCCAGCACGGAACTAGATTACAGGTCAAGATCAAAGGAACATCACTCCTCTCTTTTAAACCTTGTAAGGTGCAATGATACGCTAAGACAATTGTGTATAAAATTGAAAAGAGTAATAGACATTGGCTGCAAACCATGCAGTTCAAGGCACGAGTCAGAGTAAGTAGTAGTTAAAAGGCATGAGCATTAAGGACTTACAACAGCGGCTTTGACTGGTGTAGTCATGCCCTTCTTCTTGCTGGTGTGACAGTCCTTGAAGATTTCCACAACATTTGGTTTAGGTACTTTTTGGTCCTTGCGGGCTTTCCTCTACATTTGGAACAAGTCAATATAGATCTGATAATATGGTAGAGCGAAAAGAGTGAAACAGCAGCTAATTACAAGAGCCTCGCACTGTGCAATATAGCTACGAGATCCTGTCGTCTGTTGGAATTTCACTTTCGTACGGTTGGCCTTGTTCTTTGAACAGTTCACCTACAAGAAGATAGATTTGTGTGGCACATGCGTAAATAGGACTTCAACATGTGATCTGATCACATATATATAATGTATCTGATACTTCGGATCAGACCAGTGTTTAACGAGGCCTCTCCAGTCTTCATCTGATATATTTTCCAGTGGAGATGTTTGGGCAAGTTCACTGTTAGCCTTGCCTTCAAAGTGAGTTTTCCTCAAGTTATACCGATACTGTCGGAGAGCAGACTTGAAAACATGGGTGCAAGCTTGTCTGGTTGCATCATCTTGGCTATCCAACTTGAACCTCATCTGTTGAAAATTATGGGAGTCTCATTATCAGCAACCTAGAAAGTATGGGACAGAGCAAGACGATATTACTAGTTTCCATACATAACCATACTTACAGATAAATGGTCGAGGAAGGTGTTGAACTGGGTTTCATCTTTGTCATTCCTGTACTGAATCCATGTTGGGAGGATGCGTACATGACACCTAACGGCAACCGCTGCCTCTGATACTAACTTGGCTGACTCTGTAGCATCACGTGGCCTTTTAAACCTGCCTCAAAATGGATCTCCATTCTTCCTCCTCTAGATTTAGTTAACCTATCGAGCATTATCCCTTATGTTTGTTTCCTCTTGCGCCTAGGTGCTAGTCCAACAACGAACATAGGAAGTGTTAGTGTACATCAAACTGTGAGACTACATATAAAGAAGCATGCAACTGTAACTTGACTCCAGCAACTACCTTCTTCCTGTTGAAGCTCACAAAGTTCATCTGATCTTGCCAACTCATCTTGTGTCAAGAGTGCTTCAGAAGTAGTGTGAGGTGGCAAGGGAGCTTGGGAACGTGCTGCTACCTGAGTTGACCAACTAGTAAATCGTGCAGCTGGTGGTACGGTGGAAGGTGTTGCAACAACTAGGGCTGTCTCTGCTTGTTTGGTGGCAGCTATTTGTTTCTGTTTGGCTTGTTCTGCAGCTCGTGTAGCACGGGATACCCCGTTTGTACAATTTTCCACTGGACTTTGACCTTCTATTGCACCATTAGTACCAGCAGAATCTGCAGGATTCTTTCGCTTCCCGTTCCCTGTCAATCTGTGTTGCTTCCTCTTTCTCTGTGCCATGTTAAGTCAAGCCGACAAGAAAAACGAATAACAATTTAGTTCTTCAGAACAAATTGATGCGTGATACAGATGAACTGAACTTTGATGTTAGACAACCACATGATAGGAGGATGTAATATGTACGAAAAACAGGATGGCATGAGGTAACCAGAACTATGATGTGTAAACTAAGCAGAAGACATTTCACTAAATTAGAAGTAATGCAATGGAAGGTAGACACCATATGAAAGATGCTACAAATATCGCTCTGCCAAGTTAGCAGTGTCTCATCATAAATGGCGTTTAAACAAATGTGAAGCAGTACAAGAAATAAATCATATGCAAGATGCAAACAACATCACACTACCAAGTTAAAGGTCTCTCGTCATTAGTGCCATTGCATATTCACGGCTTATGATGTGTAAACTAAGGAGAAGGCATTTCAATAAATTAGAAGCAATGAAAGCTAGACACCATATGAAAGATGCAACGAATATCACTCTACCAAGTTAAAAATGTCTCATCATAAGTGTCATTTCAACAAATTAGAAGTAGTACAAGCTAGAAAAGAATGCGAGATGTAACCTATGTCACACTCCCAATTCAAACGTGTCTTATGATAAGTGATTGTTGCAGGTTACACAACAGTAGTACTTTGATGTAAGAACATGGTGTGATAGACAGATATTGTATGTTCTAGAAACAGGAACACGTGTCTTATTCACAAGTATAATGTGTAAAGTAAGAAGATGGAATTCAACAAAATTAGAAGCAATACAAGCTAGACATCATACATAACATGCAACCACATATAACAGTGCCAAGTTAGAGGGAGCACCTGTGATGGTGCACTAGGGGGGACATGCTCATCATCAACACAGCTACGTTGAGTGTCTATGCATGTGTTGTCTTGGAAATCATCTTGGGGGGATGGAGGAGTAGAATCTGTAGAGGCCCTTAGTTTGGAAGGAGCACCTTTATCCGCTGCCTTGCTAACTTCCTTTCGCTTTATTGATTTTGAATTGTCAAGTAAAACCGACAAGAAAAAGCAATAAAATTCACTCTTCAGAACTCATTCGTGCATGGTACTGACAATCACTACTTTGATGTAAGGCAAACACATGATACCAGGATGGAATAATACGAAAAACAAGACGGCATGGCATATTCACAAATGTTTGTGTAAACTAAGCAGAAACCATTTCAACAAATAAGAAGCAATGCAAGCTAGACACCACATGAAAGATGCAACCAATATGACTCTGCCAAGTTAAAAGCGTCCCATCATAAATGGCATTTCAACAAATTAGAAGCAGCGCATGCTATAAATCATATGAAAGATGCAACTAATATCGCACTGCATATACTAAAGGTGTCTTGTCATATTGATTGATGCGGGATACAAAAAAAACAATAGTTTTATTTAAGGCCATGCTTAATAGACAGATGTACTATGTACTAAAAACAGGAAGGCACGTCACATTAATAGGTATAACGTATAAACTAAGCAAAATAGCACATGCAATTTAACTAGATTGGAAGAATTACAATCTATATACCATATGCAACATGCAACCACATATCACGCTGCCAAGTTAGAGCAAGCACCTGCGATGCTAGTGTAGGGGAAATGCGGTAATCAACAATAGAGCTACATTCACTATCTTCATCTAGCCTTGTTGTTTCTTGAGAATCATGTGGGGAGGCTGACGCTGCAATCTTTAAATGAGGATCTTTTCTCACAATAGTCCACTGGCCTGACTGTCTCATCATAAGTGATTGATGAGGGATACACAAGAACATTAGTTTGATGTAAGAACATGGTTAATAGACAGATGTACTAGTATGTACCAAAAACAGGAAGGCATGTCATATTCAAAGGTATAGTGTGTAAGCTAAGTAGATGCAATTTAACCAAATTGGAAGCAATACAAGCTAGACATCCGGCTGGAGTGGTGAGCATGATCATCTAGGACCTGAGAGCCTGGTGGGAGGCGGGCTGCTTCGCCACCATCATGGCTTTTTAGTTGGCTTCCAAGTGATGCATGTCTGTGCTGGGCTTGTCACTGGCTCGACCAGTGCCCTGACTAGCTATTTGACTTCTGGTGCTCCCAGGATGGTGGTTCATGTAAAAAATATCTTTCCTTATCTTAATAAAGACCGACTTCGGCCTTTCGAATACAAGCTAGACACCCTATGCAACATGCAACCACATATGATACCGCGAAGTTAAAGCAGGCACCTGGGATGGTGGTTCATTGGGAGCGAGATTGTCAACTCCAGAGCTACGTTTACCATCTCCATCTGCTGACATTGCACCCTTTAAAGTGCTGAAACGTGTCTGGCCTACCCGCGTACAAAGCTGGAGCAACTTCTCTCTTTTCTTTTCTGCTTCTGTGAAGGCGGAGTCTGAAATACCCTTGCATAAAAACACAATAGTGAGAGTATGGGTGAAGTGTGTGCAGAACTAGTGCACTGTAAAAGTAGCAGATAGCAGGTGGCTGAAAAATAAATGACATGAGACATATGATAGCTCTACAACATTGCATGGCAAAAAAAATTAGATTCTACTCCGTATGATTTTGTAATATATGAGCACAGGAAATGCAGGTACTCCTCCAGCACACCACCACATGTGATCCTATCAAGATAACAGTCGACTGAAAATAAATAGGTCAGTCGATTTTTTTATGAACTGTTCGATCTATAAGGAACAGGCAGATGGCCTTCGTCTACCTCCCGCCAGTCACTGTTGACAATCTTTCTCGAACCGCCAGCGACCACCGGCCCAGACCCCTACCTCCGCCGCCCCGCCCTCCCCTCGACTTCACACCACCGCCGTGCTTGGCAGTGCCCCCAGGCCATCCCTTTAATCCTGGTCGACCTCCAGATCGCGCGCCAGCAGCTCTAGGCCCCACACCCCCTAAGATAAACACCGAGGCGTTGCTTCCCCGGTGTAATAGGCGGACTAGCGCCTGTTATGCCGGGGAATGCTTTCGTTAATTGGGAATCAACTAACCAGGAATTGAAATCCAGGGGGCGACGGACCTCTAGCTAAGGTGAAATAGTATATGAGGAGAAACCTTGTGCATCGCGAGTTACTAGGAACATCTAGTATCAAGAAGAAGCGGTCAACTAGTGTCTTCTATGGGATGAATACCGTGCAAGCAGACACGTAAGATTTGCACGAATAAGGGAAGAAGAGTACCATTTCCGGTTGCCAGTGTGGTCGCCTCCATATGTCGTGCCGATCCTCTTCTTTTTGCCGGGAAAACCGATGTTTTGGAGGAGGGTGCAGGCTTGGACGAACCCATGGCCAAATTGTTGGTTGTGTTGCCGTTGTTGTATGTCTGCGGAGGGGAAGCAGATCCGAGGCGAAGGACGACATAGCAGGAACAGCTCCGGTGCGGTGGACGGTGGCGAAGTTGGAGCGGCAGCGGTGAGGCGCAGGACGGCGTGGTTGAACTGGCTCGGGTACGGACGGCTCGGCCTCGGCTTCAACTACTAGCCTTGGAGGGTGTTGCGATTGAGGTTGTGGTGGACGACGACGTCGGGGTATCGGCTCCGGCGTGATGGAGGAGGGTGGCAGTTGATGGGTAGGATGGGGTGGCGGACGGAGGACGCCGGGGTTTCGCGGTTGGTGGAGAGGTATTTTTGGCGCCCACGGAGTACGAATGGGGAATCGGACGGGGGGCGGGGACGGGGGCAGCCAAGGGAGAACCATGTTTCGGTCTGGGACGCGCTTGTTTTTGGCTTTTTTGAACAGATGGGACGCGCTTGTTTGAAATTTGGGGAAAGTGCAAACTTTGCCCCCCTCTTAAATTTCGGACCTACTGCGGGTCGGGGTAGGATGGTAATCCCAGGTGTCCCAAATTGTCATGACCGGATTTTGGGATATAAATTCCCAGAAAAACAGCCTGTGTGCTCACTAGCCCCAGGATTACTCTTAGCTGATGAGGCACCAACTTGATACAAGAATATCCAAGCAAGCACAAAAATATGTAGTACAAGACCATTTAGGCCTAGGAGTACAACAATTGGTTTCTAATGGTTGAGGGCGGAAGCGGTTGGGTACATCTGCGTCTATGGGACTCCATTTCCCACAAGAACAGCTGACCAGGATAACGCCTATCTTCGCGAGGCTGCAAACGTCAACACGTAGGCTCCAAGGTTGTCACCGCGTGGCTCGCCTCCGAGCGAGAAATCTGGCCAAGACAATAGCCAGGGACAAGCCAGTGAGTACGTTTGAATGTACTAGCAAACATTAGGAACACGGGTATAATATATCAAACATGCTCCGAGTTAAGCTAGATAAAACACACATCTGCCACGAAATATATGAAAGGTCATGATGCACACATATGGTTAAAATATACCAAAATAAAATACTGGGTGCCAAGCGAGTGTCTGAATGACTCCTCGAGCGGAAAATGCAGAAATAATAATACTGGTGTCAAACGAGTGTCTGAATGACTCCTCGAGCGGAAAATGCAGAAATAAAAATAATGCCGCAGTCGGGCGTCTGAGCGACACCACATAAAGGGCTTATAAGAAAAATAATTACAGTGAATATCCAGGAGGTAGGACCATCCCAGGGATACTCAATAATATACATAATATAAATGGTTAGTCCAAAATATAATAAAGATCACAATCCATACGTGTCATAGTCATAAACAAAATTTAGTACAGTCGTTTCTCCATCCGAAAAACCGATAATTTAGTCAGGCCGTATCTCCATCCGAATACCGTTACAGAGTTCTAGATGAATCGTTCTCCATCCGAACACCGTTACAAGACTCAACTCAGACTGTGGTTTCTACTCAAGAACATGACTATCTGACATGATGTATCCTCTGCAGAGGGAGTACCATTTTCCACGAGTAACGGGTTTACTTAGTCCCTCTGGACTAATTCCGTCTACGGTCTTTTGATTGAAAACACGCCCGACCTGCACACACCAGCTTAACTCACCAGTGCCTAGAATCACCCACGACACCTGCCAAGCAAAACTCTAAGTGGGGAGGCTACAACCTCGACGTAGCATGGGATCACAAAATTTATACCGCGCGCAAACTGGGGGAAGCTATCCCCTTCGGCCACAACCGAAACACCCATGCCCCCGGACCGAATGACAGGCTTTAATCCGTGGCCACGGGACCTTCATCACGGCCTCTCTGTACGGTGTGTGCTTTGGACAGGGGTTGACAACCTACTGAACCATACCCTGTCCCTGCAGGGACAAGTGGTGGTACCGACAAAGAAGGAAGCTATTGATCAAGACTTGGTCTACCACCGACTCAGGTGGTCCAGGCACCCACCAAACACATCACCACTAGTGAAATAAATCATCACTCCTCGAGCCTCACCAAGCTATGCCGGGCATACTCGTCTCGATGAGGGATTAGGGACGAGCTCGTGTCTACCCAAGACCACGACTCTCCCGGCTTCCTACCGGTGTGCAAGAGAAACTCACGAGGATGACCCAAATCACTAGTGTATCCACCTGCTGACCACAAAACAACTCCAAAGTGCACTTATGCACGAGACTATATCGGCACATAAACTATCACACACTCCAAGTCAAAAGGTGTTGTGATCACATCCAAACACCACAACAGAATATTATGCCAGAGTTCAGAAATTCTTGCCTTCAAAAGTATGCAAAGGATGCACTTATTGGAAGCTTTCCTTTCCCTCCAAAAATCCTATTTTGCAAAATACACAAATACAAATATTTCAAACACAGTACCAAAACTTGTCTCAAATATTTTTGAAATAAATCTTAAAATAAACTAGATGAAATTTGAGAGAGGTAGGAAAAAGAATCAACTCATTTGGAGTTTTATTTTAAAAGTTATAGCCAGTCAAAGTTTGGTCAACTCTGTTTTTAAAATAAAACCAGAAAAGGAAAACGCTTCGAGGGAAATACGCTTACGCAGCAGGGAAAACGCATTCGGGGTTTTGCGCCTTCACTTAACCAGAGAGAGGGCGGACGTGCGGGTCACTGACAGTGGGTCCAGAGGGCCCACTAGTCAGGTTTGACTGGTCTCCCTCTCCCTCCTTTCTCTGTGCCCGAACGGTGGTGAGGCTCCGGCGATCGCCGGCGACGAACGGCGGCTCCTCGAGGGCATCCAAGGGCGGGGATGGAACGGCCGGACTGAGGCGGTCCTCTGGGTGGTCGTTGGGTCGGCGGAGGTGGAAGGAATCGCCGGCGGCGAGCTCCGCGGCGGAGGAAAGCTACGGTGGTGAAGTGACTTTCGTGCTCTGGTGGTCTCCGATCGAGCTTGGGCAGCTGGGCAGCTCCGCAAGGCTACGGGGAGGATCTTGGTGGCGCTGGATTGGCGAATGGGTGGCTGGTTGCGACGAATCGCGCCGGGGCTTAGCGGCGGCCGAGCTGGCCGGAGTTGGGGAGGGCGGTCCTCTCCGGTCAATCTACTGCTAGGGGAGCTCTATGGGGTGGTTCTGAGGTCGCGTGAGTGCTCGGGGGGGCTCGGGGACCCTTTACATAGCGTGGCGAGGCTGGACCGTGGCGGTAGAAGATAGGATCACCGGCGACAGCCGTTGCTGTAGTTGCAGGGCATCTTGGCGGCGACGAACGCGTTCCGACGAGTGGGAGGATAAGCACGGCCTGTGCTCTGAGGCAGCTTTCGTGCGCTGGTGGCTTGGGCGGCGCCGTCCGCGGCAGAATCCGCTGCCGACGCCGGTGTGCCGCCAAGGGCGCGGCCAGCGGTGCAGCAGGACGCCAGAGGGATCGTGGAGCAGGGGGCGGCTAGTGCGCGGCTCAGCGATGCAGAGGGAGCCAGGGTCGGGTCGCGTTGAGCGCGGCAGTGCGGCGTGTCGGCGTAGTGCGCGCGCGTGCAAAACGTGCGCTCTGGGCGCGCCCAGAGCACGCACGGCACCTGCTCGACAAAATGCCAGCGCGCTCTAGAGCTCGAGGGTGGAGCTGGCACTGCACAGGATGGAGGTAGGGGTAGCAAGGCATTCAGTGGACAAGGTGGATAGGTCAGGGGTTCAAGTCCACCATGCAAACCAGATAGCTTGCCAAAAATGACTGTGCACACCAGGTGTTCGACAGAATGCCAGATGCACTTAGGCAACTCTTGGAGTGGCCAAAATCTCCAGATCAGTGTCTCTCTAGATGCAGGAGATGATGGCAAGTTTAGTTTGGCAAAGAGTGAAAGTTGATAGTGCAAGTTTTGCAAAACACCAGTTTTGGACAGAAAGAAAAAGGGTTTAGAACATGCACTTCAAAACCTCCAATGAGCCCAATCTCCTGGACTTAAGAGTTTGGTAGGGAGGGCTACAAGTAGGAGAAATCTCAGGGTTATTAGGGCAAAGAAAAACATGGTTGCAGTACAAATCACCAAATTGGACCAGAATGCAAAAGAGGCTGATCCACTCAAATTTTCCAAGGGACATCACTGGGTTTTTGCTTGAAGATGAATGGTATGCATCCACTGACATCTCCAAACACTTGGAAGAATTTTCAGAAGAATATTTAAATGGGTTGCAGTGCAAAAGTGCCTACTGGACCAGATTGGAAAAGTTGGTGTAGAGCTCAAAATCTCCAATGGCCAAGAGGTATTTCTGCATGAAAGTGATGTGGAAACATCACATGACATCTCCAAATTTTGGTGGAAATTTTGAAAGCATTTATCAAATGGTTGCAGTGCAAAGCAGGCTCCAAATGCAAAAGAAATCATTTTAAAGGAATAAAGCTTTGAGTAAAATAAGCCTTGCAAATTTGGATCCACTGATGAGGAATTGTTTTATAAAAGAGAGTAAAAAAATCCAACAATACCTTTGAAGGTTTTTCCTACTTGAGGTAAAAATCCAGGGTCACAAAAGGTAAAACTTGACAATAATGGAAAAGTTTTATTCCCTGGCAACATTTTAATAAATAAAACAAGGCCAAAATTTTGGGGTGTCACAACACTACCCCCCTTAAGAAAAATCTCGTCCTCGAGATTTGTTAAAGGTTGTTTTGAACAAGAATTGTTTTGAAATAAAAATCTGTTTTTATCAAAGAAATCCTTCAACTGCACAAAACAAAACGGCTACAGTGAGAGGGCAATAAGTGATGTAAAACCACAGTGTGGCACACTGGTGTAGTGTGGAAAAATCCACGGTTAGGGGAAAACGAGACGTTTCTACGGGGATACAGTAATTTAGAATAAATTCTAAATTACTAATATACGCTGGTCGCATCCGAGAGCACAGTGCTCTCTCTGGCTGACAGGTGGGCCCAGGGCCCACTGTCGGCCTCTTCTCCTTCCTCTGGCCCTCTCTTCTCTCTCGCGCGTTCTCCCGCGCTTCCTCCACCGGCGATGCCTAGCTCGTAGGGCATCGAGGCCGTACCGTGGTAGTGCGCGGCGTGCTAGCTGCCGGTGCAGCGTGCACTCACCTCGCGGGCTAGGGCGCTGTCGGCACTGCTCGCGGGCTCGCCTCCGAACACCGGCGGCTGAGCGACGGGTGGCGCTGGTGGACCTCGCCCACCGTACACCGATCTCGCGCTATAAAACGGTCGCGGTGCTCCTCTCTTCTTCCTCACACCCGGCCTCGCTCCTACTCCTCCTTCCTTCTTCTCCATAGCTGCTGGCAGGAGCTCGAGCCGAGGCTCTAATGGCGGAGGCAATGCCGGAGTGGTATGTGGTCCTGGTGTGTGGGGGCTTGGCGGTGCTGCTGGGGTTCTCCGTGCTCCTGTGCGCGATGATCCTGGACGATCGTCGTGATGCTGCTGCTCGAGTGTTAGCTCTTCGCGGTGGCGGCGATCATGTGGATTAGACGCGGCATCGGGGCTGACTGCTGTCGGAGTGCCGGGGCAGCTTGCGCTCGAATGAACACTCACAAGTCTCTCTCACTGAGACTGTGGTGTCCTCGAGTGTGGTTATGTAGGCGCAAAAAGGTGCTCAGAGATTTGTAACAGTGCTCATGGTCGAGTGGTGGCTGAGAGTTTGCTGTAACGATGATGCGCGAATAATAATAATAAAAAATCTATGCCGGGAAAAAGCACATATATGCAGCAATAACTCGGGGAAAAGAGATCTTCTCGAAAAACATGTTGCGAGAGAAGAAATAATTTAAAACAAAACTAACAGCGGCAACACCGCTCACAAAACAGGAATTAAAGAAAAATTGGATCCGTTGCATAAAGGTTTTTACGAACATGCTGCAACACATAAATACAAGTACTGGGACAATAAATACATCGGAGGCATTTACAAAGAAAAGGGTAAAGCGACAGGGTCCTGAGAAAACGCTTCTGGCACCGGGGCACACTCCTCTTCTATCGGGGGAAGCGGGTTAACCAGTCGATGAATGCGCCCTTCTTGGTCAGGCCTCAGTGGTCTGCCAATAGCGATCCGAGGATTTAAATCAGCGAGGCTCTGGAGATAACCCATTACTCGCTGAGTTAAACGCTCCTGGGCAATGACGTACTGGGCAAGGTTGGCCAGTACTGGATCCCTCTCGATGCGCCCACCGGGAAAAGATGCAACTTCTCCGGGTGCTGCACAGCTCGGAAAATAATAGCACCCTCGCTCACTGGCATAGGGCACTGCGAATCGAAGGCGGGTGAGCGCCTCGTACGCAGCAGCTTCTATGGCCATCTGCGGAGTCGGCATGGATTTCCCCATGAAGGAGACTTCCGTTGGGTCTTGGTTTGGGTAGGCGGGAAGGATGTGCACCACTGCCCAATATTTCGAGGTGGAAGGAGTGATCCTCGATTTGAGCAGCTCGTACTGGGGTGGACGGGTGGCGCTCATAGTACTGCAGGTAAAGTCCCACAATAATTTGACAAAGCTACCCGGGGTTGCGTCTGGGGTTCTCAGATAAATGCTGGGGGTCGACATGGCAAGGGGCGGCTGTGGGTGCTGCGCACAAAGGTGAGGGGTGCTCGGCAAGGTCATGAAGTGGCCTTTAAATAGCACCGGGGCTGGGATATCTACCGGGGTGAAAGGTAACTGGCTGACGATCCTGCACCCGGGTCAAAGCCACAGATATACATATCACATAAAGGTGACGCATTACGGTGGGCGTTGACGGGATTGGTCTAGGTAGCTGCGTCTGAAAAAAAATAAAAAATGCAATTGTACGCCAACGTACACATGCATAGCTACTACTCCAAAAACAAGGGCGCTCAAACAGACAGCATGCAACAACAGCGATACAAGGCCACACATTACAAAGCGTAGAAAACTAAGGCTCGATACAACTTTGAGCGACTTAGTCTACTTCGTTAATGTCTAAGTGGGATGGCCTTGCGGACGCCGATGCTTCTCCACGGCTCTCACCATCAGGATTTGCTGGTTGAGGCTGAGGTGCTGCAGGGTCGGGGAGATGGTGATGACCACCCCGGGGGTTGTTGGCCCAAATCCCGTTGGAATGGGTTTCCAAAAGGCGACGAAGCGCTTCTGGGGTCACCAAAGTGCTTTGGTTGATGGCTGGCGCAGGCCTCAAGGGATCGATCGGGTGTCCGAACAGCACGACTGGGTTGTCGGTGTCGGGCTCCGCTTCTCTTCTCGCCGGGGCTCGACGAACCAGCTCTCCACGAGCTGCGATCAGATCGAGGGTGACCTGATCGAACAGTTGCTCTAGTGCGCTTACATAGCGCACCAGATGCAACAGCGCAGGATCCGTCTTGTGGTCTCCGTCGGCAACTTGGGGCGGCCTACCATACCCATCGCGACTGGGGTAGTAGTAGAATGAGCGACAGTTAACTCTGGGCGACAAGTGCCGGAGTTGAACTATAGCTTCGCGGGCTGCTAGTTGGATGGCTTGTGGCTCAAAGGAAGTTGTCCTTCCAGTGAACCTGTAGGGGCGTTCTGGCGACAGACCCCTACCATAGATGTGCACAGTGGCCCAATACTGACGGCTTTCACCGTACATGGGTCCCTGGTACACAACATACTCAGGAGGCTCTTCTAACGCGTAGGCACGGCGGGTGAGGTTTGCGAGCACGGTCACAAAACCTCCAAGGTTGGTTGCTGTGGTCTCGTTGTGAACAATGGGGCCAGGCATCGTGGCTGGGTTTGGGGGGAAAGAGGTTGTGTTGTGCCGAGGCTAGCGTGCCCTTTTTATAGGAAAAGGGGACGGAGTCTTCCTCCGCACGCTGGCGATAGAGACGGGTTGGGTGTCGGTCACTGGCGCGTGAGCGACGGGCTAGGCTGATAGGTTGGGCACCGTCCGCCGAAAAAGGGTGTCGGGTCACTCTGGGGCTACCTTACGCGGGAAGCTTGACCGGGGGTTAGGCCAAGGTCTGATGGTTTGGTTAACCTAAGTTTATTGACCTGGCTAAGATAGGATTAGCCAATGGTCAGCCTGGCTCTGATACCAAGTCTGTCACGACCGGATTTTGGGATATAAATTCCCAGAAAAATGGCATGTGTGCTCACCAGCCCCAGGATTACTGTTAGCTGATGAGGCACCAACTTGATACAAGAATATCCAAGCAAGCACAAAAATATGTAGTACAAGACCATTTAGGCCTAGGAGTACAACAATCGGTTTCTAATGGTTGAGGGCGGAAGCGGTTGGGTACATCTGCGTCTATGGGACTCCATTTCCCACAAGAACAGCTGACCAGGATAACGCCTATCTTCGCGAGGCTGCAAACGTCAACACGTAGGCTCCGAGGTTGTCACCGCGTGGCTCGCCTCCGAGCGAGAAATCTGGCCAAGACAATAGCCAGGGACAAGCCAGTGAGTACGTTTGAATGTACTCGCAAACATTAGGAACACGGGTATAATATATCAAACATGCTCCGAGTTAAGCTAGATAAAACACACATCTGCCACGAAATATATGAAAGGTCATGATGCACACATATGGTTAAAATATACCAAAATAAAATACTGGGTGCCAAGCGAGTGTCTGAATGACTCCTCGAGCGGAAAATGCAGAAATAATAATATTGGTGCCAAACGAGTGTCTGAATGACTCCTCGAGCGGAAAATGCAGAAATAAAAATAATGCCGCAGTCGGGCGTCTGAGCGACATCACATAAAGGGCTTATAAGAAAAATAATTACAGTGAATATCCAGGAGGTAGGACCATCCCAGGGATACTCAATAATATACATAATATAAATGGTTAGTCCAAAATATAATAAAGATCACAATCCATACGTGTCATAGTCATAAACAAAATTTAGTACAGTCGTTTCTCCATCCGAAAAACCGATAATTTAGTAAGGCCATATCTCCATCCGAATACCGTTACAGAGTTCTAGATGAATCGTTCTCCATCCGAACACCGTTACAAGACTCAACTCAGACTGTGGTTTCTACTCAAGAATATGACTATCTGACAGGATGTATCCTCTGCAGAGGGAGTACCATTTTCCACGAGTAACGGGTTTACTTAGTCCCTCTGGACTAATTCCGTCTACGGTCTTTTGATTGAAAACACGCCCGACCTGCACACACCAGCTTAACTCACCAGTGCCTGGAATCACCCACGACACCTGCCAAGCAAAACTCTAAGTGGGGAGGCTACAACCTCGACGTAGCATGGGATCACAAAATTTATACCGCGCGCAAACTGGGGGAAGCTATCCCCTTCGGCTACAACCGAAACACCCATGCCCCCGGACCGAATGACAGGCTTTAATCCGTGGCCACGGGACCTTCATCACGGCCTCTCTGTACGGTGTGTGCTTTGGACAGGGGTTGACAACCTACTGAACCATACCCTGTCCCTGCAGGGACAAGTGGTGGTACCGACAAAGAAGGAAGCTATTGATCAAGACTTGGTCTACCACCGACTCAAGTGGTCCAGGCACCCACCAAACACATCACCACTAGTGAAATAAATCATCACTCCTCGAGCCTCACCAAGCTATGCCGGGCATACTCGTCTCGACGAGGGATTAGGGACGAGCTCGTGTCTACCCAAGACCACGACTCTCTCGGCTTCCTACCGGTGTGCAAGAGAAACTCACGAGGATGACCCAAATCACTAGTGTATCCACCTGCTGACCACAAAACAACTCCAAAGTGCACTTATGCACGAGACTATGTCGGCACATAAACTATCACACACTCCAAGTCAAAAGGTGTTGTGATCACATCCAAACACCACAACAGAATATTATGCCAGGGTTCAGAAATGCTTGCCTTCAAAAGTATGCAAAGGATGCACTTATTGGAAGCTTTCCTTTCCCTCCAAAAATCCTATTTTGCAAAATACACAAATACAAATATTTCAAACACAGTACCAAAACTTGTCTCAAATATTTTTGAAATAAATCTTAAAATAAACTAGATGAAATTTGAGAGAGGTAGGAAAAAGAATCAACTCATTTGGAGTTTTATTTTAAAAGTTATAGCCAGTCAAAGTTTGGTCAACTCTGTTTTTAAAATAAAACCGGAAAAGGAAAACGCTTCGAGGGAAATACGCTTACGCAGCAGGGAAAACGCATTCGGGGTTTTGCGCCTTCACTTAACCAGAGAGAGGGCGGACGTGCGGGTCACTGACAGTGGGTCCAGAGGGCCCACTAGTCAGGTTTGACTGGTCTCCCTCTCCCTCCTTCTCTGTGCCCGAACGGTGGCGAGGCTCCGGCGATCGCCGGCGACGAACGGCGGCTCCTCGAGGGCATCCAAGGGCGGGGATGGAACGGCCGGACCGAGGCGGTCCTCTGGGTGGTCGTTGGGTCGGCGGAGGTGGAAGGAATCGCCGGCGGCGAGCTCCGCGGCGGAGGAAAGCTACGGTGGTGAAGTGACTTTCGTGCTCTGGTGGTCTCCGATCGAGCTTGGGCAGCTGGGCAGCTCCGCAAGGCTACGGGGAGGATCTTGGTGGCGCTGGATTGGCGAATGGTTGGCCGGTTGCGACGAATCGCGCCGGGGCTTAGCGGCGGCCGAGCTGGCCGGAGTTGGGGAGGGCGGTCCTCTCCGGTCAATCTACTGCTAGGGGAGCTCTACGGGGTGGTTCTGAGGTCGCGTGAGTGCTCGGAGGGGCTCGGGGACCCTTTATATAGCGTGGCGAGGCTGGACCGTGGCGGTAGAAGATAGGATCACCGGCGACAGCCGTTGCTGTAGTTGCAGGGCATCTTGGCAGCGACGAACGCGTTCCGACGAGTGGGAGGATAAGCACGGCCTGTGCTCTGAGGCAGCTGTCGTGCGCTGGTGGCTTGGGCGGCGCCGTCCGCGGCGGAATCCGCTGCCGACGCCGGCGTGCCGCCAAGGGCGCGGCCAGCGGTGCAGCAGGACGCCAGAGGGATCGTGGAGCAGGGGGCGGCTAGTGCGCGGCTCAGCGATGCAGAGGGAGCCAGGGTCGGGTCGCGTCGAGCGCGGCAGTGCGGCGTGTCGGCGTAGTGCGCGCGCGTGCAAAACGTGCACTCTGGGCGCGCCCAGAGCACGCACGGCACCTGCTCGACGAAATGCCAGCGCGCTCTAGAGCTCGAGGGTGGAGCTGGCACTGCACAGGATGGAGGTAGGGGTAGCAAGGCATTCAGTGGACAAGGTGGATAGGTCAGGGGTTCAAGTCCACCATGCAAACCAGATAGCTTGCCAAAAATGACTGTGCACACCAGGTGTTCGACAGAATGCCAGATGCACTTAGGCAACTCTTGGAGTGGCCAAAATCTCCAGATCAGTGTCTCTCTAGATGCAGGAGATGATGGCAAGGTTAGTTTGGCAAAGACAGAAAGTTGATAGTGCAAGTTTTGAAAAACACCAGTTTTGGACAGAAAGAAAAAGGGTTTAGAACATGCACTTCAAAACCTCCAATGAGCCCAATCTCTTGGACTTAAGAGTTTGGTAGGGAGGGCTACAAGTAGGAGAAAGCTCAGGGTTATTAGGGCAAAGAAAAACATGGTTTGCAGTACAAATCACCAAATTGGACCAGAATGCAAAAGAGGCTGATCCACTCAAATTTTCCAAGGGACATCACTAGGTTTTTGCTTGAATATGAATGGTATGCATCCACTGACATCTCCAAACACTTGGAAGAATTTTCAGAAGAATATTTAAATGGGTTGCAGTGCAAAAGTGCCTACTGGACCAGATTGGAAAAGTTGGTGTAGAGCTCAAAATCTCCAATGGCCAAGAGGTATTTCTGCATGAAAGTGATGTGGAAACATCACATGACATCTCCAAATTTTGGTGGAAATTTTGAAAGCATTTATCAAATGGTTGCAGTGCAAAGCAGGCTCCAAATGCAAAAGAAATCATTTTAAAGGAATAAAGCTTTGAGTAAAATAAGCCTTGCAAATTTGGATCCACTGATGAGGAATTGTTTTATAAAAGAGAGTAAACAAATCCAACAATACCTTTGAAGGTTTTTCCTACTTGAGGTAAAAATCCAGGGTCACAAAAGGTAAAACTTGACAATAATGGAAAAGTTTTATTCCCTGGCAACATTTTAATAAATAAAACAAGGCCAAAATTTTGGGGTGTCACACAAATAGTGGGCGGGAGCGATTTCAGCCGCGCGCATGTGTGCTTAGGCGGCCATTGTGTATGAATGTTTTTCGGAGGCGGTTGCGTGGCATCTAGATGAAGCTACAAACCTACCCCGGTTTAGACCTTTGGACATCGGGCCGGTAGGTTTCACGGGTCGGAGTTAGAAAAGTAATTTCCTTCTACTACCATACATTGGTCTCACGCGGTTTCGGGTGAGTAGAGGCTCTTTTGGCGCTTTGTTCAAAATTTTGAAACAGAAGCATTCACGTTTAGAGTACTCTTGAACTTTGAGGATTGACCTAAATAGACAACATTAAATTTGACCTTGTATGTTTGAAAACCTCATTAAATTATCCGCTTCTTTTTGAAATTTTGACACTTGAAAATCCTATAACTACGATTATTTTGGAATGGAGGAGCTAAATTTGAATCTATTTTGTACACGACTATATATGCTATTATGTACAAAATCAGAGCAAAGATTGGTGCCCCATTAATTTTGGTATGATTTACAGATGCCCTGATACCGAATTCAAATAATTGAATGGACTTCATGTTGAATTCAATTTTTTTAAACCACCTTAAGTTGAATTCAAATGTATGCTAGTTCATAGCTAGCTATTTATAATGTTCATTGTGTAACTTTCGTATGTATAATGTGCTTTACACACACAACATGAACTATACTCACGTTTATATTCGATTGCTAAAGCGATGCATTGTCTGGAGTTCAAAATACTAACTATGTGGATCAATTATGTCGAATAATAACATAGACAAGCTCAAATTCGATAGAATCTAGATGTCTGATGGATCAATGACCGTTCCTTACGCGAATTGCAAATATCATGATCCCATCCTAATATTTGGATACAATTTATATCTTTAATCAATGTGTACATCATTCTTTTACTTGTAGTTTCACTCTCCATCAGTGGTCTCTCACACATGCTCACACACTCTCTCCCGAGGTGTCTTTCCCGCATACATGCTCTCGATATAACCCTCCCTCCCTCTCATAACCATTTACGACTGTTTTCACTAACCTTTATCATAAGCACTCTTCCTATCAGAAGCATACACACGCACAATCCCCATCGACCCTTTCTATATACATAGGCATGCCTACGTGTCTCCTATACGCACATTATCTTTAGGCCTGTCTCTCACGCATTGTCTCACACCTCTCTTCCTAATTGACGAGTATGATTCTAGCAGAGCATTCTGTAGGATGCCCCTTAAAGTTAGGTTGGATGAATAGTAATATCAGAGATAAGGGGTTACCTTAGTCCGAGAACCTAGGGTTACAAATCCTAGTCGGCTTTGTTAGTGGACACAGAGTCCTTCACAATTCTGCTATCTTTGTCTTGTACGACTAGTCATCCATGGGTCTCCCTAAATGCGTCACGGGCCGACCAATGTGGCGCAGGACGGAACCGAAGCAAGGGCCTCACCTCGACCCACCGGACCTCACGCGGTGACACACCCTCTGCCCCCATGTCTCGTTATCTTCTCACACCCACACATACCAACACAGACACCACAAAAAAATTGTCCTCGTGCCTCTGTCCCCTCCCCCCTTGCATATACACACTCAAGGGAATCTCTTGCCGTGACATCATATTCATCTCTCTCTCTCTAGACCTCTCTCATTTCTCGTGCTATCTCTCCCACGCCCCCTCCCCCCGCGGGCCCCTCTATCCATGCCTCTCTCGAATACGTAATACACACACATACCTCTCTAGGCCCTGCCAAATACATCAACTACACATTCACACATGTTACATCACGTACCCCATTGATCTAAAAAGCCCTCTCTTCACGTTTATTTCGCATACAACATTCCTTTTGATAAAGTGTGGCCAAATTTTCTTTTTAGAATTTCTAAATATATACAACATTACAAAGTTATATGGAGGAGTATGAACGTTTATTTGCATTGCATGGTGCCCATAATGATATATTTCACGTACGTACGCACACAGTATATAAGAATGATGGTGTGCCTGCCATCCTGCAATATAGGCCGTCTGATTTATATCTGACGGATAGGAAGGAAACTGTGGCAACTTTGCAAAAAGGTACCCACACACCTCTCCACAACTGCAAATAAGGCCTTCCCTCATTCATCCTTTTCTCTCACAGGATAAACTAGTCATACAAATGCATCTTGATGTTACGTGCAACGCACGGGCATCTTGCTAGTAAGAGTAGAAATATGAACATTTACAATAGCAAATATATCTGATGTGAAAGTATATTCTATAATGAATCTAATGGTATTGATTTGTTATTGTATATGTTATTATTTCTGTCTATGAACTTTTTCAAAGTTTACAAAGTTTGACTTTGAGCAAAGCTAAAATGCGGAGTAAATAAAAACAGAGGGAGTACCCAGGGACTAGTATAAAAGTTTACAAAGTTTGACTTTGAGCAAAGCTAAAATGCGGAGTAAATAAAAACAGAGGGAGTACCCAGGGACTAGTATAGTTACTACTGCCGGAACATGGTAAGTTGGACCCCTAAATGCGGGCACGGACCGGGCACACCT
The DNA here is from genome assembly GCF_002575655.3 of Aegilops tauschii subsp. strangulata. Lineage (NCBI taxonomy): Eukaryota > Viridiplantae > Streptophyta > Magnoliopsida > Poales > Poaceae > Aegilops > Aegilops tauschii. Next base: position 287,747,672 of record NC_053035.3, read on the forward strand.
CAATTATTCTTTCAAATAATCGAACACCTACATTTAGCACACCATCCGACTACTTAATCAAGTGTTACACTTCACTACTTGAAAAGGAAAAGGGTGGTACCGTACCCAAAACCACCACACTTGGGGCTAGGGTAACAACTTGGTACTGTACCACATTTGAACCAAGGCACAAAAACCACCTGTTCTGCGCCTAATGCGCAACGCAGAGCACCGACGCTCGAATATGGCCGGGAAAACGGAGAAACTGACATGTGGGGCACACCTGTCGGGACAATGTGGCACAGACTAATCCAATGGAGGAGCTGGCCCACGACCTCCTCGCCACCGGCAACCGTTCATGTGGGTCATGGGGGCCAGCAACATGGCGCAGCTCTATCACCGCCTCTGGACAGGGCGACCGCGGTGAGCGACACGCTCATCATCGCTGGACACGGTCGGTTTCAGTGTGCCGAGGGTGGTGTTAGCATTGTGGCACGACCAGCAGATCAACACCCGGCTGGTCAAGGATGCACGGGGTGCCGAAGTGCGCGCGCGCCACGACGCGTCCGCGGAGTGGTGTAGCGCGGCCAACTGCATCCCCAGGACCTGAGACCATGCCAGGTCGTCTTGCTTTCTCAATGACATGTGGGGTCGCATGTGAGCAAAGGGCATCTCCAACGTTGCCACGACCGCAATTGACTACCCTGGCACACCAAAAACCCTCATCCCTCGCACCATCGCGCGGTGCGTTCCCAGCCGGCGCCAGCTGCCCGCATTCATGCCGTCCATTTGTATGCCGTCGTTAAGAGGCTCGGTGCGCGAGGAACAAACTCCGGCGACTTAATGACGTGCCCGGACGCTTTGGCCTCACCGGAATGCGCTACTTAAAGCGGCAATGCCCAGCAAACCTCCACACCATAGTGCATCGTCCTGCTACCTGGCACCACATCCTCCATGACCGCAAGCGCGAACGCTCTGCAGGGGAGCTTTGTCTTTGGGGATGAAGCTCAAGGTCGCCGCCCTCGCTCAAGTCGCCTCTCACGATGCAATAGCGGCGTAGCCGGACACAGATGTGAACTGGATTATTGACTCTAGTAAACCCTTTGGGTGTTGGTCACATGACGATGTGAACTATGGGTGTTAATTACATGGTGATGTGAACTAGATTATTGACTCTAGTGCAAGTGGGAGACTGAAGGAAATATGCCCTAGAGGCAATAATAAAGTTATTATTTATTTCCTTATATCATGATAAATGTTTATTATTCATGCTAGAATTGTATTAACCGGAAACATAATACATGTGTGAATACATAGACAAACAGAGTGTCACTAGTATGCCTCTACTTGACTAGCTCGTTAATCAAAGATGGTTATGTTTCCTAACCATGGACAAAGAGTTGTTATTTGATTAACGGGATCACATCATTAGGAGAATGATGTGATTGACTTGACCCATTCCGTTAGCTTAGCACTCGATCGTTTAGTATGTTGCTACTGCTTTCTTCATGACTTATACATGTTCCTATGACTATGAGATTATGCAACTCCCGTTTACCGGAGGAACACTTTGTGTGCTACCAAACGTCACAACGTAACTGGGTGATTATAAAGGTGCTCTACAGGTGTCTCCGAAGGTACTTGTTGGGTTGGCGTATTTCGAGATTAGGATTTGTCACTCCGATTGTCGGAGAGGTATCTGGGCCCACTCAGTAATGCACATCACTATAAGCCTTGCAAGCATTGTAACTAATGAGTTAGTTGCGGGATGATGTATTACGGAACGAGTAAAGAGACTTGCCGGTAATGATATTGAACTAGGTATTGAGATACCGACGATCGAATCTCGGGCAAGTAACATACCGATGACAAAGGGAACAACGTATGTTGTTATGCGGTTTGACCGATAAAGATCTTCGTAGAATATGTGGGAGCCAATATGAGCATCCAGGTTCCGCTATTGGTTATTGACCGGAGACGTGTCTCGGTCATGTCTACATTGTTCTCGAACCCGTAGGGTCCGCACGCTTAAAGTTCGATGACGGTTATATTATGAGTTTATGTGTTTTGATGTACCGAAGGTGGTTCAGAGTCCCAATGAGATCCGGGACATGACGAGGAGTCTCGAAATGGTCGAGACGTAAAGATCGATATATTGGACGACTATATTCGGATATCGGAAAGGTTCCGAGTGATTCGGGTATTTTTCGGAGTACCGGAGAGTTACGGGAATTCGCCGGGGAGTATATGGGCCTTATTGGGCTTTAGGGGAAAGAGAGAGGAGAGGCTGCGCCCCCCCCCCCAAGGCCTAGTCCGAATTGGACCAGGGGTAGGGGCTGCGCCCCCTCTTTCCTTCTCTTCTCTCTCCCCTTTCCTTGACTCCTACTCCTACTACTTGGAAGGGGGGAATCCTACTCCCTGTGGGAGTAGGACTCCTCCTAGGGCGCGCCATAGAGAGGGCCGGCCCTCCCCCTCCTCCACTCCTTTATATACGGGGAGGGGGCACCCCTTGGAGACACAACAATTGATCTCTTGATCTCTTAGCCGTGTGCGGTGCCCCCCTCCACCATAATCCATCTTGATTATATCGTAGCGGTGCTTAGGCGAAGCCCTGCGTCGGTAGAACATCATCATCGTCACCATGCCGTCGTGCTGACGGAACTCTCCCTCAAAGCTCGACTGGATCGGAGTTCGAGGGACGTCGTCGAGTTGAACGTGTGCAGAACTCGGAGGTGTTGTGCGTTCGTTACTTGATCGGTCGGATCGTGAAGACGTACGACTACATCAACCGCGTTGTGCTAACGCTTCCGCTTTTGGTCTACGAGGGTACGTGGACACACTCTCCCCTCTCCTTGCTATGCATCACCATGATCTTGCGTGTGCGTAGGAATTTTTTTGAAATTACTACGTTCCCCAACAGGGGATTCCTCCGAGGATGAGTAGGGCATGGGAGGTGGCAGGGCATGGTGTGCCAACTAGCCGGTCCGTCTCCCGTGTTCTACTCTTCCTCGCCGGAGACCGCACCTTCGTCTTGAACCCCGCCCCCGTACATGGAGATCACAGATGGAGGACGTCGGTCGCCGCCGTAGAATAGGTTTAGGGTCGGGTTTCTTTTATTTTTCTGTCCTATAAAAGTTTGAATGTAATGAAAATCTGTCGTGTTTGCATTAATCTCGGCTGGTGTATGTGAACTTTCACAATAATATAGTATATTGTAGGAGTACTAGCAAGATGCCCGTAACGTTGCACGGAACTTCAAGATCTTGTGGGAGAAAAGGATGAACGAGGGAAAGCCTTATCTGCAAATGTGGAGAGGAGTGCGGGTAAATTGTCATAGTTTCCTTCCTATCCGTTAGATATAGATCGGATGGCCTATATTGCAGGATGGCAGGCACACCATCATCAACAACTCTGCTTTTTATTGAACCGAGACAAAGCTAACATGCGAAGTAAATAAACACATAGGGTCTACATACACTTTATCTTAGGCACTCCAATAGTACGTCCACTACACATTCACGCATTTCACATCTTTCTACATCTACGGGAACCTACGAAAGGGTTAACGTAAATTGCCTCTCTCTCTCCTCCCTGATTTTCATGGTGGTGGGCCCCTCCCTCCCCCCAATCTACAATCAACAGCTCACACGTTTCACATTATGTTAATTATGTAATTGGGATTACGTAGGTGTAGCATTACTCGTCCAAAAAAACCAACTAAGCCAACCTCCCAGCATATCGCGCGGGAAAAGACCCGGCCGCGCCGTTTTAGTCGGGATTACCGGATTACTAGTAGTAGTATCGATGGATCGCGCGAAGCACCAAGTTTTTTTTTGAGGGGGTGAAGCACCTAGTTTAAAAGGAAAAGGGGGGTACACTCACAGCACCCCTGTCGCGGTCGCATTGCACCCCACACACGTTCGGTCCTGCACACGGCTCACACAAACGTAACGCGCTTCGGCTTGCCTCCTCACTAACACGTGGGACTGCACTTGGAGAAACCGACCATGCGCCAAAATCCTCCCGCCCACCGTGCGAAAATCCCCCCCCCAAAAAAAATTCCCCCCAAATCCCAAATTCAACCGCCCTTCGGCCAACTAGCCAATAATATTCCCCAAACCCCCTCCCCCCCGTCCCCCTCCACTCCATTCGTTCCACCAAAGCCGCCCTCCCCGCCGCGCCAATACGTCGGCGCCGCGGTTCGTCGAGGGGACGCACGGCGATCCTCTCGCTCCCACAGTACGCTCTCATAGACTGTCGTCCTCGAGTCGCGCCGCCACCGCTGGCGACGTTCTTGTGGAGGCGCACCGCGGTCAGCGCCGCCACCGCTGGCGACGTTTGTGTGGAGACACACGGTGGTCAGCTTCTCCCACGGTATGCGCATTCTAGACTGAGGCCCCGTGCATGTCGGTGTAGCGTTGAATGTTAGCTGATAGACGTTGTTAATCTCACTATTTGCTGAAGTAGTTTACAGTCAATATGCTCTGCTTAAGAAGCTTCCTTGCCCTGTTCTGCACTCAATCTGCTTAGCTGAGATGGCATGCCAAGCCCGATTAGTTGCTAAAATATCCTACCATATATTTATTGTGACGTAGATTGCCATGGTCTAGTAGCCAATCTGTTAGGTGAAATAGCTCTACACCATTTTATACTCGATCTTTGTTGCTGCGATGGCCTTCGATAGTTTGATGGCTGTGTGCTCGGCCTCATTGACTGCTGAAACAGCCTGCCATAATGTAGCACTCAAATATGTTTGCTGAATTAGCTTTAAATATATTTCGTTACTTAGATCTGCTCGTCCAAATATCTTGCCATAGCTTTAGACATCGACCTAGGTATTTTTTTCTGGACTTCATAAAAAAGCATATATGTTTTTCCTGTAATATCTAGTAGAAGAACTAATTTGTATGTCTAACATATGGACAGGACTTGGATAACTTCTGCTCGAAGATTCTCCGCTGCATATGTCGAGGGAGTTGAAAACTTCATGAACTTTATCAGAGCTGAGTATGGTGGTCTGAAATCAGATGTGCTCTGCCCGTGTAGCAGTTGTATGAATTCAGTTACAAGACCCCAGTCAACTATGCAAAATCATCTACACTTGTATGGGATGTCAGTCACATATACTAGGTGGGTTCATCATGGTGAAGCTGTGAACGTCAATGTTACTGACTACGTGGAAGCAGCAGATCACCATCTTGATCTGCCTGATGCTCAGGTGGAAGAAGAGGAGGAGGTGGTGGTGGCGGAGCCAGTGAGTTTGACCAACATTGAAACAATGCTATGAAATGCTCGTGCATTTCATGAACTTTCACCTGCAGAAGAAAAACGGTGGGCCCGCATGTTGGAACAATGCAACGTGGCTGTCACCCCAGGAAATAAGCTGTCAGTATTCTCAGCTATGGTCACCTTTCTTCAGGTGAAGACATCTGAGCGGATGACCAACAAATCATTCGATGCGATATTGGCTGCTTTCCGCAAAGCTTTCCCAGATGCGTCTGAGCTGCCACACACCTACAGTAAAATGAAGAATTTCCTTCGTGTAGTTGGAATTGGATATGATATGATCCATGTTTGTAAGAATAATTGTGTCCTGTTCTAGAAGGATTATGCCAACTTAAGTAAATGCCCGAAATGCAAATCATCAAGATGGAAAGATGGTGATGCTGTGAAGAGGATTCCTCATAATGTTCTGAGACATTTTCCAATTACACCAAGGTTGCAGAGGTTGTTTCATGATGCTGAAACAAGAGAGGATGTATTGTGGCATTCTAGGAACCAGGAGTAAAGAGAACAGAATGTAATGAGACATCCATCACATGGTAGTGAGTGGAAAAGCTTCAATCAGAAACACAAAAAGTTTGTTGCTGACCCGAGAAACATTAGACTTGGCTTAGCTTCAGATGGATTTAACCCATTTGGCCACCAGAGCGCCACATATAGCATGTGGCCAGTGCTTGTTATCCCTTACAACATGCCTCCAAATGTCTCCACCAAATAATCAAACTATATGATGGCCTTGCTCATCCCAGGTCCAAAAAGTCCTAGAAAGGATTTTGATTTATTCATGGAGCCTCTTGTGGAGGAACTTCAACAGCTATGGAGGGGTGTTCTCACTCGAGACCTATATAGCAGCCCACCAGATGATTTCTTTCTTCGTGCTGTTATAATTTGGTGCATCCATGATTATCCGGCTTTGGGCACTATGTCAGGGCGAATGACACATGGTTACAATGCATGTGTTCGCTGTGACAGGAATCCGCTGTCATACGCAATACTTAGCAAGATCTGTTACATTGGACACTGTTGTTTCCTTGCCAAGGACAAGCCGCGTCCTACAAAATACCGAAGACATGTGTTCAATACAAAGCATGAAAACCGCGATGCGCCAAAGAGGCTCACCACCGATGAGTTGCAAGTGGAATTAGAGAAGGTCAGGCATATTACACAGGAAACCATCCTGGTAATGGTAGCGGGAAAAGGAAGCGTGGCAGGGCAGAAGAGAGATTATTGTTTACCCGCAGGTTCACTTTGTGGGACTTGGAGTATTGGAAAGATTTGGATCTGCGGCATAATCTTGATGTGATGCACATCGAGAAAAATATATGTGATAGCATTATCGACACACTTCTTAATATTGAAGGCAAGACGAAAGATACCTTAAAATCTATGATTGATTTGACACACCTGGGTATCAGAAAGGATTTGCAGGTGGAAGATGAAGGTAAACCACGGGATATGGCACCAGCTGTGTACGCCTTGGACAAGGTAAAAAGAAAAGAATTCTGCGAGGTCCTGTCACGTGTGAGATTCCCACATGGATTTGCTTCCAACCCTGAAAGGAGAGTCAGTGCAGATGGAAACAAGGTACAAGGGTTGAAAACTCATGACTGCCACGTCCTACTTCAAAGGGTTTTACCTGTTATCCTTAGAGGATTGGGCCGCCCTGACTTATACAGAGTAGTTGCAGAGTTGGGACAATTCTTCAGGGAACTATGCAGTAGAAATATCAGGGTAGATGCTTTGTAGCGTCTTAGAGACAAGATACCAACTATCATATGCGACCTTAAGAAGATATATCCTCCAGCCTTTTTTGATGTGATGGTGCATTTGGTTATTCATCTACCTGATGAGGCACTACTTAGAGGTCCAGTACAGTATGGCTGGATGTACCCTATTGAAAGGCGGCTAGGCACTTTCGAGGGCTATGTTAGGAACAGAGGTAGACCCGAGGGTTCCATTGCAGAGGCCTACATTGCTACAGAAGCGTTGACATTCTGCTCAAAATACATTGAAACAACTGATCAGCTTAGCAAAGAGGTGGGTGAAGACAATCCCGGGCTCAATGTTTTCGATTATTCTGTTCGAGTTACAGGGAAGAGTCGACAAGAGGACAAACCTAAAGATTTGGACAAAATGGTTTGGTATGTGTTGAATAATTGTCCTGAGATACTACCTTATATCAAGTAAGTGCTAAGTACTGCAGCTTATACATCGTAATCTACTAAACTTGCAACACATTCTTATATATTTAGATGTTTGACGTGATCACTATGTTGTGCAGCATCTACAAAAAGGAGTTACTGCCACAAAATCCAAGAAACATTGACAAATTGGTTATGGCAGGATTTGTGAAATGGTTCAAGAGCCATGTAAGCTTTTGAATTGCACTGTCAGTTTTTTTAATATATTGAGTACATAAGATGATCAGCTTGTCTATTTTCTAACCATAGGTTAAGAAGATGCGGGAGGATGGGCAGGCAGTTGATGATGCCCTTTACGCACTAGCAATGGGTCCTGATACTCGAGTAAGACATTATGAATCTTGCGTTGTTGGAGATGTGCCCTACAACACCCTTGCACGCGACGAAGGCAGGAAGACACAAAACAGAGCCATCATGAGCATGATGCGTACGACAGAGAGAAAACTGAAATGTATGCTAACATAACAGACATTGTTCATTTGCAGTATATCTCCAGTTTCGAGGATCATCGGTGTGTGGTTCTGTTGTGCTGTCGTTGGTATAACCTGTTTTCCAGGATCGCAAAACCCAGAGCTGATGATTATTTCAAATCCATCAATGTCAAGGCGGCCTACCAGACCAACGAGCCTTTTATTTTGGCAAATCAAGCAACACAGATATTTTTCTTGGAAGACACATTTGCAAGTAGCGATGACTGGAGAGTATTTCAAAGGTTTGAGCAGAGGAATTCATTTAATGAAGTTGCACAACAAGATGATGCTTACACTGCTCCTGATGTACAAGATTCCACAGATGTTCCTAATATCTTTGAGAACCATCACGTCAATGACGCTGGCGAAAAGATTGTATGTCGTGTTGTGGACATACAAGAGTTGATCAAGAAGAAGCCAGCGTTCGAGGACATTGAGGATGAAGAAGAAGATGACACTCTGGGGAATTACGATTCAGACTGATACACATGGCGAAGATGTTGACGCTGCTGTTGCGGATGATGATTAGATTGCTTTTGTCGTATTTGCCTGTCGGAAGACATTTTTTATCTACTATGTGAAATTGTATTTGCTATGACAACTGAAACCTGATGAACATGTTGTTTAGTATTTTGCTGTGAGAACATCACTTGTTATGTATGTTCATTTGTGTTTGGTGACTGTATGACGACTAAAACATGATGACAACATTGTTTAGTTGTACTCATATTTGGCTGTGAAACTTGAATTTGATGACATAGTTTGCTGTTGGACTGCAATTTGCTCGACGTCTTTGAATGGGAACAAAGCTGACCCGACAGGGCCTCTGCTAATTTATTTATTTATTACCAAAAGGGCCTATGCTATTTATTTATTTATGAGCAAAAGGGGATACACCCCGATTTCTGTTAATAGAAATCATTAGATGTTCACAACACTATGCCCAGCCTGCTACACAGGTTTCATTCATTACTAGTTTCAGCAAAGTCCTCATGTCATAGCCACTGAATACATCACGAGTGCTACATACACTGCAAATAAAGAGACAATCATCCTACAGAGCACATCGATTTTTCCCATTATCTTCACAGGCTCTTTCATCTCCTCATTGCTGACAAGGCCGTTCAGCAGCTGTTGCTTCGCCATGATCAGAGGAACTGCATCTTTAACCTTCTGCTCTGCATCTTCCTCTTCTGTCGTTCCTTCAGTTACTTGTCCAACACCCCAACCTGCTGGTATTGGGATTCCTCGGCTAACCAAATAATCAGCGTAGTTGCGTTCCCCCACATCAGCAACTTCCCAGAAATACAAAGCACACAAATCTTCCCTTTTCTGCATGATCAAATTGGAAGATCATCAACCAAACTATTAAAAAAATCAGCAACTGAAAGCAGCAGAACAACACTTAAACATATTATTACCCCATGATTTGGGCATTTGTAGAAGACTCGGCCAGGGTTGAGGATTGTGGTTGAGACGCGACGGATGACTCTGCATGATTTGTAGTAGTGGCACCACACCAATGGCAGAGGGTTGCGATGAGCAACCGGCTGCGGTGCGTGTGCCGGCAAGGGTGTGATGAGACCCACAGGAGATGGTACGGGTGGCGACTTGGCGCATATCTGGTCATTGCCTGCTGAAGAGCAGGTGGACGAGCAGCCAGCGGACATGGTTGCTGCGGCCAGAGATTCTGATGCTAGGCATAGTAAGTAGAGAAGAGGAGAAGCGAACGTTGAATATGTCAGTTTCATTACTTGCAGAGTAGCATAGTACCATATATAGTCATAGTCTAGGTTTGGATTCGAACCAACTACAGGAGCACGTCTCTCTTTTTTCTAAAACTCAGCAACATCTCTTTACTGGTACACTAGCTTGTTCTGTACGCCTTCTCAAGTCTTTGATTTTCTTTCTCTTTTTTGCGAGGAAGGAAGGAGGACAAAATTGAGAGTTCCTGGGACTCGAACCCAAGACCTCTCGGTTGAAAACCAAGGGTGCTAGTCACTTATGTGGCGAACGTCCCGTGGGAGGAGGACGGCAGACGAACGCATTTTCCTCGCAGTTTTAGTTGCGACGCAAGATCGAACGGCCGCAGTTTTGGGAATGTTATCAGGCGAACGAGCCCAGTTTTTCTTTTCTTTCTATATATAAAAAGTATGCTACTTGCAGCTTAGTCAACAAACGATTGTGCCAACCTTGACCGTTGGATTGACATTCAACGTCTGTCGTGTTTCTTCAGTCTCTTCTTCCTCCGGCCGCCAAAGCCAAACCAGCGCCAGCGGGAGTGCCTGCTCCCGCCTCCCACGGCTGGCTGTGCTGCCGCGCACGCATTGTGGCCACATCGCACCCTAAAACTCTGCGCATCTTCCCCGGCTCCTGTTCGTTCCCGTACGAGGCCTCACCATCCTCCTCCGCCTTGGTTCGCTCGCCACGGCGCTGCCCTCCGGTGTTGTCAACATGGTCAACAACCAAGAGGAATAAGGAGATGACTGTACATGGTGAGGATGACAGTAGGGACCCAGCAGCACGCACAGTAATTTTATTTTTTCGGGACGGAAAAGGGTATCAACTGGGTTGTTCGGGAGCTGTGGCCCGTCTAGCACATGACCAGCCCAGTTTGTTTTTTTCCTTTCTGAAAATGGCTAGCCCGGCTATTTTTTTTGCAGAATAACCAAAGTAGGCCTACTTTTTTTCTACGCCCTGTTGGGCCGGAAATCTTTCAAGACGCGGAGGGATGCATTTTGCCCAGAAAATGGGTTGTAAGTAATAAGAAATGGGCTATAAGTAATATTAAATGGGCTGTAAAATGAAAAAATATAGCAAACAGGCAATTAGTTCCAAAATACCTTTTTCTTTCGGATTTTGATATTTTTAAATTTCAATGTTTTTGTGCAGGTAAAATTTCATTGGATTTAAATTAAGGTATGTTTAGTTTTTAAATTAATTTGAATCTGGCTACAAATTTCGGGTTGTATGCTGTTTGGGATAGATTTGGAGGCTAACTTGTGGGTCTACTAGGTTGACGTGTATGAAAGGCTTTGTCAACTTAGTCCCCAAACGATTCTAGCAACAGTGACCGTTGGATGTTAATCCAACGGTCGTGCTGCTTCTTCAATATCTGATCTTCTTGCTCCAGCCGCCCAAACCAGCGCCAGTGGGACTGCCTGCTCCTGCCTCCCGTGGCCGGCTGTGCTGCCGCATAGGCCGCACCGCCCCACCCTACTCCATTGCTGGCCAGGCCATTCCCCTACTCACCCACACCTCCTGTTATTTTTCGGCGATGGCAGCCGAACCAGTAAAGCCTCGTACTCCCCACCGCATGGGCAACAACTGCCGAGTCTTCCCCGGCTCCATGTCGTTCCCTTCCTAGGCCTCGCCGTCGTCCATCGCCCTGGTGCTCTCGGCACGCCATGGTCAACGAACAACATCCATCAGACGTGGACTGTACGTGGAGAGGCTGACAGCTGGGTCCACAGCCGCACAGAAGGAAATGCCTCCTTATTACGTGCAAAATAATGATTCCTCCACCTAACATCTGGGACCCACCAGAAGGGCCTCTGTATTTCGTGAAAAAAATGTTCCCCCCGCTGACAGGTCGGACCCACCAGCTATATCTTTGCACGCAAGGAAGTGCCTCCATATTACGCACAAAAAAATGAATACTCCCCCTGCTAGCTAGGACCCAGGATAGTGGGAGGCGACATGTGGGCCTACTAAGTTGATGGGGACGGAGGGCTTTGTCAACTTAGTCAATATGAACGATTCTAGCTCCAGTGACCGTACGATGTCCATCCAACGGCCGTAGTGCTTCTTTAACCTTTGGTCTTCTTGCTCCAGCCGCCCAAAGTAGTGCCGATCGTGCTGCCTGCTCCTGCCTCCCGTGGCCGGCTGTGCTGCCGCGGAGGCCTCACCGCCCCCTACTACTCCCACCGCTGGCCAGGCCCTGCGGCGACGGCAGCCTCACCCCGCAGCCGAACCAGTGAATCCTCGTACTCCTCTCCGCGTGGGCATCCACTGCCGCGTCTTCCCCGGCTCCGCGTCGTCCCCTTTCTAGGCCTCGCCGTCGTCCACCGCCTTGGTGCTCTCGGCGCGGCATGGTCAATGTGGTCAATGAACGAATTCCATCGGAAGAGTACTGTACGTGGAGAGGCTGACAGCTGGGTCCACGGCCGCAGCAAGGAAGTGCCTCCTTATTACGTGCAAAATAATGATTCCTCCACCTGACAGCAGGGACCCATCGGACGGGCCATCGTATTTCATGAAAAAATTGTTTCCCCCCTGACAGCTGGGACCCACCAGCTACATCTTCGCACACTAGGAAGTGCCTGAAAGTCAGGACCCACCTGGTCGAAGCGTATGTAGTGTTGTCATTCTGGTCACGAACATGTAAGTACATACGATAGGTCTGTCTGCAGGCTGCAGCGATGAACCGTGGCCGTGTAAGGAAGGGCACGTGTCGTAGTAGAGGCGCGCACGTGTCGTATTAGAGGCGCGCACGTAGCATGTACACGTACGTATAGCGGCCAGGGTGCAAGAAAGTAAATACGGACACATACGTACATATGGGCGGGGTCTCGAATGCCTACTCGCGCATACGTACGGCCAGTGCTCGTGTACATGGCTGGGTTGGAACAGATAAGCTGCGTCGGTGTCGTGTTCATGGGGAGGCAACGGAATGCGTCGTGTTCATCACGAGGCAACGGAACGCGTGCTATTCATCAGGAGCCAACCGGCTTGGACGGAACAGCCGATGGAAACGAGGCCTGGCGTACCGCAGAACGGGGGAAACGGCCTTGTGTTCGACCGCCCACGGTCGAAACAGGATCTTGTTCATCGGGAGGGGTCTGGCGTACCGCAAAATGGAGGAAACGGACCTCCTACAGTCGAATCGGGGTCCTGTTGATCGGGAGGGGTGTGGCGTACCGCAAAACGAAGGAAAGGGACTTGTGTTGGAGCGCTACGATCGAAACGGGGGTCCTGTTCATCAGGACGGGTGTGCGTACCGCAAAACGGGACTCCACGGGATACTGTTCATCTCCACCGTCGACTGCCTCCATGGGCTACTGTTCATCCACCGTCGACCTCCTCCAGCCTCCACCTGCGACTGTTCATCCACGGGCTCCTGTTCAAACATCCTCCACCGCGCGCTCCTCCATCGGCTACTATTCAACCAGCCCTCTCCACGCGGTCCTGTTCAACCACCCCTCCACGGGCTACTGTTCATCCAGCCCTCCACCGGCTACTGTTCAACCAGCCCTCCACGGGGTCGTCCTGTTCATCCAGCCCTCCACAAGGCCCTGTTCATCCACCGGCTCGATCGATCGGGGTCCTGTTCATCCAGCGGCAACGTCCTCTACTACCACGGGGTCCTGTTCATCCAACCCCCCACCGGGAACTATTCATCCAAACCCCCTCAACAACACTCACTATTCATCAAGGGAAGGAGGCAGTAGTGTTCAATTGGCTTCAGTTAGCAGCAGTAGCGAAGGAATCACTCGGGTTCAGTTAACAGCAAGGGATCGATCGATCGCTCGGGTTCAGTAACGCGTAGCCTGCAGTGCAATCGCTCCTGTTCATTTAGAGCCCAACGCCTCGCTCAGGTTCAGTTTGAGCGCAACGCCTCGCACACATGCACGTACGTACGAGAGAAGCGCGCATCGCTCGGCCCCTGACCACCCACCGTAACCGGGAACTCCCCGATATTTTCCTCGCCCTCGCTTCTACCATGGCTTTTTTGGTCATGGACGGTCCAAAGAATGTCATGCAGCTGCGTCTCCGGCCCGCCCAGGATGAAAAGCCCATTTTCTGTCATGATTTTTTGTCATAGAAGTAGGAGCCCACCACATCTATGATGATACCGGGTTTTGTCACAATTATCGTCATAGAAGTGTCATAAGCATGACAGAAAAAAAATTGTTCGGCCCAAAATGTCACGAATGTGTCTTTTTTTGTAGTGCCTTGTATTACCAACAAGAGGGTTTGTGACTCCTTGAACTAGTGCAAGATGTGGAAGTCGTTTGCACTTGTCCTCGACAAGATGATATGAGTGAAGTATGTTGGCGGAGTCACCCTCAAAAACTCTCTAGTTCTTCTTCTTCGGGATCCACATCATCTTGATGGGAATCCTTGGAGTTGTAGTCGTACTTGATGAAGTAGAACTTGATGTAGTCTTGGGAACACACTTGACCAAGGCCTTAGGAGCTTCTTCAAATGCATCAATCTCCTCTTGAAGCTTGTCTTTGCCCTTTTGCTTGTGGTCTTGTGGTGGAAGATCATCTTGAGCTTGTGTCCCTTGGAAAGAAGTAGGATCATACTTCTCTTGTTAAGGAACAAACTTTGTCTTGGGGTATTGATCTTCTTCCCACTCAACTCCATTGGCATTGAACTTTCGTTCAAAACCAACACCTTGATTCTTCCGGTGCCTTCCTTGCTTGCGTACAATTTCCTCAAATTGCTTACTCCCGTCAAGGCTCTTGTAAACACCTTTCTCTATAATTCCCTTCAATAAGCTATTTTCTTGCTCAAGTGTAACTTGGCTAAGAGAATCATTAGTGGAATCAAGAGAACTACTAGAAGCAACAACACTGGATTTAACATGATTATTGTTACTACTAGAAGAAGAATCTTTCTTGCTCTTGTTACTAGATTTAACTTGTGGCATATAAGTAGACAAGAGTAAATGCTTGGCAATGTAAGAACTTTTCTTGCGAAGATCATCATTGATTGCCTTTAAGAACCCATGCTCTTGCTCAAGGTTGAGATTTTCAAAGCGTAGCTTCTCATGAGTCTTTACAAGTTCTCGATGATCTTCCAAGGTAGTTTCATGAGATAACTTAAGAGTGTTTAGTTCTTTAGTCAGACGCTCAATCTCCTTCTTATCATCATCATTTGTTTTATCTTGATTAGCATGATTAATAGCAAGTTCATCATAGTTCTCATCACTAGAGTTGTCAACAAGTAAATCATCATCTCCTAGAAAATCATCTTCATCACTATTGAAATCAACATACTCGGGGTGTGATACCTTGGGGCCTTTAGCCATGAAGCATCTTCCAATTCCTTCATTTGGTGATGAGTCAAATATGTCATAGGAGTTGGTTGACACAAGTGCTAGACCGGCAACACCTTCATCTTGAGTATATGCGGAGTTGGAGTGATAACTTCTTTCGGAGTGATGGTCGGAGTCGGAGCCGGATACCCATTCACCAACATGAGCTTAATGTCTTCGTTTTGTGTAGCTCTTTGATGACTTGTCCTTCCTTTCCGAGTCCTTGCTTCTCCGAGAGTTTCTTCGTTCATAACGATCATCTCTACTCATTCTCTCTCTTGGTGGTGATTCTTCTCTTCTACTTCTGCTTTTGTGTGAATATTCTCTTCTTTTGTAGGGGGGCGTACACTCATTGGAGTAGTGTCCGGGTCTTCCACAATTGTAGCAATTACGCTCATGATTCGAAGATCTTTTGTCATTGTAGGACCTTGACTTGGAACTTCTTTCTTTGCTTCTACTCTTGTAGAACTTGTTGAAATTCTTCACCATTAGGCTCAATTCTTCATTGAAGGTTTGTTTCTCACTTGATGATGTAGGAGCATCACATGAGGCTTTGTAAGCACCACTTGACTTGTTGTGAAGCTCTTCCTTATCCTTGAGTGACATCTCATGAACAACTATTCTTCCAATGACTTCCGTTGGCTTGAGATCTTTGTAATTGGGCATCATTTGGATCAATGTGCACATGGTATCATATTTTCCATCCAAGGCTCTTAGGATCTTCTTGATGATGAATCTATCGGTCATCTCTTAACTTCCTAAGCCGGCAATCTCATTTGTGATGACAGCAAGCCTAGAGTACATTTCAGCAATACCTTCACCATCCTTCATTTTGAACTTGTCAAGCTGACTTTGAAGCACATCCAATTTGGAGCTTGACGGAGTCGATACCCTCCTGCATATCAATCAAAGTATCCCAAATTTCCTTTGCATTCTCAAGACGGCAGATTTTGTTGAATTCTTCGGGGCACAATCCGTTGAAGAGGATATCGCAAGCTTGAGCATTGTATTGCAGCATCTTCAACTCTTCCGCGGTAGCTTCACAGTTCGGTTCTCTCCCATCAAAGAATTCACCTTGCAAGCCAATACACACAATAGCCCAAATGGCAGGGTTATGTCCAAGAATATGCATTTTCATCCTATGCTTCCAACTAGCAAAATTAGTACCATCAAAGTAAGGACCTCTACGGTGGTAATTTCCCTCACTAGACGCCATACTCTCCTAGGTTGTGAAACCAAGGCTATGATCACCAAAAGCTATGGAAATCAAGGCAAATGGAGACCAAAGTTCTGATACCACTTGTAGGATCGAAAGTATGTCTAGAGGGGGTGATTAAACTACTTGACCAAATAAAAAGCTAGCCTTTTCCCAATTTTAAGTCTTGGCAGATTTTAGCAACTTAGCACAAGTCAAGCAATCAACCTACACATGCAAATCTAAGAGTATAGCAGCGGAATGTAAAACATTTGCATATGAAGGTAAAGGGAGGAGTTTGGAGGGAGCAAACGCAATGCAGACACGGAGATTTTTGGCGTGGTTCCGATAGGTGGTGCTATCGTACATCCACGTTGATGGAGACTTCAACCCACGAAGGGTAACGGCTGCGCGAGTCCACGGAGGGCTCCACCCATGAAGGGTCCACGAAGAAGCACTATTGCAGGATGCTGCTAACGCGACACTACGATCAGAGACCCTTTCACGAAACTGTGTGCGATGCATTAATCACAAACGAGGATGTAAAAAACCATCGAAAAAGGTGCAAAACGTTTGCAATGGAGGATGCATCAAACACGGTTCGGATTTCAGTTGCGTGTGCGATCCAGGGCATACGGTTCAGTCCAATGAACCATTTGCGATGAGGCAGAACAAAAGAAATGGGCAGCCTGATGAAGGCGTGTGCGATGTACAGCATACGGTTCACTCGGATGAACTGTTTGTGATTAGGCAACACAAAAGAAACGGTCAGCCAGATCAAGGTGTGTGCGATGTACAGCATACAGTTCACTCGGATGAACTGTTTGTGATTAGGCAACACAAAAGAAACGGCCAACCAGATCAAGGTGTGTGCAATGTACGACATGCGGTTCACCCGGATGAACTGTTTGCGTTGAGACAAGAGAACAGAAATGGTTCAATATAACAAATACCATAAATATGGCAAGGTTCAAGTTCAAAGATTACAACGCCCAAATTCAAACATTGCAAGCTGCGTCATTTCTGAAAAGGGATCAGCCACTGACAAGTCATGTATGTATTTGACACAATAACTACCAATTGCTTTGCCATATGCTCTTCCAATACGAAGTTTGGCATTTTTGGAGTCACTTCCATTCCGCAGTACCAGCCGCCTTTGATAATCATACCATTGATCTTTCCTAATTAAATGTGTGTTCAACCTTAGTACCCTCAGCACCTTTGCTCTGCCAAGAAAGAACATGGCGAGTGTAATCTCCGGTGGGGTCCCTCGATAGGAGTTCAAAGTGATATTTGAGAGATGCAGATCCAGGCATTCGATGTGATTGTCGTTATCAACATCTTCCACCGGGCCTAATATGCACTGCAAAAGAAGAGAACGTGTTAGTGCCTACATGCAGTTTTGAACACTGCTACACGCCCATTTGGTTTGCGGGATTTGTAAAATGCACCAACGTGCCATCTTCATCTGTCATGATTAACATGGGCATTAATTTGATTACAATCTAGAAACATGTAGCCTTCTTCACAAGAGGTTGGATTGGATGAAAAATTCCCTAAGAAAACTAGTATTGATGAATCCAAAGGAGAAATGCTTATGGATGATTGTAACCATATGAATGAAGCAGCCAATATGGGGTGGGGTGTATGTCCTAAAATCCTCCAAAATTCCTTCAGAAATCGTAGTACATAGTCATTGTAAACTTGGGAAAAGGTGCAACAAATTGAACTCCCTTATGGTTAACATTTAACAGGAAAGGAACATCACGTCGATATACAGCTTCTTCAGGCATGGAAAGCATCTCAGGCAACTGAAAACTTGGTCCAGGTTGGGGACGACAGATTCTAGTGTCAAGACCTTCACTGTGCCCAGAGTCTGGGTGAAGCTTCGCTGGATGACAGACGAACATACATCTTCAAAACTAGAAATAACATTGATATCAAGAAGGAGAGGTATATAAGGCGACTATTGTACCAGAAAGTTGTAGTATTTGACAGACGAGTAGCCCACCACTTTCAATTTCGGTGCAGAAATGACATTGATTCTTGTTGGACTTTGTTGATCAACTACAAGTAATCTCTCAAGTGAAGGTGTGTCCTGGATGACCATATTGTGGTCCACCTTTTGTGATCTCTCGTTGCAGCACCAGCAACACACATAAATAGTGCGGAGAGTCCTGGAGGTGATGTGCAAGGTACTCGACCAATTCATCGCCTGAAGACGAAGGAACTCAAGTGCAGTACAGCCGCGGAGCAGGTGCTCCATGTCATCCTTTGGGATGCGGACGGTGACGAGCTCGAGGTGCTTCGGTCGTGGTAGAAAAAGAGTGGGCGCGTCATTAAGGCGGGAAATGACAGTTCATAAACTTGGCGAGGCGCAGCTTGGGCGCGAAGCGGAGCGCGAACGTTGGCAGCAAGCTGCCCATCATTATAACTTAGCTTCTCGAGCTGATCTATGGCGCGGGATCGGAACCACTCGTCAAGCTTGGCTCGCTCCCTGCCATTGGAACGGAACTTGCCCGCGATAAAGCCTTTGATTGGGCCATGGTGACTGCCGAGGATCTGGGAGAACGCATCCAAGCTTTGGCGATAGCCATGGCAGAGCTTGTGAGCGTGGAGGAGGTCGACAGGGGTGCGGAGCCATAGGGTGCGCCACCGCCGGGAAATGGCGGCTTTCCTCGCCCGATTTCGGATTGGGAGGAGGGATATGATGACTATCAACATATCATCGGGGAGGTTGTTGATGAAGTCTAGGCCTGCTGGAGTCGCTTGCGGTTCTTTCTCGACCCGCCTCCGCTTGTTGGCAGCCTCATTCTCCACCTCGTCGGCGGGGACGGGAACCTCTGTCTCCATATTCACGTCGTGCTCCGGTGCTTCAGCAGCCCCGGCGTCGCCACTCCCTCCGATGGGGCGCTTCGGCGGCATCCTCGTACACTGACGGCTTTGAGGACTCAGAGCGGCGTCGAGGATGCGGGCGGAGAGAGAGGAATTGTGTGTGTGGCGAGGATGGGGGGTGCGGCCGCTCGGCAGCGCCATTAATATAGACCAGTGGGAGCGAGGCGGGCGGCGGTCCAAGGCTGTCTCGCTTCCCGGTGAGAACGACTGCTTAATCTCTAGTATGAATGAAATCTATGCTTAATTACTGAATTTTAGTTGCAAAAAATAGATAATGATATTGATTTTTAGCTGCATATTTTGACAAATCGTAGTGTCTCTTGGCTTAGCGCCGAAGTCTGGCTTTAATTTGTATACCATAATCTGAACCGTTTGCGTTGAAGAGATGCACAGATCCTATGTTGAACAGCTTGTACGCTTCTCGGTGAGCCTGCACACCGGACTGCGCTCGCACGCCCCCCGTTCAGTCAAGCAGCTGTCCAAATGGCACCTTCTATAGCCATTAAAACCAAGACACGTGGCGTCACGTGAATGGTTAACCGAACGCACATGATTTGAATTATACAAACGTTTGAGATATTAAAGTGGCAGCTATTTTTTTAAATGCCTTTGTTGGCTGTCATTATTTGAGTGCGCCTTCTCTCAAAATGGACACGAAAAATACCACAGCATGTCGGGTGCCCTTCCATGATAGCATGCCAAGTTTCGTGAATTTCACACGAGTTTTGGAGTTACTAGAATTTAAAAACCAGGCATCTCAATGTTTTGCGGGCAATCAACGGTGCCCTGGTGTTTGAAATTCATTCCCATTTCTTGCATGGGACCTAAGCATGCACCCAAGGACACAAATTTGATTTTTGAACCAATTTATATGCACTGGAGCATGCACATGTAGTTCAAATTTGAATTATGCACATAAATGCATTGAAAACTCAGTTAATGCATAAAAATGTCCAAACAAACCCTGAAAAATCACAAAAATTCACACAACACTCCTGTTGTTCTATGTTGACACGAGAAAAAACATGAAAGCAATAAGAGGCAATGGATATCGTTTCGTCCCCAAAGGTGGGACGTTCCCAACGAAAATCATCATGCTTGTTGTGAGAAGCTCCGGTTTGTGAGAAGCATATACCCAAACCTGCCCCAAATGGGACAAAATTTGTACCACAGCATGTTGATGCCGCTCCATGATAGCATGCCAAGTTTCATGAATTTCAGACGAGTTTTGGATTTACTAGAATTTAAAAACCAGGCATCTCAATGTTTTGCCGGCAATCAACGGTGCCCTGGTGTTTGAAATTCATTCCCATTTCTTGCATGGGACCTAAGCATGCACCCAAGGACACAGATTTGATTTTTCAACCAATTTCTATGCACTGGAGCATGCGCATGTAGTTCAAATTTGAATTATGCACATAAATGCATTGAAAACTCAGTTAATGCATAAAAATGTGCAAACGAACCCCGAAAAATCACAAAAATTCACACAGCACTCCTGTTGTAATATGTTGACACGAGAAAAAAACTTGAAAGCAATAAGACGCAATGGATATCGTTTCGTCCCCAAAGGTGGGACGTTCCCTACCGAAAACCATCATGCTTGTTGTGAGAAGCTCCGGTTTGTGAGAAGCATGTACCCAAACCTGCCCCAAATGGGACAAAATTTGTACCACGGCATGTTGATGCCGCTCCATGATAGCATGCCAAGTTTCATGAATTTTAGACGAGTTTTGGATTTACTAGAATTTAAAAACCAGGCATCTCAATGTTTTGCCGGCAATCAACGGTGCCCTGGTCTTTGAAATTCATTCCCATTTCTTGCATGGGACCTAAGCATGCACCCAAGGACACAAATTTGATTTTTCAACCAATTTATATGCACTGGAGCATGTGCATGTAGTTCAAATTTGAATTATGCACATAAATGCATTGAAAACTCAGTTAATGCATAAAAATGTCCAAACGAACCCCGAAAAATCACAAAAATTCACACAGCACTCCTGTTGTAATATGTTGACACGAGAAAAAAACTTGAAAGCAATAAGAGGCAATGGATATCGTTTCGTCCCCAAAGGTGGGATGTCCCGACCGAAAACCATCATGCTTGTTGTGAGAAGCTCCGGTTTGTGAGAAGCATATACCCAAACCTGCCCCAAATGGGACAAAATTTGTACCACGGCATGTTGATGCCACTCCATGATAGCATGCCAAGTTTCATGAATTTCAGACGAGTTTTGGATTTACTAGAATTTAAAAACCAGGCATCTCAATGTTTTGCCGGCAATCAATGGTGCCCTAGTGTTTGAAATTCATTCCCATTTCTTGAATGGGACCTAAGCATGCACCCAAGGACACAGATTTGATTTTTCAACCAATTTATATGCACTGGAGCATGCGCATGTAGTTCAAATTTGAATTATGCACATAAATGCATTGAAAACTCAGTTAATGCATAAAAATGTCCAAACGAACCCCGAAAAATCACAAAAATTCACACAACACTACTATTGTTCTATGTTGACACAAGAAAAAAACTTGAAAGCAATAAGAGGCAGTGGATATCGTTTCGTCCCCAAAGGTGAGACGGTCCCTACCGAAAACCATCATGCTTATTTTGAGAAGCTCCGGTTTGTGAGAAGCATATACCCAAACCTGCACCAAATGGGACAAAATTTGTACCACGACATGTTGATGCCGCTCCATGATAGCATGCCAAGTTTCATGAATTTCAGATGAGTTTTGGATTTACTATAATTTAAAAACCAGGCATCTCAATGTTTTGCCGGCAATCAACGGTGCCATGGCGTTTGAAATTCATTCCCATTTCTTGCATGGGACCTAAGCATGCACCCAAGGACAAAGATTTGATTTTTCAATGAACTTATATGCACTGGAGCATGCGCATGTAGTTCAAATTTGCATTATGCATATAAATGCATTGAAAACTCAGTTAATGCATAAAAATGTCCAAACGAACCCCGAAAAATCACAAAAATTCACACAACACTCTTGTTGTTCTATGTTTGACACAAGAAAAAAACTTGAAAGCAATAAGAGCCAATGGATATTGTTTCGTTGCCAAAGGTGGGACGTTCCCTACCGAAAACCATCATGCTTGTTGTGAGAAGCTCCGGTTTGTGAGAAACATATACCCAAACCTGCCCCAAATGGGACAAAATTTGTACCACGGCATGTTGATGGCGCTCCATGATAGCATGCCAAGTTTCATGAATATCAGACGAGCTTTGGATTTACTAGAATTTAAAAACCAGGCATCTCAATGTTTTGCCGGCAATCAATGGTGCCATGGTGTTTGAAATTCATTCCCATTTCTTGCATGGGACCTAAGCATGCACCCAAGGACACATATTTGATTTTTCAACCAATTTATATGCATTGGAGCATGCGCATGTAGTTCAAATTTGAATTATGCACATAAATGCATTGAAAATTCAGTTAATGCATAAAAATGTCCAAACAAACCCTGAAAAATCACAAAAATTCACACAACACTCATGTTGTTATATGTTGACACGAGAAAAAAACTTGAAAGCAATAAGAGGCAATGGATATCGTTTCGTCCCCAAAGGTGGGACGCTCCCTACCGAAAACCATCATGCTTGTTGTGAGAAGCTCCGGTTTGTGAGAAGCATATACCCAAACCTGCCCCAAATGGGACAAAATTTGTACCATAGCATGTTGATGCCGCTCCATGATAGCATGCCAAGTTTCATGAATTTCAGACGAGTTTTGGATTTACTAGAATTTAAAAACCAGGCATCTCAATGTTTTGCCGGCAATCAACGGTGCCATGGTGTTTGAAATTCATTCCCATTTCTTGCATGGGACCTAAGCATGCACCCAAGGACAAAGATTTGATTTTTCAATGAATTTATATGCACTGGAGCATGTGCATGTAGTTCAAATTTGAATTATGCACATAAATGCATTGAAAACCCACTTAATGCATAAAAATGTCCAAACGAACCCTGAATAATTCCAATTCTTTTATGATCACTGTAGATAAAAGGTCTAGCAATTCAAACACCGTCCATGGCCGCTGTGACCCCATTATGTAATTCAAATCAAGACCAAAAATCAAGTAGATCCCACACAGTTTATTATAACCAACCGTGTGAGATGCAGCACAAAATATCTTCGGACCGTGTCTGAATAAGGGACCGCGTCTAATGACACTTTGCGCGCCAGTTTTTTGTCTGAAGTGATTCCAAAGTTTTGGCTTCCGCGGAAATATCTACCTCCCCGACCCCTCCCCCTTACCAAAAACCACATTCCCCCCTTTCCGCCTTCCTTTCCAAGTTGAAACCTTCACTCCTTGCTTGCAGCGTCGCCGCCTCCTCGCCTGCGACCCTCCTTCACACTGCTCGGCCTCGCCTATCCAGGCAGGTAATCCACACCCGAACCCATCCTCCTCCTCCTTCCACATCCCACATGCCCCGACCGCCGATGCAAGCGCGACACCTTCCACCCAAATCACCGACCCCTCCACTAAATAAGCGCCAGCCTAAGCCATGGTGCACACAGTATAGCCAGGACCTCAAGGAGCATTTGGCAGCGGAGAAACAAATCGCGGACGCACGCGCGGATGAGGTCGTGATGGCTTCCATTCATGCCGACCCCCAGATCTTGGAGGAGCACCTCGCCGTCGAGGCCACCGTTGACGCCTCGCGCGCCGACGCTGCGACGCGGTTGGCTGCTTTAAACGACAGTTCGTGGTGTTTTCTCGAGGCCACCGTCGGTGCCTTCAACAAAGACTACGAGGTGTTTTCTTAGCGTGCACGTGCTTACCTCATCTCGAGAGCCAGAAGGTTGTTGCCCGGAGCGGCTCAGGCAACTCACCACTACAACGAGTGCACCCACGATGCGGAGGCCTCGCCCTCTTCCATGTCTAAGGAGCCAATCGTCATTGATATCTCCGACAATGAGGAGTAGCTTGTGTTATTAGCTCACTATAAGGACCCATGTTCAGTTTGCTAGCTACTGCCTTTCCTTAACAAATTCTAGTGAATTGTGCTATCTACTTTCACTGTGCAATCTTCTGCTATAGTGTATATGTTCTATATGTCGTGCAATGTGGTGTTCAATTAACTGCTTGGTTCAATTCTGCAAATGTGATGTTCAATTCTTCAAGGTGCAATATTTCCAAGTTGTTAAGCATGCTTGGTTTGGTTAACTATCTGATCTTCTATTAGGAGTATGTTATATTGTTCAATTGGTGTTTACTTAACTGCTTGGTTCATTTGTTGTGGCTTGGTTCACTTGTTGTGGTGTTTAGTTAACTGTTTGGTTCAATTCTGCAATGCGATGTTCAATTGTTGTGGTTGTATTCTGTTATTGTATACCATGTGAGGAATAAATCGAATTTAGTTGTACTAAATACATGA
Organism: Aegilops tauschii subsp. strangulata; assembly: GCF_002575655.3. Lineage (NCBI taxonomy): Eukaryota > Viridiplantae > Streptophyta > Magnoliopsida > Poales > Poaceae > Aegilops > Aegilops tauschii. The sequence continues at coordinate 287,772,148 of NC_053035.3, forward strand.
GAAAGAAATACAATTTCCATATTTCCAAGTTGTTAAGCATGCTTGGTTTGGTTAACTGTCTGATCTTCTATTAGGAGTATGTTATATTGTGCAATGTGGTGCTCAGTTAACGTTTGGTTCATTTGTTGTGGTGTTTAGTTAACTGCTTGGTTCAACTCTGCAATGCGATGTTCAATTGTTGTGGCTGCATTCTCTTATTGTATACCATGTGAGGAATAAATCGAATTTGGCTGTACTAAATACATGAGAAACAAATACAATTGCTATATTTCCAATTTGTTGAGCATGCTTGGTTTGGTTAACTGTCTGATCTTCTATTAGGAGTATGTTATATTGTGCAATGTGGTGCTCAGTTAACATTTGGTTCATTTGTTGTGGTGTTTAGTTAACTGCTTGGTTCAATTCTGCAATGCGATGTTCAATTGTTGTGGCTGCATTCTGTTATTGTATACCATGTGAGGAATAAATCGAATTTTGTTGCACTTAATACATGAGAAACATATACAAGTGCTATATTTCCTAGTTCTTAATCATGCTTGGTTTGGATAAATGGGTTTTCCATGTGGCTTGAATTAATCTGATGAATCTGCAATGTGCTTATTTATCATCAACATATTTTACTCATAGCATGCGAACCCTTACTAAACCTGATGACTAACTACCTTATATGTGTTGCAGGGAAACAATGGGAAGCACTGAGGTTTACAAGATGGTACTAACTATTATACCTTGCCTTTTTGTATTCATTTGCCCCATTTCCAATATGGAGAAGATATTTATGCACATCCTTGTTTTCAGGCTTCACTGATGATTACCTCTCAAACCACCTATGTGGTCAGGAGGCAAGGAAAGTTTTCATACAACACCCACGGTTCAATATTGAAGTGTTCCTGAAGAGGTCGAAGGATGGACGGTCAATCATCCACAGGCACTGGCCTAAAGTTGCAAAGACCTTCAACATGAATGAAGGCTCAATATTTGCCTTCCGCTTCAGCAGTTTTCCAGATGAGATGCATCTCTCTATGTACCGTCTATGATGCTAATTTTGAAAGGTTCTAGATGTTGCATGTGAAACTTGCTGCTGGTGCAGTTGTGTAATGGGGTAGCTGAGTGCTGAAGCTATATCATGTTGTACTCTCATGTATTTCAATTATGAAATCCTGCTTCCTTAAATGGAATATATTATGTGCTTAATATGAATGTCAATTAGATTAGTAAATGGATTATTAATAATAGGGCAATTATCCCGCTAATTGGCCAATTAGCTTGCTAATTGGCCAATTAGCTTGCTAATTGGCCAATTAGCTTGCTAATTGGGTTTTCCTATTGCAAACGGTTAATGAGAAAACACCGTGGGCGATGACCTAAGGCAACGCACACAGTTTCTAGGAATAAACCGTGTTGGATCAATGAACAATCACACACGACATTCTCTTCAAAATTGTTTGCGTTACGCCACCTTGCGCAAAAGTTTTCCTTGTAGTGACTGTATGGGATGTATATACGAACGGAAACGTTTAGTGGTGACTGACTGTGTGGGATGTACTTACGACCAGAAATGATTTTGCCTGTATAATTGTATTTTTTTAGCACTACTGTACGTATTTCTGTATTTGAGTGCTCGTCGGTCGCACACGACCTCATTTTGCCGAGCGTGTGTGCCAGGAGGGCATATCCCCAACGGTTTCTGGGTTGTGTGGGAAGGACCCCCCCTATCGCCCACACTCACTTGGCGACGGTTCCAAATGCCATCGCGGAAAGGGGTAAAAAACCGTTTGTTTAGGACCGACGCGCACCAGTGAAGCAACCTTGTCTATCCCACCATGGCCATCGCCCAAGAAGGACTTGCCTCACTAGGGTAGATCTTCACGAAGTAGGCGATCTCCTTGCCAGTACAAACTCCTTGGTTCAACTCCACAATCTTGTCGGAGGCTCCCAAGTGACACCTAACCAATCTAGGAGACACCACTGTCCAAAAAGTAATAGATGGTGTGTTGATGATGAACTCCTTGCTCTTGTACTTCAAATGATAGTCTCCCCAACACTCAACTCTCTCTCTCTCACAGATTTGGATTTGGTGGAAAGATGATTTGAGTGGAAAGCAACTTGGAGAAGGCTAGAGATCAAGATTCTTGTGGTTGGAATGGAATATCTTGGTCTCAACACATGAGTAGGTGGTTCTTTCTCAGAAAATGTATGCTGGAAGTGTAGGCACGTTCTGATGGCTCTCTCCACAAATGAAGAGTGGGTGGAGGGGTATTTATAGCCTCCACACAAAATCTAACCGTTACACACAATTTACCAAACTCGGTGGGACCGAATCGTTAAACTCGGCCAGACCGATTTAGTTCAAAATGTGAACGTTAGGATTTTCGTTGCGACCGACATATCAACTCGGAGGGACCGATTTCATTAGGGTTAGGGCATAATGTAATCTCGGTGAGACCAATCACATAAACTCGGTAGGACCGATTTCTGTAATAGGCAAACAGAGAGTTGGTCGGGCAAACTCGGTGGGACCGATTCACTCATTTCGGTGAGACCGAAACGTTACGAAAGGGAAACACAGAGTTTGCATTGCGAACTCGGTGGGACCGATCGCTCATTTCGGTTGGACTGAAACGTTACGAAGGGAAACAGAGAGTTTGCAATCCCATCTCGGTGAGACTGAGATCCCTATCGGTGAGACAGAAGTGACTAGGGTTTCTGGCAGTGGCTATGTCAAATGAACTCGGTGGCGCCGGATAGATCAAATCGGTAGGGCCGAGTTTGACTTTTGGTTTGGGACATATGTGGATATGAGAAAGTGGTTGAGGGCTTTGGAGCATATCACTAAGCATTTTGAGCAAGCAAGCCATTAAGCAACACCTCATCCCCTTTTAATAGTATTGGCTTTTCCTATGGACTCAATGTGATCTTGGATCACTAAAATGAAAATGTAGAGTCTTGAGCTTGAGCCAATATGTGTCCTTAGCATTTTGAGGGGTCCACATTCCTGATCCATGCCATGCCAATCATTGAACTTTCTAAAATGATCATCTTGAAATAGCATTAGTTCAATGAGCTATATGTTGTTAGGAATTACCAAAACCACCCAGCGATAGTTGCACTTTTAGTGGCCGGCCAGGAGGAGGCGCATCAAGGGGGGGAGTCCTACTAGGACTCCACTCCTAGTAGGATTCGCCCTCCCCCCTTCCTTCCAACGGAGAGGGGGAAAGGGGAAAGAAGGGAGAGGGAGAAGGAAAGGGGGGGCCGCGCCCCCACCCCTTGTCCAATTCATATTGGGCAGGGGGAGGCGCGCGCCACCTCTTGTGGCCTTCCTCCCTCTCTCCACTATGGCCCATGAGGCCCATTAACTTTCCCGGGGGGTTCCGATAGCCTCCCGGTACTCCGATAAAACCCCGAACCTCTTCGGAACCATTCCGGTGTCCGTATATAACCTTCCAATATATGAATCTTTACCTCTCGACCATTTTGAGACTCCTCGTCATGTCTGTGATCTCATCCGGGATTCCGAATAAACTTCGGTCACCAAAACACACAACTCATAATACAAATCGTCATTGAACGTTAAGCGTGTGGACCCTATGGGTTCAAGAACTATGTAGACATGACCGAGACACATCTCCTGTCAATAACCAATAGCGGAGCCTGGATGCTCATATTGGTTCCTAGATATTCTACGAAGATCTTTATCGGTCAAACCGCATAACAACATACGTCATTCCCTTTGTCATCGGTATGTTACTTGCCCGAGATTCGATCATCGGTATCATCATACTTAGTTCAATCTCGTTACCGGAAAGTCTCTTTACTCGTTCCGTAATGCATCATCCCGTAACTAACTCATTAGTCACATTGCTTGCAAGGCTTATAGTGATGTGCATTACCGAGAGGGCCCAGAGATACCTCTCCGATACTCGGAGTGACAAATCCTAATCTCGATCTATGCCAACCCAACAAACACCTTCGGAGACACCTGTAGAGCATCTTTATAATCACACAGTTACGTTGTGACGTTTGATAGCACACAAGGTGTTCCTCCGGTATTCGGGAGTTGCATAATCTCATAGTCATAGGAATATGTATAAGTCATGAAGAAAGCAATAGCAATAAAACTTAAACGGTCATTATGCTAAGCTAACGGATGGGTCTTGTCCATCACATCATTCTCTAATGATGTGATCCCGTTCATCAAATGACAACACATGTGTATGGTCAGGAAACTTAACCATCTTTGATTAACGAGCTAGTCAAGTAGAGGCATACTAGAGACACTCTCTTTTGTCTATGTATTCACACATGTACTAAGTTTCCGGTTAATACAATTCTAGCATGAATAATAAACATTTATCATGATATAAGGAAATATAAATAACAACTTTATTATTGCCTCTAGGGCATATTTCCTTCAGCTGCGACCATCTAACCAGAGCCACTATCCTTGCTATGGTCGATCAGGCTGCCGCTGAAGATCAAGATCTTCTTATGGCAGCGGATCCGTGGCCATCTTCCCTCCGAAGTAGAGGTTCTCAAACGAAACAGCCCCGGAGATGGTCATTGCCTTCTTTGCGACACCACGAAAGACTTGAACCATATATTCTTCACTTGTGTTATGCCCCAATTCCTGTGGAGTTGTTTCAGGGAAGTGTGTGGCGGTCCATGCTGTCACACAAACTTCCCTGACCTGTTCGCAGAACTCCAAACCACTCTTGTGGGCTCCCGCCACATTAGGTGGCTTGGGGTCGAAGTTCTTGCATGGACTCTTTGGACGATCCCTAACAAGCTTGTGATTGAGCATGCACCTCTTCGACGGTCTACTGATGCACTTTACAAACTTTGTGGATTCTTACAACTCTGGAAACCGCTTAGTCATCACCAGGCGCACGCTTGCATCGACCTCCATCACCGCCGGCCTCCGCTCCATCGCGCTTTGCCTGTAGCCGCCGCTCCCACCTCCGCCACCCGAGCCTGATTAGTCGCCTCCTTTCTGGATGTGCGGCATGTATGTTGCCTTTCTTTTTTAGTTTTTAGGGCTTGTTGAGTTGTGCCCTCAGCAGAACCCTGTGTACTTTGTGTGTACTTTGTGCTATGTCGGGTGGCATGTGGTGTGTTTTGCTTCTGTACTGGACCTTGTCTTTGGTGTCTTGCTTTATCTATAAAGCGGGGCGAAAGCCTTTTTCGGTAAGTTACTTCACCCTGGAAGGCAACAAGTACACAAATTTCTTAACTTCTAAACTAATCACGAGTGAGTCCAAATGCTTTTTGTATCAGCACAGCACACTATCCTCTCAGTGCCAGACCACCCTCCAGGCACCTTGCTATGAGACCTGTAATGGATCCCCAACAAAATTGCAATAGTTCATTCAATTATATTTATAGCTATTCCCAAAAAGAAAAGAAGAAGAAAAATCATAGCTACAAGTGGGAGAAGGCGAAAGGTGAAAAACTTGTGATCATTCTAAAAAGGAACATTCAGTTGACCTCTGAGAGATGTCAACATAAATACATGTTTCAAGACTCGTTATCAAATGGTTCTTTGTGAAAGAGGGATGTTTGTATTTGCAGCTTCATCAAGCCAAATGGTTCTGCCATCATCGTAATTCAAGCAGGTTGATAACATCATAGTGGTTCGCTGGTCAACTGTCGATGCCACAACAAGGATAGGCATCTGACTACCCTGACCTTTTAACTCCTAATCAACAATCACTACATGTGGTCTCTGAGTGAGGGATACTGGATATGGTTAGTGACTAGTGAGCCAGAGATATCATGTACTTTTAGCTTTTCATGGGAACATTATTTTTCAAGGAGCCATGCGCTTGGCAACCTGTTATGAGATTGTAATATTTCAGTGTGTACAAATCCACTTGGTAGAACCTATCTACTGAAGCCTCCCTCCGTCCCAAAATAAGTGACTCAACTAACTTTGTACTAACGCTAGTTGAGTCACTTATTTTGGAATAGAGGGAGTACTTTCTTTTACCACCATTGTACTTGGAACATTAAAATGGTTGTTGATGCAATCAGTAATGCGGACCTACTTATTCAAGCTTTTCCTTTCGATATATAACATAGACATGAGTGGTGACACTTTCCATGCAAAGAAGCAAACAGAGCTATAGATATTGTTTCCTTACCCCAATCTATATTCACCAAAGCTTCAGATCTTTGAGCCATAGACATTGCAATTGCTATCCTGGTATGGTTGTGCCTTAGGCAGTGCTTGGCATCGATGTAATTTTACACAGAGGTATTTAGCTTACAAATGTATTTTACCAACCGCAAGAGATTTCGGGCCGGAAACGAGACGATGTACAGAGACGTGTATTGTATACCGGTTGGATACAAGCGTAGGAGGGAAAACAGGCGTAAACGGCGGCCCAAGCACCTGGAACAAATCCACCTGACCGTATCTTACCATACCATGTTTTACGGAGGTATTTAGAAGGAAACGGACAATCCAAGCGGGACCTTAGGGGTGAGGGGCATTGGGAAAAACAACTCATCAACTTCAAGGAAAAACTCCACCAAAAAATGGCACCACATAACCAGTGTCTTCTGAGATACTAGCAAAGACTCCACATGAAAGTATAGTCAATTCCCAATGGGGTGTAGGCCAGGATAGAGGCGCAGGTGGGGTTCTGTTGCAGACGTGATGGTATTGTGGCTGACCAAAGAATGACAATTGATGAACTGAACACCATATAACAACAAAACAAGGTAGAATGTGATCCCAAATGTATTTCAGACATGATTGTTAAACACGGATATGAGACAAGGTTACAAACAATGTTGACACCGACAAACAGAGAAATCCAAAACTTAGACCATGTAAGCAACACCTCTGACATTCTTAGCTTATACTCCCTCCGTTTCAAATTACTTGTCGTGGTTTTAGTTCAAAAATTACTTGTCGTGGTTTTAGTTCAAATTTGAACTAAAACCACGACAAGTAATTTGGAACGGAGGGAGTAGCAGTGAAGAAAAACAAAAACATATGAATTAAACAGATGCAGTCAGAACTATGATCTGCAGTGGGCATGAACAGAGGCACTAAAGTAAATCTCAGAGACATTGCGCCTGCGCTATGGAGGATTCAACAATTATATTTGCATTTCAACGTAACGTTATCCTCTGTTTTTTGTGATATGGTGTCATTATCTGTGCGAACACGATGCCATAGAGCACATAAAGTGTTTGGTTAGACAAATATCCATTTGTTTATGGTTGGTGATACAGCAGGCTCTCGAAACAGAGCAGGGTATTGGTGGTTTTGTTTCAGTGTTTGGTTATCAAACCAGTTTGTGACTAAATGTTCATTCTTAATCCTGCTATAGCTCTTTTCTTTCCCAGTTTAAGGGCCTGCGGCTATGGTTACTTTCTACATGGCATGTTCAGCTTCTGAGTATCCTGACCTTTTAACTCCTAATCATCAAGTAGTACATGTGGTCTTTCAGTGAGATACTGCTATGTGCTTACTACTTGTGGTCTATCGGTGAGATACTGGATGTACTTACTTGCCGGCGGAACGTTGTTTTCTCAAGGGGGGGCATATGCTTGGCAACTTTGTTATGAGATTGTAAGATTTCAGTGTGTGTAAATCCACTCGGTGGTATCTATCTGCTTAAACTACATTCTTTTACCACCATTGTACTTGGAACATTAATATGGTTGATGTGATAAGTAAGGCCAAACCTACTTCTCCAAGGCATCATACATTTTTCATGTTTATATATACCATAAGACATGAGTGGTGACACCTCCCATGCAGTGAAGCAAACAGAGTTGCAGATATTGTTTTCTTACCCCAATCTATATTAGTCAAAGCTTCAGATCTTTGAGCGACAGACACTGCAATTGCTATCCTGGTATGTCTGTGCCTTGGGGATGAGGGACGTTGGGAAAAATAACTCATCAACTTTAAGTTAGTACTCCACCACAAATGGGTACCACACAAGCAGCACCTTCTGAGTCCGTAGCGCTATATGACATTGCAGGTGAGACTCTGTTGCTAACATGACTGTAATCGAGGTAGTGGGTTTTCTCACGGGGAGAAACCAGAGATCGGTACAAAAAGCTTTTCGCAGAAATGGAAGGAATTGGGTTCAAAAGAGGAACATGGGAGACCAGAGGCCACGAGCTTGGAGAAAGTAGCCACCTATGTTGAATAATTTCTAACTGAAGAACAGAAAGATATAGGTATGTCTCAACTTATAGTACAACACACAAGCAATGCAACTACACACACTGCATCATTTCAAATCAGTTCACTGGGCTGTTTTGGCACAAAGATACGAGACATAGTGTGGTGCATTCATGTTCTAAACATCCCGATTGACAAATTATACTACAAACAGCTCTGCCATTCTCTACTGAAAAGAAAAGGAAAGCAAACATGCGTTATAGTATGTCATAACCATCTTACCAAGTTGTTTAACTTCTAAATTAGTCACGGGTGAGTCCATGCATTACAAACCAGCAGAGGGCTGCAGAGCACACCACCCGCTGAACAATTTTCAGTGAGACCTGTAATGCAGCCTCAACAAAATCACAATAGCTATTCAGCTGCATTCATAGATACAATTGAGACAGAGCAAGAGGGGAAAAGCTCTCAGGTGACCATTCTAGGAAAGAACATTCAGCTAATCCCTGAGAGACATCCAATAATCAGTAATCACACAGCAATAATTGAGACAGAGCAAGAGGGGAAAAGCTCTCATGTGACCATTCTAGGAAAGAACATTCAGCTAATCCCTGAGAGACGTCCAATAATCAGTAATCACACAGCAATATAAACACATGTTTGAAGAATCAAATCTTGCATCCACTCCATGATATTGTGACCAATCAAAAATGACAACTGAAAACCATACCACAAACATATGACATGATAGGAAATGTATTTAACTTCAGACATTACTGTTACACCAAGATACGAGATATGGTTTCAAACAATGTCGACATCAATAAACAGAGAAATCCAAAACTTTGACCTTTTAAGCAACACCTCCGACATTCATAGCTTATAGCAGTAAAGAAAAACAAAACTTATATGAATTAAACAGATGCAGTCAGCCCTATGATCGGCAGTGGGCATGAACAGTCATGACTGATGGTCTAGGTAGACATGCTCGCTCATTCCACCATACCAGCATCTGCACCCTCTTCCTCCTCTTCATCCTCATCATCACCAAGGGTTAGGTCCTCAATCAACTCCTCAATTGGCACAGTAGGGACATCGTCGCCAATCGTGGATGCCATTTCTGACCTGTAGTCCTCGTTCTTGTACAAATTTATCCCAAACCTTAGTTCTGGATCGGACTCCAAATCACGAACAAACATATCATACTCATTTTCCCTCCTCTCTTCCTCGCCTTTGGCCTTGTTCCCAAGGTCTTCCTCAACAGGCAGCCTCTTCAGCTTCCATCTGCGTGTGCGTGGCCTCTTCTCGTAACTCTTCTTGACCAGAACCACTTCAGGCAAATTCTGGCGTAATAAAGCCTTGTCCATATCATCATCATTCATATTGGCACCATAGAGATCATACCCAAGGGCAAGGTCACCAGGGTTCAGACGGTGCCCAAGATGAGTTCGGACTGTAAACACAGTATCATTTTTCCCAAAATCAGACATCCGGGCGACCTGCGCATATGCCAGCTGGTACCGAGATCCATCAATGGTGATCTCAGGTGACTCTGGCTCAATATCAAGCACCATGTACTGCACGAGCTGCTTGCTAGTCAGAGCGGCCTTGAAGTTGTACACCCGGTACTTCTTCTCCTCCAGATGGTGCACACGCAGAGTGAGGGGGTCAAGCAGCGCAATGGCATTGGTGACCTTGGTGCAGAGGACGAGCGGGCCTAGCCCACCAAGATCACGGGACGCCTTGGGGCTGAGGGCAATCAGGTCCTCACGGCATATGGGGCAGATCTCGACCGAGAAAGTGTACTTGTAGTTGTAGATAAAACTCTTTGTGTCATGAGAGACGAGCTGCTTGGCTGTGTTGGTCTGGATGGGAGCGACTGTACCAAGGAAGTCGACGAGGCGGGCAGCGTGCGAGCGCGAGCCGAAGAAGAAGTCGAGGCCGCCGGGCGCGGAGGCGACGCGGATGGCGAGCGCGGCCTGGCCATGCTTGATGAGGAGCTGCTCGAGGTAGAGGAAGGTGCGGCGGTGCGGGACGTGCTGGCGGAGCTGGACGACGGCGACCCACTGGTCGGGGTTGGCCTGGGCGCGGGCGCAGGAGTCGCAGAGGCGGTCGTGGACGACGAACTCGACGGGGTGGGTCTGCTCGAGGACGATGCCGTTGAGGACCTCGCGGCGGAGGCGGAGCTTGAGGCGGAGGCGCTTGGAGTGGGGCTCGGAGAAGACGAACTCGGCGCCGGAGAGCGAGACCTTGAGGCGGGCGAGCGGGTGCTTGAGGCGGCGGAGGAGGATCTGCAGGAGCTCGGGGGACTCCGGGCCGGCGCGGAGCCAGGAGCGCGGCGGCTGGAGGTAGGAGAAGCAGTCGGGGCAGTAGACGACGGCGGCGTTGCGCGGGACGCCCTCGGTGATGTCGACGCGCGCCCGGAGGCAGCGGGCGCACATGTTGGCCGGGTTGGGCTGCATGGAGACGCCGCAGATGCAGCAGAGCACCGTGCCCGCCGTCTGCGTCGGCACGAACATGCCGCTCCCGGCGGCCGGCGGGGCTGACCCCGGCATCATCTTGCGCGGGGCGGCTTGAATCGAATCGAATCGAATCGGCTGGGGTGGGGGCGGGGGGGGAGGGGGCTCGATCGGATGGAGATATTTCGCTAGGGTTTTGTAGGCTTTGTAGGTGGGGAAGAGAGGGAGAGGCGGCGGCGCTGTGGTCGCGGTGACGAAGGCGATTACGTTGTCCAACACCGCGTGGGCTTTTGGACCAACCAGGATGCTGCACCGTTGGGCGAAATGGGCCTTTTGGTTCTACAAGCAAAGCAGCCCTAGCCGACGGGGAATGGCGGAGTGCTCCTATCTGACGCTTTTCCTCAAAAAACAAAACAATCCTATCTGACGCTTAAAGCGCCGGATAGGAGGTGAAACGCCCACACAGCCCTTGTATGGGCTGTCAAAAAGGAATAAAATTTTGCGAAAAATTAAAATGTTCAAGTATGCATAATTTAAAATAAAGATCGTGCATTTCAAAACTATTAGTCTCTCATTGTGTATTTTAAAATTTTGTTCATTCATGTATTTTAAAAAATGTTCATCCTGAATTTGAAAAATATCCATCACATATTTGAAAGAATGTTCATTGCATACTTAAGAAAATCATCACATATTTGGAAAATATTCATCATGAGTTTGAAAAAAAATACACATGCATTACAAAATGTAAGTATTTTTTAAAAGTTCAAAGATGAAAATAGTGTTCATACTCCTATGAATATATGTTTGTATACTGTGGGGAAATCCATCTATAAAAAATTAGTATATATCTAAAAGGAAAAATTAGAAAACATGAAGAAATGTAAAAGGAAAACGAAAGAACATAGTCTAAATTGGAAGAAACCGAGAACATAATAAAAAAACTGGCAATAAACTCAAGTAATGGGCCCGGTCCGTGGAAGCAATTCCTAGGTGCCATGCTAATGCAACGGACGTCCAAACAGGATTTGTCAAGGCATTGCCATGTCGCCTAGCAGCTAGTGCTCGACACATGACATATTCGAGTCTTGTGGCATGTGCGGTTCACTGGATTCATGGGCATTGGTGGATGAGGAATTGGCTCAAAAACCTAGTAACAACAACTATGCAAACACAGTGGCTCTTTACTCTCATGGACTCGTTATCACATGCTCTCTTTGTGAAGCTCTTAGACACTCTTTGGGCAATATGGACAGCATGCCGCAAGGACATCCATGAGATCATTTTTCAAAGTCCCCAATCTATTCATTGTTCAACAGGTTCATCGATTTGTTGGGCATGATGAAAGAAATTCCTTCGGTTCCTTCTCAAGGCCAGCCATCCATACCCGTGGTCAACAACCAGCGCCTAAAACCCCCGCCAATGAGCTATGCAAAAATACATGTCAACACAGGATGCCGAAAGGAAGTAGGGGGGTCTGCCGCTGAGATACAGATGATACCTATTTGGGTAGCTCTGTTCTTGTTATAGGAGCAGTCGATGATCCTTCGATTTTGGAGGCAATAGCTGCAGGGAGGTCCTATCTCTAGCACAAAATCTCAACCTCCATAATTTTGTGGTTGCATTGGATGGAAAGGAGGTTATCGGAGCTATCCACAAAGGTTGTTGAGGCAAAATGGATCCATTATCAGTAAAATAAATCTTCAAGCATCTTTATTTAATTGTAATTTTACTTTCGAAAGTCGTGTTGTCAATGTCGTAACATACAGTTTAGCCAAGTTTGCCCTTTCATTACGTCTGGGACGTCACGTTTGGTTTGGTCAATCCCATGACTAGAATCGTACCCACATTCTGGGGCTTTTGCCGAATAGAACTTGGTTTACCCCTAGAAAAAGCTAGTGCTCGTCACCCCTAAAAAAATAGTGCTCGGTTATTTACAGAGAGGCGCTCAATAGCCCTATAGTGGGGGTGGTCCAACACACCCTTCACAATCGGGGAGCAACTACCTAATGGGTACCCTTTTGAGGCTTCCGCAGAGGTCAATTTAGGCCCCTGGGAGTGCACCAAGTGGTGCATCCAGCAGCCGCCACATGTCGTGCATTGGGCGCGCCCTCAGAATTTCTGTTTTTTTCCTTTGGGTCACACTTTTTTCTGGCTTTTTATTTTTTATTTTTGGTTTTCCATTTGACTTTTTTAGAAGCCCGGCATGTGCTTCTATGAGAAGCACAACAAGGAAAAGCACGTCCACAATTGTGTTTCCCCAAAAAACGCAACATCTACTTCCACGAAAAGCATAATTGTGCTTCCCGAAAAGGAACAATGACAATGTGCTTCCTAAAAAAAAGAGATAGTGCCTATCGAAAAGGGAAAAGCAGAGCATATGCTCCCGCGAGAAGAACAGTTGTGCTTCCCGAAAACAAAAAAGCACAACATGTGCTTCGCGAAAAGGGAAAAGTAGTCTTCCCCAAAAAAATGACACAACCGTGCTTTCGGGTTACGCCTTTTTTGTTCTGGGTTTCGGTCATTTTTTTGCTTCGTCTTTTTGGTTTCTCTTTTTTTGGGTTATGTTTTTGTATTTCTAAGTTTTTTTATTTTTTTGTCAAAACCTATTAACATGGGATGTAGTTTCCAAGATCTCGGCGTGAAAAATCCAGCAATGAAAATGGTTCATGATTTCGACACATGATTCAAGAGATAAAACATTTTGAGGAAACAAATATACAAAAAAAAGAACTCACAGGTTACGACAAGTGGTACAGTGCGCCACTTTTCAACACGTTACTTTTTTTAGGGTAATCAACACGTGACCTTTGCAATGGTTTGCAAGGGTACCACTTAATTAGTGATTTCATCACAATCAGGGTGAGGCTAAACTTTTCACTTAATTACTGATTTCATCACAATCAGGGCCTCTAAGATTTTCAGGAATTATTGAAAATAATAAATGGGCTAAAAGCCCAATAATACTACTCTTTTGTACTCCCTCCGTAAACTAATATAAGAGCGTTTACATAACTACTTTAATGATCTAAATGCTCTTATATTAGTTTACGGAGGGAGTATAAGACTGAAATCCTTTTTTCAAAAAAAGAAAATAAGCCTGTGAAATCCTGTTCATTTTGTTCCTAAGAAAGGGAATGCCCTTCATCCTCGGAATCTGTTTCTTTTAGACACGAGAAATAAACAACACCAGCGGTGAAAGTTCAAAGAAAAACGCGAACGGTGCAACAAACACAAACGAACGTGTAAAAAGTCATGTTTACAGAAGTATATTCCAGTTTAAAGGTCAAATGGGTGTAGCAGCAACGCCACAGGCCCATTGCGTTTAGCAGCAACACACAGATTGCAATAGATGCAAACTCAGGAACCCCTGGCGCAAACTTACGGTGTGGTGGCAGAGTCACTCTATCCCGTTGCACAGAGCAAAAGGCTCCCAAGCATTTCACATCAAAAGACTATTCCTAAAAAAAAATGCAAAGTGGATTGCATGCCACCGTATGGTTTCAGGGTAAAACCACCTCAAAAATGAATCACAGCTAAAGTTCATGACAGCGATGGACGTAAGCAGGCGTAGTTCCACTTGAGCCCTTTAAGAACATCCAGCTTGTCCGCCACTCCGACATTAGGCTTTGCCAGATTGAACATGTCATCTCTCAAACTGCAATGCAAACGATTTAGTTTGGTCCACAGGCCATCCACAATAATCAAGTAGAGAGGCCGGAAAGAGAATTTTTAGATGACTGACCTTGACCACTCGCCTGTTTCCTTCGCATGCACCTCAACAGCTTTGTATAATCTATCAAGGGTGTACAGAGTCAATCCGAATTTACAGCTCGCCTCCTCATCCTGTAAAGCAGGAAATTAAGAGAATCAATCACTAGTTGAAAGTTCCTGACAAACAAGGAGTTTCATCTCATCAACAAAACATCACTTTCGTCTCTTCGTCTTCAAAATTCTGGCCCCCTCATATTTTGGTGAACGGGCAATATTGTGCAGATTAAAAGCAACCGGCAAGTTTGATAGTCATAATAAGGAAACTAGTTACCCACCAACAGGCCAGATGTGACCTAAAACTTGAAATGGAATATGTGTACACGTCAAGATTAATGCGTAGGATAGACTAAACATCTATAGATGATATTACCATCTCATTAATCATGCATTTCTTGAACTCTTTAAGCCTTCGCTCTACTTCTATGAGTAGCTGCCACCGCTGATGACGTGCAATCCTTCCTCTTCCCTCTGCACCTTGGTCCTATATTATTGTGACAGTAAATGTTAAGACATTTAAACTGCAATCCTATTAACTTTCACACGCCTGTTCATGGTACGAATGGCAAATAGGACATGACCATGGTGCAAACCGCACAAGATGTATAGCACAAACATATTAGAAAGCAAAACATATGAATGTCTCGAAGACCTATAACCACTTGCGCCAGATGCCTCAGATGTATTGTAATCAAGAAGATAATGAACAGAAATCTATATACATACATGCATAGCCCATGCTCGCACTAAAAACAGCAGGAGAAGCAGAAGACCAAATGCAGGCAGAGCTGCAAGAATAGCAAAGTTTATCTCATTTGCCTTGAGAATCTGATCCAGTTCCAGCATTGCCCTGTATAAGACCAATTCAATCATCTCTGGCGTAAATAAATAATATATAAATACAAAGAAATGCACATTTTATCATTATGCATGTAACTAATATTATCAGATATAATAATACAACTTACTCCTGAAGATCCAGTTTTAGCTTCTGAACCTGAAATTTCCAAGATGGGTGAGAAAAAAATGCAAGTTAACTTGAGTTGAATGCACAAGAAATGAAAAAAAAAAAACCTGAATAAGCATGGCACGTGCTAATTCTCCACTGAACAGATTCTGAATTGGATGCATTGATTCCTTCTCATATCTGCATTTATGTACAATACAGCTCAATGCACAAATAAACAGGATCAATGTCGTCCTTTTTCACACATTACTCAGATGGTCCATAGAATATAAACTGCCAAGACAGCTTTGAAGGAAACAAACACCATATAAAGAACTAATCCATTGCGGGATGAGCCAAAACACATGTAAATTACTAGATATCAAGATATATAAGCAACATGCCTAAAGTATCTGTAAAGCATGCGACTCTCTGGATGCAATTGTAGATGTATGTTGTGTTAACAAGTTAGAAAGGTGGGGTGATTAAGAATTTAAGAGTAAACGTGATTAATTGTATTTGTATCGACCGCTTCTTAGGAGTCATGCTGAACAAATAGCCCTAGCTTCCTGAAGTTTGTTTCTATCACTCACAGCAGAAACTCAAGTTCGATTGGGATTCTCAAAAATAGGTACTAAACATTTAAATGCAAATGTAAATAAGCATTAAATAAAATCCACTGAGTGGAATTATTTGCTGCTATGACCAAGATTTTTCATATATTCCATATGACTTAAACTAGTTCAGATGGCTATCTTACGCCCCCATAAAATGCTTATCTTTTGTCAGCCCCAGTGCCAACACTATTTTAGTTGCACAAGGGAACTGAAAAGCGATTGAAGATGTCTTTATAAGGCAGAACAGGAAGGTGGAAATGTAGTATTGCTCCAGAGTAAGCAACAAGAAATCACAATATTCAAGTGGCCATTGAACTTGCAACAACTGGCTGAAGATACGAGATGAATGAACAACAGTATGTATGGTTAAAAGTTCAGTCTTACCTTTTCATGACAATCTCCAGCAACTCCTGCAATGATGCATCTTGTGCCGGTTTTTCCTTTGAAGTTTGCTCACAAAAGGTAATTAACATCCTATAACCAGCATGGTCAAATAATGCACAATGTGATTTGGTACTCTATTGCATTTCAGAACATAAAATGCGACGCTAAAGTTTTACATATTCAAGAAAATGTGAACAAATAGATTTTTTATTCAGATTAGAGAATGACAGCATTGGGAACAACCTGTGCAATGATTCTTCTGTTAGCTGAACCTCTTCCCTTTCCATTACACGTTTATCTGTTCGCTTGAATGTCTCGAATAGCTCATCTCTAATAGAAATTATCTGCAATTGTCAAAACATAAAGGCAGTCATGATGCGAGCGCAATAACTCGACTGATTTCCAAATTTATAGAAATGTAGACCAGCTTGTAGCAATGCTTCCTGGACTTCAACGGTTCCGCATAAAAATTTAACAGTATTTTGACAGTTACAACACCGATGAAGGTGAATATTGACAAGCTTTGTGGCTTATATATGAATATATGCTCATCTACTAAAGCATGTTCATCTTAACATATACAAATGATCCCGTAAGGAAAACATGAATTCACTTCCATCAATCTGTTACCACCATAAGCAAACACTACAGCCAGTAACGCACAAGGCGGCATGCTTCTTTTTTCAGTTATATATGACAAACAAACCAATGCTTCTTGCAGGACCTCACAGGATATCTTGCATAAGTAAATGTACAACCAGAACCAACCTGAAAAGCCTCTGCCTTCATTAAATAGCTTGATTTACCTTCAGTTAACTTACACTAGAATGCCATATAAAATAAATAATAGTAGAAGACATATAAAGAAAGTGTCTTACTGGTCTCTCAACATGTTCATCCCAGAATCCAGCAACTGACTCCTTAGCATCTTGAATCCAGTTGTCCATGTCAGAACTTCCCATCAAGCTACTATGGCGCAAAAGCCATAGGGAACATGCAGAGAGGCCAATTGCTCCACACGTGTAGGGTAACCAGTATATGGTCATATTTCTTGGCTTTTTATGACTTGAAAGCTATCCGCAAACAAAAACACGCTTCAGATAAATTACGTAATACTAAGCAGCATGTACTTTACATGGAGTGCCATACAAGCTACACATTATCACTATGTTATCCACAGGATTAATTCAGATACCTCATGTTTGATATTTTCAATTCTGTCATTGGTACTATACTGGTATTGGTATAGCTGTAATCCTACCACCAATTTATAATAAGAAAGCATGTGTGACTGGCATATAGATATAGATAAGCACAAACGGGTAAATATAAAATACTGAAATTGGAACTTTAATACCCCTCCAACAACTCAGGTAACAGAAATCAAGAACCTGAGTTTTATGGCATAGAGGACGAAAGACATGCAGAAGGGTGGGAAACTGGCAATGATCCCCATGACTGGAGGGTAGCTTTTTTATATATTTCAGCGAAATATTTCTAAAATCCACCTGCCTGTTTATCTATTTCCTATTTATATATGCTAGTTATCTATTTCCTAATGATGGTTTCCATCTACTAGAGATGGCACCCCATGAAGACAGGCACTTGTATCCTGATTTCTTTTAAGACGGACAGAAAAGGAAGGTTCATCCACATCTCTACTCTCACATCCCCCCTGAAGGAGCCGTCACTGCCAAGTTATCCCCTCAAATGTGTTAACCCTGTAATGGCCTAAGGCCATTGTGCTATGAGGCTGGGAAGTAGATGATCTCACATGTGTCATCGTTGAAATGAGTTACTTACCTGAGAGGAAATAAAACTATCTAACTTCTGGAGGTTTTGATAGATCAGACTAATAGCATCTGTTGCTAAGGCCTCACTCCATTGTGGACTCTCAACATCAACCTCTGGCAATCTTTCGAAGATAAGTTGAGATGAGTTTTCGTCATGAGTGAATGATAGAGTTTGCCCCTGAAGACATGTGTTTTAACTAATTAAACGACATAGCATCAAAGAGGCAAAACATGTTACAAATCCAAATATATGGACAACAGGCATTGCATACCTCACTAGCATTTGTAAGCGATACCTCCAGTTTGGGGAAGACGGTGTTCAAAATAAGAAATAGTGTATGTAGTGATTTATCTGAACTTTCAGTTAATCCTTCTCTGCATTTATCAACTTCAGAGTAAACCTATAGAAGAAGCAAGCCAGAGTTTAAGTTCATGTAAATGACAAGTCATGTAGCACAAAGCAACATTACTCAAATAAAGATAACTTTGAAATTTGACTACAGCGATACAACAATTTCTTTTTGTTTCCTTTTTTTTTGGAGAGCAGGAGCAAGGTTAATCACGAAAATGCTTTTTGACTGTTTTATTCTACTTCACATCAGCAGAAAGTTGAAACCATAGCGCTATTGCTACATTTTCACGATAAACACGTTAGAGTAGCAAACCTCAGCCAGAAAAGCAGCCAATCGATGTTGCATATTCGTCAGGACAGCAAGTTTTACTGAGACTATATCAGATGCAGAGCCTAAAAGGTACTCAGATGGACTCCCATTGCTCCTGAGTCTAGTTAGTGTTTGACATGTTGCTTCAAGGAAGGCCCTTGGACCTCTTTCAAACATCATAAAGTACATTTTATGTGAGTTTGTTCCCTGAAAATATCCCACAGGCAAAAGTAGGTAAGTAGCAAAATAATATAACTTCTCTACATACTAAAAAGGCAAAAAAATACTTCAAAGTTATCAATTGACTTAATACCTCAGCTTTGGACTTCCAATAAAGTAAGCTCTTCTGAATGCTATGCAAATCAGACAAAGTATGCTGCACGATATCTTCTAAGATGGCAAAAGCTTTGGGCATCTCACCAGAAACCCTGTTAGTAACATATAGTCAAAAGCATTCCAGGTAATTCTTCACAAACAAGGAACACCGAACAGATAGCTAGATGACCAGATCTATGATGCGTTAGCTCAAGAGTAGTGGTGGGTCCTATATTTTGGTCAAGTGATCAATTCCTGAACACGTTTCTACAAGTTCATCACGGGCCATCTCGTAACCTGTAACACTAAATCCGCACAAATCTACTTTGTTCTGTCCGCAGTCAACGAGAGCACGAAGCGCAGCACTACTCCAGCAAAAGCCTGCGCGGCATGGGAATCACAGGCGCCGCGCCGATTCGAGTAGAGGTTCTCACCGGGCGGAGCTTGCGGCGTCATCGTAGATGGGGAGTGGGAGAGCAGGGCGGCGGCGGCGGCGGCGTCGTCTGCGGACCGCCAAGAGGCGGCGGAGGAGATCGGAGGCGGCGACGAGGAGGAGGGAGTTCGGTAGCGTAGGGAGGCGGGCGACGAGGGAGTTCCATATGCGAGCGGGCTGTGCCGGAGCGGCGAGAGCGAGGTCAGCGGTATCTGGCCGATCGCCTGAGTTAGGGCTCCGCGGCGGCGAGGTCGCCATAAGGATCGGGAAGATGTCCGGTTTGAAACTTTAGTCGGGTTCTGGGATGGGTTTGGAGTTGGACATATGAATGCGCTTCAGAGTTCAGACGAAGCACAGGACCGATGGGTCCTGCGCAATGTGGAGGAAATCACAATCTATGAGTAGTTTCTTTTTTTTTTTTGAAAAATCACGATCTAGTTATCGCGGAAATTGCAAATAGCGCCCGGATTTTGAAAATAATAATAATAAATGAATCTTTTGAGTTTTTGAAAATATGATAAAATTTGCATCGCCTAATTGCAAGAGCAACTGAGCTGAGTATTCTGGCACCGCTTCCAGGCCGCGAGCTCAAACTGCTCATCAGCCTATATGTAGATGACGCTGTCATTTTTGCAAACCCAAACAAGGAAGAGGTTGACAAGCTGCTACAAATCATAACTCTGTTTGATGATGCCTTTGGCCTACGTCTGAACATCGAAAAGAGCATGATCACGCCAAACAGGTGCAATGACAAAAACCTCCAAAAAATCCTGCAAAATTTTGGAGGCCAGACAACACAGTTCCCCATCAAATATCTAGGGTTGCCGATCACCCTGGGAAGAGCGAGACTAGTTCACTTTCAATTCATTCTTGATCGGATTAGAGCAAGATTGGCCGGTTGGAAAGGTAGATTGATATCTTTCGCCGGAAGAAGGGTATTAGTCCGATGCGTGCTCTCCGCCATCCTAACTTTCGCCCTGTCTGTGCTGGGACCGCCAAAGAGATTGCTCAAAGACATTGACAAGATCCGTCGCCGTTTCCTCTGGGCACAAGAAAAAGACCTAACTGCCGGACACTGCAAAGTCGCATGGAAGAAAATTTGCACACTAACAGAAAATGGTGGGCTAGGTTTACATGACCTGGGAAGATTCTCCAGTGCTCTACGCCAGCGATGGTTATGGCTAGCCTGGCAAAATGAAGAGAGACTCTGGAAAGGGTCCGAGCTGCCATGTGACAGCTCCGACAGAGCCCTCTTCGACAATGCAACAACGGTGACTCTGGGAAACGGTAAACTTGCCTCCATCTGGACCTCTCCCTGGTTCACCTCGCCATGCCTTGCTACGCTTTTCCCAGACCTATACAACCGATCGAGGGGCAAGAAAAGGTGTTCAGAGGATGCTCTCAACAATGACAAATGGATATCAGACCTCAGACAGCCAACCAACATCGATCTGATTCAAAATTTTCTCATTCTATGGAGAGCAATCCGGGCTGCAAATATCACGCTGCAACCTCAGTCCGACGACAAAATTCTCTGGCGTTTGCACAGCTCAGGGATGTACATGGCAAAATCTGCATACACAGCTCAGTTCGATCATCTGGCAAAGACTGATTACAAGGAGCTGATCTGGAAGACTTGGGCCCCAGAAAGATAAAAGCCTTCTTCTGGCTGCTGGATATTTCTGCCCCCTATGCATGAGAAACCTAGAAACTGCTGCCATCTGTTCTGAGATTGCCCGGTGACAAAGGAGATATGGCAGCGAGTCTCATTGTGGCCGGCCTGCGGGCAGCTTGCCCTCCTAACGCTGCCCACACATGAGCCCTCCGACCAAAGAATCAGGAACGTGCTGCATCAGACAAGACCCAACCTCAGGGCGAAGCTCAAAACAATGATCTTCCTTGTTACTTGGCACATTTGGACGGAGAGGAACAATCGCATCTTCAGGAATTCGCCGAGACAGATCAGTGACACGCTAGCCGCCATCCGTAGTGACATGGACTGTTGGAAGCTCGCCGGCGCAAAGTGCCTCCAAACACCACTCGGCGACCCAGGCTGAGAGGCCTCTTTTCCTTTTTTTCAGTCAAAACCTCTTGTAACCACCATGACCAAAGTTTTTTGGTCATGAACGCATTTTCCATCTTCTCCCCGCTTAATATATGAATGCCAGTGATACACTGGTTCTTTCAAAAAAAACACACACATATGTTGGAACATGTACTACAACTAATTAAACAACAAAGCGCATTAGTTATGGAGGGACTACATGTTTGTAAA
Source organism: Aegilops tauschii subsp. strangulata (assembly GCF_002575655.3). NCBI lineage: Eukaryota > Viridiplantae > Streptophyta > Magnoliopsida > Poales > Poaceae > Aegilops > Aegilops tauschii. The sequence goes on from NC_053035.3 coordinate 287,793,949, forward strand.
GTTTTATGATGAAATATGTTTTGATGTGACGAAGAAAGAAAAGGCCGCCAGGAGTATTTCCTTCCGCCCTGTCCTTCGGCGGCTCCCCTCCGCCGACGACATCGGTCGTCGGTGGTGAGGGGTCGCCGAATCCACGTGCACGGATCGTGTAGGTTTTAAATTTTAGGCCCTAGTCACTTAGGTTTTTGAGTTGTTCATTGTCTTCACTTCGGTGGTGGTGATGGCGGCGCTGAATAAAGAAGCTTCAAATCCTTTCCCGACGAGGCGATCAGACCTATAGTTGGGGATGGATTTAGAAACTAGTGAGTTCAAGCAAGGATGATGTGGCGGCGGCATCCTCATGGTGGACTTGTGCCCTAGGGCTCCGCTGTTACGATGACGTTTGCTCAAGCGCCGGCATGGAGCTTGGGAGCTAGTCTAGGATGGCAGATTGTGGTCTGCATCGGCGGGATCTAGAAGATGGTGGATCGTGTGCTGGTTTGGTGGTTCGTGGCTGGCAGGTGTGATTTCTTCCTCCGGTGTTGTCGTTGTGCGGGGGTGCCAGATCTGGAGTTCGACAACGTGTTCAGGTTGTTGCCCCAGTCTGATTTAAACGGCAATGATTTCGCCTTTGTTTAGCCACTTTGAAGGTCTGCAAAGTTGCATATCAACAATGGAGCCGCGTCGAGCTCGGTTGAGGAAATGATCCGTCATTTTTTCCTTTGGTGGCTGTTGTGGTGGTGTCGAAGGCAGATGACGTGCGTTGATGTCAAGCTCAAGGGATTCTTCGGTTTTGATTGTAATTTTCCTTCTTAGATGTGTTTCCTCTATGCAAATCCTAGCATGTCTACCTGACTTATACTATAATCTTTATAATATAAACGAGACAGTATTACCATGAAAAAAATTGGTGTATTAGAAACAACATGAATTCCTAGCATATGTACTATTCACTATAAGAGCCTGTTTAGGACTGGTCTGCTCCCTAATATTCAGCTCCACTCTAAAAATGCAAGCCAAACGGGTAGCTTCATGATATGTCGCTCCGCAAAAAACTAGAATCTAGGGTATAACTCCTTATTTCTTTTAAGCTCTTCAGGGGTGCTCTCAAAACTCTAGAAGATGGAACCGAGGGAAATTTATGAAGGAAATATGCCCTAGAGGCAATAATAAAGTTGTTATTTTATATTTCCTTATATCATGATAAATGTTTATTATTCATGCTAGAATTGTATTAACCGGAAACTTGATACATGTGTGGATACATAGACAAAATACCGTGTCCCTAGTAAGCCTCTACTAGACTAGCTCGTTAATCAAAGATGGTGAAGTTTCCTAACCATAGACATGTGTTGTTATTTGATGAACGGGATCACATCATTAGGAGAATGATGTGATGGACAAGACCCATCCGTTAGCTTAGCATATTGATCGTTTAGTTTTATTGCTACTACTTTCTTAATGTCAAATACATATTCCTTCGACTATGAGATTATGCAACTCCCAGATACCGGAGGAATACCTTGTGTGCTATCAAACGTCACAACATAACTGGGTGATTATAAAGATGCTCTACAGGTATCTCCAAAGGTGTTTGTTGGGTTGGCATAGATCGAGATTAGGATTTGTCACTCCGAGTATCAGAGAGGTATCTCTGGGCCCTCTCGGTAATGCACATCATAATAAGCCTTGCAAGCAATGTGACTAATGAGTTAGTTACGGGATGATGCATTACAGAACGAGTAAAGAGACTTGCCGGTAACGAGATTGAACTAGGTATGAAGATACCAACGATCAAATCTCGGGCAAGTAACATACCGATAGACAAAGGGAATTATGTATGTTGTCATAAGGTTCGACCGATAAAGATCTTCGTAGAATATGTAGGAGCCAATATGGGCATCCAGGTTCCGCTATTGGTTATTGACCAGAGAGGTGTCTCGGTCATGTCTACATAGTTCTCGAACCCGTAGGGTCCGCACGCTTAACGTTCGTTGACGATATAATACTATATGAGTTATGTATGTTGGTGACCGAATGTTGTTCGGAGTCCCGGATGAGATCACAGACATGACGAGGAGCTCTGAAATGGTCCGGAGGTAAAGATTGATATATAGGATGATATGGTTCGGCCAAGGGGTGAAACCCACGGGGCTTTAGGTCGGTGCAAAAGGAGTTTTGCGGAGGCCAGGGGCCAAACGCTGAAGACCCTGGCGTCTGGTCCTGGAAGTCCAAGAAGGACTCTTCCTTGCGGGCAAAACCGGCTTTGAGGAGGATTTTACTCCAAGTTTCGACCCCAGGGCTCAACATATAAATAGAGGGGCAGGGCTAGCACCTGGAACACATCAAGAATCACCAAGCCGTGTGCCGGCAACCCCGTCCCCTCTAGTTTATCCTCCGTCATAGTTTCCGTTGTGCTTGGCGAAGCCCTGCGGGGATTATTCTTCACCAACACCGTCACCACGCCGTCGTGCTGCCGGAATTCATCTACTACTTCGCCCGTCTTGCTGGATCAAGAAGGCGAGGACGTCATCGAGCTGAACGTGTGTTGGACACGGAGGTGCCGTACGTTTGGTACTTGATCGGGACGTATCGTGAAGGTGTACGAATACATCAACCGCGTTGAAAAACGCTTCCGCTTTGCGATCTTCAAGGGTATGAAGATGCTCTCCCCTCTCGTTGCTACACATCTCCTAGATAGATCTTGCGTGAGCGTACGAAAATTCTGAAATTGCATGCTATGTTTCCCAATAGTGGCATCTGAGCCAGGTCTATGCGTAGATGATATGCACGAATAGAACACAAAGAGTTGTGGGCGGTGATCATCATACTGCTTACCACCAATGTCTTATTTTGATTCGGCGGTATTGTTGGATGAAGCGGCCCGGACCAACCTTACATGACCACGTTCATGAGACTGGTTCCACCGACAGACATGCAACTAGTTTTGCATAAATGTGGCTGGCGGGTGTCTGTTTCTCCTAATTTAGTTGAATCGAATTTGACTGCGGCCGGTCCTTGTTGAAGGTTAAAACAGAAACTTGATAAATCACCGTTGTGGTTTTGATACGTAGGTAAGAACGGTTCTTGCTAGAAGCCTGTAGCAGCCACGTAAAACTTGCAACAACAAAGTAGAGGACGTCTAACTTGTTTTTGCAGGGCATGTTGTGATGTGATATGGTCAAGACATGATGTGATAAACGTTATTGTATGAGATGATCATGTTTTGTAAAAGTTACTGGCAACCAGCAGGAGCCTTATGGTTGTCTCTTTATTGTATGAAATGCAAAGGCCATGTAATTTCTTTACTTTATCACTATGCGTTAGCGATAGTTGTAGAAGCAATAGTTGGCGAGATGACCACGACGCTACGATGGAGATCAAGGTGTCAAGCTAGTGACGATGGAGATGATGACGGTGCTTTGGAGATGGAGATCAAAGGCACAAGATGATGATGGCCATATCATGTCACGTATTATGATTGCATGTGATGTTTATCTTTTATGCATCTTATTTTGCTTAGTACGGCGGTAGCATTATAACATGACCCCTTACTAAAATATCAAGTTATAAGTGTGAAGGAAATATGCCATAGAGGCAATAATAAAGTTGTTATTTATATTTCCTTATATCATGATAAATGTTTATTATTCATGCTAGAATTGTATTAACCGGAAACTTGATACATGTGTGAATACATAGACAAAACATTGTGTCCCTAGTATGCCTCTACTAGACTAGCTTGTTAATCAAAGATGGTTAAGTTTCCTAACCATAGACATGTGTTGTCATTTGATGAACGGGACAAGACCCAACCGTTAGCTTAGCTTAATGATCGTTAAGTTTTATTGCTATTGCTTTCTTCATGACTAATACATATTCCTTTGACTATGAGATTATGCAACTCCCGAATACCGCAGGAATACCTTGTGTGCTATCAAATGTCACAATGTAACTGGGTGATCATAAAGATGCTCTACAGGTATCTCTGAAGGTGTTTGTTGGGTTGGCATAGATTGAGATTAGGATTTGTCACTCCGAGTATCGGAGAGGTATCTCTGGGCCCTCTCGGTAATGCACATCATGATAAGCCTTGCAAGTAATGTGACTAATGATTTAGTTGCGGGATGATACATTACGGAACGAGTAAAGAGACTTGCCGGTAACGAGATTGAACTAGGTATGAAGATACCGACGATCAAATCTTGGGCAAGTAACATATCGATGACAAAGGGAATGACGTATGTTGTCATTGCGGTTTGACCGATAAAGATCTTTGTAGAATATGTAGGAACCAATAAGAGCATCCAGGTTCCGCTATTGGTTATTGACCGGAGATGTGTCTCGTTCATGTCTACATAGTTCTCGAACCCGTAGGGTCCGCACGCTTAACGTTCGATGACAATTTGTATTATGAGTTATGTGTTTTTGGTGACCGAAGATTGTTCAGAGTCCCGGATGAGATCACGGACATGACGAGGAGTCTCAACATGGTCGAGAGGTAAAGATTGATATATTGGACGATAGTATTCAGACATCGGAAGTGTTTCGAAATGTATCAGGTACATATCGGAGTACCGGGGGGGTTACCGGAACCCCTGGGGGAATGTTATGGGCCACATGGGCCTTGGGAGGGAGGCACGCCAGGCCACAAGGGGCTGGCACGCCCCCCACTTGGAAGGGGTCCGAATTGGAGTGGGGAAGGGGGCGGCGCCCCCTGAGGGAGTCCTGGATTAGGGGGTCCTCGGACAGCCGGACTATATCCTTTGGCCGGACTATTGGACTATGAAGATACAAGATTGAAGACTTCGTTCCATGTCCGGGTGGGACTCTCCTTGGCGTGGAAGGCAAGCTTGGCAATACGGATATGTAGATCTCATCCCTTGTAACCGACTCTGTGTAACCCTAGCCCCCTCCGGTGTCTATATAAACTGGAGGGTTTAGTCCGTAGGACGACAACAATCATACCATAGGCTAGCTTCTAGGGTTTAGCCTCTATGATCTCGTGGTAGATCAACTCTTGTAATACTCATATCATCAAGATCAATCAAGCAGGAAGTAGGGTATCACCTCCATCGAGAGGGCCCGAACCTGGGTAAACATCGTGTCCCCCGCCTCCTGTTACCATCCGCCTTAGACGCACAGTTCGGGACCCCCTACCCGAGATCCGCCGGTTTTGACACCGACATTGGTGCTTTCATTGAGAGCTCCACTTTGCCGTCGCGATAAAGGCTTGATGGCCCCTTCGATCAACGCCAATGACGCGATCCAGGGTGAGGTTTTCCTCCCCGGACAGATCTTCGTATTCGGCGGCCTCGTACTGCGGGCCAACTCGCTTGGCCATTTGGAGCAGATCGAGAGCTACGCCCCTGGTCGTCAGGTCAGGTTTGGAAATTTAAACTACACTGCCGACATCCGCGGAGACTTGATCTTTGACGGATTCGAGCCCATGTCAGGTGCGCCGCACAGTCACGACGAGCACGACTTAGCTCTGCCGTCGGACGGTGTTCGGGAGATCACACCTATGCCTACTCCGGCCCTAGATCCGGAGTCAATTGCGCCATCCGAGGACGGATGGATGGACCCCGCCTTGGAGGCCACACACTCAGTGGCGATAGAGCCGAATACTGACTTCACCTCCTATGAGACCTGTGTCACCGGATCCTCGGATTCATCCCCGGCCACAGGCCCCGAACCGCCTGCGTCCATGCCTATCGAATCTGATTGGGCGCCGATCATGGAGTTTACCTCCGCGGATATCTTTCAGCACTCGCCTTTTGGCGATGTGCTAAATTCATTAAGGTCTCTCTCCTTGTCAGGAGGCCCTTGGCCGAACTATGTCCGGCCCGAACGGGAAGCGGACGACGAAGAAATTCGTTCCCCACCCACCACCCACTTAATAGCCACTATCGACGATTTAACCGACATGCTCGACTTCGACTCCGAAGACATCGACGGTATGGACGACGATGCAGGAGAGGAACAGGAACCACCGCCCACAGGGCGCTGGACAACCACTTCATCACACGATATATATATATATATATATGGTGGATACACCCAAAGAAAACAATGACGAGGAACGGAAGGATGCAGCGAAGGATAGCTCCCTCGAGAAGCAACCAAAGCGACGGCGTAGGCGCCGCTCCAAATCCCGCCTCGGCAAAAACAGCGATAACAGCGCAAGAAAAAATAATACCCCGGTCGACTCCAGAGGAAACGACGACCACACGGACCCAGCGACAGAGCAGGATGAACCAACGGACGGCGAACACAGTACGAAGCCGCAGTCCGATCACGGCGACGCCGAGGACAAAGCTCATCAACCTCTCTCCGGAGAACAGTCCGGACGACGATGCACACATCATCTCGGAAAGGCACTTGGAACAAGAGAACCTCTGTAGAAGGCTTATTGCCACCGCGAGGAGTCTGAAGAAGCAGAAGCAAAGGCTTAAGGCCGCGCAGAATACACTCAACAGTAGATGGAACAAAGTGCTCGACACTGAAGAAAAGTATGGTGGTAGTCGCCACACAAAGAACTATCCAAAGCGCAAGCTGTTGCCTGAATTCGATGATGAGGCCTTAGAGCCTACACAGCCGAAAAATAAAACGGACGACCGGTCGGATCGACCACCTCATGGCCGCGATAGGGCGGCTAATGAGGCCGCACATAAGTCAGCACACGATCCACGCGAGGACTTGCATCAAAAGGCCGGCGTGACCAGATCCATCTACGGATCTAGGAAGCGCGCTCCAGCGCATAACCAAAACCAAACACTACAACCGTCAGAACGCAATAACACATCCAAATACAGGGGTGCCGCGCACCCCCTATGTTTCATCGATGAGGTGCTGGATCACGAATTTCCAGAGGGATTCAAACCCGTGAACATGGAGGCGTACGACGGAACGACAGACCCGGGGGTCTGGATTGAGGACTTCATCCTCCATATCCATATGGCTCGCGGAGACGATCTCCACGCCATCAAGTACTTGCCCCTCAAGGTGAAAGGACCAGCTCGGCACTGGCTGAAGAGCCTCCCCGAAAATTCAATTGGAAGTTGGGAGGAGCTTGAGGATGCTTTTAGGGCTAACTTTCAAGGGACCTATGTCCGACCTCCGGATGCAGACGATTTAAGTCATATAATTCAACAGCCCGGAGAGTCAGCCCGAAAGCTTTGGAACAGATTTCTCACTAAGAAGAACCAAATCGTCGACTGCCCGGACGCTGAAGCCTTAGCAGCTTTCAAACACAGCGTCCGAGACGAATGGCTCGCCAGACACCTCGGCCAAGAAAAACCGAGGACAATGGCAGCCCTAACAAGCCTTATGACCCGCTTTTGCGCGGGCGAAGATAGCTGGCTGGCCCATAGTAGCACCAGCGACCCAGGCACATCTGAAGTCAGGGATGGTAATGGAAAACCACGACGCAGTAAAAGCAAGCGTCGAAATAACGAAGACAACCCAGACAACATGGCGGTAAACGCCGGATTTAGGGGCTCTCAACCCGGTCAACGGAAAAAGCCTTTCAAAGGAAACAGAGATGGACCGTCCAGCCTCAACAAGCTTCTAGACAAATTATGTCAGATTCACGGCACCTCCGATAAACCTGCAAATCACACCCACAGAGAATGCTGGGTCTTCAAGCAGGCCAGTAAGCTAAACGCCGGACACAAGGGGAGGGAGACACCAAGTGAAGACGAGGATGAGCCTCGTCAGCAAAACACTGGGGGACAGAAAAAGTTCCCACCAGAGGTCAAAACAGTGAACACGATTCACGTGACGAAGAGGAGGAGCAAACACGCACGCTGAGACGTATGCGCCGTAGAGCCCGTCACCCCCAAGTTCAACCCTTGGTCGACCTGCCCGATCACTTTTGATCGCAGGGATAGCCCGACCAATGTCCGGCACGGAGGATCGGCTGCCTTGGTGCTCGACCCAATAATCAACGGATACCATCTCACCCGAGTCCTCATGGACGGCGGCAGTAGTCTTAATCTGATATATCAGGACACAGTCCGCAAAATGGGGATAGACCCAACGAGAATTAGCCAAAGCAATACTACCTTTGAACGAGTAATACCAGGCCCAGAGGCCAGCTGCACGGGCTCTCTCGTACTAGAGGTTGTATTCGGTTCCCCTGACAACTTTCGAAGTGAAAAGTTAACCTTCGACATCGCTCCATTCCGAAGCGGCTATCAAGCACTACTCGGAAGAACGGCCTTCGCTCGTTTTAATGCAGTGCCGCATTATGCCTATCTTAAGCTCAAGATGCCCGGTTCACGCGGCATCATCATATTTAGCGGAAACACTGAGCGTTCCTTACGCGCGGAAGAATGTGCGGCAGCTTTAGCAGCTGAACACTAATTGGCCTCTCCAACTAGCATAAACGATCGGTCGTCAAGACCACGGACACGGCTAGACGAGTCCGGCGCACCACTAGCTGTAACAGCTTAGATAAACCTGAGATGGGGTTGATGAATATACCCCCGTAGACGGTGCTAGGGGCTTCCCGCATGTAAATAAAACAAAGTCTACAGTTCGGCTCGACCTTATTTTGAATTTTAATGGTTTATTAAGAATAACCAATTTTTTGCACGACAAATTTCATCTAAGTTCTTCTCTTTTAACAAATGATAATCGTGCTACACCCTTCCAGGATACGGCACAACGGAGACACAGGCGCAGACGTGCAGCAGGGCCCCGCTCAAAGGTTTCTTTTTAGATTAAGACCCTGTGTAAACCTTTCTTACTGTCTCTTGTTGCTTCACACCCTCCGGATACTCAACACAACCGAGAGGGATGTTGGCGTTATTGGCATTTCGCCACGTCAGACTAATGCACGTACCTGGAAATTCAGGGTTCAAGGGCGTTACCCAGCCCAGTATATGTTGTAAAGACCGAATACCTTAGGGAGTGTTCGGCGTCGCGAGTTTGGCCTTATATGCATCAGCTCCGAATCATGTCTTTGGTCAAATGTTGGGTTTGCCCGGCTCCCGTGTTTTGCTACCTTACGTTCCGCTCTATCGGCTAAGGTGGCACCGGGAGAACTACTGCGATTGTGCCCTGGTTCATCTGACGAGCACCTCAGTAGAGGAAGCCGAAAACTGACTGTCATGATAAAGTGTGAGACTGGTCAACCACTCGATGACTCATCGGAATCTTCGGGATTCCTCCGCATTAACGAAGGACCGGTTTTCCCGGTCATGTACGTACGCGCACCATATTCGGATAGACGTGGAAATACCAGGGGCTATATAGTAGCCCCACTGTCAAACTCCTATGGTTAAGTGAAAGTGTTAAAGCAATATAGTCCGATTGCCTCGTTCGCCGCGCTACCACCTCCTTAATGGACCAAGACGTTGGATCAAGTGTGAACACGCGCTTTTGCGAACACCCCCGCATTATATGCATGGGGGCTAAAGCCGACGACTGCAAACTTTCAGGTTATACACACACACACACACACACACATAAATGACCGCACAGGAGGCATAATAATACTTTCAGGCAAAAGTATAAACACAGCCTTTATAATTCAAATAACATTGTTCTTACAATTGGGATACATGTCACTAGAACAAGATACTCTTCGAGCACTGAGCCTCTATTAAATGAGCGCCTTCTAGGACTTCTTCAAAATAGTGCTCGGCCGATACCCGGCCTACGGCCGAACTCTGGGTTGCAATAGCGGTGGCCTCCATCTCTCCCCAGTATGTCTTGACACGGGCAAGAGCCATCCGCGCACCCTCTATGCACGCCGACCTCTTCACAGCGTCGATATGCGGCACAGCACCAAGGAATCGTTGCACTAAGCCAAAATAACTATTCGGCCTTGGTCCTTCCGGCCAAAGATGATCCACAACAGACCTCATGGCAAGCCCAGACAACCTATGGAGCTCGGCCCACTCGGCCATTTGGTCATTTAACAGTAGCGGACGCACTGGAACATCGAACTGCGACCAGAACAGCTTTTCCACTTTGTGATCTTTTTGATCTTTGAAAAACTCGGTCGCATCAGCAGCACTCGCTGCCAAATCCAAGTATGCGTTTGCAGAACTCCATAATTGATCCAGAAGGGCATACTTAGGATCTCCAAACTTCGTCGGCAACAAAAAGGGCTTCCCAGCCGCGATATCTCCGGCTTGACGTAGCTCCTCCTTCGCCGCTCTGATTTTAGAGCGGGCTTCCTTGGCTGCTACCATGGCTTTCTCCAGGTCCGCCATCTTCGTTTGGCTTTCCTTTTCAAGAAGCTCATAACGGTCGGCGGCATCTTTCAACTCAACAGCCATCTTGGCTATTTTCTCTTTGCTCTGGCAATGCGCAGCCTGTTCGGCTCTTAGCTCTTCGACTGCCTTTAGGGCGGCCGCATCACTCTTCCTGGCTTGTTCCTTGGCTCGGGCAAGTTCCACCCGAAGGGTCTCCACGGCGGCAGCTCCATCTACAGTCAAACATATTACAGATACTAGCATCATGCTCCTCTTAATATATGTTGATCACCGGAGAATACATACCCTGTGCCTCGTCAAGCCGCTTGTTTACAAGCACGATGTCGGCATCTGCCGCATCAAGTTGCCGCTTCAGTTCGGCAAACTCACCAGTCCGGCTAGCCACCGGACCCTCAGTCGCCTGCACATGAAAGCAGCACGGTTATTACCTGGGACTATGATCCTCTATTTGCCGCCTTTTTCGACAGCAACCAGAGTCTCAGGGGCTACTATCTGCATAGGGCACACCTAGCGTGTGCGGTATCGTCAAAAAATATGTATTACTTTGCGTACCTCAAAGCCTCTCAGCAGGCTCATAAAAGCTTCATGCAACCCGCTTTCTGCGGATGAAATCCTCTTAACCACCGTACCCATTAGCGTACGATGCGCTTCTGAGATAGCCGCTTGCTCCAGAAGATTCATCAGTGCGTCTGGTCGCGCACCGGACAGTCCCGGACTCTTTCTGTTGCTCTCCTTAGGAGCCAAATACTCCGGACTTTGGGTGGCCGAAGGGTTACCTTCTGGCCTTGGCGGATCAGGAGAAATCCTCCGTGATGACACCTCAGAGTCCTCCGCTTCACGAGGCGGGGAGGCACGGGGAGGCGTTTCGCTCTCCATCATCTCCGGAAGAAGATCCCCCGAAGACGAACTCTGTCGAGAAGGGCTACGATCCGAACTACAAGACATACGTCTCGGTTATTGTTCTCAGAAATGAAGCAGGGTATATTTGCTATAAAGTACTTTTGTTTACTTACAGCTCGGTGGAGGGCTGGTCCCCTTGCGGGTACTGTGCGGTAAGGATGCCCTCCGGGGTAGGGCCCCCTGACAAAGGTTTCTTCCCTCGTTTGAAAAACATTGTTTCCAAGTCTTCAGAGGCGGCCCTCTTCCTTCTTTGGGGAGAGGGAATTTTAGATTCTTCTCCCCAGTTATCCTCCTTCGCGAAGGCACTAATTCCCCTGGTTTGGATGAATAATGAGTGAGGCTCGCTTTCGGCTTCTTTGTTCCTCCATTTATCTTCCCCTGATGGCGCTTGATAAGGCACAAGCTCAAGCATCCTGGCTAGTACAGGATCCGGTGAGCCTTCGGGAAGGGGGGCCGAACACCTGATCATCTTCGCCTTTTTTATCCAGTCCTGGTCAAAAGGCGACTTTTCAAAATGATGTTGTGATAAATTAAAAGACAACGTGTTCGGCTGCGGAATTACTTACTTGGGTGTCTGGACAATTGCAGTTCAAACCCGCATCCTCGGTGGTGTCCGGACACTTTATTCGTGATCCGAAGAACAATCCATACATCTCTTCGAGCGTCGAGCCGAAGAATTGCTGAATAGTTCATGGTCCTTCCGGATTGAACTCCCACATACGGAGAGGTCGACGTTGGCATGACAGGACCCGACGAACTAGCATGACTTGCATTACCGTGACAAGGCTGACATCTCCCTTGAAGAGATCTTGGATGCGGCTCTGCAATGTCGGCACATCATTAGCTGGCCCCCAGTCCAGCCCTTTGTTGACCCATGACGCCAATTGTGGCGGGTGGCCCGGACGGAAGGCGGGGGCAGCTACCCACTTAGCGCTTCGGGGAGCGGTGATGTAAAACCACTCCCGCTGCCATAACTTGGATGTCTCCGGGAAGGAACCCTTTGGCCATGGAGCATCGGCGCCTTTGTTTATTATGGCACCTCCGCACTCTGCGTGTCGCCCCTCAATCATCTTCGGCTTCACATTGAAGGTCTTGAGCCATAAGCCAAAGTGTGGGGTGATGCGGACACTACTAGGAAAAGGGTTATAGATGGAATGGCCACTAATGGTGCACCAGACATGTGGTGCGCCACTACTATATAGCAGTGGCGCACCACGGGCTGGTGCGCCATTAGTGTGAAAGACACTAATGGCGCACCAGAAACACGGTGCGCCATTAGTAACAATTTTTTTTCCAAACATACTAATGGCGCACCAGGGCACAGTGCGCCATTACTAGTTCTAACTAGTAATGGCGCACCAGCCTCATAGTGCGCCACTACAATATTTTTGTTTATTTTTATTTTTGCAAAACTACTAATGGCGCACCGGGGAAGAGTGGGCCATTACTAGATTAATCTAGTAATGGCGCACTGTTCCCTGGTGCGCCATTAGTGTATATTTCATGGACACTTGATCTCGATCCCCCTCCATCTCGATCGCTATCCCACCTTGCCAGATCCGGTCCCCCTCGCCGGCGAGCACCCCCCGCACCCTCTACCCCGCTCCACCGGCCGCCGCCGCCGACCCCCGCACCCTCCCCCGCTCCACCGCCGCCGACGACCCACCGCACCCTCCCCTGCTCCACCGCCGCCGCCGACCCCCCCACCCTCCCCCGCTCCACCGCCGCCGACGACCCACCGCACCCTCCCCTGCTCCACCGCCGCCGACGACCCACCCATCCTCCCCTGCTCCACCGCCGCCGACGACCCACCGCACCCTCCCCGGCCCGCTCCACTGCCGCCGCCGACCCCCCGCACCCTCCCCTGCCCGCTCCACCGCCACAAAAAATTATTACTGTTTTTATAAAAAATTATTACTGTTTCATATTCATATTCATTTTCTAAAAATTTATTAGATGCAACAAAAAATAATAATAAAAAATTACTTATGGCACACCTCTAGCTGGTGCGCCATTGCTATTTAAAAAAAAGATTACTAATGGCGCACCTCTGGCCGGTGCGCCATTGCTATATAAAAAACATTCTAATGGCGCACCGCTTCGGGGTGCGCCATTAGTAAGTTCCCCCCTAGCTAATTCCTCCCTCTCCCTCGCCAGATCCCCTTCGTCCCTCTCCCTCGCCAGTAACTCCCCGACCCCCGCCAGACTCCACCCCCGCCGCCCCCGCGCCCCCACCACTGCAGCTCCCCCGCGCCGCCGCCCCCGCGCCCCCACCACTGCAGCTCCCCCGTGCCGCCGCCCCCGCGCCGACCCGCAAAGCACGTGAGGACCGCCGCCGTCTTCCTCTTCGACTACGAGGACCCGGACGAGCTCGGACGCCCTCGAGCCATCCCTTCGACGCCGCCGCCGCCGACCCCGACCCCGACCCCTCCGGCGACCGGCCGCGCCCGCCCAGGTACCTCTCCTCCTTCCTCCTTCCTCCCTCCCGAGGTTAAGTCAGTTTCCCCTCTCTACAACTTTGTCTGCCTCCAAAAAATTGAAAACCGAACACGAAATTCAGTGATAGTTTCAGACCATCCGGAGTCACAAATCATAAAATAGACTTTGTTGGAATTCGTTGATTGCGTGAGAACTGAATTTATGTTAATTAGTCAGAAGTCATAGCATTATGCAAAGAAACTTTGCCGAAATTGGAGCAGCTCTCTTATGAAGTTCTGATGAAGAGCAGCCCTCTCCTCCTTCCTCCTTCCTCCTTGTACATTTTTTGGGGTATTAAGGCATTTTAGAGTTAGTTTGATTCATGAGGCAGTACTTTATTTTAATATTTGAAAGGGCCTCTCACAAGACATGTATTGTCAAGCACATTGAAGGAACAAATGTATTATTTGGTGGAAATCTCCAGTGTGCTTTTTTCTTTTCCAAAGGAAAAGAAAATGTGGTGTATAACAAATGTATTATTTGGTGGAAATTGAGATATCATATTAATCATTGACAAATTGGCTTTGAACAAATAATCTTAAATCCATGCATACCTACACAATTCATCTATTTGCTCAAATTTCTCCAAATTTGCATTTTATTGTCTGTTTATGATTTGGAAATATTCTAATTCAAGTTTTGTTGCGTATAACAAAACACAGTCACCTCCAAAGAAAAGCATCAAGGACGGTACCTACAAAAGGATTATCTGTAACGAGGTCGATAAGCTGGTAACTAAGTTCTGTTCTGTAAAATCTCTTGACTTTTTTTAGCGTTATAAGGGTCCATAAGCAGTGTTGTCATCAGGTCCAGACATAAGCTCCTGTAGTAAGTAGCTTTTGGTTTTATCTTTGTAAGATAGCTGGTTCTTGTAGTTTGCTGTTGGTTTCTCTTAATGGAAATCAGAGGGGTAAACCCTTCCTTGATAAAAATTAAAGTGTCTGGTTTGTCGATTGCAGAACTGAACTTCTCTTTGAGAATGTGTACTCTGTGCTCTTGACATTTGTGCTTAAAGTTCTGAGAAAATGCACATGGTCTTTCATTTCTGTTGCATTGTTTTATCTATATGGTCTTTCATTCCAGAGTTACACTTATATCATATTAATCATTGACAAATCCACATGCTTAATCAATCGAGTAGTAAGTTGTTTAGGCTTGGCCATTTCCACTCATTGTAGATAGATAGAGTTACACTTTTGTTACATTGCGTTATCTTTCTGTAGAGTAGTAATGCTCCACTTCCATTGGTACTACTTGTGATGCTGACAACAAGTCTGTAATACTGAAATTTTGTCAACTTGTGATGCTGCTGCTGTACCCCGAGAGGCCCTTGAGTTTGCTGGAATGTCGATTAACTTCCGTTCCGGCAAATACGGGTACTCCATATGTCCTATTTTCAGCAAAGGTCATGCTAAAATTTTCCATGAATTTTAGCATGACTTTGCTAAAAATAGGACATATGGGGTACTTGTGACTAATGCATGGGCCGGGGTCTTAGTACTTAATTAAGTAGGAACCACTCATCCTAACCATTTGCTCTCAAAATTACCACTTCACTTCTTACTACTGAAAATATTAGACCATCTCCATTCACCAATTGCTCAAACCAGTTCGAAGGGCGTGTTTTCACCACACTGTGGATTATCTTATTGGACCCAACAGAGATGATGTAGTTTTGAATTATGAACATAGGAAATGTCGTCATCGGACGACGAAAGTCTCCCGGGGGAGTGCGACTGGTGCCACGACGGTCGAGGTCTGTGCGACAGGCCTCACCTGGACGATGATCGACGCTTCAACATTAAGCTCGAGGAGACCTTCGAAGTTGAAACGGTACGCAACGACGACAAGTGTTTTTTTTTTCATAATTAAGCATGACTTCAACTATTTCAACATGTAATTTCATCTTTTACAATTCGAGTATAGTTTATCCCATGCCATGCAAGACGCTATGTCTTGGAGAAGATGGATTTTGACGATCATGAAAATTTTGAAACGAAGAAAATTCACCTAAGGACACATCATGATGTGGATTTTGAAGTAAATCTGTATAATGCTGAGAGCGTAACCCATTTTGGTTGCAAAAATTGGGAAGCATTTTGCAAGATGTATGGTTTTGATGAGGGTATGCTTGTCACCATGGATCTTGGTGATCCTGACACCGACCATGACAATATGGACATTTGGGTCCTTGTTGATACACCTCCAGTTCTACCGCTATGTGAGTTTCTCAAACATAGTTAATTATTAACTAATTTATATTGTTTATTTCAAAATAGTTGACCACTTATTTCCATTGATAGCTTATTTTGATTGTTCAAAAAATGTGCGGAACATGGTAGACAAAACCCACTACACCGATGGCTCCGAGTTAACTTATCAGGAGAAAAATCATCTGGTCGGATTTTGTACTGATCTTGAGAATTACAATATCTACAATCAAACTCCTCAACATTATGGTCAATACGTGCCACTAGTGCACGTGTTGAACTACGGTAACTACCATGGAGATACCCTGGTAAGATTTTTTACTATTACGACATCCGTGCATCTTTTGCATACTTCTAAAACTAGTACATCATTGCTAACTATGAAGTTATTACTATGTTTTTCAATAGAGAATCCCTGAGGATTGTGTGCCTCATTTGATGTATCAGAATGGCAGCCTTCGTGTTTTCAACTTATATCCAGGTCATCCTACGAATCTCAACTGTCCATATCGTATTTCTAGAAGAAGTGGAGACATGCTAATGAGAGAATGGAAAAAATGTATGGACATTCGTAAGGAGGTTCTTGGAAGCAAAAGGAAGCGCCGCGCAAGAATTGGAGATAGGATGATCTCCATTCTCCATAATGGAGAGTCAGGGTCTATATTGTTTTATGCTATTTTACCTTAAATAGGGTATTTAGGTCCTGCCTAATACTGATGATCATGTGCTAAGAACAATTAAGTAGGGTTGGTTCGATGACTATCAGGATGATGATCGTATGACTTGTTATTAATAACGAGTAGAAGTTGTATGATGATGATTAGTAGGACTTGTTAGGATTAGTATTACTTTCGACAAACTCGCTACTCGCGGTCTTGAGACTTGTAATGTTCTATCTTTGTTCGGTCTTTGAATTCGGAGACTAATATGATGAATTGTATTCGGAGACTAATCTTCTATTGTATTCGATGAATTTGCTGTTGCTGTGTGGTGCTATTTATATTCTGTCCAATAATATATTTTGTAATCTGTGCAAATATCAGAAAACAAAAAAAAATCCCTAATATACATACTAATGGCGTATCACCCCAACGTGCGCCATTAGTATGCCAAAGGATACTAATGGCGCATCACCCCGTAGTGCGCCATTAGTATGGGAAAGCACATGGGTAAATATGGCCCCTGGGAGGCATACTAATGGCGCACTTCCTGGTGCCCCATTAGTATACCAGATACTAATGGCGCACCAGTGGTGCGCCATTAGTAAAAAATACTAGTGGCGTGGTACTAGTGGCGCACCAGTAGTGCGCCATTAGTAGGCAAAACTGGTGCGCCACTAGTAGGCCTTTTCCTAGTAGTGGGAGGAAGGCTTCACACACGATGATGAACGACGAGATGTGAAGGATGGAATCCGGAGCCAGATCATGGAAATCGAGCCCGTAGTAGAACATAAGCCCTCTAACAAAGGGATCAAGACTAAAGCCTAGCTCTCGGAGGAAGTGGGAAATAAATACGACACTCTCGTTGGGTTCGGGAGTGGGGATGACCTGCCCTTGAGCAGGCAGCCTGTGTGAGATTTCGGCGGTCAGATACCTGGCTTCTCTTAGCTTCTTGATGTCCTCCTCTGTGACAGAGGAGGCCATCCACCGGCCTTGAAGGTTGGATCCGGACATGAAGGTCTGAAGCGCTTAGCCTGAGCCTTGAGTGTTGGAATTCAAGGTGGGGGGAAGGGAAGGATCGAGCGCGAGAAGAAAAGGACATGCCTTGGCCCCTTTATAAAGAGGGTGAATATCAAGCGTCCTCCGCGTGGCCATTTGGAACTTGCCTAAAATCGAGGAGTCATACCAGCAGGCACGATTGGGTTACCCATACCCGTATTGATGAGAATCCCGTGAAAAGAGGGACACGATCTCTGCTTCGACAGGACGTGCCAATAAAACCGCCTCGCAACACGTGCAGTGGCAGGCTCAGAAAAACGGTTCATCATGACTAGACCACGGCTGTCGGGTGGTAGGTGCGACATATGCCAACGGATGGCTTATCATAGTGGGAGCCAGTAAAACGTCGCCGGTGCCTGGAAACGGAATGAGGCGAAGACATGCACGCCAGCGAATCTTACCCAGGTTCGGGGCTCTCCGTGGAGATAACACCCCTAGTCCTGCTCTGCGGGGTCTCCGCATGATCACTAGACCAATACAAGTAGCTACAAGCGCTCCTTGAGCTGTTTGGCTAGAGGAAGAAGAAGGGCAAGGTTAGCTCTCCTTTTCCCTCTATGTGGTGTGTGGAATTCTCTTAGATCAACCCTTTGCATGGGTGTCCCAGGGGGTTTATATAGGCCTACCCCCCAGGGATACAATGGCAATCCGGCTGGGCGCGGGTCCCAGCCGTCAGCGTCTATGCACGCCGGCTTCTCCGCCGGTCATTGGGGCCCGCCGACTGGTGGGTCCCGCCGGCTGCCGGCCTCTTGGCCGATAGGCCGGCCCCACCGCTTGGGGGCTTTGTCGGCGGCTGGTCCCTGTTGCCTCGCCTCTAATGACGAGAGCTATGTTGAGGTAAGCATGGCTACAGTGCCACCGCCTTGCGGGCTCTCACTGTAGCCTTACCTCGTCTTGTCTCCTTAATGAGGCACATGTTTCGAGGGAGGGGGTAGCTGGCTGTTAGGATCCGGCCACACCCCTGGCCGACTAGAGGAGGCCAGGCCGCCTTCGGATGTCTCTCTCGCAAAAGGAGCCCGCCGCCTACGGGCCGTACTGGCACCTGTCGTGGGTGACATCGAGGTCAACACGGCTACAGTGCCACACCGGACGG
The DNA here is from genome assembly GCF_002575655.3 of Aegilops tauschii subsp. strangulata. Taxonomy (NCBI): domain Eukaryota; kingdom Viridiplantae; phylum Streptophyta; class Magnoliopsida; order Poales; family Poaceae; genus Aegilops; species Aegilops tauschii. The sequence goes on from NC_053035.3 coordinate 287,812,553, forward strand.
AGGATGGCTGGCCCGTACGGCGCCCTGTAGCCATGCCTGTTCCGGGATTCAGGGGCAGTGGGCTGTACTGCGGCCACGCCCCATCCTATCGCTGTTATGTGGGTACAGTCTTTAGTGGGTGCAGTCTTGGCTGGCTTCTGGGAGCCGGCTTTCTTCATGGCCGGCTTCTGGAAGTCGGCTTTCTTCATGGCCGGCTTCTGGGAGTCGGCTTTCCTCATGGCCGGCTTCTGGAAGTCGGCCTTGGGGATAGCCGGCTAGGGGAAGGCGGCCATATGCTTTGTATGCTTGAAGGCTTGAATGGCCCGATAATTTTTCAAAGAGCCAGGGGGAGTAGGTTAGGCTACCCGTGGCCATTTACTCCGACAGTAGTCCCCGAAGCTGGTTGGGCTTCAGGGCTGAGAGGAGGTCGAGAAGCTCGGTCAGCTTCTTATCTTGACGAGCCATCAGCTGGGAGCTGGTTTCGGTTGGGCACGCCGTCTTGGCAAAAATTTTAAAGTCGGAAGGCGGGAGTGTGTTGGCGCGTGCACCGGGCCACGGGCCGGTCACTCGCCGCCTGCGAACCACGTGGCGTCCCTTGGCTGAAAAGAGCCTGCTAACCCACGCGCGCGACAAGACGTCGCCGCAGGCTGAGGGCCCACCACTCCAACGCCTGGGCCCAGGCGCGGATTCTTTGTGGCCCAAAGCTGTCCGCACGTCTTCCGGCGGCAGTTTCCGCACGCCGTTAGGGCGCAGTAATCGCAGGGCGTGGGGGAGTGGGTGCAGTTAATTCCACGTTCCTCCCCACGCCTTGCCTCCTCGGCTTCGCCGCACGAGGCCATAAGTAGGGGGAGGAGGGGAAGCGGCAGACGCTCGCACGCTCCTCTCCTCTCCGCCATCTTCTTCCTCCTGCTTTCTCTCGCAGCAGCGCCTCGCCGCCGCGCCGTCCCATTAATCTTCACTCCACCCTGCAGCTTTGCCGCCGCAGGGCCGTGCTTTCTCCGCCGTCGCACTCTTCCTTGTTAGCTTCTCGCCACCATGCAGTACGGCGGGGACCGGGACGACTCCAACGTCCATATCCACATCGAGTTCCTCCGCAAGACGCGGCGGTTGCCCGGCGTGGACCAGGTGCGGGTCCGTCTCGCACCTGCGAAGGAGATCACGCCGGCGCCGGAGGAAGGCGAGCGGGTAGTCTTCCGCTCGCACTTCCTGCGCGGCATCGGCTTGCCGGCGAGCGCTTTCTTCCGCTCCTTCCTCGAATTCTATCAACTCCAGCCGCACCACCTCACTCCGAACACGGTGGTGCTGCTGTCCGCCTTCGTCACCTTGTGCGAAGGCTTTCTTGGTGTTATCCCCACCCTTGAGCTCTGGGGGGAGTTCTTCCAATCAAAGCTGGGCACCCGCATGCAGGGCGTGCCGGCCCAGAGCGGCGCCTTCATCGCGATGCGGAGGCCGGCGGCCGACAATCACTTCCCCGTCATCACGTTAATCCAGTCGGTGAAGCTCTGGCAAAAGTCATATTTCTACGTGAAGAACGTCGCCCCACAAGGCGAGTACGTCAACTTGCCGGCTTACATAGCCGGCCCGCCGGCTGGGAGGCGGCCCCAGTGGTCCTATCGGGCCGTGACGCTGTCGCAGGCTGGAGCCGCGGCCGTCACCCGACTGCGGGTGATGATCCAGTTGGAGGGACTGGTTGGATCTGACTTGCTGGCCGCCTTCGTCGCGTGCCGGGTGCTTCCGCTTCAGAGCCGCCCTCACCTGATCTGTCAGATGAGCGGCCAACTCGATCCGAGTCAGATGTGCACCAAGGACATGCCGCATGAAGAGGTGGCCCATATGGTGAATTATCTTGCGAACTGCAAGCTCTCCGCAGAGTGGCGGTTTGGCAAGGAGCCATATTCCCGTGCACATCCGCCGCCCACGGTATGTTCTCCTTTTCCCTTTCTTCTCTTAGTTTTGTCGCCGAGTTCCTCTTCGCCGGCTCTGACCAATTGGCACGCCTTGGCAGAGCCCTCTCCTTCGACCGGCAACCGGGTCGGAGACGGGGCGCCGATTCCTCCCCGACCGGGCGGAGCATGACCTGGAAGACCACGACTTGGGGGCGGCCGCCATGGATGAAAACACCGAGGCGGGTGGCGGCGAAGCCGGCGGCGAGGCAGGCGGCTCCGGGCTCGGAGCCAGCTTCGACGACTGGCCGGATGACGACGAGGCGGAAATCATCCCACGCCGCCAGCCGGCGCCCGGCCACGGCGCGGGTTCCTCCGCCGTGCCGCCTGCCCGGGGCGGCGGGCAAAAGCGCCGGGCCGCATCGGGCTTGTTCAGCAGTCGGCCGAAGAAGCCCAAGGGCGGGGCGGCGGCGACCAGGCAGGATGAGGAGGCCGCGAAGGCGGCCCGCTTCCGCAAGGTGGTGAAGCAGCCGCAGAAGGTGTCGGCGCAAGTGTATATTCCTTTGTACATTCTTTCTTCTTTTCTTGGTGATTTCTGAATCCTTGTCCTTTCTCGAAAATCAGGGCTCCGCTTTCGCTCGAGCGGGTTGCTGCCGCCTCCGTCGTTGGATTGCCGGGAGGACCCGGGAGCACCTGCCGCGTGGACCCCCGCGCCGAGCTTCAGGCGGCGATGGAGCAAAACGCGCGGGAGGCGCGGGAGGAGCGGGAGGCGGAGGAGTTGAGGGCGGCTGCCGACAAGGCGACACAGGAGGAGGAGGAGGAGGAGGCGGCGAAGGCACGCGCCGACGCAGCGGCCAAGGCCCAACCAGAGGCTGCGGCCGTGGCAACAGCGGAGGGGGCCTTGCTCGTCACCCCTCTACGTGTTGCGGCGCCCGAGGCCCCGGAGCCCCCGCCGAAGGAAGCCGGCCGCGACCAGCCGGGGTTGGAGAGGGAGGACGACGTCGTCATCCCGGAGAGGGAGGCGGCACCGGCCCCGCCGACTGGGGCGGCTCAAGGCAGCCGGCCTAACGTGCCGCCTGCGCAATCGGCCGGGGGCGAGCCGGCTGCGAGGACGGACCTGGTGGTCCAGTCGCCATCGCGCCAGCGCGCGGGGAAGGCCGCATCGGACCCGCAGAAAGCCGCGGGCTCCGGCTCGTCGGCCCGTGACGTGGAGGCGGCCAGCGCCAGCTCGGGGTGGACGCTGGGTGGAGGGACGGCCGTGGTGAACGTGGCGGTGCAGGACGTCCGGAACCGGCTTCAGTCCCAGGCTGCGGCGCTGAGGAAATACAACGATGAGTTCCTTGCGACGCGAGCGGCCATTTGAGTTAGTCTTCCTATTTTTGCTTTTTTGATCTTGGTTTCTTCCGTGGGGGCGCGTCAGCGCACCCACTGGGTGTAGTCCCCGAGTTCCGAGTCGGCTGCTGAGCAGGCGGCTTGGAACTTCTTAGCGGGCTTTGTTTTGCTATCTTGTTCTCATTCGCTCCTCTGCCTGACTTGCAGGACTACCACAACCTCCGCGCGGCTGCCTTCAACTCCCAGGCTGGGGAGCTGACCCAGAAGAATGCTGACCTATCTGAGAGCCGGGGTAAGTGCTTCGTCCTTTATCTCATGTGGGGGCGTGTCAGTGCACCCACTGGGTGTAGTCCCCGAGATTCGGGCCGACTGCTGAGCAGTCGGGTCGGATCTTCCTTGACGACTTCTTCCTTATTGCTTATTTCTTTTCTGCCATGCCTGCAGCGGCCAACGCCAGACTGAGGGAGCAGCTGGGTGGGACTCAGGCCGCCCTCCGCGCTAAGGAGGCCGAATTTGACGCCTTGGCCCAGGAGCGTGACCGTCTGGCCAAGAGGCTGGCCGACCAGGAGAGGAGCCACAAGGCGGCCCTGAAGGCGGTGCAGGACAGCGAGGCCGCCCTCCAAGCCGAATATGAGACGGAGGCGGCAAGCTGGGCTGAAGCGAGGCAATCGCTGATCAACGGCTACGGCCAGATCGAAGACTTGGTTGACGGTAGGCCGCCCTCTTCTTCGTCCTTGCTTGCCCGCTTGCCGTTTGGCTCATTTTCTGACTTGGTGCTTTTATTTTCTTCCTCTTTCTTTCTTGCGCAGAGTACTTCCCTGGCTACTCTACTACCGCCAACCAAGTCGTCGAGGCCCACCGCAAGGCACAAAGGCAGGCTGGCACCGAGATCGCGCCGGACGCTCGCCGGTCGCTGGAGGAGCAGCTCTTGGCGATTCAAGCCCGCCTCCAGCCGGCTCACCGCATGCTCCGCCGGCTTCAGCGTGTTGGGGCGCAGGTGTTGACCACTCTTTGGCCTGGTGAGGTGATTTCCCGCACCCCCAGTCGGACTGCCGACTGGCTGGAGGTGGCGGTCGGCCGCTTCAAGGCCTGGAAGGCTTCTGCGGCTCGGTCCGGCGCCAGGCGGGTGCTGGAGTTCATCAAGGCCTGGTATCCCGAGCTGAGTCTGGACCAGCTGGCCACCTGGCGGCAGGAGGCCGACATGGAGCTGGAGCCGGCGCGGCCGGCTATCATCCAGCGGGCTTCGGCGATTGCCGACTACACCGACACCAGCGCCTTCGCCCCTGAGGTGGACGACAACGGCATTGCCCAGCCGGAAGAGTGGTTCGGGCTGAACCCGGCAGACGGTGAGGACTCGACGGAGGAGATCGACTCCAGCGATGAGGGCGAGGAGGAGGAGGAGGGTGAAGACGCCGCGCCAGATGGTGGAGCGGCCGGTTAGCCTTAGCTTGACCGTGCCTCCAGCAACAAGGCACGCGCGGGTGCACCGCCTGCAGCCGGCGATGATCAAGCCGAGACCCGCCAGTCGACCACTCCTCCAGCCGGCGGCGCCGCCTCCACCGACCAGCCTGGCTCTCCTGCTGCGCCCTTAGTCTAGTCTGCTGCCTCTACTTTCCTGTTTTACCACTCTTGGAACAGTATTTTGTTAAGTTTGCACAATTCCACCCACTGGGGGTGTATTCGAACTATATTGACTGCCGGCCTGTTGGGGGCCTTGTGTGTAAATATAATTATGCATGCGTTTGGCTTTCCCTTGTTCTTTGCTTTTCATCCTTCGGCTGTTTCCTTTGCCGCCCTCCCTTGGTTGCCGCCTTCCCAGCCGGACAGCTGCTCTGCAATCTGTGGCTGGAGAAGTGCTTGGCCAGTTGGGAGGGCAAGTACTCTAGCTTTGTTGGATTATAGCGAAGTGACTGGGAGGCCGGCCAGCCGGCTGTTTTGACAGCCGGTAGGCGTGGTTGGAGGCCGTCTTTGCATTATATAAGTTCGTTAGTCCTTAGCCGTTTTTCGTGTGGGCATCCTTTCTGCCTTTGGCTCTTGCCAGTCGAACAGTCGGTTCTTCGAGCTGCGACTTTCGACAAGAGAGGGCTCGGGTGCCGGCACACTACTTGTCTGACTTCAGGTAGAACTTCTAATATAACTTAAGGCGGCCAGTCCCCGGGCCGACTAGTCAAACCCGGTGCCAGATAGGAAATCAAATGTAATAATACATTCATGAGTATGACACTCGTCATTCATAGATAAAGGAGGGCAGTCCCCGAGTGCACCTCGGGGTGCCCGTTTGTCTCATATTTAATATAAAAACGGTAGCATGATACATACTGCTTTCAACTGTAAAATCTTCTCAGGAGGTTTGCGTTCCATGGTCGTTCCGACTCCTTGCCGGAATCATCCCTCTTGCGTGCTCTTGGCTTCTGTGCGTCGATCAGGTAGTAGGAGTCATTGCCTAGTGCTTTGCTGACGACGAAAGGACCTTCCCAAGGGGCCGAGAGCTTGTGCTGGCCGGCTGTTCGCTGGATCAGCCGGAGCACAAGGTCACCCTCTTGGAAGGATCTTGGCCTGACCTTTCGCTTGTGGTAACGGCGCAAACCCTGCTGGTAGATGGCTGACCGGCTGAGTGCTAACAGCCGGCCTTCTTCCAGCAGGTCGACGCCGTCTTCTCGTGCTTCCTTGGCCTCCGCCTCCGTGTACATGGTGACCCGAGGTGAGTCGAACTCGATGTCAGTTGGGATGACAGCCTCGGCACCATACACAAGGAAGAACGGAGTGAAGCCGGTTGACTTGTTTGGGGTAGTACGCAGACTCCAGAGGACAGCCGGCAGCTCGTCGAGCCAGCAGCCGGCCGAGCGCTCCAGTGGTATGACCAGTCGGGGCTTGATGCCGGAAAGGATGAGGCCGTTTGCTCGCTCGACCTGGCCGTTTGACTGCGGGTGGGCAACGGACGCTAAGTCCAGTCGGATGCCCTGTGTCGCGCAGAAACGTGCCAGGGCTCCCTTGGCAAAATTTGTGCCGTTGTCGGTGATGATGCTGTGCGGCACACCATACCGAGTAGTGATGTCGGCAATGAATGTCACGGCAGTCGGCCCGTTGAGCTTCTTGATCGGCTTCGCTTCGATCCACTTGGTAAATTTGTCAACGGCGACAAGCAGATGTGTCAAGCCGCCGCGGGCTGTCTTGAATGGGCCCACCATGTCTAGCCCCCAGACGGCAAAGGGCCAGGTGAGGGGGATGGTCTTGAGTGCAGAAGCCGGCAGATGTTGCTTGGAACTGAAGACTTGGCATCCTTTGCAGCATTTGACTATCTCTTTGGCATCTTCCAAAGCAGTCGGCCAGAAGAAACCATGGCGGAAAGCTTTGGCCACAAGTGATCTTGAGGCTGCGTGGTGGCCGCATTCGCCTTGGTGGATATCCTTGAGGATTGCCACACCCTTCTCTGGCTCGACGCAGCGCTGGAAGACTCCAGTGACGCTGCGCTTGACAAGTTCTCTGTTTATTATAGCATATGCTCCGGCTCGGCGTTGCACTAGTCTTGCCGAGATCTCATCAGTCGGCAGCTCTCTGTTGACTAGGAAGTTGAGGATGGGCTGGGCCCATGATGGAGCTGTGACTTCTTCTACTGTTAGTACGGCCACTGTGACTCGGGTGGGTTGTAACGCCCACGATGCGGCTATATCTCCCACGTGTCGAGGCACGACTTAGAGGCATAACCGCATAGTGGTTTTGTCGCAAGAAGGGTCATCTTCACACAATCCCATGTAATGAATAAGAATGGGATAAAGAGTTGGCTTACAATCGCCACTTCACACAATACATAAATATTATTCATACATCATCCAAAATACAAGCATATAGACCGACTACGGTCAAAATCCAGATGAAAATAAGACAACCCCAAATGCTAGATCCCCGATCGTCCCAACTGGGCTCCACTACTGATCATCAGGAAAAGACACATAGTAACGACCACGTTCCTCGTCGAACTCCCACTTGAGATCGACGCCATCATCTGCACTGGCATCGTCGGCACCTGCAACTATTTTGGTAGAATCTGTGAGTCACGGGGACTCAGCAATCTCACACCCGCGAGATCAAGACTATTTAAGCTTATAGGGGAGAATGGTGTAATGAGGTGGAGCTGCAGCGGCAATAAGCATATATGGTGGCTAACATACGCAAATGAGAGCGAGGAGAGAAGCAAAGGAACGGACGTCATCTAGCAATGACCAAGAAGTGATCCTGAATGCCTACTTACGTCATGCATAACACATACCGTGTTCACTTCCCGGACTCCGCCGAGAAGAGACCATCACGGCTACACACGCAGTTGATGTGTTTTAATTGGGTCAAGTGACAAGTTCTCTACAACCGGACATTAACAAATTCCCATCTGCCTCATAACCTCGGGCACGGCTTACGAAAGATAATACCCTGCAGGGGTGTCCCAACTTAGCCCATCATAAGCTCTCACAGTCAACGAAGGATAAACCTTCTCCCGGAAAAACCCGACCAGTCTCGGAATCCCGGTTTACAAGACATTTCGACAATGGTAAAACAAGACCAGCAAAGCCGCCCGAATGTGCCGACAAATCCTGATAGGAGCTGCACATATCTCGTTCTCAGGGCACACCGGATAAGTCAAGCTACGAGTAAAACCAGACCTCGAGTTTCCCCGAGGTGGCCCCGCAGGCTGCTCGGTTCGGACCAACACTCGAAGGAGCACTGGCCCGGGGGGGGGGGGGGGGGTTAAAATAAGATGACCCTCGGGCTCGCGAAAACCCGGGGGAAAAGGCTTAGGCGGCAAATGGTAAAACCAAGGTTGGGCTTTGCTGGAGGAGTTTTATTCAAGGCGAACTGTCAAGGGGGTCCCATAAATCACCCGACCGCGTAAGGAACGCAAACTCAAGGAACATAATCCCGGTATATCAGTAACTAGGGCGGCAAGAGTAGAACAAAACACCAGGCATAAGGCCGAGCCTTCCACCCTTTACCAAATATATAGATGCATTAAATAAATAAGAGATATTGTGATATCCCAACATATCCATGTTCCGACATGGAACAAACTTCAACTTCACCTGCAACTAGCAACGCTATAAGAGGGGCTGAGCAAAAGAGGTAACTTAGCCAATCAACGGTTTGCTAGGAAAGGATGGTTAGAGGCTGACATGGCAAAAATGGGAGACATGATATAGCAAGTGATAGGTAGCGGAGCATGGCAATAGAGCGAACAACTAGCATAGCAAAGATAGAAGTGATTTCGAGGGGTGGCCATCTTGCCTGCAAGGTTCTCAGAGTTGTCGAAAGCTTGATCCTCGTAAGCGTACTCGACAGGTTCCTCGTTCACGAACTCGTCTCCCGGCTCTACCCAAGACAAGAACACAAGCAAACGGAACCACAATCAACCACGAGAAATGCACAAGCAACATGATGCAAAACATGTATGATATGCGAGATATGATATGCGATGCATATGCGTGCTCCGGAAGGAAAATGATGAACATGGCAGTAACTTGGCAAACCAAGTATGCCACTGGAAAGATGAGATGATTTCGGTCGAAATCGATATAAAGATCACCGGAATCGGATGCACGGTTTGCAAAAGGCAAGCAAAACAAGAATGACACGAATCTGCGATTAACAGCATGATAGCACTTAAAATGCAACAAGTAACAATGCTACAGCACCCCAACATAGCAACAAAGCACATGAAAGTAATCTACAGGAGGTGCTTGACAAAAGATGAACACTGAGCTACGGCTAGTTCACAACATATCAAGCTCAAATAAGCATGGCAAAAGTGCAAAAGATAACAGGTTCACAGACTTGGTGAAAAACTGGACATGGCAGAAAACAGCATCAGGTAGCAATGTTCAGAGCACGAAATCAACATACTACAGGAACTTAACATAGCAAAACAAGGCATGGCAGTGTTCTACTAAATACACATGACAAAAGTCCCTTACTTACCATAAGCCAAAAAGGACCAGACGATATGATGGCAAGCATGTAAACATAGCAAGTTTCGTTATCAGGTTTCAGACTTAGCAGAAAACAGAGCATGACAGAAATAATAATATGTAGGCCTCTTTATGAGCTTGATGCACTCACTACAGAGCAATTCATAACAAACCAAGCACACCTACAGCAAGATGGAATGTTTAAGAAGCTATCCATGGCAAGAACAAAAGCATAGCATGTATGGACCAACTACAATAAGCTTGGAAAAATTGCATGTCATGTTAAGAATCTTCCAGAAATATTTTATAGCAAAAGTAGAGCAATATTGAGTCATGCTATGTCACTCCATAATTTCAAACAATTGCAGGAATGTATCAAATACAACTATAGCTACAAAACAACCTTACTGAACATCTCCAAAATATGCGTGGATCTCTCTGTAGCATCAAGTTTACATGGCAACAAAATAACAGCAGACAAGGACTTAGAGAAATCACTAAGTCCCTGAAATCAGAAATATTACGGGGCCTACTTTGCATGCTTGTACTAGTCACCACAGAGACCACAAAAATACATGGACTACACCACTGGAAAGATGGCATGGTATAATTCAAAACACATGTATAGCTCAAACCCATAAGATGCATAGATTAAATGATACAAAAATGACAAATCTCCAAGTTCTGCTAAGAACCAAAGAATAACAGCAACTAGCCCTCTTCCAATAGAGATTTGGGCATCAAGATGACCTCTAATGAACATGGTGCAATTGAACAAAATGTAGAGCATCATGAGAGAAACAATTTGACATATTACACGCACGAATCGGAGCTACATGCAAGAAGTTGTGCAACAATGAACAGGGGCATGTGCTGATAAAATTCAAGGACTTGGGGGATTTTGGGCACGGGGGAAAAGTCAACGCAGTGCTCACCCCAGATCGGATCGAGCTCGGGCTCCGGTCCTGTTCGCCGGCGACGGGAGGGAGATGGCGGAGGTGAGGCCGGCGGCCGGAGGCGAGGGGGAGGTGAAGCCGGAGGGCGGCGGGGCCGCGGCACCGGCGGGGAGGCGAGGCCGGACGGCGCGGCGATGCGGGCACCGACGGCACGGCGACTGGCGGCGGCGGCCGGCGAGCTGGAAGACGGCGGCGGTCGGCGGCGAGGGCAGGCGGCGGCGCTGGGCGCGCGGTGGCGGAGGAGAGCGCGGGCCCGCGGGGGCCGGCTGCGGGCTCCCCGGGCCGCGGGCGGCGCGGCGTACGGCGGCGGGCCGGGCGACACGTGGTGGCCACTGGTTCGTCGCGGCGGCGAACGCGTCCGGTCCGGGGCGGAAGTGTCCGGCGGCGCACGGGGATGAGGGTTAGGGTTCGGACTGAGATTGTTTTTTGGGGGAGATGCATATTTATAGGTAGAGGGAGTTAGGAGGCTCCAAATGAGGTGCGGTTTTCGCCCACACGATCGTGATCGAACGACCTAGAGCATGGAAGAGAGTTTGGTGGGTTTTGGGCTGGTTTTTGAGGGGTTTTTTGCTGGACAATCAAATGGACTTTGCGGATGCCCGGTTAACCGTTGGAGTACCAAACGACCTCCAAATGGAACGAAACTTGACCGGTGGTCTCCGGGTGGTATATTAAGGCCACTTGACAAGTCTCGGTCCATTCCGAGAATATTTGACACCCGCACATGAAAGAAAACAAGAGGGGTGCACCGGAGAAGATAGGAGCGCCGGATTGCAAAACGGACAACGGGGAAAATGCTCGGATGCACGAGACAAACACGTATGCAAATGCAATGCACATGATGACATGATATGAAAATGCATGACATGACAAAATGCAAAACGAAAGACAAAACCCGACCATGGAGGGAATATCATAACACATAGCCGAAAATGGCAAGAGTCGGAGTTACAAATATGGCAAGTTACATGCGGGGTGTTACATGGGTGGGTTGGGTGGTGGAGAGTTGGAGTCGGCCACCGCTTCTTGTGTCGCTGCAGTCCCCGTGCCGACTGCTGCAGTCCCCGGGCCGGGTTCTGAAGTCCCCAAGCCGGGTGCGACTACGGCAGTCCCCGGGCCGCTTGTCGAAGTCCCCGAGCCACCTGCTGGGTTCCTCCAGTCGGGTCCGGCTGCATTGGGGGCGGGCGGTACGAAGATAGAGTCCGACTCTGGAGACGACTTGATAGACGGTTTGAGGAGGCACTGGAGAGAGACACCGGTTGGTATAGCCTATCGGGTGGAGCCGATTCGTGCCAGGGCATCTGCTTGGTCGTTGTCGGCCCGTGGTACGTGAAGGAACTCGCACCCTTCGAAGTACCCACTGATCTGCTGGACGAGGAATCGATAGCTCGCCATGTTTGCATCCTTGGCGTCCCAGTCGCCAGATGACTGCTGGACCACCAAGTCGGAGTCGCCATAACACAGGATCCGGCGTATGCCGAGCTCTTTGGCTAGCCGGAGCCCGTGTATGAGTGCCTCGTATTCAGCCACGTTGTTGGAGGTGGCAAAGTGGATTTGCAGCGTGTATCTAAGCTTGTCGCCTTTGGGAGAGGTGAGGACGATGCCGGCTCCCAAGCCGGTGCGCATCTTGGACCCGTCGAAGTGCATCCGCCAATGAGTAGAGTCGGGAACCGGCGGTAGGTACTGGGTCTTGGCCCAGTCGACGAGGAAGTCGGCCAATGCTTGGGACTTGATGGCGGTGCGGGGCTGGTAGAAGATTGTGTAAGGTGCCAGCGCAATGGCCCATTTAGCCACCCGGCCAGATGCATCCCGGCTGCCTATGATCTCGGCAAGCGGGGCGGTGCATACGACCGTGATGGGATGCTCTTGAAAGTAGGGCTTCAGCTTCTTGGCGGCAAAGTACACTCCATAGCACATCTTCTGGTACTGTGGGTAGTTTTGCTTTGAGCTGGACAGTACTTCGCTTAGATAATACACCGGCCTCTGGACTAGCTGGGCTCGGCCTTCTTCTGGGCGCTGAACTACGATGACTGTACTGACCACTCGGCTAGTTGCGGCAATGTAGAGGAGCATGGGCTCCTTCTCAGTCGGCGCCGCCAGGACAGGTGGAGTGGTCAGCATCTTCTTCAACTCATGGAAGGATTGGTCTGCTTGGTCATTCCACTCGAAATGGGTGGATTTCTTCATGAGTCGGTACAGGGGGAGAGCCTTCTCTCCTAGCCGGCTGATAAAGCGGTTTAGGGAGGCCAGACACCCAGTGAACTTCTGCACATCTCGCAACTTGGTGGGAATCTCCATTCTTTCAATGGCTTTGATCTTCGCCGAGTTGCACTCAATGCCGCGTTCGGAGACCAGAAAGCCTAGAAGCTGGCCGGCTGGTACTCCGAACACGCATTTCTCGGGGTTAAGCTTGATCTGGAATCGGCGCAAGTTGGCAAATGTTCCTTTGAGGTCTTCCAGCAGGGTGCCGCGCTTCTCTGTCTTCACCACGATATCGTCTACGTAGACGTGGGCATTTCTGCCGAGTTGCTTGAGGACGCATTTCTGCATGCAACGCTGAAAAGTGGCACTGGCATTCCTCAAGCCGAATGTCATAGTCAGGTAACAGAAAGCTCCGAATGGTGTGATGAAGGCGGTCTTCAGGCGATCTGCTGGGTCTAACTTAATCTGGTGGTATCCTGAGTAGGCATCCAAGAAACTCAACAGCTCGCATCCGGTTGTGGAGTCTATCACTTGGTCAATCCGTGGTAGAGGAAACGGATCTTTGGGGCAGGCCTTGTTGAGGCTGGTGTAGTCTATACACATACGCCATTTGTTGTTCTTCTTCAACACCAAGACTGGGTTGGGAAGCCACTCTGGGAAAAACACTTCCATAATAAAGCCGGCGGCAAGGAGCCGGGCTATCTCTTCTCCTACGGTTCTTCTTTTCTCTTCTGACAGTCGGCGGAGAGGCTGCTTGACCGGCTTCGCGTCCGCTCGGACGTGTAACTTGTGCTCGGCGAAATCCTTTGGAACACCCGGCATGTCCTTTGGGGACCATGCAAAGATGTCTCGATTCTCACGGAGGAAGTCGACGAGCTCGCCTTCCTATTTGCTGTCCAGGTTTGCACCAATGACTGCAAACCTCTCCGGGTTCTCTGGGTCTAGAGGTATCTTCTTCGTCTCCTTGGCCGGCTGGAAGGAGCCTTGCGCATCATATTCCTTGGGGTTGGGGGACAAGGCCGGCTGCTTGCCGGCCATGGCCACAACTCGCTCCAGCATCTTCTTCTCTTCTGCCACTACAAGGGACTCAGCTAGCCGGCTGCTGGCTGCAGCGCACTCGATGGACTTCTTGTAGTCGCCGGCTACAGTGATGATCCCCTTCGAGCTCGGCATCTTCATCTTCAGGTAGGCGTAGTGGGGCACAGCCATGAACTTGGCCAGAGCAGGTCGGCCAAGCAAGGCGTGGTAAGGGCTTTCCAGATCCACTACCTCGAACCAGATTGCTTCTCTGCGAAAGTGATCCTTGTCTCCGAAGAGAACATCCATCTTGATCTTGCCGATCGGGGAACAGGACAGGCCGGGTACGATGCCATGGAACACGGTCCGGCTTGGCATGAGCTGCTTCGCCTTGAGGTTCAACTTCTCCATGGTATCGCGGTACAGTATGTTGATACTGCTTCCGCCATCAATCAGAATGCGGGAGAATCGGGCAGCTTGCCTCTTTGTTGCGAGGGTGACATCCAACACCAATGCGTAGGAGCCAGGGGACGGCATCACCTCTGGGTGGTCGGCCTGGCTCCAGTTGATAGGCCTTTCAGACCAATGCATGAACTCGGGGTTGCTGGAGGCGACTGCGTTGACCTCTTGGTGCTGTCGGCGCCGGCTGCGCTTGTCTTTGACCTGGCTTGTGAAGACGACGTAGGCGGTGTGTTCATCAGGGAACTCATCTTGGATGGCTCCGACTGCTGGTCGAGCACCCGGCTGCTGGGGGCTGGAGGCGGCGGGCCGGGAGGCGGAGGCAGCACCAGCCCCTCGCCCTTGGAGATCCGGGTGAGCCAGTGGCACTTTCGTGTCGTGTGGTTGGACGGCTTCGCGCCGCTGTGGAACTTGCAGGGGGCATCGAGAGTCTGCTCGTAGGAGAAGGCTGGCTGCCAAGCCGGCCTGCCGCCCTTCTTCTTGGGAGCGGGCCGCTCTTCGGGCTGCTCATCTTCGACCGTGGCCACCTGCCGGCTGGTGGAAGGCGGCATATGGGCCTTGCGCTTGTGGTCGTTCTGGTAGGGGTGCCGATTGGGGTCGCCAGCCGGCGTCTTAGGAGCCGGAGCGAGCACCTTTCCAGAGGCGTCGACTCGGAGCTCGGTCTTCATCAAGGAGTCGGCCGTGTCGTACTTGTCTGCAATGACCAGCAGCTCATCGAGGGTAGCCGGCTCGTCACAGAGGAGTCGGTTCTTGAGGAGGGTGCCCTCTCGGCACCCGGCGGTGAAGTATTCGATGGCTTGAACCTCGTGCACCCCCTCGCAGGAGTTGCGGAGCTCGGCGCACCGCGTGAGGTAGTCGCGGGTCGACTCGCTGGGCCCTTGGACGCATAAGGAGAGCTGGCGGGGCTTGGGAGGCCGCTTGTACGTGCTGGTGAAGTTGCGGACGAAGACTTCCGTGAAGTCCAGCCAGCTGTTGACGCTGAAGGGCTTGAGGCTGTTGAGCCAGGTGCGCGCTGTGCCTTGCAGCATGAGAGGGACGTACTTCACGGCTACGCGCCTGTTGCCGTTTGCTATGCTGACAGCGGTAGAGTAGTCGATGAGCCAATCTTCCGGCTTCACAGAGCCGTTGTACTTGGGCGTGTCTCTAGGGAGCGAGAACCCTTTGGGGAAGGGCTCGTCGCGGATGCGGGGGCCAAAGCATGGCGGGCCGACATCGTCTTCTTCTTCTAGCGCCGCTTGTAGGGCGTCGTGGGCATTCTCGCCTGAGTCAGCGATGTGGCTGATGACCAGCACCTCAGTGACAGCGCTGCTGCCGCTGTCAGCTCGAGGGAGAGGGTCGTCGAAGACTACCACATCGGAGGGGTAGTGTAACACCCCGGATGTAACTTTCCATATTTGTAACTCCAACTCTTGCCATTTTCGGCTATGTGTTATGATATTCCCTTCGTGGTCGGGTTTTGTTTTTGTTTTGCATTTTGTTCATGTCATGCATCTCATATCATGTCATCATGCGCATCTCATTTGCATACGTGTTCGTCTCATGCATCCGAGCATTTTCCCCGTTGTCCGTTTTGCAATCCGACACTCCCACATGCACCGGTGCACCCCTCTTGTCTCTTTTCGTGAGCGGGTGTTAAACGTTCTCGGAATGCACCGAGGTTTGTCAAATGGCCTTGGTACACCACCGGTAGACCACCTGTCAAGTTTCGTTCCATTTGGAGGTCGTTTGACGCTCCAACGGTTAACCGGGTAACCGCAAAGTCCTCTTGTGTGTTGCAGCCCAACACCCCTCCAAACCAGCCCAATAACCCATCTAAGTCACCTCTATGCTCTCAGGCGTTCGATCACGATCGTGTGGGCGAAAACCGTGCCTCATTTGGACTCTCCTAGCTCCCTATGCCTATATAAACACCTCCCCCTCCGAAATTTCGGGTCCAAACCCTAGTCTTCCCTTCCCTCGCGCCGCCGGACACGTCCGGCCCGAGCCGGACGAAACGCCGCCGCCGCCCCGAGCCAACGGGCATGCGCCACGTCGCCCTGCCCGCTCCCCGGCGCCGGAGGCCCGCCGGGACCCGGATCGGGCCCTCCCGGCCCGCGCGCCCGAGCCGGCGCGCCTCCCGCGCCCCGCGTGGCTCCCGCCGCCGCCCGCCGTCTTCGCTCCTCCGCGTCCGCCGTCCGCCGCCGACCGCCGCCACCTCGCCCGTGCCGCGCCTCGCGGCCCTGGTCGCCGGTACCTGCGCGCCCCGCGCCGGCGTGCCCCGACGCCGCGCCTCGCCGCCTACTCCGGTCTCCTCCCTCTCCGCCCGACCTCCGTCTCCCTCTCCTCCGGCCACTTCTCCGGCAGAGATCCGGCGAGATCCGCCGCCGCCTCGGTTCGCGTGCCAGATCCAAAGAGAGGTTGACCCCAGATCCGAAGTCCCGAAGTATTTTCACATTATGTGCTCATGTTCATCGCATCATATCTCATTACATACGGCTTCGTTTTGCGTGCATGATATATCGAAATGTTTGCCTCAAGATGCTCTTCATTTTGTTCCATTGTGGCATGCTCGTTTGAGTTCATATCGGTGCCCAAATCTCTGGTGCAAGAGTGCTATATGATGTTTACTGCTGTTACTTATCAGAACTTGGTGATTTGTTATTTTTGTTGCATTTGATGTGTGCATCTTATGGGCATGAGCTCTACAGGTGTTTTGATCTATGCCATGCCATCTTTAAATAGGTGTATACCATGTATTTTTGTGATTTATCTGGTGACTATCACTAGCATGCAAACTAGGCTTCGTGATGTTTCTGTTTTCAGGGACAGATTTTTGCTCTCTTACTGCTGTTATTTTGTTGCTATGTATCCATGTGTCTACAGTGAGATCCATGCTTCTTTTGGTCATGTTCAGTAAGGATGTTTTGTAGATATAGTTGTGCTCTATCCATCCATGCCACCTTTTGCAATTATGGAGTGACCTAGCATGTCTTAATCTTGCTCTACTTTTGCTATAAAATATTCCTGGCAGAATGTTAACATGATATTCAATTTTGTCAAGGTTGTTGTAGTTGATCCATACATGCTATGAAGTTGCTCTTGCCATGGTTAGCTTCATAAACATGCCATCTTGCTGTAGGTATGCTTGTTTTTCCATGCATTACTTTGTGATGAGTGAATCAAGCTCACCAAGATGCCTTCATAATTCTGTTTACTGCCATGCTCTGTTTGCTAAGTCTGAAACCTGTTAACGAAATTTGCTATGTTTACATGGGTGCCATCATATCTTCTGATCCTTTTTGGCTCATGGTCAGTAAGGGACTTTTGTTCTATGAATTTAGTATATTCATACCATGCCTTTTTTGCTATGTTAAGTTCCTGTAGCATGTGTTTTGCTTGCACTGAATATTGCTATCTGATGCTGTTTATGCCCTGTCCAGTAATTTCACCAAGTCTGTGAACCTGATATCTTTTGCACTTTTGCCATGCTTGTTTGAACCTGTTATTGTGTGATCTAGCCGTAGCTCAGTGTTCATCTTTTGTCAAGCATCTCCTGTAGATTACTGTCATATGCTTTGTTGCTATGTTGGGGTGCTGTAGCATAGTTGCTTGATGTATTCTAAGTGCTATCATGCTGTTAATCGCAGAATCGTGTCATTCTTGTTTTGCTTGCCATTTGCAAACCGTGCATCCGTTTCCGGTGATCTTTATATCGATTTCGACCGAAATCATCTCATCTTTCCAGTGGAATACTTGGTTTGCCAAGTTACTGCCTTGTTCATTATTTTTTTCCGGAGCACGCATATGCATCGCATACCACATCTCGCATATCATGCATGTTTTGCATCATGTTGCTTGTGCATATCCCGTGATTGATTGTGGTTCATTTGCTTGTGTTATTGCTGTGGGTAGAGCCGGGAGGCGAGTTTGTGAATGAGGAACCTATTGAGTACGCTTACGAGGATCAAGCTTTCGACAACTCTGAGAACCTTGCAGGCAAGATGACCATACCCTTGAAATCACTTCTATCTTTGCTTTGCTAGTTGTTCGTTCTATTGTGCGCTACCTACCACTTGCTATATCATGCCTCCCATATTGCCATGTCAAGCCTCTAACCATCCTTTCCTAGCAAACCGTTGTTTGGCTAAGTTACCGCTTTTGCTCAGCCCTTCTTATAGCATTGCTAGTTGCAGGTGAAGTTGAAGTTGGTTCCATGTTGGAACATGGATATTTTGGAATATCACAATATCTCTTATTTAATTAATGCATCTATATATTTGGTAAAGGGTGGAAGGCTCGTCCTTATGCCTGGTGTTTTGTTCCACTTTTGCCGCCCTAGTTTCCGTCATACCGGTATTATGTTCCTTGAGTTTGCGTTCCTTACGCGGTTGGGTGATTTATGGGACCCCCTTGACAGTTTGCTTTGAATAAAACTCTTCCAGCAAGGCCCAAACTTGGTTTTACCATTTGCCACCTAAGCCTTTTTCCCTTGGGTTTCCGGAGCCCGAGGGTCATCTTTATTTACCCCCCCGGGCCAGTTCTCCTCTGAGCGCTGGTCCAAACCGAGCGATGTCCGGCGCCCCCTGGGCAACCAGGGTCTATGCCAACCCGACGTCTTGCTCATCCGGTGTGCCCTGAGAACGAGATATGTGCAACTCCTATCGGGATTTGTCGGCACATCGGGCGGCTTTGCTGGTCTTGTTTTACCATTGTCGAAATGTCTTGTAAACCGGGATTCCGAGACTGATCGGGTCTTCCCGGGAGAAGGAATATCCTTCGTTGACCGTGAGAGCTTATAATGGGCTAAGTTGGGACACCCCTGCAGGGTATAAACTTTCGAGAGCCGTGCCCGCGGTTATGTGGCAGATGGGAATTTGTTAATATCCGGTTGTAGAGAACTTGACACTTGACTTAACTAAAATGCATCAACCGCGTGTGTAGCCGTGATGGTCTCTTCTCGGCGGAGTCCGGGAAGTGAACACGGTCTTTGGGTTATGTTTGACGTAAGTAGGAGTTCAGGATCACTTCTTGATCGTTGCTAGTTTCACAACTGTTCCGTTGCTTCTCTTCTCGCTCTTATTTGCGTATGTTAGCCACCATAGATGCTTAGTCGCTGCTGCAACCTCACCACTTTACCCCCTTCCTTATCCATTAAGCTTTGCTAGTCTTGATACCCATGGTAATGGGATTGCTGAGTCCTCGTGGCTCACAGTTTGCTACAACACCAGTTGCAGGTACAGGTTTTGCGATGATCATGACGCGAGAGCGATGTTACTTGTTTTGGAGTTCTTCTTCTGCTTCTTCTTTGATCAGGGGATAGGATCCAGGTCGGCAGCCTGGGCTAGCAGGGTGTATGTCGTTTGAGTTTCTGTTTGTGTTCCATCCGTAGTCGGATGTTGATCTTATGTATGATATATTGATGTATTCTTGCGGCATTTGTATGCCTTGTATGTATCCCCAACTATTATGTAATGTTGATGTAATGGTATCCACCTTGCAAAAGCGTTTCAATATGCGGGTCTATCCTTGGTGGGACCTTCGAGTTTCTTTAGGATAGGGTCGCATATTGGGCGTGACAGGTAGGCATCGAGCGATGCCGTGTCGGAGTCGACAAGCATCGGGTCGGTGGAGCCGACCGACTCCAAGTCCACAGCAAGCTCGCTGGAGACATGAAGCTGGTCGAGGAGGCTGACGAGGCGGCTCTTGGGGCAGTCCGTGCCCGCGTCGGACGCGGGCTCGTCGGAGATGCGAGTCTCGCCAAGAAGATCGGCGAGGCAGCTTGCTGTGCAGGCGTCGTCGACGCCTAGCAGCGCGTCGGGGCAAGCGCCATCGGGCGCAGTAGGCTGGCTGTGCTCGCGCGGGAGGAAAAGGGTTCCCGTCCAGAATAGGTCTCCGGACGACGGTGCACCTGGCCCCACGGTGGGCGCCAAATGTCGGGTGGTAGGTGCGACATATGCCAACGGATGGCTTATCATAGTGGGAGCCAGTAAAACGTCGCCGGTGCCTGGAAACGGGATGAGGCGAAGACATGCATGCCGGCGAATCTTACCCAGGTTCGGGGCTCTCCGTGGAGATAACACCCCTAGTCTTGCTCTGCGGGGTCTCCGCATGATCACTAGACCAATACAAGTAGCTACAAGCGCTCCTTGAGCTGTTTGGCTAGAGGAAGAAGAAGGGCAAGATTAGCTCTCCTTTTCCCTCTATGTGGTGTGTGGAATTCTTAGATCAACCCTTTGCATGGGTGTCCCGGGGGGTTTATATAGGCCTACCCCCCAGGGATACAATGGTAATCCGGCTGGGCACGGGTCCCAGCCCTCAGCGTCTATGCACGCCGGCTTCTCCGCCAGTCATTGGGGTCCGCCGACTGGTGGGTCCCGCCGGCTGCCGGCCTCTTGGCCGACAGGCCGGCCCCACCGCTTGGGGGCTTTATCGGTGGCTGGTCACTGTTGCCTCGCCTCTGATGACGAGAGCTTTGTTGAGGTAAGCCTGGCTACAGTGCCGCCGCCTTGCGGGCTCTCACTGTAGCCTTACCTCGTCTTGTCTCCTTAATGAGGCACATGTTTCGAGGGAGGGGGGTAGCCGGCTGTTAGGAGCCGGCCACACCCCTGGCCAACTAGAGGAGGCCAGGCCGCCTTCGGATGTCTCTCTGGCAAAAGGGCCCCACCGCCTACGGGCCGTACTGGCGCCTGTCGTGGGTGACATCGAGGTCAACACGGCTACAGTGCCACACCGGACGGGGGATGGCTGGCCCGTACGGCACCCTGTAGCCATGCCTGTTCCGGGATTCAGGGGCAGTGGGTTGTACTGCGGCCACGCCCCATCCTATCGCCGTTATGTGGGTACAGTCTTTAGTGGGTGCAGTCTTGGCCGGCTTCTGGGAGCCGGCTTTCTTCATGGCCGGCTTTTGGGAGTCGGCTTTCTTCATGGTCGGCTTCTGGGAGTCGGCTTTCCTCATGGCCGGCTTCTGGAAGTCGGCCCTGGGGATAGCCGGCCGGGGGAAGGCGGCCATATGCTTTGTATGCTTGAAGGATTGAATGTCCCGATAATTTTTCAAAGAGCCAGGGGGAGTAGGTTAGGCTACCCGTGGCCATTTACTCCGACAACAGCAGAACGTCACGTTATGAAAAGCTGTCAGCAGATTAGATTTGTGGAAATATTATTCTCTCTACGGTGGTATGTGGAATTTGTTTTGAGAGCCGGACACCATCCTTGTGTTCAAAATCTTCTATGGAATATTCGGAGGGGGAACCCGCCTTGCAATGCCGAAGACAATCTGCGCGTCGGACTCATCGTCATTGAAGCCTGGTTCAGGGGCTACTGAGGGAGTCCTGGATTAGGGGGTCCACGAACAGCCGGACTATATCCTTTGGCCGGACTATTGGACTATGAAGATACAAGATTGAAGACTTCGTCCCGTGTCCGGGTGGGACTCTCCTTGGCGTGGAAGGCAAGCTTGGCAATACGGATATGTAGATCTCCTCCCTTGTAACTGACTCTGTGTAACCCTAGCCCCCTCCCATGTTTATATAAACCAGAGGGTTTAGTCCGTAGGATGACGACAATCATACAATAGGCTAGCTTCTAGGGTTTAGCCTCTACGATCTCGTGGTAGATCAACTCTTGTAATACTCATATCATCAAGATCAATCAAGCAGGAAGTAGGGTATTACCTCCATCGAGAGGGTCCGAACCTGGGTAAACATCGTGTGCCCCGCCTCCTGTTACCATCCGCCTTAGACGCACAGTTCGGGACCCCCTACCCGAGATCCGCCAGTTTTGACACCGACACCCCCCTTTCCTTCTCCTTCACCCTCTCCTTCCCCCTTTCCCTCTCCGGTAAAAGGAAAGGGGGTCCGAATTGGACTTGGAGTCCTAGTAGGAATCCTCCCCACTTAGGGGCGCGCCTAGGCCGGCCTCCTCCCCTCTCCTCCTTTATATACGGAGGCGGGGGGGGGGGGCACCTCTAGGCACATCAATTGTTTCTTAGCCGTGTGCGGTGACCCCCTCCACCGTTTACTCCTCCGATCATATTTGTCGTAGTTCTTAGGCGAAGCCCTACGCGGATCACATCACCATCACCTTCACCACACCGGCATGCTGACAAAACTCTCCCTCGACACTTCGCTGGATCAAGAGTTCGAGGGACGTCATCAAGCTGAACGTGTGCTGAACTCGGAGGTGTCGTACGTTCGGTACTTGATCGGTTGAATCGCAAAGACGTTCGACTACATCAACCGCGTTAATGTAACGCTTCCTCTTTCAATCTACGAGGGTACGTGGGTACACTCTCCCCCTCTCGTTGATATGCATCTCCTAGATGGATCTCGCGTGATCGTAGGAATTTTTTTGCAATTGCATGCTACGTTCCCAACAGTAGCATCCGAGCCAGGTCTATGCGTAGATGATATGCACGAGTAGAACACAAAGAGTTGTGGGCGATCATAGTCATACTGCTTACCACCAACGTCTTATTTTGATTCGACGGTATTGTTGGATGAAGCGGCCCGGACCAACCTTACATGACCGCGTTCATGAGACCGGTTCCACCGACAGACATGCAACTTGTTTTGCATAAAGGTGGCTAGCGGGTGTCTGTTTCTCCAACTTTAGTTGAATCGAATTTGACTAAGGCCGGTCCTGAAGGAAATATGCCCTAGAGGCAATAATAAAGTTATTATTTATTTCCTTATATCATGATAAATGTTTATTATTCATGCTAGAATTGTATTAACCGGAAACTTGATACATGTGTGAATACATAGACAAACAGAGTGTCACTAGTATGCCTCTACTTGACTAGCTCGTTGATCAAAGATGGTTATGTTTCCTAGCCATAGACATGAGTTGTCATTTGATTAACGGGATCACATCATTAGGAGAATGATGTGATTGACTTAACCCGTTCCGTTAGCTTAGCACTTGATCGTTTAGTATGTTGCTATTGCTTTCTTCATGACTTATACATGTTCCTATGACTATGAGATTATGCAACACCCATTTACCGGAGGAACACTTTGTGTGCTACCAAACGTCACAACGTAACTGGGTGATTATAAAGGTGCTCTACAGGTGTCTCCAAAGGTACTTGTTGGGTTGGCGTAGTTCGAGATTAGGATTTGTCACTCCGATTGTCGGAGACGTATCTCTGGGCCCACTCAGTAATACACATCACTATAAGCCTTGCAAGCATTGTGACTAATGAGTTAGTTGCGGGATGATGTATTACGGAACGAGTAAAGAGACTTGCCGGTAACGAGATTGAACTAGGTATCGAGATACCGACGATCGAATCTCGGGCAAGTAACATACCGATGACAAAGGGAACAACATATGTTGTTATGCGGTCTGACCGATAAAGATCTTCGTAGAATATGTGGGAACCAATATGAGCATCCAGGTTCCGCTATTGGTTATTGACCGGAGAGGTGTCTCGGTCATGTCTACATAGTTCTCGAACCCGTAGGGTCCGCACGCTTAACGTTACGATGACAGTTATATTATGAGTTTATATATTTTGATGTACCGAAGGTTGTTCGGAGTCCCGGATATAATCACGGACATGACGAGGAGTCTCGAAATGGTCGAGACATAAAGATTGATATATTGGAAGCCTACGTTTGGACATCGGAAGTGTTCCGGGTGAAATCGGGATTTTTCCGGAGTACCGGGAGGTTACCGGAACCCCCCGGTAACTTAATGGGCCTTAGTGGGCCTAGGTGGAAGAGAGGAGAGGAGGCCAGGGCAGGGCCGCACGCCCCTCCCCCCAATCCGAATAGGACAAGGAGAGGGGGGCGGCGCCCCCCTGTCCTTCCTCCCCTCCACCTCTTCCCCCTCTCTCTCCTAGTCCAACATGGAAAAGGGGGGAGTCCTACTCCCGGTAGGAGTAGGACTCCTCTTGGCGTGCCTCTCCCCTTGGCCGGCCGAACCCCCCTTGCTCCTTTATATACGGGGGCAGGGGGCACCCCATAGACACACAATTGATCATTGATCTCTTAGCCGTGTGCGGTGCCCCCCTCCACCATATTACACCTCGATAATATCGTAGCGGTGCTTAGGCGAAGCCTTGCGTCGGTAGAACATCATCATTGTCACCACGCCGTCGTGCTGACAAAACTCTCCCTCAACACTCGGCTGGATCGGAGTTCGAGGGACGTCATCGAGCTGAACGTGTGCTGAACTCGGAGGTGCCGTGCGTTCGGTACTTGATTGGTCGGATCGTGAAGACGTACGACTACATCAACCGCGTTGTGTTAACGCTTCCGCTTTCGGTCTATGAGGGTACGTGGACAACACTCTCCCCTCTCGTTGCTATGCATCACCATGATCTTGCGTGTGCGTAGAATTTTTTTTGAAATTACTACGTTCCCCAACAGTGGTATCAGAGCCAGGTTTTATGCGTTGATGTTATATGCACGAGTAGAACACAAGTGAGTTGTGGGCGATATAAGTCATATTGCTTACCAGCATGTCATATTTTGGTTCAGCGGTATTGTGAGATGAAGCGGCCCGGACCGACATTACGCGTACGCTTACGCGAGACTGGTTTCACCGTTGCGAGCACTCGTTGCTTAAAGGTGACTGGCGGGTGTCTATCTCTCTCACTTTAGTTGAACCGAGTGTGGCTACGCCCGGTCCTTGCGAAGGTTAAAACAACACCAACTTGACAAACTATCATTGTGGTTTTGATGCGTAGGTAAGAACGGTTCTTGCTAAGCCCGTAGCAGCCACGTAAAACTTGCAACAACAAAGTAGAGGACGTCTAACTTGTTTTTGCAGGGCATGTTGTGATGTGATATGGTCAAGACATGATGCTATATTTTATTGTATGAGATGATCATGTTTTATAACCGAGTTATCGGCAACTGGCAGGAGCCATATGGTTGTCGCTTTATTGTATGCAATGCAATCGCCCTGTAATGCTTTACTTTATCACTAAGCGGTAGCGATAGTCGTAGAAGCATAAGATTGGCGAGACGACAACGATGCTACGATGGAGATCAAGGTGTCGCGCCGGTGACGATGGTGATCATGACGGTGCTTCGGAGATGGAGATCACGAGCACAAGATGATGATGGCCATATCATATCACTTATATTGATTGCATGTGATGTTTATCTTTTATGCATCTTATCTTGCTTTGATTGACGGTAGCATTATAAGATGATCCCTCACTAAATTATCAAAGTATAAGTGTTCTCCCTGAGTATGCACCGTTGCGAAAGTTCTTCGTGCTGAGACACCACGTGATGATCGGGTGTGATAGGCTCTATGTTCAAATACAACGGGTGCAAAACAGTTGCACGCGCGGAATACTTAGGTTAAACTTGACGAGCCTAGCATATAACAGATATGGCCTCGGAACACAGAGACCGAAAGGTCGAGCGTGAATCATATAGTAGATATGATCAACATAGTGATGTTCACCGTTGAAACTACTCCATCTCACGTGATGATCGGACATGGTTTAGTTGAAATGGATCACGTGATCACTTAGAGGATTAGAGGGATGTCTATCTAAGTGGGAGTTCTTAAGTAATATGATTAATTGAACTTAAATTTATCATGAACTTAGTCCTGATAGTATTTTGCAAATTATGTTGTAGATCAATAGCTCGCGTTGTTGCTTCCCTGTGTTTATTTTTGATATGTTCCTAGAGAAAAATTATGTTGAAAGATGTTAGTAGCAAAGATGCGGATTGGATCCGTGATCTGAGGATTATCCTCATTGCTGCACAAAAGAATTATGTCCTTGATGCACCGCTAGGTGACAGACCTATTGCAGGAGCAGATGCAGACGTTATGAACGTTTGGCTAGCTCAATATGATGACTACTTGATAGTTTAGTGCACCATGCTTAACGGCTTAGAATCGGGACTTCAAAGACGTTTTGAATGTCGTGGACAATATGAGATGTTCCAGGAGTTGAAGTTAATATTTCAAGCAAATGCCCGGATTGAGAGATATGAAGTCTCCAACAAGTTCTATAGCTAAAAGATGGAGGAGAATAGCTCAAGCAGTGAGCATGTGCTCAGATTGTCTGGGTACTACAATCGCTTGAATCAAGTGGGAGTTAATCTTCCAGATAAAATAGTGATTGACTGAATTCTCTAGTCACCATCACCAAAGTTAGTAGAACTTCGTGATGAACTATAGTATGTAAGGGATGATGAAAGTAATTCCCGAGCTCTTCGCGATGCTGAAATCGACGAAGGTAGAAATCAAGAAAGAGCATCAAGTGTTGATGGTTAACAAGACTACTAGTTTCAAGAAAAGGGCAAAGGGATAGAAGGGGAACTTCTAAAAGAACGGCAAGCAAGTTGCTACTCAAGTGAAGAAGCCCAAGTCTGTACCTAAGCCTGAGACTAAGTGCTTCTACTGCAAAGGGACTGGTCACTGGAAGCGGAACTGCCCCAAGTATTTGGTGGATAAGAAGGATGGCAAAGTGAACAAAGGTATATTGAATATACATGTTATTGATGTGTACTTACTAGTGTTTATAGAAACCCCCCGGTACTTGATACTGGTTCAGTTGCTAAGAGTAGTAACTCGAAACGGGAGTTGCAGAATAAACAGAGACTAGTAATAGGCGAGGTGACGATGTGTGTTGGAAGTAGTTCCAAGATTGATATGATCATCATTGCACACTCCCTATACTTTCGGGATTAGTGTTGAAACTAAATAAGTGTTATTTGGTGTTTGCGTTGAGCATGAATATGATTTGATCATGTTTATTGCAATACGGTTATTCATTTAAATTAGAGAATAATTGTTGTTCTATTTACATGAATAAAACCTTCTATGGTCATACACCCAATAAAATAGTTTGTTGGATCTCGATCGTAGTGATACGCATATTCATAATAATGAAGCCAAAAGATGCAAAGTTAATAATGATAGTGCAACTTATTTGTCGCACTGCCGTTTAGGTCATATTGGTGTAAAGCGCATGAAGAAACTCCATACTGATGGGATTTTGGAATCACTTGATTATGAATCACTTGATGCTTGCGAACCGTGCCTCATGGGCAAGATGACTAATACGCCATTCTCCGGAACTATGGAGAGAGCAACAGATTTGTTGGAAACCATACATACAGATGTATGTGGTCCGATGAATATTGAGGCTCGTAGCAGGTATCATTAATTTCTGACCTTTACAGATGATTTGAGCAGATATGGGTATATCTACTTAATGAAGCAGAAGTCTGAAACATTTGAAAAGTTCATATAATTTCAGAGTGAAGTGGAAAATCATCGTAACAAGAAAATAAAGTTTCTACGATCTGATCGTGGAGAAGAGTATTTGAGTTACGAGTTTGGCCTTCAGTAAAAAGAATGTGAATTTTTTTTACTACTCACGCCACCTGGAACACCACAGTGTAATGGTGTATCCAAACATCGTAACCGTACTTTATTAGATATGGTGCAATATATGATGTCTCTTACCGATCTACCGCTATCATTTTGGGGTTATGCTTTAGAGACGGCTGCATTCACTCTAAATAGGTCACCATCGAAATCCGTTGAAACAACACCCTATGAACTATGGTTTGGCAAGAAACCAAAGTTGTCGTATGTTAAAGTTTGGGGTTGCGATGCTTATGTGAAGAAACTTCAACCTGATAAGCTCGAACCTAAATCAGAGAAATGTGTCTTCATAGGATACCCAAAGGAAACTGTTGGGTACACCTTCTATCACAGATCCGAAGGCAAGACATTCGTTGCTAAGAATGGATCCTTTCTAGAGAAGGAGTTTCTCTCGAAAGAAGTGAGTGGGAGGAAAGTAGAACTTGATGAGGTAATTGTACCAGCTCCCTTATTGGAAAGTAGTTCATCGCAGAAACCAGTTTCTGTGACGCCTATACCAATTAGTGAGGAAGTTAATGATGATGATCATGGAACTTCAGATCAAGTTATTACTGAACCTCGTAGGTCAACCAGAGTAAGATCCGCACCAGAGTGGTACGGTAATCCTGTTCTGGAGGTTATGTTACTAGACCATGACGAACCTACGAACTATGAAAAAGTGATGGTGAGCCCAGATTCCGCAAAATGGCTTGAGGCCATGAAATCTGAGATGAGATCCATGTATGAGAACAAAGTATGGACTT
Organism: Aegilops tauschii subsp. strangulata; assembly: GCF_002575655.3. Classification (NCBI taxonomy): domain Eukaryota; kingdom Viridiplantae; phylum Streptophyta; class Magnoliopsida; order Poales; family Poaceae; genus Aegilops; species Aegilops tauschii. The sequence continues at coordinate 287,840,425 of NC_053035.3, forward strand.
TGATTGACTTGCCCAATGATCGGTGAGCCATTGAGATTAAATGGATCTTCAAGAGGAAGACGGATGCGGATAGTAGTGTTACTATCTACAAAGCTAGAATTGTCGCAAAAGGTTTTCGACAAGTTTAAGGTGTTGATTACGATGAGAGTTTCTCACTCGTATCTATGCTTAAGTCTATCCGAATCATGTTAGCAATTGCCGCATTTTATGAAATCTGGCAAATGGATAAACAAAACTGCATTCCTTAATGGATTTATTAAAGAAGAGTTGTATAAGATGCAACCAGAAGGTTTTTTCAATCCTAAAGGTGCTAACAAAATATGCAAGCTCCAGCGATCCATCTATGGACTGGTGCAAGTATCTCGGAGTTGGAATAAACACTTTGATAGTGTGATCAAAGCATTTGGATTTGTACAGACTTTTGGAGAAGCCTGTATTTACAAGAAGTGAGTGGGAGCACTACAACATTTCTGATAAGTATATGTGAATAACATATTGTTGGTCGGAAATAATGTAGAATTATTCTGCAAAGCATAAAGGAGTGTTTGAAAGGAGTTTTTCAAAGAAAGACATCGGTGAAGCTGCTTACATATTGAGCATCAAGATCTATAGAGATAGATCAAGACGCTTGATAAGTTTTTTTCAATGAGTACATACCTTAACAAGATTTTGAAGTAGTTCAAAATGGAACAGTCAAATAAAGAGTTTCTTGCCTGTGTTACAAGGTGTGAAATTGAGTAAGACTCAAAGCCCGACCACAGCAGAAGATAGAAAGAGAATGAAAGTCATTCCCTATGCCTCAGCCATAGGTTCTATAAAGTATGCCATGCTGTGTACCAGATCTATTGTATACCCTACACTGATTTTAGCAAGGGAGTACAATAGTGATCTAGGAGTAGATCACTGGACAGCGGTCAAAATTATCCTTAGTGGAATAAGGATATGTTTCTCGATTATGGAAGTGACAAAAGGTTCATCGTTAAGGGTTACGGCGATGCAAGTTTTGACACAAATCAAGATGACTCTAAGTCTCAGTCTAGATACATATTGAAAGTGGGAGCAATTAGCTAGAGTAGCTCCCTGCAGAGCATTGTAGACATAGAAATTTGCAAAATACTTACGAATCTGAATGTGACAGACCCGTTTGACTAAAATTATCTCACAAGCAAAACATGATCACACCTTAGTACTCTTTGGGTGTTAATCACATAGCGATGTGAACTAGATTACTGACTCTAGTAAACCCTTTGGGTGTTGGTCACATGACGATGTGAACTATGGGTGTTAATCACATGGAGATGTGAACTATTGATGTTAAATCACATGGCGATGTGAACTAGATTATTGACTCTAGTGCAAGTGGGAGACTGAAGGAAATGTGCCCTAGAGGCAATAATAAAGTTATTATTTATTTCCTTATATCATGATAAATGTTTATTATTCATGCTAGAATTGTATTAACCGGAAACTTGATACATGTGTGAATACATAGACAAACAGAGTGTCACTAGTATGCCTCTACTTGACTAGCTCGTTGATCCAAGATGGTTATGTTTCCTAGCCATAGACATGAGTTGTCATTTGATTAACGGGATCACATCATTAGGAGAATGATGTGATTGACTTGACCCATTCCGTTAGCTTAGCACTCGATCGTTTAGTATGTTGCTATTGCTTTCTTCATGACTTATACATGTTCCTATGACTATGAGATTATGCAACTCCCGTTTACCGGAGGAACACTTTGTGTGCTACCAAACGTCACAACGTAACTGGGTGATTATAAAGGTGCTCTACAGGTGTCTCCAAAGGTACTTGTTGGGTTGGCGTATTTCGAGATTAGGATTTGTCACTCCGATTGTCGGAGAGGTATCTCTGGGCCCACTCAGTAATACACATCACTATAAGCCTTGCAAGCATTGTGACTAATGAGTTAGTTGCGGGATGATGTATTACGGAACGAGTAAAGAGACTTGCCGGTAACGAGATTGAACTAGGTATTGAGATACCGACGATCGAATCTCGGGCAAGTAACATACCGATGACAAAGGGAACAACGTATGTTGTTATGCGGTCTGACCGATAAAGATCTTCGTAGAATATGTGGGAACCAATATGAGAATCCAGGTTCCGCTATTGGTTATTGACAGGAGAGGTGTCTCGGTCATGTCTACATAGTTCTCGAACCCGTAGGGTCCGCACGCTTAACGTTACGATGACAGTTATATTATGAGTTTATATGTTTTGATGTACCGAAGGTTGTTCGGAGTCCCGGATGTGATCACGGACATGACGAGGAGTCTCGAAATGGTCGAGACATAAAGATTGATATATTGGAAGCCTATGTTTGGACATCGGAAGTGTTCCGGGTGAAATCGGGATTTTTCCGGAGTACCGGGAGGTTACCGGAACCCCCCGGTAACTTAATGGGCCTTAGTGGGCCTACGTGGAAGAGAGGAGAGGAGGCCAGGGCAGGGCCGCACGCCCCTCCCCCGCAATCCGAATAGGACAAGGAGAGGGGGGCGGCGTCCCCCCTTTCCTTCCTCCCCTCCACCTCTTCCCCCTCTCTCTCCTAGTCCAACATGGAAAAGGGGGGGAGTCCTACTCCCAGTAGGAGTAGGACTCCTCCTGGCGCGCCTCTCCCCTTGGCCGGCCGAACCCCCCTTGCTCCTTTATATACGGGGGCAGGGGGGCACCCCATAGGCACACAATTGATCATTGATCTCTTAGCCGTGTGCAGTGCCCCCCTCCACCATATTACACCTCGATAATATCGTAGCGGTGCTTAGGCGAAGCCCTGCGTCGGTAGAACATCATCATTGTCACCACGCCGTCGTGCTGACGAAACTCTCCCTCAACACTCGGCTGGATCGGAGTTCGAGGGACGTCATCGAGCTGAATGTGTGCTGAACTCGGAGGTGCCGTGCGTTTGGTACTTGATCGGTCGGATCGTGAAGACGTACGACTACATCAACCGCGTTGTGTTAACGCTTCCGCTTTTAGTCTACGAGGGTACGTGGACAACACTCTCCCCACTCGTTGCTATGCATCACCATGATCTTGCGTGTGCGTAGAATTTTTTTGAAATTACTACGTTCCCCAACAGGTCCTTGTTGATGGTTAAAACAATAAACTTAACAAAACATTGTTGTGGTTTTGATTCGTAGGTAAGAACGGTTCTTACTAGAAGCCCGTAGCAGCCACGTAAAACTTGCAACAACAAACTAGAGGACGTCTAACTTGTTTTTGCAGGGCATGTTGTGATGTGATATGGTTAAGACATGATGTGATATATGTTATTATATGAGATGATCATGTTTTGTAAAAGTTATCGGCAACTGGCAGGAGCCTTATGGTTGTTGCTTTATTGTATGAAATGCAATCGCCATGTAATTGCTTTACTTTATCACTATGCGTTAGCGATAATTGTAGAAGCAATAGTTGGCGAAACGACAATGACGCTATGATGGAGATCAAGGAGTCAAGCCGGTGACGATGGATATCATGATGGTGCTTTGGAGATGGAGATCAAAGGCACAAGATGATGATGGCCATATCATGTCACATATTTTTTTTGCATGTGATGTTTATCTTTTATGCATCTTATTTTGCTTAGTACGGCGGTAGCATTATAAGATGATCCCTCACTAAAATTTCAAGGTATGAGTGTTCTCCCTGAGTATGCACCGTTGCGACAGTTCGTCGTGCCGAGACACCATGTGATGATCGGGTGTGATAAGCTTTACGTTCACATATAACGGGTGGAAGACAGTTTTGCATGTGCGGAATACTCGGGTTAAACTTGACGAGCCTAGCATGTACAGATATGGCCTCGGAACACTTAGACCGAAAGGTCGAACGTGAATCATATAGTAGATATGATCAACATAGAGATGTTCACCATTGAAAACTACTCCATCTCACGTGATGATCGGACATGGTTTAGTTGATATGGATCACATGATCATTAGATGAATCGAGGGATGTCTATCTAAGTGGGAGTTCTTAAGTAATATGATTAATTGAACTTAATTTATCATGAACTTAGTCCTGATAATTTTTGCATATCTATGTTGTAGATCAATGGCCCGTGCTACCGTTCCCTTGAATTTTAATGCGTTCCTAGAGAAAGCTAAGTTCAAAGATGATGGTAGCAACTACACGGACTGGGTCTGTAACTTGAGGATTATCCTCATTGCTGCACAAAATAATTATGTCCTTGATGCACCACTAGGTGAAAAGCCCCCTCCCGCTAATGTAGACGCTTTGTACATCTGGCAGACGCGGTCTGATGACTATTCTATAGTTCAGTGTGCCATGCTCTACGGCTTAGAATCGGGACTTCAAAGACGTTTTGAACGTCATGGACCATATGAGATGTTCCAGGAGTTGAAGTTAATATTTCAAGCAAATGCCCAAGTTGAGAGATATGAAGTCTCCAACAAGTTCTATAGCTGCAAAATGGAGGAGAACAGCTTTGTCAGTGAACACATACTTAGAATGTCTGGGTACCATAACCACTTGACTCAGCTGGAAGTTAATCTTCCAAATGATAGTGTTATTGACAGAGTTCTTCAATCACTACCACCAAGCTACAAAGGCTTCGTGATGAACTATAATATGCAAGGGATGGATAAGACAATTTCCGAGCTCTTCGCTATGCTCAAAGCTGCGGAGGTAGAAATCAAGAAAGACCATCAAGTGTTGATGGTTAACAAGACCATTAGTTTCAAGAAAAAGGGCAAGGGAAAGAAGGGGAACTTCAAGAAGAATGGCAAGCAAGTTGCCACTCCTGGGAAGAAGCCCAAGTCTGGACCTAAGCCTAAAACTGAGTGCTTCTACTGCAAAGGGACATGACACTAGAAGCGGAACTGCCCCAAGTATTTGGCGGATAAGAAGGATGGCAAAGTGAACAAAGGTATATTCGATATACATGTTATTGATGTGTACCTTACTAATGCTCGTAGTAGCGCCTGGGTATTTGATACAGGTTTTGTTGCTCATATTTGCAACTCGAAACAGGGGCTACGGATTAAACAAAGATTGGCTAAGGACGAGGTGATGATGCGCGTCGGGAATGGTTCCAAGGTCGATGTGATCGCCGTCGGCACGCTACCTCTACATCTACCAAGACTGCAGGATGGTCCTGAAGGAAATATGCCCTAGAGGTAATAATAAAGTTGTTATTTATATTTCCTTATATCATGATAAATGTTTATTATTCATGCTAGAATTGTATTAACCGGAAACTTAGTACATGTGTGAATATATAGACAAACAAAGTGTCACTAGTATGCCTCTACTTGACTAGCTCGTTGAATAAAAGATGGTTAAGTTTCCTAGCCATAGACATGAGTTGTCATTTGATTAATGGGATCACATCATTACAGAATGATGTGATTGACTTGACCCATTCCGTTAGCTTAGCATTCGATCGTTTAGTATATTGCTATTGCTTTCTTCATGACTTATACATGTTCCTATGACTATGAGATTATGCAACTCCCGAATACCGGAGGAACACTTTGTGTGCTACCAAACATCACAACATAACTGGGTGATTATAAACGTGCTCTACAGGTGTCTCCGATGGTACTTGTTGAGTTGGCATAGATCGAGATTAGGATTTGTCACTCCGATTCTCGGAGAGGTATCTCTGGGCCCTCTCGGTAATGCACATCATTATAAGCCTTGCAAGCAATGCAACTAATGAGTTAGTTGTGGGATGATGTATTACGGAACGAGTAAAGAGACTTGCGGGTAACAATATTGAACTAGGTATTGAGATACCGACGATCGAATCTCGGGCAAGTAACATACCGCTGACAAAGGGAACAATGTATGTTGTTATGCGGTTTGACCGATAAAGATCTTCGTAGAATATGTAGGAGCCAATATGAGCATCCAGGTTCTGCTATTGGTTATTGACCGGAGACGAGTCTCGGTCATGTCTACATAGTTCTCAAACCCGTAGGGTCCGCACGCTTAACGTTTGGTGACGATCGATATTATGAGTTTATGTGTTTTGATGTACCGAAGGTAGTTTGGAGTCTCGGATATGATCACGGACATGACGAGGAGTCTTGAAATGGTCAAGACATAAAGATCGATATATTGGAAGCCTATATTTGGACATCGGAATAGTTCTGGGTGAAATCGGGATTTTACCGGAGTATCGGGAGGTTACCGGAACCCCCCGGTAAGTGTATGGGCCTTATTGGGCCATAGTGGAGAGATAGAGAGGAGACCAGGGCAGGCCGCGCGCCCCCTCTCCCTCTGGTCCAAATTGGACTAGGAGGGGGGCGCCCCCCTTTCCTTCCTCCCTCTCTCCCCCTTCCTTCTCTCCTAGTCCAACTAGGGAAGGGGGGGGAATCCTACTCCCGGTGGGAGTAGGACTCCTCCAGGGTGCGCCATAGGAGGGCCGGCCCTCCCCCTCCTCCACTCCTTTATATATGGGGGAGGGGGCACCCCATAGATACACAAGTTGATCAGTTGATCTTTTAGCCGTGTGCGGTGCCCCCCTCCACCATAATCCACCTCGGTCATATCGTAGCGGTGCTTAGGCGAAGCCCTGCGTCGGTAGCATCATCATCACCGTCATCACGCCGTCGTGCTAACAGAACTCTCCTGCGAAGCTCTGCTAGATCGTGAGTTCGTGGGACGTCACCGAGCTGAACATGTGCTGAACTCGGAGGTGCTGTGCGTTCGGTACTTGGATCGGTCAGATCGTGAAGACGTACGACTACATCAACCGCGTTCTCATAATGCTTCCGCTTACAGTCTAAGAGGGTACGTGGACGACACTCTCCCCTCTCGTTGCTGTGCATCACCATGATCTTGCGTGTGCGTAGGAATTTTTTTGAAATTACTACGTTCCCCAACAGTGGCATCCGAGCCAGGTTTATGCGTAGATGTTATATGCACGAGTAGAACACAAGTGAGTTGTGGGTGATACAAGTCATACTGCTTACCAGCATGTCATACTTTGATTCGGCGGTATTGTTGGATGAAGCGGCCCGGACCGACATTACGCGTACGCTTACGCGAGACTGGTTCTACTGACGTGCTTCGCACATAGGTGGCTGGCAGGTGTCAGTTTCTCCAACTTTAGTTGAATCGAGTGTGGCTACACCCGGTCCTTGTGAAGGTTAAAACAGCACATACTTGACGAAATATCGTTGTGGTTTTGATGCGTAGGTAAGAACAGTTCTTGCTCGGCCCGTAGCAGCCACGTAAAACTTGCAACAACAAAGTAGAGGACGTCTAACTTGTTTTTGTAGGGCATGCTGTGATGTGATATGGTCAAGACATGATGCTAAATTTTATTGTATGAGATGATCATGTTTTGTAACCAAGTTATCGGCAACTGGAAGGAGCCATATGGTTGTCGCTTTATTGTATGAAATGCAATCGCCATGTAATTGCTTTACTTTATCACTAAGCGGTAGCGATAGTCGTAGAAGCAATAGTTGGCGAGACGACAACGATGCTACGATGGAGATCAAGGTGTCGCGCCGGTGACGATGGTGATCATGACGGTGCTTTGGAGATAGAGATCAAAGGCACAAGATGATGATGGCCATATCATATCACTTATATTGATTGCATGTGATGTTTATCTTTTATGCATCTTATTTTGCTTAGATCGACGGTAGCATTATAAGATGATCGCTCACTAAATTTCAAGGTATAAGTGTTCTCCCTGAGTATGCACCGTTGCGAAAGTTCGTCGTGCCGAGACACCACGTGATGACCGGGTGTGGTAAGCTCTATGTCACATACAACGGGTGCAAGCCAGTTTTGCACACGCAGAATACTTGGGTTAAACTTGACGAGCCTAGCATATGCAGATATGGCCTTGGAACACTGAGACCGAAAGGTCGAGCGTGAATCATATAGTAGATATGATCAACATAGTGATGTTTACCATTGAAAACTACTCCATCTCACGTGATGATCGGACATGGTTTAGTTGATATGGATCACGTGATCACTTAGATGATTAGAGGGATGTCTATCTAAGTGGGAGTTCTTAAGTAATTTGATTAATTGAACTTTAATTTATCATGAACTTAGTACCTGATAGTATTTTGCATGTCTATGTTGTTGTAGATAGATGGCCCGTGCTGTTGTTCCGTTGAATTTTAATGCGTTCCTTGAGAAAGCAAAGTTGAAAGATGATGGTAGCAATTACACGGACTGGGTCCGTAACTTGAGGATTATCCTCATTGCTGCACATAAGAATTACGTCCTAGAAGCACCGCTAGGTGCCAAACCCGCTGCAGGAGCAACGCCAGATGTTATGAACGTCTGGCAGAGCAAAGCTGATGACTACTCGATAGTTCAGTGTGCCATGCTTTACGGCTTAGAACCGGGACTTCAACGATGTTTTGAACGTCATGGAGCATATGAGATGTTCCAGGAGTTGAAGTTAATATTTCAAGCAAATGCCCGGATTGAGAGATATGAAGTCTCCAATAAGTTCTACAGCTGCAATATGGAGGAGAATAGTTATGTCAGTGAGCATATACTCAAAATGTCTGGGTATAACAATCACTTGATTCAACTGGGAGTTAATCTTCCGGATGATAGTGTCATTGACAGAATTCTTCAATCACTGCCACCAAGCTACAAGAGCTTCGTGATGAACTATAATATGCAAGGGATGGATAAGACAATTCCCGAGCTCTTCGCAATGCTAAAGGCTGCGGAGGTAGAAATCAAGAAGGAGCATCAAGTGTTGATGGTCAACAAGACCACCTGTTTCAAGAAAAAGGGTAAAGGGAAGAAGGAGAACTTCAAGAAGAACGGCAAGCAAGTTGCTGCTCAAGTGAAGAAGCCCAAGTCTGGACCTAAGCCTGAGACTGAGTGCTTCTACTGCAAAGGGACTGGTCACTGGAAGCGGAACTGCCCCAAGTATTTGGCGGATAAGAAGGATGGCAAGGTGAACAAAGGTATATGTGATATACATGTTATTGATGTGTACCTTACTAATGCTCGCAGTAGCACCTGGGTATTTGATACTGGTTCTGTTGCTAATATTTGCAACTCGAAACAAGGACTACGGATTAAGCGAAGATTGGCTAAGGACGTGGTGATGATGCGCGTGGGAAATGGTTCCAAAGTCGATGTGATCGCGATCGGCACGCTACCTCTACATCTACCTTCGGGATTAGTTTTAGACCTGAATAATTGTTATTTGGTGCCAACGTTGAGCATGAACATTATATCTGGATCTTGTTTGATGCGAGACAGTTATTCATTTAAATATGAGAATAATGGTTGTTCTATTTATATGAGTAATATCTTTTATGGTCATGCACCCTTGAAGAGTGGTCTGTTTTTGATGAATCTGGATAGTAGTGATACACATATTCATAATATTGAAGCCAAAAGATGCAGAGTTGATAATGATAGTGCAACTTATTTGTGGCACTGCCGTTTAGGTCATATTGGTGTAAAGCGCAGGAAGAAACTCCATTCTGATGGACTTTTGGAATCACTTGATTATGAATCACTTGGTACTTGCGAACCATGCCTCATGGGCATGATGAATAAAACGCCGTTCTCCAGAACAATGGAGCGAGCAACAGATTTGTTGGAAATCATACATACTGATGTATGTGGTCCAATGAATGTTGAGGCTCGCGGCGGGTATCGTTATTATCTCACCTTCACAAATGATTTGAGTAGATATGGGTATATCTACTTGATGAAACATAAGTCTGAAACATTTGAGAAGTTCAAAGAATTTCATGAATTGGAAAATCATCGTAACAAGAAAATAAAGTTTCTACGATCTGATCATGGGGGAGAATATTTGAGTTATGAGTTTGGCCTTCATTTGAAACAATGCGGAATAGTTTCGCAACTCACGCCACCCGGAACACCACAGCGTAATGGTGTGTCCGAACATCGTAATCGTACTTTGAGATGGTGCGATCAATGATGTCTCTTACCGATTTACCACTATCGTTTTGGGGTTATGCTTTAGAGACGGCTGCATTCACGTTAAATAGGGCACCATCTAAATTCGTTGAGATGACGCCTTATGAACTGTGGTTTGGCAAGAAACCAAAGTTTTCATTTCTTAAAGTTTTGGGCTGCGATGCTTATGTGAAAAAGCTTCAACCTGATAAGCTCGAACCCAAATCAGAGAAATGTGTCTTCATAGGATACCCAAAGGAAACTATTGGGTACACCTTCTATCACAGATCCGAAGGCAAGACATTCGTTGCTAAGAATGCATCCTTTCTAGAGAAGGAGTTTCTCTCGAAAGAAGTGAGTGGGAGGAAAGTAGAACTTGATGAGGTAACTGTACCTGCTCCCTTATTGGAAAGTAGTTCATCACAGAAATCTGTTCCTGTGACTCCTACACCAATTAGTGAGGAAGCTAATGATGATGATCATGTAACTTCAGATCAAGTTACTACCGAACCCCATAGGTCAACCAGAGTAAGATCCGCACCAGAGTGGTACGGTAATCCTGTTCTGGAGGTCATGTTACTTGACCATGACGAACCTACAAACTATGAGGAAGCGATGATGAGCCCAGATTCCGCAAAATGGCTTGAGGCCATGAAATCTGAGATGGGATCCATGTATGAGAACAAAGTGTGGACTTTGGTTGACTTGCCCGATGATCGGCAAGCCATCGAGAATAAATGGATCTTCAAGAAGAAGACTGACGCTGACGGTAATGTTACTGTCTACAAAGCTCGACTTGTTGCGAAAGGTTTTCGACAAGTTCAAGGAGTTGACTATGATGAGACTTTGTCACCCGTAGCGATGCTTAAGTCCGTCCGAATCATGTTAGCAATTGCCGCATTTTATGATTATGAAATTTGGCAAATGGATGTAAAGACTGCATTCCTGAATGGATTTCTAGAAGGGGAGTTGTATACGATGCAACCTGAAGGTTTTATCGATCCAAAGGATGCTAAGAATGTGTGTAAGCTCCAGCTATCCATCTATGGACTGGTGCAAGCATCTCGGAGTTGGAATAAACGTTTTGATAATGTGATCAAAGCATATGGTTTTATACAGACTTTTGGAGAAGCCTGTATTTACAAGAAAGTTAGTGGGAGCACTGTAGCATTTCTAATATTATATGTGGATGACATATTGTTGATTGGAAATGATATAGAATTTCTGGATAGCATAAAAGGATACTTGAATAAGAGTTTTTCAATGAAAGACCTCGGTGAAGATGCTTATATATTGGGCATCAAGATCTATAGAGATAGATCAAGACGCCTAATTGGACTTTCACAAAGCACATACCTTGATAAAGTTTTGAAGAAGTTCAAAATGGATCAAGCAAAGAAAGGGTTCTTGCCTGTGTTACAAGGTGTGAAGTTGAGTCAGACTCAATGCCCGACCACTTCAGAAGATAGAGAGAGAATGAAAGATGTTCCCTATGCTTTAGCCATAGGCTCTATCATGTATGCAATGCTGTGTACCAGACTTGATGTGTGCCTTGCTATTAGCTTAGCAGGGAGGTACCAAAGTAGTCCAGGAGTGGATCACTGGACAACGGTCAAGAACATCCTGAAATACCTGAAAAGGACCAAGGATATGTTTCTCGTTTATGGAGGTGACAAAGAGCTCGTCGTAAATGGTTACGTCGATGCAAGCTTTGACACTGATCCGGATGACTCTAAGTCACAAACCGGATACGTGTTTATATTGAACGGTGGAGCTGTCAGTTGGTGCAGTTCTAAGCAAAGCGTCGTGGTGGGATCTACATGTGAAGCGGAGTACATAGCTGCTTCGGAAGCAGCAAATGAAGGAGTCTGGATGAAGGAGTTCATATCCGATCTAGGTGTCATACCTAGTGCATCGGGTGCAATGAAAATCTTTTGTGACAATACTGGTGCAATTGCCTTGGCAAAGGATCCAGATTTCACAAGAGAACCAAGCACATCAAGAGACGCTTCAATTCCATCCACGACCAAGTCAAGGAGGGAGACATAGATATTTGCAAGATACATACGGATCTGAATGTTGCAGACCCGTTGACTAAGCCCCTCTCACGAGCAAAACATGATCCACACCAAGACTCCATGGGTGTTAGAATCGTTACTGTGTAATCTAGATTATTGACCATAGTGCAAGTGGGAGACTGAAGGAAATATGCCCTAGAGGCAATAATAAAGTTGTTATTTATATTTCCTTATATCATGATAAATGTTTATTATTCATGCTAGAATTGTATTAACTGGAAACTTAGTACATGTGTGAATATATAGACGAACAAAGTGTCACCGGTATGCCTCTACTTGACTAGCTCGTTGGATCAAAGATGGTTAAGTTTCCTAGCCATAGACATGAGTTGTCATTTGATTAACGGGATCACATCATTAGAGAATGATGTGATTGACTTGACCCATTCCGTTAGCTTAGCATTCGATCGTTTAGTATATTGCTATTGCTTTCTTCATGACTTATACATGTTCCTATGACTATGAGATTATGCAACTCCCGAATACCGGACGAACACTTTGTGTGCTACCAAACGTCACAACGTAACTGGGTGATTATAAAGGTGCTCTACAGGTGTCTCCGATGGTACTTGTTGAGTTGGCATAGATCGAGATTAGGATTTGTCACTCCGATTGTCGGAGAGGTATCTCTGGGCCCTCTCGGTAATGCACATCATTATAACCGTTGCAAGCAATGCAACTAATGAGTTAGTTGTGGGATGATGTATTACGGAACGAGTAAAGAGACTTGCCGGTAACAAGATTGAACTAGGTATTGAGATACCGACGATCGAATCTCGGGCAAGTAACATACCGCTGACAAAGGGAACAACGTATGTTGTTATGCGGTTTGACCGATAATGATCTTCGTAGAATATGTAGGAGCCAATATGAGCATCCAGGTTCCGCTATTGGTTATTGACCGGAGACGAGTCTCAGTCATGTCTACATAGTTCTCGAACCCGTAGGGTCCGCACGCTTAACGTTCGGTGACGATCGGTATTATGAGTTTATGTGTTTTGATGTATCGAAGGTAGTTCGAAGTCCCGAATATGATCAAGGACATGACGAGGAGTCTCGAAATGGTCGAGACATAAAGATCGATATATTGGAAGCCTATATTTGGACATCGGAATAGTTTCGGGTGAAATCAGGATTTTACCGGAGTACCGGGAGGTTACTGGAACCCCCCGGTAAGTGTATGGGCCATAGTGAAGAGAGAGAGAGGAGAACAGGGAAGGCCGCGTGCCCCCTCTCCCTCTGGTCCGAATTGGACTAGGAGGGGGGGCACCCCCCTTTCCTTCCTCCCTCTCTCCCCCTTCCTTCTCTCCTAGTCCAACTAGGGAAGGGGGGGATCCTACTCCCGGTGGGAGTAGGACTCCTCCAGGGCGCGCCATAGGAGGGCCGGCTCTCCCCCTCCTCCACTCCTTCATATACGGGGGAGGGGGGCACCCTATAGACACACAAGTTGATCAGTTGATCTTTTAGCCGTGTGCGGTGCCCCCCTCCACCATAATCCACCTCGGTCATATCGTACCGGTGCTTAGGCGAAGCCCTGCGTCGGTAGCATCATCATCACCGTCATCATGCCGTCGTGCTGACGGAACTCCCCCGTGAAGCTCTGCTGGATCGTGAGTTCGTGGGATGTCACCGAGCTGAACGTGTGCTGAACTCGGAGGTGCCGTGCGTTCGGTACTTGGATCGGTCAGATCATGAAGACGTACGGCTACATCAACCGCCTTCTCATAACGCTTCCGCTTACGGTCTACGAGGGTACGTGGACGACACTCTCCCCTCTCGTTGCTGTGCATGACCATCATCTTGCGTGTGCGTAGGAATTTTTTTTGAAATTACTACGTTCCCCAACAGGTCCAAACGCGACACTATGATCAGAGACCCTTCGACGAAACTATGTGGGATGCCATAATCGCAAATAGCTGTGTAAAAAACCGTCAAAAAAGTGCAAAACGTTTGCGATGACGGATGCATCAAACACAATTCAGATTTTAGTTGCGTGTGCAATGCAGGGCATACGGTTCAGTTCAATTAACTATTTGGGATGAGGAGGAACAAAAGAAACGGGCGGCCAGATGAAGGCGTGTGCGATATACAACATACGGTTCACTAGGATGAACTGTGTGTGATTAGGCAACACAATGGAAACGGTTCAACTGAACAAGATGTGTGTGATACGGGGCAAACAGGTCTGTAATCAGAAATGTGTGCGAAGACCAATAATAACAGAGACGATTGCTGCTAAGAAGCCATGTGATTTTCTCTATCTACAGTAGAATAACATGTATATATATATAACTGAAATAAACATCCAATTACATAAGTGACTATACAGATCATTCGCACACACCTCAATAAACAATTGCATGCATTCTAAAGTAGGAGAAACGATCGTCTAGTCATCTACTTCTTGTGACGCTCCCACCACTGCTCTATGGCTCGATCCCTCGTCTGGGGCAGGAAGAAGCTACTTCCTCATGTCAACTATCCGCCTGTACATCTCGTAGCTTGTGTACGCGATCATGGCTGCGTACTTGACATGTTGTTCATCCAGTCTCTCATGCCACACACTGTGCCAGAAGTTCTTGTCCTTATTGCTCTCATTCTTCATCTTCATGTAGTAGGGGTTGATGATGGCCGAGGCGAGGTCAACTAGGGAGTTCAGTTTGTTTTTCTCGCTGCCCCAGACCTTGTAGTGGCGCTGGATGTTGACAAGATTCGGCCATTTCAAGTCTGAAACCTTGAGCGCTTTTAGATTGTTGGTGGTGTCCACCGTAGCGAAACTGTAGTCGGAGCTGTTGATAAACCTGGAGAAACACTCGCAAGGCCTTGTGGGAAGGTGGTAGTGGTAGACGAGGACATCATGTCGCACGCACAACTGGGCGACAACAACCTTCTGATCGTGCCCGGCACGACCGATGGTGTACTCGAGGTCGAAGCCGACCACTCGGTACTTGTCCTCGGCAAGGAACTGCTCCATAGTTTGGATGGAGCTCTCCATCGAGATCGGATCGTTCATGTACACCAACGAGAGGGCCTTCCCCCTCACGTGGGTCTCCAGTACGTGATGCCTGGTGAACTGCCCGCCGTTGTCATCATCGGTCGCTGGGAGCGCCATTGGAGCTACGGGGAGCGCCATTGGAACCGCGGGATGTCCTTTCTGTATGTGTCATCGTGGGTGTGCTTATTGTGTCGTGTGATGCGAGAGATATAAGGTAAATGGACGCAGGAATAAATGGGGGCCGGGCGGCCTGGATTCTTTGCGCGTCCGCATGGCAGTTTTTGCAGCGGGTAACTACATCGTCGCGCCGCGCCCGGCGCAACCGCATGCACACGAACACGTGTGATCGTGCGCCGGCCCCAAACACTGGCAGTGCGCGTGGAGGGACGATGGAAGAGCACCCGGAGGGAAGCGAGAGCAGAGCGCGCGTGGCGGGACGGGAGCAGAGCGCGCCACGGCCGGCTGAACCGCAAGCAACCACATGCATAGAGCAGTTGAACACGCAGGAAATGGTCGCCTACAAGCCGGCCGACAGTTGCGTCGCTGCGTAGAGAGCGGCCGTGTGCTACCACCTCCGTCTAGTCTATAGTCCCCTTTATATTATGTGCCATACTTTGCCCTCAGATTTAACCAATAAAATGTTAATGCATGTCATAGAATTTATATAATGGAAACTATGTTCAAATACGAATCCAACTATATAATCTTTGGTGACGTGCATTCATATTTTATTAGTTAAATCATACTTATAAACTAGGACGGGGGTATAGTAGGTAATTAAATCGCAAACATTTTTTTATTAACCGTGTGTCTACGTGGCCTTTCGTCCTCCTCTCGCACGTCTTGTCACCCCGCTGCCGCTGACGGCTTACATCGCAAGCTTGCGCAGCGTGCGTGGGCGTTCTTTTGGCCAAACGGTGGCACCAATGAATCGTTGGTGAGCCCATTCCCACGCAACCTCGCAGGTTCCCACGCAAGCTTCCCGCCCGACTCGGTGAAATCCCCCAAAATCCCAATGCTTACCGACCTGCTATAAAAACCCTCACGGCCGGCGAGTCCTGCGCCGCTTTGTCCCCTCCCTCCCTGTAGCTTGTCTCGTCTGCTTCTCCCGCAATCGCCAATGGCACCGGTCCGTCATCGTCGCTCAGCCACCCCGCCGTCATCAGAGGACAGCACTGGCTGGGAGGCTATACCGCAGCTGCGGTGTAGTCCCCGGCGTAGTGTAGTGCGCGTGGCGTCCCTGTTGGGTGTGCGCGGAACACCCACCACACGCTCCACCGCCAGTGCCCGTCGGCAGCTGTTGCCGGCCCCCGTTGCCGCCACACCATCGTCGAAAGCTAGGGCCATTGCCCGCTCCACCGCTGTGGCCCAAAGGTGGGAGGTGGCTGTCATGGCCGCCACCCCACTTGTGACGCCCCGGATCCGTTGCGCCAGGTGTCTGCCAGTTTTTCGCTGTCGTTGCCATGTCATTTGCTTGCGTGTTGCATTTTGCCATGTCATCATCTGCATTTCATATCATGTCATCATGTGCTTCGCATTTGCATACGTGTTCGTCTCATGCATCCGAGCATTTTCCCCGTTGTCCGTTTTGCAATCCGGCACTCCTATGTCACCCGGCGCCCCCTTTTGTCTTCTTCTCGTGTGCGGGTGTCAAACTTTCTCGGAATGGGCCGAGGCTTGTCAAGTGGCCTTGGTATACTACCGGTAGACCACCGGTCAAGTTTCGTTCCATTTGGAGGTCGTTTGGTACTCCAACGGTTAACCGGGCATCCGCGAAGACCGTTTTGGCATTGCAGCAAAACCCCCTTTCAAACAGTCCCAAAACCCCTCTAAGTCTCCGCCATGCTCTCGGTCGTTCGATCACGATCGCGTGGGCGAAAACCGCTCCTCATTTGGACTCTCCTAGCTCCCTCTACCTATATATGTGTGTCTCTCCCGAGATTTTCGCGCAGATGAACCCTAGTGTCTTCCACCTCGCGCCGCCGGACAAATTCGTCCGCGCCGGACATGTCCGCCCGCCACCTCACTCCAACCAATCGTGGATCGCCACGTCGCCTCCGCCGCCTCCCTCCACCACTCACAGCGCGCCACCTCAACCTCCCGCGCCGTCCCCGCCGCCGCGGCCCAGGCGCGGCCCGCCCAGGCCCGCGCGGCCGCCCGAGCCCCGCCGCCCGTCCGCCGCTCGCCGGCCACCTCGGCTCCGCCGCCCGGGTCGCCTTCCTCTGCCCCGCCGGCGCCCGTCCGCCTCGCCCGCGCCCCCTCGCGCCTCCACCTGCCGCCATGGCTGCCGCCCCTCGGCTCCCGCTCGCCCGCCGGCGTGCCCGCGCCTCCACCCGCCGCCATGGCCGCCGCCCGGTCCTCTTCCTCGCCGCCGGCCGCCTCCAGCGCCAACCCCGCTCGGGCCTCAACGCCCCGACCTCCGCCGCCTCCGGCCACCGGAGCACCGCCGTCTCTCTCCGGCGACTCGAGCCGGCGACCCCGAGCCTGATCTGCACTGCCCCGCGTTGACTTCGTCCCCCCCCTTCGAGGTCGAAATATTCTCCTTCGATTCCTTATGTAGGATATCCAATCAATTAGAATTCAGGTTAAAGAGGGTCTTTATCCTCGTCGTATTCTTTATATGGAAATCCGGGGCCAGGGGATCATTCCCTTGACTCGTACTGATGATCAATTTTTTACTCCACGAGAAATTGAACAAAAAGCTGCCGAATTGGCCTATTTCTTGCGCGTACCAATTGAAGTATTTTGAGGTATCTTTTTTGAACTGAGTTGAATGAAGAAAAGAAGAATTGGAAGAAGAAAAGTTTTCTCAACACGGGGAGGAAGTAAGTCCTGGAAATTTATCATTATCATGCCATGTTCTCTGCATCGTAACTTTGTGTATGTAGCTCCGATTCGCGCGTGTAATATGTCGAATTGTTCCTCTCGTGATGCTCTTCATGTTGTTCAATTGCACCATGTTCATTAGAGGTCATCTTGATGCCCAAATCTCTGTTGGAAGAGGGCTAGTTGCTGTTATTCTCTGGTTCTTATCAGAACTTGGTGATTTGTCATTTTTGTATCTTTAATTCTGTGCATCTTTTGAGCATGAGCTCTACATGTGTTTTGAAGTCCTTGTCTGCTGTAATTTTGTTGCCATGTAAACTTGATGCTACAGAGAGATCCATGCATATTTTGGAGATGTTCAGTAAGGATGTTTTGTAGCTATAGTTGTAGTTGATCCATTACTGCAATTGTTTGCAATTATGGAGTGCCATAGCATGACTCAATCTTGCTCTAATTTTGCTATAATATATTTCTGGCAGATTCTTAACAGGATATGCAATTTTGCCAAGCTTGTTATAGTTGATCCATACATGCTATGCTTTTGTTCTTGCCATGGTTAGCTTTAGAAACATGCCATCTTGCTGTAGGTGTGCTTGGTTTGTCATGCATTTCCTTGTAGTGAGTGCATCAAGCTCACAAAGAGGCCTACATATTATTATTTCTGCCATGCTCTGTTTTCTGCCAAGTCTGAAACCTGATAACAAAACTTGCTATGTTTACATGCTTGCCATCATATCTCCTGATCCTTTTTGGCTTGTGGTCAGTAAGGGACTTTTGTTATATGCTTTGAGTAGATTCATGCGATGCCTTGTTTTGCCATGTTAAGTTCCTGTAGCATGTTGATTTCGTGCTCTAAACATTGCTATCTGATGTTATTTCTGCCATGTCCAATAATTTCGCGAAGTCTGTGAACCTGTTATTATTTTGCAATCTTGCCATGTCCTTTTGAGCATGTTCTAGTGATTTCTGGAGATAGCTCAGTGTTCATGTTTTGTTGTGCTTTACCTATACATCATTTCCATGCCTTTTGTTTTCATGTTGAGTTGCTGTAGCATATTATTTTGATGATTGCTATATGCCTAGTTGCTGTTTTGGACAGGTTGTTGCTATGTCTTGTTTGGAGTGTATGTGTTGCACCGTTGCTCCGTTTCGAGCGTGCTCTATATGAAACTTGCTTAGTTTTGCATGTAGTCTCATCTTCTCATGTTGCATCCTTGTTTTGAGGTGATTGCTTGATGTTTGGTTGCATTTTGCATCAATGCCATGTTTATCTCGTCTTGCTCATATCTTCTAGGCCGTAGCTCCGAATCTAATGAACTTTATATGTAACTTGACTAGAATTTCGTGTAGATCATCATGGTGATCTTTAACTTGCTGTTTAACAACTTCAACTTAATGCTTGTTCAGTTCTGGACCAATTTCGAAATTTGCATATGAGGACTTACCGGAATTGTTATGTGGTGTTTCCGGCCTCATTTAAACTTGCCTTGGTGTGTTGTTCTTGTATGCATCATTTCTTGCCGTGTGCAGCCTCATATAGCCTCGTCATGCATCATTCTTGTTTGAGCATCATGCCTTGTTCATGTGTGGTGTGTTTACCTTGTTGTGTGCTTCTTCTCGATAGTTCCCGTGTCGTTGCGATCGTGAGGATTCGTTCGTCTTCGTGGCTTCTTCTTCATGGATTCGTTCTTCTTCCTAGCGGGATTTCAGGCAAGATGACCGTCACCTTTGATCTCATTACTATCATTTCTATGCTAGTTGCTTCGTTCTATCGCTTTGCTGCGCTACCTATTCACTTGTTCCTCAAGCCTCCCAAATTGCCATGAACCCCTAACCTTTGTCACCCTTCCTAGCAAACCGTTGTTTGGCTATGTTACCGCTTTGCTCAGCCCCTCTTATAGCGTTGCTAGCTGCAGGTGAAGATGAAGATTGCTCCATGTTGGATTATGTTTATGTTGGGATAACACAATATCTCTTATATTATTAATGCATCTATATATTTGGTAAAGGGTGGAAGGCTCGGCCTTATGCCTGGTGTTTTGTTCCACTCTTGCCGCCCTAGTTTCCGTCATACCGGTGTTATGTTCCCGGATTTTGCGTTCCTCACACGGTCGGGTGATTTATGGGACCCCCTTGACAGTTCGCCTTGAATAAAACTCTTCCAGCAAGGCCCAACCTTGGTATTACCATTTGCTCAGCCTATTTCTTTTCCCTAGGGAGTCGCTCTCTCGAGGGTCATCTTATTTTAACCCCCCCGGGCCAGTGCTTCTCTAAGTGTTGGTCCGAACTAGAGCCACTTGCAGCGCCACCTCGGGGAAACTTGAGGTCTGGTTTTAGTTGTACGTAGTGCTCATCCGGTGTTGCCCTGAGAACGAGATATGTGCAGCTCCCATCAGGATGTCGGCGCATCGGGCGGCTTTGCTGGTTTTGTTTTACCTTTGTCGAAATGTCTTGTAACCGGGATTCCGAGACTGATCGGGTCTTCCCGGGAGAAGGAATATCCTTCGTTGACCATGAGAGCTTATCATGGGCTAAGTTGGGACACCCCTGCAGGGTATTATTTTTCAAAAGCCGTGCCCGCGGTTATGTGGCAGATGGGAATTTGTTAATATCCGGTTGTAGAAAACTTGACACTTGACCTTAATTAAAAACGCATCAACCGCGTGTGTAGCCGTGATGGTCTCTTCTCGGCGGAGTCCGGGAAGTGAACACGGTTTCTGGGTTATGTTTGACGTAAGTAGGAGTTCAGGATCACTTCTTGATCATTGCTAGTTTCACGACCGTTCCATTGCTTCTCTTCTCGCTCTTATGTGCGTAAGTTAGCCACCATATATGCTTAGTCGCTGCTGCAACCTCACCACCTTATCCTTTCCTTTCCCTTTAAGCTTTGCTAGTCTTGATACCCATGGTAATGGGATTGCTGAGTCCTCGTGGCTCACAGATTACTACATCACCAGTTGCAGGTTCAGGTTATGCGATGATCATGACACGAGAGCGATGTTCGCTTGTTTGGAGTTCTTCTTCTGCTTCTTCTTCGATCAGGGGATAGGTTCCAGGCCGGCAGCCTGGGCTAGCAGGGTGGATGTCGTTTGAGTTTCTGTTTATGTTTCATCCGTAGTCGGATGTTGTTCTTATGTATAGATGTATTCTTGCGGCATTTGTATGCCTTGTATGTATCCCCAATTATTATGTAATGTTGATGTAATGATATCCACCTTGCAAAAGCGTTTCAATATGCGGGTCTATCCTTGGTGGGACCTTCGAGTTCCTTTAGGATAGGGTCGCATATTGGGCGTGACACCACTGCCGGCCACTATGGCCATCACCCGCTCCGCCACCGCGGCCCGAAGGTGGGAGGTGGTGGTCGTGGCCGCCACCCCATCATCGGCCGCCGTGGCCGCCAGCTCACCGTTGACCGCCGGGGTCATCACCCGCTCCGCTACCGCCACTCGAAGGCGGGAGGTGGAGGTGGATGCCTGCACGTGCGTCAGCGACCTTGCGCGCTACACCGAGTTCCTGCGGGAGGAGGAGGAGCGCCTTGTCGAGCATGCAAAGAGCTTTACCACCGCCATGGCCACGGTACACGCCGCCTCAGAGGCGAAGAATCAGGAGATCTACAAGGAGAACCACCGCTTCGAGAGGGGTCGTCTGGAGTGATAGAGGGCGTTCGAGGTGAGCGTCGCTGAAGCTGCAACAACGGCAGGCACCGTATTACGGTTGCCCGGCTCGTCGGTAGGCTCCTCCTCCTCCTCCGCCTCTTACCGAGCGCGCTCGGCAGAGGAGAGGCAGCCGGAATTAGTACAAAGCCCCTCCGCAGTAGTAGTAGTATTTAGGGGCTATTTTGTTCAGTTCATCTAACTATAGATGTGGTGGAACTGTACAATGTACTTAAAATTAGCTAGTATATATAGTTGAACTAGCTATTTTAGTACGTGGTTGGCAACAATTGGGAAAAAGTTTGGTCGGTTCAGCTGTCGAGTTGAACTAACTGTATAAATTAAGAATGACTTCTTAATCTATGAATGAAATCTATGCTTAATTACTGGATTTTAGTTGCAAAAATTAGATACTGCTAGTGATTTTTAGCTTCATATTTTGACAAATTGCAGTGTTAGAAGGTTGACAAATGGCAATGTGACTAGATCAACAAATGCAATCTTTCCAGTTTGACAAATGGCAACATACCCAATATGACAGATGCAAATCTTACCAAATTGTTTGTACGTGGTTGCACACGGGTCATCCAAAAGAACCGTTTGCTTTGAAGATATGCACAAATCCTGCTCTCACTTTGCATCATGTCGTCCCGGGATCGACGGCCGGGGCGCAGGAGGACGGCAGCTGGCGGCGCTGAGAGGTAGCGTTCGACGGCGGCGTTCCATGCCGCTGAGGGGGCACGCGCACGGAGAGGAAGGTGGGCGGCCATGGAAGTCAAAGGGCTCGCTTCCCGGTGAGCCTGCGCAGCGTACAACTCGCACACTTCTCGATGAGCCTGCGCATTGGAGGACAGCTTGCACGCCTCTCGGTCAGCCTGCGCACCGGACTGCGCTCGCACGCATCCCGTTCAGTCAAGGTCAAGCAGCTGTCCGCACGGCACCTCCTACAACCATTAAAACCAAGACACTTGGCGTCACGTGTATGGTTAACAAAACACACATGGTTTGAATTATACAAACGTTTGAGATATTGAAGTGGTAGCTATTTCTTCAAAATGCCTTTGTTGGCTGTCATTATTCGAGTGCGCCTTTTCTCAAAATGGACACGAAAAATACCACAGCATGTCGGGTGCCATTCCATGATAGCATGCCAAGTTTCATGAATTTCAAACGAGTTTTGGATTTACTAGAATTTAAAAATAAAGTATCTCAACGTTTTGCCGACAATCAACGGTGCTCTGGTGTTTGAAATTCATTCCCATTTCTTGCATGGGACCTAAGCATGCACCCAAGGACACATATTTGATTTTTCAACCAATTTATATGCACCGGAGCATGTGCATGTAGTTCAAATTTGAATATGCACATAAATGCATTGAAAACTCAGTTAATGCATAAAAATTTCCAAACAAACCCCGAAAATCACAAAAATTAACACAACACTCCTGTTGTTCTATGTTGACATGAGAAAACATTTGAAAGCAATAAGAGGCAATGGATATCGTTTCATCCCCAAAGGTGGGACGTTCCCTACCGAAACCATCATGCTTGTTGTGAGAAGCTCTGGTTTGTGAGAAGCATATACCCAAACCTGCCCCAAATGGGACAAAAAAATTACCACAACATGTTGATGCCGCTCCATGATAGCATGCCAAGTTTCATGAATTTCAGATGAGTTTTGGATTTACTAGAATTTATAAACCAGGTATGTCAATGTTTTGCCGGCAATCAACGGTGCCCTGGTGTTTGAAATTCATTACCATTTCTTGCATGGGACCTAAGCATGCACCCAAGGACACAGATTTGATTTTTCAACCAATTTGTATGCACTGGAGCATGCGCATGTAGTTCAAATTTGAATTATGCACATAAATGCATTAAAAACATAGTTAATGCATAAAAATGTCCAAACTGACCCTGAAAAATCACAAAAATTGACACAACACTCCTGTTGTTCTATGTTGACACGAGAAAAATTTTTGAAAGCAAT
Organism: Aegilops tauschii subsp. strangulata; assembly: GCF_002575655.3. Lineage (NCBI taxonomy): Eukaryota > Viridiplantae > Streptophyta > Magnoliopsida > Poales > Poaceae > Aegilops > Aegilops tauschii. The sequence continues at coordinate 287,863,897 of NC_053035.3, forward strand.
AAGAGGCAATGGATATAGTTTCGTCCCCAAAGGTGGGACGTTCCCTACCGAAACCATCATGCTTGTTGCGAGAAGCTCTAGTTTGTGAGAAACATTTACCCAAACCTGCCCCAAATGGGATAATTTTTTTACCACGGCATGTTGATGCCGCTCCATGATAGCATGCCAAGTTTCATGAATTTCAGACGAGTTTTGGATTTACTAGAATTTAAAAACCAGGTATCGCAATGTTTGCGGCCGAGTGACGGTGGCAGGGTGTTTGACATTCATTCCCATTTCTTGCATGGGACCTAAGCAGGCAACCAAGGACACATATTTAAATTTTCAACTAATTATATGCATTAGAGGATGTGCCTATAGTTGAAATTTGAATTATGCACATGAATGTATAGAAAACTCAGTTAATGTATAAAAATGTCCAAGCGAACCTAAAAAATCCCAAAAATTGACACAACACTCCTGTTGTTCTATGTTGACACTAGAATTTTTTTTGAAACCGAGAAGAGGCAACGGATATCGTTTCGCCCAGAAAGGTGAAACGTTCGCTACTGAAACCATCACACTTGTTATGAGAAGCTCTGGTTTATGAGAAGCTTATACCCGAACCTGCCCCAAATGGGAAAACAATTACCACGGCATGTTGATGCCGCTAGATGATAGCATGCCAAGTTTCACAAATTTTGAACGAATTTTGGATTTACTAGAATTGCAAAAGCAAGTACGTTGACGTTTGCCGGAGAGCCACGGTGCCGTGGTGTTCGAATTTCATCCCCATTTCTTGCATGGGACATAAGCATAAACCCATGGACACATATATGATTTTACAACCCATGTTGGTGCACCGTAGCATGTGCATGTAGTTTAATTTTGAATTGTGCACCTGAAATGGCTAGAAAACCAATTTAATGTATAAAATGTTCAAACAAACCCATAATTCCAATTCTTTTACGACACACATATAGTTGCATGTTCACTGCAGATAAAAGGTCTAGCAATTCAAACACCGTCCATTGCCGCTGTGACCCCATTATGTAATTCAAATCAAGTAGATCGCACACAGTTTATTATCACCAACAGTATGAGATGCAGCACAAAATATCCTGGAGTACCATCGGTGTATATATAGTACGCCTATGGCTTACGCGAGAAGGTGCGTCGGCTACAGTCCACAGCCGGCGTCTCAAGCACATTAGCTCGCTCCCCAAATATCATTTCACTATTCAATCGTCGCCGGTGAAAGATGGGCACGTGGACCCGCGTCGTGAGGGCAACTTCGGTGGCCCATTCCGGCGAGAGCGTGGCCGCAGCCACCATGCACGTGCTAACAAGGTGCATGAGCGCGGCCACAATCTGCGACCAGGCGGCCAAGGCAGCCCAAACGGCCGCTGTTGCTTCTCAGGCGGCAGTAGCAATATCTGCCTCGGGGATAGCAACTGGCGAGAGAGGCACAACAGCTGTCCGTTCCACAGCAGCGACCTTACCCCTGATGGAGGCCGCCCATGACCATGTCGAGGCCGCCCACGCCCAGCTCGTGGCGGTCACCGCACAAATCGAACTAAGCTTCTCCGACAATAGTCGGCAACCCACGGCCGAAGAGTTGGCAATCACCGAGAGCATTCGAGCAGCCGTCCGCTCCTTCGCCGCATACCTTGTGACGACGGATCCCATCCAAGCCCAGATCACGGTCGCTCACGCCCAGCTCGTGGCGGCCTTTTCCAAAGAGATGGCGGACACGGATGGCGAGATGCTTGCCGAGTATGGTGCAATGGATGCCATGGAGCCCCTTCCCCAGGAGACCGTCGGGCGCGAGCTGGACATGGAGGCAGCGGCAGAGATCGACGAGCACCAGCCGTAGTACTAGTACTCTTTGTTTTGTTTAATTAACAGCGCCGGTCTTTAATTTGTTAGATTAATGTTTAGGTCAGCTAGCTCTGTTTAATTGCTGAACTTGCTCGATTAAGAAGTGTGGGTGTGTTGTAGTCTCCTTTGTGTACCCAAATTATGCAATGACGTGGATGACCACGGTAACCATGGAAATTCGAACCAAAATTTTTGACGTTCAAACTCATCACACACGGGTTAAGCTATCTGAATCGTTTGTGATGTTCACATATCGTACACAGTTCTGAATAAGGGACCGTGTCTGATGACACTTTGTGCGCCAGTTTTTTGGCTGAAGCGATTCCAAATTTTCGGCTTCCACGGAAATATCTACCTCCCCGCCCCCTCCCCCTTTCCAAAAGCCAAATTTCCCCTATTTCTGCCTTCCTTTCCAAGTTGAAACCTTCACTCCTTGCTTGCAGCGCCGCCTCCTCACCGGCGACCCTCCTTCACGCTGCTCGGCCTCGTCTATCCAGGCAGGTAATCCACACCCAACCCCCATCCTCCTCCTCCTTCCACATCCCACATGCCCCAACCTCCGACACGAGCGCGACACCTTCCACCCAAATCATCGACCCCTCCACCAAATAAGCGCCGCCCTAAGCCATGGTGCATGCAGTTTAGCCAGGATCTCAAGGAGCATTTGGCAGCGGAGAAGCAAATCGCGGCCGCACACGCGGATGAGGTCGCGATGGCTGCCATTCGTGCCGACCCCCAGATCTTGGAGGAGCACCTTGCCATTTGCTAGCTATGCCAGTTAAGCATGCTCGGTTTACCCGTTGCGTGTGTTGCTCCTGCCTTTCCTTCACAAATTCTAGTGAATTGTGCTATCTAATTTTACCGTGCAATCTGTTGCTCTAGTGTATATGTTCTATATGTCGTGTAGTCTGGTGCTCACTTATTAACTGTTTTGTTAATTAGTAGTCGTCTTCAGTTAACTGTTAGGTTCAATTCTGCAAATGTGATGTTCAATTCTTCAGGCTGCAATTTTGTATTGTCTTCCATGTGAGAAATAAATCAAATTTATCTTTACAAAATACATGAGAAACGAATACAAATTTCCAAGTTGTCAAACATGCTTGGTTTGGTCATACATTGTGCAATGTGGTGCTCAGTTAACGTTTGGTTTATTTGTGTTGTGGTGTTTAGTTAACTGTTTGGTTCAATTCTGCAATGCGATGTTCAATAGTTGTGGGTGCATTCTGTTATTGTATACCATGTGAGGAATAAATTGAATTTGGTTGTAGTAAATACATGAGAAACAAATACAATTGCTATATTTCCAAGTTGTTAAGCATGTTTGGTTTGGTTAACTATCTGATCTTCTATTAGGAGTATGTTATATTGTCCAACGTGGTGCTCAGTTAATATTTGGTGCATTTGTTGTGGTGTTTACTTAACTGCATGGTTCAGTTCTGCAATGCGATGTCCAATTGTTGTGGCTGCATTCTGTTATTGTATACCATGTGAGAAATAAATCTAATTTGGCTGTACTTAATACATGAGAAACATATACAAGTGCTATATTTCCTAGTTCTTAATCATGCTTGGTTTGGATAAATGGGTTTTCCATGTGGCTTGAATTAATCTGATGAATCTGCAATGTGCTTATTTTTCATCAACATATTTTACTGATAGCATGCGAACCCTTACTTAACCTGATGACTAACTACCTTATATGTGTTGCAGGGAAACAATGGGAAGCACTGAGGTTTACAATCGAGGTTAGCACGTGCATGGTCCGTTGTCTAATAGCACATTATTGTATAATTGCAGGAACCATTTTTGGTCTTGCACATGTAGGTCCTGCTGTCAGAGGTTTTGACCCACTGTTCGACCCTTTTGCATATGGGGAAATGAGTTGTCCATGAATATCAATCATATCAAGACACTCAGAAAGATTGTTAGGATAAAGAAATTAGTGACAAAAAACAACAACATCTTGGTCTGCACAATGAAGAAGACATCAGTTCACTACAAGATGGTACTAACTATTATACCTGGCCTTTTTTATTCCTTTGCCCCATTTCCAAGAGGACGAAGGACGGACGGTCAATCATCCACATGCACTGGCCTAAAGTTGCAAAGACCTTCAACATGAATGAAGGCTCAATATTCGCCTTTTGCTTCAGCAGTTTTCCAGATGAGATGCATCTGTCTATATACCGTCTATGATGCTAATTTTGAAAGGTTCTACATGTTGCATGTGAAACTTGGTGCTGGTGCAGTTGTGTAATGGGGTAGCTGAGTGCTGAAGCTATATCATGTTGTACTCTGATGTATTTCAATTATGAAATTCTGCTTCCTTAATATGGAAATAAAATATATTATGTGCTTAATATGAATGTCAATTAGATTAATAAATGGGTTATTAATAATAGGGAAATTAGCCTGCTAATGGCAAATTAGCCTGCTAATTGGGTTTTGCTATTGCAAACGGTTATTGAAAAAAATACCGTGGGCGATGACCTCAGACAATGCACATAGTTTCTAGGGATAAACCGTGTTGGATCAACGAACAATCACACACGACTTTCTCTTGAAAACTGTTTGCGTTAGGCCACGTTGCACAAATGTTTGTGTGTGATGGACATCCTTTGCCACACAGTTTCTTCTATGGACCGTGTGTGATGCATTCAATAACGCAACCGATTTAACGAGAAAAATTGTGTGTGATGTACCTGTGAACGGAAACGTTTTCCTTGGAGTGACTGTGTGGGATGTACATACGAACGGAAACGTTTAGCGGGGACTGACTGTGTGGGATGTACTTGCGACCGGAAACAATTTCGCCTATATAATTACATTTTTTTAGCTCTACCGTACGTATTTTCGTATTTGAGAGCTCGCCGGTCGCACATGACCTCATTTTGCCGAGCGTGTGTGCCAGGAGGGCATACCCCCGACGGTTTCTGGGTCGTGTGGGAAGGACCCCCCCTATCGCCCACACTCACTAGGCGAAGGTTCCAAATGCCGTTGCGGAAAGGGGTTAAAAACCGTTTGTATAGCACCGACGCATACCAGTGTACCTTCAGGATTAGTTTTAGACCTGAATAATTGATATTTGGTGCCAGCGTTGAGCATGAACATTATATCTGGATCTTGTTTGATGCGAGACGGTTATTCATTTAAATTAGAGAATAATGGTTGTTCTATTTATATGAGTAATATCTTTTATTGTCATGCACCCTTGAAGAGTGGTCTATTTTTGTTGAATCTCGATCGTGGTGATACACATATTCATAATATTGATGCCAAAAGATGCAAACTTGATAATGATAGTGCAACATATTTGTGGCATTGACGTTTAGGTCATATTGGTGTAAAGCGCATGAAGAAACTCCATGCAGATAGAATTTTGGAATCACTTGATTATGAATCATTTGATGCTTGCGAACCATGCCTCATGGGCAAGATGACTAAGACTTCATTCTTCGGAACAATGGAGCGAGCTACCGACTTATTGGAAATAATACATACCGATGTATGCAAGCCAATGAGTGTTGAGGCTCGCGGTGGGTATCGTTATTTTCTGACCTTCACGGATGATTTGAGCAGATATGGGTATATCTACTTAATAAAACACAAGTCTGAAACATTTGAAAAGTTCAAAGAATTTCAGAGTGAAGTGGAAATCATCGTAACAAGAAAATAAATTTTCTACGATCTGATCGCGGAGGCGAATATTCGAGTTACGAGTTTGGTCTTCATTTAAAACAATGTGGAATAGTTTCCCAACTCATGCCACCTGGAACTCCACAGCGTAATGGTGTGTCTGAACATCGTAACCGTACTTTATTAGATATGGTGCGATCTATGATGTCTCTTACCAGTTTACCACTATCGTTTTGGGGTTATGTTGGGGAACGTAGCATGCAATTTCAAAAAAATTCCTACGCTCATGCAAGATATATCTAGGAGATGCATAGCAACGAGAGGGGGAGAGTGTGTCCACGTACCCTCGTAGACCGAAAGTGGAAGCGTTATGTTAACGCGGTTGATGTAGTCGAACATCTTCATGATCCAACCGATCCAAGTACCGAGAGTATGACACCTCCGTGTTCAGCACACGTTCAGCTCGATGGTGTCCCTCGAACTCTTGATCCAGTAGAGTGTCGAGGGAGAGTTCCGTCAGGACGACAGCATGGTGACGGTGATGGTGATGTGATCCGCCCAAGGCTTCGCCTAAGCACTACGACGCTATGACCGGAGGAGTAAACTATGGAGGGGGGCACCGCACACGGCTAAGAGAATTCTTGGTGTGTCTTTGGGGTGCCCCGCCCCCGTATATAAAGGAGGAGGGGGAGGCCGGCCGGCCCTAGGGGTGCGCCAAGTGGGGGCAGTCCCACTAGGACTCCTAGTCCTAGTCGGCTCCCCCCTTTCCTTCCAACGGAGAGGGAAAGGGGAAAGAGGTGGAGAGGGACTGAGCGAGAAGGAAAGGGGGCCGCGCTCCCCACCCCTTGTCCAATTCGGATTGGGCTTGGGGGGGGACGCCACCTCCTGCGGCTGCCTCCTCCTCTCCACTATGGCCCATGAGGCCCATTAACTTTCCCGGGGGTTCCGATAACCTCCCGGTACTCCGATAAATCCCCAAACCTATTCAGAACCATTCAGATGTCCGTATATGACCTTCCAATATATCAATCTTTACCTCTCGACCATTTCGAGACTCCTCGTCATGCCCGTGATCTCATCGGGGACTCCAAACAAACTTCGGTCACCAAAACACACAACTCATAATACTAATCGTCATCGAACATTAAGCGTGCGGACCCTACGGGTTCGAGAACTATGTAGACATGACCGAGATACATTTCCGGTCAATAACCAATAGCGGAACCTGGATGCTCCTATTGGTTCCTACATATTCTACGAAGATCTTTATCGGTCAAACCGCATAACAACATACATCATTCCCTTTGTCATCGGTATGTTACTTGCCCGCGATTCGATCGTCGGTATCCTCATACCTAGTTCAATCTCGTTACCGGCAAGTCCCTTTACTCGTTCCGTAATGCACCATCCCATAACTAACTCATTAGTCACATTGCTTGCAAGGCTTATAGTGATGTGCATTACCGAGAGGGCCTAGAGATACCTCTCCGATACACGGAGTGACAAATCCTAATCTTGATCTATGCCAACCCAACAAACACCTTCGGTGACACCTATAGAGCATCTTTATAATCACCCAGTTACGTTGTGACGTTTGATAACACACAAGGTGTTCCTCCGGTATTCGGGAGTTGCATAATCTCATAGTCATAGGAATATGTATAAGTCATGAAGAAACACTATAAAAAAAATACACTTCCGTGATGATACGTGTTTGTCACAGTAGGTCGCGTTTTCTTTCATGCATGTACATCCATGAAAAATTTATGACAGAATCAAGATAGTCATACCTGTGCTGTCGTAGAAGTGTTCCATGACATTGCCAAAATTATCATCACGGAAGTGTCCACTTCCATGACGATAAATCGCGCGTCACAGAAGTGCTTTCGTCAAGGGTGACCGACACGTGGCATCCACCATAACGGAACGCCGTTAAGCTATCGGATCGGGTTTTGGATCCGATAACCCGTTAACAGCCCCGACCAATGGGGATTTTCCACGTGTAAAATCATCATTGGCTGGAGGAAACACGTGTCGGCTCATCGTTGGGACAGATGTCATCCACTCATTGGACGGCAGGCGCCTATGATACGTCGACACGTGGCACGGCCCAACAGAGGCTTATTCCTGTGAAAAGGCCGGCCCGTTTGACTTGGTCAAAAGGTGGCGGGCCTGCCCATGGAAAGCCTATTAACGACCTGTTCGCATATAGCCCATTTACAGCCTGCTAACCCAAGGCCCGTTACGCCCTATCCGAATTAGGCCCAGTAGCGTCATCTGGGCCATCCAATATGATTCCAGCCCGTTTTCACTTCTGGCCCATGTATGGCCCATGACGTCTTTCGGCCCATATGAGGCCCTATGTAACTCTTGGCCTATTAACGACCCATGGTGAAACTGGCCCGTAATGAACAGTGTATCACTTTACACCCATTAACGGCCCGTGGTGAAACTGGCCCGTAATGAACAGTGTATCACTTTATACCCATTAACGGCCCGTGGTGAAACTGGCCCGTAATGAACAGTGTATCACTTTATACCCATTAACGGCCCGTTATTCCGTTGGGCCGTTTCCAGCCCATGTTATCTTTCGGCCTTCTCAGAGCCCATTTATTCTTGGGCTCATTTCCAGCATTCGTTTACTTACGGCCCGTTACTGTCATTTTCTGCTTGTGGGCCAAATTCAGCCTGTGGTTACAGTCGGCCCGTTTGTGGTCCGTTAATACGTTGGGCCGTTTTGATAGCGTCATCAAATACGGCCTATTAACGATGGCCCATTATGGTCGGCCCATGAACGGGCGATTCCAACTCTAGCCCGTTTACGGCCATAATGCGGCCTGTTATTGGCCCATGTTTGGCCAATCGATCATACGGCCCGTATAAGGCCCATTGATGATACGACCCGTAGAAGGCCCATTGTTTCTACGGCCCGTAGAAGGCCTACTGTTTCTACGGCCCGTAGAAGGCCTACTATTTCTACGGCCCGTAGAAGGCCCACTGTTTCTACGGCCCGTAGGAGGCCCAGTGTTTCTACGGCCCGTAGGAGGCCCAGTGTCACTACAGTAAAGATTAGCCCATGGTTATTGTGGCCTAGTTTTAAAAAATAGGTTATTGCAGCCACTAGCAAACCGCGGAAAAAGAACTGCACTGACTACAAGCAAACAAATAAATAAGACAACAAGGAAATAAATAAGCAAGCAACTTATGCTAGGCTATCACGGCTATTACACATATTACATCCACTGGGCATCAAAGTTCGCCACCAGTGCAAATATAGGGAACAAAGCAGCATATAAACGCTGCAGCAAAACAAGTCCAGAACTGAAACCACTTCAGAAGAGTTCAAGAAACAATATCCTGGGTACCCATAATGCTGGCAAGATGCTTAGCAAGCTTATTAACTTTCTCTTGTTTGGCGCTTAAATCCTCCAGCGCTTGCTGTTGCACAAGAAAGTACGCATCTGAATTCTGCAGGGACTTCCTCAGTCCTTCGGCTTCTTGCCGCAGCACAGCTGACTGATGCCTTTCAGCTTGTAGCTGAGACTGAAGAAGCCGAAGTGATTCAGGCAGCGAGTTCGAAGAGCTTGTGCCAGCGGTACTGGCTAGTAACTCGAACACTACATCAACGCAGGACTGTGGGGTTTTCTCACTGTCTACAAGATCGTTTTTATCACCTTTCTTGGAGACCAACATGGTTGTCTCACTATCTTGAACCTTATCTGCATTACTTTCTCTACCATTGCATAGTGGGGTGCTCTTCTCCAATATTTTGTTTGCATACTACAAGAGAAACAAGCAGACACATCACAGGTTTAGCTTGTAGTATACGAAACTCATTTTGGTAAACCAGTTCAGTAGTAAGGTGGACAGGATAACAACATGAAACAAACATATATCTATGTACTATGGTCACTGTATTGTCCATATCATTCTAGTTTATGTTCCCTAATCAAGATAGAGACACAGTTCAACTCATATATTTTTAAGACACAGCAGCATATATAGACAGAATATAAGTGTGAGAAACTACACAACATTGGCAGCACTTGTAATGTGCATCACATGAGAACATAACTGTTTATACAACTTAAACTGAAATCAACATAGAGCAAGAAGTTAGAACAGCAATCCAGTTAAAGAAATAGGTTTAAAACATACCTGTTGCGCCATTGGAGTTTCAATTGGATCCTTCAAATTCGAAAGTAGTTGGTATGAGTAAATACAGTGATGCAACAACAAAGGAGTATGGACCATAGCTACGGAATCTGACCCGAGAACAGTTGCTCTTCTGCTTTAAACGTGCAGTTTGGGTTAGCTGTGGTGGTCTTCGTGCTTTGGGCACTGCAGTAGCTTTACAAACTGCTCATGTGGGGGTACTCTGTGGTGGACATGGTGCTTTGTCAACTATAAGTGGGTTACTATCCGCCGGGGTTGCGGTTAGATGGGTTGTAGCTGGTTCTCTGCCCAACGGTGGAAGTGTGCAATCTGGAAGAGTCTCGATTATGTGTGGTGGGGTTAGTTTGTGGGCCAGTACAACCATGGTTCTATCTGCATCGACGGGTAGCACTGTCTTTTGTGAAGAACGGGTTTTTGCTCCCTTAGATACTGCCATCACCCCCTCCAATTCAAATGGCTGATAAACAAGAAAAGAAATTGAACGTACAGACATTGTATGATAGACAGATGTGGTAATTCACATATATGTTGTCTAACCAAACAGGACAACATGACACAATTTCACATATATGATGCCTAACTAAACAGGATAGCATGACACAGTTTCAGATATATGATGGATAACTTAACAGGATATAATGGCATAATTCAACATATGATGAGTACCTAAACACGATGACATGACAAAACTATATGATGTCTTTCTAAAATAGGTTGGGATGAAATAATTCACATACATGTTGTCTAAGTATACAGGATGGCATGATATAATTGACATAATTGATTCATATGCTAAGCATCTGGCACTCGCATGTATGATCTCTAAACTAACCAGATAGAATTCAATATTGTGCATATGATGTCTAAACTAAGCAATGCAAGACACCATATGCATCATATGAGAAATATAAACATTGCAACTTAGAGCATACACCTCAGGTGGGATATAGGACTGGTCATCTGTCTCTGAATCCTCCTCCGAGGAGCTCCCTGTAACCATCGAGATATATGCTTCAACAGGTGCCATTTCCTGCTCTGAAGACCTTGTTTTCACTCCAGATTTTTCCATAACCGGCTCAAATGGCTGATACACATGAAGAGTAGTTCAATATACACAGACTGTCGACAAATGGAATACGTAATGAAAAAAAAGATGGCATGAGATAATTCACACATATGATGCCTGGCTCCATGGCGGTGCATAATTCACATATATGATAACTGGCTGAAAAACATGGCATTGCATAATTCACATATCTGATATAGAAAGCAAACATGAGGCATTCACACAAAGCATGTCTAATCTAAGCAGATGGCATGGCAATGCAAGACACCATATGCATGATATGAGCAATATAACCCAGCCAAGTTAGAGCATGCACCTCGGGGGGGGGGGGGAATACAACTGGTCATCTCTCTCTGAATCCTCCTCTGAGGAGCTATCTGTAACCAGCAAGAAATCTGCATCGACAGGTAGCACTGACTGCTCAGAAGACCTTGTTTTCACTCCATATTTTCCCATGACTGACTCAAATGGCTGATGCACAGGAAGAGTAGATGAATGTATAAACATTGTTGACAAATGGAATACATTATGGAAAAAAATATGGCACAATACAATTCACATATACGACGACTGGCTAAATAGGATGGCATTGCATGATTCACGTATATGATGCCTGGCTAAAGAAGATGGCATTGCATAATTCCCATATACTCCCTCCGTTCCTAAATATTTGTGTTTTTAGGGATTTCAAATGGACTACCACATACGGATGTATATAGACATATTTTAGAGTGTAGATTCACTCATTTTGTTCCGTATGTAGTCACTTGTTGAAATCTCTAAAAAGACAAATATTTAGGAATGGTGGGAGTATGATATAGAAACCAAACAGGTGGCATTCACACAAAGCAAATCTAAACTAAGTTGATGACATATAAGATGTATAATGTAAGCAATGCAATGCGCCATATGCATGATATGACCAACATCAGCATGCTAGGTTAGAGCAAACACCTCAGGTGGTAAACAGACGTGGTCGGCTCCTTCTGAATCTCCATCTGAACAGTTATCTTCCTCTGGAATACAATCTGGAAATGCAGGAGGGGGGGCACTTCGCCCACCATGGAGCGGCGTCTGCATGACATTATATTCGCACGCAATGGTCTTCTCTTTTTCTCTACATGTTCAGTATGATTGTGTACAATATCTGACATGCATAATAAAAAAATAGTTAGATTTTGTAAGGCCTAAGGGGTGCATGCAAAAATCAAGACTGATGGTAGCAAACGAGTGGATGGATCCAAAACTAATGATAGCAGGTAGATTATAGCTTCAGTTTAAAAAGATAGACAATGGATCATCTATTGTTTGTTGCCCACCCAACATGAACCACATAGAAGACCCCAGATGAACCAGATAGTAGACAGATACTATTCGTTGCTGGCTCGATATGAGACCCATGGGCAATTCAAAACTCAAGATTGAACTATAAAGTAGGAGGTAATAATAACCGATGTATAACGTAAGAAAACATGAAAGACTGCGACCTCTCTTCCGGAACTGTGTAGTCCTCAGGTTCATTTGCTCAGTCGATGATGGTAATGCAGTTAGCGTGGCTACCGGCAACGGGGAAGATGATCTGAGGCGGCGAAAGGAAGTCTGCAGGGGGGATCTCTACTGCAGTGAACGCTTCTGTCGATGGTGCACCTCAGGTGGGGTGGATGACGGCACGGCAGGAGCAGGACATAACACACAGAGTTTACTTTGACGCCTATCTGAAAATGAAGTAAATCTGTAAGGGCTCCTTAGAATTGGAGGATTCTATAAACGCAGGGACAGGAAAAACACAGGAATAGGATAGGAATGCACGTGCAAAACAGAGCATTTGGAAACATAGGATTTCAGTCAACCTGGGTGTTTGGCTCACATGAATTGGAAGAACAGAGGAATGGAGAAACAAAGTGATGCGACGAGTGTACAACCTCTTTGGCATAGCCTTGTGGACCTCAGCATCATTGGGTTGGACGTGGAGGATGGTGATGATGCTGGTGTGACTGTCGGAGGCGGGGAAGAAGATCCGAGGCCTCTGGAAACGGCGCCAAGGGTACTGCTCCACTGTGATGGACGGTTCCGTCGTTGGAGCAGCTCCGCTAAGGTGTATGGCGACGAGGCTGAAGCATGACAAGACAGACAACGTTAATCTGAAGTGGGACCCTAATATCATCTGCAATAGATGATGTAAAATACATCACCAAAAAGTGCTAGATGTAAAATGCATCAGCCGCGCCGACAGATGCTGTAAGTACTATTCACTCTGAACTTAACTGAAGAAAATGAACTTCACAGTCGAAACTGAATTTTACTGTCGAAACTGATTGAACTAGTAACAGAGCATTGCAATAGATGTTTAGGGCGTTCGAGCACTAGTAGCAGAGAAGCAGTGATCTAAATCAGCACATGCTCGAGCAGGGAACACACTAGCAGAGAGCAAGTCATGCAGTAGCACCGTGAGCGAGTGCTAAAGCAGCAACTCCTGTAGCTGCCGGAGGTCGTGCAGCAGCAGCAGCGCAAGCGAGAGCAAGAGCAGAGCAGCAACACGAACGAAAGCAGGAGCAGTGCAGCAGCGCGACCGACAACAAGAACAGAGCCGCAGCGCGAGCGAGAGCCGGAGCAGCTGCAGCTAGTGCCGTTGTGGAAGTCGCCGCCGAGGATGCAACGACATGGGGGAGAGACGCCGTGGATTATGTGGCCGGCGACAGCGCCGTCGATGGAGACACGCCATGTCTGCTCGGTATCGAGCACCGGCAGCCCCGTGAGATCGAATAAAAGATAAAATGCAGCGGTGAGTGCAGAACCTCCTTGGTGGCGCCGAGTTGGCCTCGACTTCATCGGAGGAATTGGTGAGGGTGCTGTGGTTCCGGTGGGGCAGGTCAAGACGGCACTATGGGGATTGAGGTGGTGTGATAGACGAGGCGAACGTCGGGGCAGCTCCTTGGAGGTGGAGGACGGGGCGGCTGATCCGGCGGGATGACGAGATCGACAACGGATCCTCATCCGGTGCGGTGGATGAGGGACGACGAGCTGTTGCGGTGGACGACGTAGTCGGGGAAGAGTCTCCGGCTGGGCGGCGGTCGGGAGGCCGACGGAGGAGCATGGGGTTTCGCAGGTTTTGGCGGCCTCGGTGTACGAATGGGGGGGGCGAAGGGGGAAGGGGAGCCAAGCTTAGGGACGCGCTTGTCCGAAATGTAGGGTAAGTTACCAGCGTACCCCCACCGGTTTTGACACCGCGACGTGGAGCTTCATTTCCGGCTGAGGGGTAGTAGGGGGATTTCATGTGTCTGGGCTACGGGAGCGATTTTGGATGAGGAGGGAGTTGTCGCGCGTCTCCAAATTTGGGATAACAAGGCGCAGCGCGGGTTGAAGAAGCAGGAGTTTCAAAGCAGGTAAGACAAAAGATACTCGAGCTTGAAAATTTCGGGATAACAAGGTGCGGATTCCTTGTTCGGCAGAACAAACTTAACGTGTAAAAAAACAATTCATACAAGACACAAGAGAGTCATGTCCCCTTTTACTATATTGCTATAGATGCCATTGAAAAAACTACAAGAAAAATGTAAAAAAAATCGGGAGAACAAGATTACCCTGCACAGTACCAAATCGATTCGCACTTCCCTCAACAACAACAAAAAACAAATCAATTCCCACCAAAGAAAGAGTAATGTCCCTTTTTCTATGATTACAGATGCCATGATCTCGAATTTCAATTTTTGAATCCACGTTATGTTGAATTCGAATATATCGTTAGGTGACCTTGCGGTTTATAATTGATGTAGTCGTACATTTTGATCTTCCATCATATATGAACATTTTACTCCACCATGTGAACATATATATTGTCGTCTACCATATGGACTAAATTTGAATCAATTTTCCTTATTTGAATACGATTGTTGTCAAGTTATACAATAATTTAAATATTATCTTGATAACAAAAAACATACATACAGCAGTAATCATATTTCACTATGAACTACATGTACCATACGCTCTCCAATTCAAATATTTGTATCCATTTTATGTTGAATTCAAATCATAGTACATTATTGGTCTAGGTAGCGAGATGTTTGGGATAATCAAAACCCTGTTTTCATACGTATAATTTTTGGCTGAATTGGGACAAGTTTTGGTATAAGCCTCTTGCAAAACCGGAGATTCTCTCAACAAGCCTCGTGGTTCCGAGAGGGAACGTGTCACCTTTGTGTGCGAAACGATATATGCTGCCTCCCCCCTGATTTTATTTACAGAGGCAACATAGAACTATATGAGTACCCTGTTAAATTTTGGAATTATTTCGGGTTCATTTGGCCTTTTTATACATTAATTGAGTTTCTGGACTTTTAATGTGCATAATCTAAATATGAATTGCATGCACATGCTCCGGTGCACCAAAGTGGGTTGAAAAATCACATGTGTGTCCTTGGTTGAATTTCTAGGTCCCATGGAAGAAATGAGAATGAAATTCAAACATCTGTGCGTCATGACTCGGCCGAGAACATCGAGAAACTTTGATTTTAAATTCATGTAAATCCAAAACTCGTCTGGAAATCATGAAACTTGGCATGGTGTCATGTCATGGCACTAACATGTTGTGGTAAAAAATTGGGCCGATTTGGAAGCTCGTGGTTCTAAGAGGGAACGTGCCACCTTTGAGTGTGAAATGATATGCGCTGCCCCCCTTGAGTTTCTTAACAAAGGCAACATAGAACTACATTAGTGCCCTGATAAATTTTGTAATTATTCCGGGTTCGTTTGTCGTTTTTTATACATTAATTGAGTTTCTGGTCATTTAATGTGCATCAGTCAAATTTGAACTACAAGCACATGCTCTCGTGCACCAAAGTTGGTTGAAAAATCACATTTGTGTCCTCGGGTGAATTTCTAGGTCCCATGCAAGAAATGAGAATAAAATTAAAACATCTGGGCATCGTGGCTCGGCCGAGAACATTGAGAAACTTGGTTTTAAAATTCTTGTAAATCCAAAACATGTCTGAAAATCATGAAACTTGGCATGGATGTCATGTCATGGTACTACCATGTTGTGGTAAAAAAATTGGCCGAATAGGAACAGATTTTGGTATAAGCTTTTTGCAAACCGAAGATTCTCTCAAGAAGGCTCGTGGTTCTGAGAGGGAACGTGCCACCTTTGAGTGTGAAATGATATACGTTGTCCCCCTTGAGTTTATTTACAAAGGCAACATAGAACTACATGAGTGCCCTGTTAAATTTTGGAATTATTCCGGCTTCGTTTGGCCTTATTTACACATTAATTGAGTTTTTGGTCATTTAATGTGCATAATTCAAATTTGAACTACAAGCACATGCTCCCGTGCACCAAAGTTGGTTGAAAAAAATCACATTTGTGTCCTCGGGTGAATTTCTACTCCCTCCTTCCATCTATATAGGTCCTAATGCGTTTTTCGAGGCTAACTTTGACCAAACATTAGAGCAATAATATATGACATGCAACTTACACAAAGCATACCTTCAAATTTGTATGTCAAAGGAGCTTCCAATAATATAATTTTCATAGTATACATGCACATGTTCCAGTGCACCAAAGTTGGTTGAAAAATCACATGTGTGTCCTCGGGTAAATTTCTAGGTTCCATGCAAGAAATGGGAATGAAATTCAAAATTCTGGGCGTTGTGGCTGGGTTGGAAACATTGAGAAACTTAGTTTTTTAATTCCTGTAAATCCAAAACACGCATGAAAATAATGAAACTTGGCTTGGTGCCATGACATGGCACCAACATGCTGTGGTAAATTTGCAGTCCGATTTGCGAAGGCGCACACATTAACAATCAACAAAGTCATTTTGGAACAAGTGCTGTCACGTTACAATCGGAAACACAAGTATTATTGAAACCGTGGGCCTTCTACTTACTAGTACCATTTACGTGCCGCCACGCGTCCCCATTTTTTATTAGCTAGGAGGTGCCGTGCAGGGTAGCTATTTGAGTACGAGAGGCGTGTGATCAGACCCCTGCGCGTGCTTATCGGGAGGAGAGCCCTTTGACCTCCATCTGCCGTCCACCTCTCTCCCAAGGTCTCCATTAATGGCGCCCGAGCCTCTTTTTAATGGCGTGGCTATGTCTCACTCGACTGAGATTTAAGAGAGAAAAAAGAAAATCTAAAAGCACGGATCTTGATGTAAGATCCGACGGACCTATATAGCATCTACTGCGACTTATAGCAAGACTGATGAATATATAAGGACGATTAATTTTTTTTGATCAAAGAAGGGCTTGCCCCTTTCGATTTTCATTACTGAAAACCACCACAATTCACAAGAAGTTCAGCACAACTCCAGCCTAACACGAAGGACTAAAAGCTACCAGATTGAAATCGCAACATCCCAAGAGGCCAACAAAGGCCAAACATCATGACACAATCCACATCCTAAACCGATTATTACATCAAAAGAAACCAGGAAACTGAAGGAAGCCCAGCAGCAACTAGAAGAACAGCAACACCAAGGTCGCCCAGCAACAGTTTTCTTCATTCCAGCCTTGCAACATTGATCTTCCACAGAAAGATAAGGACGATTAATTGTCTTACATAATTAGAAAGATAATTAAAAAAGCCACATGCGGCTACGCCCGAAATACACAAGGGCAAAAGAAGAAGGAAGACAAGGATCTGGCTCGCTGATCTCTACTTTCTTGATGCGTTGCTGCAGGCCGCGGGAACTAGGCTCCGCGGCGAGCGGGGATGAGCTCTTTCGTGTCCTCAAGACGCTACTTGAGAACATCCACGGATTCCTCCACCAGCCTTTGGCCCTCGTTGCGGAGCATGTCATTCTCGTCCATAAGTTTCTTGACGATGACGTCGGTCCTCTTCAACAAGGCACTGGTCTCCTCCTGCTGGTCTGCACTTCGGACGATCTTCTCCCTCAGCAGGTCGCGCTCGGCCCGGAGCCTCTCATTGCCCTCCCTTAGTTGTCGGATGACGCCGGTAGCCTGTTCAAACGAGGCTTTCATGTCGTCCTGCAACCTCGCCCAGCCGGAGATCTGATCCATCTAGCTATGGACGATCGCATGCATCCGCCTGTAACAGTCGTCGCTTGCCCGCGAGAAATTTTCCCAGGCTGCCGCGGCGCGGCGGGACATCTCTACTGCTTCCGCGGCATGGCCGGACCAGTCTGCTGCATCGATGGCGCGGCGGGACCTCCGTGCTACTTTAGCGGCGCAGCGGGACCTCTGTGTTGCTACTTCCGCGCGGCAGGACATGTCGGCTGCTCTCGCAGCGAGGCGGGACATCTCTCATGCTTTCGCTTCCATGCTCGCCTCTCCCTGGTGGCAATCTCTCGACCCAGAACTCACACTGGCCATGGCAGACGCAAGGGAAGGATGCTGAATGACTTGTTTGTTTTTGTGGATGAGGAGTTGAGGAGGAGTGTGCAGTCATCTTGGCATACTAGTATTTATAACCGAGTACTAATACGCTCCTAAGTGGGAAACCGTTTAGGTTGTGATCGGTGTGAACAGGTTTGCAATTCAATATAGCGTGGTACTAATACGCTCCTAAGTGGGAAACCGTTTAGGTTGTGATCGGTGTGAACAGGTTTGCAATTCAATATAGCGTGGAGTAATTTGGAATGTGACGAGACACAAGCTCAAAATTTATTGACGGTTCTAGTTTCGAAGTGCGGCACTATTCCCGGATGGAGTACTTCTTTTTCTACTCCCTCCTTTCCGGTTTTATAGGGCTTATCTCAAAATTTTAGTTTTTCCATTTTATAAGGCTCAATTTGGTTGTTCCCCAACACATGTTCATATTCCAAGGTGCATTAAATCATTGCATGCAAGTATTAAGAGAAAATTGACCAATGCATGTACTTTATGCATGCATGCATTGCAATTAATGCATTGATAAACATAGTTTTTTGAGAAAAATAAGAGCATTAATTAGGTGCTTTTGCAAACTACAAAAAATATTCCACCACTCACCATCTTGGTTGGTGAGATTTTTGAATTAAGCCCTATAAACCGGAAAGGAGGGAGTACTGCTGTGTACGTGCAATAACCGGCACCGTCGTATACATATCTTACGGTTAATGGGGCGTTCGACAGGAATAGCCGCGTGGCGAGCTCTCACACACGCGTCTGTTTTTTCTCGAAAAGGAGGATGATGACCCCCGGCCTCTGCATCTGGGAGTCACACATGCATCTGTAGCTATGAATTTGTAGTGTTCTCAACCATCTGTACCTATATACTAAAACATGTCTAGATACATCTATATTTTGACAAATGGAAGGCATGTATTGTGGAACGGAGGGAGTGCTTGTCATCAAAATGGATAAAAAGGGACGTATCTAGAACTAAAATACGTCTACATACATCTCCTTTTATCCATTTTGATGACAAGTAGTACTTCTTACCCAAAGGAACTTTATATCCAACAGACACAAAATATCCATTCGACTGTTGGGAATTACTGATCTGATGTCGAAGTAATTGCTGCATCGCCACCAAAACCCACCATTTCTTAAGCTAAAGTAGACGAAGGTAATCCCTATATTAGCATATTACTAAGATAAATAGAAGGCACTGTAGAAACATTTAGGACGTGAGCTTGTCAATCTGAATGTGGAGGGACACAAGCTTAGCCCCGGCCAGCAGCTTGGGCGGAACTGTCAAGAAGGTCAGCTCCTGCACGTCGACATCGTCGGGATCCTTGCTGCTTGTCACCTCCATTTCCACCTTGACGGCGTCGGTCGTGCCTTTGGGCTCCCCCGGTGGGCCGTTCGCCCACAGCTTGGCCACGTAGTGTGGCAGTGGGGACACCCCCGCTCTGATGCAGACGACCGACACGGCGATAGGCGCACCGATGTCGAGCACGCCGCCGACCAAGAAAAACGCGCGGCGGTCCTCCTCCGCGAACAGCAAGAGCCGTGGCTCCGACAGTGGCACTTGCAGCTGGAGCACCTTGCCGTACTGGATCCTGTGCACGGGCATGGGATGCGCGGTGCTGATGTGGTGGTAGAGCTCCGGCGGCGGGCCTTCATAGCCGCAGACGGGCACGGGGCATTTGCAGGGCGCGAGCGGACACACGCTCTGGTGATCGGCGAGCTTGTGGTAAGTGACGTAGAGCCCACAGCCTTTGTGCGGGCACTCCACCCTCACCGACGAAAGGACGGAGTCCACCACCGTGTTCCGCATGTCGAAGCCACCGCCGCGCTCGCACTTCTGGCACTGCCGCTGGTTCCCGGGGCGCTCGACGCGGCAGTCCGCGCAGGCCAGGTGTCCTCCCTTGCACTGCAGAAATCAATCGAACAACACATTAATCAAGAAACCTGCACCTTGCTCAATCAGCCGAACGGATGAGGTGTATTCGAACCTCATACACTGGAGGCGTCAAGGGGTGGAGGCACAAGGGGCAGTGGAGCACGGTGAGGTCCATCGAGACCTTAGAGAGCTGCATCGTCGGGTCCTGTTCGGTCTGCATGATCTCGCCCTCCTCGTGCACAACCATCTCTCGACTTGGGCCGGGGTATTACAAAGCTTTACCGTCACATATTTTATACTACTTCAAGGTGCATTAAATCAACACATGCAAGTATCAAAAGGAGAGTCACGGCATGCATGCATGCGTTGTAATTAATGCATCGGTAAACGCAAATTATTGAAATATATCGAGTGTAGTGCTTTGATGTGTCGCGTCAACTCGTACATCAACGAGAAGTTTGATTATCCTCTCCCTCGCGGACTTAACTGCACCTGCCTTTGGCTGTATGACAGGTTGGCCACACACCTGTCGGGCCCACCTGTCATACACGCAAAGGCAGGAGCGTCCCTCCCTCGCCCATGAGCGTGGTGGCTAGCAAGACTAGGAGAAGCTTTCGCTGCACGCTCTCCCTCCCAAACGCGATGGACATGCAGCAGTTCAATCGGTGTCAGCTGGCCAGAAGCGTACTGTAGTACTCCTCCAGTGCAGTAGTACTCCATCATTGTTTGACTTCCCGAAGAGGCGAAGAGCCAAGCGCAGCCCGGACGCTCATGTGGCAGTTTCATGTGTAGAGTAGTCTAGGATAGCGTGTACCGTGCCTGTAAGCTTAAAATCGTTGGGGTCGGCTCCATGCTATGTGGCCGTCTCGAAGTTTAAAAAAAATTAAAATAGTCTTCTGGCCCTACCTGACACCCTGGTGATTGTAGTTTGCACGCTCATCTGGTCAAGACAGGAATATATATTTTAATTTGTTTTTTCGAAAAGGGGGGACTCCCCGGCCTCTGCATCAGAACGATGCATACGGCCACATATATTTTAATTTGTGGTGGGTAAATGTTAGAGGTTGCAGCAAATATATTGTACATTGCGGGTCTTTCAGCCAAGTTTAGAGGCAAGCATGTGGGGCCAGTGCTATGATGTGTCGCGTCAACTCGTACAACGAGGAGAAGCTTGATTTTACTACATGCCTTCTCCCTCACCCATGCGCGTGGTTGCTTGCGGTTGCCACGTGCAGCAGTGGATTCGACACTGTAGAAGCAGTAGTAGTAACATCATTGTTCGTCTTCTCGAAGAGGCGAAGAGCCAAGCGCAAACTGAATGTTGCAGTTGCGAACATTGGAGCACGCATATAGCCAGGCTCTTGCATGAGACAGAATTGCTATGTGAGCCCACTATTGTACTATTACGTACAACTACTTGCTAGTATAGCCCTGTAAACCAGAAAGGAGTATTTGCCCTTTTAGAGATTTCAACAAGTGACTAGACTACACCGAGACGGAGTACATATGGAGCAAAATGAGTGAATCTGCACCGTAAATAAATACTTACTAGTTCTATCGTTTTCCTCTTCGAGGTGCACAATATTGAGTATACTGACTAGTCTCTTTTTGACATGCATTTACTTTTTTTACACAGTACAGACGCAAGCGCTCATATACACGCGCATACACTCACCCCTATGAATGCACACACGCACGACACTATCATCTTGAAATTTACGAAGTCACCATAGGCACCTCGTCGTCGACGGGTCCATAGGTGCTTGAATGCCAAGGAGGCAGAGGGTAGCGGTTCCCGAGACATTGAACGGTCAATGATGCATCCTCAATTACATGCGGAGGGAATTAATTGGAGAAGCAGAATAGAGCCAGCACAATGTGAATGCAACACAGTTTGGACTCTCATATAATAAAGGCGCCCACCACTCCAATCCATCTACTCCCAAGTCTCTACGCAACACTGCTCACTCCAATCCAAGACCAAGTGACCAGAAGCCACAATCACCTATGGAGGCGATGGACGCGAGCGGCAGTCGGCTGTGCCAAATCATCCAAGGCGCCGGCCTGCGGCCCCGCACCATGCAGCGTTTCCAGACGGTGCTGGCGACCGCAGGCATCATAGCCCTCGCCAACGCCGGCTTCGCCTCTCGCATGGACGACATGATGGTCAACTCCATCCGCAAGTTCACCGCCGTCAAGAAGCGCGCGGACGACCTTGCCGTACTGCTCCAGCCCGCGCGCCCAGGCTCCTCATTGCCTGCCACCCTCATCGGCCTCCATGGTGACGAACTCTTTCAAGCCCTGGTGGCCCTGCAGGTGCCGGAGGTCGCGATGAAGAATGTGCACCTCGAGGCCGCGCTCGCCGCGCAGCGCCTCGCCATGCAATAAACCGTCGACCTGCACATCCACGTCTATGAGGAAATCCTCTACATAGGCCACTACAAGGCAAGCGAGGACAGAAAGACGTTGGCCTTCTTCCAGCAGCTGGAATCTTTGGACGCCATTGTTCAGAAGCACGTCAACCTGGCCACGAAAGCCGCTGCTACTTAGGCGCTGTTCGGTGGGCCGGCGCCCTGAGTCGAGGAGGTGGACGTCGTCGATGGATGCATCTCTTCTTGCCTCCTGTAACCAGCACTGCATGGCCTCGTGGCCTTAATGTTTTATTAGTATAGTACTCCCTCCGTTCCCAAATATAAGTCTTTCTAAAGATTCCAGCAAGTGACTACTACATACGGAGCAAAATGAGTGAATCTACACTCTAAACTATGTCTACATACATTTGTATGTTGTATTCCATTTGAAATAGTATCTAAAAAGGCTTATATTTATGAACGGAGGGAGTATATGGCATTTTTATTCCAGTCGTAACATTTTCACTGTGAGGTGGGGCCGCAGTTGAGCAAACCCACCCCGCCCACCGGGCGTCGGCCGAGTTTAGAATTAGAAGAGAGAAACGAGGGAGGAGAGCTAGCTGTAGCACAGACGCTGTTGTCAGATGGGACTCGTGTTTATAGAATAGGAGTACTGAGCACTCGTGCCTCTTTTTTTTGAGGGAAAAATTAGTCGTATGTCTAGTACCACTAGTTGGGTGCGTGCGACCTATAGCTGTCATCACTTTAGGTCTCCTTTTCGAACCGCGGCTACGCTTCACAGTACATATTATTTCACGCATTTATCCTCCTATATGTACTCCTAGGCTATTTCCACATGCTCCCATTCGCCGACATGTGGGACATAGAGCATCTGGGTCGTAGTGCATGCACGACTCGGAGCATATGCCGGGGTACTTTACATTTCAGACCTCACAAATTACATGCAAACCCCCCGCAGAAGAATAAATAAATGAATGAATTACTACATGAAACCGGATTATTTTCGTGGAAACCGGAGCACGTTCATTAAATTTTGGACATAACACGTTTATAAAAAATGACCGGACCGAAACCAGTCTAAGGGCCTCTCTGGTTTTTCCCGCAAAAATAGGGCCTCTTTGATTCGCAGGATACTGAAAACACAGGAATGGGGAAAGTATGATGGAGATGAACCGAGACGAGGAGAACTCTAACTCAGTTAGAGGTTAGAGTTAGATTCTAACCCTGAACTAACTCTAAACCAAAGAGGTGTATGGATGGCAGGGTTAGATTGACAATAAATGCTCTATCTCAATCATTTGACTACTTTGGACCCTATTTCCTGCCGGATTTGGAGGGTGCTTGGATACGTTTTAGTTCCATGACTAAAAGTAGTGGGACTAAAACTTGCTAGCCTCACCCATGCTTGGATCCAAATACTAAAGAGACTAAAATCAAGTTAATGAGCATTTATTATCCTCCAAACCCTCCAATCCAGAACTCGCCTGTGTTAAAGGAGAGGAGTTAAATGAGGAGAGAGAGGACTAATCCACATTTTAGTAGGGGTACCCCTCACTAAATTTTTTTAGTCTCAAGACTAGTTTTAGCCCCTCTTTAGTCAGGGGTGCTTGGAACTTTAGCCTCTTAAAGAGACTATTTTTAGTCAGACTAAAATAAGTCCCTTGGATCCAAGCACCCTCTTGGTGTGGCCGGCTCTTCTGTGGCCTCCTCCCGCTCACAATTGACATAAACGAACCATCTATACAAATCAAGCATGCAAAACATGATAATTTTTACTTTGTCCATACAAATGAGATATCCCACTTAAACATACAAGTCGTCAATCAAGCTTCACAAAATAAAAAAACACTTCATGAAACAAAGAATGAGCTAACTCATCACGGAAGTCATTCACGATAGGGAGGGAGCCCAGAGCCCCTCACGCACTGAGGGAGGAGCTCGCCATCGTCGCTCTGGAGGAAGGCTCTATAGAGCCCAAGCCCCGGGAACCCCTCCGACGCCGGCCCTTGCGAGTTGAGGTCGACACCGGCATGGGTAGCAGGGCCGCTTGCCGCCGACTGGGAACTTAATCTTTCGGACTCTAGAAATAATGCAAGCCTGTAACTAAAATACCTAGAAAGGTGAACTGAATCTTTGGGCCTCTAGAAATAATGCAAGCCTGAAACTGAAATACCTAGAAAGGTGAACTGAATCTTTGGGCCTCTAGAAATAATGCAAGCCTGAAAGTGAAATACCTAGAAAGGTGAACTGAATCTTTGGGCCTCTAGAAATAATGCAAGCCTGAAACTGAAATACCTAGAAAGGTGAACTGAATCTTTGGGCCTCTAGAAATAATGCGAGCCTGAAATTGAAATACCTAGAAAGGTGAACTGAATCTTTGGGCCTCTAGAAATAATGCAAGCCTAAAATTGAAATACCTAGAAAGGTGACCTGAATCTTTGGGCCTCTAGAAAGATTTATTACCTCCTCAAGCACCATCAAACAATTCCATGCGTGCAGCACAAATCTATACCAAGTTTGATCAGGATCTACTTTTCCAAATCAGAATTAGCGCTAGAGCAAGCAAGATCAATGATATGGCCGTGAGACAGAGAAGGAATGAAAAAACTCACCCCTCTCGTGACCTCCCTGGTAGATGCGCCGCCGCCGCGCACGACAGAGGGAGAAAAACGACTGGTGAAGGGGGAGCGGGGCGACCTTCGAAGGCTGGAGGGAGAGGGCTGCCGGAGTATGGCGGCGGAGGCCGGAAGGAGAGGGCGGTCGAAGGAGAGAGAGGGCGAGCGGCCCTATGGGGAACAGAGAGGAGTCGTGCGAGAGGGGGAGCGATCTGGTGCGGGCAGGGGAGATTTTTTAGTTCTCTTTTAGTGGGCCCGAGGATAACTAACCCAATTAGAACCTCTCCACCGGGCTAGTTTTTTTAGCTGGGTTAGAGCAAACTAGCTCAAACTAACCCCTCTTGTTTCGATAATTTGAGGCTATTTCAACCCAAACTAGCTCTAACTCAGGGATCCAAACAAAGAGGAGTGTTACTGTACATGCTACAGTGTGGACCGTAGCACATTGTTTTTATGGCCATATCACCACATTGTTTTCTACTGCTGGTTCACTGGGCTACCGTGGTTCGCACTGCTGGTTCACTGGGCTGCCGTGGTTCGCACTCCTCTGACCTGAGTAGTACTCTAGTATAGTACTAGTATATACCGCATCATTCTTTGCTCCTTCTTACTACTCCGACATGTGGGAGAGCCAGCATCCGGGTCGACGTGTCATGCACCAGATTAGAGCGCGGAGCGGAAGGGGGGCATCACCCCGGTCGGAGCGCCAGTAATTCATGACTATAGTGAGTGGTCATATCACAAGTCTTTCCAGCAGTAATGCGCCATCAAATCGCACAGCCCCACTCGCTCACCCTCCTCGCCTCTCTGTCAAACCGCCTACCCGAAAACTGCCGCGCGTACTGCCCGGGAAAAGCCCCGCCCTCAACTTTTAACTACGCGAAAATAGTTCGAGCTTGTTCGTTCTATATAAATATAGTACTTACTGTATGTTTATTCATCCGTGGGGTTGTTCAATGAATGGAGGGGCGGAGAGCACAAGTGAACAATACTGTAGTACTACTAGTAGTAAGTAGGAGTCGTACAGTAGTCACCTTAAATAGAGAGTTTCTTTTCTTTAATGCCACGTACACAAATTGAAACGGTTGTTGTGGAGAGAAAAAAGATAATCACTCCACTATATATGGACGCAGGGGCCTGAGCGCTTGCTTTACTAGGGTTGCTCTCTTCATTCTCTCATCCTCTCCAGATATAAACAAGACAACGGTAGCGACATTTTCTCTTTGCTCACCGCTGGTCACAGATCCGGCCGGATCCCTTCGGCCAGTGTGTGTAGAGGACTAAAAGGTGCATCGTTCACGCAGTCATCGCCGCCGAGGGAGGAAACCCACAGCTGCCGGAGGGGCCCGATCCTCTTCCCGTGCCGTTCTCTCCGACACAACGCCGGCTCGGGAGGTCCTCCGACCCTTCTTCCTCCCTGCCGTATTGTCCGCAGATCCGACCTGCCGCCACCGACATCCCGGCGACCCTCAGGTATAAGTTCTTCGAAAGCGGCCTTGCTCTACTGCCCCAGCTCCCCACGTGTCTGCATGTGCATCTTTTTCTACTCCCATCAGCTCTTCCAAAGCCACCTAAATTTTTAGTATTATTAGAGGTAAAGCTACTTCATGCATTCGAATCTAGGGCTTTGTTCAAACAACGAAGAAAGGGGGAAAGTTGTAGCATGAATCTAGGACTTGATTCAAAGAGGAAATAATATGGAGAAAGTAGTAGACACCGGATACCCAACCGGTCTCTTGGTTGAAAAGGGAAATAATGGGAAAACGCAGTACAAACTGGATAAGGAACAGATCTATTATTGGTTGAAAAAAGGATAGAAAGTGGCGGCTGGTGGACAAGTCAACAGAGTATGTCCAGGATTAGATTTGCTGCCATCACATAGTAAAAGGTCTCCAGGATTAGATTTGCTGCCCTCACATAGTAAAAGGTCTTAGGATTAGATTTGCTACCCTCACATAGTAAAAGGTCTCAGGATTAGATTTGCTGCCCTCACATAGTAAAAGGTCTCCAGGATCAGATTTGCTGCCCTCACATAGTAAAAGGTCTCCAGGATTAGATTTGCTGCCCTCACATAGTAAAAGGTCTCCAGGATTAGATTTGCTGCCCTCACATAGTACAAGGTCTCCAGGATTAGGTTTGCTGCCCTCACATAGCATGAACAAACTCGGCATCACCACTTTATGCCTCCTTGTAGGTACATTGTGCTGATGCATCCACTGTCGCATGTCCTTATACCAACCTTTTGCTGTTGTTAATGTAAGGGCGCATGTAAAATGAAGCGATCACACTGTTACCTTAGGGACATGTTTAACCAGTGTTATTGTTAATCTAATGCCTCCAGTGATAAGATGCAATTAAACTGTGTTACAAATGGCACTCCTGCTATTTTCCCCAGTATGATAAGTAAGTTGCTCCTTTACGCTGCTGAGTGTCCTGGTGTCCCCACGGTCCCATGCCCTTAAACCAACTCTTTAGCTGTTGTTGATTTACTGTGTCTGGTAAACAAGCAATGCCACCATTAAAGTAATCCCATATTTGAGGAATCTCATTGTTGATCGTAATGCTTCTGGTAACATGAAGCATTGCTGACGTTTTAAAATTTCTACTGTCCTTGCGTGATTTCCATGAACATAATTAAGATGCTTCTTTTCATTTTGTATATGTTTCGTATATTCTTATTGACCAGCAACTGTTTACTTTCTATCTTTTTGTGCAGATAGGGATATCCATTTCACCTTGTTGCTATTGTGACCTTTTGGTGAACTGCACAAAACACTTTTTGGAATGAGTGTCTTGTGCAGTTCAACTAAAATGTTACATGGGCAACATCTCCCAATTTTGGTGGAACTGCACAAAATGGTGATTGGAGTTTCCAAAATCTCCGTCAAATTCTGCTGGTAATCTCGTGCAACATTTTATTAGCCTTTGCAAGATGAGCCGTAGCTGAATGATGCAATCTTTGCTTCATTTCAGGCGCACTGCAGAAAAAGTGGCATGAATTGAATCATCGGGTGGAGCTGCAGGTTGACTTCCACTAGTGCCACTATTATAGTAATCATGCTCTTTATTATCTATGCTGTGCAAACAGGAATACTCAACTACAGATGTTGTGACGGTCAAGAGCATTCGCCAAGTTCTTCGATTGTATGACATGGCTAGCCAAGATGGATTTAATCCCGATATTCACTTTATCAAAAGGCTCTAATGGGTTGGTTCTGAATCTTGCAAGCTGGGAATCAGTGAGATGTGTAGGCATCTTTGTTGTACTTATTATTTGAATCTTATTTGTTGGTTCTGAATCTTGCAAGCTGGGAATCAATGAGATGTGTAGGCATCTTTGTTGTACTTATTATTTGGATCTTATTTGTTGGTTCTGAATCTTGCAAGCTGGGAATCAATGAGATGTGTAGGCATCTTTGTTGTACTTATTATTTGGATCTTATTTGTTGGTTCTGAATCTTGCAAGCTGGGAAACATGGCATGATGATGCAGAGGACAACAACCATAACAAATAGTTCAAACTTGGTAGTATTATCTTTGTGAAAGTGCGACAAATGTGCTGATCGTGAGCGTCCTGAGAATAATAATTCTAATTGTTGTGCATGTTGATCCTGTGGCACTGATAGAACGAGCGAATGCATTGCTTGTTTTAAGTATAAATTTCTATTAAAGCTAATTAAATTTAAGTAAAGTGACCACTAACTCTTGTTATTACAGTACCAATACAGACCCGCCCGTGAACCGACGTGTGGCCGAGGGTGCATCTTCTGCCGGGCGTGCAGCGGACGAGGGAAGGGTAGTAACTGTTGTCGCCTGTACACACTCAGCTTACTGTTGAATCTAGTTCCCCAAGAGCTGAAAAACGAACTGCTGCCGCTGCCTACACAGTCGTTCACTCGAAGAGACTCCAATGGCGATCCGAGGGGTGAGCCTGCTGGATATGGACTTCAGCAAGGAGTTCCCCTTTGAGTTCGCCGTTCAGTCCTATGGCTGCACCAAGTTGAATGTGATGTACACCAACGATACGGACTCGGTGAAGCTCTGCCTCGCCTCAGTACTATGGCTGCACCAGGTTCTGGAGCATTCGCCCGTTTCATCGGCAGCACCGACTGCACCTTCGCTACGGTGGAGAGAAGGAAGAACGTGACGATTCGGCCATCTGGTGCAACAAGCTTGTCGACATCCAGAAGCAATACAAGATCATCAGCAACGGGCAGGAGAAGGACTCCGTGGTTGACCTCGCTGAGACCATCATCGACCCCTGATACGCCAACATGAAAGAAGACGACCTGAACACGTGGGAGGTACCTCTGAATCTAGCCTACATAACCTACGCGGCCAAGGACGCATACGCATGCTACGACATGTACAGGCAGATCTTGGACATGAGGGCGTGTCTGCTTCCCGTAACCGATGAGTACACCGACAGCCGCAGCGTCATGATCAAGCGTGCCAGGAAGGTCTAGATGTTGTACTTTATCTGTTTATAAGCACCTTTATCATCTGAGTGTTTCATGCATTAGTCTATGTGTCGTAATTATCTGTTTTGTCCAAAATATTTCTTTTAAGAACCCATTAACCTGATTGCTTTTTTTAGTGGCTATTTGCTTATGTATGTAAACTAGTTCACTTGTCCGTAAAAAAACTAGTTCACTCGGCTGCCGTGTTTTGAATCTCCTTCCTCCCAACATATTCTCCTCCTCAGGTGGACCCAACAGGTCTCTGAATTTTCTCCCACTTTCTTTTTCGATGTAAACTGAGTTTTCTCCCAGTATTTTCTCCCACATGGGCAAAGATGCCCCGTCTTCCCCATCTCCGGGTCGTTCCAGTCTGGGTGCGCTCGACACGGTGTGGTCAACGTGGTCAACAACCGAGAGTCATCGGAAGATGACTATACGTGAGAGGCTGACAGTGGGGACGCACCACACCCATGGACGCATGCATGCAACGGAACGTGGCGAGGTCAACGTGGTAAAGGAACGACTTCCATCGGAAGTATACTGTACATGGAGAGTCTCAGCTGGGTCCACGGCCGCAACAAGTAAGTGCCTCCTTATTACGCGAAAAATAATGATTCCTCCAACTGACCGCAGGGACCCACTGGACGGGCCACCGTATTTTGCGAAAAAAATGTTTGCCCCCTGACTGCTGGGACCCATCTGACGGGCCACTGTATTTCATGAAAAAATGTTCCCCCCGCTGTCAGCTCGGACCCACCGGAAGTGCCTCCTTATTACGCACAAAAAAATGAATACTCCCCCAGCTAGCTGGGACCCACCTTGGTGGGAGTCTGACTTGTGGGCCTACTAAGTCGACGGGGACGAAGGGCTTTGTCAACTTAGTCAATATGAACGATTCTAGCTCCAGTGACCGTACGATGTCCATCCAACGGCTGTAGTGCTTCTTCAACCTCTGGTCTTCTTGCTCCAGCCGCCCAAAGCAGCGCCGGTCGTGCCGCATGCTCCTGCCTCCTGTGGCCGGCTGTGCTGCCGCGGAGGCCTCACCGCCCCTAGTATTCCCACCGCTGGCCAGGCCCTGCGGCAACGGCAGCCTCACACCGCAGCCGAACCAGTGAACCCTCGTACTCCTCTCCATGCGGGCTTCCACTGCCGCGTCTTCCCGGGCTCCACGTCGTCCCCTTCCTAGGCCTCGCCGTCATCCACCGCCGTGGTGCTCTCCGCGCGGTGTGGTCAACGTGGTCAAGGAACGACTTCCATCGGAAGAGTACTGTACGTCGAGAAGCTGACAGCTGGGTCCACGGCCACAACCCAGTTTTTTTGTGATTTGCCAAGTAAGTCGCTTTGTCAGGCCTGTTGGGCTGCAAATCTTTCAAGACGAGGAGAGCTTTCATTCGGCTGGCCGAGAAAATGGCCCATCAGTAATGAGAAATGGGTTGTACATTTTTAAAACACATCAAACCGGCAATTAGTTTCAAATATCTTTTTTTTTTCATTTCAAGATTTTAAATTACATTAATTTTTATGCGTGGAGAATTTGTTGGATTTTATATTGATATACATTTATTTTTAAAATTAGTTTGAATGTGAGTCAAAATTTCGGGATTAAAAACAGTTCGGACCGCACCGAAATATGCAAAATTTTGTATAATTTTTTAACCGTGGTCACAATATGGGCTGTAATGCTAACAAAAAGAATATGGGCTCCAAAAAAAACCTTAATAATTAGCAAATGGGCTGTAAATTATTAGAAATAATGGTAGATGGGCTGTATGCTGTTTTCCACAGATTTGAGGCTTTCCTAAAAAAAAGGTTGACGCACAAGCAGTGACTGTTGGATGGCCATCCAACGGCCGTCGTGCTTCTTCAATCTCTGCTCTTCCTGCTCCAGCCGCTCAAACAAGCGCCGGCGGGACTGCCTGCTCCCTCCTCCCCGCGGCCGGCTCTGCTGCCGCGCAGGCCTCACCGCCCCACCGTACTCCCATCGCTGGCCTAGCCATCCCTCTACTCACCCACACCTACTGTTATTCTCCGGCGACGGCAGACGAACCAGTAAACCATCATACAGTCGTACTCCCCTCCGTGTGGGAAACAACTACCGAGTCTTCCCTGCCTCCGTGTCATTCACTTCCTAGGCCACGCCGTCGTCCACCGCCCTGGTGCTCTCGGCGCGGCCTGGTCAACGTGGTCAACGACCGACATGCATCTGAAGTGGACTGTACGTGGAGAGGCCGACATCTGGGTCCACGGCCGAACGCAAGGAAATGCCTCCTTATTACGCGCAAAATAATGATTCCTCCACCTGACATCAGGGACCCACTGAAAGGGCCTCTGTATTTCGTGAAAAAAACATTACCGCCGTTGACAGCTCGGACCCACCAGCTATATCTTCGCACGCAAGGAAGTGCCTCCTTATTACGCACAAAAAATGAATACTCCCCCTGCTAGCTGGGACCCACCATGGTGGGAGGCTGACTTGTGGGCCTACTAAGTTGACTGGGATGGGGGCCTTTGTCAACTTTAGTCAATATGAACGATTCTAGCTCCAGTGACCGTACGATGTCCATCCAACGGCCATAGTGCTTCTTCAACCTCTGGTCTTCTTGCTCCAGCCGCCCAAAGCAGCGCCGGTCGTGCCGCATGCTCCTGCCTCCCGTGGCCGGCTGTGCTGCCGCGGAGGCCTCACCACCCCCTACTATTCCCACCGCTGTCCAGGCCCTGCGGCGACGGCAGCCTCACACCACAGCCGAACCGGTGAACCCTCGTACTCCTCGCCGCGCGGGCTTCCACTGCCGCGTCTTCCCCGGCTCCACGTCGTCCCCTTCCTAGGCCTCGCCATCGTCCACCGCCGTGGTGCTCTCCGCGCAGCGTGGTCAACGTGGTCAAGGAACGACTTCCATTGAAAGAGTACTGTACGTGGAGAGGCTGACAGCTGGGTCCACGGCCGCAGCAAGGAAGTGCCTCCTTATTACGCGGAAAATAATGATTCCTCCACCTGACAGCTGGGACCCACCGGACGAGCCACTGTATTTCATGAAAAAACGTTCCCCCCTGACTGCTGGGACCCACCAGCTACATCTTCGCACGCAAGGAAGTGCGTTCGGGCAAAAAAAACGATTCGCCCCCCGACTGCTGGGACCCACCAGCAGTGCCTGACAGTCGGGACCAACCTGGTCGAAGCATACGTAGCATTGTAATTCTGGTCGCGAACGTGTACGTACATACTGGTCGATGTAGAGGCGCTCGTGTCGTAGTAGAGGCGCGCACGTAGCATGTACACGTACGTACAGCGGCCAGTGCGCAAGAAAGAAAATACGGCCATGTACGTACATACGGGCAGTGTCTCGAACGCCTACTCGCGCATACGTATGGCCAGGGCTCGTGTACATGGCTGGGTCGGAACGGAGAAACAGCGTCGTCGTCGTGTTCATGGGGAGCAAACCGGCTGGGTCGGAACGGAATGCGTCGCCGTGTTCATCGGGAGGGCTTGGACGGAATAGCCGATGGAAACGAGGCCTGGCGTACCGCAGAACGGAGGAAACGGCCTTGTGTTGGACCGACCACGTTTGAAACGGGATCCTGTTCATCGGGAGGGGTCTGGCGTACCGCAAAACGGAGGAAACGGACCTCCTACGGTCGAAACGGGGGTCCTATTGATCGGGAGGGGTGTGGCATACCGCAAAACGGAGGAAACTGACTTGTGTGGGAGCGCTACGGTCGAAACGGGGGTCCTGTTCATCGGGAGGGGTGTGGCGTACCGCAAAATGGGACTCCACGGGACATTGTTCATCTCCACCGTCGACCCCCTCCCGCCTCCACGGGCTACTGTTCATCCACCGTCGACCTCCTCCAGCCTCCACCTGCGGCTGTTCATCCACGGGCTCCTGTTCATCCAGCCTCCACCACGCGCTACTCCATCGGCTACTGTTCAACCAGCCCTCTCGACGGGCTCCTGTTCAACCACCCCTCCACGGGCTACTGTTCATCCAGCCCTCCAACGTCTACTGTTCATTCTGCCCTCCACGGGGTGGTCCTGTTCATCCTGCCCTCCACGGGGTCCTGTTCATCCAGCCCCAACTGGCTCGATCGATCGGGGTCCTGTTCATCCAGAGGCAACACCACGGGGTCCTGTTCATCCATCCCCATCGGGAACTGTTCATCCAACCCCCCCCAGCAATGCTCACTGTTCATCCAGAGGCAGCATCGATCGGCTTCAGTTAGCAGCAGTAGCGAAGGAATCACTCGATCGGGTTCAGTTAACAGCCATCGATCGATCGCTCGGGTTCAGTAACGCGTAGCCTGCAGTGCAATCGCTCGGGTTCAGTTAGAGCCCAACGCCTCACTCGGGTTCAGTTAGAGCCAACGCCTCGCACACACGCGCATACGTGTACGAGAGAAACGCGCATCGCTCGGCCCCCGACCTCCCACCGTAACCGAGAACTCCTCGAAATTTTCCTCGCCCTCACTTCTACCACGGTTTTTCCGTCATGGACGGCCCAAAGAATGTCATGCATCTGCGTCTCCGGCGCGCCCAGGACGAAAAGCCCATTTTCTGTCATGATTTTTTGTCATAGAAGTAGGAGGCCACCACATCTATGATGATACTGGCTTTTTTCACAATTATCGTCATAGAAGTGTCATATGTATGACAGAAAAAAAATCCGTTCGGCCCAAAATGTCACGGATGTGTCTTTTTTTTGTACTGAAAGCAATAGCAATAAAACTAAACGATCATAATGCTAAGCTAACGGGTGGGTCTTGTCCATCACATCATTCTCTAATGATGTGATCCCATTCATCAAATGACAACACATGTCTATGGTCAGGAAACTGAACCATCTTTTATTAACGAGCTAGTCAAGTAGAGGCATACTAGGGACACTCAGTTTTGTCTATGTATTCACACATGTACTAAGTTTTCGGTTAATACAATTCTAGCATGAATAATAAACATTCATCATGATATAAGGAAATATAAATAACAATTTTATTATTGCCTCTAGGGCATATTTCCTTTAGTCTCCCACTTGCACTAGAGTCAATAATCTAGATTACATAGTAATGATTCTAACACCCATGGAGTCTTGGTGTTGATCATGTTTTGCTCGTGGAAGAGGCTTAGTCAATGGGTCTGCAACGTTCAGATCCGTATGTATTTTGCAAATCTCTATGTCTCCCTCCTTGACTTGATCACAGATTGAATTGAAGCGTCTCTTGATGTGTTTGGTTCTCTTGTGAAATCTAGATTCCTTCGCCAAGGCAATTGCTCCAGTATTGTCACAAAAGATTTTCATTGGACCCGATGCACTAGGTATTACACCTAGATCGGATATGAACTCCTTCATCCAGACTCCTTGATTTGCTACTTTCGAAGCAGCTATGTACTCCGCTTCACACGTAGATCCCGCCACGACGCTCTGCTTGGAACTACACCAACTGACAGCTCCAACATTCAATATAAATACCTATCCGGTTTGTGACTTAGATTCATCCGAATCAGTGTCAAAGCTTGCATCGACGTAACCATTTATGACAAGCTCTTTGTCACCTCCATAAACGAGAAACATAACCTTAGTCCTTTTAAGGTATTTCACGATGTTCTTGACCGCTGTCCAGTGATCCACTCTTGGATTACTTTGGTACCTCCCTGCTAAACTTATAGCAAGGCACACATCAGGTCTGGTACATGATGACCCGCAAGTATAGAGGATCAATTGTAGCTCTTTTCGATAAGTAAGAGTGTCGGTCCCAACGAGGAGCAGAAGGAAATGACAAGTAGTTTTCAGTAAGGTAATGTCTGCAAGTGCTGAAACTGTAAGTATCGAGTAGTTTGATAGCAAGATAATTTGTAACGAGCAAGTAACGATAGTAGCAATAAGTATGAAGCAAGGTAGCCCAATCCTTTTGAGGCAAAGGACAGGCCAAAACGGTCTCTTATGATAAGCAAAGCGGTCTTGAGGGTACACGGGAATTTCATCTAGTCACTTTCATCATGTTGGTTTGATTTGTGTTCGCTACTTTGATAATTTGATATGTGGGTGGACCGGTGCTTAGGTGCTGTTCTTACTTGAACAAACCTCCTACTTATGATTAACCCTCCTGCAAGCATCCGCAACTACGAGAAAAGTATTAAGGATAAATCCTAACCATATCATTAAACTCTAGGATCCAATCGGTCCCTTACGGAATAGTGCATAAACTGGGGTTTAAGTTTCTGTCACTCTCACAACCCACCATCTATTTACTACTCCACAATGCATTCCCTTAGGCCCAAATATGGTGAAGTGTCATGTAGTCGACGTTCACATGACACCACTAAGGGAATCACAACATACATACTATCAAAATATCAAACACACATCAAGTTCACATGATTACTTGCAACATGATTTCTCCCGTGACCTCAAGAACAAAGGTAACTACTCACGAACAATAAACATGCTCATGATCAGAGGAGTATTAAATAGCATCATGGATCTGAACATATAATCTTCCACCAAATAAACCATATAGTAATCAACTACAAGATGTAATCAACACTACTAGTCACCCCCTAACACCAATCTATAGTTCCGGTAACAAGATTGAATACAAGAGATGAACTAGGGTTTGAGATGAGATGGTGCCGGTGAAGATGTTGATGGAGATTGCCCTCCCCAAGATGGGAGATTTGTTGGTGATGATGATGACGATGATTTCTCCCTCCGGGAGGGAAGTTCCCCTGGCAGAATCGCTCCGCCGGAGGGCAAAAGTGCTCCTGCCCAAGTTCCGCCTCGAGACGGCGGCGCTCCGTCCCGAAAGTCTTCTCCTTATTTTTCTAGGTCAAAATCACTTATATACCAGAAGATGGGCACCGGAGGTGGGCCGAGGAGGCCACAACCCACCAGGGCACGCCAGGGGGGCCTGGTGCGCCGAGGTGGGTTGTGCCCACCTGGTGGCCCCCCTCTGGTATTTATTGGCTCCAGTATTTCTTAAATATTCCTAAAAAAATCCTCGTGGAGTTTTAGCTCATTTGGAGGTGTGCAGAATAGGTGGCCTGACATAGCTTTTTCAGGTCCATATTTCCAGCTGCCGGAATTCTCCCTCTTGGTGTGTACCTTGCAAATTTTGAGAGAAAACGCATTAGAATTACTCCAAAAAGCATTATTATGGATAAAAACATTATAAATAACATTAAGAAAACATGATGCAAAATGGACGTATCAACTCCCCCAAGCTTATACCTCGCTTGTTCTCAAGCGAAAACCAAAATCGAAAAACATGTCCACATGCTTTGGGAGAGAGAGGTGTCGATAAAAACAAAATACGGACATAGAATCATCATGTTGATTATTATAACAACAAAAAATTTAAAAATAATACATTTATCATAGAACTTCTGTCATACACTTCCCATGAGTAAGTAATAGTTCATCACATAATCGAAGTATAAAGCAAAAACTCTATTAGAAACCAACAAAAACTATGTTCTCGGTCAACTTTGCAACTAAAATTCATCATCTTTTCAGGAAGGGTCATGTGTCGGAGCCTTGAGGCAAGTCCACACACTCAACCATCATACAGTCTTCTATGATTGCTAACACTCACCGAGCACATGAGCAAAACGTTTCAATCAGACACATAGAAAGATAGGGGCTTATAGTTTCGCCTCCCAACATACTCACCTCAAGGGTGATGTCAACAATAATAACTCATGCTATTTATATTCAACTGGACATATGTGCCGAGATCTTTCCTCACCACATGATGCTTGCCAAAAGAGAAAAGTAAAAGGAATAGAAGGAAAACTTTGACTCTTTGCATAAAAGTAAATACATAAAAGTAAAAGATAGGCCCTTCGCAGAGGGACGCAGAGGTTGCCATGCGCTTATTTGTTTGCATGCTCAATCCCTTAGTGCAAAAGAGCATGAAGTTACATTGCCCCTTAAGATGACAACCTTTATTATGCAGTCTGTTGCTTTTATTCTTTGTCATCCAAGTTCGTGCAACGCTCAATTTTCTTTTACACTAAAAGATCTCACATATTTAGAAGCAATTTTTATTGCCTTTTTGCACCGATGACAACTTACTTGAGTGATCTTGTTCAATCCCTAGGTAGGTATGGTGGACACTTGAAAAAGATTTGGGTTTAAGGGTTTTTGGACGCACATGTAGTATCTCTACGTAGTGCGGAATTTTTGGCTAGCAAAGATAGGGGGCAAGCATCACATGTTAAAGGATCTATGACAATATGACTTCTATGTGAATATAAACATACATAAACCATTACGTTGTCTTCCTTGTCCAACGTCAAATTTTTTGGCATATAATATTTTGATGAGGGCTCACAATCACAAAAGATTTCTAGGACAATATATTTATATGTGAATCTCCCCTTCCCTTATTAATTCTTTCATGAGTTGCATCACTGACCAATGCTATATTTGTCAATCTCTAATAAATTGTTCTTACTTATACTTTTCCTTATGTGGTGCTATCACCTACCATAGGATTAGTATATGATCTTATTGATTTATTTCCTTTCTTTTATTTGCTTTCTTTCTCTTTTTCTTTTCTTTATTTGCAACATGAAAGTAAAGAAAGTAAAAACTCGAACTAACTTTATTATATAACTTGCACATGATAACAATGATAGGTCACTAAGCAAACTCTCAAAGAAGAAAAGATCGAACTAAACTTTATTCATCTAAGCAAAAGATTGAACTAAGATAAACAAATGCAAAAAAGATAGTGGGATGATATGATACTAGGGCACCTCCCCCAAGCTTGGCGGAAGCCAAGGGGAGTGCCCATACTCGATACTCAGTTCTCCTTTGGTGGTGAAGAAGATGGTGGTGATGGAGAAGCAATCATATCCTTGAGGATCAAGAGATTCTCCAACCGACGGATGACGCTCCGGAGATAGGTGATATACTCTTGATGCAGAATATTTTCATGAGTGAGATACTTATTTTGTGTGCAAACTATTTCAATAATGCGAAAAGCTTCAATCTCAGCAGGAGTAAGGTGAGTAAGATAGGGTTTAAGGATATCTTCCTCCTCCTCCTCGGCCAACAATGCTTGTGTTGCCACCGGGTTTGGATCTACGGTAACTTCCTTGCCCTTGTCTCCCTTGATAGCGTCCGTGGGCTCCTCCTTCTTCGTCTCGAACTTCATTAGCTAGACATCTTCTTCCATGTGGTTGGAGGAGCAGGAAGACATGATGCTTAGCTTGATACATCTGACCGGAAACAGCAAGAAAAGAGAAGAGAGGGTTTTCTCCACGATACGGTGGTTAACAGGTTCGGGAAGTATATATAGATTTTTTTTATCTTGGAGGACTAGCATATGGAAGAAAAACGGAGTACCGGTGGTGTCCCAGGTGGGCACAACCCACCTGGGCGCGCCAGGCAAGCCTGGCGCACCCTGGTGTCGTGTGCCCACCAGCGGACGCTTCCTGGAAGTTTCTTTATTTCCAAAATTTTAGAATATTCCAAAACTGACAAAAAATATTTTTGCGGATTTTCGGAGTCTGTTTACTTACCGTATCACATACCTCCTTATTTTGACAATTCTGTAGTGTTCCGGAAGGACTCTTTTATGTGTTCTTCCGGTGTCAAAGTTTGGATAATATTACTTTCAACATTAATAGGCGTACCTGAGATATAATGCTTTATTCGTTGCCCATTGACAACCTTCGGGTTAGTACCTACGGAATTATTTATTTTGATGGCACCGGACTGGTAAACCTCCTGGATTACATATGGGCCTTCCCATTTCGAGAGGAGCTTTCCTGCAAAAAACCTGAAAAAGAGAGTTGTACAAAAGAACATATTCTCCGACTTTAAACTCAAGCTTTTGGATTCTTTTGTCATGCCATCTTTTAACTTTTTCTTTGAATAACTTTGCATTTTCGTAAGCTTGGGTTCCCCATTCATCAATGAGCTTATATCAAGTAACCTCTTTTCACCAGCAAGTTTGAAATCATAGTTGAGTTCTTTAACTGCCCAGTATGCTTTATGTTCTAACTCAAGAGGCAAATGGCAAGCTTTTCCATAAACCATTTTATAAGGATACATACCCATAGGATTTTTATAAGCTGTTCTATAAGCCCAAAGTGCATCATCTAATTTCTTAGACCAATTCTTCCTGGACCTATTAACAATCTTTTGCAAAATTAATTTTATTTCTCTATTGCTAAGTTCAACTTGACCACTAGACTGAGGATGATAGGGTGATGCAATTCTATGGTTAACATCATACTTAGCAAGAATTTTACGAAAAGCACCATGAATAAAGTGTGAACCACCATCAGTCATTAAATATCTAGGGACTCCAAACCTTGGGAAAATAACTTCCTTGAGCATTTTAATAGAGGTGTTGTGATCAGCACTACTAGTTGGAATAGCTTCTACCCATTTAGTAACATAATCAACGACAACCAAAATATGTGTATACCCATTAGTGGAAGGAAAATGTCCCATGTAATCAAATCCCCAAACATCAAATGGTTCAACAACAAGTGAATAATTCATAGGAATTTCTTGACGCTTACCAATATTACCAATTCTTTGGCATTCATCACAAGATGAGACATACTTACGAGCATCCTTGAAAAGAGTAGGCTAATAAAATCCAGATTGCAACACCTTGTGAGTAGTTCTATCTCCAGCATGATGCCCTCCATATGGTTCAGAGTGACATTTCCATAGGATTTGTCCCTGTTCATGCTCAGGTACACAATGTCTAATAATACCATCTACTCCTTCTTTATAAAGATGTGGGTCATCCCAAAAGTAATGTCTTAAATCATAGAAGAATTTTTTTGTTGGTAAGTAAAGCTAGGTGGTAAATATTTAGCAACGATGTAATTAGCATAATAAAAAACCCAAGGAGTACTGTTAGCAACATTTATTGTAGCTAACTGCTCATCAGGAAAACTATCATCAATAGGTAGTGGGTCATCAAGCACATTTTCAAGCCTAGACAAGTTATCAGCTACGGGGTTCGCAGCTCCTTTTCTATCAATAATATGCAAATCAAATTCTTGTAACAAGAGAACCCAACGAATAAGCCTAGGTTTAGCATCTTTCTTTTCCATAAGATATTTAATAGCAGCATGGTCTGTGTGAACAGTTACTTTGGAGTCAACAATATAAGGTCTAAATTTATCACAAGCAAACACCACTGCTAAGAATTCTTTTTCAGTAGTAGCATAATTTCTTTAAGCACTGTCTAGAGTTTTACTAGCATAATGAATAACATTCAATTTCTTATCAACTCTTTGTCCTAGAACAGCACCAACAACATAGTCACTAGCATCACACATAATTTCAAAAGGCAAGTTCCAATCAGGTGGTTGGACAATAGGTGCAGAGATTAAAGCTTTCTTAAGTGTTTCAAAGGCTTCTAGACCTCATCAAAAACAAAAGGAATATCCTTTCGCAAAAGATTAGTAAGAGGCCTAGAAATTTTAGAAAAGTCTTTGATAAATCTCCTATAGAAACCAGCATGACGTAGGAAACTACGAATACCTTTGATGTCCTTGGGACATAGCATTTTCTCAATTGCATCAACTTTAGCTTGGTCCACTTCAATACCTCTTTCAGAAATTTTATGACCCAAGACAAGCCTTCATTAACCATAAAGTGGCACTTCTCCCAATTCAAGACAAGATTTGTTTGTTCACATCTCTGCAAAACTCGATCAAGATTGCTTAAACAATCATCAAAAGACTTCCCATAAATAGAGAAGTCATCCATGAAAACCTCAACAATCTTTTCACAAAAGTCAGAGAATATAGCCATCATGCATCTTTGAAAGGTTGCAGGTGCATTACATAAACCGAAAGGCATACGTCTATAAGCATAGGTATCAAAAGGACAAGTAAAAGTGGTCTTTTCTTGATCAAGTTGAGAAACAGGTATTTGTGAAAAGCCATAATATCCATCAAGGAAGCGAAAGTGTGTGTGCTTAGATAATGTTTGAAGCATTTGATCAATAAAAGGCAAAGGGTAATGGTCTTTTATAGTTGCTTTATTTAATTTTTTCTAAAATCAATTACCATTCTGTAGCCTGTAACAATTCTTTGTGGAATAAGTTCATTCTTATCATTAGGAACAATAGTTGTACCTCCTTTTTAGGGACACAATGAACAGGGCTTACCCATCTACTATCATCTATAGTATAAATTATACCTGCTTCCAGAAGTTTTAATATTTCCGTTCTTACCACCTCTTTCATCTTCGGATTTAATCGACGTTGATGATGAACAACGAATAATGCCCTTTAAATCATCAAGAGTATATCCAATAGCAGCTCGGTGCTTCCTTAGAACTTTCAATAATCTTTCTTTTTCATGTTCTGAAAGGTTAGCACTGATAATAACATGATATATTTTCTTTTCATAAAGATAAGCATATTTCAAAGTGTCTGGCAATTGTTTTAATTCAAACACATGATCACCCTTAGGTGGAGGCGGACCTCCTAGAGTTTCAATAGGCAAACTGTGTTTAAGTAGAGGACGTTGTTCAAAGAAAACATTATCTATTTCATTTCTTTCATGCATATGTAAATCATTTTCATGGTCTAGCAAGTATTGTTCTAAAGGATCAGTAGGTGGCACAGCAATAGAAGCAAGACCAAATAATTCATCCTTAGTAGGCAATTCTTTTTCATGATGATTTCTACTAAACTTGGAAAAATTAAACTCATGAGACTCATCAAAGCTAACACCCACAGTTTGTTTTTGGCAATCTATCGCATTAACTGTGTTCAAGAAAGGTCTACCAAAGATAATGGGACAAATGTCATCTTGTCAGGAACCAAGAACAAGAAAATCAGTAGGGTATTTTATTTTCCCGCACAA
Organism: Aegilops tauschii subsp. strangulata; assembly: GCF_002575655.3. Taxonomy (NCBI): domain Eukaryota; kingdom Viridiplantae; phylum Streptophyta; class Magnoliopsida; order Poales; family Poaceae; genus Aegilops; species Aegilops tauschii. The sequence goes on from NC_053035.3 coordinate 287,906,155, forward strand.
GACTTCAACATCTCTAATAATCCCACAAGGTGATATGGTGTCTCTATTTGCAAGTTTAATAGTAACATATATGTCTTCTAACTCTGTAGGTGCTATGTCTTTCCTAATTTATTGATACAAAGTGTAAGGAATAGCACTCACACTAGCACCCATGTCAGATAAACCATGATAACAATGATCTCCTATTTTAACTAAAATGACAGGCAGGCCAACAACTAGTCTATTTTTGTCCCTTTTTTCGGGTTTGGCAATTCTAGCAGCTTCTGCACAGAAGTAAATAACATGCCCATCTATATCTTCTTCTAAGAGATCCTTAACCATAGCAACTTTAGGTTCCACTCTAATTTGTTCATCAGGTTTAGGTGTTCTAACATAGCTTTTGATAACCACAGTTGAAACTTTAGCATGTTCCTTTATCCTAACATGAAAAGGAGGTTTCTCAATATAAGCAGTAGGAACAAATGGATCAACATTATAGAGTATAGTTTCTTCTTTAACTGGTACCGGTTCTTTAATTTCTTCTTTAATAGGTGAGTGATACTTAAACCACTTCTCTTTAGGGAGTTCGACATGAGTAGCAAATGATTCACAAAAGGAGGCTACTATCTCAGAGTCAAGTCCATATTTAGTGCTAAACTTTTGAAAAGCATCGGTATCCATAAAAGATTTAACACAATCATACTTAAGCTTTATACCCGACTCTTTACCTTCGTCAAGTTTCCAATCTTCAGAGTTGCGTTTAATTCTTTCCAAAAGATCCCACCGGAATTCAATAGTTTTCTTCATAAAAGAACCAGCACAAGAAGTATCCAGCATGGTTTGATCATTACGAGAAAGCCGAGCATAAAAATTCTGGATAATAATTTCTGTTGAGAGCTCATGATTGGGGCATGAATATAACATTTACTTAATCCTCCCCCAAGCTAGGGCGATACTTTCTCCTTCACGAGGCCAAAAATTATATATATAATTCCGATCATGATGAATTAAATGCATAGGATATTTTTTTTGGTGAAACTCCAATTTTAAAGATTCCAATTCCATGATCCAATATCATCGCATAGCCTATACCATTCAATGCTTTTCCCTTCAAAGATAAAGGGAAACCTTTTTCATCACCTCATCTCCGGGTAAACCAGCAAGCTTAAACAATCCACAAATTTGTTCCACATATATCAAGTGCATATCAGGATGTTCTGTCCCATCTCCTGCATAAGGATTAGCTAGCAGTTGTTCTATCATACCCGAAGGAATTTCATATTCAATATTTTCAGTAGGTGCAATAGGTTGAGGGGCAATTAATTGTGGTTCCGTACAAGGTGAAGATACCCCGAACAAGACCCTCAAAGGATTGTTCTCCATAGTAGCAAGTGACAATAAATTTCAGCACACTATATAAATGTTACCTTACCGAATTCCACTTACCAAAGGCGCTTCACTCCCCAGCAATGGCGCCAGAAAATAGCCTTGATGACCCACAAGTATAGGGGATCGATTGTAGCTCTTTTCTATAAGTAAGAGTGTCGAACCCAACGAGGAGCAGAAGGAAATGACAAGTAGTTTTCAGTAAGGTAATGTCTGCAAGTGCTGAAACTATAAGTAGCGAGTAGTTTGATAGCAAGGTAATTTGTAACGAGCAAGTAACGATAGTACAAATAAGTATGCAGAAAGGTAGCCCAATCCTTTTGAGGCAAAGGATAGGCCAAAACGTTCTCTTATGATAAGCAAACCATTCTTGAGGGTACACGGGAAGTTCATCTAGTCACTTTCATCATGTTGGTTTGATTTGTGTTCGCTACTTTGATAATTTGATATGTCGGTGGACCGGTGCTTAGGTGCTGTTCTTACTTGAACAAGCCTCCTACTTATGATTAACCCTCCCGCAAGCATCCGCAACTACGAGAAAAGTATTAAGGATAAATCCTAACCATACACTACAAAAAAACACACATCCGTGACATTTTGGGCCGAACGAAATTTTTTCTGTCATACTTATGACACTTCTATGACGATAATTGTGACAAAACCCGGTATCATCATAGATGTGGTGGGGTCCTACTTCTATGACAAAAAATCATGACAGAAAATGGGCTTTTCGTCCTGGGCAGGCCGGAGACGCAGCTGCATGACATTCTTTGGGCCGTCCATGACGGAAAAAACCGTGCTAGAAGCGAGGGCGAGGAAAATATCGGGGTGTTCCCGGCTACGGTGGGTGGTCGGGGCCGAGCGATGCGCGTTTCTCTCGTACACGCACACGCGTGGGTGCGAGGCGTTAGGCTCTAACTGAACCCGAGCGATTGCACTGCAGGCTACGCGTTACTGAACCCGAGCGATCGATCGATGGCTGTTAACTGAACCCGATCGAGCGATTCCTTCGCTACTGCTGCTAACTGAAGCCGATCGATGCTGCCTCTGGATGAACAGTGAGCGTTGCTGGGGGGGTTTGGATGAACAGTTCCCGGTGGGGGTGGATGAACAGGACCCCGTGGTGTTGCCTCTGGATGAACAGGACCCCGATCGATTGAGCCGGTTGGGGCTGGATGAACAGGACCCCGTGGAGGGCAGGATGAACAGTAGATGGTGGAGGGCTGGATGAACAGTAGCCCGTGGAGGGGTGGTTGAACAGGAGACCATGGAGAGGGCTGGTTGAACAGTAGCCGGTGGAGTAGCGCGCGGTGGAGGCTGGATGAACAGGAGCCCGTGGATGAACAGTCGCAGGTGGAGGCCGGAGGAGGTCGATGGTGGATGAACAGTAGCCCGTGGAGGCTAGAGGGGGTCGACGGTGGAGATGAACAGTATCCCGTGGAGAACCGTTTTGCGATACGCCACACCCCTCCCGATGAACAGGACCCCTGTTTTGACCGTAGCGCTCCAACACAAGTCTGTTTCCTCCGTTTTGCGGTACGCCACACCCCTCCCGATCAATAGGACCCCCGTTTCGACCATAGGAGGTCCGTTTCCTCCGTTTTGCGGTACGCCAGACCCCTCCCGATGAACAGGATCCTGTTTCGACCGTGGCCGGTCGAACACAAGGCCATTTCCTTCGTTCTGCGGTACGCCAGGCCTCGTTTCCATCGGTTGTTCCGTCCAAGCCCTCCCGATGAACACGACGACACATTCCGTTCCGACCCAGCCGGTTGGCTCCCCATGAACACGACGACGACGCTGTTTCTCCGTTCTGACCCAGCCATGTACACGAGCCCTGGCTGTACGTATGCGCGAGTAGGCGTTCGAGACCCTGCCCGTATGTACGGACGTGGCCGTATTTTCTTTCTTGCACACTGGCCGTTGTACGTACGTGTACATGCTACGTGCGCGCCTCTACCACGACACGTGTGTGCCTCTACATCGACTAGTATGTACGTACACGATCGCGACCAGAATGACAACACTACGTACGCTTCGACGAGGTGGGTCCCGACTGTCAGGCACTTCCTTGCCTGCGAAGATGTAGCTGGTGGGTCCCAACAGTCAGGGGGCGTATCCTTTTTTTGCCCGGACGCACTTCCTTGCGTGCGAAGATGTACCTGGTATGTCCCAGCAGTCAGGGGGAAACGTTTTTTGTGAAATACAGTTGCCCGTCCGGTGGGTCCCTGCTGTCAGGTGGAGGAATAATTATTTGGCGCGTAATAAGGAGGCACTTCCTTGTGGCCGCCGTGGACCCAGCTGTCAGCCTCTCCACGTACTGTACTATTCCGATGGAAGTCGTTCCTTGACCACGTTGACCACGCCGCACCGAGTGGACCAGGGCGGTGGACGACGGCGAGGCCTAGGAAGGGGACGACGCGGAGCCGGGGAAGACGCAGCAGTGGAAGCCCGCACGGAGAGGAGTACGAGGGTTCACTGGTTCGGCTGCGGTGTGAGGCTGCCGTCGCCGCAGGGCTTGGCCAGCGGTGGGAATAGTAGAGGGCGGTGAGGCCTCTGCGGCAGCACAACCAGCCATGGGAGGCAGGAGCATGCGGCATGACCGGCGCTACTTTGGGCGGCTGGACCAAGAAGACCAGAGGTTGAAGAAGCACTACGGGCGTTGGATGGACATCGTACGGTCACTGGAGCTATAATCGTTCATATTGACTAAGTTGACAAAGCACTCCGTCCCCGTCAACTTAGTAGGCCCACAAGTCAGCCTCCCACCAAGGTGGGTACCAACTAGCAGGGGGAGTATTCATTTTTTTGTGCGTAATAAGGAGGCACCTCCGGTGGGTCCGAGCTGACAGCGGGGGGAACGTTCTTTTCGCGAAATACGTTGGCCCGTCCGGTGGGTCCCAGCAGTCAGGGGGAAATGTTTTTTTCCAAATATGGTGGCCCGTCCGGTGGGTCCCTGCTGTCAGGTGTAGGAATAATTATTTCCGCGTAATAAGGAGGCACTTCCTTGCGGCTGCCGTGGACCCAGCTGTCAGCCTCTCCACATACAGTACTCTTCCGATGGAAGTCGTTCCTTGACCACGTTGACCACGCCGCGCCGAGAGCACCAGGGCGGTGGACGACGGCGAGGCCTAGGAAGGGGACGACGCAGAGCCGGGGAAGACGCGGCAGTGGATGCCCACGCGGAGAGGAGTACGAGGGTTCACTGGTTCGCTGCGGTGTGAGGCTGTGGTGGGTGAGTAGAGGGATGGCCTGGCCAGCGGTGGGAGTAGTAGGGGGCAGTGAGGCCTCCGCCGCATCGCAGCCGCCCACGGGAGGCAGGAGGACGAGGCACGACCGGCGCTGGTTTGGGCGGCTGGAGCAAGAAGACCAGAGGTTGAAGAAGCACTACGGCCGTTGGATGGTCATCATACGGTCACTGGAGCTAGAATCGTGCATATTGACTAAGTTGACAAAGCCCTCCGTCCCCGTCAACTTAGTAGTCCCACAAGTCAGCCTGCCACTATACTGGGCCCCAGCTAACAGGGGGAGTATTCATTTTTTGTGCGTAATAAGGAGGCACTTCCTTGCGTGCGAAGATATAGCTGGTGGGTCCAAGCTGTCAGCGGCGGTAACATTTTTTTCACGAAATACAGAGGCCCTTTCGGTGGGTCCCAGATGTCAGGTGGAGGAATCATTATTTTGCGCGTAATAAGGAGGCATTTCCTTGCGTGCGGCCGTGGACCCAGCTGTCAGCCTCTCCACGTACAGTCCACTTCAGATGCATGTCGGTTGTTGACCACGTTGACCAGGCCGCGCCGAGAGCACCAGGGCGGTGGACGACGGCGAGGCCTAGGAAGGGAACGACACGGAGGCAAGGAAGACTCAGCAGTTGTTTCCCACGCGTAGGGGAGTACGACTGTACGAGGGTTTACTGGTTCGTCTGCCGTCGCCGGAGAATAACAGCAGGTGTGGGTGAGTAGAGGGATGGCTAGGCCAGCGATGGGAGTACGGTGGGGCGGTGAGGCCTGTGCGGCAGCACAGCCGACCACGGGGAGGAGAGAGCAGGCAGTCCCGCCGGCGCTTGTTTGAGCGGCTGGAGCAGGAAGAGCAGAGATTGAAGAAGCACGACGGCTGTTGGATGGACATCCAACAGTCACTGCTTGTGCGTCAACCTTTTTTTAGGAAAGCCTCAAATCTGTGGAAAACATCATACAACCCATCTGCCATTATTTCTATTAATTTACAGCCCATTTGCTAATTCTTAAGGTTTTTTTGGAGCCCATATTCTTTTTGTTAGCATTACAGCCCATATTGTGGCCACGGTTAAAAAATTATACGAAATTTTGCATATTTCGGTGCGGTCCGAACTGTTTTTAATCCCGAAATTTCAAGTCACATTCAAACTAATTTTAAAAATAAATGTATATCAATATAAAATCCAACAAATTGTCCACGCATAAAAATCAATGCAATTTAAAATCTCGAAATGAAAAAAAGAAATTTGAAACTAATTGCCAATTTGATGTGTTTTAAAAATGTACAGCCCATTTCTCATTACTGATAGGCCATTTTCTCGGCCTGACAAAGCGACTTACTTGGCAAATCACAAAAAAATGGGCTGCGGCCGTGGACCCAGCTGTCAGCCTCTCCACGTACAGTACTCTTCCGATGGAAGTCGGTCGTTGACCACATTGACCACACCGCGCCGAGAGCAAAGGCGGTGGATGATGGCGTGGCCTAGGAAGGGGACGACGCGGAGCCGGGGAAGACGCGGCAGTGGATGCCCACGCGGAGAGGAGTACGAGGGTTCACTGGTTCGGCTGCGGTGTGAGGCTACCGTCACCGCAGAATAACAGGGGGTGTGGGTGAGTAGAGGGATGGCCTGGCCAGCGGTGGGAGTAGTAGGGGGCGGTGAGGCCTCCGCGGCATCACAGCCGGCCACGGGAGGCAGGAGCACGCGGCACGACCGGCGCTGGTTTGGGCGGCTGGAGCAAGAAGACCAGAGGTTGAAGAAGCACTACTGCCATTGGATGAACATTATACGGTAACTGGAGCTAGAATCGTTCATATTGACTAAGTTGACAAAGCCCTCCGTCCCCGTCAACTTGGTAGGCCCACAAGTCAGCCTCCCACGATGCTGGGTTCCAGCTAGCAGGGGGAGTATTCATTTTTTTGTGCGTGATAAGGAGGCACTTCCTTGCGTGCGAAGATAGCTTGTGGGTCTGACCTGTCAGCGGGGGCACGTTTTTTTCGCGAAATACAAAGGACCTTCCGGTGGGTCCCAGATGTCAGGTGGAGGAATCAAAGACTTGAGAAGGCGTACAGAACAAGCTAGTGTACCAGTAAAGAGACGTTGCTGAGTTTTAGAAAAAAGAGAGACGTGCTCCTGTAGCTGGTTCGAATACAAACCTAGACTATGACTATATATGGTGCTATGCTACTCTGCAAGTAATGAAACTGACATATCCAACGTTCGCTTCTCCTCTTCTCTACTTACTCTGCCTAGCATCAGAAGCTCTGGCCGCAGCAACCATGTCTGCTGGCTGCTCGTCCACCTGCTCTTCAGCAGGCAACAACCAAATATGCGCCAAGTCGCCACCCGTACCATCGCCTGTGGGTCTCATCACACCCCCGCCGGCACGCGCACCGCAGCCGGTTGCTCATCACAACCCACTGCCGTTGGTGTGGTGCCACTGCTACAAATCATGCAGAGTCATCCGTCGCGTCTCAAGCACAATCCTCAACCCTGGCCGAGTCTTCTACAAATGCCCGAATCATGGGGTAATAATATGTTTAAGTGTTGTTCTGCTGCTTTCAGTTGCTGATTTTTTAATAGTTTGGTTGATGATCTTCCAATTTGATTCGTGTGATTTGTATTTCTGTGAAGTTGCTGATGTGGGGGAGTGCAACAACGCTGATTATTTGGTTAGCTGAGGAATCCCAATACCAGCAGGTTGGGGTGTTGGACAAGTAACTGAAGGAACGGCAGAAGAGGAAGATGCAGAGCAGAAGGTTAAAGATGCAGTTCCTCTGATCATGGCCAAGCAACAGGTGGTGAACGGCCTTGACAACAATGAGGAGATGAAAGAGCTTGTGAAGATAATGGGCAAAATCGATGTGCTCTGTAGGATGATTGTCTCTTTATTTGAAGTGTATGTAGCACTCGTGATGTATTCAGTGGTTATGACATGAGCACTTAGCTGAAACTAGTAATGAATGAAACCTGTGTAGCAGGTTGGGCGTAGTGTTGTGAACATCTAACGATTTCTATTAACGGAAATCAGGGGGTATCCCCTTTTGCTCATAAATAAATAAATAAATAGCAGAGGCCCTTTTGGTAATAAATAAATAAATTAGCAGAGGACCTGTCGGGTCAGCTTTGTTCTCACTCGAAGACGTCGAGCAAATTGCAGTCCAACAGCAAACTATGTCATCAAATTCAAGTTTCACAGCAAAATATGAGTACAACTAAACAACAATGTCATCATGTTTTAGTCGTCATACAATCACCAAACACAAATCAGCATACATAACAAGTGATGTTCTCATAGGAAAATAGTAAACAACATGTTCATCAGGTTTCAGTTGTCATAGCAAACACAATTTCACATAATAGATAAAAAATGTCTTCTGACAGGCAAATACGACAAAAGCAATGTAATCATCATCCGCAGCAGCAGCGTCAACATCTTCGCCATGTGTATCAGTCTGAATCGTAATTCCCCACGGTGTCATCTTCTTCTTCGTCCTCAACGTCCTCGAACGTTGGCTTCTTCTTGATCAACTCTTGTATGTCCACATCACGACAGGCAATCTTTTCGCTGGCGTCATTGACGTGATGGGTCTCAAAGATATTAGGAACATCTGTTTTATCTTGTACATCAGGAGAAGTGTAAGCATCATCTTGTTGTGTAACTTCATTAAACGAATTCCTCTGCTCAAACCTTTGCACTACTCCCCAATCATCGCTACGTGCAAATGTGTCTTCCAAGAAAAATATCTGTGTTGCTTGATTTGCCAAAAATAAAAGGCTCGTTGGTCTGGTACGCCGCCTTGACATTGATGGATTTGAAATAATCATCAGCTCTGGGTTTTGCGATCCTGGAAAACAGGTTATACCAACGACAGCACAACAGAACCACACACCGATGATCCTCGAAACTAGAGATATACTGCAACTGAACAATGTCTGTTATGTTAGCATACATTTCAGTTGTCTCTTTGTCATACGTATCCGTGCTCATGATGGCACTGTTTTGTGTCTTCCTGCCTTCGTCTCGTGCACGGGTGTTGTAGCGCACATCTCCAACAACGCAAGATTCATAATGTCTTACCCGAGTATCAGGACCCATTGCTAGTGAGTAAAGGGCATCATCAACTGCCTACCCATCCTCCCGCATCTTCTTAACCTATGGTTAGAAAATAGACAAGCTGATCATCTTATGTACTCAATATATTAAAAAATTGACAGTGCAATTCAAAAGCTTACATGGCTCTTGAACCATTTCGCAAATCCTGCCATAACCAATTTGTCAATGTTTCTTGGATTTTGCGGCAGTAACTCCTTTTTGTAGATGCTGCACAACATAGTGATCGCGTCAAACATCTAAATAAATAAGAATGTGCTGCAAGTTTAGTAGATTACGATGTATAAGCTGCAGTACTTAGCACTTACTTGATATAAGGTAGTATCTCAGGACAGTTATTCAACACATACCAAACCATTTTGTCCAAATCTTTAGGTTTGTCCTCTTGTAGACTCTTCCTTGTAACTCGAACAGAATAATCGAAAACATTGAGCCCGGGATTGTCTTCATCCACGTCTTTGCTAAGCTGATCAGCTGTTTCAATGTATTTTGAGCAGAATGTCAACGCTTCTGTAGCAATGTAGGCCTCTGCAATGGAACCCTCGGGTCTAGCTCTGTTCCTAACATAGCCCTTGAAAGTGCCTAGCCGCCTTTCAATAGGGTACATCCAGCCATACTGTACTGGACCTCTAAGTAGTGCCTCATCAAGTAGATGAACAGCCAAATGCACCATCACATCAAAGAAGGCTGGAGGATATATCTTCTCAAGGTCGCATAGATAGTTGGTATCTTGTCTCCAAGACACTCCAAAGCATCTATCCTGATATTTCTACTGCAGAGTTCCCTGGAGAATTGTCCCAACTCTGCAACTGCTCTATATAAGTCAGGGCGGCCTAATCCTCTAAGGATAACAGGTAAAACCCTTTGAAGTAGGACGTGGTAGTCATGAGTTTTCAACCCTTGTACCTTGTCTGCATCTGCACTGACTCTCCTTTCAGGGTTGGAAGCAAATCCATGTGGGAATCTCACACGTGACAGGACCTTGCAGAATTCTTTTCTTTTTACCTTGTCCAAGACGTACACAGCTGGTGCCATATCCCGTGGTTTACCTTCATCTTGCACATGCAAATCTTGTCTGATACCCAGGTGTGTCAAATCAATCCTAGATTTTAAGGTATCTTTCGTCTTGCCTTCAATATTAAGAAGTGTGCCGATAATGCTGTCACATATATTTTTCTCGATGTGCATCACATCAAGATTATGCCGCAGATCCAAATCTTTCCAATACTCCAAGTCCCACAAAGTGGACCTGCGGGTAAACAATAATCTCTCTTCTGCCCTGCCACACTTCCTTTTCCCGCTACCATTATCAGGATGGTTTCCTGGTGTAATATGCCCGACCTTCTCTAATTCCACTTGCAACTCATCGGCAGTGAGCCTCTTTGGCGCATCACGGTTTTCATGCTTTGCATTGAACACATGTCTTCGGTATTTTCTAGGATGCGGCTTGTCCTTGGCAAGGAAACGGCGGTGTCCAATGTAAAAGATCTTGGTAAGTATTGCGTATGACAGCGGATTCCTGTCACAGTGAACACATGCATTGTAACCATGTGTCGTTCGCCCTGACAGAGTGCCCAAAGCCGGATAATCATGGATGCACCAAATTATAATAGCACGCAGAAAGAAATCAGTTGGTGGGCTGCTATATAGGTCTCGAGTGAGAACATCCCTCCATAGCTGTTGAAGTTCCTCCACAAGAGGCTCCATGAACAAATCAAAATCCTTTCCAGGACTTTTTGGACCTGGGATGAGCAAGGCCATCATGTAGTTTGATTCTTTGGTGCAGACATTTGGAGACATGTTGTAAGGGATAACAAGTACTGGCCACATGCTATATGTGGCGCTCTGGTTGCCAAATGGGTTAAATCCATCCGAAGCTAAGCCAAGTCTAATGTTTCTCGGGTCAGCAACAAACTGTTTGTGCTTCTGATTGAAGCTTTTCCACTCACTACCATGTGATGGATGGCTCATTACATTCTGATCTCTGTACTCCTGGTTCCTAGAATGCCACAGTACATCCTGTCTTGTTTCAGCATCATGAAACAACCTGTGCAATCTTGGTGTAATTGGAAAATGTCTTAGAACATTATGAGGAATCCTCTTCACAGCATCGCCATCTTTCCATATTGATGATTTGCATTTCGGGCATTCACTTAAGTTGGCATAATCCTTCCTGAACAGAACACAATTATTCTTACACACATGGATCATATCATATCCAATTCCAACTACATGAAGGAAATTCTTCATTTTACTGTAGGTGTGTGGCAGCTCAGACGCATCTGGGAAAGCTTTGCGGAAAGTAGCCAACATCGCATTGAATGATTTGTTGGTCATCCGCTCACATGTCTTCACCTGAAGAAAGGTGACCATAGCTGAGAATACTGACAATTTATTTCCTGGGGTGACAGCCACGTTGCATTGTTCCAACATGCGGGCCCAACGTTTTTCTTCTGCAGGTGAAAGTTCACGGAACGCATGAGCATTTCGTAGCATTGTTTCAATGTTGGTCAAACTCACTAGCTCCGCCACCACCTCCTCCTCCTCCTCTTCCACCTGAGCATCAGGAAGATCAAGATGGTGATCTGCTGCTTCCACGTAGTCAATAACATTGACGTTCACAGCCTCACCATGATGAACCCACCTAGTATATGTGACCGACATCCCATACAAGTGTAGATGATTTTGCACAGTTGGCTGGGGTCTTGTAACTGAATTCATACAACTGCTACACGGGCAGAGCACATCTAATTTTGGACCACCGTACTCAGCTCTGATAAAGTTCATGAAGTATTCAACCCCCTCGACATATGCAGCGGAGAATCTTCGAGCAGAAGTTATCCAAGTCTTGTCCATATGTTAGACATACAAATTAGTTCTTCTACTAGATATTACAGGAAAAACATATATGCTTTTTTATGAAGTCTAGCAGAAAATACCTAGGTCGATGTCTAAAGCTATGGCAAGATATTTGGACGAGCAGATCTAAGTAACGAAATATATGTAAAGCTAATTCAGCAAACATATTTGAGTGCTAAATTATGGCAGGTTGTTTCAACAGTCAATGAGGCCAAGCACACAACAATCGAACTATCGAAGGCCATCGCAGCAACAAAGATCGAGTATAAAACGGTGTAGAGCTATTTCACCTAACAGATTGGCTACTAGACTATGGCAATCTACGTCACAATAAATATATGGAAGGATATTTTAGCAACTAATCGGCCTTGGCATGCCATCTCAGCTAAGCATATTGAGTACAGAACAGGGCAAGGAAGCTTCTTAAGCAGAGCATATTGACTGTAAACTACTTCGGCAAACAGTGAGATTAACAGCGTCTATCAGCTAACATTCAGCGCTACACCGACATGCACGGGGCCTCAGTCTAGAATGCGCGTACCGTGGGAGAAGCTGACCGCCGTGCATATCCACACGAGCGTCACCAACGGTGGCGGCGCTGACCGCCGTGCGCCTCCACAAGAATGTCGCCAGCGGTGGCGGCGCGGTTAGAGGACGGCAATCTACGAGAGCGTACTGTGGGAGCGAGAGGATCGCCGTGCATCCCCTCGACGAACCGCGGCGCTGACGTATCGGCGTGGCGGGGAGGGCGGCTTTGGCGGAGCGAATGGAGTGGAGGGGGACGGGGGGAGGGGGGTTTGGGGAATATTATTGACTAGTTGGCCGAAGGGCAGTTGAATCTAGGATTTGGGGGGAATTTTTGGGTGGGGGGAGGATTTTCGCGCGGTGGGCGGGGGGAGTTTGGCGCATGGTCGGTTTCTCCAAGTGTAGTCCCACGTGTCAGTGAAGAGGCAAGCCGAAGCGCGTTTTTGCGTGAGCCGTGTGCAGGACCAAACGTGTGTGGGGTGCAATGCGACCACGACAGGGGTGCTGTGAGTGTACCGCCTTTTTTCCTTTTAAACTAGGTGCTTCGCCCCCTCAAAAAAAACTTGTTGCTTCGCGCGATCCATCGATACTACTACTAGTAATCCGGTAATCCCGACTAAAACGGCGCCGCCGGGTCTTTTCCCGCGCGATATGCTGGGAGGTTGGCTTAGTTGGGTTTTTTAGGACGAGTAATGCTACACCTATGTAGTCCCAGTTACGAAATTAACATAACGTGAAACGTGTGAGCTGTTGATTGTAGATTGGGGGGAGGGAGGGGCCCACCACCATGAAAATCAGGGGAGGAGAGAGAGAGGCAATTTACGTTAACCCTTTCGTAGGTTCCCGTAGATGTAGAAAAATGTGAAATGCGTGAATGTGCATTTGCAGATAAGGCCTTCCCTCGTTCATCCTTTTCTCCCACAAGATCTTGATCTTCCGTGCAACGCACGGGCATCTTGCTAGTACTCCTACAATATACTATATTATTATGAAAGTTCATATACACCGGCCGAGATTAATGCAAACACGGCAGATTTTCATTACATTTTGAACTTTTATAGGACATAAAAATAAAAGAAACCCGACCCTAAACCTATTCTACGATGGCGACCGACGTCCTCCATCTGCGATCTCCATGTACGGGGGCGGGGTTCAAGACCCGTGAAGTGAAGGTGCGGTCTCCGGCGAGGAAAATTAGAACACGGGAGACGGACCGGCCAGTTGGCACACCATGCCTTGCCGCCTCCCATGCCCTACTCATCCTCAGAGGAGTCCCCGACCTCGGCGGTGTCGGACGTTGGACGGCGGCAAGTAGGACGCGTGGCTGACGGTGCTCCCATTGTCGGCCGCCAGCGTGGCCACCGCTTGTGCGGCGACTTGAGCGAGGGCGGCGACCTCGAGCTCCATCCCCGAAGACAAGCTCTCCCGCAAAGCGTTCGTGCTTGCAGTCATGGCGGATGTGGTGCCAGGTAGGAGGACGATGCGCTATGGTGTGGAGGTTAGCTGGGCATTGCCGCTTTAAGTAGCGCATTCTGGTGAGGCCAAGCATCCTGGTGCGTCATTAAGTCGTCGGAGTTGGTTCCTCGGGCACCGAGCCTCTTAACGACGGCATACGGACGGACGACATGAATGCGGGCAGCTGGTGCCGGCTGGGAACGCACCGCGCGACGGCGCGAAGGACGAGGGTTTTTGGTGTGCCAGGGTAGTCAGCTGCGGTCGTGGCAACGTTGGAGATGCCCTTTGCTCACATGCGATTGACGCATGTCATTGAAAAAGCAAGATGACCCGGCATGGTCTCAGGTCCTGAGGATGCAGTTGGCCCCGCTACACCACTCCATGGACGCGTCCCGGCGCCCCGTGCATCCTCGACGAGCCGGGTGTTGGGGTGTGTTTGGATTGTGGCCAAAGTGCACCTTACCAAAATTTTGGTCATGACCCAAAGATTGGTCTTGGTTTGGATGGTTGCCATTTTTTTGAGGTTTTGGTCATGACCCAAAAATGGATGGTTGCCATTTTTTTGGCATGCCAATGAACTCTAGCCAACTCTAGTTCATTTTTCTTGCCGATGTCGGCCAAATCATGGGCAACCAAAACCTCAACCAAAATTTTGGCTACCCAATGCTTTGATGGGGCAACCTTAGGCACAAACCAAACATACTGTTGGTCATGCCACAACACTAACGCTACCCTGGGCACACTGAAACCGACCGTGTCTAGCGACAATGAGCGTGTCGCTCACCGCGGTCGCTGTGTCCAGAGGCGGTGGTGGAGCTGCGCCACGTTGTTGGCCCCCATGACCCACATGAACGGTTGCCAGTGGAGAGGAGGTCCTGGGCCAGCTCCTCCATTGGACTAGTTTGCACTACATCGTCCTGACAGGTGTGCCCCACATGTCGGTTTCCCTGTTTTCCCGGCCATATTCGAGAGTCAGTGCTCCATGTTCCGCATTAGGCCTTTCACTATGTAGGCCAAGCGAGACAACTTATTGTTTATTTGAGCCATTCAAGTATAATCATGTGGCGTTTACTTATTTCTCATTCCTCTCCAACCCTCTTCTCCATCGATCATGTCGCCCTCCGGTCGAGTCCATCCTCCCGCATGCCTCATTTGAACATTCCGCCGAGTATCATTCGCATGTGGGCCTAGACCATGTTTGTATTTCCAATGTTTATTTGTAATTTGTCCGACATGCATACAAACAAATGGTTCGTTTGAAGTTTCACTTTTCCTCCACTACGTGTCGCTTCATGTCTTAGTTTTGACATCCCATTTGGTTCATGCCCCGACACATGTTGACGAGATCGATTGATGTTCAGAGGTCAATTGTGTGTCATGCAAGGAGATAAAGGTTTGGTCTGTTTATATGATAGAAATGACCCGCGGGGGGGGGGGGGGGGGTCTGTGGGGATCAGAGGGAGTATATTGTACGTTCATAAGCGAAACAATGTATTGTACCCACCCTAGTCCTCTTTCAATCGATCTCCAGACCCCGAGATGAAATCGAGAGAGAACGAGTGGGGGCATGTGTGATACCTAAGGCCCCGCATGTCAGTTACTCAATGGGTTTGGCCACGCCAGGGGATCCTCATCCATAGTATACTCCCTCTGTTTTTATTTACTCTGCATAAAATGACACAGGCAGGGGAGGGGGAGGGACGTCGGTTTGCTCTCAACTGCGGTCCCACAAGCGACCGAAAACGCAAGACGAAGCGCATTCCATTCGGTGAGCGACGTGGAGGGTCCAGCGTGCCGGGCTGCAACGCGAACACGACAAGAGCGATGTACAGTCAAAACCGATTGACCGGTCGTCACCGGAACCACTATTCACACCAAAACCTTCGCTGCTCAGCCTATGCCAGCCACTGCCCTAAAACCACACCTAATCTCTAGCCCCTTCCCCCACCTTTCGATCCCCTAGCCCGCATGAAGCGTCCCCTAGTTCGCCGGAAAGCCATGGTGGGCCGCAAGAACACGTACTACAAGATGCTGACGCCGGAGCGCCGCGCAGAAATCGCGGCGGCAGCCGGCGCCAGAGACCTCCGTTCCCAAGCTCGCTTTGCGGCGGGCCAATCCCCGAGTTCTCTGGAGCCAAGCTACAAGGAGGAGGAAGCCGATCCAATGTTCATGGCGGAGGTCGCGGTGCAGAAGGCCCCCGATGGGTATGAGACGATGGACGTCGACTTCATGCCGCCGTCCGAGTCCCCCATGGTGCAGGCGGACTAGCGGTTCAACCTGGCGATACTAAAGGAGGACCGGGAGGCAGAGGCTCAAATCGACGCGGAGCGCGCGCATGCCGCTACCATCGAGGCTCTCCTGCAGGCTGAACCGGATGTCGTGGATGTGAACCGGGCGGCGGAGGCTCAACTTGAGGCGGAGCGCGCGGATGCCGCTGCCATCGAGGCCCCCCTGCAGGCGGAACCGGACGTCCTGGACTTGAACCGGGCGGCAGAGGCTCAACTCGACGCGGCGCGCGGACGCCGCTCTCATCGAGGCCCTCCTGCAGGCGGAACCGAACGTCCTGGACTTGAACTGGGCGGTGGATGCTCGACTCGACACGGAGCGCGCGGATGCCACTTTCATCGAGGCCCTCCTGCAGGCGGAACTGGACGTCCTCGACTTGAACCGGGCGGTGCTCTCATCCATGCAGAGCGCCCGCACGCTCCGCGTGAACGAGTAGCTGGAGGCCGAGGATAACCACGGTGCGGAGACACACGTCGGTAGCTACGTCTGGTTCACGCCAGCAGCCAAAGACGATGAGGCCGTCTCGTTCGGCGAGCAGTGATAGTTTTTCTTTATGTTGTTGTTTTTATGGATCTTTTGCTGTGTAAAAACATATATTGTTATGCAAGTCGCCTGACTTGGGTCAGTCTACCATTTCGGGCGGTTGGATGAATATCCTACGTCTCCTAACCCTTCTTCCTCACCTCTTGTTCTTCCCCAACAGACCACCGCACGGGTCGTACGGATACTCCCAAACATGCGGTTGGATAAACATACTCTATGAATGAAAATTATGTGTCAGCGGTAGGATGGTTGAGTTTGGTTTGTTCACATGCGACAACACATGTTAGTGAGGGTGCGTTCCTTTGGTTGGGTTTGCGGCGTGCAGGAGCGACTGTGCATGTGAGGGTGCGGTGCGACCACGGCGTGAAGGAGCGACCGTGTGAGGGTGCGGTGCGACCGCGACAGCCGTGCGCAAGTGTACCTCCTTTTCATTTTGAAAACTTTAGGCAAGCTTGGTAAAAATGTGTGGCGAAGTATGGCAATGCAAGGCCTAGACCCAAACAGGATAAGTACGTAGTACTACGTACTAGGAGTACTAGTGTTAAAAAAGAAAGGCGGAGTTTTCCTTCGCGGGATTAATCGATACAAATCCTCGTTTCACGTGTCAATTAATGCGTATTTTTTCTCCAAAGCCCAAAGAGCTAACCATCTCAGTCCTCATCGCTTGATTAATGGAGCGCCATGCAAACCAACCTTCTCACTTCCGCATGCATGCAGGGGATATTAATGTCCTTGGTTGCTAGTACGAGGCAAACCCCATCAATTTTGCCTCGTTTAGTGTTAGTGGCCTTTTGCAAATTGTAATTTTGATATACTAGCCTTGTGTACAAAAAAATGGAGGTAGTAACTATATTTGACTTCCTTCCCCATTGCGGTGACGTCGATGATATCTCGAACGTTGTCGTTTGGCGAAGTGCGTTCGACGGAGAACGCCATTGAGGGAGACCACGGTAAGTCGTTCGCAAGTGCCGCCTGCAAGCCGAGACAACCGCCTTATTTGCATCCAGGAAGTCCGTTGAACCAAAGGACGCGTAAATGTACTAGTACTACTCGTACACAATAGCGTCGTCCATCCAGCTTAGTACGGTGAGTTGGTTTCTCGAAGAAGACGATGGAGAAGCGGAGTCAGCGAAAAGTGAAATGATGGTTGCTTCGTCCGTGCTTTGTGATTTGACGCCTCACTGCTTTGTGATTTGTGATAGAAGGGACAGGGGAGTAGACTCTGTCCTCTATACTGTACATGCGTCCAAGAACGAGAGAAAGAGGAGAGAGGTTGCATTTTTCTATTCCTTCAATCAATCAATTAGGGAGCTTCGGTTCCATCCTTTTGGCTTTGGCAACACCGTCCACAATGGTTCCCACGATGCCAAAAGCTATTTTCACATTTGGCTACACATTGTGGATGCCCTTAACCGTACCACTTGGTTTTACTCCTGTGTGCTATCTATACAAATCTCAATTATATTGATCTAAAAAATTATAGAATCAAGATTAGTAAGAAGGAGGTGATTTTGCCGTGCGGATGGCGGGGGAGGTTTCTTATTTTTAGAGGACGTTGTCCTGGTGGTTTGCTAACATGCGGTCCCATGTGTCAGTGCTTTACCAAGCCGATCTGCTTCCCACATGAGGCAGAACAATGGCAGAAGCAACACGTGGTTAACTTGAAGAAGATGAGGGAGAAGCGGATTCAGCAACGAGTGAAATGATGGTTGCTTCGTCCCTCCAACTTCTTTTTTATCATTATTACTTCATCCCTCCAACTTAACTGCGGGAAAGGTGCAACTTTGTGATTTGACGCCTCATTACTCATTACTACGCCGGTGCCATGACTGGGTGCTTCACCCCGGTTGCTCTGCACTGTATTCCGGTATGGCACGTGGACCCGGTAGCTTGATGCCCCACATGTCGGCGAAAGGGACTAGAAGATTTATGAAAGCAAGCGATCCACTCTTACGACGGAGGAGTACATGACACGGCGGCCCAGTGAACTGTCACTTGTACTGTATATAGTACTATAGTTTTGCTGTTTCGCACGATCCATTGATACAAACCCGATTAAACAGGAAAGGGTGGGATTTTTCCCGTGTGGTATATGATACTGGCCATACATTTCAAAGGCAATTTTAATGTATGCAAACTGAATAATTAAGTAACAATATGATATCTAGAAAAACTAAAAACACATATGATTTACTGTGTTAGAGTGTAGTAGTAGTGCTGTGTTGCATAGTTGTTAGATGTAACATGTGAGAACGTGTAGAGATGTAGTTTTGGAGGGCCTACAGAGAGAAAAGCGTAATATGTTCACCGAACTTCAGAATAAGCTGATTACGGTCACTATATACGTTTTGCGGTGATTATACGGTCACTTGCTCACGGTTCAGCATCGGATTGCACTCTGTTGACTGGCCAAATAGTCTGCGTGGCACCATGTTGACTAGTTAAATTGACCACGTTCCTTGTGGGTCCCACTTGTCAGTTCGCATAGGGAAAAGGTCAGATAAACACAAATTTACGCATGCATGCGTGCGTGTGTGCGTGTGAGTGTTGCCTGCGTGCGTGGCTGCGTGTGTACGTGTGAGTGTTGCGTGCGTGCGTGGGTGCATGTGTTCGTGTGAGTGTTGCGTGCATGCAGTTCGTGTGCATGCGTGCGTGTGTGTATAATCACCACACCAGCTCCTGTGTGTTAAAACAGAAAGCTCAGCATACCAATACAAGGCCGCCTTGTCCGCTGTGCCCGCGGTCATGACTTCGAACCACCGTCCAATATTTTTTTGTCGTTTGTTTTCATTCTTACTAGCAAGATGCCCGTGCGTTGCACGTAACATCAAGACGCATTTGTATGACTAGTTTATCTTGTGAGAGAAAAGGATGAACGAGGGAAGGCCTTATTTGCAAATGTGGAGAGGTGTGTGGGTACCTTTTTGCAAAATTGTCATAGTTTCTTTCCTACCCGTTAGATATAAATCGGACGGCCTATATTGCAGGATGGCAGGCACACCATCATCACCAACTCTGTTTTTTATAAGAATGTATTTTATCCCTACTCTTATAAAAAGCATAGTCGGTGATGATCGTGTGCCTGCCATCCTGCGATATAGGTCGTCCGATCTATATCTGACGGATAGGAATGAAACTATGGCAATTTTGCAAAAAGATACCCACACCCCTCTTCACACTTGCAAATAAGGCCTTCCCTTGTTCATCCTTTTCTCCCACAAGATAAACTACTCATATAAATGCATCTTGATGTTCCGTGCAACGCATGGGCATCTTTCTAGTATTTTATAAGAGTGTAGATGTAGAGTAGATACAAGCCGACAGGTCGGCCCGATGGTAGTGAGATAATGTGATGCAACACTAGAGGTGCCATGTGGAGCGCTTAACTAGTCAACTAGTCGTGTCTTGAGCAAATAGAGAGTTGTACGGTGAGCCCGTGACTGTATAATAAACACAAAACGTAAATGGTGACCGTAATGAGTGGATTCTGAAGTCCAATGTACGTATCGTGCTTTCGCTTCAAATACAATGATCGTTACTGTATATATCGCGAGAGAAAGATGAAACATGCGTGAATGTGCTGGGGGCTTACTTTTAGAGGACCTGGAGATAGTTTGTGTGCGTACGTGAAAGGGGCGTAGAGGGGGGGTATGCGATGGAGAGAGAGATGCTCTTTGTTTCTCTTTATTATGACTAACTTTATATATAGTATAAAAATATACAAATTCACAGTGCGGAATAAATATCATTCTGGGCACCATGCAATGCAAGCGTTCATACTCCTCCATATAACTTTGTAATGTTGTATATATGTAGAAATTCTAAAATATTTTTTTGGCCACACTTTATTCAAAAGGAATGTTGTATGCGAAATAAACATGAAGGGAGGGCTTTTTAGATCAATGGGGTACGTGATGTAACATGTGTGAATGTGTAGTTGATGCATTTGGCAGGGCCTAGAGAGGTATGTGTGTGTATTACGTATTCGAGAGAGGCATGGATAGAGGGGCCGACAGGGGGGCGTGTGAGAGATAGCACGAGAAATGAGAGTGGTCTAGAGAGAGAGACGAATATGACGTCACGGCGAGAGATTCCCTTGAGTGTGTATATGCAAGGGGGAGTGGATAGAGGCACCAGGAGAATATATTTTGTGTGTGTGGTGTCTGTGTTGGTATGTGTGGGTTTGAGAAGATAACGAGACGTGGGAGCAGAGGGTGTGTCACCGCGTGAGGTCCGGTGGGTCGAGGTGAGGCCCTTCGTTCGGTTTCGTCCTGCGCCACATTGGTCGGCCCGTGATGCATTTAGGGAGACCCATGGATGACTAGTCGTACAAGACAAAGATAGCATAATTGTGAAGGACTCTATGTCCACTGACAAAGCCGCCTAGGATTTGTAATCCTTGGTTCTTGGACTAAGGTAACCCCTTTATCTCTGATATTACTATTCATCCAACCTAACTTTAAGGGGCATCCTACAGAATGCTCTGCTAGAATCATACTCGTCGATTAAGAAGAGAGGTGTGAGACAATGCATGAGAGACAGGCCTAAAGATAATGTGCGTACAGGAGACACGTAGGCAGGTCTATGTATATAGAAAGGGTCGATGGGGATTGTGCGTGTGTATGCTTGCGAGAGGAAGAGTGCTTGTGATAAAGGTTAGTGAAAACAGTCGTAAATGGTTATGAGAGGGAGGGAGGGTTATATCGAGAGCATGTGTGCGATAAAGACACCTCGGGAGAGAGTGTGTGAGCATGTGTGAGAGACCACCGATGGAGAGTGACACTACACGTACAAGACTGCTGTACACATTGATTAAAGATATAAATTGTATCCAAATATTAGGATGGGATCATGATATTTGCAATTCGCGTAAGGAACAGTCATTGATCCATCAGACATCTAGATTCTATCGAATTTGAGCATGTCTATGTTATTATTCGACACAATTGATCCACATAGTTAGTATTTTGAACTCCAGACAATGCATCACTTTAGAAATCGAATATAAACGTGAGTATAGTTCATGTTGTGTGTGCAAAGCAAATTATACATACAAAAGTTACACAATGAACATTATAAATAGCTACCTATGAACTAGCATACATTTGAATTCAACTTAAGGTGGTTTTAAAAAATTGAATTCAACATGAAGTCCATTCAATTATTTGAATTTGATATCATGGCATTTGTAAATCATACCTAAATTATGGGGGCACCAATCTTTGCTCTGATTTTGTACATAATAGCATATGTAGTCGTGTACAAAATAGATTCTAATTTAGCTCCTCCATTCCATAATAATCGTAGTTATAGGATTTTCAAGTGTCAAAATTTCAAAAAGAAGCAGATAATTTAATGAGGTTTTCAAACATACAAGATCAAATTTAACGTTGTCTATTTAGGTCAATCCTCAAAGTTCAAGAGTACTCTAAACGTGAATGCTTGTGTTCTAAAATTTCGAACGAAGCGCCAAAAGAGCCTCTACTCGCCCGAAACCGCGTGAGACCAATGTTTGGTAATACAAGGAAATTACTTTTCTAATAACTCCGACCCGTGAAACCTACCGGCCTGACGTCCAAAGGTCTAAACCGGGTAGGTTTGTAGCTTCATCTAGACGCCACGCAACCGCCTCCGAAAAACATTCATACACAATGGCCGCCTAAGCACACATGCGCGCGGCCGAAATCGCTCCCGCCCACTATTTGGGACACCTGGGATTACCATCCTACCCCCGACTTGCAGTAGGTCCAAAATTTAAGAGGGGGGCAAAGTTTGTATTTCCCCAAATTTCAAACAAGCGCGTCCCATCTTCTGTTCATAAAAGCCAAAAACAAGCGCGTCCCAGACCGAAACATGGTTCTCCCCCTCCCCCCTGCCCACCCGTATGATTCCCCATTAGTACTCCGTGGGCGCAAAAACTACCTCTCCACCAGCCGCGAAACCCCGACGTCCTCCATCCGCCACCCCATTCCACCCATCAACCGCCGCCCTCCTCCATCACACTAGAGCCGATACCCCGACGTCGTCGTCCACCGCAACCTCAACCGCAATGCTCTCCACGGCTAGTAGTTGAAGCCGAGGCCGAGCCGTCCGTACCCGAGCCAGTTCAACCACGCCATCCTGCGCCTCACCACTGCCGCTCCAACTTCGCCACCCTCCACCGCACCGGAGCTGTTCCTTCTACACCTTCCTTCACCGCCTCGGATCTGCTTCCCCTTCGCTGACATACGACCACGGCAACACAATCAAGAATTTGGCCATGGGTTCGTCCAAGCATGCACCCTCCAGAACATCGGTTTCCCCAGCAAAAAGAAGAAGATCGGTGCGACATGTGGAGGCGACCACACAGGCAACCGAAAATGGTACTCCTCTTCCCTTATTCGTGCAAATCTTACGTGTATGCTTGCACGGTATTCATCCCACAGAAGACACTAGTTGACCACTTCTTCTTGATACTATATGTTCGATGCACAAGGTTTCTCCTCATATACTATTTCACCTTAGCTAGAGGTCTGTCGCCCCCTCGAATTTCAATTCGTGGTCAGTTGATTCCCAATTAACGGAAGCATTCCCCGGCGTAACAGGCGCTTGTCCGCCTCTTACGCGGGGGAAGTAGTGCCTCGGTGTTTATCTTAGGGGCGTGTGGGGCCTAGAGCTACTGGCGCCCGATCTGGAGGTCGGCCGAGATTAAAGGGATGGCCTGGGGGCGCTGCCACGGCGGTGGTGTGAGGTCAAGGGGAGGGCGGGGCGGCGGAGGCAGGGGTCTGGGCCGGTGGTCCCTGGCAGTTCGAGAAAGATCGTCAACAGTGACTGGCGGGAGGTAGACGAAGGCCATCTGCCCGTTCCTTATAGATCGGACGGTTCATTAAAAAATTGACTGACCTATTTATTTTCAGTCGACTGTTATCTTGATATGACCACATGTGGTGGTGTGCTGGAGGAGTACCTGCATTTCCTGTGCTCATATATTACAAAATCATACGGAGTAGAATCTAATTTTGTTTGCCATGCAATGTAGTAGAGCTATCATATGTCTCCTGTAATTTATTTTTCAGCCACCTGCTATCTGCTACTTTTACAGTGCACTAGTTCTGCACACACTTCACCCATACTCTCACTATTGTGTTTTTATGCAAGGGTATTTCAGACTCTGCTGCTATGAGAGAAGCAAAAAAGAAAAGAGAGAAGTTGCTCCAGCGTCGTACACGGATAGGCCAGACACGTTTCAGCCTTATAATAGGTGCAGTGTCAGCAGATGGAGAAGGTAAACGTAGCTATAGAGTTGATGACCTCGCTCGCAATGAACCACCATCCCAGGTGCTTGCTTTAACTTCGCGGTGTCATATGTGGTTGCATGTTCCATATGGTGTCTAGCTTGTATTCGAAAGGCCTAAGTCGGTCTTTATTAAGATAAGGAAAGATATTTTTTTACATGAACCACCATCACGTGAGCACCAGAAGACAAATAGCTAGTCAGGGCTGAGCTAGTGACAAGCCCAGCAAAGAGAGGCGTCACCTGGAAGCCAACTAAAAAGCCGCGATGGTGGCGAAGCAGCCCGCCTCCCACCAGGCTCTTAGGTCCTAGATGATCATGCTCACCACTCCAGCCGGATGTCTAGCTTGTATTGCTTCCAATTTGGTTAAATTGCATCTGCTTAGCTTACACATTATACCTTTGAATATGACATGCCTTTCTGTTTTTGGTACATACTAGTACATCTGTGTATTAACCATGTTCTTACACCAAACTAATGTTCTTGTGTATCCCTCAGCAATCACTTATGATGAGGCAGTCAGGCAAGTGGATTACTCCTCATTTAAAGAATGCAGCGTGAGCCCCCCGACATGATTCTCAAGAAACAACAAGGCTAGATGAAGATAGTGAACGTAGTGTAACGCCCACGATGCGGCTATATCTCCCACGTGTCGAGGCACGACTTAGAGGCATAACCGCATAGTGGTTTTGTCGCAAGAAGGGTCATCTTCACACAATCCCATGTAATGAACAAGAATGGGATAAAGAGTTGGCTTACAATCGCCACTTCACACAATACATAAATATTATTCATACATCATCCAAAATACAAACATATAGACCGACTACGGTCAAAATCCAGATGAAAATAAGACAACCCCAAATGCTAGATCCCCGATCGTCCCAACTGGGCTCCACTACTGATCATCAGGAAAAGACACATAGTAATGACCACGTTCCTCGTCGAACTCCCACTTGAGATCGACGCCATCATCTGCACTGGCATCGTCGGCACCTGCAACTGTTTTGGTAGAATCTGTGAGTCACGAGGACTCAGCAATCTCACACCCGCGAGATCAAGACTATTTAAGCTGGTAGGAAACCATGGTGTAATGAGGTGGAGCTGCAGCGGCAAAAGCATATATGGTGGCTAACTTGCGCAAATGAGAGCGAGGAGAGAAGCAAAGGAACGGACGTCATCTAACAATGACCAAGAAGAGGTCCTGAACACGTACTTACGTCATACATAACTCAGACCGTGTTCACTTCCCGGACTTCGCCGAGAAGAGACCATCACGGCTACACACGCAGTTGATGTATTTTAATTGGGTCAAGTGACAAGTTATCTACAACCGGACATTAACAAATTCCCATCTGCCTCATAACCGCGGGCACGGCTTTCGAAAGATAATACCCTGCAGGGGTGTCCCAACTTAGCCCATCATAAGCTCTCACGGTCAACGAAGGATAAACCTTCTCCCGGAAAGACCCGATCAGTCTCGGAATCCCGGTTTACAAGACATCTCGACAATGGTAAAACAAGACCAACAAAGCCGCCCGAATGTGCCGACAAATCCCGATAGGAGCTGCACATATCTCGTTCTCAGGGCACACCGAATTGTCCAAGCTTCCGATAGGCGAGCCCAGAGTTGCCCCTGGTGGCCACCGGCGACTGACAGTTTGGACCAATACTCAGAGGAGCACTGGCCCGGGGGTTTAAAATAAAGATGACCCTCGGGCTCTAGAAAACCCGGGGGAAAAAGGTATAGGTCGCAAATGGTAAAACCAAGGTTGGGCCTTGCTGGAGGAGTTTTATTCAAGGCGAACTGTCAAGGGGGTCCCATAAATCACCCGACCGCGTAAGGAACGCAAACTCAAGGAACATAATCCCGGTATAACAGTAACTAGGGCGGCAAGAGTGGAACAAAACACCAGGCATAAGGCCGAGCCTTCCACCCTTTACCAAATATATATAGATGCATTAATTAAATAAGAGATATTGTGATATCCCAACATATCCATGTTCCGACATGGAACAAACTTCAACTTCACCTGCAACTAGCAACGCTATAAGAGGGGCTGAGCAAAAGCGGTAACATAGCCAAACAATGGTTTGCTAGGAAAGGATGGTTAGGGCTGACATGGCTAAAATGGGAGACATGCTATAGCAAAAGATAGTTAGCGAGCATGGCAATAGAGCGAACAACTAGCATAGCAAAGATAGAAGTGATTTCGAGGGGTGGTCATCTTGCCTGCAAGATTCTCAGAGTTGTCGAAAGCTTGATCCTCGTAAGCGTACTCGACAGGTTCCTTGTTCACAAACTCGTCTCCTGGCTCTACCCAAGACAAAAACACAAACAAGCGGAACCACAATCAACCACGAGAAATGCGCAAGCAACATGATGCAAAACATGTATGATATGCAAGATATGATATGCGATGCATATGCGTGCTCCAGAAGGAAAATGATGAACATGGCAGTAACTTGGCAAACCAAGCAAGCCACTGGAAAGATGAGATGATTTCGGTCGAAATCGATATAAAGATCACCGGAATCGGATGCACGGTTTGCAAATGGCGAGCAAAACAAGAATGACACTAATCTGCGATAAACAGCAAGATAGCACTTAAAATGCAACAAGCAACAATACTACAGCACCCCTACATAGCAACAATGCACATGGAAGTAATCTACAGGAGATGCTTGACAAAGGATGAACAATTAGCTATGGCTAGTTCACAACATATCAAGCTCAAAAAAGCATGGCAAAAGTGCAAAAGATTACAGGTTCACAGACTTAGTGAAAAACTGGACATGGCAGTAAACAGCATCAGGTAGCAATGTTCAGAGCACGAAAACAACATGCTCCAGGAACAAAACATAGCAAAACTAGGCATGGCAGTGTTCTAATAAATGCACATGACAAAAGTCCCTTACTGACCATAAGCCAAAAAGGACCAGAAGATATGGTGGCAAGCATGAAAACATAGCAAGTTTCGTTATCAGGTTTCAGACTTACCAGAAAACAGAGCATGGCAGAAATAATAATGTGTAAGCCTCTTTGTGAGCTTGATGCACTCACTACAGAGCAATGCATGACAAACCAAGCATACCTACAGTAAGATGGCATGTTTATGAAGCTAATAATAGCAAGAACAAAAGCATAGCATGTATGGATCAACTACAATAAGCTTGGCAAAATTGCATGTCATGTTAAGAATCTGCCAGAAATATTTTATAGCAAAAGTAGAGCAAGATTGAGTCATTCTATGGCACTCCATAATTGCAATAAATTGAAGTAATGGATCAATAACAACTATAGCTACAAAACATCCTTATTGAACATCTTCAAAATATGCATGGATCTCTCTGTAGCATCAAGTTTACATGGCAACAAAATTACAGCAGACAAGACTTGGAGAAATCACTAAGTCCCTGAAATCAGAAATATTACGGGGCCTACTTTGCATGCTTGTGCTAGTCACCACAGAGATCACAAAAATACATGGACTATACCACTGGAAAGATGGCATGGGATACTTCAAAACACATGTAGAGCTCATGCTCAAAAGATGCACAGAATAAATGATACAAAAATGACAAATCTCCAAGTTCTGATAAGAACCAGAGAATAACAGCAACTAGCCCTCTTCCAACAGATATTTGGGCATCAAGATGACCTATAATGAACATGGTGCAATTGAACAAAATTAAGAGCATCGCGAGTCGAACAATCTGAAATATTACACGCGCGAATCGGGGCTACATGCAAGAAGTTATCGCATCACGAACAGAGGCACATGCTGACGAACGAGGTCGAGGGAAAGTCAATGTACGGCAGTTGGCTCGATCCAGATCGGATCGAGCGAAGGCTACAGGAGCTCGGGCTCGGGCTCGGGGCTCCGGTGGCCGGAGCGACCGGAGGAGGAGGAGATGGCCGGCGGGGCCGGCGGTGGCGCGGCGCCGGCGGGGAGGGCGAGCAGCGGCGGGCGGCGAGCCGCGGCGGAGCCGGCCGGCGGCGGCGAACTCCGGTGACGCGCACGGAAGGCGAGGCCGCGGCGGGCACGCGTGGTGGCGGTGCGGGCCGGCGGGCCCGCGGCGGTGGAGGATCCGGCGGCGACACGTGGCGCGCTGCGATTCGTCCGCCGGCGCGGGCGGACGTGCCCGGCGCGGGCGGACGTTGTCCGGCGGCGTGAGGTGGAGGACGCTAGGGTTCGTCTGCGATTCCGTTTTTCGGGATGCACACATATAAATAGGTAGAGGGAGCTAGGAGGCTCCAAATGAGGTGCGGTTTTCGCCCACACGATCGTGATCGAACGACCTAGAGCATGGAAGAGAGTTTGGTGGGTTTTGGGCTGGTTTTAGAGGGGGTTTTTGCTGGACACTCAAATGGACTTTGCGGATGCCCGGTTAACCGTTGGAGTACCAAACGACCTCCGAATGGAACGAAACTTGACCGGTAGTCTCCGGGTGGTATATTAAGGCCACTTGACAACCCTCGGTCCATTCCAAGAAAGTTTGACACACACACACGAAAGAAAACAAGAGGGGTGCACCGGAGGAGATAGGAGCGCCGGATTGGAAGACGGACAACGGGGAAAATGCTCGGATGCATGAGACGAACACGTATGCGAATGCAATGCATATGAAGACATGATATGAAAATGCATGACATGACAAAATACAAAACGAAAGATAAAACCCGACAACGGAGGGAATAACATATCACAAAGCCGGAAGTGGCAAGAGTCGGAGTTACAAATATGGCAAGTTACATACGGGGTGTTACAACACTCCACCACTACGAGAGGATCTCGTCCCGAGATCTAGGACTGAAAGAACTCCGGATATTCGGAACGGAGATGGTCCTCGCGTTCCCAGGTGGCTTCCCGGTCGGAATGGTGCGACCACTTCACTTTCAGAAATTTGATAGACTTGTTGCGAGTCTTGCGCTCAGTTTCTTCAAGAATAGCAACGGGGTGCTCATGATAAGACAAATCTTCTTGGAGGTCAATCTCTTCGAAGTCGATAGTGCGCTCAGGCGTCTTGAAGCACTTGCGGAGCTGTGACACGTGGAACACATCGTGCACGTTCGCGAAGTTGGAAGGAAGCTCAAGTTGATAGGCGAGGTCGCCTCTTTTGCCAATGATCTTGAAAGGACCCACGTATCTAGGGGCAAGCTTCCCTTTGATACCGAAGCGACGAGTGCCTTTCATTGGAGAGACGCGGAGGTAGACATGGTCTCCGATCTCGAAAGCCAAATCACGATGCTTACTATCATAGTAGCTCTTCTGACGCGATTGCGCGGCTTTGAGATTATCACGAATGACTTTACACATTTCTTCAGCTTCAGTGATTAAGTCATTGCCAAGAAGTTGGCGTTCACCAGTCTCTGACCAATTGAGAGGAGTACGACACTTTCTGCCATAGAGAATCTCGAATGGGGCCTTGCCCGAACTCGCTTGGAAGCTGTTATTATAGGAGAATTCAGCATAAGGTAGACAATCTTCCCATTTCATGCCAAAGGAAATGACACAAGCCCTGAGCATATCCTCAAGAATTTGATTGACTCGCTCGACTTGGCCACTAGTTTGAGGATGGAAAGCTGTGCTGAAGCGAATGTTTGTGCCCATGGCCTTCTGGAAGGAGTCCCAGAACTTAGAGGTGAAGATGCTTCCACGATCTGAAGAAATCAATTGTGAAATACCGTGCAAAGAGACAATTCTGGAGGTGTAAAGCTCTGCCAGCTGAGCTACTGTGATGGATTCTTTGATTGGAAGGAAATGAGCCACTTTAGAGAGCTTGTCGATGACAACGAAGATAGCATCATTTCGGCGCTTGGACTTGGGAAATCCAGTCACGAAGTCCATTTCGATGTGATCAAACTTCCATTCTGGGATAGCAAGAGGTTGGAGGAGACCAGCTGGTCGTTGGTGTTCTGCTTTCACTCTTCGGCAGACATCACATTCATTCACGAATTGAGCAATTTCTCGCTTCATTCGAGTCCACCAATACGACTGCTTGAGGTCATGATACATCTTCTTACTTCCAGTATGAATGGACAGGAGAGAATTGTGCGCCTCGTTCATTATGACTTTCCTTAGATCACCTTTAGGAACCACAATCCGGTCCTCGAAGAACAAAGTGTCTCTGTCATCAATGCGATAGCACTTGTATTTGGAAAGACCCTTGTCGATACCACGTTTCACCTTCTTCACCATGGCATCAAGGAGTTGTGCCTCACGAATTTGATCTTCCAAAGTAGGAGATACTATGAGGTTGGCAAGAAAACCTTGAGGAACAACTTGGAGATTCAGCTTGCGGAAAGCTTCACAAAGATCCGGTTGGAAAGGCTTGAGGATTAAGCTGTTGCAATAAGCCTTCCTGCTTAAAGCATCTGCAATGGCATTGGCCTTGCCTGGAGTATATTCGATACTCGGATTGTACTCTTGAATCATTTCGACCCATCGAGTCTGCCTGAGGTTGAGGTTGGGCTGAGTGAAGATATACTTGAGACTCTTGTGATCAGTGAAAATGTCCACTTGTCTTCCCAACAAGAGATGTCTCCACGTAATCAATGCATGGACAACTGCCGCCAACTCAAGATCGTGAGTGGGGTAGTTCTTCTCGTTGGGCTTCAACTGCCGAGAGGTATAGGCCACAACTTTCTTCTCTTGCATTAACACAGCACCGAGACCTTGGAGAGAAGCATCACAGAAAACTTCATACGGCTTGGATTCATCAGGAGGAGTCAAGACAGGAGCTGTGACTAGTTTCTCTTTGAGAGTGTTGAAAGCAACGTCACACTCAGGAGACCAGACATACTTCACATGCTTCTGTAGGAGGTTGGAAAGAGGCTTTGCAATCTGGGAGAAATTCTCAACGAATCTCCGACAATAGCTTGCAAGACCCAGAAAACTACGGAGCTGCTTGACATTTTGAGGAGGTTCCCAACCACAACTGCGGACACCTTCTCGGGGTTAACAAGATGGCATAATTGCATGTCATGTTAAGAATCTTCCAGAAATATTTTATAGCAAAAATAGAGCAAGATTGAGTCATTCTATGGCACTCCATAATTGCAAAAAATTGCAGGAATGGATCAATTACAACTATAGCTACAAAACATCCTTAGTGAACATCTTCAAAATATGCATGGATCTCTCTGTAGTATCAAGTTTACATGGCAACAAAATTACAGCAGACAAGACTTAGAGAAATCACTAAGTCCCTGAAATCAGAAATATTACGGGGCCTACTTTGCATGCTTGTGCTAGTCACCACAGAGATCACAAAAATACATGGACTATACCACTGGAAATATGGCATGGGATACTTCAAAACACATGTAGAGCTCATGCTCAAAAGATGCACAGAATAAATGATACAAAAATGACAAATCTCCAAGTTCTGATAAGAACCAGAGAATAACAGCAACTAGCCCTCTTCCAACAGAGATTTGGGCATCACTATGACCTCTAATGAACATGGTGCAATTGAACAAAATGAAGATCATCGCGAGACGAACAATTTGACATATTACACGCGCGAATCGGGGCTACATGCAAGAAGTTATCGCATCACGAACAGAGGCACATGCTGATGAAATCTGGAGACTTAGAGAAAAAACGAGGTCGAGGGAAAGTCAACGTACGGCAGTTGGCTCGATCCAGATCGGATCGAGCGAAGGCTACAGGAGCTCGGGCTCGGGCTCGGGGCTCCGGTGGCCGGAGCGACCGGAGGAGGAGGAGATGGCCGGCGGGGCCGGCGGTGGCGGCGGGCGGCGGCGAAATCCGGCGACGCGCACGGAAGGCGAGGCGGCGGTGGGCACGCGCGGTGGCGGTGCGGGGCGGCGGGCTCGCGGGCCGCGGCGGTGGAGGATCCGGCGGCGACACGTGGCGCGCTGCGATTCGTCCGCCGGCGCGGGCGGACGTGCCCGGCGCGGGCGGACGTTGTCCGGCGGCGTGAGGTGGAGGACGCTAGGGTTCGTCTGCGATTCCGTTTTTCGGGATGCACACATATAAATAGGTAGAGGGAGCTAGGAGGCTCCAAATGAGGTGCGGTTTTCGCCCACACGATCGTGATCGAACGACCTAGAGCATGGAAGAGAGTTTGGTGGGTTTTGGGCTGGTTTTAGAGGGGTTTTTGCTGGACACTCAAATGGACTTTGCGGATGCCCGGTTAACCGTTGGAGTACCAAACGACCTCCGAATGGAACGAAACTTGACCGGTAGTCTCCGGGTGGTATATTAAGGCCACTTGACAACCCTCGGTCCATTCCGAGAAAGTTTAACACACGCACACGAAAGAAAACAAGAGGGGTGCACCGGAGGAGATAGGAGCGCCGGATTGGAAAACGGACAACGGGGAAAATGCTCGGATGCATGAGACGAACACGTATGCGAATGCAATGCATATGAAGACATGATATGAAAATGCATGACATGAAAAAATACAAAACGAAAGACAAAACCCGACAACGGAGGGAATAACATATCACAAAGCTGGAAATGGAAAGAGTCGGAGTTACAAATATGGCAAGTTTCATACGGGGTGTTACACGTAGCTCTGTAGTTGATTACCGCATTTCCCCTACACTAGCATCGCAGGTGCTTGCTCTAACTTGGCAGCGTGATATGTGGTTGCATGTTGCATATGGTGTCTAGATTGTAATTCTTCCAATCTGGTTAAACTGTATGTGCTATTCTGCTTAGCTTATACAATATACCTGTTAATGTGACATGCCTTCCTGTATTTAGTACATAGTACATCTGTCTATTAAGCATGTCCTCACATAAAACTATTGTTTTTTGTATCCCGCATAAATCAATATGACGAGACACCTTCAGTATATGCAGTGTGATATTAGTTGGATCTTTGATATGATTTATAGCATGCGCTGGTTCTAATTTGTTGAAATGCCATTTATGATGGGACACTTTTAACTTAGCAGAGTCATATTGGTTGCATCTTTCACGTGGTGTCTAGCTTGCATTGCTTCTTATTTGGTGAAATGGTTTTTGCTTAGTTTACACAAACAGTTGTGAATATGCCATGCCGTCCTGTTTTTCGTATTATTCCATCCTGGAATCATGTGTTTTCCTTACATCAAAGTAGTGATTGTCAGTATCATGCACGAATGAGTTCTGAAGAGTGAATTTTATTGCTTTTTCTTGTCGGTTTTACTTGACAATTCAAAATCAATAAAACGGAAGGAAGTTAGCAAGGCAGCGGATGAAGGTGCTCCTTCCAAATGTAGGGCCTCTACAAATTCTACTCATGCATCCCCCCCAAGATGATTTCCAAGACAACACATGCATAGACACTCAACGTAGCTGAGTTGGTGATGAGCACCTCTCCCCTAGTGCACCATCACAGGTGCTCCCTCTAACTTGGCACTGTTATATGTGGTTGCATGTTATGTATGATGTCTAGCTTGTATTGCTTCTAATTTTGTTGAATTTCATCTGCTTACTTTACACATTATACTTGTGACTAAGACACGTGTTCCTGTTTCTAGAACATACAATATCTGTCTATCACACCATGTTCTTACATCAAAGTACATTTGTTCTGAAGAACTAAATTGTTATTCATTTTTCTTGTCGGCTTGACTTAACATGGCACAGAGAAAGAGGAAGCAAGACAGAATGACAGGGAAAGGGAAGCGGAACAATCCTGCAGATTCTGCTGGTACTGATGGTGCAATAGAAGGTCAAAGTCCAGCGGAAAATTGTACCGATAGGGTATCCCATGCTACACGAGCTGCAGAACAAGCCAAACAGAAACAAATAGCTGCCACCAAACAAGCAGAGACAACACTAGTTGTTGCAACACCTTCCATAGTACCACTAGCTGCACGATTTACTCGTTCGTCAACTCAGCTAGCAGCACGTTCCCAAGCTCCCTTGCCACCTGACACTACTTCTGAAGCACTCTTGACACAAGATGAGTTGGCAAGATCAGATGAACTTTGTGAGCTTCAACAGCAAGAAGGTAGTTGCTGGAGTCAAGTTACAGTTGCATGCTTCTTTATATGTAGTCTCACAGTTTGATGTACACTAACACTTCCTATGTTTGTTGTTGGACTAGCACCTAGGCGCAAGAGGAAACAAACATCAGGGATAATGCTCGATAGGTTAACTAAATATAGAGGAGGAAGAATGGAGATCTGTTTTGAGGCAGGTTTAAAAAGTCCACATGATGCTATAGAGTCAGCCAGGTTAGTATCAGAGGCAGCGGTTGCTGTTAGGTGTCATGTATGTATCCTCCCAACATGGATTCAGTACAGGAATGACAAAGACGAAACCTAGTTCAACACCTTCCTCGACCATTTATCTGTAAGTATGGTTATGTATGGAAACTAGTAATATAGTATTACTCTGTCCAATACTTTCTAGGTTGCTGATAATGAGACTCCCATAATTTTCAACAGATGAGGTTCAAGTTGGATAGCCAAGATGATGCAACCAGACAAGCTTGCACCCATGTTTTCAAGTCTGCTCTACGATAGTATCGGTATAACTTGAGGAAGACTTACTTTGAAGGCAAGGCTAAAAGTGAACTTGCCCAAACATCTCCAGTGGAAAATATATCTGATGAAGACTGGAGAGGCCTCGTTAAACACTGGTCCGATCCGAAGTATCAGGTACATTATATATATGTCATCATATCACATGCTGAAGTCCTATTTACGCATGTGCCATACAAATCTATCTTCTTGTAGGTGAACTGTTTAAAGAACAAGGCCAACCATACGAAAGTGAAATTCCAACAGACGATGGGATCTCGTAGCTATATTGTACACTGTGAGGCTCTTGTAATTAGCTGCTGTTTCACTCTTTTCACTGTACCATATTATCAGATCTATATTGACTTGTTCCAAATGCAGAGGAAAGCCCGGAAGGACCAAAAAGTACCTGAACCAAATGCTGTGGAAATCTTCAAGGACTGTCACACCAGCAAGAAGAAGGGCATGACTACACCAGTCAAAGCCGCTGTTGTAAGTCCTTAATCCTCATGCCTTTTAACTACTACTTACTCTGACTTGTGCCTTGAACTGCATGGTTTGCAGCCAATGTCTATTACTCTTTTCAATTTTATACACAATTGTCTTAGCGTATCATTGCACCTTACAAGGTTTAAAAGAGAGGAGTGATGTTCCTTTGATCTTGACCTGTAATCTAGTTCCGTGCTGGACTTGCCCACACAAGGTTACAATTGCCCGTTTGTCTATTCTCGGTTGTTTTGTGATATGAATGATGTCATACTATGCTTACCACATTATAAACTTCGTCTCTTTATCCTTAGCCCTCAATACAATGTGAAGAAATAGACAATACATTAGCGATGGTACATGGTCATATGTTTGGAACCTAGTTTCATTATGTACTTTGCAATAAAATACAACTATTATTTTACATGGGTTCACCAGAATAAGTTCTGTATATAGACCAAAGCTATTTTGTTTGGTTTTGCTGCCTCCTTAATATCTTCTGTTCTGGTACTACTAATGTAAAACCACAACTTTTCAGCGAGCTATGGAAAAAATGGTGGAACCACCACCTTCTGAAGGTGGCGAGGCAACTATAACCGCAATGTCAGCTCTTGCTGCAGTGGGTCAGTACCTGTCCACTAACAGTGCCAAAAGCACGTTCCTCCGTAATACTGGCTTGGTTGTTAAGGCAATCTCGTCCAAACTGCCTCATGATCAAGATATGCAAGCTCAAAACAATGTTGTATCTGCACTCCAGACACAAGTCCATTCCCTAAAGAGACCCTTTGTGAAACAAGGAGAGACATTGTTCGATGTTGTCAAGATATGCATGCTTTTGAAACCAGACTATCAGAAATTTGCTATGTTGTTCAGGAACCTAGGAGAACTGAAGGCGAAGGTTATGGTGCTCCATCGGACAATACAACATGAAAACGTAACAGTCAGGTCAAATGAATTGAGCTTCTGAACTTCTGGTAGTGCATTTATCTGCTAGACTGTTAAATTTTATGCCAACCTTCCTTTTGTTTTATAGTTGTAATTTGTTTTGGTGCGATACAAAATTTGTTCTTAACGTGCAGCCACCGGCTGAAGAAAACAGCAAGCCATTTTTGTATAGTGTAGGGTGTTCCCTATATTTGCACTGGTGGCGAACTTTGATGCCCACTGGCTGTAGTTCACATGGGCCTCCTACGGGCCGTAGAAACAATGGGTCTTCTAAGGGCCGTAGAAACAATGGGCCTTCTACATGGCGTAGAAAACTTATATGGGCCGTAGACACAATGGGCCTTCTATGGGATGTATCATCAATGGGCCTTCTACGGGCTTATGATCGGTTGGCCAAACATGGGCCAATAACAGACCACATTATGGCCGTAAATGGGCTAGAGTTGAAATCGTCCGTTCATGGGCCGACCATAACGGGCCGTCGTTAATCGGCCGTACTTTGATGACGCTACGAAAATGGCCCAACGTATTAACGGGCCACAAATGGGCCAACTGTAACTACGGGCTGAATTTGGCCCACAAGCAGAAAATGACAGTAACGGGCCGTAAGTAGAGGAATGTGGAAATGAGCCCAAGAATAAATGGGCCCAGAGAAGGCCAAAAGATAACATGGGCTGGAAACGGCCCAACGGAATAACGGGCCGTTAATGGGTATAAAGTGATACACTGTTCATTACGGGCCAGTTTCACCACGGGTCGTTAATGGGTGTAAAGTGATACACTGTTCATTACGGGCCAGTTTCACCATGGGTCGTTAATAGGCCAAGAGTTACATAGGGCCTCATATGGGCCGAAAGACGTCATGGGCCATACATGCGCCAGAAGTGAAAACGGGCTGGAATCATATTGGATGGCCCAGATGACGCTACTGGGCCTAATTCGGATAGGGCGTAACGGGCCTTGGGTTAGCGGGCTGTAAATGGGCTATATGCGAACAAGCCGTTATCAGGCTTGCCGTGGGCCGGCCCGCCACCTTTTGACCAAGTCAAACGGGTCGGCCTTTTCACAAGAATGGGCCTCTGTTGGGCCATGCCACATGTCGACGTATCATAGGCGCTTTGGGTCAATGAGTGGATGACATCTGTCCCAACGGTGAGCCGACACGTGTTTCCTCCAGCCAATGATGATTTTACACGTGGAAAATCCCCATTGGTCGGGGCTGTTAATGGGTTATCGGATCCAAAACTGGACCCGATAGCTTAACGGCATTCCGTTACGGTGGATGCCACGTGTGGGTCACCCTTGACGAAAGCACTTCTGTGATGCACGATTTATCATCATGGAAGTGGACACTTCCGTGATGATAATTTTGGTAATGTCATGGAACACTTCTACGACAGCACAGGTATGACTATCTTGATACTGTCATAAATTTGTCATGGATGTACATGCATGACAGAAAACGTGACCTACTGTGACAAACATGTATCATCACGGAAGTGTATTTTTTTGTAGTGATAGCATTAAACTCTAGGATCCAATCGGTCCCTTACGGAATAGTGCATAAACTGGGGTTTAAGTTTCTGCCACTCTCGCAACCCACCATCTATTTACTACTCCACAATGCATTCCTTAGGCCCAAATATGGTGAAGTGTCATGTAGTCAACGTTCACATGACACCACTAAGGGAATCACAACATACATACTATCAAAATATCGAACACACATCAATTTCACATGATTACTTGCAACACGATTTCTCCCGTGAACTCAAGAACAAAGGTAACTACTCGCAAACAATAAACATGCTCATGATTAGAGGAGTATTAAATAGCATCATGGATCTGAACATATAATCTTCCACCAAATAAACCATATAGTAATCAACTACAAGATGTAATCAACACTACTAGTCACCCCTAGCACCAATCTATAGTTCCGGTAACAAGATTGAATACAAGAGATGAACTAGGGTTCGAGATGAGATGGTGCTGGTGAAGATGTTGATGGAGATTGCCCTCCCCAAGATGGGAGAGTTGTTGGTTATGATGATGACGATGATTTCCCCCTCTGGGAGGGAAGTTTCCCCTGCAGAATCGCTCCGCTAGAGGGCAAAAGTGCTCCTGCCCAAGTTCCGCCTCGAGACGGCAGCGCTCCGTATTGAAAGTCTTCTCCTTATTTTTTCTATGTCAAAATCACTTATATACCAGAAGATGGGCATCAGAGGTGGGCCGAGTAGGCCACAACCCACCAGGGCACGCCAGCGGGGCCTGGCGCGCCCAGGTGGGTTGTGCCCGCCTGGTGGCCCCCTCTGGTGTTTATTGGCTCCAATATTTCTTAAATATTCCATAAAAAATCCCCGTGGAGTTTCAGCTCATTTGGAGATGTATAGAATAGGTGGCCTGACATAGCTTTTTCAGGTCCAGATTTCCAGCTGCCGGAATTCTCCCTCTTGGTGTGTACCTTGCAAATTATGAGAGAAACGTCATTATAAATACTCCAAAAAGCATTATTATGGATAAAAAAATTATAAATAATAGTAAGAAAACATGATGCAAAATGGACGTATCAGTACACAACATTGCATACATGATAGAACCTATGGCTGAGGCATAGGGAATGACCTTCATTTTCTCTCTATCTTCTGCAGTGGTCGAGCATTGAGTCTGACTCAACTTCATACCTTGTAACACAGGCAAGAACCCTTTCTTTGACTGATCCATTTTGAACTTCTTCAAAACTTTATCAAGGTATGTGCTTTGTGAAAGTCCAATTAAGCGTCTTGATCTATCTCTATAGATCTTGATGCCCAATATATAAGCAACTTCACCGAGGTCTTTCATTGAAAAATACTTATTCAAGTATCCTTTTATGCTATGCGGAAATTCTGTATCATTTCCAATCAACAATATGTCATCTACATATAATATTAGAAATGCTACAGAGCTCCCACTCACTTTCTTGTAAATACAGGCTTCTCCAAAAGTTGGTATAAAACCATATGCTTTGATCACACTATCAAAGCGTATATTCCAACTCCGAGAGGCTTGCACAGTCCATAAATGGATCGCTGGAGCTTGCACACTTTGTTAGCACCTTTAGGATCGACAAAACCTTCTGGTTGCATCATATACAACTCTTCTTTAAGAAATCCATTAAGGAATGCAGT
Source organism: Aegilops tauschii subsp. strangulata (assembly GCF_002575655.3). Classification (NCBI taxonomy): domain Eukaryota; kingdom Viridiplantae; phylum Streptophyta; class Magnoliopsida; order Poales; family Poaceae; genus Aegilops; species Aegilops tauschii. The sequence continues at coordinate 287,944,904 of NC_053035.3, forward strand.
TTTGACATCCATTTGCCAAATTTCATAATAAAATGCGGTAATTGCTAACATGATTCAGACAGACTTGAGCATCGCTACGGGTGAGAAAGTCTCATCGTAGTCAACTCCTTGAACTTGTCGAAAACCTTTCGCAACAAGTCGAGCTTTGTACATAGTAACATTACTGTCAGCGTCAGTCTTCTTCTAGAAGATGCATTTATTCTCTATGGCTTGCCGATCATCGGGCAAGTCAACCAAAGTCCACACTTTGTTCTCATACATGGATCCCATCACAGATTTCATGGCCTCAAACCATTTTGCGGAATCAGAGCTCATCATCGCTTCCTCATAGTTCGTAGGTTCGTCATGGTCTAGTAACATGACTTCCAGAATAGGATTACCGTACCATTCTGGTGCAGAACGTACTCTGGTTGACCTATGAGGTTCGGTAGTAACTTGATCTGAAGTTTCATAATCATCATCATCATTAATTTCCTCACTAATTGGAGTAGGCTTCACGGGAACTGTTTCTGAGATGAACTACTTTCCAATTCAGGAGAAGGTACAATTACCTCATCAAGTTCTACTTTCCTCCCACTCACTTCTTTCGAGAGAAACTCCTTCTCTAGAAAGGATCCATTCTTAGCAACGAATATCTTGCCTTCGGATATGTGATAGAAGGTGTACCCAACAGTCTCCTTTGGGTATCCTATGAAGACGCATTTCTCCGATTTGGGTTCGAGCTTATCAGGTTGAAGCTTTTTCACATAAGCATCGCAGCCCCAAACTTTAAGAAACGACAGCTTAGGTTTCTTGCCAAACCAAAGTTCATATGGTGTCTTCTCAATGGATTTAGATGGTGCCCTATTTAACGTGAATGCAGCCATCTCTAAAGCATAACCCCAAAACGATAGTGGTAAATCGGTAAGAGACATCATAGATCGCACCATATCTAATAAAGTATGGTTACGATGTTCGGACACACCATTATGCTATGGTGTTCCAGGTGGCGTGAGTTGCGAAACTATTCCACATTGTTTCAAATGAAGACCAAACTCATAACTCAAATATTCACCTCCACGATCAGATCGTAGAAATTTTATTTGTTGTTACGATGATTTTCCACTTCACTCTGAAATTCTTTGAACTTTTCAAATGTTCCAGACTTATGTTTCATTAAGTAGATATACCCATATCTGAATAAATCATTTGTGAAGGTCAGAAAATAACGATACCCGCCGCGAGCCTCAACGCTCATCGAACCGCGTACATCAGTATGTATTATTTCCAATAAGTCAATTGCTCGCTTCATTGTTCTGGAGAACGGAGTCTTAGTCATCTTGCCCATGAGGCATGGTTCGCAAGCATCAAGTGATTCCAAAAGTCCATCATCATGGAGTTTCTTCATGCGGTTTACACCAATATGACCTAAACGGCAGTGCCACAAATAAGTTGCACTATCATTATTTACTTTGCATATTTTGGCTTCAGTATTATGAATATGTGTATCACTACAATCGAGATTCAACAAAAAATAGACCACTCATCAAGGGTGCATGACCATAAAAGATATTACTCATATAAATAGAACAACCATTATTCTATGATTTAAATGAACAACTGTCTCACATCAAACAAGATCCAGATATAATGTTCGTGCTCAACGCTGGCACCAAATAACAACTATTTAGGTCTAAAACTAATCCCGAAGGTAGATGTAGAGGTAGCGGCGATCACATCGACTTTGGAATCATTTCCCATACGCATCGTCACCTCGTCCTTAGCCAATCTTCATTTAATCCGTGGCCCTTGTTTCGAGTTGCAAACATGAGCAACAGAACCAGTATCAAATACCCAAGTGCTTCTCGAGCATTAGTAAGGTACACATCAATAACATGTATATCAAATATACCTTTCACTTTGCCATCCTTCTTATCCGCCAAATACTTGGAGCAATTCCGCTTCCAGTGACCAGTCCCTTTGCAGTAGAAGCACTCAGTTTCAGGCTTAGGTCCAGACTTGGGCTTCTCCCCTTGAGCAGCAACTTGCTTGTTGTTCTTCTTGAAGTTCCCCTTCTTCCCTTGGCCTTTTTTTTGAAACTAGTGGTCTTGTTAACCATCAACACTTGATGCTCCTTCTTCATTTCTACCTCCGCAATCTTTAGCATTGCGAAGAGCTTGGGAATTGTCTTTTCCACCCCTTGCATATTATAGTTCATCATGAAGCCTTTATAGCTTGGTGACATTGATTGAAGAACTCTGTCAATGACACTATCATCAAGAACATTAACTCCCAGTTGAGTCAAGTGGTTATGATACCCAGAAATTTTGAGTATATGTTCACTGACAGAACTATTCTCCTCCATCTTGCAGCTGTAGAACTTGTTGGAGACTTCATATCTCTCAACTCGGGCATTTGCTTGAAATATTAACTTCAACTCCTGGAACATCTCATATGCTCCATGGCATTCAAAACGTCTTTGAAGTCCCGATTCTAAGCCGTAAAGCATGGCACACTGAACTATCGAGTAGTCATCAGCTTTGCTCTGCCAGACGTTCATAACGTCCGGAGTTGCTCCTGCAGCAGGTCTTACACCCAGTGGTGCTTCCAGGACGTAATTCTTCTGTGCAGCAATGAGGATAATCCTCAAGTTATGGACCCAGTCCGTGTAGTTGCTACCATCATCTTTCAACTTAGCTTTCTCTAGGAACGCATTAAAATTCAAGGGAATGGTATTACAGGCCATTGATCTACAACAACATAGATATGCAAAAACTATCAGGCACTAAGTTCATAATAAATTAAAGTTCAATTAATCATACTACTTAAGAACTCCCACTTAGATAGACATCCCTCTAGTCATCTAAATGATCACGTGATCCATATCAACTAAACCATGTCCGATCATCACGTGAGATGGAGTAGTTTTCAATGGTGAACATCTCTATGTTGATCATATCTTCTATATGATTCATGTTCGACCTTTCAGTCTCAGTGTTCCGTGGCCATATCTGCATATGCTAGGGTCGTCGAGTTTAACCCGAGTATTCTGCACGTGCAAAACTGGCTTGCACACGTTGTATGTGAACGTAGAGCTTATCACACCCGATCATCACGTGGTGTCTCGGCACGACGAACTGTAGCAACGGTGCATACTCAGGGAGAACACATATACCTTGAAATTTAGTGAGGGATCATCTTATAATGCTACCCCCGTACTAAGCAAAATAAGATGCATAAAAGATAAACATCACACGCAATCAAAATATGTGACATGATATGGCCATCATCATCTTGTGCCTTTGATCTCCATCTCCAAAGCACCGTCATGATCTCCATCGTCACTGACACCTTGATCTCCGTCGTAGCATTGTTGTCGTCTCGCCAACTATTGCTTCTATGACTATCGCTACCGCTTAGTGATAAAGTAAAGCAATTACATGGCGATTGCATTTCATACAATAAAGCGACAACCATAAGGCTCTTGCCAGTTGCCGATAACTTTTGCAAAACATGATCATCTCATACAACAATTTATATCTCATCACGTCTTGACCATATCACATCACAACATGCCCTGCAAAAACAAGTTAGACGTCCTCTACTTTGTTGTTGCAAGTTTTACATGGCTGCTACGGGCTTCTAGCAAGAACCGTTCTTACCTACGCATCAAAGCCACAACGATTTTTCGTCAAGTGTGCTGTTTTAACCTTCAACAAGGACCGACCGTAGTCAAACTCGATTCAACTAAAGTTGGAGAAACAAACACCCGTACCCACCTGTGCAAAGCATGTCAGTAGAACCAGTCTCATGAACGCGGTCATGTAATGTCGGTTGGGGCCGCTTCATCCAACAATACCGCCGAATCAAAGTAAGACTTTGGTGCTAAGCAATATGACTATTATCGCCCACAACTCTTTGTGTTCTACTCGTGCATATCATCTACGCATGGACCTGGCTCTGATACCACTATTGGGGAACATAGCATGCAATTTCAAAAAAATTCCTACGCTCACGCAAGATCTATCTAGGAGATGCATAGAAACGAGAGGGGGAGAGTGTGTCCACATACCCTCGTAGACCGAAAGCGGAAGCATTATGTTAACGTGGATGATGTAGTCGAACGTCTTCACGATCCAACCGATCCAAGTACCGAACACACGACACCTCTGTGTTCAGCACACGTTCAGCTCGATGGTGTCCCTCGAACTCTTGATCCAGTAGAGGGTCGAGGGAGAGTTCCGTCAGCACGACGACGTGGTGACAGTGAGGGTGATGTGATCCGCGCAGGGCTTCGCCTAAGCACTACGACGCTATGACCGGAGGAGTAAACTGTGGAGGGGGGCACCGCACACGGCTAAGAGAATTCTTGGTGTGTCTTTGGGGTGCCCCCCGCCCCCGTATATAAAGGAGGAGGGGGAGGCCGGCCGGCCCTAGGGGCGTGCCAAGTGCGGGGAGTCCCCCTAGGACTACCAGTCCTAGTCGGCTCCCCCTTTCCTTCCAATGGAGAGGGGAAAGGGGAAAGAGGTGGAGAGGGAGAAGGAAAGGGGGCCGCGCCCCCACCCCTTGTCCAATTCGGATTGGGCTTGGGGGGCACCTCCTGTGGCTGCCTCCTCCTCTCCACTATGGCCCATGAGGCCCATTAACTTCCCCGGGGGGTGCCGATAACCTCCCGGTACTCCGATAACTATTCGGAACCATTCTGATGTCCGTATATAACCTTCCAATATATCAATATATACCTCTCGACCATTTCGAGACTAATCGTCATGTCCGTGATCTCATCCGGGACTCCGAACAAACTTCGGTCACCAAAACACACAACTCATAATACTAATCATCATCGAACGTTAAGCGTGCGGACCCTATGGGTTCGAGAACTATGTAGACATGACCGAGATACATTTCCGGTCAATAACCAATAAAGGAACCTGCATGCTCATATTGGTTCCTACATATTCTACGAAGATCTTTATCGGTCAAACCGCATAACAACATACGTCATTCCCTTTGTCATGGGTATGTTACTTGCCCGAGATTCGATCGTCGGTATCCTCATATCTAGTTCAATCTCGTTACCGGAAAGTCTCTTTATTCGTTCTGTAATGCATCATGCCGCAACTAACTCATTAGTCACATTGCTTGCAAGGCTTATAGTGATGTGTATTATCGAGAGGGCCCAGAGATACCTCTCCGATACACGGAGTGAAAAATCCTAATCTTGATCTATGCCAACCCAACAAACACCTTCGGAGACACCTGTAGAGCATCTTTATAATCACCGAGTTACGTTGTGACGTTTGATAGCACACAAGGTGTTCCTCCGATTTTCGGGAGTTGCATAATCTCATAGTTAGAGGAATATGTATAAGTCATGAAGAAAGCAATAGCAATAAAACTAAACGATCATAATGCTAAGCTAATGGATGGGTCTTGTCCATCACATCATTCTCTAATGATGTGATCCCATTCATCAAATGACAACACATGTCTATGGTCAGGAAACTTAATCATCTTTGATTAAAGAGCTAGTCAAGTAGAGGCATACTAGGGACACTCAGTTTTGTCTATGTATTCACACATTTCCTAAGTTTCTGGTTAATACAATTCTAGCATGAATAATAAACGTTTATCCTGACATAAGGAAATATAAATAACACCTTTATTATTGCCTCTAAGGCATATTTCCTTTAGGTTATGTATTAGAGACAGTTGCATTCACATTAAATAGGGCACCATCTAAATCCGTTGAGACGACGCCGTATGAACTGTGGTTTGGCAAGAAACCTAAGTTGTCGTTTCTTAAAGTTTGGGGTTGCGATGCTTATGTGAAAAAGCTTCAACCTGATAAGCTCGAACCCAAATCGGAGAAGTGTGTCTTCATAGGATACCCAAAGAAAACTGTTGGTTACACCTTCTATCACAGATCCGAAGGCAAAATCTTTGTTGCTAAGAATGGATCCTTTTTAGAGAAGGAGTTTCTCTCGATAGAAGTGAGTGGGAGGAAAGTAGAACTTGATGAGGTAGTTGTACCTTCTCTTGAATTGGAAAGTAGTTCATCTCAGAAAACAGTTCCCGTGAAGCCTACTCCAATTAGTGAGGAAGCTAATGATGATGATCATGAAACTTCAGATCAAGTTACTACCGAACCTTGTAGGTCAACCCGAGTACGTTCCGCACCAGAGTGGCACGGTAATCCTGTTCTGGAAGTCATGTTACTAGACCATGATGAACCTATGAACTATGAGGAAGCGATGATGAGCCCAGATTCCGTGAAATGGCTTGAAGCCATGAAATCTGAGATGGGATCCATGTATGAGAACAAAGTGTGGACTTTGGTTGACTTGTCTGATGATCGGCAAGCCATAGAGAATAAATGGATCTTCAAGAAGAATACTGACGCTGATGGTAATATTACTGTCTACAAAACTCGACTTGTTGCAAAAGGTTTTTGACAAGTTCAAGGAGTTGACTACGATGATACCTTCTCACCCGTATCGATGCTTAAGTCTGTCCGAATCATGTTAGCAATTGCCACATTTTATGATCATGAAACCTGGCAAATGGACGTCAAAACTGCATTCCTTAATGGTTTTCTAAAAGAAGAGTTGTATATGAGGCAACCAGAAGGTTTTGTCGATCCTAAAGGTGCTAACAAAGTGTGCAAGCTCCAACGATCCATTTATGGACGGTGCAAGCATCTAGGAGTTGGAATATACGCTTTGATAGTGTGATGAAAGCATATAGTTTTATACAGACTTTCGGAGAACCCTGTATTTACAAGAAAGTGAGTGGGAGCTCTGTAGCATTTCTAATATTATATGTGAATAACATATTGTTGATTGGAAATGATATAGGATTTCTGGATAGCATAAAAGGATACTTGAATAAGAATTTTTCAATGAAAGACCTCGGTGAAGCTGCTTATATATTGGGCATCAAGATCTATAGAGATAATCAAGATACTTAACTGGACTTTCACAAAGCACATACCTTATAAAGTTTTGAAGAAGTTCAAAGTGGATCAATCAAAGAAAGGGTTCTTGCCTGTGTTACAAGGTGTGAAGTTCAGTCAGACTCAATGCTCGACCACTACAGAAGATAGAGAGAAAATGAAGAACATTCCCTATGCCTCAGCCATAGGTTCTATCATGTATGCAATACTATGTACCAGACCTGATGTGTGCCTTGCTATAAGTTTAGCAGGGAGGTACCAAAGTAATCCAGGAGTGGATCACTGGACAGCGGTCAAGAACATCCTGAAATACCTGAAAAGGACTAAGGATATATTTCTCATTTATGGGGGTGACAAAGAGCTCGTCGTAAATGGTTACGTCGATGCTAGCTTTGACACTGATCCGGATGACTCTAAGTCACAAACCGGATACGTATTTATATTGAATGGTGGAGCTGTCAGTTGGTGCAGTTCCAATCAAAGTGTCTTGGCAGGATCTACGTGTGAAGCGGAGTACATAGCTGCTTCAGAAGCAGTAAATGAAAGAGTCTGGATGAAGGAGTTCATATCTGATCTAGGTGTAATACCTAGTGCATCGGATCCAATGAAAATCTTTTGTGACAATACTGGACCAATTGCCTTGGCGAAGGAATCTAGATTTCACAAGAGAACCAAACACATCAAGAGTCACTTCAACTCCATCTGTGATACGTCAAGGAGGGAGACATAGAGCTTTGCAAAATACGTACAAATCTGAATGTTGCAGACCCGTTGACTAAGCCTCTTCCACGAGCAAAACATGATCAACACCAAGACTCCATGGATGTTACAATCATTACAATGCAATCTAGAATATTGACTCTAGTGCAAGTGGGAGACTGAAGGAAATATGCCCTAGAGGCACTAATAAAGTTGTTATTTATATTTCCTTATATCATGATAAATATTTATTATTCATGCTAGAATTGTAACCGAAAACTTGATACATGTGTGAATACATACACAAAACATTGTGTCCCTAGTATGCCTCTACTAGACTAGCTCGTTAATCTAATATGGTTAAGTTTCCTAACCATAGACATGTGTTGTCATTTGATGAACGAGATCACATCATTTGGTGAATGATGTGATGGACAAGACCCATTCGTTAGCTTAGCATAATGATCGTTAAGTTTTATTGCTATTGCTTTCTTCATGACTTATACATATTCGTTTAACTACGAGATTATGCAACTCCCGAATACCGGAGGAATACCTTGTGTGCTATCAAATGTCACAACGTAATTGGGTGATCATAAAGATGCTCTATAGGTATCTCCGAAGGTGTTTGTTGGGTTGGCATAGATCGAGATTAGGATTTGTCACTCCGAGTATCGAAGAGGTATCTCTGGGCCCTCTCGGTAATGCACATCATGACAAGCCTTGCAAGCAATGTGACTAATGAGTTAGTTGCGGGATGATACATTACGAAACGAGTAAAGAGACTTGCCGGTAACAAGATTGAACTAGGTATGAAGATACCAACGATCGAATCTCGGGCAAGTAACATACCGATGACAAAGGGAATGACGTATGTTGTCATTGCGGTTTGACCGATAAAGATCTTCTTAGAATATGTAAGAACCAATAAGTGCATCCAGGTTCTGCTGTTGGTTATTGGACGGAGATGTGTCTCGGTCATGTCTACATAGTTATCGATCCCGTAGGGTCCGCACGCTTAACGTTCGATGATGATCTGTTTTATGAGTTATGTGTTTTTGGTGACCGAAGATTGTTCGGAGTCCCGGATGAGATCATGAATGTCGGCGTCCTGGGAACGGGGGTACCCAGACTTGCCTGCCTACGGCCCATGGCGTGGTTCCGTCAACGGCCTGGTATGGCCTAGCTTCGACAATAACATCCCAAGACCCTCGCGGGGGGCCAAGCCTCGCGAGGCGGACGACACCAAGACCTCCCTGGGGGGCGGCCTCCCCAGGCTGGCTCCCGAGGAGCGGAGATATCTATGCAAACTGCACCTCACGAGGCTCATATGACGTGGGCCGTGACGACCAAGGCCAGGCGGGCGGTAGCGGGCGCAGTGTACCTGTTTCCTCTTTGGTGCTAAGGAGGCAAGCACAGGAGCGGAGTCCCAAGGAATCAAGCAAAAGTTTCCATTCCGGTGCAACAAGACCAAGACCGCCAGGACGGCAGGACGGAGGTCATCACGGAGCCCACCGCGGCGTCACCACCAGATGCTTGCAAGCGAATACTACTTTTGTCGGGATAACTTGTACTAGTTGTCTCCCTTTGAATTTGGCTGTTGTGGGATCCCTTCCCGCCTACATTTGGGAAGAGGACCAAGGCCACTATAAATGGGACTTAGCCACCACCATAGAGGACGGATCATTCGGACCAACCTCACATCCACCAGCTCATCGAGCACAAGAACACCTCAACTCCTGAGGTTGTTCCACCACTGTACTAGTTGATCCTCAGCCCCTCGAGGCAATCCACCACAAAGCTGGAGTAGGGTATTACACCGCAAGGTGGCCTGCACTAGGATAAACTGTTGTGTCTCTTGTCCATTGGGTTCATCGAGCTAGGCCATGGGATCGGTGAGCAGGCAGACTGGGGAGGATGAGTTCTTCGCACGCACCACAGAGTTCGAACCTCTCAAGGGTCTGCGGAACCTTGAATCCGACATCTGGCGCGCCAGGTACGGGTGCGTCAGAGCCTCTCTTCCGCTGATCGATTCGCCACCGCTCCACCGCTTCCATGGCTGACGCCCGTCGAGCCCGTGGTGAGCGTCGGGCCACCCTCGCCGCTCGCATTGCCCAGACGGCGCCCGCCGGGGGGCCTCCCCGTCGTTCTCCATCGTCTGCCGCCAACGCCGCCATCGGCCCGGCAGGGCACGAGCAGCAAGCTTCGTCGCTGCACCCCTCCATGTGGCGTGATGGACGCACGGCCACCCCGTCGCTGACTCCGGCCGGTTCGTCATCTCATGCTCGTCGTGGGCCGGCAGACGCGCAGGCTGTGCTGCTCATGGCGCGCGAGCTCCTGCGCTACAGCCCTGTCGATGATTTCTACGAAGACTGGCCGGACCGCATCGCCGAGCTTGTCAGCGCTGCTGGGGGTTCTCCTGCACTGCCTCTCTCGCTGCCTCGCCCGCCGCCTGTCATGGGCGATGTAGCCCATGGAGCACCTCCGCCACCTCCCATTCAAGACGTCACCCTCGGACCAAGGCGCGCGACCCCGCGGCGTGATCCGCCGCGCAGGGCGCCCGCGCGTGTAGAAGAAATCTGCCAGGAGGTCCGGCGGCCGCAAGAAGATGCTCCTGTGCTCCCAGCACCACCATGTCAAGACCGTGCACCGCCTGCGGTGGTGGCACGTGAGCGCCAAGATCAGGCTCCGCCTCCACGACGGGCTCCCGTGACTACCGCGGGCTGTCGTGCCTTCACTCCCGAGCTACGCAGTGTCGTCTGGCCGAGAAAGTTCAAGCCCAACCCGCCTCCACGCTACGACGGCATCCCCGACCCTGCTGAGTTCTTGCAGCTTTATGAGCTGAGCATCAAGGCGGCCAACAGCGACTAGAAGGTCATGGCGAACTGGTTTCCCATGGCCCTCAAGGATGGCGCGCGCTCGTGGCTCATGAACCTGCCCGCGGGATCAATCTCCTTCTGGGGCGAGATGCGAGAGTGTTTCGTCACCAACTTCCAGGGCACCCGCGACCGGCCGCCGGCTGCGGGTGACCTGCATTGCATCAAGCAGCATCCAGGGAGACCCTGCAGAAGTACATCCAGCGCTTCAGCAACGTTCGCCTCAAGATCCTCAAGGTTTCGGACGAGGCCATCATTTCGGCGTTCTCTGATGGCATCCCCAACATCAAGATGAAGGAGGAGCTCGCCATACACGAGGACCCGTGCATGGCTCTGGAGATGTTGAACATGGCGACCAAGTGTGCGAGAGCCGACGAGGGTCGCCTCTCCCTCCTGGAGCTCCCGGGGGCTGACCTAGAAGACAAGAAGGCCAAGGTCAAGGACGTGAAGCGCAAGGGACCGACCGTGCTTGTGGCTGAACCGGAGATGAAGCGCGGCTGCGACCACCCAGAGTCATCCAAGGGCAGCCGCCCATTCCGCGTCTTCCACAATGTGCACAACCACAACACCAATGACTGTCAGGAGCTTAGGGCCATCCGTGACGGGCGCCTCGGTCATTGCCCCGAGCGCAGCGATCGAGGCTACGACCGCGGTGGAGGCCGAAATGGAGGACGCTAGGATGACCGCGGCCCTCCAGGAGTGGCGCAACAAGCCTCGTGAGGAACGCTAGCAGGGCTAGCCTCGTGAGGGCGCTTGGAGAGATCAGCCTCGTGAGGACCGTCCTCAGGGCAACGCCGGCCTCCCTCCGCTGCCACTACCACCAAGAAGGAACGACGACCACCGAAGTAAATATGCCCTAGAGGCAATAATAAAGTTGTTATTTATATTTCGTTATATCATGATAAATGTTTATTATTCATGCTAGAATTGTACTAACCGGAAACTTAGTACATGTGTGAATACATAGACAAACAGAGTGTCCCTAGTATGCCTCTAATTGACTAGCTCGTTAATCAAAGATGGTTAAGTTTCCTAGCCATAGACATGTGTTGTCATTTGATCAACGGGAACACATCATTAGGGAATGATGTGATGGACAAGGCCCATCCGTTAGCTTAGCACTATAATCGTTTAGTTTATTGCTATTGCTTTCTTCATGACTTATACATGTTCCTATGACTATGAGATTATGCAACTCCTGAATACCGGAGGAACACTTAGTGTGCTATCAAACATCACAACGTAACTGCGTGATTATAAAGATGCTCTACAGGTGTCTCCGATGGTGTTTGTTGAGTTGGCATAGACCGAGATTAGGATTTGTCACTCTGTGTATCGGAGAGGTATCTCTGGGCCCTCTCGGTAATGATCATCACAATAAGCCTTGCAAGCAATGTGACTAATGAGTTAATTGCGAGATGATGCATTACGGAACGAGTAAAGAGACTTGCCAGTAACGAGATTGAACTAGGTATGAGGATACCGACGATCGAATCTCGGGCAAGTAACATACCGATGACACAGGGAACAACATATGTTGTTATGCGGTTTGACCGATAAAGATCTTCATAGAATATGTAGGAGCCAATATGAGCATCCAGGTTCTGCTATTGGTTATTTACCGGACAGATGTCTCGGTCATGTCTACATAGTTCTTGAACCCGTAGGGTCCGCACGCTTAACGTTCGATGACGATTTGTATGATGAGTTATATGATTTGATGTACGGAAGGTTGTTCGAAGTCCCGGATGAGATCACGGACATGACGAGGAGTCTCGAAACGGTCGAGACATAAATATTGATATATTGGACCATGTTATTCGAACACCGGAAGTGTTCCGGATAGTTTCGGGTAAAACCGGAGTGTCGGAGGGGTTACCGGAACCCCCCGGGGGAACTAATGGGCCACCATGGGCCCTATTGGAGAGAGAAGAGGGCAGCCAGGGCAGGCCGTTCCCCCTTGGAGTCCAAATTGGACAAGAGAAGGGGGGCGCCCCCCTTTCCTACCCCCTCCCCCTCTCCTTCCTTCCCCTCTCTCCCTCTTGGAGGAATCCTACTAGGACTTGGAGTCTTAGTAGGACTCCCCTCCTTGGGCGCGCCCCCTAGGGCCAGCCGGCCTGCTCGCTCCCTGCTTTATATACGTGGGGAGGGGGCACCCTAGAACACATAAGTTGATCTTTTAGCCGTGTGCGGTGCCCCCTCCACAGAAACACACCTCGGTCATGTTGTCGTAGTGCTTAGGCGAAGCCCTGCGCCGGTAACTTCATCATGACCGTCGCCACGCCGTCATGCTAACGGAACTCTCCCTCAGCCTCAACTTGATCAAGAGTACGAGGGACGTCATTGAGCTAAATGTGTGCTGAACACGGAGGTGTCGTACGTTCGGTGCTAAGATCGGCCAGATTGTGAAGACATACGACTACATCAACCGCGTGGATAAAACGCTTCCGCTTTCGGTTTACGAGGGTACGGGGACACACTCTCCCCGCTCGTTGCTATGCTTCTCCTAGATAGATCTTGCATGATCGTAGGCTTTTTTTGAAATACTACGTTCCCCAACAGTGGTATCAGAACCAGGTTTATGCGTAGATGTTTTATGCATGAGTAGACCACAAAGAGTTGTGGGCGATAATAGTCATACTCCTTACCAGCATGTCATACTTTGATTCGGCGGTATTATTGGATGAAGCGGCGCAGACCGACATTACATGACCGTGTTCATGAGACTGGTTCTACCGCCGTGCTTCGCACACAGGTGGCTAGTGGGTGTCTGTTTCTCCAACTTTAGTTGAATCGAGTGTGACTACGCGCGGTCCTTATTGAAGGTTAAAACAACACACTTGACGAAAAATCGTTGTGGTTTTGATGCGTATGTGTAACGCCCCGAGACCGACGCTCCAGACGCCTTCCATGTTTTTCGAGTTTCGTCGTGTGTATTTATTTGTTTGTTGCATTCATCATCGCACCATCCGCATTGCATCTGCATGTTTCCTTAAAACTCATAGTCGTTTGTAGTTGCCGCTTCTCTCTTTGTCTCCGTTTATCTTTTGTCAAACCCTCTTGTCTTCGTCGACCTCTCTCAAACCCCCTCGTGCGCGTCCGAAACTTCCCCGAACCCGAATCGGACTATCGTTACCATTGTGTCCGGATCATCCCCAAACATCTATAAAATATCCGCGTTTCTACATTGGACTCCCCTAACCTTCTATCCTTGACCATCCAATTTAAACGGAGGGTCCAAAATCCGCCCCCTACCCATATAAACAGTCAAACCCTAGCCTAGGCAGTCCCATCCATCCAATCCCTACTCCGCCGCCAGTCTCTCGCATCTTCATTGGGATCCTCCCAGATCCATCTCCCTCCAACCAGCACCCGAGCCTCCACCTCTCGATCCCCTCCCGATCCAACCACCAACCACAGTCGCCACCGCAGCCTCCGACCACCTCCCGCAATTTTCGCGCCGGCCAACCCAATCCCTCCACCTCCCTCACCGACTCTGGACGCGCCCGCGGATCCGGCCGTCTCTCGCTATGCCCGCGCCATCCCCATCCCCGGCGTTGTTCATGCCCGAAGCCTCGCTCCCAGCCTCCCGCAAGCAGAGGGCCCATGAACCTCTCACTCCCTCGTGCTCCCCGCCCCTCCCGTTCCAACGCGCCCTCCGGCGACCACGTCCAGGCCAAGCCTCGCCGTTCCTTGCCTCCCCCTCGCCATCCCTCTCTCTCCCGTTGCTAAACTCCCTCCCTTTCCCTGTGCTCTTAACGCACGAGCAGCAGTAGACCATGGCGCCCTCCTTCTCCTCGCCGGAGCACCGCGTCGCCCGCTCGTTCCCCTGCTTCAACAGAGCGTGGTGCCATGCCTGCCTTCTCTGCCTCGCGCTCGTTCGCCGCCGCCAAGTCCCTGCTGCCTCTAGCGCCGACGCCTCCTTCAGCTGCTCGATCCTCTGTTTCTCTTCGAGACCCCAACAACCGAGCCCCTAGCGCGCCTCCTTCCTAAAGCAGGAGCTTGACCTGCTGCCGCTACCGCAACCCCGCCATGGACGCCGTCCGCCGGCGACCACCCAGGTCATGTCACCGTGCCCTGTCTCCTCTTCTTTCGTTCGGCCTTTCTCCCTGTCTCTCCTCTCTGAACTCTATCGCTCTCTGTATTTCTTCACAGGAGCGCATCCCCGACGCGGGTCCTCATCCACAGCACCTCCGTGCCACTGCGCCCCGTTTTCGACCCGATCTGGCCGAGATCGGTCCGGCCTGTGTCAGATCCCGGCGTCCCCAGCACGCCTGGTGCGCTGCCAAGCCCTCATCGCCGGCCTCCCCTGCTTCTGCATGCGGGGACGACGACCAGCGCCAGTCCCGCTCCTGCCTCTGTTCGAGAGGAGGAGACTGCAGTCGCGACGGCCGCGTTGACCGTGCCCCCTCCCCTTGTTCGATCCAACCAGCCCAGCCGGCCTGCTTTTGCCAAGGCCCGAGGTGATGAGCGCCTCATTCCTCTTTTGTGCAGCCCAGTTTACAGATTCGGCCCGTGGATGTTTTTTTTCAGTCTCTGCGAATTTAGCATTTTCCAGAAAGCTGCATATTTACCGATTTTCCCTTGTTGTTCATGCATATAATAAATCACAAACCGTGCATCGGATTAAAATGTTTTATATATGAAAAATGCTTAAAATTTCATCTAGTTTCATAATATGCTACTTTCATCCATGTTAAAAATGTTTAAACTTGCTGTTTGTTTAATTTTGTATAAATGCCATGTTAAAATGATTTATTTCATAACTAAATAACCGTAGCTCGGATTTAAATAAACTTTATATGTAAATGGGGTAGAAAATGCATAGATTAACTTGGTGCACTTTATTTTGCTGTTTAACAACATTAAAATTGTGTTTATGGCATAACAGTACCAAATCTAAAATATGCACATGAGGATTTTCCGAAATTGTTGTTTGTTGTCCCGGCCTCATTTAAATTTGCCTAGATAGGTAGTTTTCTTCTGCCTCACCTCTTGCCATGTTTATCAACTTTTAATATTGTTGGGTACATAACCGAGAGAGAACTAAATAATCGTATGTGGTGTTTCATCAATATGCAACTCGTTGCATATTGAGCTCCACTTAATTTGTAGTATTGTTTGTGCACTCTGCCATGCCATGCCTTATTTAAATGGACATGCATCATACTTGATTGTGCATCATGCCATGTTTATGCTTGTTGGTTTACCATGTTGCTTGCTTCTTTCCGGTTTGCGTCTCTCGTTAGCTTCGGTTTCGTTCCGGAGTTGTGAGGATTCGTTTGACTACGTCCGTTTGTCTTCTTCATGGACTCGTTCTTCTTCCTTGCGGGATCTCAGGCAAGATGACCATACCCTCGAAATCACTTCTATCTTTGCTTGCTAGTTGTTCGCTCTATTGCTATGCCACGCTACCTACCACTTGCTATATCATGCCTCCCATATTGCCATGTCAAGCCTCTAACCCACCTTTCCTAGCAAACCGTTGTTTGGCTATGTTACCGCTTTTGCTCGGCCCCTCTTATAGCGTTGCTAGTTGCAGGCGAAGATGAAGTTTGTTCCATGTTGGAACATGGATATGTTGGGATATCACAATATCTCTTATTTAATTAATGCATCTATATACTTGGTAAAGGGTGGAAGGCTCGGCCTTATGCCTGGTGTTTTGTTCCACTCTTGCCGCCCTAGGTTTCTTCATACCGGTGTTATGTTACTTGATTTTGTGTTCCTTACGCGGTTGGGGATTTATGGGACCCCCTTGACAGTTCGCTTTGAATAAAACTCCTCCAGCAAGGCCCAACCTTGGTTTTAACATTTGCCACCTAACCCTTTTTCCCTTGGGTTCTACAGACTCAAGGTTCATCTTTATTTTAACCCCCGGGCCAGTGTTCCTCTGAGTGCTGGTCCAAACCGGGCGATGTCCAGCGCCCCCTGGGCAACCAAGGTCTATGCCAACCCGACGTCTTGCCCATCCGGTGTGCCCTGAGAACGAGATACGTGCGACTCCTATCGGGATTTGTCGGCACATCGGGTGGCTTTGCTGGTCTTGTTTTACCATTGTCGAAAAGTCTTGTAACTGGGATTCCAAGACTGATCGGGTCTTCCTGGGAGAAGGAATATCCTTCGTTGACCATGAGAGCTTGTGATGGGCTAAGTTGGGACACCCCTGCAGGGTATAAACTTTCGAGAGCCGTGCCCGCGGTTATGTGGCAGATGGGAATTTGTTAATATCCGGTTGTAGAGAACTTGACACTTGACTTAATTAAAATACATCAACCGCGTGTGTAGCCGTGATGGTCTCTTTTCGGTGAAGTCCGGGAAGGGAACACGGTTTGGGTTATGTATGAACGTAAGCAGTTTCAGGATCACTTCTTGATCACTTCTAGCTTCGCGACCGTTGCATTGCTCCTCTTCTCGCTCTTATTTGCGTATGTTAGCCACCATATTTTCTTAGTGCTTGCTGCAGCTGCACCTCATTACCCCATTCTTCCTATAAGCTTAAATAGTCTTGATCTTGTGGGTCTGAGATTGCTGAGTCCTCGTGACTCACAGATTCTACCAAAACAGTTGCAGGTGCCGACGATACCAGTGCGGGTGACGCAACCGAGCTCAAGTGGGAGTTCAACGAGGAACTTGGTCGTTACTATGTTTCGTTTCCTGATGATCAGTAGTGGAGCCCAGTTGGGACGATCGGGGACCTAACATTTGGGGTTATCTTCTTTTTATTTGGATTTGATCGTAGTCGGTCTATGTGTGTATCTTGAATGATGTATGAATTTATTTATGTATTGTGTGAAGTGGCGATTGTAAGCCAACTCTTTATCCCATTCTTGTTCATTACATGGGATTGTGTGAAGATGACCCTTCTTGTGACAAAACCTACAATGCGGTTATGCCTCTAAGTCGTGCCTCGACACGTGAGAGATATAGCCGCATCGTGGGCGTTAAAAGTTGGTAATCAGAGCCTTCCCCGACTTAGGAGCCCCCTGCTTGATCGAATCGCTGACGTTGTTGAGTCTAGAACCAAAAAAATGTTTTGAGTCTTAGGATTATATATATCGGAGAGTAGGATTCGTTTTACTCCTCAGTCCCTTCGTCGCTCTGGTGAGGCCTCCTGACGTAGATGTTTTGTCTTTCCTCTCCTCAAATTTCACTAATTTTTTTAGGATCACCCGGGTATCTTGGAATCGTTCCGATGGTTTTGTGATGAGAACATTGTTCTCGGTGCCTCCTGACATTTAGGGGTTGTGGCAGTGTCCCGGGGAGTTGAGCTCCGAGGTGTTGTCATCACAATTTTATCCTTGCAGTTCTGGAACCTGAGTTTCGCCGACATCGAAAATCTCTTTTATGAAGTTGTTGGTGAGATTACCTCGACGCCACCCAGTACTGGGGCGGGAGTTCGGGAGTTATTGCCGTAACTCGTATAACAGATGCTTTTCGAAGGTTGAGGTAAATGATTTCCGAAGGTTTCTTGGTTATGTGTTGAAGGATGGATACAGCTGGATCTAGGTATTGTTAGTTTGGGTGAGATATATTGCGTCCCCTGTATCCCCAACACCTGATTGCATAACTAGAAAGTTTTGGGAGTTATATAAGTGGGAATTCAAGTAGCTCCTAGGATATCTTTCCGACAGATGCATGGTATGAGATTGGGGTTCGACGTCTAGTGGTCTGCCTATCCACGGTTGGTTTTACAGTGGTCTCGTTGTGTCTTAAAGAGTCCTTGGCTATGCTGACTCGGGGACGCTTCGTATGTCATGTGCACTGCCTTGTACATGATGGTGCTGTACGATCGAGCCCGTGTGGGACCCACCACAAAAACTTCAGACGAAATCTCTATCATATGTTTGTTCCGGCTTATTCTGCAAGCCAATCCTTTGTTTTGTTTTGAGTTGTGGTATTCGAGTTGCTTCGAAGTCAAATGTTGATTCCATACCTTATTCTAAGCGGTGTTCTCATATTTCTATGGAGATACTAATCCTTCTTGATCATCGAGTTTGTCATCTCAATTTCTTCTCAACCGGTGTGCTTCTCTTCAAGTGGATCCGATCATTTCCAACATTCGCAAGTTCATATCCTAGTTTTCCCAATGTTGTTCGTTTCATCCGTCCCCAAGTTTCCTTTGTTTTCCCGCCCTCCCACCCTTATTTCTTCAAGGACCCAGATCTCTTAATCAAGTATCCTTTTTATTGATGGGAAGTCTCTCCATTCCTTTCCGTCAATGTTCTTATCCGGTGATTCTCAGGATGATACTAACGGAGCTTCAAGTTTATCAATTCTTTGTCACATTTTCTTCTCCAGTGGATTCAATGCAAACTTTGTCGATCATATCCTTTCCTCGTTTCAAATGTTTTCTCAGTCCGGTGCACCTCTTAATCATCCACTTCTCGCCATTCATTTGTTCTGAAGTACTGAAGATAGATCTGGAGATTCGTGTTTTCATTCCTAATCCATTCAAGATATCTCGAGGTTGTTATCCCTTTTTGAGCCATTTAATTCTACCGGTGCAATCTCTCTTCAAATCAGTTCAATGGTGTATCTTTGAGTGGGCCTTAACCCACAGGTCTTTTCCCAGGATCTTACCTGACTCTTCTAATTTTCTCGAAGCTTCTAAAATTCTTTTCAAAGTTTGACGTAAGAATGAATTATCATCAGTCAATTGTCTTTCTCCAAGATCTTTCAAATTCTTTTCATCATTGGTTCAACCTTTCTAATTTTCATTCCGGAGTGCCTCAACAATTCATGGTGGTGTTTCTCGTCGTTATTCTCAGATTTTGAAGACTGAAGAGGAGTTCCTCTTAAATCCTTACCCGTTCTTCCAAAGATGCGAAGTTCAAGTTTGATGCCATCCTCTCATAATTGTTTTCGATTGTGAGAATTCTTTTTACCCATCCGGAGCATTTCATGAGTTGTTCCCATTTCTTTCCTCCGTAGGCCATCATGTCATAATTATTCATTCCAGCTTTCAGCTCTCGTTCTCCAAATCTTACTGGTGAATCGTTCAAGTATCCTCTAGTCAGCTCTTGATCTCTTCGTTCTCATGTATCTAAATACCCTCAAGTATCTTCATTCATTTTCCAATTCTTCCCGGTGAATTGTGCCTTTGCTACTTTCATTCTCAATTCTTACGGTGGTTCATTCAAGAATTTCTCTTCCGTTGTTATCGTATCAATTCATTCGTTCTTTCCAAATTCTCTTCTGTTGTTACCGGTGGTTCATTGAAGTCCTTCTCAAGTTTGCGCTATATCTATCTTAATCCTTTCTACGAGAATAAGTAGTATGCCAAATCCGTTGCTTGTCATCAATCTAAATTGGTGAGGGATACGCATAATGTAATTCTTATTCTTGTTTCATCGAGTAAAATTCAATTCCTTATTCCGGAGGTTCATCAAAATTCTCGATTTCAATTGTTCGTCTTTCTTTTCGGAGTTCCAAGTTTTTCTTGGTTATATCATCGCGAAGCTCCATCTAATCATTGCAAGGCTTCAATCTTATTTTTTTCATCCTTCACTTCTTTTTGATCATTCCTTTATTACCGGAGTTCTTCATGGAGGCCACATGATGGTGCGTCAAGGATTCTTTTCATTCTTCAATTGTTCTTCAAGATCTCTCTCGAAGTTAAGATCCGCCAAGCGATACTCTCAAATAAACATGGTGCTCAACACATGTTTTGTTTTGAGGAGTTCAAGTATTCTTCATCTTGCATTCCGAAGTGCAATTCTCTCTATCTTATCTTTCGAGATGGTGTTATATCATTCTTGACAATCCCCCTTCGTGGTTCATGATTCACAAGTTGTCCGGAATGACATATTAAACCATCAATTTCAATTCATTCACGAGATCTTTTCAACCCATCAATCTCTTCATTGGAGTTATCTTGGGTTATATTTCACCTAAAGCTTTCCCTAAGGATTGATGCTATTTATGGTGCTTATAAATGACCCAAGTTCTTCATTTATCCTCCCGATGAAATAAGTTACTCGTCTCCTTGTTGATACCAATCCAATCTATTGTTTCCATTAGTGGCAGAATTTCACCTCATAATTTTGAGAAGTTTTCCATAAGCCCACTACAAGTTTGTTCGTTTCGTTGTTGGTTTTCCAACTACTCCATTCTTACCTCCATGGAAGGGTGTTTTCCAAGCGCATTTGTGGCAGAAGTTGGCATTTTCTTCTCCATTCCTTTATTCCAATGATCTATCTTCTATTTCTTCTTCCGGAGGCATGGTGATGTTGCTCTCTTCACTCATCATCCCGAATTGTGAGGATCGTGTTCTTTTCTTGCTTATCTATTTAACCGGAGTGGTTTCAATGTCTATCTTGTCACTTAAGCTCTTCTTTCTTGCTGCATTCCTTGTTCCTTGTCCAACGGAGTGTTTTCATTTCGTTCATCTCCATGGTATTCTTTCTTTCAATTTGTTCAACCTCTCAAGGTTCTTTGGTTTCACTCGTTTATCAAAGAAGCAACTTTGTTTTACCTCTTGCTTTTCCGTTTCTCTCCGGTGCCATCCTTAGATCTCGGGACGAGATCCCCTTGTAGTGGTGGAGTGTTGTAACGCCCCGAGACCGACGCTCCAGACGCCTTCCATGTTTTTCGAGTTTCGTCGTGTGTATTTATTTGTTTGTTGCATTCATCATCGCACCATCCGCATTGCATCCGCATGTTTTCTTAAAACTCGTAGTCATTTGTAGTTGCCGCTTCTCTCTTTGTCTCCGTTTATCTTTTGTCAAGCCCTCTTGTCTTCGTCGACCTCTCTCAAACCCCCTCGTGCGCGTTCGAAACTTCCCCGAACCCGAATCGGACTATCATTACCGTTGGGTCCGGATCATCCCCAAACATCTATAAAATATCTGCGTTTCTACATTGGACTCCCCTAACCTTCTATCCTTCACCGTCCGATTTAAACGGAGGGTCCAAAATCCGCCCCCTACCCATATAAACAGTCAAACCCTAGCCTCGGCAGTCCCATCCATCCAATCCCTACTCCACCGCCAGTCTCTCGCATCTTCATCGGGATCCTCCCAGATCCATCTCCCTCCAACCAGCGCCCGAGCCTCCACCTCTCGATCCCCTCCCGATCCAACCACCAACCACAGTCGCCACCGCAGCCTCCGACCACCTCCCGCAATTTTCGCGCCGGCCAACCCAATCCCTCCACCTCCCTCACCGACTCTGGACGCGCCCGCGGATCCGGCCGTCTCTCGCTATGCCCGCGCCATCCCCATCCCCGGCGTCGTACACGCCCGAAGCTTCGCTCCCAGCCTCCCGCAAGCAGAGGCCCCGCGAACCTCTCGCTCCCTCGTGCTCGCCGCCCCTCCGTTCCAACGCGCCCTCCGGCGACCACGTCCAAGCCAAGCCTCGCCGTTCCTTGCCTCCCCACTCGCCAACCCTCACTCTCCTGTTGCAAAACTCTCTCCCTTTCCCTGTGCTCTTCACACAGGAGCAGAAGTAGACCATGGCGCCCTCCTCCTCGCCGGAGCACCGCATCGCCCGCTCGTTCCCCTGCTTCAATAGAGCGCGGTGCCATGCCTGCCTCCTCTGCCTCGCGCTCGTTCGCCGCCGCCAAGTCCCTGCTGCCTCTAGCGCCGCCGCCTCCTTCAGCTGCTCGATCCTCTGTTTCGCTTCAAGACCCCAACAACCGAGCCCCTTGCGCGCCTCCTTCCTCAAGCAGGAGCTCGACCTGCTGCCGCTACCGCAACCCTGCCATGGACGCCGTCCGCCGGCGACCACCCAGGTCATGTCGCCGTGCCCTGTCTCCTCTTCTTTCATTCGGCCTTTCTCCTATCTCTCCTCTCTGAACTCTCTCGCTCTCTGTATTTCTTCACAGGAGCGCATCCCCGACGCCGGTCCTCGTCCACAGCACCTCGGCGCCGCTGCGCCCCGTTTTCGACCCGATCTGGCCGAGATCGGTCCGGCCTGCGTCAGATCCCGGCATCCCCAGCTCTCCTGGTGCGCCGCCAAGCCCTCATCGCCGACCTCCCCTGCTTCTGCGTGCGGGGACGATGACCAGCGCCAGTCCCGCTCCTGCCTCTGCTCGAGAGGAGGAGACTGCAGTCGCGACGGCCGCGTTGACCGCGCCCCCTCCCCTCGTTCGATCCAACCAGCCCAGCCGGCCTGCTTTTGCCAAGGCCCGAGGTGATGAGCGCCTTATTCCTCTTTTGTGCAGCCCAGTTTACAGATTCGGCCCGTGGATGTTTTTTTCCAGTCTCTGTGAATTTAGCATTTTCCAGAAAACTGCATATTTATAGATTTTCCCTTGTTGTTCATGCATATAATAAATCACAAACCGTGCATCGGATTAAAATGTTTTATATATGGAAAATTCTTAGAATTTCATCTAGTTTCATAATATGCTACTTTCATCCATGTTAAAAATGTTTAAACTTGCTGTTTGTTTAATTTTGTATAAATGCCATGTTAAAATGATTTATTTCATAACTAAATAACCGTAGCTCGGATTTAAATAAACTTTATATGTAAATGGGGTAGAAAAATGCATAGATTAACTTGGTGCACTTTATTTTGCTGTTTAACAACATTAAAATTGTGTTTATGGCATAACAGTACCAAATCTAAAATATGCACATGAGGATTTTCCGAAATTGTTGTTTGTTGTTCCGGCCTCATTTAAATTTGCCTAGATAGGTAGTTTTCTTCTGCCTCACCTCTTGCCATGTTTATCAACTTTTAATATTGTTGGGTACATAACCGAGAGAGAACTAAATAATCGTATGTGGTGTTTCGTCAATATGCAACTCGTTGCATATTGAGCTCCACTTAATTTGTAGTATTGTTTG
Source organism: Aegilops tauschii subsp. strangulata (assembly GCF_002575655.3). Lineage (NCBI taxonomy): Eukaryota > Viridiplantae > Streptophyta > Magnoliopsida > Poales > Poaceae > Aegilops > Aegilops tauschii. The sequence goes on from NC_053035.3 coordinate 287,968,210, forward strand.
TGCACTCTGCCATGCCATGCCTTATTTAAATGGACATGCATCATACTTGATTGTGCATCATGCCATGTTTATTCTTGTTGGTTTACCATGTTGCTTGCTTCTTTCCGGTTTGCGTCTCTCGTTAGCTTCGGTTTCGTTCCGGAGTTGTGAGGATTCGTTCGACTACGTCCGTTTGTCTTCTTCATGGACTCGTTCTTCTTCCTTGCGGTATCTCAGGCAAGATGACCATACCCTCGAAATCACTTCTATCTTTGCTTGCTAGTTGTTTGCTCTATTGCTATGCCGCGCTACCTACCACTTGCTATATCATGCCTCCCATATTGCCATGTCAAGCCTCTAACCCACCTTTCCTAGCAAACCGTTGTTTGGCTATGTTACCGCTTTTGCTCAGCCCCTCTTATAGCGTTGCTAGTTGCAGGCGAAGATGAAGTTTGTTCCATGTTGGAACATGGATATGTTGGGATATCACAATATCTCTTATTTAATTAATGCATCTATATACTTGGTAAGGGTGGAAGGCTCGGCCTTATGCCTGGTGTTTTGTTCCACTCTTGCCGCCCTAGTTTTCGTCATACCGGTGTTATGTTCCTTGATTTTGTGTTGCTTACGCGGTTGGGGATTTATGGGACCCCCTTGACAGTTCGTTTTGAATAAAACTCCTCCAGCAAGGCCCAACCTTGGTTTTAACATTTGCCACCTAAGCCTTTTTCCCTTGGGTTCTGCAGACTCAAGGGTCATCTTTATTTTAACCCCCGGGCCAGAGTTCCTCTGAGTGCTGGTCCAAACAGGGCGATGTCCAGCGCCCCCTGGGCAACCAAGGTCTATGCCAACCCGACGTCTTGCCCATCCGGTGAGCCCTGAGAACGAGATACGTGCGACTCCTATCGGGATTTGTCGGCACATCGGGTGGCTTTGCTGGTCTTGTTTTACCATTGTCGAAAAGTCTTGTAAACGGGATTCCGAGACTGATCGGGTCTTCCCAGGAGAAGGAATATCCTTCGTTGACCATGAGAGCTTGTGATGGGCTAAGTTGGGACACCCCTGCAGGGTATAAACTTTCGAGAGCCGTGCCCGCGGTTATGTGGCAGATGGGAATTTATTAATATCCGGTTGTAGAGAACTTGACTCTTGAGTTAATTAAAATACATCAACCGCGTGTGTAGCCGTGATGGTCTCTTTTCGGTGAAGTCCGGGAAGGGAACACGGTTTGGGTTATGTATGAACGTAAGCAGTTTCAGGATCACTTCTTGATCACTTCTAGCTTCGCGACCATTGCGTTGCTCCTCTTCTCGCTCTTATTTGCGTATGTTAACCACCATATTTGCTTAGTGCTTGTTGCAGCTCCACCTCATTACCCCATCCTTCCTATAAGCTTAAATAGTCTTGATCTCGTGGGTGTGAGATTGCTGAGTCCTCGTGACTCACAGATTCTACCAAAACAGTTGCAGGTGCCAACGATACCAGTGCGGGGGACGCAATCGAGCTCAAGTGGGAGTTCGACAAGGAACTTGGTCGTTACTATGTTTCGTTTCCTGATGATCAGTAGTGGAGCCCAGTTGGGACGATCGGGGACCTAGCATTTGGGGTTATCTTCTTTTTATTTGGATTTGACCGTAGTCGGTCTATGTGTGTATCTTGAATGATGTATGAATTTATTTATGTATTGTGTGAAGTGGCGATTGTAAGCCAACTCTTTATCCCATTCTTGTTCATTACATGGGATTGTGTGAAGATGACCCTTCTTGCGACAAAACCTACAATGCGGTTATGCCTCTAAGTCGTGCCTCGACACGTGAGAGATATAGCCGCATCATGGGCGTTACAGTATATAAGAATGGTTCTTGCTAAGCCTGTAGCAGCCACGTAAAAATTGCAACAACCAAGTAGAGGACGTCTAACTTGTTTTTACAGGGCTTGCTGTGATGTGATATGGTCAAGATGTGATGATATATAAATTGTTGTATGAGATGATCATGTTTTGTAACAGTTATCGGCAACTGGCAGGAGCCATATGGTTGTCGCTTTATTGTATGAAATGCAATCGCCATGTAATTGGTTTACTTTATCACTAAGTGGTAGCGATAGTCGTAGAAGCAATAGTTAGCGAGACGACAATGATGCTTCGATGGAGATCAAGGTATCAAGCTGGTGCCGATGGTGATCATGACGGTGCTTAGGAGATGGAGATCAAAGGCACAAGATGATGATGGCCATATCATATCACTTATATTGATTGCATTGATGTTTATCCTTTATGCATCTTATTTTGCTTAGTTGGGCAGTAGCATTATAAGACGATCTCTCACTAAATTTCAAGGTATAAGTGTTCTCCCTGAGTATGCACCGTTGCTACAGTTCGTCGTGCCGAGACACCACGTGATGATCGGGTGTGATAAGCTCTACGTTCACATACAACGGGTGCAAGCCAGTTTTGCACACACAGAATACTCGGGTTAAACTTGACGAGCCTAGCATATGCAGATATGGCCTCGGAACACTAAGACCGAAAGGTCGAGCGTGAATCATATAGTAGATATGATCAACATAGTGATGTTCACCACTGAAAACTACTCCATCTCAGGTGATGATCGGACATGGTTTAGTTGATATGGATCATGTGATCACTTAGACGGTTAGAGGGATGTCTATCTAAGTGGGAGTTCTTAAGTAATATGATTAATTGCACTTTAATTTATCATGAACTTAGTACTTGATAGTATATTGCATGTCTATGTTGTTGTAGATAAATGGCCCGTGCTACTGTTCCTTTGAATTTTAATGCGTTCCTAGAGAAAGCTAAGTTGAAAGATGATGGTAGCAACTACACAGACTGGGTCCGTAACTTGAGGATTATCCTCATTGCTGCATAGAAGAATTACATCCTGGAAGCACCGCTAGGTGCAAGACCCGCTGCAGGAGCAACGCTGGACGTTATGAATGCCTGGCAAATCAAAGCTGATGACTACTCGATAGTTTAGTGTGCCATGCTTTACAGCTTAGAACCGGGACTTCAACGATGTTTTGAACGTCATGGAGCATATGAGATGTTCCAGGAGTTGAAGTTAATATTTCAAGCAAATGCCCGGGTTGAGAGATATGAAGTCTCCAATAAGTTCTACAGCTACAAAATGGAGGAGAATAGTTCTATCAGTGAACATATACTCAAAATGTCTGGGTACCACAATCACTTGACTCAATTGGGGGTTAATCTTCTGGTTGATAGTGTCATTGACAGAGTTCAATCACTGCCACCAAGCTACAAAAGCTTCGTGATGAACTATAATATGTAAGGGATGGATAAGACAATTCCCGAGCTCTTCACGATGATAAAGGCTGCAGAGGTAGAAATCAAGAAGGAGCATCAAGTGTTGATGGTCAACAACACCACTAGTTTCAAGAAAAAAGGCAAAGGGAAGAAGGGGAACTTCAAGAAGAACGGCAAGCAACTTGCTGCTCAAGTGAAGAAGCCCAAGTCTGGACCTAAGCCTGAGACTGAGTGCTTCTACTGCAAAGGGACTGGTCACTGGAAGCGGAACTGCCCCAAGTATTTGGCGGATAAGAAGGATGGCAAAGTGAACAAAGGTATATTTGATATATAGATTATTGATGTGTATTTTACTAGTATTCGTAGCAACCCCTCGGTATTTGATACTGGTTCAGTTACTAAGAGTAGTAACTCGAAACAGGAGTTGCAGAATGAACATAGACTAGTTAAGGGTGAAGTGACGATGTGTGTTGGAAGTGGTTCCAAGATTGATATGATCATCATCGCACGCTCCCTACACTTTCGGGATTAGTGTTGAACCTAAATAAGTGTTATTTGGTGTTTGTGTTGAGCATGGATATGATTAGATCATGCTTATTGCAATACGGTTATTCATTTAAGTTAGAGAATAATTGTTGTTCTATTTACATGAATAAAACCTTCTATGTTCATACACCCAATGAAAATGGTTTGTTGGATCTCGATCGTAGTGATACACATATTCATAATATTGAAGCCAAAAGATGCAAAGTTAATAATGATAGTGCAACTTATTTGTGGCACTGCCGTTTAGATCATATTGGTGTAAAGCGCATGAAGAAACTCCATGCTGATGGGATTTTGGAATCACTTGATTATGAATCACTTGATGCTTGCGAACCATGCCTCATGGGCAAGATGAATAAAATGTCGTTCTCCAGAACAATGGAGCGAGCAACAGATTTGTTGGAAATCATACATACTGATGTATGTGGTCCAATGAATGTTGACGCTCGCGGTGGGTATCGTTATTTTCTCACCTTCACAGATGATTTGAGCAGATATGGGTATATCTACTTGATGAAACATAAGTCTGAAACATTTGAAAAGTTCAAAGAATTTCAAAGTGAAGTGGAAAATCATCGTAACAAGAAAATAAAGTTTATGTGATCTGATCATGGAGGAGAATATTTGAGTTACGAGTTTGGTCTTCATTTGAAACAATGCAGAATAGTTTCGCAACTCACGCCACCCGGAACACCATAGCGTAATGGTGTGTCTGAACGTCGTAACCGCACTTTATTAGATATGGTGCGATCTATGATGTCTCTTACCGATTTACCGCTATCGTTTTGGGGTTATGCTTTAGAGACGTCTGCATTCACGTCAAATAGGGCACCATCTAAATACGTTGAGACGACACCATATGAACTGTGGTTTGACGTCTCCAACGTATCTATAATTTTTGATTGCTCCATGCTATATTATCTACTGTTTTGGACATTATTGGGCTTTATTATTCACTTTTATATTATTTTTGGGACTAACCTATTAACCGGAGGCCCAGCCCAGAATTGTTGTTTTTTTCCCTATTTCAGAGTTTCGCAGAAAACGAATATCAAACGGAGTCCAAACGGAATGAAACCTTCGGGAACGTGATTTTTAGGAAGATTATGATCCGGGAGACTTGGACCCTACGTCAAGAAACAAAAGAGGAGGCCATGAGGTAGGGGGCGCGCCTACCCCCCAGGGCGCGCCCTCCACCCTCGTGGGCCCCCTGTTGCCCCACCGACATACTCCTTCCTCCTATATATACCTACGTACCCCCAAACGATCAGATACGGAGCCAAAAACCTAATTCCACCGCCGCAACCTTCTGTACCCACGAGATCCCATCTTGGGGCCTGTTCCGGAGCTCCGCCGGAGAGGGCATCCATCACGGAGGGCTTCTACATCAACACCACAGCCTCTCCGATGAAGTGTGAGTAGTTTACTTCAGACCTTCGGGTCCATAGTTAGTAGCTAGATGGCTTCTTCTCTCTTTTTGGATCTCAATACAATGTTCTCCCCCTCTCTCGTGGAGATCTATTCGATGTAATCTTCTTTTTGCGGTGTGTTTGTTGAGACCAATGAATTGTGGGTTTATGATCAAGATTATCTATGAACAATATTTGAATCTTCTCTGAATTCTTTTATGTATGATTGGTTATCTTTGCAAGTCTCTTCGAATTATCAATTTGGTTTGGCCTACTAGATTGATCTTTCTTGCAATGGGAGAAGTGCTTAGCTTTGGGTTCAATCTTGCGGTGTCCTTTCCCAGTGACAGTAGGGGCAGCAAGGCACGTATTGTATTGTTGCCATCGAGGATAATAAGATGGGGTTTTTGTCATATTGCATGAATTTATCCCTCCACATCATGTCATCTTGCTTAAGGCGTTACTCTGTTTTCATGAACTTAATACTCTAGATGCATGCTGGATAGCGGTCGATGAGTGGAGTAATAATAGTAGATGCAGGCAGGAGTCGGTCTACTTGTCTCGGACGTGATGCCTATACACATGATCATACCTAGATATTCTCATAACTATGCTCAATTCTATCAATTCCTCAATAGTAATTCGTTCACCCACCGTAAAATACTTATGCTCTTGAGAGAAGCCACTAGTGAAATCTATGGCCGCCGGGTCTATCTTCATCATATTAATCTTCCAACACTTAGTTATTTCCTTTGCTTTTTTACTTTGCTTTTATTTTACTTTGCATATTTATCACAAAAATACCAAAAATATTATCCTATCATATCTATCAGATCTCACTCTCGTAAGTGACCGTGAAGGGATTGACAACCCCTTATCGCGTTGGTTGCGAGGATTTATTTGTTTTGTGTAGGTGCGAGGGACTCGCGCGTAGCCTCCTACTGGATTGATACCTTGGTTCTCAAAAACTGAGGGAAATACTTACGCTACTTTGCTGCATCACCCTTTCCTCTTCAAGGGAAACCAACGCAGTGCTCAAGAGGTAGCAAGAAGGATTTCTGGCGCCGTTGCCGGGGAGGTCTACGCAAAAGTCAACATACCAAGTACCCATCACAAACCCTTATCTCCCGCATTACATTATTTGCCATTTGCCTCTCGTTTTCCTCTCCCCCACTTCACCCTTGCCGTTTTATTCGCCCTCTCTTTTCCGTTTGCCTTTTTTTGCTTGCTCTTTGTTTGCTCGTGTGTTGGATTACTTGTTTGTCACGATGGCTCAAGATAATACCAAATTGTTTGACTTTACCAATACCAACAATAATGATTTCCTTAGCACTCCGATTGCTCCTCTTACCGATACTGAATCTTGTGAAATCAATGCTGCTTTGTTGATTCTTGTCATGAAAGATCAATTCGCCGGCCTTCCTAGTGAAGATGCCGCTACTCATCTAAATAGCTTCGTTGATTTTTGTGATATGCAAAAGAAGAAAGATGTGGACAATGATGTTGTTAAATTGAAGCTATTTCCTTTTCCGCTTAGAGATCGTGCTAAAGCTTGGTTTTCGTCTTTGCCTAAAAATAGTATTGATTCTTAGAACAAGTGCAAAGATGCTTTTATCTCTAAGTATTTTCCTCCCGCTAAGATCATCTCTCTTAGAAACGATATTATGAATTTTAAGCAACTTGATCATGAACATGTTGCACAAGCTTGGGAGAGGATGAAATTAATGATACGTAATTGCCCTACTCATGGTTTGAATTTGTGGATGATTATACAAAACTTTTATGCCGGATTGAATTTTGCTTCTAGAAATATTTTAGATTCGGCCGCGGGAGGCACTTTTATGGAAATCACTTTAGGAGAAGCTACTAAACTCCTAGATAATATTATGGTTAATTATTCTCAATGGCACACTGAAAGATCTACTAATAAAAAAGTGCATGCGATAGAAGAAATTAATGTTTTGAGTGGAAATATGGATGAACTTATGAAATTATTTGCTAGTAAGAGTGTTTCTTCTGATCCTAATGATATGCCTTTGTCTACTTTGATTGAGAATAATAATGAATCTATGGATGTGAATTTTGTTGGTAGGAATAATTTTGGTAACAATGCGTATAGAGGAAACTTTAATCCTAGGCCTTATCCTAGTAATTCCTCTAATAATTATGGTAATTCCTACAACAACTCTTATGGAAATTTAATAAGATGCCCTCTAAATTTGAGACTAGTGTTAAAGAGTTTATGAATTCACAAAAGAATTTCAATGCTTTGCTTGAAGAAAAATTGCTTAAAGTTGATGAATTGGCTAGGAACGTTGATAGAATTTCTCTTGATGTTGATTTTTTAAAACTTACATCTATTCCTCCTAAGCATGATATCAATGAGTCTCTCAAAGCCATGAGAATTTCCATTGATGAGTGCAAACAAAGGACCGCTAGGATGCGTGCTAAGAAAGATTGCTTTATAAAAGCGTGTTCTTCAAATTTCTATGAAAATAAAGATGAAGATCTAAAAGTTATTGATGTGTCCCCTATTAAATCTTTATTTTGCAATATGAATCTTGATAATGATGGGACTGAATATGATCCACCTTTACCTAGAAGGCGTTCCAAAAATTCAGAGTTTTTAGATCTTGATGCTAAAATTGATAAAAGTGGGATTGAAGAAATCAAAACCCTAGATGTTAAACCCACTATTTTGGATATCAAGGAATTTAATTATGAAAATTGCTCTTTGATAGATTGTATTTCCTTGTTGCAATCCGTGCTTAATTCTCCTCATGCTTATAGTCAAAATAAAGCTTTTACCAAACATATTGTTGATGCCTTGATGCAATCTTATGAAGAAAAACTTGAGTTGGAAGTTTCTATTCCTAGAAAACTTTATGATGAGTGGGAACCTACTATTAAAATTAAGATGAAGGATCATGAGTTCTATGCTTTATGTGATTTGGGTGCTAGTGTTTCCACTATTCCCAAAACTTTGTGCGATTTGCTAGATTTCCGTGATTTTGATGATTGCTCTCTAAACTTGCACCTTGCGGATTCTACTATTAAGAAACCTATGGGAAGAATTAATGATGTTCTTATTGTTGCAAATAGGAACTATGTGCCCGTAGATTTTATCGTTCTTGATATAGATTGCAATCCTTCATGTCCTATTATTCTTGGTAGACCTTTCCTTAGAATGATTGGTGCAATTATTGATATGAAGGAAGGGAATATTAGATTCCAATTTCCATTAAATAAAGGCATGGAACACTTCCCTAGGAAGAAAATAAAATTACCATATGAATCTATCATGAGAGCCACTTATGGATTGCCTACAAAAGATGGCAATACCTAGATCTATCCTTGCTTTTATGCCTAGCTAGGGGCGTTAAACGATAGCGCTTGTTGGGAGGCAACCCAAATTTATTTTTAGTTTTTTGCTTTTTACTTCTGTTTAGGAATAAATATTTGTTCTAGACTCTGGTTAGATGTGTTTTGTGTTTTAATTAGTGTTTGTGCCAAGTTAAACCTATAGGATCTTCTTGGATGATAGTTATTTGATCTTGCAGAAATTTCCAGAAACTTTCTGTTCACGAAAATAATTGTTACAAATCACCAGCACGTGATAAAATAGTGATTCCAATTGCTGCTGATCAATAAACAAATTGTCTACGTCTTCCTATTTTGGATGATTTTTTGGAGTTCCAGAAGTTTGCGTTAGTTACAGATTACTACAGACTGTTCTGTTTTTGACAGATTCTGTTTTTCGTGTGTTGTTTGCTTATTTTGATGAATCTATGGCTAGTAAAAGAGTTTATAAACCATAGAGAAGTTGGAATACAGTAGGTTTAACACCAATATAAATAAAGAATGATCTCATTACAGTACCTTGAAGTGGTCTTTTGTTTTCTTTCGCTAACGGAGCTCACGAGATTTTCTGTTGAGTTTTGTGTTGTGAAGTTTTCAAGTTTTGGGTGAAAGATTTTGATGGATTATGGAACAAGGAGTGGAAAGAGCCTAAGCTTGGGAATGCCCATGGCACCCCCAAGATAATCTAAGGACACCATAAAGCCAATGCTTGGGGATGCCCCGGAAGGCATCCCCTCTTTCGTCTACTTCCATCGGTAACTTTACTTGGAGCTATATTTTTATTCACTACATGATATGTGTTTTGCTTGGAGCGTCTTGTATGATTTGAGTCTTTGCTTTTTAGTTTACCACAATCATCCTTGCTGTACACACCTTTTGAGAGAGCCATACATGATTTGGAATTTGTTAGAATACTCTACGTGCTTCGCTTATATCTTTTGAGCTATATAGTTTTGCTCTAGTGCTTCACTTATATCTTTTAGAGCACGGTGGTGGATTTGTTTTATAGAAACTATTGGTCTCCCATGCTTCACTTAGATTATTTTGAGAGTCTTAAATAGCACGGTAATTTGCTTAAATAATCCTAATATGCTAAGCATAAATGATTTGTAAGAATTCTTATGAGTGTGTTGAATACTAAGAAAAGTTTGATGCTTGATAATTGTTTTGAGATATGAAGATGGTGATATTAGAGTCATGCTAGTTGAGTAGTTGTGAATTTGAGAAATACTTGTGTTAAAGTTTGTGATTCCCGTAGCATGCACATATGGTGAACCTTTATGTGATGATGTCGGAGCATGATTTATTTATTGATTGTCTTCCTTATGAGTGGCGGTCGGGGACGAGCGATGGTCGTTTCCTACCAATCTATCCCCCTAGGAGCATGCGCGTAATACTTTGCTTTGATAACTTGTAGATTTTTGCAATAAGTATATGAGTTCTTTATGACTAATGTTGAGTCCATGGACTATACGCACCCTTCTTCCTTCCACCATTGCTAGCCTCTCTAATACCGCGCACTTTTCGCCGGTATCATACACCCACCATAAACCTTCCTCAAAATAGCCACCATACCTACCTATCATGGCATTTCCATAGCCATTCCGAGATATATTTCCATGCAACTTTCCACCGTTCCGTTTATTATGACACGCTCCATCATTGTCATATTGCTTGGCATGATCATGTAGTTGACATCGTATTTGTGGCAAAGCCACCGTTCATAATACTTTCATACATGTCACTCTTGATTCATTGCATAACCCGGTACACCGCCGGAGGCCTTCATATAGAGTCATATTTTGTTCTAAGTATCGAGTTGTAATTGTTGAGTTATAAGAAAATAAAAGTGTGATGATCATCATTTTTAGAGCATTGTCCGAAGTGAGGAAAAGGATGATGGAGACTATGATTCCCCCGCAAGTCGGGATGAGACTCTGGACGAAAAAAAAGAGGCCATAAAAAAGGAGAGAAAAGGCCCAAATAAAAAAATGAGAAAAAAGAGAGAAGGGACAATGTTACTATCCTTTTACCACACTTGTGCTTCAAAGTAGCACCATGATCTTCATGATAGAGAGTCTCTCATTTTGTCACTTTCATATACTAGTGGGAATTTTTCATTATAGAACTTGGCTTGTATATTCCAATGATGGGCTTCCTCAAAATGCCCTAGGTCTTCGTGAGCAAGCGAGTTGGATGCACACCCACTTAGTTTCCTTTGTTGAGCTTTCATATACTTATAGCTCTAGTGCATCCGTTGCATGGCAATCCCTACTCACTCACATTGATATCTATTGATGGGCATCTCCATAGCCCGTTGATACGCCTAGTTGATGTGAGACTATCTTCTCCCTTTTTGTCTTCTCCACAACCACCATTCTATTCCACATATAGTGCTATGTCCATGGCTCATGCTCATGTATTGCGTGAAGATTGAAAAAGTTTGAAAATGTCAAAAGTATGAAACAATTGCTTGGCTTGTCATCGGGTTTGTGCATGATTTAAATACTTTGTGTGGTGAACATAGAGCATAGCCAGACTATATGATTTTGTAGGGATAACTTTCTTTGGCCATGTTATTTTGAGAAGACATGATTGCTTTGTTAGTATGCTTGAAGTATTATTATTTTTAAGTCAATATTAAACTTTTGTCTTGAATCTTTCGGATCTGAATATTCATACCACAATTAAGAGAATTACATTGAAATTACGCCAAGTAGCACTCCGCATCAAAAATACTGTTTTTATCATTTACCTACTTGAGGACAAGCAGGAATTAAGCTTGGGGGTGCTTGATACGTCTCCAACGTATCTATAATTTTTGATTGCTCCATGCTATATTATCTACTGTTTTGGACATTATTGGGCTTTATTATTCACTTTTATATTATTTTTGGGACTAACCTATTAACCGGAGGCCCAGCCCAGAATTGCTGTTTTTTGCCTATTTCAGAGTTTCGCAGAAAAAGAATATCAAATGGAGTCCAAACGGAATGAAACCTTCGGGAACGTGATTTTTGAAACGAACGTGATCCAGAGGACTTGGATCCTACGTCAAGACATCAACCAGGAGGGCACGAGGTAGGGGGCGCGCCTACCCCCCGGGCACGCCCTCCACCCTCATGGGCCCCACGTTGCTCCACCGACGTACTTCTTCCTCCTATATATACCTGCGTACCCCCAAACTACCAGATACGGAGCCAAAAACCTAATTCCACCGCCGCAACCTTCTGTACCCGTGAGATCCCATCTTGGGGCCTTTTCCGGAGCTCCGCCGGAGGGGGCATCGATCACGGAGGGCTTCTACATCAACACCATAGCCTCTCCAATGATGTGTGAGTAGTTTACCTCAGACCTTCGGGTCCATAGTTATTAGCTAGATGGCCTCTTCTCTCTTTTTGGATCTCAATACAATGTTCTCCCCCTCTCTCGTGGAGATCTATTCAATGTAATCTTCTTTTGCGGTGTGTTTGTTGAGATCGATGAATTGTGGGTTTATGATCAAGTTTATCTATGAACAATATTTGAATCTTCTCTGAATTCTTTTATGTATGATTGGTTATCTTTGCAAGTCTCTTCGAATTATCAGTTTGGTTTGGCCTACTAGATTGATCTTTCTTGCAATGGGAGAAGTGCTTAGCTTTGGGTTCAATCTTGCAGTGTCCTTTCCCAGTGACAGTAGGGGCAGCAAGGCACGTATTGTATTGTTGCCATCGAGGATAACAAGATGGGGTTTATATCATATTGCATGAGTTTATCCCTCTACATCATGTCGTCTTGCTTAAAGCGTTACTCTGTTCTTTTGAACTTAATACTCTAGATGCATGCTGGATAGCGGTCGATGTGTGGAGTAATAGTAGTAGATGCAGGCAGGAGTCGGTCTACTTGTCTCGGACGTGATGCCTATATACATGATCATACCTAGATATTCTCATAACTATGCTCAATTCTGTCAATTGGTCAACAGTAATTTGTTCAACCACCGTAATACTTATGCTCTTGAGAGAAGCCACTAGTGAAACCTATGCCCCCCGGGTCTATTTTCCATCATATCAATTTCCTGACAACAAGCTATTTCTAGCGCCGTTTTTATGTTGCTTTCTTTACTTTGCATCTTTATCATAAAAATACCAAAAATATTATCTTATCATATCTATCAGATCTCACTCTCATAAGTGACCGTGAAGGGATTGAGAACCCCTTTATTGCGTTGGTTGTGAGGATTTATTTGTTTGTGTAGGTGCGAGGGACTCAGGCGTGGCCTCCTACTGGATTGATACCTTGGTTCTCAAAAACTGAGGGAAATACTTACGCTACTTTGCTGCATCACCCTTTCCTCTTCAAGGGAAAACCAATGCAGTGCTCAAGAGGTAGCACTTATACATGTTCCTATGACTATGAGATTATGCAAATCCCGAATACCAGAGGAACACTTAGTGTGCTATCAAATGTCACAATGTAACTGGGTGATTATACAGATGTCTCCGATGGTGTTTGTTGAGTTGGCATAGATCAAAATTAGGATTTGTCCCTCCGTGTATCGGAGAGGTATCTCTGGGCCCTCTCTATAATGATCATCACTATAAGCCTTGCAAGCAATGTGACTAATGCGTTAGTCGCGGGATGATGCACTACGGAATGAGTAAAGAGACTTGCCGGTAACGAGATTGAACTAGGTATGAGGATACCGACGATCGAATCTTGAGCAAGTAACATACCGATGACAAAGGGAACAACATATGTTATTATGCGGTTTGACCGATGAAGATCTCCGTAGAATATGTAGGAGCCAATATGAGCATCCAGGTTCTGCTATTGGTTATTGACCGGAGAGATGTCTCGGTCATGTCTACATAGTTCACGAACTCGTAGGGTCCGCACGCTTAACGTTCGACGATGATTTGTATTATGAGTTATATGATTTGATGTACTGAAGATTGTTCGGTGTCCCAGATGAGATCACGGACATGACGAGGAGTCTTGAAATGGTCGAGACATAAAGATTGATATATTGGACCATGTTATTCGGACACCGGAAGTGTTCCAGATAGTTTCGGGTAAAATCGGAGTGCCGGAGGGGTTACCGGAACCCCCCGGGAGAACTAATGGGCCACCATGGGCCCTATTGGAGAGAGAAGAGGGCAGCTAGGGCAGGCCGCGCCCCCCCTTGGAGTCCGAATTGGACAAGAGAAGGGGGGGCACCCCCCTTTCCTACTCCCTCTCAGTCTCCTTCCTTCCCCCTCTCTCCCTCTTGGAGGAATCCTACTAGGAATTGGAGTCCTAGTAGGACTCCCCTCCTTGGATGCACCCCCTAGGGCCGGCCGGCCTCCTCCCTCCCTCCTTTATATACGTCGGGAGGGGGCACCCTGATATGTCTCCAACGTATCTATAATTTTTTATTGTTCCATGCTATTATATTATCTGTTTTGGATGTTTAATGGGCTTTATTATGCACTTTTATATTATTTTTGGGACTAACCTACTAACCAAAGGCCCAGTGCAAATTGCTGTTTTTTGGCCTATTTTATTGTTTCGCAGAAAAGGAATATCAAACGGAATCCAAACGGAATGAAACCTTCGGGAGAGTTATTTTTGGAACAAACGCAATCCAGGAGACTTGGAGTGGATGTCAAGGAAGCAATGAGGCAGCCACGAGGCAGGGTGGCGCGCCCAGGGGGTAGGCGCGCCCCCACCCTTGTGGGCCCCTCGTGGCTCCACCGACGTACTTGCTTCGCCTATATATATTCATATACCCTGAAAACATTCGAGAGCACCACGAAACCCTATTTCCACCACCGCAACCTTCTGTACCCGTGAGATCCCATCTTGGGGCCTTTTCCGGCGCTCCGCCAGAGGGGGAATCGATCACGGAGGGCTTCTACATCAACACCATAGCCTCTCCGATGATGTGTGAGTAGTTTACCACAGACCTTCGGGTCCATTGTTATTAGCTAGATGGCTTCTTCTCTCTCTTTGGATCTCAATACAAAGTTCTCCTCGATTCTCTTGGAGATCTATTCGATGTAATTCTTTTTGCGGTGTGTTTGCCGAGATCCAATGAATTGTGGGTTTATGATCAAGATTATCTATGAACAATATTTGGTTCTTCTCTGAATTCTTATATGTATGATTTGACATCTTTGCAAGTCTCTTCGAATTATCAGTTTGGTTTGGCCTACTAGATTGATCTTTCTTGCAATGGGAGAAGTGCTTAGCTTTGGGTTCAATCTTGCGGTGTCCTTTCCCGGTGACAGCAGGGGCGGCAAGGCACGTATTGTATTGTTGCCATCGAGGATAAAAAGATGGGGTTTATATCATATTGCTTGAGTTTATCCCTCTACATCATGTCATCTTGCCTAATGCGTTACTCTGTTCTTATGAACTTAATACTCTAGATGCATGCTGGATAGCGGTCGATGTGTGGAGTAATAGTAGTAGATGCAGAATCGTTTTGGTCTACCTGTCATGGACATGATGCCTATATACATGATCATGCCTAGATATTCTCATAACTATGCGCTTTTCTATCAATTGCTTGACAGTAATTTGTTCACCCACCGTAGATTATGCTATCTTGAGAGAAGCCACTAGTGAAACCTATGGCCCCCGGGTCTATCTTCCATCATATTATTTTCCTATCAATTTGCTATTTCTGCCGCTGTTTATTTTGCAATCTTTACTTTCCAATCTATATCATAAAATACCAAAAATATTTATTTTATTATCTCTATCAGATCTCACTTTTCCAAGTGGTCGTGAAGGGATTGACAACCCCTTTATCGCGTTGGTTGCAAGGTTCTTATTTGTTTGTGCAAGTACAAGGCGACTTGCGTGTAACCTCCTACTGGATTGATACCTTGGTTCTCAAAAACTAAGGGAAATACTTATGCTACTTTGCTGCATCACCCTTTCTCTTCAAGGGAAAACCAACGCATGCTCAAGAGGTAGCACACCCTAGAACACAGAAGTTGATCTTTTAGCCGTGTGCGGTGCCCCCTCCACAGAAACACACCTTGGTCATATCTTCGTAGTGCTTAGGCAAAGCCCTGCGCCGGTAACTTCATCATCACCGTCGCCACGCTGTCGTGCTGACGGAACTCTCCCTTGGCCTCAACTGGATCAAGAGTACAAGGGACGTCATCGAGCTGAATGTGTGCTGAACACGGAGGTGTCGTACGTCCGGTGCTAAGATCGGTCGGATCGTGAAGACGTATGACTACATCAACCGCGTAGATAAAACGCTTCCGCTTTCGGTCTATGAGGGTACGTGGACACACTCTCCCTGCTATGCTTCTCCTAGATAGATCTTGCATGATAGTAGGAAGTTTTTTGAAATACTACGCTCCCCAACAACCACCACCAAGACGAGGGGGCTGTGGGCTTCCAGGAGCCTTACGCCATCGCCTGCATCCTGGGTGGTGCTCAGGCGCCAGCCTCTCTTCGCATATTCAAGCAGTTTGCCCGCGAGGTGAATGCGGCCCTCCCCAGGCTCGAGGCCACGCGCCCGCTCAGGTGGTCCAAGTGCATCATCACCTTCAGCTCGTCCGACTAGCTCAAGTGCGCGGCCACTGCCGGCGCGCTCCCGATGCTCTGCTCACCCGTCATCAGCAATGTCCTCGTCACCAAAACCCTCATCGATGGCGCTGCGGGGCTCAATTTTCTTTCCATCGAGACGTTCGACCGCCTTCAAGTGCCCTACGATCAGCTGTAGCCCACCAAGCCTTTCTCATGAGGGACCGACGGCTCCACCACCCTGATAGGGCGGATCCGCCTCCCCGCAACCTTCGGCCAGCGCGACAACTACCGCACAGAGCTCATCGACTTCGATGTCACCCACATCCTCCTTCCATACAATGCCATCCTTGGGTATCCATCCCTGGCCATGTTCATGGCGGTGACTTATCATGGTTACAATGTCCTCAAGATGCCAGGGAACCGCGATCATCACGATCGCCTGTGAGGAGAAGGACGCGGTGTGCTCTCTCAAGCGCACCTACTAGGCTGCGGCGGTCGAGAACCCGGACGACAAAGGCACCGTCTACCCTCCTGAGGCTGTCCCCAAGAAGAAGAAGCAGCTGCTCCGCCAAGAGCCTCAGGAGAGCAGTGTGTCCAGCGGCACCACCTCAGGACCTGCACCCAGTTATTGGGCGCCTACCTCTCTTGCATAGGAAGGCGCACCCAGCGCCCCTCTTAGGATGGGCTCAGGGGCTCTCCTCTGGAGGGCCTCTGCTTAGCCAATGTCACGAGGGAGGGGCTCGTGCACCACATGGAGGCATGCTTCAGCGCGCGTTTCCCCCACGAGGGCACAAGGCGTGGGACGCCAGGTGCTCAGGAGTTCATCACCAAGGCAACCGAGGAGCTTCAAGAGGCGAGAGCCATGTGCTACGACAGCCGCCCACCACCTGGCACGGCTCCTTGTCCTGGCGAGGACAGCGAGCTGCGCGTCTGAGTCAACATCCCAGGACTCAACAGGGTCGCCTCTCAGCGGCTCTACTGGCCGTCGCGTGTCGGCTGGTGCGAGGGCCCCCCTCACAGCTACGTTTGCATGCCCTTTGGCTTGCCGAACGCAGCTGGTGCATCTCAGCGCCACCTGCGGAGCGTTCTGGCGGCTCAGGAGGCCAGGTACCAGGCGGTCCTGGCGGAAATGGCGACGGTTCTTCGCGAGCCTCCCGGGCCCCCAGAGCCTCCCGAGGTTCAGGACCTAGATGGCTTGTGAGGAGCGACTTCTTCAGCACGTGTCTTCAGCTACTTCAACATCTCCTCAGCAACGGTGCCAGGTGAAATTTTCCTGTTTATTGAGTTGGGGGCGCCCCTCGGGCTGCATCATCCCCAAGCCGCATGGGTCCGTCCCTGCGGCATGTATCGTTTTGCATCTATCAGAACTAGCTTTACCTCCTTCCATGAGTCGCCTTTATCATCTGCCTGTCCGGTACTTCATTTCCATGAAAGTCATACGCCCTTGCAAACCCACCGATGACCGCCTCATGATTAAGGACTGGCACGACGTCTGTGCTCGGGTCCGTCCCTGCATTGTCGCTAAACCCAAGAGGCTGAGCTCTGGCTCGCGGGCCAGCTCCCGTGTGCGTCACCTCCCATGGCCCTTGGTGCCTTGTTCTCGCATGAGCTAATCGCGGGCAGACGAGCTAGGGCGCGCGACCCGGTGCCTCACCACCACAGGAGCCGCGCGTCGGTTGTCTTTCTTCAGGATTTTCGCATGAGAAGACTGGGTACGGCATCTGTGCTCGGGTCCGTCCCTATAGCGTCGACAAACCCAATGACTGAGCTCTGTCTGGCGGGCCGGCCCCATTCACGTCACCTCCTGGGGTCGTTGGTGTATGGCCTTCTCATGTGATAACCTCAGGAGATTCATTCGATGTAGGTTGTCTAACCATCTCGCAGGGCCATCACAAGTGTTCTGAATCAAATTCAGGCGCAACCCGCCTTGAGGTAGGGCCTCGTGAATCCCGCGCTGGCTCACGAGTGCCTAGACACACCTCCTCTAGCCCTGCCATGCAAGGCACATGTCAGGGTGGGGCTGTACACGCCCCGGGGGCTCCACTCAGAGGGAGCCCCCACCCACGCACCAGTGGAAGCAGCATGCTCTGCGCTGGCAGTCCACACGGTCAAGGAGAGGCTATGCCCGTGCAAGTGCGGAAGCGCCATGCTCCGCGCTGGTGATAAACAACTGGGGGCGGCCCCACGGGCGCATTAACCTCAGGGAGCCGCCAGGCTCGGTGTTCAGCCTCATTGCAACACTTTCCCTTCGGGAGAGTCGCGTGAGGGGGCTGGGCACGGGGGCTACGCTCAGGTCACGCCTAGCGCACGCCTCCCTGCCAGGTCCCACGGACCTGGTCGTCGCGCGCCCCTCCCGAGCGGGACCTCGGCGAGGAAAGGTATGGAGGTTTGTTCGTACATCAAGGGGGACTCCTGAGCATCGCGACTCAGGAGCCTAACTGGTCACATAGCCCCTCACCCCTTGGTCTCATCCTGGCTATCTGGACGACACAACAACGGCTGAGGTATGCCCGGGGCTGGGCCTTGCCGACGCAGAACGCTAAGGCCTACTCTCGCATCTCCTTCCCGAGGGTTATTTGTTTGTCAAGGGGGACTCCTGGGCATCGCGACTCAGGAGCCTAACTGGTCACGTAGCCCCTCACCCCTTGGTCTCGTCCTGGTGATCCGGACGACCCAGCGGCGGCTGAGGTATGCGCGGGGCCGGGCCCTTCCGATGCAGAACATTAAAGCAAACGGGAAGGAAATCGCAGAACCCTAGCAAATTATTACAAAACATACTGTCTCTGAAAGGTGCAAAGCATATAAGATTTTACGCCTCCACGAGGCACAGTGCATGTTGCAGGAAACGAAATGGAGGGGAGCGCCACCATCGTGCTTCTTCTTCAACCTTGGGTGCTGCAATCGCCCGCGAAGAGTGCCCCATCATTGACAATGTCATCGTCACCCGTGCCGTCAACCGTGGCTGTATGGTCGGCAGCGCAATCAGCCGTGGTCACGGGGTCGATGGCAAGGAACTTCCGCAGCAGGGCCTCCACCTGGCCCTTCACAGTTTCAGCAGTGGCGGTGCAGTGCTCCAGGTCCACATGCTCAAGCGTGGCTTCGAAGTCGAAGCTAGGGTCGCGAAGATGGAGGTGGCTGAAGACGCACGTCACAGCCGAGGCGGAGAGCGCACGGGCTTCTCCTTCCACCATGGGGCCAACTCTAACGACAACGCCCTCGAGCGCCGTGGCAAGCTAGGGGAGCAGCTCGGCGGGGCCTTCCTCAACAGTCACCAAAGACTCCTTCAACCCCCTTCCGTAGAGCTCCTGCAGTGCCTTGCAGGACCTCTGCTCAAGGGAGTCAAAGGCGGCACGCCCCTCAGAAAGAAATTTTGCCTTGGCCTCCAGCTGGGCCTTCTCAGCCTCCACCTCCTCCTTCAACTTCTCCAAGTGGCCGCGTTGTGTGGCCTACTTCTGCGCTGCTTGCTCCAGCTCGTTGTCGCGATCAGCAACCGCAAATTCCTGGGCCTTCAGCTCCTCCTCCTATACCTCATGCTGGCGGGCCACGGTGGCCTGCCTATCACAGAGAGTCTTCAGCTCGGCCTCCGCCGCTCGGCAGCGCTCCTCGGCAGCCTTGGCGTCCTTCACCGCCGCGTCGCAGACGGCCGTGGCTAGGCCGGCTGCCTGCGGGCCCTCCTCCGAGGCCGCCACGGCTTGGCGCCAGGCCGCCCTGACAGACGCATCGGCCCGGAGCCATCCTGAGATCAGCTCCAGGCGCCCGGACGACTTGTGCCGGTCGGCGCCTTGAAGGTCGTCACGAAGCTGGTTCAGCGCGAAAAGAGCCTCCTCCAGAGCACCAGGTGCGGCGGATGAGCCGCGGACCGGTGGCGTGACGGACGAGGGAGGAAGCGGCACTGGCGCCAGGATCGGTGAAGTAGTAGCAACAAAAGGGACCGGGGGCTCCCAGGCCTTCGGGACCTCAGCAGGCGAGCTGAGGGCGGCTGCCTCCGGAGCTGGCTTGGCCGCGGAGTTCGCCTCCTCCTGAGGCCGAGCCTTAGAGCCCCAGGAGGACGACCCAGCCGTAGGAGCGCGCAAGACGGCCCCGTCCTTCCGTGCCAAAGGTGGCGCTTCCGCGGCAAGCTGCTGGGCCTCGATGGTCCCGGTCGTCTCCTTCTTTTTCTTCACCACCGGCGTTGGCCTAGCCGTACAAGAGGGAAGCATCAAGACACTACGACAAGAGCAGGAAACAAAGACCAAGACGGCGCGCTTACTGGTCCACGACAGAGTAATCCCTCGCCCTCTTCTGAAGCACCATGCCCGCAGGCTTCGCAGGCATGGGCGCTGGCGCGCGAGCCCCAGGGGCGGGCAAGGGTGCAGCGCCCGGGTCTGCAGTAGTGCCCGCCGGTGACGAGGCGGAGGCATCGCCTCGGGGGATCAGCGCCGATCAGCTCTTCTTCGGGACCCCTTGCTTCAGCTTCTTCGGAGGGGTGCCCTTGGACCTCGTGGTGACCCCGACGGAGCGTGGAGACTCCCGGACCGGGTGCTCGCCGGCGTCGTCATCGTTAGAGAGGACGCGGAGGAGATCGGTCTGGCATGGGGGAGAGGTCTCCCCTGCCCCCTCCGAGGTCGCCTCCGAGTCTGCCCTCTCCTCCTGGTCGGACTCGCCGGAGGACACCGGCACCGGGGAGCCCGGGGGCCGGGAAGGCCCCAAAGGTATGAGCCCACGCTCATCGAGGACAGGCATGGCATCGGCGATCTTCTCCCCATCCTGGCGGCGGTACAGCGGAAGATGGGAGTCTGGGGGGCAACCCTGATCCTTCCCGAGGAGGGTGCGCACAATCTTGTCCAGTTCCTGCTTGGAAAAGTCATCCGCGCGCAGCCGGAGGTCATCTCCTGCACCCTTGAACTCCCACAGAGGGCGCGAGTGCACCTGGAGCGGAGCCAGGCGCTGCGTCAGGAATTCCTTGACGATCATGGCCCCCGTCAGCTTCTCCGTCCTCGGGTCGTTCGTCTTCTGGTCTGCCGCCATCTTCTCCAGCAACAGCTCCGCCCTGGGATCAGTGAGCTTCTCGTGAGCCCATCCTTCCAGGGGCATCGACTACGAGGTCGGCAGTTCCAGCCGAGGGTGGGAGCGCTTGGCGTCCATCAAGATCCACTTGTTCCTGAAGTCCTCCAACTTCTTCCCGACCCATGAGATCGCATTGCTGCCGTTGGCCGTGATGAAGTTGGCGCACCCCGAGCACTGGGTGCCATTAACCCGAAGGTAGAAGAAGTGGCGGAGCAGCGCCACGGAAGGCATCACCCCAGAAACGCCTCGCAGTAAAAAGCAAAGATTGACAGGAGGAGGACGGAGTTGGGGTGAAGATGGAGAGCGTGGAGCTTGTAGTGGCGAAGAACGGTGTAGAAGAAGCCGGAGAAAGGGGAACCAGCCCCGCGAAGACGTTGTGCTGGAAGAAGGGGTAGAAGGTGCCGCCCAAGGCTTCCGGCTTGGCAGAGCCATCCTGGAGCGCCATCTCTCCCCACTCATTGCTGCTGTCGGCCTTCAATTGGAGCGTGGTGGCGAGGTGCTTCTCCTCGGCGTGGGTGGACGAGCTCAAGGTGGGCTCGAGCTAGGAGGCTTGACGCCCGGCCGCGGCGGAGGATTTCGTCTTATCGGCGGCCATCGATCGCTGATTTGGGATGAGTTTCGGATCTGGAGGTTTTCCGGGCAGAAGGAGAAGGGGATCTGGAGCAAGACGAAGGAAAGGCAATGAAAGCTCCACAGTGTGCGCCAACCTTTTTGTCAGGCAAGGACGATTGCTGAGGTAGCTTGGGAAAGCGGGGATGCCCACGTCTCATCAATCGCCACACGTCAACTGAGGCCACAGGCGGTTAGGGCCCGCAACGCTCCGCACTTTCCATTTGGCTTCGCCTCGAAGCCAAGTCCTAGTGCGCCTTAGGCCCGAGGGCTACTGTCGGCATCCTGGGAACGGGGGTACCCAGACTTGCCTGCCTGCGGCCCATGGCATGGCTCTGTCAACGGCCTGGTACGGCCCAGCTTCGACAATAACAACCGAAGACACTCACGAGGGGCCAAGCCTCGCGAGGCGGACGACAGCAAGAAATCCCTGGGGGGCGGCCTCCCCAGGCTGGCTCCCGAGGAGCGGAGATATCTATGCAAACTGCACCTCACGAGGCTCATATGACGTGGGCCGTGACGACCAAGGCCAGGCGGGTGCCAGCGGGCGCAATGTACCAGTTTCCTCTTTGGTGCTAAGGAGGCAAGTGCAGGCGCGGAGTCCCGAGTAATCAAGCAAAGGTTTCCATTCCGGTGCAACAAGACCAAGACCGCCAAGATGACAGGACGAAGGTCATCGCGGAGCCCACCGCGGCGTCGCCACCACATGCTTTTGCAGGCGAAGACTACTTTTGTCAGGATAACTTGTACTAGTTGTTTCCCTTTGAATTTAGCCATTGTGGGATCCCTTCCCGCCTACATTTGGGAAGAGGACCAATGCCACTATAAATAGGACTTAGCCACCACCATAGAGGACGGATCATTCGGACCAACCTCACATCCACCAGCTCATCGAGCACAAGAACACCTCACCTCCTGAGGCTGTTCCACCACTGTACTAGTTCATCCTCAGCCCCTCGAGGCAATCCACCACAAAGCTGGAGTAGGGTATTACACTGCAAGGTGGCCCAAACCAGGATAAACTGTTGTGTCTCTTGTCCATTGGGTTCATCGAGCTACGCCATGGGATCGGTGAGCAGGCAGACTGGGGAGGACGAGTTCTTCACACGCATCCCAAAGTTTGAACATCTCAAGGGTCTGCAGAGCCCTGAATTCGACAACGGACATGACAAGGAGTCTCAAAATTGTTGAGAGGTAAAGATTGATATATTAGACGATAGTATTTGGACATTGGAAGTGTTTCGGAATGTATAGGGTACGTATCGGAGTACCGGGGGGGTTACTGGAACCCCCGGGGGAAAGTTATGGGCCACATGGGCCTTGGGAGGGAGGCACACCAGCCCACAATGGGTTGGCACGCCCCCCACTTGGAAGGGGTCCAAATTGGAGTGGGGAAGGGGGCGGCGCCCCCCCTTTCCTTCTCCTTCTCCCTCTCCTACCCCTTTCCCTCTCCGGTAAAAGGAAAGGGGGGTCTGAATTGGACCTGGAGTCCTAGTAGGACTCCTCCCCACTTGGGGGTGCGCCTAGGCCGGCCTCCTCCCATATCCTCCTTTATATAAGGGGCGGGGGGCACCTCTAGGAACATCAATTGCTTCTTAGCCGTGTGCGGTGCCCCCCTCCACCGTTTACTCCTCTGGTCATATTTGTCGTAGTGCTTAGGCGAAGCCCTGCGCGGATCACATCACCATCACCGTCACGATGCCGCCGTGCTAACGAAACTCTCCCTCGACACTTTGCTGGATCAAGAGTTCGAGGGACGTCATCAAGTTGAATGTGTGCTGAACTCGAAGGTGCCGTATGTTCGGTACTTGATCGGTTGAATCGCGAAGACGTTCGACTACATCAACCGCGTTAATCTAACGCTTCCGCTTTCGGTCTACGAGGGTACGTGGACACACTTGATACGTCCATTTTGCATCATGTTTTCTTAATGTTATTTATGATGCTTTTTATCCATAATAATGCTTTTTGGAGTAATTCTAATGCCTTTTCTCTCATAATTTGCAAGGCACACACCAAGAGGGAGAATTCCGGCAGCTGGAAATTTGGACCTGGAAAAGCTACGTCAGGCTACCTATTCTGCACAACTCTAAACAAACTAAAACTTCACAGAGATTTTTTATGAAATATTTAAGAATTATTGGAGCAAATACCTACCAGAGGGGCCCACCAGGTGGGCACAACCCACCTGGGCGCGCCAGGGAACCCAGGCGCGCCCTGGTGGGTTGTGCTCACCCAGGGCCACCTCCGGTGCCCATCTTCTGGTATATAGGTCATTTTAACCTACAAAAAATGAGGAGAGGACTTTCGGGACAAAGCGCCGCCGTCTCGAGGCGGAACTTGGGCAGGGCCACTTTTGCCCTCCGGTGGAGCGATTCCGCCGGGGGAACTTCCCTCCCGGAGTGGGAAATCATCGTCCTCATCATCACCAACAACTCTCCCATCTTGGGGAGGGCAATGTCCATCAACATCTTCAACAGCACCATCTCGTCTCAAACCCTAGTTCATCTCTTGTGTTCAATCTTGTTACCGGAACTATAGATTGGTGCTTGTGGGTGACTAGTAGTGTTGATTACATCTTGTAGTTGATTACTATATGGTTTACTTGGTGGAAGATTACACTACAAAAAAAGACACATCCGTGAAATTTTGGGCCGAACGAAATTTTTTTCTGTCATACTTATGACACTTCTATGACGATAATTGTGACAAAACCCGGTATCATCATAGATGTGGTGGGCTCCTACTTCTATGACAAAAAATAATGACAGAAAATGGGCTTTTCGTCCTGGGCGGGCCGGAGACGCAGATGCATGACATTCTTTGGGCCGTCCATGACGGAAAAAGCCGTGGTAGAAGCGAGGGCGAGGAAAATATCGGGGTGTTCCAGGTTATGGTGGGTGGTCGGGGCCGAGCAATGCGCATTTCTCTCGTACACGCACGCACGTGGGTGCGAGGCGTTGGGCTCTAACTGAACCCGAGCGAGGTGTTGGGCTCTAACTGAACCCGAGCGATTGCACTCTAGGCTACGCGTTACTGAACCCGAGCGATCGATCGATGGCTGTTAACTGAACCCGATCGAGCGATTCCTTCGCTACTGCTGCTAGCTGAAGCCGATCGATGCTGCCACTGGATGAATAGTGTGTGTTGCTGGGGGGGTTTGGATGAATAGTTCCCGGTGGGGGTGGATGAATAGGACCCCGTGGTGTTGCCTCTGGATGAACAGGACCCCGATCGATCGAGCCGGTTGGGGCTGGATGAACAGGACCCCATGGAGGGCTGGATGAACAGGACCACCCCGTGGAGGGCTAGATGAACAGTAGACGGTGGAGGGCTGGATGAACAGTAGCCCATGGAGGGGTGGTTGAACAGGAGCCCGTGGAGAGGGCTGGTTGAACAGTAGCCCGTGGAGTAGCGCGCGGTGGAGGCTGGATGAACAGGAGCCCGTGGATGAACAGTCGCAGGTGGAGGCTGGAGGAGGTCGACGGTGGATGAACAGTAGCCCGTGGAGGCTGGAGGGGGTCGATGGTGGAGATGAACAGTATCCCGTGGAGTCCCGTTTTGCGGTACGCCACACCCCTCTCGATGAACAGGACCCCCGTTTCGACCGTAGCGCTCCAACACAAGTCCGTTTCCTCCGTTTTGCGGTACGCCACACCCCTCCCGATCAACAGGACCCCCGTTTCGATCGTAGGAGGCCCGTTTCCTCTATTTTGCGGTACGCCAGACCCCTCCCGATGAACATGATCCCGTTTCGACCGTGGCTGGTCGAACACAAGGCCGTTTCCTCCATTCTGCGGTACTCCAGGCCTCGTTTCCATCGGCTGTTCCGTCCAAGCCCTCCCAATGAACATGACGACTCATTCCATTCCGACCCAGCCGGTTGGCTCCCCATGAACACGACGACGACGCAGTTTCTCCGTTCCGACCCAGCCATGTACCCGAGCCCTGGCCGTACGTATGCGCGAGTAGGCGTTCGAGACCCCGCCCGTATGTACGTACGTGGCTGTATTTTCTTTCTTGCACACTGGCCGCTGTATGTACATGTACATGCTATGTGCGCGCCTCTACATCGACCAGTATGTACGTACACGTTCGCGACCAGAACGACAATGCTACGTACGCTTCGACCAGGTGGGTCCCGACTGTCAGGCACTTCCTTGCGTGCGAAGATGTAGCTGGTGGTTCCCAGCAGTCAGGGGGCGAATCATTTTTTTTGCCCGGACGCACTTCCTTGCGTGTGAAGATGTAGCTGGTGGGTCCCAGCAGTCAGGGGGAAACATTTTTTCGTGAAATACGATGGCCCGTTCGGTGGGTCCCCGCTGTCAGGTGGAGGAATAATTATTTTGCGTGTAATAAGGAGGCACTTCCTTGCAGCTGCCATGGACCCAGCTATCAGCCTCTCCACGTACAGTACTCTTTCGATGGAAGTCGGTCGTTGACCACATTGACCACGCCACGCTGAGAGCACCACGGCGGTGGACGACGGCGAGGCCTAGGAAGGGGATGACGCGGAGCCGGGGAAGACGCGGTAGTGGAAGCCCGCGCGGAGAGGAGTACGAGGGTTCACTGGTTCGGCTGTGGTGTGAGGCTACCATCACCGCAGAATAACAGGGGGTGTGGGTAAGTAGAGGGATGGCCTGGCCAGCGGTGGGAGTAGTAGGGGGCGGTGAGGCCTCTGCGGCATCACAGCCGGCCACAGGAGGCAGGAGCACGCGGTACGACCGGCGCTGCTTTGGGCGGCTGGAGCAAGAAGACCAGAGGTTGAAGTAGCACTACGGCCGTTGGATGGACATCGTATGGTCACTGCAGCTAGAATCGTTTATATTGACTAAGTTGACAAAGCCCTTGGTACGCGTCAACTTAGTAGGCCCACAGGTTAGCCTCCGAAACGGTGCCCCAGATGTCAGGGGGAGGAATCATTTTTTGGGTGGCTGAAGCAAGAATATCCGAGATTGAAGAAGAAGCACGACATCCGTTGGATGGACATCCAACGGCCACAGGTGCCAGAACCGTGTGTTGTTGACAAAGCCTTGCATAAGTGTCAACTTAGTTTTTTAGGGGACGCGTCAACCTAGAAGGTCCACAAGTGTGTGGCAGAGAACATATAGCCCATTTGCGATTTGTAAGAATGTACAGCCCATTTTTTAATTCTAATGGAATTTACTACAGCCCATTTACAGTTTGTTAAAAGTACAGCCCATTTTCTAGTTAGGACAACGATTAATAATTTCAACCAACCGCTCAAACCAGAATTCAAAAAAAATTCCCACATTTTTATGGGATCCGAAATATTTTTATCCGAAATTTCTAGTCAGATTAAATATAATTTCAAAATAAACTTGTATTACGTTAAAATCCAACGAAATATTGCGCGCACAACAAGTAATGAAATTAAAATTTTCAAATTCGAAAAATAATATATTTTTTAAACTAATTACGCGTTTGGTGCATTTTTTTATAGTTACCGCCCAGTTATTATAATTACATCCCATTTATTATTTCTTAAAGTCTATTTTCTTGTTAAGCCTAATGCATACCTCCTAGGAAAGTTTGCAGCCCAGCAGGGCAGAGAATAACAAGTTGACCCGGATATTGTGTACAAATGTCGGCCCATTGCATTGCTGATGTTGAAAAAAAGGCATGTGTAGTACAGTACAACCTAACATGGCTACTCAGCCCACATTCAGCGACGCCGGAAAGGCCCAAACAAGGCTTCTGTACAACTTTTTGAAGTCACTGAGCTCAATTAATAACTTAAGAAAAAAGTTAGATTACAGTGATTAAAAGCTGTCACGAGCAAAGAAATAATTCAACGGGTCCCACTTGTGCGTGTGTGCGTGTGTGTGTGAGAGAGAGAGAGAGACCCATCAGTCGATGCTCGTAAATACATCTTTCAGCCATATGCATTGCTGATGCTCAGTAAAAACTTATATAGTTGACACAATCATATAGAACATCATAGCACATTGAACTTGCATACAAAAATTTCACGCAGGCAGCACAATCAGGATGGAAGCAGTGGATCGCTACGGGTAGGGCTATGTTGAAACCAACGAACTCGTAAATAACGTTTCATCGTCTTTATCAATGACGGGGAAATATCTTGAATGCTGTGCAAAGAAAACAGACAGACAACACAATAAGTTCTGCTAGCACATTAAGTTGACGTACAACCCTTTCTAAAAAAAGTTCAGGTACAAAATTAGAACTGGTCACAATCAAATGTACTGGCACATCAGTGCTTCACACCCATAGCTCGGATTTAACTAGTATCTGACAAGATTCAGTTGTAACCTCAAATTATAGCACATCCAGGCAGCCAGCCCTGCCTCTTCTCCCAAAGAAGCAGTGGCCTCCGCCGCGCGATGGAGTAGGCCCTATGCCATCCATCATTCCGAGCAACACGGGGAAAGTCTGACGTTGAATCCTATAATGGACATCGTTGACGGACCCTGGCACCAGCGGCGGCGGTAGGACTTCGATTGATGGATTGACCACTTCTTCGACATGCACGAACACTCGATACAGGTACATCCCTAACGTGGTCCGCGGCGACCTTGGTGGCGACAAATAGTACAACCCCGGTTCCTGCACCGGTATCTCAACACCAATCACCTCCGGTATGGTGGACGTCTTCTTCATCCATGCCATAACCGTCAGAGCCCAGCTGTCCGGAGGAACAAACATACTTACGAGCTCACCTCCAAGGTCGTTGATAAGCTCATTCATGGACTCGATGTTCCAAGCACGTCGAGGCATGCTGTGGAAGGTAAGCTTTGTTAAAAACTCAAGCTCAGAGGGCACCGAGCCCCATCCTGGGTGCCACCGATCAAAGCTCACCAGCGCGCCATCGCAGAACAGATGCCGGGAAGATTCAAACACACGACTGCAGTCGAAAGTTGTCCGGAACCTGACGAAGAAATCAGCCGGTGGCAGACACACTTCGACGAGCAAGTCACTTAGTTGGATGCCGTGCGCAATGCCAAGAGCTTTGAAAAGGTCGTCCGGCGAGACGGGAGGCCGGTCGCCGTTGATGGTTACCATCAGCACTTTGCGGGCAAACTGGTCGTCAAGCGCCGCCATGCCACTGTTGAGCGACAGCACACAGCGACCGAAGGCAGGACAGACCTCAGGATCTCCGGCTCAGAGATCCGCGTTGACCGGAGACATGATAGTGAGCTTGAGTACATGGAGTACATGAGGGGGATTTGGAGGAACTGGAGTAGGAATCGAGATTCCAGAGGTGGGGGAGGGCGGGAGATTAGGGATGAAAAGGTAGCTTGAATTTCGAACACGCGCCAATATGCTCTCGGCGCGCAAGCGCACGAAAACAACGGTGGCGCCCACATGTCAGCCTAAGAGTCGTTATTCTTTCTTTTTTGGAGAGCCCGGCCTTTTTTTAGGATCTTTTGAGAGCCCGGCCTGAGAGTCATAATTGACCTGTTTGGCATTGCGTTACTACTCGGCCCATATTCAACGACACCTCACTGGCCCAAACAAGTGTACATCATCGAAAATACACTGAGCTCAAATTATATAACTTGAAAAAGGAGATACACTCTGAACACTGGAGAATGCTGATGCCCTCGTTTAGGCCACCAGTAGTTCGAGACAATAAACAGTTCAAAGCAACGATATATACAACATTCAAACACTGACTAGTGACTACTACTGACATAAACAGCAAGACATGATAGTTCATAAGAAGTCTTGCAACACCACCAAAACGCACCCATCTGCAGCGCTCAGACTCTCGTGATCCAGATGAGAATGACATTCTAAACAGAGGCAACTATTACATAGTAAGAGTGACATAGACGAGGATGACCAAATGACAAGGAATATGCATAACAAAAGAAAGAACTACCCATCAAGAACAAGCAGCAAAGACAACAAAGTCATTTGAAGAGATGATCCAACACCATCATAATTTGTAGCCCCGCTTCAGCGACCAATGATCCGGAGACACCAGTTCTCCACCCTTTTGACGCAACAGCCCAATTACCTATCAATCTGAAGGTTTGAACCACATCACTGCATGTCGTAATTGAGACATCCAAGGATCAAAGTTAATACGGATGCCTTTGTCATTCTCACCTTCTTTTGGTTGCAGGCTGTATCGTTGACAATCAGGGGAGTTTGCTCCCAAACTCCTAGGGCTCGCCATGTAGACATAGTTTTGCATAGCAAACAGAGCCTCTCTGCCATCAAGGTCTTTGCCAACAGTGATCTCCTGGTTAATAGGATAATTGAGTCCGAGAAACAGAGAGTGTGAACCAAGGTTGTTTACCCGCCCCCAACTAAAAAATCCCGAAGGCCCCAACAAGCTGGTATCCTGCTCATAGACGTAACAACCACTGTCCGTATACTCATGTATTTCACGGTGCTTGTATATAGTGGGATTTTTGCAATACAACTTTTCCGGCTCATGTGTCCGAATGATCATCAGTCTTTTGCCGTCGTCTGATCGAGCGAGGAACCAGTTGTGCTTCCCTGTTTTTGGCAAAGGTGGTGTGATTACAAAGGGCAGTAACTGTAGGGACACTGTATCATATAAAAAAGGACAGGCATTGTTAATGTAAGATCAGCATTGTTCAGAGTATGAGTAGGATAATGCAAGAAACAGCATTGATATGTCCCTATTGGAACTGGGAGGAAAATACAGGGAAATGTATACTGGGTTCGAAAATATATAAGTGCCATGCATGGTTATACTCATGTTATCTCGCAATCGATTCTTCACAAGAAACTACCATGTCATGCATGTTATGTAATCATGTTCTGTCCTCACAAACAAATTCTTCAAGGTAACTAACGGACCATGCATTGTTATATACTCATGTTCTGTGGGCAAATTTTTTGTGAGGATATTATTCTAGCCATTGATTGCTGAAGGGCGAATATAGGTATGTACACATGGTAAGCATTACAGGATTTCACTACTTCCAAATATAGAGTTCTCCATATGCACATTTACTTCCCTAATGTATGGTTAGATGAAACCAACAGTGTGGTGCATGTTTCTACATCATGAAAATGAGGAAAATAACATGGCCATTGATACACACTCATATTTAGTAGTAGTATATAGATTACTGTAAAATAAGGAGAATATCCATATATTCCTAACCGTTTGATTATTCAGGGGTACAAATTGGCTGTAATGACATGGTCACAATCGCATGAATTAACTCATTCCAAATATAGCTGATTTACGGCGTCTCTAATACATTGCCATAGTTCTACTCAAATTCTGCTCAAATAGGGATATGCCAATCATCACAAAGAGTTCAAACAATGTCATGGCGTCATCATTAACATGAGACAGAAACAACTTACACGCGCCATCCCAGCAATACGTGGTGCCATCTGCTCTGTCGATGCCATTGTGTTCAATAGCATCACAGAAGTGTGTATCAGCTTTGACGATGATCCACTGCGAGCTGAGTTGTCTCCAGCTAAAGAAGGCACCGGCGTAAAGATAGGCGAGTCCACGGTCGAACAAGGCAATTAGCTTGAAGTCTATGTAATTCGCATGTCGTGTGGGCACTTGGCAGATTACAATCTTCTGCAAAACAAGGTCCGTCCAACTGATGTGGTAATCTAGATGACTAGGACCGCGATGGTAAAACTCAATATAATCCAACGGAGGAAGGATAATCTTATGGGAGGTCTGGAAGTTCACGAGCACCAACTTTTTACCGTCTTCTTTGAAGGCAGCCATCCAGTAGGATTTCATGCCGACCCAGTACATACCTGCCAAGAAGTTTCGGCCGATGGTGATCGGATCGAAGTCGAGGGAAATGATGTACGGCGACCCACTACATATCTGCAAAGAAGTTTCGGCTAATGGAGATCGGATTGAAGTTGAGGGGCATCATGTACGCCTCCGTATCATGGTGAGCCAATCTCGCAAGACCAGATAGCAGCAAGCAGGGTGTCTTGAAAAGCTTAGGCCTCGCTTCGACGATGGCCATGTGCATGTTCCTCGAGCATGCAGCCAGCTGCAGGGTGCTCAACATATCCATACACGAACAACAAAGGTCGAGGATGTCACTGGGGAGATTGCTCCAATCGCGGCTCATATGGATGTTGCGCGGCTCCCGTTCAGCCATGGTGGAGTTTGGAAGGTGGGGGTTTTGGGGGGCTTGATTTACGGGGGAGAAGGCTGTAGGTGCTGGAGTGGCTAGCGAGGGAATAGTGGTACTAGGGGAGGCGCGCGAGGTGACGGTACACGGGGGCACAGTGAGATGGAGATGGAGATGGAGTGGTGCTATGGGAGGGGAGTGGGAGACGAGATGAGGCATGCTAATGTGCTGTACAGCGGCAGTGACAGACTGCACAGTGCACAGGGTGAGGCTGACTTTGGTAACCCGAACACGCCGCCTGGACTAGTGTCAGGCGCAGGGTGTTGTTGAAGGAAATATGCCCTAGAGGCAATAATAAAGTTATTATTTATTTCCTTATATCATGATATACGGGGGCAGGGGGCACCCCATAGACACAACAATTGATCCCTTGGATCTCTTAGCCGTGTGCTGTGCCCCCCTCCACCATAATCCACCTCGATAATATCGTAGCAGTGATTAGGCGAAGCCCTGCATCGGTAGAACATCATCATCGTCACCACGCCGTCGTGCTGACGGAACTCTCCCTCAAAGCTCGGCTGGATCGGAGTTCGAGGGACGTCATCGAGTTGAACGTGTGCTGAACTCGGAGGTGCCGTGCGTTCGGTACTTGATCGATCGGATCATGAAGACGTACGACTACATCAACCGCGTTGTGCTAACGCTTCCGCTTTCGGTCTACGAGGGTACGTGGACACACTCTCCCCTCTCGTTGCTATGCATCACCATGATCTTGCGTGTGCGTAGGAAATTTTTGAAATTACTACGTTCCCCAACAGTGGCATCCGAGCCTGGTTTTATGCGTTGATGTTATATGCACGAGTAGAACACAAGTGAGTTGTGGGAGATATAAGTCATACTGCTTACTAGCATGTCATACTTTGGTTCGGCGGTATTGTTGGATGAAGCGGCCCGGACCGACATTACGCGTACGCTTACGCGAGACTGGTTCTTCCGATGTGCTTTGCACAGAGGTGGCTCGCGGGTGTCAGTTTCTCCAACTTTAGTTGAACCGAGTGTGGCTACGCCCGGTCCTTGCGAAGGTTAAAACAGCACCAACTTGACAAACTATCATTGTGGTTTTGATGCGTAGGTAAGAACGGTTCTTACTAAGCCCAGTAGCAGCCACGTAAAACTTGCAACAACAAAGTAGAGGACGTCTAACTTGTTTTTGCAGGGCATGTTGTGATGTGATATGGTCAAGACATGATGCTAAATTTTATTGTATGAGATGATCATGTTTTGTAACCGAGTTATCGGCAACTGGCAGGAGCCATATGGTTGTCGCTTTATTGTATGCAATGCAATCGCCCTGTAATGCTTTACTTTATCACTAAGCGGCAGCGATAGTCGTAGAAGCATAAGATTGGCGAGACGACAACGATGCTACGATGGAGATCAAGGTGTCGCGCCGGTGACGATGGTGATCATGACGGTGTTTCGGAGATGGAGATCACAAGCACAAGATGATGATGGCCATATCATATCACTTATATTGATTGCATGTGATGTTTATCTTTTATGCATCTTATCTTGCTTTGATTGACGGTAGCATTATAAGATGATCCATCACTAAATTATCAAAGTATAAGTGTTCTTCCTGAGTATGCACCGTTGCGAAAGTTCTTCGTGCTGAGACACCACGTGATGATCGGGTGTGATAGGCTCTACGTTCAAATACAACGGGTGCAAAACAGTTGCACACGCGGAATACTCAGGTTAAGCTTGACGAGCCTAGCATATAACAGATATGGCCTCGGAACACGGAGACCGAAAGGTCGAGCGTGAATCATATAGTAGATATGATCAACATAGTGATGTTCACCGTTGAAACTACTCCATCTCACGTGATGGTCGGACATGGTTTAGTTGATATGGATCACGTGATCACTTAGAGGATTAGAGGGATGTCTATCTAAGTGGGAGTTCTTAAGTAGTATGATTAATTGAACTTAAATTTATCATGAACTTAGTCCTGATAGTATTTTGCAAATTATGTTGTAGATCAATAGCTCGCGTTGTTGCTTCCCTGTGTTTATTTTTGATGTGTTCCTAGAGAAAAATTATGTTGAAAGATGTTTGTAGCAAAGATGCGGATTGGATCCGTGATCTAAGGATTATCCTCATTGCTGCACAGAAGAATTATGTCCTTGATGCACCGCTAGGTGACAGACCTATTGCAGGAGCAGATGCAGATGTTATGAACGTTTGGCTAGCTCAATATGATGACTACTTGATAGTTTAGTGCACCATGCTTAACGGCTTAGAATCGGGACTTCAAAGACGTTTTGAACGTCATGGACCATATGAGATGTTCCAGGAGTTGAAGTTAATATTTCAAGCAAATACCCGAGTTGAGAGATATGAAGTCTCCAACAAGTTCTATAGCTAAAAGATGGAGGAGAATAGCTCAAGAAGTGAGCATGTGCTCAGATTGTCTGGGTACTACAATCGCTTGAATCAAGTGGGAGTTAATCTTCCAGATAAAATAGTGATTGATAGAATTCTCTAGTCACCATCACCAAGTTAGTAGAACTTCGTGATGAACTATAGTATGCAAGGGATGACGAAAGTATTTCCCGAGCTCTTCGTGATGCTGAAATCGACGAAGGTAGAAATCAAGAAAAACATCAAGTGTTGATGGTTGACGAGACCACTAGTTTCAAGAAAAGGGCAAAGGGAAGAAGGGGAACTTCAAGAAGAACGGCAAGCAAGTTGCTGCTCAAGTGAAGAAGCCTAAGTCTGGTCCTAAGCCTGAGACTAAGTGCTTCTAATGCAAAGGGACTGGTCACTGGAAGCGGAACTACCCCAAGTATTTGGTGGATAAGAAGGATGGCAAAGTGAACAAAGGTATATTGGATATACATGTTATTGATGTGTACTTTACTAGTGTTTATAGCAACCCCTCGGTATTTGATACTGGCTCAGTTGCTAAAGAGTAGTAACTCGAAACGGGAGTTGCATAATGAACAGAAACTAGTTAAGGAGGAAGTGACGATGTGTATTGGAAGTGGTTCCAAGATTGATATGATCATCATCGCACACTCCCTATACTTTCGGGATTAGTGTTGAACCTAAATAAGTGTTATTTGGTGTTTGCGTTGAGCATGAATATGATTTGATCATGTTTATTGCAATACGGTTATTCATTTAAGTTAGAGTTGTTTTGTTTACATGAATAAAACCTTATATGGTTACACACCCAATGAAAATGGTTCATTGGATCTCGATCGTAGTGATAAACATATTCATAATATTGAAGCCAAAAGATGCAAAGTTAATAATGATAGTGCAACTTATTTGTGGCACTACCGTTTAGGTCATATTGGTGTAAAGCGCATGAATAAACTCCATGCTGATGGGCTTTGGAATCACTTGATTATGAATCACTTGATGCTTGCGAACCATGCCTTATGGGCAAGATGACTAAGACTCCGTTCTCCGGAACAATGGAGCGAGCAACTGACTTATTGGAAATAATACATACTGATGTATGCGATCCGATGAGTGTTGAGGATCGCGGCGGGTATCGTTATTTTCTGACCTTCACAGATGATTTGAGCAGATATGGGTATATCTACTTGATGAAACATAAGTCTGAAACATTTGAAAGGTTCAAAGAATTTCAGAGTGAAGTGGAAAATCATCGTGACAAGAAAATAAGGTTTCTACGATTTGATCGCGGAGACAAATATTTGAGTTACGAGTTTGGTCTTCAATTAAAACAATGTGGAATAGTTTCACAAATTCGTGCCACCTGGAACACCACATCATAATGGTGTGTCCGAATGTCATAACCGTACTTTACTGGATATAGTGCAATCTATGATGTTTCTTACCGATTTACCACTATAGTTTTGGGGTTATGCATTAGAGACAGCTGCATTCACGTAAAAAAAGGGCACCATCTAAATCCGTTTGAGACGAGACCATATGAACTGTGGTTTGGCAAGAAACCAAAGTTGTCGTTTCTTAAAGTTTGGGGTTGCGTTGCTTATGTGAAAAAGTTTCAACATGATAAGCTTGAACCCAAATCGGAGAAATGCGTCTTCATAGGATACCCAAAGGTGACTATTGGGTATATCTTCTATCACAGATCCGAAGGCAAATTCGTTGCTAAGAATTGATCCTTTCTGGAGAAGGAGTTTCTCTCGAAAGAAGTGAGTGGGAGGAAAGTAGAACTTGATGAGGTAACTGTACCTTCTCCCAAATTGGAAAGTAGTTCATCACTGAAATCAGTTCCAGTGATGCTTACACGAATTAGTGAGGAAGTTAATGATGATGATCATGAACCTTCGGATCAAGTTACTACCGAACCTCGTAGGTCAACCAGAATGAGATCCGCACCAGAGTGGTACGGTAATCCTGTCCTGGAGGTCATGTTACTTGACCATGACGAACCTAACTATGAGGAAGCGATGATGATCCCAGATTCCACAAAATGGCTTGAGGCCATGAAATCTGAGATGGGATCCATGTATGAAAACAAAGTATGGACTTTGATTGACTTGCCCAATGATCGGCGAGCCATTGAGATTAAATGGATCTTCAAGAGGAAGACGGGCGCTGATAGTAGTGTTACTATCTACAAAGCTAGAATTGTCGCAAAAGGTTTTTGACAAGTTCAAGGTGTTGACTACGATGAGAGTTTCTCACTCGTATCTATGCTTAAGTCTGTCCGAATCATGTTAGCAATTGCCGCATTTTATGAAACCTGGCAAATGGATAAACAAAACTGCATTCCTTAATGGATTTATTAAAAAAAGAGTTGTATATGATGCAACCAGAAGGTTTTGTTAATCCTAAAGGTGCTAACAAAATATGCAAGCTCCAGCGATCCATCTATGGACTGGTGCAAGCATCTCAGAGTTGGAATATACGCTTTGATAAGTTGATCAAAGCATATAGTTTTATACAGACTTGCGGTGAAGCCTGTATTTACAAGAAAGTGAGTGGGAGCACTACAACATTTCTGATAAGTATATGTGAATGACATATTGTTGATCGGAAATAATGTAGAATTATTCTGCAAAGCATAAAGGAGTGTTTGAAAGGAGTTTTTCAAAGAAAGACCTCGGTGAAGCTGCTTAGATATTGAGAATCAAGGTCTATAGAGATAGATCAAGACGCTTGATAAGTTTTTTCAATGAGTACATACCTTAACAAGATTTTGAAGTGGTTCAAAATGGAACAGTCAAAGAAAGAGTTTCTTGCCTGTGTTACAAGGTGTGAAATTGAGTAAGACTCAAAGCCCGACTACGGCAGAAGATAGAAAGAGAATGAAAGTCATTCCCTATGCCTCAGCCATAGGTTCTATAAAGTATGCCATGCTGTGTACCAGATCTATTGTATAACCTACACTGATTTTGGCAAGGGAGTACAATAGTGATCTAGGAGTAGATCACTGGACAGCGGTCCAAATTATCCTTAATGGAATAAGGATATGTTTCTCAATTATGGAGGTGACAAAAAGGTTCGTCGTAAAGGGTTACGTCGATGCAAGTTTTGACACTGATCCAGATGACTCGAAGTCTCAATCTGGATACATACTGAAAGTGGGAGCAATTAGCTAGAGTAGCTCTGTGCAGTGCATTGTTGACATAGAAATTTGCAAAATACATACGGATCTGAATGTGACAGACCCATAGACTAAACTTCTCTCACAAGCAAAACATGATCACACGTTAGTACTCTTTGGGTGTTAATCACATAGCGATGTGAACTAGATTATTGACTCTAGTAAACCCTTTGGGTATTGGTCACATGACGATGTGAACTATGGGTGTTAATCACATGGTGATGTGAACTATTGGTGTTAAATCACATGGCGATGTGAACTAGATTATTGACTCTAGTGCAAGTGGGAGACTGAAGGAAATATGCCCTGGAGGCAATAATAAAGTTATTATTTATTTCCTTATATCATGATAAATGTTTATTATTCATGCTAGAATTGTATTAACCGGAAACATAATACTTGTGTGAATACATAGACAAACAGAGTGTCACTAGTATGCCTCTACTTGACTAGCTCGTTGATCAAAGATGGTTATGTTTCCTAGCCATAGACATGAGTTGTCATTTGATTAACGGGATCACATCATTAGGAGAATGATGTGATTGACTTGACCCATTCCGTTATCTTAGCACTCGATCGTTTAGTATGTTGCTATTGCTTTCTTCATGACTTATACATGTTCCTATGACTATGAGATTATGCAACTCACGTTTACTGGAGGAACACTTTGTGTGCTACCAAATGTCACAACGTAACTGGGTGATTATAAAGGTGCTCTACAGGTGTCTCCGAAGGTACTTGTTGGGTTGGCGTATTTCGAGATTAGGATTTGTCACTCCGATTGTCGGAGAGGTATCTCTGGGCCCACACGGTAATGCACATCACTATAAGCCTTGCAAGCATTTCAACTAATGAGCTAGTTGCGGGATGATGTATTACGGTACGAGTAAAGAGACTTGCCGGTAACGAGATTGAACTAGGTATTGAGATACCGACGATCGAATCTCGGGCAAGTAACATACCGATGACAAAGGGAACAACGTATGTTGTTATGCGGTCTGACCGATAAAGATCTTCGTAGAATATGTGGGAGCCAATATGAGCATCCAGGTTCCGCTATTGGTTATTGACCGGAGATGTGTCTCGGTCATGTCTACATAGTTCTCGAACCCGTAGGGTCCGAACGCTTAAAGTTCGATGGCGGTTATATTATGAGTTTATGTGTTTTGATGTACCGAAGGTAGCTCGGAGTCCCGGATGAGACCGGGGACATGACGAGGAGTCTCGAAATGGACGAGACGTAAAGATCGATATATTGGACGACTATATTCGGACTTCGGAAAGGTTCCGAGTGATTCGGGTATTTATTGGAGTACCGGAGAGTTACGGGAATTCGCTGGGGAAAAGTATTGGGCCTTATTGGGCCGTACGGGAATAGAGAAGAGAGGCCAAAAGGAAGGAGGCGCGCAACCCCCCTCTGGTCCGAATTGGACAAGGGGTGCAGCCCCCTTTTCCTTCTCCCTCTCCCCCTCTTTCCTTCTCTCCTACTCCAACAAGGAAAGGAGGAGTCCTACTCCCGGTGGGAGTAGGAATCCCCCCTTGGCGCGCCCTCCTCCTTGGCCGGCCGCCTCCCCTTGCTCCTTTATATACGGGGCAAGGGGCACCCCATAGACACAACAATTGATCCCTTGGATCTCTTAGCCGTGTGCGGTGCCCCCCTCCACCATAATCCACCTCGATAATATCGTAGTAGTGATTAGGCGAAGCCCTGCGTCGGTAGAACATCATCAACGTCACCACGCCGTCGTGCTGACGGAACTCTCCCTCAAAGCTCGGCTGGATCAGAGTTCGAGGGACGTCATCGAGTTGAACGTGTGCTGAACTCGGAGGTGCCGTGCGTTCGGTACTTGATCGGTCGGATCGTGAAGACGTACGACTACATCAACCGCGTTGTGCTAACGCTTTCGCTTTCGGTCTACGAGGGTACGTGGACACACTCTCCCCTCTCGTTCTATGCATCACCATGATCTTGCGTGTGCGTAGGAAATTTTGGAAATTACTACGTTCCCCAACAGTTGTCACTTCACTGTGAGGACCGGATGAATAGTATT
Organism: Aegilops tauschii subsp. strangulata; assembly: GCF_002575655.3. NCBI lineage: Eukaryota > Viridiplantae > Streptophyta > Magnoliopsida > Poales > Poaceae > Aegilops > Aegilops tauschii. Next base: position 288,007,719 of record NC_053035.3, read on the forward strand.
TTGACCATCAAGTGTACCATAGTGGTACTACAACTACTACTAGTAGGAACATGAGTACTGCAGTACTGTATAGTGGAAATAGGTCTCCCGTGCTAGCATGCCTGTTCCCTTCATCCTCCAGGTATCATCCATATTGCGAGCAGAACCAAATTCTCATGCATGCGGAAGCGCAAAGATGGGCCTTTTCTTTTTTGATGAGGATAACCGTGTATTCCTTAACCAGAGAATGTTGTGTCTCCCACGCACGCGCCAATATCCATCTGAACCAGCTATGACACATTTTTTATCTGTTTGCATAGGTCCCACCTATCAGGAAGGATGGGCATGTACATGAACAGGTACGACTCCTCAGTCTACCCGCATAGCCTTTTCGTTTAGTCCACCTAGCCGTCTAATCAACTGCTTGCACGCCACTTCTCCCATTTACTTCTCCATCGGGAACCGATTTTCCTCGGCTTCTTCACCTCCCCTTCGTCTTCATTTGCATCCAAACCCCACTGCATTCACATTGTTTTAACCTCTTTAAATAATCATCTACTACTTCAGTTAGACTAGCCATCTAATCCTAATTCTCCAAACCATAGCCCTCCGTTCCAGCGGTTCCAAATGGCGAAAGAGATCGAGATGCAGGTTTTTAGCGTCCAACATGTCCTCGTCGAAGGCGCGTTGAGCATAGTTGCCACTGTTACCGTCCACCCAAGGGTTGTTCGGAAGTGGATCAACAATGTATCCAACTCCCTCGAAGAGGTAGAGACGAGGGTCATCGGTCTCGATGCAGAGTACATGGAGCGTGCCACTGGGAAGATCCAACGCATCGTCGTCCTTCAGCTGTGCCTCGAAGATGATGTTTTGGTGTACCACATCATACACGTGCCCTCCATACCAGGTGAGCTTCACGATTTCTTGTCTCGGGAGGACATATACTTATGTGGGGCAGCCATCGAAGGGGACAAACAGAAGCTGGAGCCGTACAACCTTGATTTGAAAAGCATCGCTGACCTACAAACAAGAATCAAAATTCCTGTAGAAGATTGTGATAAACAGACACCATCCCTATTCAACGTACCAAATTTTGTGCTCGGTACAAATCTTCAGAAGGGTGACGAGACGGTGGCATTAAGGTCGTCTGGATGGGAGAATTATCCCTTGACGTACGAGCGGATAAAATATGCTGCCCTCGATGCCCATGTGAGTTTCGAGATAGCTGCAAGGTCCAAAGAGCTTGTTGCGAAGCCGTCTCCCACAGAAAATGAGAACAAGAAGAAGAAGAAGAAGAAGAAGAAGAAGAAGAAGAAGAAGAAGAAGATAAGGCTGCACCAGCAGCAGGGCATTATGGATGGATGAACTATTTCCTCTCTTGTAAAAAAATATTCCCTCTCGGTGTATATTTATATAGATGGACTATTTCGATGGTGTGCATGTCTTTGGAACAAGTAGTAGCGTGGGTCCGCTTGACTATAAGGAACTATTTATCCGCCTAGCTTTCTCTACTTCTCCTTCCAGTGATCTGTATGCAATGCATGTGTCCGTAGACATGACAACTTGTCCATGGAAGTTCAACTACGGCGACCATCACGTTTCATCCACTGCCACTCGCGATTCCCACGACGCTGCTCCAACCCACGGCACCACGTCCCCCGACGTGCGCCTCACCCCTCTCGGTCGCACCGCCCCTCTGCCTTTGTGTGCATGACATGTGGGCCACCTTAAATGCGGCGAGCATCAAGTTTCTACCACAGCCACACGCGATTCCCACGACGCCGCACGAACCCATGACACCACACGTCCCCCCACCTGCGGCTCACCCCTCTCGGCCCCACTGCCCCTCTACCTTCGGGAGCATTACATGTGGACCAGCCACCTATCGGGTCCACATGTTATTGACTCAAAGGCAGGTGTAGTAAGCGTTGAAGCTCAGTCCCGAGGGCCCTGAGAGGGAAATGTAACTCCTGCGCCAGGCTGGTGCTACCGCTGCACGAACTCGTGCCAAACTCGAGATTTGTTTCTTTACTATACATGCACACAAGGATTTAATGGACATTGTAATGTCGACATGTGATGTAGAGCTCTAAATTTGAATTTGCAACTTATAAAACGAAAAGATTCAAAACAAATAAACTAGGAGAGAGGGAGTATATCGTAGGATGTTTCACATACGAAACAAGTCCCTGGTTTGTCACCGCAAAGATGCGGTTAGAAAGGAGCACAGCGTCTTCGTACTCGAACGACAACAAATCGGCCGCAGACAGCATGGTCCACCTTTGACCGCCATGTGCAAGGTTCGTGCTATCTTATTCAATCTCACCGTGGTTCCGTCGTAACAATTCATGCGGTGGCCCGTTGCATGGCTGATCCCAATGTTGGACAAAGGTTCTACGGGAACGGTGTCACTGTTGTAAATGTTGTGCAAATTGATGTTGGTACCCTCCCGTACATATGCAAGCCAATCTCCACTCGCTCCGGGCCTAACCTGTGAAACAGTTGGTAGGGGGAGAATTAGGAAATGGACACGAAAGTAGTCTTTAGAATGCATTTACTACGTGATCAAACTCATCTTACCTGCTCATCGGAGGAAATCCGAGTGCCCCTCAACGTCGGCATCTCAAGGGGCGTCAACTTGCAACTACGACCATGCCGCGCTGGAGAGACCCCCAAGGAAACATCCTCGTGTGTTCCACGGAACATCAAGATGCATTTGTATGAGTAGTTTATCTTGTGAGAGAAAAGGGTGAATGAGGGAAGGCCTCTAGAGATAGAGATAGACACTACTACTACCAATGTGCTGGCCCGTGCGTTGCAATGGATCCAAAGTAGTCGAATAATACTTGTTCACGTGCTTGAAATATAAACACTAGTTTTGATATACATGTGTCAGCAGACATGACAGCTTGTCCATGGAAGTTGAACCACGGCGACCATCACGTTTCTTGTTTCTACCACCGCCACACCCACACGCGATTCCCACGACGCCGCTCCAACCCTACCTGTAAGCACGACGTCCCCGGACGTGCGCCTCATCCCTCTCGGCCCCATCGCTCCTCTGCCTTTGTGTGCATGACATGCGGGCCAGCTGAACTGCGGCGACCATCAACTTTCTACCACAGCCACACCCGATTGGACGCGGTTTGCCTGCTCCGCTGTTGTGCTCCAATCCGTACTCCCGCACCATCGAATTTTCATCCAGCGGCTGTGACACATTTCGTCCCGGGCATCAATCCTCACCTGGAGTACTTCTGTACTACAGGTAGTACCCGTCGGTGTGCCCATCTACGCCTCGTAACGCCCCGACGCCCAGCTGTGGCACCCTCGCCACGGCACGCCACCACCGGCCGGTTCATCTCGAACAAGTGAGTTGCGAACCACACCACCACCATGAGAATGACATGTGGGCCAGCCGCATTTAAGGTCTGCATGTCATTGACTCATAGGCCGGGCACTAAGCCACTGAAGTTCGGTCCCGTGGGCCCCGAGAGGGAAATGTAACTCCCGCGGCAGGCCTTGTGGTGCTCCCGCAGTACAAGCTCGTGCCAAACCCTGAATTTGTTTCTTACTACTACCAACTACTAGTAAGGTACACGTGCATTGCACGCATGATATTCTGGTGGTTTGTGCATTATGCTTCTACATGTGGAGTCTTCTAGATTCTACATGTGGCAAAATCTGGTGGAATGTAGATGATATCCAACGGCCAGTAGTGCTCGGATTTGCCATCTTTGTACCGTCGAATTGGCTTCATCCAACGACCAACTTTCAAAGTTAGAGCATGATTGGTTTGATGCCAAAAGTTGGCATGCCAATATTTGGCAAATGCCAAATGTTGGCTAGTGATTGGTTGGCTACCAACTTTTCTTCTCAACCTCACAAAAAGTTGCCAACATTTGGCAAATTTTGATTTTGCCAAATGTTGGCAATGCCAATTGTTGGCATCAAACCAATAATGTTCACACACTATATAGGGGTATAGATGTTTGGTTTGCAGCCTAAGGTTGCCACGCCTAAGCTTAGGCGTGCCACAAGTGTGTTTGGTTGCGTTCTCGTCTCAGCATAGTTGTCCCCTCTTCATGCATGCTCAACTCAACACCCCTCTTCATGTATGCTCTCTTCATGCATGCTTCTAGTGTATTTGTGCTAATCTAGTGTGGACTCATGCACCCTCCATACACTCTACCAAACACCCAAAAGTGGGCCGAGAAGGGAACTCTTGGGATCATGCACCCTTCATACACCCTACCAAACACACCAGGCATGTGTTTGGTTCATTGCTACACTTGTGGCTTGCCAATCTTTTCTAGCTACATGGTCCACATGTCATAGACTCAACTTCTTGCCAAATCTTGCCACACTTGTGGTGGCCATTTTGTTAGCCACATTTTTTGTGGCAGACACACTTTGCCTAAGGTTAGTTGTGGCAAAGTTAGTCATGAATGAAGTTCAACCATGGAGTCTTCTAGATTCTACATGTGGTAGAATCTGGTGGAATGTAGATGATATCCAACGGCCAGTAGTGCTCGGATTTGCCATCTTTGTACCGTTGGATTGGCTTCATCCAATTACCAACTTTCAAAGTTATTCACACACTATATTGGGGGTATAGATATAGATGTGCCGGCCCGTTGCAATGGATCCAAAGTATATCTGTTTAGTGGAGTGCACTCTAAACACATTATCTATTTATTTTTCTCTAACCTTTCGTAGCCATGCAACCAAGCCACATAAGCTTTCATGGGTGCCCCCCACATCATATTATTCATACTACGTTGACTAAAAAAGAGATAAATCACCCAAAACAAGATCTTCCCGTTTTTTGTTCCTATGATGCTGTGTCGTGCACGTACCTACTAGTTGTATAGTGGTAGTACTAGTTGTATAGTACAAACTTGGTACTAGTAGGAGTAGAGTAGTACGGAATGCTCCTACTCTATCAACGAGCCCCATCTGACACCAAATTTCTTGGCTTCCGTGCTACAACTAGATCTTCCCCTCGTTTCTGTTTTCCAACCCGGCGGCGGGCAGGGTGCGGTTTGCCAATAGTCGGTTTGCTCAATGGCGGTCCCACATGAAAGTGAAAATGCTAGGCAACATGCCTTCCCTAAGCTATGTGTCATGCCGGACGGGCCGTGGAGTACTCCCGATTACCGGGCGTGTGTGGGGGGAGTGCGACGCGAACGCGGCAGGCCTTTTCCTTTTACTAGCAATGTGCCCGTGCGTTGCGACGGATCCAAAGTAGTAGAATAGTAGTACTTGTTCACAAACTTGAAAGAAATCACTCTTGTTTTGATATACTCCTAATATATTACTCCCTCTGTTCCTAAATATTTGTCTTTTTTAGAGATTTCAAATGGACTATCACATACGGATTATATAGACATATTTTGAAGTGTAGATTCACTCATTTTGCTCCGTATGTAGTCACTTATTGAAATCTCTAGAAAGACAAATATTTAGGAATGGAGGGAGTACTTTTCACTCAAAATATATTTCTCAGGCTGTTTTGATGAGGTGAGGGAGGGATGTGGTTGCTTTCAAGATAATAAGGGGTTTTCTGCAAATTGGAGCAGAGAAGTGGGCTATTGTTGGAAAAATGCCACAACTTACCTCACAGCCGTTAGATGCAGATCTAATGGTCAGAAACGATGGATGGAAGACACACCACCATCACCAACTGAGTCTTTTATAGGAGTAGAAGTAGAGAAACATGTATAAATTGTAACATTTTGGTTCTGCTCCTTGGCACGATCGATAGATAGAAATAACGATTGGAAACGCTAGGGCGGGGCTATTTCTGCCAGATAAGCAGGGTACGTGTAGTAGCTAGGTTGGCGCATCATTGGTTTGGTCACACGCGGTCCGACATGTTCTAGTGTTTCTAGCAAGATGCCCGCGCGCTGCACGAAGTTGATGGAAAAGGTAAGCACAACTTATAAATTGATGGATGGAGTACTAGTTATAGTGATCATATAATTAAGCAAAGGGACCGCACATGTCGGTATTGACTGGAACGAGAGTGCAATAGCACAATAAGAATTAAGGCCATGATGATGATTCGATCACAGTGGTGGTTACAGAAGGCAAAAAGAAAGATGCATCCATCAATGTATGACCTCCTCCTCCTCAACTTAGTGCGCCGGGCCACCGACCGGCGGCTAAGGAGCGGCGGCTTTTGTGGCGAGGTCGAGGTGCTTCTCAGCAAAGGCATCCAAGGCTTCCAGCCGGTTGAGGAAGGCCAACGTCGTAGCGTCCTCACTGGCCTTGTAGACACCTATGTACACGATTTGCTCGTACACGTGGATGTGTATGTCGACGAATTCTTGCAGGGCGAGGCGCCTCACGGCGAGCGCGACCTCCAGGTGGACATTCTTCGTGGCGTCGGCAGGCAGTCGCAGGGCCACTAATGCTTGAAAGTGGTTCCAGCCATGGAGGCCGATTAGGGTGGCAGGCAATGAGGAACCCGGGCGCACGGTCTGGAGGAGTATGACGATGTCGTGCGCGAGCTTCTTGAGGACGGTGAACTTGTTGGTGGTGGCGACGATCATCTGGTCCAACCGAGAGTCGTAGTTGGCATCGACGGCGGCCATCCACCAGCCGGTCTCCAACACCGTCTGGAGATGATCCTCGGCGCCATGCCGCAGGCCGACGTCGTGGACCATCTGGCACGGTCGCTGGCCGCTCGCGCACATCGCCGCCATGGGTCTGGAGTGAGCTCTTTTGCACTTAGTGTAGGTGCTTAGGCAAATTCTTAGGTGCGTACGATGTGGTAGATGCATTGGAATGGAGGGGCACCTTTATATGAGGGCAAACTGCGTTGCATTCACATCGTGCAGCCTCTTTTCCCGGTCCTCCTCCCATTACTTCCCTCGTGCATTAATTGAAGGAGGATGCATTGGCTGTTCAACATTTCGGGAACCGCTATTCCCTCCCTCGTCTGCATTAAAGCCGTATCGGGAACTGTGCCGCCCGCTGCACGCCCGCTGAACACGCCTCCTCGCCTTCATCAAACCCCTCCGTTAAACCCGCATGCAAACCGAGAAACCTACTCCGGCCACATGTCCGTTCATGAGCGGGCCGGAATTAAACGCAACACCGGCCGAGCTCCTCCCGTCCGCCCTCAGTTTAAACGAGGCCAGACGCCGGCCCAGCTCCTACCGTTCGCCCTCTATTTACACGAGGCCAGACAGACAGCGGGCAAGAATCGCACCCCTCCGCCGCTCCCCTATCTCCTCCTTCACCATTTTCTCCACTCTTCTGATGGCTTCCGAGGAGCCGTTTTCCGGCATATTACCCGGCTGGGTGGCCCGCCGAGCCCTCCGGATACGGGCGAGGCCGCTCGGTGCTTCACCAAACTCGCTTGGCCCGACGGAGCCAGTTGCCGCCCCAAGCAGGCGCGCGGTTCAGCAACTCGCCGCTCCAGTTCAGCTCGATGAGGAGTGGCGAGTTGGTCCACGCCGGCACGGCGGCGAGCACACCGGTACGGGCGTCGTCGCTGCCGCGTCGTACCACGCCACCAGTGTCTGCGGGTGTCGCGCCTCCCATGCCTGCGGCAGCGCCAAGCGGGCAGAGACAGAAGCCGGGTGCGTGGAGAGCGACGAGTCGGTGGCCAGCTTCTCCGTGTCCGCCACCATCATCGAGGAGAAGTAGAACACGGGAGGCCGCCGCCACTTGGGTCCCATGAAGGCCACCGCCGAGGCGACGACTGCGCATTCAGGTGGTTTCTTTGCTTCTTCGTCTCTTCCGAGGACCTTCGTCGACCCCGCAAGTGTCTGCCGGACATGAAGAAGACAAAGGGATCCGCGGGCGGCCATTTAGATTATGTACTCCCTCTCCAGCTGGCAGGAAATATTTGTTCTAAGAATGGATAAATTCTATGTATCTATAACTAAAAGTCTAGATACATCCATTTCTAGGACAAGTATTTCCGGACGGAGGGAGTATTAATTATACCAAGAGAGCCGGATTGGCACCTCTTAGTTCATGCAAAAGTAATGAAATCCGTCATGTTTATATGAAGATCCGGCTTTTTTATACGAAATCCTTCATGCTTATATGAAATCAGTCCGTGTTTGCACGAATTTCATCTGGTTGGTTAGAGTTGTGAAAATGTATGCTGCTGGCGTTTGATGTCGTCCTCCGCGGAAGGAAGCGGGAGGAAATTTGCCGGCTGCCATTGGAGATGCTCTTATGCTGGAAAAAAATAGAGTGACATCCAATCCATTTGAGTTAATTGCGTGTATGATTGTCCCTCTATAAAAAGTTAATTGCATGTACAGTGTACACGTGACTTGGAGGGTGGCTACAGCTTCGTACAGAAAGTTAAAAAGAAACAAGTCCATCCTTAATCTTGTATTCTAAGTACTCTGTGGGTTCCACTGTCAGTACAGAAGCGAAAGAAGTATATATTAAATAAGTAATATATAATATAAAAATCTAAAGTTAAAGACAGAATTCGAACTCATGTCATCGCGTTGCGAGCATCCGGCGCTAACCAGTCCAACACATTTTTGTTGTACACCACGCTGGAGATATATCTCCATGTCTACTCTTATACTCCATCCGTTCCTAAATATTTGTCTTTTTCAGATTTCAAATGGACTACCACATACAGATGTGTATGTAGACATATTTTAGGGTGTAGATTCACTCATTTTGCTCCATATGTAGTCACTTGTTGAAATCTCTAAAAAGACAAATATTTAGGAACGGAGGGAGTAGACAACAGAGTTGGTGATGATGGTGTGCGTGCCATCCTGCAATGTAGGCCGTCGGATTTATATCTAACGGATAGGAAGGAAACTATGCCAATTTTGCAAAAATATAGCCACACCCCTCTCCACGTTCGCAAATATGGCCTTCCCTCGTTCATCCTTTTCTCTCACAAGATAAACTACTCATACAAATGCATCTTGATGTTCCGTGCAACGCACGGGCATCTAGCTACTTTCTTTTAAAATAGTTACTGCGATAATTGGGTTGAAGTGATATATTTTATGTCCGCCCCGAATGATTTCAGATTCACTAGTAGTAACAAAGAAAAGGTTGCCTTGTTAATTAACAGAAAACAGGGTGAAAACTATCACATGAGGCCGGTAAAAACGAGGCACATTGGGTCCATCGTCATCGTCACTACAGCTGTGTGCGCGCGAGAAGTCTACATATCGAGGGGGCTACTGAGCGAGGCATAAAGACAAAATGTTCGAGAGAGAAACCAATTGATAGATTATGATCAGAACTAGTTGTCACCCTTCTGCTGTCATTGTTGGGGTAGGGGGGAGGGGGAGGGAGAGAAAGACGTATCGAGAGTGTGCGCGGTAGGCACAGAGGCACAACTAGCGAGTGTGTGTGTGTATGTGTGTGTGTTTGAAAGAGGAGTAGATAGATTACTATCAAGATCGAGGTGCCGCCCTACTCCTTCGGTGTCGGGTAGTGTGTGTGCGTGTGTGTGTTTGAGAGAGAAGCCAGTCGATAGATTAGTATCAAGATCGAGGTGTCACCCTACTCCTTTAGTGCTGGGAAGTGTGTGTGTGTGTGGTTGTGTGGGTGTGGGTGTGAGTTGGTGATGATGGTGTTTCTGCCATCCTGCAATATAGGCCATCTGATTTATATCCGACTCATAGGAAGGAAACTGTGGCAATTTTGCAAAAAGATACCCACACCCCTCTCCGCATTTGCAAATAAGGCATTCCCTCGTTCATCCTTTTCTCCCACAAGATAAACTACTCATACAAATGCATCTTGATGTTCCGTGCAACGCATGGGCATCTTGCTAGTAGGGAGAAGGAGTTTGTGTGACACATATCTAGCTATATTAAGGGATAGGTAGATAGCATTTGTGTGAGGCATACTTAAAGCATCACGAAGATAAACAAAATTGTGTGCATGCAAGTGCCGGAAAAAATGAAGCGAGAAACAATGTGTGTGCGCGCGCACAGGTGTGTGTGTGTGTGAGAGAGAGAGAGAGGGGGAGAGAGAGAGAGCAAAATCTCAAAACAAAAGGTGCTCTGCTGGAATCCCATTGTATGTATTCATATGGTTCCGGAACTCGAGTTAACCTTAGGCATATGTGTGAGAGACATTATTATACTTTGAGACATTAGTGGCTATGGGTGGGCGGAATTAAAGGGGTGGGCGTGTTCGACAGAGAGAGCGTGTGTGTTTCTGTGTGAGAGACTTGTAGGACGGGGTAGAAAGACGAATTCTAACCTTGACGGAGGGAGAGAAATACACGAAGTGCGCGTGTGTGATTCCGATGCTCACAGGGAAATGAGATATGTATGCGTATGAGAGAGATTGCACAATTCATTCACGTATCACTATCTAGCGATCGTGGACGTGCATCGCTTGAACATAAATCAATATCTACTTCGTATCGTGGCCAAAGGTACAATATTGATTCAACGCTATAAAGATTGGACACTCACATATCACATTTTTTCTATTTAAATAAACCTTTTCAGTTGTGCATGCCAAAGTTATAGTGATGTTTCTTCAAACAACCAATGTAGCTATCATGTACATGCACCATTGTTACTCTTGCATTCAAAATCATTAGTCTTGGATGATTTAAGGTTCTATTATGAAGTGATATATGTAATATTCATATATGAATTCAACGGGTACGCAATTTATGAAATGGAGGCTATGTAATCATATGAGGTAACACTTTTAAGTAGCGGACTACAATATCCATTTCTTTTTATGTGCCTCTACACTAACACATCAATGCATTATGTTTAAAGTAAATAACCAATTGCACTAAATTATCTATTTACACGAGAAATACATAGGCTGAGCGTTTGATCCCTTTTTTTGTGAACGCGCCACTACACCCGTACGATTGGCCGCGCCCGTGTGAACGTCCAAGTTATCGGCGCATCATCCCGAGTTATTGTCTTTTTTCTGGGGTGGACTTCACACCAGTTATTAACTGCTGACGCGTGCCCCGTGTACACAGTCTCGCATGACCTTCCCGCTAGCATGGTCCAAAATTAGTTGAAACTGGATACGAACGATCCCGCGGGCGGCAAAATCTCCTGCCTCCTTCTAAAATTTCTGCCACCTTAGTCTTTAGCATGCGAAATTCCCCTTTTGTCCTTGGTGCACGGAGACCAACAGTTACAATATCGCCCTCATCTACATAATAGGTCGGGGCTGCTTTGGTAACTTCCGGTTCCCCCCACTACATGGCACCCCCATTTCCTCTCCCCATCCCGCAAAAACGACTAACTCCACAGCACCAGAGCATCTCACACCACGCCGTCCGTACTTCATCAGCCTTTCTCCCCTCCCCTCTCGAAACCCTAGACTGCTCATCCACCGGCGTACCAGAGCCCATTCACTGCCAGCGGCGTCCACCTCGCCGGATCTGCTTCTGCGGCCACATCTACCCCTCCCACCTCCCCTAGAAACTAGTAGACTGCTCATCCACCACTGTACCACAGCCCATTCAGTGCCGGCCTTGTCCACGGCGCCGAATCTGCTTCGCCGGTACTCTCGTCAACCACAGCGCATCTGCAGCGGCTCATTCGTACTCCCACCGGAGACGCTTCGTCCACACCCCCCGGAGCCGCCCCACCGCCGCCCCCGTCGACGGCCTCTGATCCTCTTCGCCGACACCTTCCTCAACCCTACCGGAGCCGCTTCGCCGACACCATCGTCAACCCCACCGGAGTAGCTTCGCCTATACCATTTTCAACCCTACCGGGGCCGCTTTGCCAACTCACAAGTCCACGGCCTCAGATCCGCTTCCTCGCACCCTCATCCAACCTACCGAAGCAGCTTCTAATGCCCCATCCACGGCCACAGATCCGCATCATCGACACCATCCTTAACCCAACCACCGGAGCAGCTTCACCTACGCCCTCGTCCACGGCCACAGATCCACTTCGCCCACACCGTAGTCCACCCTACCGGAGCCGCTCCACAAACACCCTACTCGACGGTTCTAGATCTCCTTACCGGACCCCGACAGCCAGCGTAGCGTCATCACCCTTGACGTTTCTAACATGATTCCCACCATCTGGCAAGATGCCAAGCACCCGCCACGGCCTAGGTACTTGTCACCTTTAAACTCGTCCAGCATCACCTGCCCGATGTACTTCAAATATACTAACAGGTCACTGTTACCTGTTATGCAGCTGGCAAAAACTACAAGGACGATGTTTCTTCTGGATCTAACAGCCTGACCAACCAAGATCCTGGACCGAGGCATTGCTATGATCCTGTAAGTGTGTGTCTCTCTCTCTTGTATTGTTCTGTGCCTGCCAGCATGCTTTGCTAGGATTTTAGACCAGTAATCCCTTTGTGCAGACAATGATTTCTACCACTGGCTGCTAAATTAGATATGTAGATGTCATACATGATACTACCTCGTACCTCCATTCCTAAATATAAGTCTTTCTAGAGATTCCACTATAGGCTACATACGGAGCAAAATGAGTGAATCTACACTTGAAAATGCATCTATATACATCTGTATGTGGTCCATACTGGAATCTCTACATAGACATATATTTAGGAACAGAGGCAGTACATTACACAAAATCGTAGGTGGCATGTAGGAATTCCAGTGCACTACATTAGGCTCCCTTAGAGTGCCTGCTAGTCCAGCATACAGAGTCATGGCTAGTTTATGCTACGCACACAATCATTAGTTGGTGGTTTAAATATGCGCAAGGGATATGCAATGTATTATCATGTAGAGATGTCTGAAATTAGCCGTGTCAACTTGCAGATAGGGTTACACAATGAAAAAGTACAAGATGTATGTGGCAATTTCATGGAACATCGCAAAAAAAGGAGAGCCAGCGGTGAGCCTATACAGTGTGCTATGGTACGTCACTCCATTGCAATCATCGTGACATGTTATTTGTATGTCAGTTCTATTGGCCAAGTTTCTTAGGGACAGTTATTACGAGTTATCCTAAGAAAATAAGCACCTGTGAATATAAGCTCCATGTAATAAGCCAACCAGTTCTTTTCAATGCGTTTTCAGCTTATCTTTGGTATGATCAGTGAAAAGTCTAGATTGCATTATATTTTTTCATTTTGCTGCCCATATGAAAATTAATTTGACTTGCAAACATCACAAATTGAACCCAGTGCAGTAATTAATATGATAGGAAACAGACCATCACTGTTTGCTCAAAATGCAAATACAAAGATACCATCTACTTGGCACAATCTACTTTGGTCAATGTTTTCCATAGAGATCCCATTGCCCAATTTAAATGAAGAACGCATGACCCACATTAGTGGCTGGTTATTATCATATAGCAGCACCACCTGAAAGCATCATATAGCAGCAACAACAGCTCATAGCAAATCATCATACAGCAACAGCAGTGTGCAATTCATCATATACCAGCAGTAGCTCATAGCAATTCATCATATAGCAGCAACAGGAGCAGCTCATAGCAATTCATCATATAGCAGCAGCAGGAGCAGCTCATAGCAATTCATCATATAGCAGCAACAGGAGCAGCTCATAGCAATTCATCATATAGCAGCAGCAGGAGCAGCTCATAGCAATTCATCATATCGCATCAGTAGGAGCAGCTCATAGCAATTCATCATACAGCAGCAGCAGGAGTAGCTTATAGCAACTCATCATATAGCAGCAGCAGCAGCTCATAGCAATTCATCATATAGTAGCAGCAGCTCATAGCAATTCATCATATAGGAGCAGCAGCTCATAGCAATTCATCATATAGCAGCAGCAGGAGCAGCTCATAGCAATGCATCATATAGCAGCAGCAAAAGCAGCTCATAGCAATTTATCGTATAGTGGATCAGAATGAAAATTTGGCAAAAAATCAGAGGAGATCCTCACCTTGTTGGATGAGCTCATCCTTCAACAGCACCTCAAGGCCACGGCCTGGGAGGTGGGGAGGGGGAATAAGGTGCCTTCTGCCGCCGTGTGGCATCAGCCGTAGTTGTGCAACGCCTGCCGGAGTAGTGCGTTGGACGAACCACAGTGGAGCAGCTGCTGCAGACCATGACAATGACGGGCGGCGCCAGAGGGAGGAGCAGCCAGGGAGATTTGCCCCTACCCGCCGGCCATGTAGCCTAGCTGGACAGAGCATCGTCGAGGACCAGGCCAGATGGGACCAGTGGCGACGGCTCGCTGGAGGAACCCTAGTGCTGCAGGCAGGGGATCGAGGTAGAGGGAAAGGGGAGAGGAGATGCAAGCGGGCAGGGCAATGAACGCTTGCATGTTTGTTTTTACTTGAGGGTGAGGTGTGACGCGGGCGTCAGCAGTTGCATTTTGAGTGTAATATATGCAGACAACAGATTCATTTCACAATTCCCCTTCCCTTCAATTTTTAGTGAGGTTCTACCCGAAACACCCCCCTCCAAAGCGAAATTAGTTAAGCCCAAGCCCATAACTCAAAAATGACTTCTTTACATCTTTATGGCTTATTTTGACAATAAGCCCTGAAAAGGCGGAATAGAACTGGCCCTTAACCTGCAATTCAAATGTGCGTGCAATGATGAATCACTCCTACCTACTATAGTGTACATTCAGGCATCATCATACATGGCATAACCTAATACATGTGCATTCCATTGTAGAATCTGGAATATGCAATGTTTATGTTAGTTCATACGTTGCACATGATGTTTAAATGCCCCTTAAATCTGGTCAGTCAAGTGATGGTCTTTAAGCCTCCTTCTTTGCTTCTTTTCTTGATATGTAAGATTTGCTCACACATCTGTTCAATTGCTTGTTTGCATCAGCCAGCTATACTAGGACTGTTTGCTTTGATTACTTGATGTTCTTGACCTAACACTCTAACAGAGCTTGTCAACGATTTAAACACTAAGGGCTGCTATAGTGGGGCCTTTTCTAACTCATAGGTGACATAAAGGTTTGGCTGTACACTAAAGTAGGCTCTCCAAGAGTACCTGGAGATCCAGTTCGAAGGTATGCCTAGTTTTTACATAGTGCAAACATAGTAAATGCTCATTTCATTTTGTGCAAGTGCAATAGATGCAGCATGTTTCATTATGTGGTGTTGTTTTGTTATAATCTCATCCTTTTGTGTTCACAGACTGAAAAGTATGCATATTTATCTTCCAAGGAGACGAGTAACTAGTTTGTGTCACCTTGCAGAGGGGGTGCAATGAAGATAAGATTGAGGATTTCATGTACAAAATGTTAGGAAGGAGCCTTGCAAGAGAAGTAGGAGCTGCGTTGAGCCTCTTCAACCTGTTAAGGTAAGTCACTGTATCCAACTCAACAGTTCAATTCCTTGTTTGTTTCAGGCATAGTTAATTTGCTCTTTTCAATTGCTTTATTTGTCCTCAGTTAATGAGATGCCCAAAGAATGATGCCTGATGTTGGGTACTTGTATAACTATTAGTTGACAAAGGCCTTACCATTTAATTACTCTGTCGAAGTGTGCCTGAAGCTTTGAAGTCTATTAACCAACTATTATTGCATGAGGCTCACAATCTAGTTTATACTAGGCTAATGATTGCATAGTTTTGCTTGTTGTAGTATGTTTGTATGAAACCCTCTGTTGTTCATTATGCTCCCTAAGACTTTAATTGAGCTACAGAATGGCCAACTGCTTGCTTACTTCTATGCAATGTGCTGTCTAAATTTGTAACTTGTCTGTGTTTTGGATTGGGCCCCAACATCATGCTCCTCTGGTGAGCTAAGAGAGATTTTTGTATGCAGGCTACACAGACTACCTTTTTTATAATTTTTAAAATATCACCTGCTTATGCTTCATGACGTGTAACATTACTGTTAGTCCTGTTTTGCCATGTACAAAATAGTCTGTCTTGCTCGCTTCACTGTTGTAACTATATTTTTGCCCTAGTCATGTGTACTTACAGAAACATTTCAGGATGAAGTGACATCAACACAAAGATCTACGAGCAGTGCGGCATGGCCATTCCGAATGATTATGGATTGGAATTGGAATGTGCTGATGTTCTCGAGCATCAACTAGAGGTGGCAAGACAACATGTACATGATTCTCAACGTACAATCAACAAGTTGAGACTGGACATGCAGGTACTAGATGCAGGAGTCAAAAAAATGAAACAAGACACTGAGGTAACAACGAAGGAATTGGAGATTTTGCAGACTGAAATTTGTGCTATCTAAATCCAGCCAATCCTATTTTCTGAAGAGATTATAGTTCAAATGGTAAGTTATGTTGATGCGCGTCCATGATGTACGAGCTGTATTTCCCAGTGTATGTAATTTGCTATTTGTGTATGCTTTATTATCACTGGTGCCGAACCATAATGCCCAGTGGGTATAATCAGCTGTAATTTCTTTATTGTATAGTGTAGGATTATTCTACGTTTTTATGCCTTAGTCTCTTTATTGTATAGTGTATGTTTTTAGAGGTGATAGTATAGAGTAGGATAATTCTTTGAATATGCTATATCGTTCAAACGGGGGCCAACTCGCCCAAACATTGTAGTGACCATGGCCCTCCACAGGCCGTACGATCCATGGGCCATCTACGGGACGGACGATCCATGGCCTTCTATGGTCGTCGGATCCGTGGGCCTTCTATGGGCTGTTGGATCCATGGGGTCACTGGAATCCCTTCTACGGTCGGCGGGCGCAGGGTCGTAAGAAGAGCAGGTCTAACAGGAAGCACACGGATCATTTACCCAGGTTCGGGCCGCAAAGGTGCGTAATACCCTAGTCCTGCTTTGGTGGGTGTATTGAGTGTTCTTGTGTTCTTCAGCTAGCTACGGGGTGCAACTCGCCCAAAAAAGCCGAATCCCTCTCGTGGTCACCTCGGGCCTCCTTTTATAGGCAAAAGCGGTCGCCACAGTGGCACACAGGAGGTGGAAAGGTCTACAGTGTTGCGAGCTTATCGCCCGTATTACAGGACAAGACACATTTAATGCATCGGTTAGGTGTCCCTTAGCTTTATCGGGGACGGGAACGGGGCCCGTCCCGTCCGTCGCTGCCTCGCCTTGCTTCGACACGCGCCCAGGCCAACGATGCATGCGGCGCCATGTAGGAAGGCAGGCAGCTGAGGTGGCACGGTGGCAGGGTCTTCATGAAGATCTACATGCCACCACGCAGGTGCTTGCCGAGTTGGCGTAGAGGCCGCCCATCGCCACGCAGGTGCCTGCCCAGCTGGTTGAGCTAGCAGCTGCTTGGGGATGGCGGTGGAGTCTTGGTCGACGTGGGCCTGGCTGTGGCCCCGCTGACGCCCTCGGCAAGGGCCTTGCTGGGGCCCGGCAAGGGTCTTGCCGTGGCGTTGCAGTCGTCCCCAGCAAGGCGCTTGCCGGGGGTCTTGTGGATCTCCTCGGCAAGGATCCTGCCGAGGGTCGTTGTCTTCTAGTTCTCATCTGATCTCATATACCTATGGTCTTGACAAAGATCTGCATGCCACCACGGAGGTGCCTCCCGAGCCCTGGTCTCAACGTAGTTGTTGACGATGTTAGGAACCTTTGGGCTCAAGGGTGGCTTGCTCTGCGGGTGTTGGGCAAGTTGCCCCGGCAAGGCTCTTGCCGGGGCCGCGGAGGCCGCCCCGGCAAGTGTCTTGCCGGGGGGAGTCCACCTTGCCCCCTTTGCTCTTTGTGTTTCAGGTCTTGGCGTTGCCTTGGCCATCTTGTGCTTCGGCTTCTCTCCAGCTTCCCTCCTTTTCCTTGCTACGTGTGGCCGTGGCGCGCGGCTCTAACTGCCCGTGCACATGTAAAGGGGTCAAAAGGAGAGCCCCTAATTTTGTACACCGACAGGAGCCCCCGGGCCTGGGCCACACATAAGCGCGACACGTTGTTGGGCCAGGCCCAGAACGGCGCGCGGGCAGGCGGGGCGGATTTACCGCAGTAACTCTTCGTCCGCTGCGCTTCCCCACGACCCGCATTGAATGCGTGTCGTGGAGGATCGTGCGTGACGTGGGGGGCATGCGTGGGGCGGTTCCCGCTCGCATGCCTCACGTCGAAGTAGAGAGGCGGCTCGTGCCTTCCCCATAAAAAGAGGGTGGCGTGGAGGCGCGGCTCATTTACTGAGTGGACTCGGGTCGTAGTCTTCAAGGCGTCCACGCCCCATGATCACGGGGCGGGGAACGGTCGCCTCACCCGTTCCCTCGATTCTGCTCGCTCGCCATGCGTCCTCCATGCAGGTGGCAGGCGGTGGGGGCGGGGAACCGGGCCGTCGCTAATTGGGGCAGCGGGTCGGTCCTGATTCCCTGTGCCTCTGATGGTTGTATTGGCCGAGCGGGACAGCCGCGCCTCTACCCCGCCTCTTTATAAGGAGGGGGAGGGGGATGTCACCTCCCCATTCTCCCAGCATCCATCGTCTTCTACTTCCGCTTCTTCCTTCCATCTGTCATGGCGAGAGGGGGCGCAGGTCCTTCGACAGTGGGGCGAGGGTCGCCGCTCGACAGCGCGTTCCTCCTCCCCACGAGCTCGCGGCGGCGGAGCCAGCTACGAGAGGAAGGGGGAGGGGGCGAGGTCGAGGTCGCCGCGATAGTCGGGGGAGAGGGGGACGAGGCGGCGCGATGGCTGTGCCTCCGCCAGCGGTGCCTCCCGCGATGGAGGGCCACGTCGGGGACCAGCCCCGCGAGTTCTTCATCAGGCTGTGCTGGCCACCGCATCGTCGTCTCCGCCTCCCCACCCCTTTTGCTCGGGAGATGGAGCTCGATCCGCCCAAGACCCTCAGGCTACACATGAGTGGCCGCGGGAGCGGCGGCACGCGGGTCGACGTCGACTTCCCCGCTCCTCACGTCATGTACCTCCATCTTGGATGGAAGACGTTCGCCCGCATCCACAGCCTGACGGCGGGGCTCGTCCTCTATTTCAAGTTAATGGAGGGTGGCCTGCTCTCCGTCAAGGTCTTTGGAGATCTTGGAATTCGTCTAAAGTGCTGTGTGGAGAGCTCCTCCAACGATGAAGATTCCTCCTCGAGCGGGAGTGACGAGGAGGACAGCGACAGCGATGACGAGGGAGTCGAGCGGCAGGATGCCTACTCTGACTTCGACTGATCGCGTCGTCCCTCCCATGGCCTTGCACACTGCCAAGGGCCTTCCTCGTCAAGCTCTCCATTGGCGCGTTCCCCATCGCCTCCTTGGGCGGCTGGCGTAGGAGGGCCGGAGAAAGAGAAGAAGGTGGGCGGTAGCCATCAACTCGGAGTACGCGGGCACCGACGCCTTCGTCGCGTATTGCCGGGCCGTTGCCTCATCTTCCAGCCCCTCCGCCGGCACCGGGATGCTCTCTTGGTGCCTTCTGCTTCTCGCACCTTGCCTAGGCGCTCCTTTCGCCCTCCTGCTGTCTAGTTTCACCTTCTGAGGAGAGGGACAAGAAAGGGATTACGGGCACCTTATCTCTTTTTAGTTTGTAAGCCTGCGGGCACTTTGTTAATTCTAAGACTTGTAATCCCCTTGCTCATGTTTTTTATTCTATACGAACTGTACCTGTATGGGACGTTTTTAATGAAAAAAGGGTGTTTGCCGGGTTCTTTGTGCATGAGCGAGGCCCATGCCAAGGACGAATCCTTGTTATTTCTAAGATAAACATTGTTGCCTGGCAACAGGCCTTGCCGTTCCCCCACTTCAGCCGACCATTCTCACGCTCTTGGTGGAGGCAGGGGCGAAGTAGAGTTAGGCCCCTCGTTCGTTTCTATTGCCACCGCGACTACGACCAAGTTCCGACCCAGGGGATAGCTCCTGGGTATGGGAAAAGGGGAGCACGGTGGTTTTAAGAATATAAACGAGGTTTCACATGTCCCAGTTCCATACGGAAATGCATAACAGGGGGATGAAAGACTTATCTGAATCCGCAGCCCCCGGCAACTTTGGCTTGCCGTGGTCCGATCCTTGTGCCTTCAGCCCTCGGTAGTCTTGGCTTGCCGGGGCCAGAGCGCCAATCCGTTCTCTTTCTCCCAAGCGGCTCAGCAGAAGTGTCCACGTGCCCTGCGAACCAAAGAGCACAGAAAGACGCACACTCAACCTCTAGGCTAGGAGTTAGTCGCCGCTAAGCACTATCAACCCTAACCGAGGGAGAGACTTAACCTAGCATGCATGCTATAACTTAGGGCGCCAGTGCTTCATTTATTTATGCTCAGGGTCTGCACCTGGCTTTGTACAGAGGGTTACATGACTTGTCGGCAAAGCTTGTACAAAAGGTTGCAAGCCGCGCCTTATGGGTAAAACTTGCGAAGATGCTCGATGTTCTAGGAGTTGCTCACTGGGACAGCATCTTCGGTCTCCAGGCGGACTGCACCGGTCCTGGTGACTCATATTACCCAATAAGGGCCTTCCCATTTTGGCGTCAACTTGTTGGTATTCTTGGCCGACTGAACGCGCCGAAGAACATGGTCGCCTTCCTCAAAGCTTCGGGCATGAACCTTGCGGCTATGGTAGCGGCGCAAGGCTTGCTGGTAGCGTGCTGCTCTCACAGCCGCCCGAAGATGATCTTCCTCAACGAGCGTTGCGTCATCTTGTCGCAATTGCTCTTGCTCAAGCTCTTCATAAGCGAGCACTCGAGGTGACCCGTATGTGAGTTCCGTGGGGAGAACTGCTTCTGCCCCGTATACCAGGGCAAAGGGTGTCTGGCTGGTGGCTCGATTTGGCATCGTCCTGATCGACCAAAGAACCGCCGACAACTCATCAATCCAGCGCCTTCCGCTCTTGTGCAGCTTGTCACAAGTGTTTGTCCTTAGGCCTCGCAACACTTCAGCATTCGCCCTCTCTGCCTGGCTGTTGCTCCATGGGTGTGCCACGGAGGCGAAACAGACCTTGCTGCCGAGGTCTTGGGTGTATTGCATGAAGGTGTGGCTTGTGAACTGCGTGCCGTTGTCGGTGATGACTCTGTTCGGCACACCGAAACGGCAGACTAGTCCCTTGAAGAACTTGACGGCTGACTGTGCTGTCACCTTTCTCACTGCTTCCACCTCTGGCCACTTTGTGAACTTGTTGATTGCAACGTACAAGTACTCAAACCCCCCACTGCACGGGGGAAGGGGCCCAGTATGTCGAGCCCCAGACCGAAAATGGCCAAGAGAGAGGGATTGTTTGAAGGGTTTGTGCTGGCTGATGAAGCTTCTTCGAATGGAACCAGCACGCTTCACACCTGGTTACTAGTGTCGTCACATCCTGGAGGGCGGCGAGCCAGAAGAAGCCTTGCCGGAATGCCTTGCCGGCAAGGGGCCTCGATCGTATGTGGGAGCCACATATGCCTCCATGTATCTCTACCAACAGCTCTAGTCCTTCCTCCCGGGGGATGCACTTCAATTTCACACCGTTCGGTCTTTTTCTGTACAGGACGTCATCGACGAACTGGTTCAAGGCAGACCGATGGGCTACTTTTTCCGCTTCTTCCTGCTCCTGAGGAAGTTCCCCAGTCTGGAGGAAACAGACGGTATGTTGTGCCCATGCCGGAGCCTGGGGCTCGACGGCAAGGACCAAAGGCATCTCTTCCGCCATGGGGGCAACCGTCTCTACGGCCAGGGCCTGGCACCCTTCCGGAGGCGGCTGCCCTTTGGCAGGCTCAAAATCCACGGCAATACCCTTGCCGGCGGCCCTAGGGGCTCGGCGGGAAAGTACTTGCCGGGGCCTGATTTCCTCCTCTTGTTCTGCTCCGTTGATGGCTCGACGGATGGTTGAGTTAACCAAAGCAAAAAGGTACCTGGTTCCACAGGTAGCTTGAACGCAGCGCGATTTGACAGGTAATCGGCGATGTCGTTCTCCGCTCGGGGAACATGCTCCGTTTGTATACCATCAAAGCGCTCCTCCAGCTTCCTTACCTCATCTACGTAGGCCTCCATCAACGGGCTCTGATAGTCTTTGTTGAATTGTCTGACGACAAGCTGCGAATCACCCCTGATGATGAGCTTTTTAACTCCGAGGTCTGTCGCGATCCTGAGACCCGCAAGCAACCCCTTGTACTCAGCAGTGTTGTTGGTGGACATCTCTCGGGGAAAGTGCATCTGGATTACATACTTGAGGTGCTCTCCGGTGGGTGCGACGAGTAGCACACCAGCACCGGCGCCTTGCAGCAAGAAAGCCCCGTCAAAGTACATAATCTAGTCGCGAGCTGTTTCCTTACCGGGGAGAGTGGTCTCCTGGATCTCTTCATGAGGCGTTGAGGTCCATTTTGCGATGAACTCCACCAAGACTCTACTCTGGATTGTTGAAGTACTTTCAAACTTCAACCCAAAGCTTGATAACTCCAAGGCCCACTCCACGATCCCTGCAGTTGCGTCTGGGTTGTGCAGTATCCGTTGCAATGGGAGGCGGGTGACGATAGTGATCTAGTGGGCTTGGAAGTAATGACACAGCTTCCTCGAGGCCATAAGGAGGCCGAACATCAATTTCTGCACACCGGAATATCTTGACCTAGCCCCCTGCAAGAGGGAGCTGACAAAGTAAACCGGGTGCTGCATCATCTTCTTCTTCTGCACCACTCCACTTGACTGCGCAGGCTCTGCCCTGATGCCGTCAGACTCTGCCGGGAGCCTTGCCTTGCCGGCATCAGGCCCTGTCGGGGGAGTCTCTGACTTGTCGTTTGCCGGTCCTGCCGTTGCCACTGCCTCTTTGTCAACCTCCCTCTGCGCCACTAGCGCGGCGCTGACCACTTGATTCGTCGCCGCTAGATACAGCAGCAACGGCTCTTGTGGTTTAGGCGCAACTAGTATCGGTGTAGAGGAGAGGTATCTCTTCAGGTATTGCAACGCCGCCTCAGCCTCCGGGGTCCACTCCATTGGGCCCGCCTTCTTCAAGATCTTGAAAAAGGGGAGGGCGCGCTCGGCAAACTTGGAGATGAATCAGCTCATGGCGGCAACGCAGCCAGTGAGCCGACGTACATCCTTGATCCGCTTGGGCGCCTCAATCTGCTTGATGGCCTTGATCTTGTCTAGGTTTGCCTCGATCCCATGTTGCGACACAAAGAACCTGAGAAGTTTGCTAGACGGAACTCCGAAGACACACTTCTCAGGGTTCAGCTTGAGGTTGATCTTACACAGGTTGGCAAACGTCTCTTCTAAGTCTTGTATAAGAGTTGCCCTGTCCTTGGTTTTGACCACTATGTCATCCATATAGGCTTCCATATTTCTATGTAGCTGGGGCTCAAAACCAATTTGGACCGCTCATGCAAACGTCGAGCCAGCACTCTTCAACCCGAAAGGCATCCGTAAAAAGCAGCACGTACCACATGGGGTGATGAACACTGTCTTCTCTTCATCTTCTCTTGTCATGAAGATCTGGTGGTAGCCCGAGTAGGCGTCGAGGAATGATAACAGATCACACCCGCCCGTGGAGTCAACAATCTGGTCGATGCGCGGCAATGGGAAGGGGTCCTTAGGACAAGCCTTATTGATATCTGTGTAGTCAATACACAGCCTCCACTTCCCATTCGCCTTGCGCACCACCACCGGATTGGCCAACCACGTCGGATGGAGCACTCCTCTCACCAAACCCGTCGCTTCCAATTTCCTGATCTCCTCTATGATGAACTCCTGCCATTCCAAAGCTTGCTTCCTGACCTTCTGCTTGACGGGTCGCGCATGGGGACAGACAGCAAGATGGTGCTCAATCACTGGGAACGCCGGGGATGTCAGATGCTTTCCATGCAAACACATCGACATTCGCCCGCAGGAAAGAGACGAGCGTGCTTTCCTATTTGCTGTCGAGGGTGGAGTTTATGGTGAAAGCCCCTCCCGTGCCATCCTCCCCGATGGACACCTTCTTGGCCTCTGGTGGCGCAGCTCTGGATTTCTTGCTCTTGCCGGTGGAGCTCTCTGGCACGTCCTCGACGGTAGCACAACACTCCAAAGAGGTGCGCTTGCCGGAGTGGGTGCAAGAGGTCTTGCCGGTCTTCTTCTTCCTTCCCGGGGCTTCAGCAGCAGGAGCAAGTGCATTGGTGGCAGCTGCTGCAACTGCTTCCTGGTAGAGTAGGTCGGCGCAGATCAGCACGTCTTTCTTGTCGGAGGGGACGGTGATGATGTTCATCAGCCCAGGCATCTTTCAGTGTGTTGTAGGCGTAGTGTGACGCCGCCATGAACTTGGCTAGTGCCGGGCAGCCGAGGATCCCATTGTAGGGCAAGGGGATCTCGGCTACATCAAAGACAATCCTCTCCGTCCTGTAGTTCAACTCACCTCCAAACGTCACAGGCAACGTGACCTTCCCCTTCGGCTGGCTCCTTCCCGGGTTGACCCCTTGAAACGTGCCCGTTTCCTTGAGGTCTCCATCAGGAATTTGCAGCCTTTTGATCACAACGGGTGAGATCAAGTTCACACTGTCCCCGCTGTCAACCAGCATCTTGTTCACCTTGAGGTTGCGTATCGTTGGTGAGACCAACAACGGCAAGCACCCGACCGCAGTTGTGCGGTCAGGGTGGTCCTCAGCGTCAAAGATGAGGGGCATGCTGGACCACTTCAGCGGCTTCTGAGCATCGAACGAGGGCTCCGCTGCTGTGATCTCACGTGCCCACTGTTTGAGCTGGCGGTGAGAGGTACGCAGCGAGGCGCCACCATCGACGCACATGGCCTCTGTAGCCTTCTGAAACTCTTGCTCGCCGGAATCGTCATCCTCGTCATGATCATTGTCTTCTTGCTTCTTGTCACGGCCCCGAGCGGGCCTCTCTTGTTGGTTATCCTTGCCGCGGCGACCTCCTTGGCCGCCACGCTTCTTGCCGGATCCCTCGGCATCATCCTGGCCCTTCTCCTTGTCCCGCCTCTCATACTTAGTTTTTTGCTTCTCAGCAAGCAGCTCGACTTGCCGGCAGTTCTGGAGGTCGTGGCCCTTGGTGCGGTGGATCTTGCAGTACTGCTTGTCGGAGCCCCCTGGCTTGTAGGCAGCCGCCAAGGCCCGGCAGGCGGCGCACCCGGCTATTTCCTTGCCGGGGTCGTCTGCCTTGGCCTTCTTGGCAGCGCCGACGTCATCGGATCCCTCGACGGCAAGCACGGTCTTATCCTTGCGTTTCCTGTCGCGGCGCCGACCCTTCTTTGTCGGGGCGGCGGTGTCTTCGTCCGTGGAGTCGGTTTCCGCGCCGGCATCCTCGCCGGGGTACTTCCTTCCCTCTTCGGCCCGGGCGCATCTGTCGGCCAGAACATAAAGTTCGGCCACATCCTTGACCTTGTTCATCGCCAGCTCTTTGCAAAACTTGCGGTTGCGCACGTTCTGATGGAACGCGCTAATCACGACGGCAGGATGAACATCGGGGATGTTGTACTGCACCCGGGTAAACCTCTGGATGTACTTGCGCAGGGTTTCCCCTTCCTTTTGGGGAATGATATGCAAATCACTGACCTGGCCATGAGCTTGGTGGCCTCCAGTGAAGGCACCAACGAACTCATGGCACAGATCCGACCAAGAAGAAATGGAATCCGCCAGCAAGTGCATCAACCAAGACATGACTTTGGGCTTCAGTGCCAACGGGAAGTAATTGGCAAGCACCTTGTTGTCGCGAGCTCCGGCAGCTTGCATCGTGATGGTGTAGATGCTGAGGAACTCCGACGGATGGGTCTTGTCGTTGTACTTCTCGCCGACGTCGGGTTTGAACGTGCGGTGGGACGGCCACTGGAACTACCACAGCTCACGGGTAAAGGCCGGGCAACCCACCTCGTAAGGTAAAGCCATCGGAGCCCCCCGATGCTGGGTGGTCCATAGCGGGTCCCGCCCGCTTATCCGACTGGTGGCGTGTATCGCGCCGGCGCTCGATGGTGGTTCGAGCGTCTTCATGGGCTTGCTCCCGAAGAACTTGGCGTTGATCCTGGTGGGTCCGTGGGTCGGACGACGCTACGGAAATGTTATCACCAGCGTCGTCATGACGGACCAGCACCGGCGGCAGCTGCCACGGGGGAGGAGAGTGCACTGTGGCTGCAGCTCCCCCGGTCCTTCCACCGCTGGCGTGTGGTGGCTCGACAGAGCGCCGGCCCGAGGGCCCGGCCGGCAGCGGCACGTCTTTGTTGGCGACGGCGACGAGGCTCCGGATGGTGGCTCTCCACTCGTCGAGCTTCTCCGCAGCAGGAGGGAAGTCGAGGAGCAGCTGCGTGCACGCCAGAGCTTCTGCTGGCGTGGGTGGTGGCGAAAGCTGCGTGGACCGTGGCGCGCTTCGACTTCTAACCACGTTAGAAGGAGCTCTATCACGGCCCAGCGGCTGCGTGCCATTCTCGCCAGCGCTTCGGTGGGCATGCTGGGCTCCTCCGTCCTACGGATGAGGCACGGGGCTCTTCCCACGGCGGTGTCCAGGGTCACCGGTGTGGTGATGCTGCTCGTCCCGCACACCATGGGAAGAGCGCGCTGTGGGCACCGGGGTGGGCGTCCTGTAGGCCGTCGTGCCTCCCGTGGGTGGCACGGCGGTGACCCCGGAGGGCCCCGCGCCGCCTGCAGGGGGCCCAGCCCCGCTCTGGATTTTGCGGCGTCTGGCCCGCCGTCTCTGTGACCGGCCCGCTGCTCGTCCGCACTGGCACGGGCCGTTCGGCTCCCAACGAGCCGATCACCGTGATTGTCTTCTTCTTGGGAGCCATGGCGATGAAGAACCGCTAGGTTAACTGCTAGATCAGATTCTCACAACTGCGCCCCCTACCTGGCGAGCCAAACATGTCGGTGGAAACGACACCTATGGGATCACTGGAATCCCTTCTACGGTCGGCGGGCGCGGGGTCGTGAGAAGAGCAGGTCTAACAGGAAGCACACGAATCGTTTACCCAGGTTCGGGCCGCAAAGGTGCGTAATACCCTAGTCCTGCTTTGGTGGGTGTATTGAGTGTTCTTGTGTTCTTGAGCTAGCTACGGGGTGCAACTTGCCCAAAAAAGCCGAATCCCTCTCCTGGTCGCCTCGGGCCTCCTTTTATAGGCAAAAGGGGTCGCCACAGTGGCACATAGGAGGTGGAAAGGTCTACAGTGCTGCGAGCTTATCGCCCGTATTACAGGACAAGACGCATTTAATGCATCACTTAGGTGTCCCTTAGCTTTATCAGGGACGGGAACGGGGCCCGTCCCGTCTGTCACTGCCTCGCCTTGCTTCGACACGCGCCCAGGCCAGCGATGCATGCGGCGCCATGTAGGCAGGCAGGCAGCTGAGGTGGCGCGGTGGCAGGGTCTTCATGAAGATCTGCATGCCACCACGCAGATGCTTGCCGAGTTGGCGTAGAGGCCGCCCATCGCCACGCAGGTGCCTGCCCAGCTGGTTGAGGTAGCAGCTGCTTGGGGATGGCAGTGGAGTCTTGGTCGACGTGGGCCTGGCTGTGGCCCTGCTGACACCCTCGGCAAGGACCTTGCCGGGGGGCCGGCAAGGGTCTTGCCGTGGCGTTGCAGTCGTCCCCGGCAAGGCGCTTGCCGTGGGTCTTGTGGATCTCCTCGGCAAGGATCCTGCCGAGTGTCGCCGTCTTCTGGTTCTCATCTGATCTCATATACCTATGGTCTTGACAAAGATCTGCATGCCACCACGGAGGTGCCTCCCGAGCCCTGGTCCCAACATAGTTGTTGACGGCTTTAGGAACCTTTGGGCTCAAGGGTGGCTCGCTCTGCGGGTGTTGGGCAAGTTGCCCCGGCAAGGCTCTTGCCGGGGTCGTGGAGGCCGCCCCAGCAAGGGTCTTGCCGGGGGGATTCCACCTTGCCCCCTTTGCTCTTTGTGTTTCTGGTTTTGGCGTTGCCTTGGCCATCTTGTGCTTCGGCTTCTCTCTGGCTTCCCTCCTTTTCCTTGCTACGTGCGGCCGTGGCGCGCGGCTCTGACTGCCCGTGCACAAGTAAAGGGGTCAAAAGGAGAGCCCCTACTTTTGTACACCGACAATGGGCCTTTTATGGGTCGTCGGATCCATGGGCCTTCTATGGGTCGTCAGATAAATGGGCCTTCTATGGGTCGTCGGGTCAATGGGCCTTCTACGTCCCGTAGGATCCATGGGCTTTCTACGGGCCGTCTCATCTATGGGCCTTGTACGGGCCGTATAAGGGGCCGTAAACGGGCTAGAGTGGAAATCATACGTTTTATGGGCTGACCATAACGGGTCGTTAATAGGCCGTATTTGATGATGCTATGAAAATGGCCCAATAGATTAACGGGCCGACTGTATCCACGGGCTGAATTTGGCCCACAAGCAGAAAAGGCCAGTAACGGGCCGTAAGTAACCGAATGCTAGAAATGAGCCCAAGAATAAATGGGCCCTGAGAAGGCCGAAAGGTAACACGGGCTGGAAATGACCCAATGGAATAATGGGCCGCTAATGGGTATAAAGCGATACACAGTTCATTACGGGCCGGTTTCACCACGGACCATTAATGGGCCAAGAGTTACAAAGCGACTCATATGGGCCGAAATACGTCATGGGCCATACATGGGCCGGAAGTACAACAGGCTGGAATCATATTCGACGGCCCAGATGATGCTACTGGGCCTAATTCCGTTAGGCCGTAATGGGCCGTGAGTTAGTGGGCTGTAAATGGGCTATATGCGAACATGTCGTTAACAGGCTTTCCGTGGGCCGGCCCGCCACCTTTTGCCCAAGTCAAACGGGCCGTCCTTTTCACAGGAATGGGCCTCTGTTGGGCCGTGCCATGTGTCGACGTATCATAGGCGCCTTGCGTCCAATGAGTGGATGACATCTATCCCAACGGTGAGCCGACACGTGTTTCCTCTAGCCAATGATGATTTTACACGTGGAAAATCCCCATTGATCGGGGCTGTTAATGGGTTATCGGATCCAAAACCGGACCCGATAGCTTAACGGCGTTCCGTTACGATGGATGCCATGTGTCGGTCACCGTTGACGAAAGCACTTCTGTGACGCGCGATTTATCGTCATGGAAGTGGACACTTCCGTGATGATAATTTTGGTAATGTCATGGAACACTTCTACGACAGCACAGGTATGACTATCTTGATTATGTCATAAAATCGTCATGGATGTACATGCATGACAAAAAACGCGACCTACTATGACAAACACGTATCATCACGGAAGTGTATTTTTTTGTAGTGTTATATGTTCAGATCCATGATGCTATTTAATACTCCTCTGATCATGAGCATGTTTATCATTTGTGAGTAGCTACTTTTGTTCTTGAGGTCACGGGAGAAATCATGTTGCAAGTAATCATGTGAACTTGATATGTGTTTGATATTTTGATAGTATGTATGTTGTGATTCCCTTAGTGGTGTCATGTGAACGTCGACTACATGGAACTTCACCATATTTGGGCCTAAGGGAATGCATTGTGGAGTAGCAATTAGATGATGGGTTGCGAGAGTCATAGAAGCTTAAACCACAGTTTATGCGCTATTCCGTAAGGGACCGATTGGATCCAAAAGTTTAATGCTATGGTTAGAATTTATTCTTAATACTTTTCTCGTAGTTGCGGATGCTTGCGGGAGGGTTAATCATAAGTAGGAGGTTTGTTCAAGTAAGAACAACACCTAAGCACCGGTCCACCCACATATCAAATTATCAAAGTAGCGAACACAAATTAAACCAACATGATGAAAGTGACTAGATGAAATTCCCGTGTACCCTCAAGAACGCTTTGCTTATCATAAGAGACCGTTTTGGCATGTCCTTTGCCTCAAAAGGATTGGGCAACCTTGTTGCACTTTTGTTACTACTACCGTTACTTGCTCGTTACAAATTATCTTGCTATCAAACTACTCCACTACTTGCAATTTCAGCACTTGCAGACATTA
Source organism: Aegilops tauschii subsp. strangulata (assembly GCF_002575655.3). NCBI lineage: Eukaryota > Viridiplantae > Streptophyta > Magnoliopsida > Poales > Poaceae > Aegilops > Aegilops tauschii. The sequence goes on from NC_053035.3 coordinate 288,037,311, forward strand.
CCTTGCTGAAAACCACTTGTCATTTCCTTCTAATCCTCATTGGGTTCGACACTCTTACTTATCGAAAAGAGCTAAAATTGATCCCCTATACTTGTGGGTCATCAAGGCTATTTTCTGGCGCCGTTGCCGGGGAGTGAAGTGCCTTTGGTAAGGAAACATTTATATAGTGTGCTAAAATTTATTGTCACTTGTTACTATGGAAAACAACCCTTTGAGGGGTTTGTTCGGGGTATCTTCACCTCGTTCGGAACCATGATTAGCTACCCCTCAACCTACTGCACCTACTGAAAATATTGAATATGAAATTCCTTTGGGTATGGTAGAACAACTGCTAGCTAATCCTTATGCAGGAGATGGAACCGAACATCCTGATATGCACTTGATATATGTAGAACAAATTTGTGGATTGTTTAAGCTTGCAGGGGATGACGTTATGAAGAAAGTTTTCCCTTTATCTTTGAAGGTAAAATCATTGGCATGGTATAGGCTATGCGATGATATTGGATCTTGGAATTGGAATTGTTTGAAATTGGAATTCCACCAAGAAAATTATCCTATGCATCTAGTTCATCGTGATCGGAATTATATATATAATTTTTGGCCTCGTGAAGGATAAAGTATCGCTCTAGCTTGGGGGAGGCTTAAGTCAATGTTATATTCATGCCCCAATCATGAGCTCTCAAGAGAAATTATTATCTAGAATTTTTATGCCCGACTTTCTCGTAATGATCAAACCATGCTTGATACTTCTTGTGATGGTTCTTTTATGAAGAAGACTATTGAATTCCGGTGGGATCTTTTGGAAAGAATTAAACGCAACTTTGAAGATTGGGAACTCGACGAAGGTAAAGAGTCAGGTAGTAAACTTAAGTATGATTGTGTTAAATCTTTTATGGATACCAATGCTTTTCAAAAGTTTAGCACTAAATATGGACTTGACTCTGAGATAGTAGCCTCCTTTTGTGAATCATTTGCTACTCATGTTGAACTCCCTAAAGAGAAGTGGTTTAAATATCACCCACCTATTAAAGAACCGGTGCCAGTTAAAGAAGAAACTATACTTTATAGTGTTGATCGAGTTGTTCCTTCTGCTTATATTGCGAAACCACCTTTCCCTATTAGGATAAAGGAACATGCTAAAGTTTCAACTGTGGTTAACAAAAGCTATATTAGAACACCTAAACCTGATGAACAAATCAAAGTAGAACCTAGCATTGCTATGGTTAAAGATCTCTTAGAAGAAGATATGGATGGGCATGTTATTTACTTCTGTGAAGAAGCTGCTAGAATTGCCAAACCTGATAAAAAAGATAAACATAGACCTGTTGTTGGCATGCTTGTCATCTCAGTTAAAATAGGAGATCACTATTATCATGGTTTATGTGACATAGGTGCTAGTGTGAGTGCTATTCCTTACACCTTATATCAAGAAATTATGAATGACAAGCACCCGCAGAAATAGAAGACATAGATGTTACTATTAAACTTGCTAATAGAGACACTATATCACCGATTGGGAATGTTAGAGATGTTGAAGTCTTGTGTGGGAAAATAAAATACCCTACTGATTTTCTTGTTCTTGGTTCCCCGCAAGATGACTTTTGTCCCATTATCTTTGGTAGACCTTTCTTGAACACCGTTAATTCTAGAATAGATTGTGAGAAGCAAACTGTCGGTGTTAGTTTTGGTGATGAGTCTCATGAGTTTAATTTTTCCAAGTTTAGTAGAAACCTTCATGGAAAATAATTGCCTAGTAAGGATGAATTAATTGGTCTCGCTTCTATTGCTGTTCCACCTACTGATCCTTTAGAACAATATTTGCTAGACCATGAAAATGATTTACATATACATGAAAGAAATGAAATAGATAAAATTTTCTTTGAACAACGTCCTCTGCTTAAACACAATTTGCCTATTGAAACTCTAGGAGGTCCACCTCCACCTAAAGGTGATCCTGTGTTTGAGTTAAAACAATTGCCAAACACTTTGAAATATGCTTATCTTGATGAAAAGAAGATATATCCTGTTATTATCAGTGCTAACCTTTCATAACATGAAGAAGAAAGATTATTGAAAGTTCTAAGGAAGCACCAAGCTGCTATTGGATATACTCTTTATGATTTAAAGGGCATTAGTCCCACTCTATGTCAGCACAAAATTAATATGGAACCTGATGCTAAACCCGTTGTTGATCACCAACGTCGGTTAAATCCGAAGATGAAAGAAGTGGTAAGAACGGAAATATTAAAACTTCTGGAAGTAGGTATAATCTATCCCATAGCTGATAGTAGATGGGTAAGTCCTGTTCATTGTGTCCCTAAGAATGGAGGTATAATTGTTGTTCCTAATGATAAGAATGAGCTTATTCCACAAAGAATTGTTACAGGCTATAGAATGGTGATTGATTTTAGAAAATTAAACAAAGCAACTAGAAGTGATCATAAACCTTTGCCTTTTATTGATGAAGTGCTTGAAAGATTATCTAAGCACACACACTTTTGCTTCCTTGATGGATATTCTGACTTTTCACAAATACCTGTTTCTCAACCTGATCAAGAAAAGACCACTTTTACTTGTCCCTTTGGAAACTATGCTTATAGACGTATGCCTTTTGGTTTATGTAATGCACCTGCTACCTTTCAAAGATGTATGACTGCTATATTCTCTGATTTTTGTGAAAAGATTGTTGAGGTTTTCATGGATGACTTTTCTGTTTATGGGAAGTCTTTTGATAATTGTTTAAGCAATCTTAAGTGAGTTTTGCAGAGATGTGAACAAACAAATCTTGTCTTGAATTGAATTGGGAGAAGTGCCACTTTATGGTTAATGAAGGCATTGTCTTGGGTCATAAAATTTCTGAAAGAGGTATTGAAGTGGACCAAGCCAAGGTTGATGCAATTGAGAAAATGCCGTGTCCTGAAGATATAAAAGGTATTCGTAGTTTCCTAGGTCATGCTAGTTTCTATAGGAGATTTATCAAAGACTTTTCTAAAATTTCTAGGCCTCTCACTAGTCTCTTGCAAAAGGATATTCCTTTTATTTTTTATGATGATTGTTTAGAAGCCTTTGAAACACTCAAGAAAGCCTTAATTTCTGCACCTATTGTTCGACCACCTGATTGGAACTTGCCTTTTGAAATTATGTGTGATGCTAGTGATTATGCTGTTGGTGCTGTTCTAGGACAAAGAGTTGATAAGAAACTTAATGTTATTCATTATGCTAGCAAAACTCTAGACAGTGCTCAAAGAAATTATGCTACTACTGAAAAGGAATTCTTAGCAGTGGTGCTTGCTTGTGATAAATTTAGACCTTATATTGTTGATTCCAAAGTAACTGTTCACACAGACCATGCTGCTATTAAATATCTTATGGAAAAGAAAGATGCTAAACCTAGACTTATTCGTTGGGTTCTCTTGTTACAAGAATTTGATTTACATATCATTGATAGAAAAGGAGCTGAGAACCCAGTTGCTGATAATTTATCTAGGATTGAAAATGTGCCTGATGACCCACTACCTATTGATGATAGTTTCCCTGATGAGCAGTTAGTTGCAACAAATGTTTCTCATAGTACTCCTTGGTATGCTGACTATGATAATTACATTGTTGCTAAAAAATCTTCTATGATTTGAGACATTACTTTTGGGGTGACCCACATCTTTATAAAGAAGGAGTAGATGGTATTATTAGACGTTGTGTACCTGAGCATGAACAGGGACAAAATCCTACGGAAATATCACTCCGAAGCTTATGGAGGGCATCATGCTGGAGATAGAACTGCTCATAAGGTATTGCAGTCTGGATTTTATTGGCGTACTCTCTTCAAGGATGCCCGTAAGTACGTCTCATCTTGTGATGAATGTCAAAGAATAGGTAATATCGGTAAGCGTCAAGAAATGCCTATGAATTATTCACTTGCTGTTGAACCATTAGATGTTTGGGGATTTGATTACATGGGACCTTTTCCTTCCTCTAATGGGTATACACATATTTTGGTTGTTGTTGATTATGTTACTAAATGGGTAGAAGCTATTCCAACTAGTAGTGTCGATCACAACACCTCTATTAAAATGCTTAAGGAAGTTATTTTCCCAAGGTTTGGAGTCCCTAGATATTTAATGACTGATGGTGGTTCACATTTTATTCATGGTGCTTTCCGTAAAATGCTTGCCAAGTATGATGTTAACCATAGAATTGCATCACCTTATCATCCTCAGTCTAGTGGTCAAGTTGAACTTAGCAATAGAGAAATAAAATTAAATTTGCAAAAGACTGTTAATAGGTCCAGGAAGAACTGGTCTAAGAAATTAGATGATGCACTTTGGGCTTATAGAACAGCATATAAAAATCCTATGGGTATGTCTCCATATAAAATGGTTTATGGAGAAGCTTGTCATTTGCCTCTTGAGTTAGAACATAAAACATTTGGGGCAATCAAAGAACTCAATTATGATTTCAAACTTGCCGGTGAAAAGAGGTTATTTGATATTAGCTCATTAGATGAATGGAGAACCCAAGCTTATGAAAATCAAAATTATTCAAAGAAAAGGTTAAAAGATGGCATGACAAAAGAATCCAAAAGCGTGAGTTTAAAGTCGGAGAATACGTTCTTTTGTACAACTCTTGTTTCAGTTTTTTTGCAGGAAAACTCCTCTCAAAATGGGAAGGCCCATATGTCATCGAGGAGGTTTATCGGTCTGGAGCCATCAAAATAAATAATCCCGAAGGTACTAACCCGAAGGTTGTCAATGGGCAACGAATAAAGCATTATATCTCAGGTATGCCCATTAATGTTGAAAGTAATATTATCCAAACTTTGACACCGGAAGAACACATAAAAGAGTCCTTCCGGAACACTCCAGAATTGTGAAAATAAGGAGGTACGTGATACGGTAAGTAAACGGACTCCGAAAATCTGCAAAAATATTTTTTATCAGTTTTGGAATATTTAAGAATTTAGGAAATAAAGAAACTTCCAGGAAGCATCCCCTGGTGGGCACAAGACACCAGGGCGCGCCAGGCAAGCCTTGCCTGGCGCGCCCAGGTGGGTTGTGCCCACCTGGGACACCTTCCGGACTCTGTTTTTCTTCCGTATGCTTGTCCCCCAAGATAAAAAAAATCTATATATACTTCCCAAACCTATTGACCACCGTATCGCGAAGAAATCCTCTATTCTCTTTTCTTGCTATTTCCGGTCAGATTTATCAAGCCAGGCATCATGTCTTCCTGCTCCTCCAACAACATGGAAGAAGATGCTTGGTTGATGAAGATCGAGACAAACAGGGAGGAGCCTATGGACGCTGTCAAGGGAGACAAGGGCAAGGAAGCTACCGTAGATCCATCCCCGGTGGTAGCACAAGCACTGCTGTCCGAGGAGGAGGAAGAAGATATCCTTAAGCCCTACCTTACTCACCTTACTCCTACTGAGATTGAGGCTTTTCGCGTCATTGAAATAGTTCGCATACAAAATAAGTATCTCACTCGCGAAAATATTCTGCATCAAGAGCATATCATCCATCTCCGGAGCATCATCCGTCGATTGGAGAATCTCTTGATCCTTAAGGACAGGATCGCCTCATAACCACCATCATCTTCTTCACCACCAAAGGAGAATTGAGCATCGGGTATGGGCACTCCACTTGGCTTCCGCCAAGCTTGGGGGAGGTGCCCCGGTATCATATCATCCCACTATCTTTTTGCTTTAGATGAATAAAAGTTAGTTCGATCCTTTCTTCTTTGAAAGTTTGCTTAGTGATCTATCCTTGTAATCGTGTGCAAGTTATATAATAAAGTTTGTTGTGAGTTTTTGCTTTCTTTACTCTCATATTGCAAATAAAGAAAAGAAATAAGAAAGGAAAAGAGAAAGGAAGTAAATAAAAGAAATGAAATAAATCAATGAGATCATATACTAATCCTATGGTAGGTGATGACACCACATAAGGAAAAGTATAAGTAGAAATTTTTATTAGAGATTGACAAACATAGCATTAGTCAATGATGCTACTCATGAAAGAATTAATAAGGGAAGAGAAGATTCACATATAAATATACTATCCTAGAAATCTTTTGTGATTGTGAGCCCTCATCAAAATATTATATGCCAAAATTGTTGACGTTGGACAAGGAAGACAACTTAATGGTTTATGTTTGTTTATATTCACATAGAAGTCATATTGTCATAGATCCTTCAACATGTGGTGCTTACCCCCCATCTTTGCTAGCCAAAAATTCCACACCAAGTAGAGATACTACTTGTGCATCCAAAAACCCTTAAACCCAAATCTTATTTTCAAGAGTCCACCATACCTACCTATGGCGTCTAGTACTGGAAGTCCGAGAAGGACTCTTCCTTGTGGGCAAAACCAACTTTGAGGCGGCTTTTACTCCAAGTTTCGACCACAGGGCTCAACATATAAATAGAGGGGCAGGGCTAGCACCTGGAACACATCAAGAATCACCAAGCCGTATGCCGGCAACCCCGTCCCCTCTAGTTTATCCTCCGTCATAGTTTCCGTTGTGCTTGGCAAAGCCCCGCGGAGATTATTCTTCACCAACACCGGCACCACACCATCATGCTGCCGGAACTCATCTACTACTTCGCCCGTCTTGCTGGATCAAGAAGGCGAGGACGTCATCGAGCTGAACGTGTGCTGAACGCGGAGGTGTCGTCCGTTCGGTACTTGATTGGGATGGATCATGAAGGTGTACGACTACATCAACCTCGTTGATAAACGCTTCCACTTTGCGATCTTCAAGGGTATGAAGATGCTCTCCCCTCCCATTTCTATGCATCTCCTAGATAGATCTTGCGTGAGCGTCGGAAAATTTTGAAATTGCATGCTATGTTTCCCAATAGTGGCATCCGATCCAGGTCTATTCGTAGATGATATGCACGAGTAGAGCACAAAGAGTTGTTGGCGGTGATCATCATTATGCTTACCACCAATGTCTTATTTTGATTCGCCGGTATTGTTGGATGAAGCGGCCCGGACCAACCTTACATGACCACATTCATGAGACTGGTTCCACCGACAGACATGCAACTAGTTTTGCATAAAGGTGGCTGGCGGGTGTCTGTTTCTCCTACTTTAGTTGAATCGAATTTGGCTGCGGCCGGTCCTTGTTGAAGGTTAAAACAACAAACTTGATAAATCACCGTTGTGGTTTTGATGCGTAGGTAAGAATGGTTCTTGCTAGAAGCCTGTAGCAGCCACGTAAAACTTGCAACAACAAAGTAGAGGACGTCTAACTTGTTTTTGCAGGGAATGTTGTGATGTGATATGGTTAAGACATGATGTGCTAAACGTCATTGTATGAGATGATCATGTTTTGTAAAAGTTACTGGCAACTGGCATGTAATTGCTTTACTTTATCACTATGCGTTAGCGATAGTTGCAGAAGCAATAGTTGGCGAGACGACCACGACGCTACGATGGAGATCAAGGTGTAAGCCAGTGATGATGGAGATCATGACGGTGCTTTGGAGATGGAGATCAAAGGCACAAGATGATAATGGCCATATCATGTCACGTATTATGATTGCATGTGATGTTTATCTTTTATGCATCTTATTTTGCTTAGTACGGTGGTAGCATTATAAGATGATCCCTTATTAAAATTTCAAGGTATAAGTGTGAAGGAAATATGCCCTAGAGGCAATAATAAAGTTGTTATTTATATTTCCTTATATCGTGATAAATGTTTATTATTCATGCTAGAATTGTATTAACCGGAAACTTGATACATGTGTGAATACATAGACAAAACATTGTGTCCCTAGTATGCCTCTACTAGACAAGCTTGTTAATCGAAGATGGTTATGTTTCCTAACCATAGACTTGTGTTGTCATTTGATGAACGGGATCACATCATTAGGAGAATGATGTGATGGACAAGACCCATCCGTTAGCTTAGCATAATGATCGTTAAGTTTTATTGCTATTGCTTTCTTCATGACTTATACATATTCCCTTGACTATGAGATTATGCAACTCCCGAATACAGGAGGAATACCTCGTGTGCTATCAAATGTCACAACGTAACCGGGTGATCATAAAGATGCTCTACAGGTATCTCCGAAGGTGTTTGTTGGGTTGGCATAGATCGAGATTAGGATTTGTCACTCCGAGTATCGGAGAGGTATCTCTGGGCCCTCTCGGTAATGCACATCATGATAAGCCTTGCAAGCAATGTGACTAATGAGTTCGTTGCGGGATGATACATTACGGAACGAGTAAAGAGACTTGCTGGTAACGAGATTGAACTAGGTATGAAGATACCGACGATCGAATCTCGGGCAAGTAACATACTGATGACAAAGGGAATGACGAATGAGTAAAGATAGTATTCGGACATCGGAAGTGTTTCGGAATGTATCGGGTACATATCGGAGTACGGGGGGTTATCGGAACCCTCGGGGGAAAGTTATGGGCCACATGGGCCTTGGGAGGGAGGCACACCAGCCCGCAAGGGGTTGGCGCGCCCCCCACTTGGAAGGGGTCCGAATTGGAGTGGGGAAGGGGGCGGCGCCCCCCTTTCCTTCTCCTTCTCCCTCTCCTTCCCCCTTTCCCTCTCCGGTAAAATGAAAGGGGGTCCGAATTGGACTTGGAGTCTTAGTAGGACTCCTCCCCACTTGGGGGCGCGCCTAGGCCGGCCTCCTCCCCTCTCCTCCTTTATATACGGGGGCGGGGGGCAACTCTAGGCACATCAATCGTTTCTTAGCCGTGCGCGGTGCCCCTCTCCACCGTTTACTCCTCTGGTCATATTGTCGTAGTGCTTAGGCGAAGCCCTGCGCGGATTACATTGATACGTCTCCAACGTATCTATAATTTATGAAGTATTCATGTTGTTATTTTATCATTCTTGAATGTTTTACAATCATTTTATAGCAATTTTATATCATTTTTTGGGACTAACCTATTGACCCAGTGCCCAGTGCCAGTTGCTATTTTTTGCTTGGTTTTTACATCGCAGGAAATCAATATCAAACAGAGTCCAAACACCGCGAAACTTGTTGGAGATTTTTTGTGGACTAGAACACCCAAGATGGGCCAGAGCAGCACCTCGGGGTGCCCTGAGGGGGGCACAACCCACAAGGGCGCACCTGGGGGCCCGGGCGCACCCAGGTGGGTTGTGCCCACCTCGGTGGCCTCCCGCACCCCTCTTTACCCTATAAATTTGTAGATATTCCACAACCCTTCGGGGTTAACCTAGATCAGAAGTTCCACCATCGCAAGGCTCTCTAGCCATCGAAAACCAATCTAGACCCATTCCGGCACCTTGCCGGAGGGGGGAATCATCACCGGTGGCCATCTTCATCATCCCGGCGGCCACCACGATGAGGAGGGAGTAGTCCACCCTCAGGGCTGAGGGTTTGTACCAGTAGCTATGTGTTTAATCTCTCTCTCTCGTGGTCTATATCATGGGCTTTGTTAACTTAGATGGATCATATGATGTTTATCCCCTCTATACTCTTGTTGTGATGAATTGAATCTTTACCCTTTGAAGTTTTGTCTTGTCGGATTGAATGTTCAGATATGAGAACACATGATGTATGTCTTGTGGTATGAATACTTAAGGTAATAATGGGGTATCATATTTATTCACTTGATGAATGTTATGGCACTCAACTTGCGGATTCCCGAGGTGACATTGGGGTAATCTACGCATAGTGGTTGATGCACGTTTTTATTATCTTTTCTCTGATAGAAACTTTGGGGTCTCTTTGTAGTTCTTTGTGTGGATTGAATATTATGATCATGAAGTTGTTTGATCCATATCATAGAATTAACTCACGGATACTCGTGGTGACATTGGAGTATCTAGGTGACATTAGAGTTGGTTGATGTGTGACATATGGTGTCATTTTAGTATGAACTCTTGATTAGATCGATCGGAAAGAATAGCTTGCGTTATTTTAGTATGAACTCTAGGATAGATTGATCGAAAAGAATAGCTTTGAGGTGGTTTCGTACCCTACAAACAATTTTTATCTTTTGTTCTCCACTAATAGGAACTCGAGAGTGATTCTTTATTGCACTTTGAGGGATAATCATATGATCCAACTATGTTAGCACTGCTGAGAGATTGCACTAGCGAAAGTATGGACCCTAGGCCTTGTTTTCAAGCATTGCAATACCATTTTTGTGCCCGTTTACTATTTTCTACCTTTCTGTTTTTATTTATTCAAATTATAAAAATGTATTTCTACCATCCATATTACACTTTTATCACCATCTCTTTGCCGAACTAGTGCACCTATACAATTTGTCATTGTATTGGGTGTGTTGGGGACACAAGAGATTTCTTGTATTTGGTTGCAGGGTCATTTGAGAGAGACCATCTCTATCCTACACCTCTCACGGATTGATAAACCTTAGGTCATTCACTTGAGGGAAATTTGCTACTGTCCTACAAAACTCTGCGCTTGGAGGCCCAACACGTGTCTACAAGAATAAAGTTGCGTAGTAGACATCAAGCTCTTTTCTGGCGCTGTTGCCGGGGAGGTGAGTGCTTGAAGGTATATCTTTAGATCTTGCAATTAAATCTTTTAGTTTCTTGTTTTATCACTAGTTTGGTTCATAAAAGAAAACTACATAAAAATGGAATTTAGGCTGCATCATATTATTGATCATCTTTATAATATGTTTCTTCAAAATGATGGTTCGGAAAATTGTGCTCAGTTGTTAGAAGAAGTCAATAAAATGCTTGGCACAAAATATTTGAATGATGAGCATGATTGCAATGTTGTTAGTATGAATTCTTTGAATATCCAAAATGCTAATGATGATTGCACAAGTCATGACAAAATTGTTTCTTATAAGCATGTCACTTTTTGTGGAGTGAATTAGGAGTGCAATTGCACACCAAAATTGGAAGATATATTTTGTAAGAAGCGTAAATATTTAGAAATGAAAAAGTTGCAAGAGAGGCTAGATGATTGTGCTGAAAGATATAATTTTTTTCGCCATCCTTGTGAACTTTGCAATGAACGTGGTCATTTAAATCTCCAATGGAAATTATTTCATGATCAAATCATGTCCAAAAATTGTGATAACTTGATTACCCTTGAGCATCATAAAGAGCTTAGTCTTCTTTTGGGGTATGAAGAAATGAAACGTATAACTAAGAGTTTTCCAAATCCCGAGAGATTTCTTGATTTTGATCTAGAAGAAATTTATATGTTTTGTGCGGTAAATTGCATTGAGAATCCTTATATTTCCAACTACCAAAAGACAAGAAAACAAATGGAATATGAAGAGAGTACTAATGAAAGGGAAAATGTTTCCCAATACCCTCCTAGTGTTTATTATGATGAATTAGGTAACGAGGAGGAGCTTCCTATCCAATCAATCTCTTCAACAAGAAGCTTGAAAAAATTAATTAAACCCACACATGATGTGGTGAAGAAGAAGAAAAGAAGAAAGAATAAAGGTAAAAAGGTATCTCTCCCAAATAATGTTGCTCCTATCAGCATTGTGCCTCATGAAAGTGAATGAAATATGTTGATGGAGGATGATGATATTGAGTATGATTTTGTGATACCTACTACTTTTTGTAATGATTATGATACGCAAGACAACGATATCCCTTATGATCTTGAAAATCTTTTTAGCACTTGCTTGGAAGAATACGATAATAATGTGTGCTATACTATTGGTGCCATTCATGCTATTGATAAGAATGATTGTGATGATATGCAAAACCACAATCTTGGGGATGCTATGTTTAATGAGTATGACATGTTGGAAGATTTATTTGCTGGAAAGAATGCTTGTCCTAAGCTTGGGGATGCTTTGCTTAATGAATATGATCCTTTGATTCCTTCTACTTTCGATTAGAAAATTTATTATGATGATAGCATGCCTCCTATTTATGATGATTACATTGATAAAAGTGGGTTTGGAAGAGTGTCAACTCTAGGTAGTAGTGATCCCACTATTTTGGAGGGTGTTGAATCTTATTACAATATTGATGAAAGTGGATTTGGAGAGGTCATGACTTTATTTAGTGATACATCCACTATTTTGGAAGAGGTTTCAATTGACTATGACAATAAAGTTGTTATCTATTATGATTATTATGATGACATGTATGCCATAAAGAGTGATAAATCTTCTATGCTTGTGCATCATGAAAAGATTTCTGTATGTGATAGTTATATTGTTGAATCCATTCATGATGTTTATGAAAATTATTATGAGGACGGAACTTATGCTCTTACATATCTCAATAATATCAAGTTTCTTCTCTATGTGTTGATTGTTTTGAAGTTGCACTTGTTTTGCCTTTCTATGCTAGTTGATTCTTGTTCCCATAAGTCATTTGCTCACAAAATCCCTATGCATAGGAAGTGGGTTAGATCCAAACGTGCTATTCATATGCTTCATGATGCTCTCTTCATGTTTCAATTCTCATCTTTTATGCGAGCATCATTGAACTCATCATGCCTAGCTAAAAGGCATTAAAGAAAAGCGCTTGTTGGGAGACAACCCAACACTTTTACTTACTGTTTTTGTGTGTTCACATGATTATGCTACTGTATTGATCATGTTTTATTGCTTTTGTTTCAATAAAGTGCCAAGTAAAGCCTTTGGGATCATGTTGGGCGATAGTTGATTTGATCTTGCTGAAAAACAGAAGCTTTTGCGCTCACGAAAATAAGTCTCATTTTTAACAGAAGAGTGATTTTGAGTTGATTATTTTTGAAGAAGTTTAATATATAAATTTCTCACGTGGTCTAATTTTTTCATAATGTTTGGAGTAGAAGAAGTATGGTAGTTATCCAGATCATTACAGACTGTTCTGTTTTTGACAGATTATGTTTTCAATGCATAGTTTGCTTGCTTTCTAGTTTCTATGGCTTATATTGCTCAATATAAATTGTGAAAATGATATGCTACAGTAGGAATTGTGTGGAAAAAATTATGAATCTTGTCTTTGACAGTACCAAAGTGAAGTGGTTTGCTCTTTATCATACTAACCTATCTCACAAGTTTTGTTAAGTTTCGTGTGATTGAAGTTTTCAAGTTTTGGGTTAGATGTCGATATGAGGAGAATAAGGAGTGACAAGACCCTAAGCTTGGGGATGCCCAAGGCACCCCAAGTTAATATTCAAGGAAAATCCAAGAAACTAAGCTTGGGGATGTCCCGAAAGGCATCCCCTCTTTCGTCTCCAACATCATCGGTAACCTCACTTGGAGCTATGTTTTCATTCGTCACATGATATGAGTTTTACTTGCAGCATCATTTTAGTTTTTTAGGATTTGCTTGCTGTTATTTAGAATAGTATTTTGCATCTTTTATTTCAATAAAAGTGGCATCGATAACCTTTACTATGCTTATTTTGCAAGTCTACATGTTGCTGTTTCAAAATAGAAAGTTTATCGATGATGCAAAAATTCCCTAGAAAAGTCAGAATGTGATAAAATGTTGAAACTTTTTGCAAAATAATCTCTGATAAATTTTCTACAGTGTGGTAGAATTTCATAATGTTTGGAGTTGAATAAGTATTTATACTCTTGCGTTCTTTACAGAGTGTACTGTTTTGGCAGATTGTTGTTATGTTTGCATTGTTTGCATATGTTTGCTTGTTTAATGATTCTATTTGAGGATAGGAGTATTAAATATGCAGAGGCATTTAGTATGCAATGTTGAATAATAATTTTAGTAATTTCCTACAGTAGAGAATGATAAAGCTTTTGCATTGGTTTATACTAACTTATCTCATGGGTTCTTTTTGAGTTTTGTGTGGATGAAGCTTTTGAGATTTAGGAAAACCGTGATATGAGAGGAATTAAGGAGACACAAAAGCTCAAGCTTGGGGATGCCCAAGGCATCCCAAGATAATATTCAAGAATTCTCAAGCATCTAAGCTTGGGGATGCCCCGGTAGGCATCCCACCTTTCTTCTTCAACAATTATCGGTTAGTATCGGTTGAGCCTAAGTTTTGCTTCTTCACATGAGTTGTGATATTCTTAGAATGTCATTTTATTTTTGTTTTACTTGCTGTTTTAATAAAATACTTAGATCTGAAAGTTTTTAAATAAAATAGAGTCCTCAAATAGTTGCCAAGGAGGCTAAGTAAGCGGCATTCACGTCCCGTCAACGAAGCTCTTTTCTTTGGAATTGCTCTTGTGCTTCACTTATATCCTATGAGTAAATTGTTGGATAAATTGAATGTCATGAAGTTGAAATCATATCATGCCTAGTGGTAGCTTCACATTGGGTTCATAAAGTGAAATCTTTTGAGGCTTGACAATCACAATATTGGTCATACAAGCAATTCACGAATAATTAGTATAAGGAAGAGAACTTTCACATGCAAATACACTATCCTGGAAATCTTTTGTGATTGTGAGCACCCATCAAAATATTATATGCCAAAATTGCTGACATTGGACAAGGAAGACAACGCAATGATTTATGTTTGTTCATATTCACATAGAAGTTATATTGTCATAGATCCTTCAACATGTGGTGCTTACCCCCCATCTTTGCTAGCCAAAAATTCCGCACCAAGTAGAGATACTACTTGTGCATCCAAAAACCCTTAAACCCAAATCTTATTTTCAAGAGTCCACCATACCTACCTAAGGATTGAGCAAGATCCTTCAAGTAAGTTGTCATCGGTGCAATAAGGCAATAAAAATTGCTTCTAAAAGTGTTAGATAATTTAGTGTAAGAGAAAATTGAGCGTTGTACGAACTTGTGATGGCAAAGAATAAAAGCGACAGACTGGATAATAAAGGTTGCTATCATAAGGGGAAATATAATGTGACGTTCTTTTGCACTAAGGGGTTGAGCATACAGACAAATAAGCGCATGGCAACCTCTACTTCCCTCTGCGAAGGGCCTATCTTTCAATTTAGAGTATTTATTTTTATGCAGAGAGTCAAAGTTATTTTCTCTATTCCCTTTTATTTTTCTCTTTTGGCAAGCATCATGTGGTGAGGAAAGATCTAGGCACATATCTCCAGTTGAATATGAGTAGCATGAGTTATTATTGTTGACATCACCCTTGTGCTGAATACGTTGGGAGGCAAAACAATAAGCCCCTATCTTTCTATGTGTCCGGTTGAAACGTTTTGCTCATGTGTATGCGGTGTGTGTTAGCAATCATAGAAGACTATATGATGTTTGAGTATGTGGAGCTCTTACTTCAACTCTGTTTAATAAGTTGAATTGCAATTGCTTGGTGACTAAGAACATAGGTTGTTGAGTTTCAAGAGAGTCATTGCTTGAACCTTAACATGTGAATTGGTTGCTATTATAACATGAGAAGTTTTATAAGAAAGAATTGTTGTTATGATGCTAGGAGAAGTGATTGAAATTGTCATTGATCAAAGTTGTGCACTTTGCTAGCATTCACACTTCATAAATTATTCCTTTTATCATTTACCTACTCGAGGACGAGTAGGAATTAAGCTTGGGGATGCTGATACGTCTCCAACGTATCCATAATTTATGAAGTATTCATGTTGTTATTTTATCATTCTTGGATGTTTTACAATCATTTTATAGCAACTTTATATCATTTTTTTGGGACTAACCTATTGACCCAGTGCCCAGTGCCAGTTGCTGTTTTTTTGCTTGTTTTTTACATCGCAGGAAATCAATATCAAACAGAGTCCAAACACCGCGAAACTTGTTGGAGATTTTTATGGACCAGAACACTCAAGATGGGCCAGAGCAGCACCTAGGGGGTGCCCCGAGGGGGGCACAACCCACCAGGGCGCGCCTGGGGGCCCAGGCGCACCCAGGTAGGTTGTGCCCACCTCGGTGGCCTCCCGCACCCCCTCTTTACCCTATAAATTCACAAATATTCCAAAACCCTTCGGGGTTAACCTAGATCGGAAGTTCCGCCGCCGCAAGGCTCTATAGCCACTGAAAACCAATCTAGACCCATTCCGGCACCCTGCCGGAGGGGGGAATCATCACCGGTGGCCATCTTCATCATCCCGGCGGCCACCACGATGAGGAGGGAGTAGTCCACCCTCGGGGCTGAGGGTTTGTACCAGTAGCTATGTGTTTAATCTCTTTCTCTCTCTCTTGTGGTCTATATCATGGGCTTTGTTAACATAGATGGATCATATGATGTTTCTCCCCTCTATACTCTTGTTGTGATGAATTGAATCTTTACCCTTTGAAGTTTTGTCTTGTCGGATTGAATGTTCAGATATGAGAACACATGATGTATGTCTTGTGGTATGAATACTTGAGGTAACAATGGGGTATCATATTTATTCACTTGATGAATGTTATGGCACTCAACTTGCGGATTCCCGAGGTGACATTGGGGTAATCTACGCATAGGGGTTGATGCATGTTTTATTATCTTTTCTCTAATAGAAACTTTGGGGTCTCTTTGTAGTTCTTTGTGTGGATGGAATATTATGATCATGAAGTTGTTTGATGCATATCATAGAATTAACTCACGGATACTAGTGGTGACATTAGAGTATCTAGGTGACATTAGAGTTGGTTGATGTGTGACATATGGTGTTATTTTAGTATGAACTCTTGATTAGATCGATCGGAAAGAATAGCTTGCATTATTTTAGTATGAACTCTAGGATAGATTGATCGGAAAGAATAGCTTTGTGGTGATTTCGTACCCTACAAACAATTTCTATCTTTTGTTCTCCGCTAATAGGAACTCGAGAGTGATTCTTTATTGCACTTTGAGGGATAATCATATGATCCAACTATGTTAGCACTGCTGAGAGATTGCACTAGAGAAAGTACGGACCCTAGGCCTTGTTTTCAAGCATTGCAATACCGTTTTTGTGCTCGTTTACTATTTGCTACCTTGCTGTTTTTATTTATTCAGATTATAAAAATATATTTGTACCATCCATATTACACTTTTATCACCTTCTCTTCGCCGAACTAGTGCACCTATACAATTTTCCATTGTATTGGGTGTGTTGGGGACACAAAAGATTTCTTGTATTTGGTTGTAGGGTCGTTCAAGAGAGACCATCTTCATCCTACACCTCTCATGGATTGATAAACCTTAGGTCATCCACTTGAGGGAAAATTGCCACTGTCCTACAAAACTCTACGCTTGGAGGCCCAACACGTGTCTACAAGAATAAAGTTGCGTAGTAGACATCACACATCACCATCACCGTTACCACGCCATCGTGCTGACGGAACTCTCCCTCGACACTTTGCTGGATCAAGAGTTCGAGGGACGTCATCAGGCTGAACATGGGCTGAACTCGGGGGTGCCGTATGTTCGGTACTTGATCGGTTGAATCGCGAAGACGTTCGACTACATCAACCGCGTTAATCTAACGCTTCCGCTTTCGGTCTACGAGGGTACGTGGACACTCTCTCCCCCTCTCATTGATATGCATCTCCTAGATAGATCTTGCGTGATCGTAGGAATTTTTTTGAAATTGCATGCTACGTTCCCAACAGTGGCATCCGAGCCAGGTCTCTGCGTAGATGATATGCACGAGTAGAACACAAAGAGTTGTGGGCGATCATAGTCATACTGCTTACCACCAACGTCTTATTTTGATTCGGCAGTATTGTTGGATGAAGCGGCCCGGACCAACCTTACATGACCGTGTTCATGAGACCGGTTCCACCGATAGACATGCAACTTGTTTTGCATAAAGGTGGCTGGCAGGTGTCATTTTATCCAACTTTAGTTGAATCGAATTTGACTATGGCTGGTCCTTGTTGAAGGTTAAAACAAGAAACTTGACAAAACATCGTTGTGGTTTTGATGCGTGGGTAAGAACGGTTCTTACTAGAAGCCTGTAGCAGCCACGTAAAACTTGCAACAACAAAGTAGAGGACGTCTAACTTGTTTTTGCAGGGCATGTTGTGATGTGATATGGTCAAGACATGATATGATATACATTATTGTATGAGATGATCATGTTTTGTAAAAGTTATCGGCAACTGGCAGGAGCCTTATGGTTGTCGCTTTATTGTATGAAATGCAATCGCCATGTAATTGCTTTACTTTATCACTATGCGTTAGCGATAGTTGTAGAAGCAATATGTCGGATTCTGGGTTCCGTAGACCTTTGAGAGGTTCGAACTCTGGGGTGCATGCGAAGAATTCGTCCTCCCGAATCTGCTTGTTCACCGAATCCACGGCCTAGCTAGACGAACCTAATGAACAAGAGACACAGCAGTTTATCCTGGTTCGGGCCACCTTGCGGTGTAATACCCTACTCTAGCTTTGTGGTGGATTGCCTCGAGGGGCTGGATGAACTGGTTCAGTGGTAGAACAGCCTCAGGAGGTGAGGTGTTCTTGAGCTCAAAGAGCTGGTGAGCTGGTCAGGGCGGAATGGATCCGATCTCCGTCTCCCCTCTCTATGGTAGTGGCTAAGTCGTATTTATAGTGGCCTTGGTCCTCTTCCCAAATGTAGGCGGGAAGGGATTCCACAACGGCCAAATTCAAAGGGAGACAACTAGTACTAGTTATCCCAACAAAAGTAGTCCTCGCCTGCAAAAGCATCTGGTGGTGACGCCACGGTTGGCTCTGCGATGACCACCGTCCTGGCGGTCTTGGTCTTGTTGCACCGGAATGGAAACCTTTGCTTGATTCCTTGTGACCCCGCGCCCGCGCTTGCCTCCTTAGCACCAAAGAGGAAACTGGTACACAGCGCCCGTTGGCGCCCGCCTGGCCTTCGTCGTCACGGCTCACGTCATATGAACCTCGTGAGGTGCAACTTGCATAGATATCTCCGCTCCTCCGGAGCCAGCCTGGGGAGGCCGCCCCCCAGGGGGGTCTTGGTGTCGCCCGCCTCGCGAGGGCTTGGGTTATTGTTCCTGAAGCTGGGCAGTACCGGGCCGTCGATGGAGCCACGTCGTGGGCCGCAGGCAGGCAAGTCTGGGTACCCTCGTTCCCAGAACACCGACAGTAGCCCCTGGGCCCAAGGCACGCTCGGGCTTGGCTTCGAGGCGAAGCCAAAGGGCAAGTGCGGAGTGCCGTGGGCCCCAACTGCCTGCGGCCTTGGTTGACGCGTGGCAATTGATGGGACGTGGGCGCCTCCGCTTCCCCACACTGCCTCGACAACCGTCCAACTTGACGAGACTCTGCAGCATGTAGAGAAAACCATCATTGCGTGTGATCGTGGAGGCCGGTGATTGGCCTCCCTCTGGCTACAAAGGAGGGGAGGGGCAGAGCCCCCTTGCTCATCTCTGTCTTCTTGCCACCCGCTCCTTCTTCTTCCTTCTTGCCTCGCCATCTCGTTGTAGTACCCATGGCGCCGATGAGGAAGTTCTCCACTGCCGAGAAGGGGAAGGCCCCCAAGCAGGGGCCCGACTCGCCACTGCCCAAGAGAGGGCAAGATCGCCCCCGCAAGCATGCCACGACTCCTGCGTTGGCTCCTCGGGGGCGCGGGCGCGCTCCGAGTGGCCGCGGCGGCGCTTCTTCTCGTGGTGGGAGCCGCCAGGGGCATGGCAGCCCCTGTGATGGAGGGAGGCGCGCCGTGGTCGCCCGGCGTCCTCGGTCGTGCTTCCATTCGGCGGAGGTGCTTCCAGAGTTTGTTGTGTGGTCGGCGAGGCCGACCGGCACCTGGCTCTCACTCCCCCTCTTCTTCGCGGGGGAGCTGCCGGTCGCTGTCCTTGACGGCCTCTGGCTGCAGGCTGACGGCTGCTGCAGCAAGGCTTCATGGGTCGGGGTCGAAGTTTTCGCCGCCGGGAACGTGGCCTTGACCCGCGGCTGGCTGGCGTTTGCCCGCGCGCGCGGCCTGAGCGGGAGGTGCACCCTCCACTTTAAGTACAACGGCATCGCGACCCTCTACATGAGGGTGTTTGGGGAAGACGACCGTCGCGCAGGGTGCTGCCCCGAAGACGACAGCGGCGATGATGAGCTTGGCCTTGACGGTAGCCGTGGCGACGCTGAGGGTGAGCTTGCCCTTGGCGACGGCCGCGGCTCATCCAGCAGCAGCGGCCCCTCCTCCAAGCGAGAGCACAAGCAACGGCGGCTATGACCAGCCGCCACGTCGCCGGGCTCGCTTCGAGGGAGGTGGTGGATCGTCTCGTTCCAACGCTCCGGTGAAGCGGGAGGAAAGCTCGGGCTGAGCCCCGGGGGCCTCCGGAGCCCGGCCTCGGGAGCTGCTGCGGTCGCACAGGCCACTTTTGTTTAGCCTTTCCTTTCTCCTGCATTTTGAAAAAAGTAGAAGGCCCTGCTGGGGCGTGTAACGAACAATGGCACTTGTGCCACTATGCTATGCTTATTATTTTGATGTTATGATGTGGTGTTCATGTTCCGAGTGGGTGTGGTAGGATACTTAGCTTGATACACTCGCGGTAGTTTCCCACCTCGTGAGGGCACGCCCTTCAGCATCTGGTGAGCCCCCCTTGCTGCCGACTCAGGAGCCGTTGGCCTCAGGAGACATCATAAAGCTGCAGAATTGTTTAGAAAACTTGTAGGGTGTCTTGTTCTTCCTTGTGCAAGCCCTCAGGCATGGGCTAGTCGTGGCTTAGTGCACCACGTCGCAGTACCCAGGGGGCACGGACTTTAAGGGGGTGCGTAAATCACGAGCTCAATCGAGGGCGCCTCGCGAAGATCAAGGAAGACGAAGCTCTGGGGCGACAGGGCTTTGGCGAGGTGTGTTTGTGGGTGGGCGAGCCCAGCGCACACACACACCTGCCCAGCCCCCGCGCGAGGCGCATGAGGGAGAGAGACGGGCAACTGCCGTTTTCCCTGGTCCAAGACAAAGAGACGAGCGAAGCAAAAGGAGAAAACCCCAACCAGGCAATCGAGAAATGCTAGAACTCCAAATTCCATTAAAAGGTTGCAAACCAACTACAGAAAGCAAGCAAATGAACAGCCGCGTCCGGCACCTAGTCTAGTCTTCTCACCAGCGCGGAGCTAAGTGCTGCCACTAGGACGTGGGAGGGAGCCCCCGAGGCCTCAGGGTGGCACTCCGGAGACTCCGAGGCGTGAACAACCACACTCATTATTACGTGAGAGTGTCACTAGCGGAGACCTCCACAGGCACTGAGCCTTGCTTCATGGGTAGAACTTCCGGAGGTGCTGGATGTTCCAGGCATTCTGGATGGGGATCCCGTCCTGCGTCTCCAGGTGCGCGGCGCCAGGCCTGGAGATGCGAGCAATCCTAAATGGGCCCTCTCACATGGGAGAGAGCTTATGCAGCCCCTCCCTGGAGAGCACCCGCCTCAGGACGAGATCACCCACCTCGAGCATCCTGGAGCGGATGCTGCAGCAGTGGTACCGTCGCAGCGCCTGCTGGTACCTTGCCGCCCGGAGCAAGGCTTGACGGCGGCGTTCCTCCCCCAGCACGAGGTCCATCCCCCCCGTGGCGTCCTGGCATGCCTCATCAAATGCCAAGACCCGCGCGAAGTGATGCTTGACCTCATGTGGGAGAACCGCTTCAGCTCCGTAGACGAGGAAGAATGGAGTTTCACCGGTTGGCTTGGTCGCGGTGGTGCAGATGGACCACAGCACGGACTGGAGCTCGTCCAGCCAGCCCCTGCCGTAGGCCTCGAGCTTCTTCTTGAAATTTCTTGCCTTGAGGCCCCTCAGGACCTCTGCGTTTGCGCGCTCAGCTTGGCTGTTGCTCCTGGGGTGTGCCACTGAGGCGTAGCATATCTGCGTTCCAAGTTTAGCACAATATGTTTTGAAGAGGTTACTAGTGAATTGCGAGTTGTCGGTGATGATAAGATTTGGGACCCCAAACCAGCTCACGATGCCCTTGATGAACTTGACTGCCGAGCTGGCTGGGATGGTGCGGACAGCCTCCACCTCCGCCCACTTGGTGAACTTGTCGATGGCGACGTATAGGTAGCAGTAGCCCTCGGGCGCTCTAGGGTATGCGCCCAAGATGTCCAGCCCCCAGACCGCGTATGGCCACGAGATCGGGATGGTCTAGAGACCCTGAGCAGGCTGGTGGGTTTGCTTGGCATGGTACTGGCAAGCTTCGCATGATCTCACCAGCTCTGTGGCATCGTTGAGCGCCGTGGGCCAATAGAATCCACTGCGGAACGCCTTGCCCACGAGGGTGCGCGATGACGAGTGATGCCCGCAGTCCCCACCGTGTATGTCGGTCAATAGTTCACACCCCTGCTCCCTGGAGATGCATCACAAAGAAACATCATTTGCCCGTTTCCGGTAGAGCTCACCGTCCCGAATGCAGTAGGCAGTGGCCTGCCGAGCCACGCGTTCTGCGTCTTCTTCTATAACATCCCAAATTTTCAATTTGGAATGTTATACATAGGTCATTCATGCATATCATATTTTATTGCATTTCGTTTCACGATCCTCGAAATTCTAAGCAACTCAAGGACCCTCGGAGAGAGTTGGGGATTTCACGTTTTCATAATTGATTTTTATCAAATATTGAAACAAGGATCACTTTGGTTCTAATTTATTTTCTCTCCGAAAAAATTTCATATTAAATATATGAGAGGAGATAATATGACTTCTCCAAAATAAATGAAATATTGGAGGAAAAATATTAAAATCAAATATTTGGTGTTATTCGGATTTTATTGCTATTTATTTGAATTAGGAAAAATACGTGTTTTTCAAAATTGCATTATAGGCCCAAATAAATGTTCACCTTGTCCGGCATATTTTTAGAGGACGGAGAAAATTTATTTCGGGATTTTTGGAGTCCGTCCAGTATTCTTTTTCTTTCTTTTTTTGCACGTCAGAATTATTTAAAAAAAAGTCAAACCGACTTGGGCCGCCGTGGGCGACCCGGACTCCGCCTCGCCCAGCCTTTATAAGCCGCCGCCCCACCGCAGCCCACCCAAGCCCGCGCCGCCCCGAAACCCTAGCCACCTCGAGCCCTGCGCCGCCTCGAGCCCCGCGCCACCGCCGACGCCGCCGATGCCGCCGCCGCGCCGCCTCGCCGGAGTTGCCGCGTTTTTTTTCGTTTGGTTTTTTAGGTAAACCCTAGATCTGTTTTTTCAATAGATCGGTTCGGTTTTTTTGGTTTAGTTATTTAGCGAATGCCCGTTCGTACGTTCGTTTAAATGAACACCGTTCACCCATTAGTCACAGACACCGAACGTTCGTTCGTTAGCCTGTTTGTCAGTTTTTCTTTTTCTCGGGTTTTTCGTGATTATTTTCGATCGCGATTTCTGACCCGATTTTCGTTCTAGTATAACTTTTTGCTCGTTTATCGGAATCAGGTGACTCAAGCGCCTAGATCTTCGTCTCGAAGCCCTCTTTCTGTTTAACCAACTTGAACAAGATTTTGATACTGTCAATTTGACTTTAGTCCAGATTAGCAATCAGATCTTGTTTCTTTCGCCGTTTGAGTTTCGTTGCTCCGTTTGATTTGATTCTTTTTGCAAACCGGAGTTCTTAAGTTGAACTTTCTGGTTAGATCTTCTTATTTGAGTTTTACCTGTACATATTTGCTTGATTGCTTATGTATGTTATTGTTTGTTTGCGATAGAATTCCCGGAGTGCGAAGCATGCTACTACGAGTCACTAGGTTCTGCGGATCGTCAGCAAGGCAAGTAACACATTGATCATACCCCTTTATTACCCAGTTTTTATGCATTAGTTACAATCCTCATACATTGCATGAGTAGGATCTCTTAACATGTGGGTTTGGGAAGTAGATGATGAGGTAGAACCTATTACCTATTTTAATATCAAACCCTTGGGAGTTACTTCTACGTTATGCTTTTATTGCTATGCTATGCTCATAGACGTGGATTGGGTTTGAGTGTATTCCATGACAGATGTGAGATTGTTAATTAATGGTTCAACTTAAGGTGGCAACTTTAATACACATCTGGGTGGATTGCTTGTTTGGGCACCTGGAGAATCCAGTGCTGTCCTAGGATATCCCGGAGTACCCGTGTGATCATCCTACGGTCCGCCACCCAGGATCAAAGGGATCGTAAGATTATTCATGCTAGAAACTTCCGTGTGCAGCCACAAGCCATTATGGGCTCTGGCATAGTTGAGTATGTTGCATGAACTCTTTCAGTGGTGGGCTAGCAGATGTAGAGGGAAAGTAGGTGTAACTGTCCACCCAGAGTAAAGACTTAATGTTTCTAAAAGACTACGTCTCGGTCATCCGTTTCTCAAACACCATGCAGTGCGAGAAATCCAACGGAGGCGATCGAGTCTTGTGGGGAGAAGTGCGCAAACCTCTGCAGATTGTACAAACTAATCATGGTTAGCCGTATCCCCGGTTATGGACATCTTGAGTATCTAGTACTTGGATTATCCTAATGTAGCTCATCACTCTAATTTAATTTGTTGGGTTGATAATTACCTTTAATTGGGATTGAGTTGGAGGAACCTTCTCAATGATGTTTCAACTACCATGATAGTTAAATAAAACTTATTCCTTTGTTGTAGGGAAAAATTGGCTTTTCGCAAAAATCATATAACCTTAGAGCATCCACCAGCCATATATGCATATAGTGATAGTATTATGTGTCCATTGCTCTACTGTGTTATATTGCCAGCATATTCCATGTGCTGACCCGTTTTCGGGCTGCAACGTATTATGTTGCGGACTTTTCATACGACGAGTAAAGATGCGATAGGTCGTTGTCATGCACTCAGCTATGCCATTGGAGTTGATGGACTCACTTTATCTTCCAAGCCTTCCGCCGTTATCATGTTAGATGGCCTTAAGCCATATATATTGTAATAAGTTCTCTTTTGAGACATTCGATGTAATAAGTGTGTGATTGCTACTCTGTTATAAATCCTTCGAGTACTGTGTGTGTCAGCATTACCGATCTAGGGATGACACTGAAGCACAGAGACTTGACCGTTTGAGGTCGGGTCTCTACAAGATGGTATCAGAGCACACGCTGAATGTAGGACACGACCACTAAGAAAAGCCATAGGACACTCTTCTCTACTCATTTCTGACTCCTCTCCATTTTCTACTCCTTAGGATGGCGGATTCGAGGAACCAGTTTGCACAACCGGATGAAGACGCCCCCTTTGGACGACACCTGAAGGAAGTTACTAGATACCTGAACATCGGAATACCAAGCTTCACCGGGACCTACAACGCCACTTTACCAGAAGAGGAGCGCTGGATGATTCAAGTTCAAGTTCCAGGAAGGACATTCACGCCAGTCATAGAGCCCATAGAGTTTTCCTTTGATGCACCCACCTGGAGTCTAGGCAAGAGCATGGCAGCCCACATCACCATGGGACGCATTGGAGAAGTTTACCACAAGGATACTATCTACCAGATTTGTGGGCGCCGAGATGAGCAATGCTTGATAGTGAGCACCCGGAAGGAC
The DNA here is from genome assembly GCF_002575655.3 of Aegilops tauschii subsp. strangulata. Lineage (NCBI taxonomy): Eukaryota > Viridiplantae > Streptophyta > Magnoliopsida > Poales > Poaceae > Aegilops > Aegilops tauschii. The sequence goes on from NC_053035.3 coordinate 288,062,544, forward strand.
AGGTCCATTGCAGCATTCATCCAGGAGTTAAACCAGCACATTCGACGCCAGGAGGACCAGCTGTGCACATGCATGATAGATTTGAAGAAGGCAATGACAAGGATCAGCGAGTTAGAGGAGGAACTCAAGTCTACACGCGATGGATATGAGGAGGAAATCATGACCCTGTTGGAGAAGAACGACGACCTGATAAAGAAGATCGGAGTATTCATGGGAGACCCCGCGCCAGGAGAAGCAGACGACGATTCCACTTGCCCGGAAAACTACATCATCATCGACAACACGGACTCCAACCCCGACGATAGTGATGATGACTTTGAAGACGAAGCTGGAGCGGACATTATGGAGTCTTCCACTGATCAAAATTTCTAGTAGACCACCATATGATTAATAGTATTCCCCCATGTATATAGTAGTAGTCTGAGCACTTTAACGATAGTTCTAGACTGTTTGTATGCCCTTGCTTGATTAATTGAGTGATATGATTGTGTTTGCCTCATGTGCATATGGGTAGTGTTTTCTCACTAGACCTCTTTTCTATTCTAATCTCTTCCCTCTAAACCCATCAGATGCCTCCGAGACGTGACACCGGATTTTTTTTCCCACCAGAGATCACCCAGTTGATCCAGCAGCAGAATGCCTTGATGCAGATACTAGTCCAGAACCAAGACAACAACAACAACAACAACAACAACAACCCTCCTCCAGTGTCAGGACCGGTTTTCGGGATATTAATTTCCCAAAAAATGGCCCTTGTGCTCACCAGCCCCAGGATTACTGTTAGCTGATGAGGCACCAACTTGATGCAGAAATTCCAAGCAAAGTACAAAATATGTAGTACAAGACCATTGTGGCCTATGAGTACAACAATTGGTTTCTAGTGGTTGATGGCGGAAGCAGTTTGTGGTTCCTCTGCGTCTATGGGACTCCATTTCCCACAAGAACAGCTGACCAGGATAACTCCTATCTTCGCGAGGCTGCTATCACCTTTGCATGGGTTCCGGGGCTGTCGTCGCAACGCTCCTCTCCACGCAAGAAATCTGGCCAAGACAATAGCCAGGGACAAGCCAGTGAGTACTTTTGAATGTACTCGCAAACATTATGAACACGGGTATAATATAACAAGGGATAATCATGCTCCAAAATATTCTATGATCATAACGTCAGTCACGAAACACACAAAATCCATGATGCACGCATGCAGGTTGTTCATATAAAATATGAATATGCAATACGGGAGTAGAAATAGAATGCACCGATCGAGTGTCTGAAGTGACGCCTCGAAAGGATAATAAGATAAATCATGCCTCAGTCGGGCGTCGGAGCAACACCACATAAAGGGCTTATAAATAAAAGAAATAACAAGCATGCCACAGTCGGGCGTCTATGCGACACCACATAAAGGGCTTATAAATAATAGAAATAACAAGCATGCCACAGTCGGGCGTCTGAGCGACACCACCTAAAGGGCTTATAAAGAATTTAAATAGCAAGCATGCCACAGTCGGGCGTCTGAGCGACACCACATAAAGGGCTTATAAAGAATTTAAATAACAAGTATGCCACAGTCGGGCGTCTGAGCGACACCACATAAAGGGCTTATAAGTAATTTAAATAACATGCATGCCACAGTCGGGCGTCTGAGCGACACCACATAAAGGGCTTATAAGAGAATAATCGTAGTGAGTATCCAGGAGGTAGAACCGTCCCAGGGATACTCAATAATTCAAATAATGTAAATGGTTAGTCCATAATAATAATAATCATAATCCTCATATGTCACAAGTCATAATCAATGTTCTGGTTTAGCAGTTTTTCCTCCGAAGACCGACACTAAGACCGACACTTGACCCATCCCAGACTGTAGTCCTTAACCATGGACACGGCTATTCGAATAGATGTTTAATCTCTGCAGAGGGTGTACTCTTTACCCACGAGTAACGGATTCCTTTAGTCCATCGGGACTAATTCCGTCTACGGTCTTTTAATTGAAAACACGCCTAACCGCACACACCAGCCTAACTTACCGGTGTCTGGAATCACCCACAACACCCATTAAGCAAAACTCTAAGTGGGGAGGCTACAACCTCGACTTAGCATGGGATCACAAAATTTATAACGCGCGCAAACTAGGGGAGCCACCCCCCTCGGCTCCAACCGGAAACACCCATGCCCCCGGACCAGGTGGCATGCCTACCGGATGGCTCCGGTATCTTCCACCATGGCCTCTCTGTACGGTGTGTGCTTGGTAAGGGGTTGACAACTTACTGAACCGTACCCTACCTGCGGCAGGGACAAGTGGTAGTACGAAACAAGTATGGGGGTTACTGGAACAAGACTCGATCTACGGCCGACTCAGGAGGTTCAAGTATTCCCTGTATGATTAGCATAACAAATATATTTCAATTAACCGATAGAATCACCACTCATCATACCTCATCATGCCATACCGGACACACTCGTCTCGACGAGGGACTAGGGACAAGCTCGTGTCTACCCAAGACAGAGACTTTCCCGGCTTCCTTCCGGTAGGCATGAAAGGCATACGAAGGTGATTACTATCACAAGCATATCCATTTCTAACAGCAAAGAATCTTCATTATGCACTCATGCGTATGATCGTATCGTCACATAAAATAACGAATGCTCCATGTCAAGGTGGTGTTGTAACCGCATCAAACAACACACAAAAATATTATGCCAGGGTTCAGAATGCTTGCCTTCAAGGTGTGGAGGGGTGAGGTGCACTCCAAAACTTTTGAAAGTTATAATCTCCCCTCCAAATTCCTATTTTCAAAAATATTCAAATAACACATACTTTAAAAACAGCGCAAAAATTTGTCCTAGATATTTTTGAAATAAATCTTAAAATAAACTAGGTGGAATTTGAGAGAGGTAGGAAAAAGAATTAATTCATTTTGAGTTCTATTTAAAAAGATATAGCCAGTCAAAGTTTCAGTCAAAATCTGATTTTAAAATAAAACAGAAAAGATAATGTTTCGGACGAAATACGCTTTCGAGAGGGGGACACGTACTTCGGGCTTTACGCCTCCACTTAATCCAGAGTGGACCGGCTCGTGAGTCACTGACAGTGGGTCCCTTGGGCCCACTGGTCAGGTTTGACCAGTCTTTCCCCCCGCCTCCTTCCTCCTCTGGCCCAACAGAGACGGGGCTCCGGCGATCGACGCCGGCGAACGGCGGCTCCCTGCGGGATCCGGAGGGCAGGGATGGATCCGCGGTTCCAGGGCGGTCCTCCCGGTGGTCGATAGGGTGGCGGGGACGGAGGGAGTCGCCGGCGGCGAGCTCCGCGGTGGACGGCAGCTTCGGGTGAGTTTGGGGGTCTGGGCTACGGTGGTTCCCGGTTGTGGCTGAGGGGTTGGGCGGCTCCACAAGGTCATGGGGAGTCGAACGGTGGCGCTGGAAGGATGGGGGAGGCTCTGTTTGCGACGAGCGGGACCGGAGGGCGGCGGCGGCCGAACTGGCCGGAGACGGGGAAGAAGGCTTCCCGCCGTCGCTTGCTGGCCGTGGGGGGCACTGGTGGGGTGCTAGGAGGTTGCCTGAGTGCCTGGACGGGCTCGGGGACTCCTATTTATAGGTGGACGAGGTCGGTTCCCGCGGCGGCCGTGGATAAGAACGGCGAACCGCCGTTCTGTAGCTGCAGGACGACGTGGCGGCGACGAGCGCTTGCCGACGAGCTTGCGGATGAGCTCGAGCTGTTCTAGGGGGCAGCTGGCGCGCGCGGGTGGCTTGGGCGGCGTCGTCCATGGCAGAGGCCTACTGCCGACGCCGGCGTGCCGCCAAGGGCTCTGACGGCGGCGTTGTAGGGCGCCAGGGGAGGGCTTGGAATGCTCTGGTGTGTGGACGAGGACGGGTGAGGCTCTGCAGGCGAGCAAGGGCCAGCGGCCAGACGCGGCGACCCGTGCGCACGCACGTGCAAAAGCGCGCTCTGGCCGCGCCCAGAGCACGCACGCCAGGTGCTCGACGAAATGCCATCGTGTGCTAGAGGGTTTGAGCGAGGCTGGCAGTTAACAGGTCCGGGATAGAGTGGTCTAGGGGCATAGTGGACAAGCTGGATGGGTCAGGGGCTCAAGTTCACAATGCAAACTAAAAATCATGCCAAAATTGTTCATGCACTCAAGGTGTTTGACCAAATGCTAAGGGCATCTAGGCAACTCTTGGGGTGGCCAAAATCTCCAGATCCTAGTCTCTTTAGGTGATAAAGAGTGTGGCAAGGTTAGTTTGTCAAAATCAAAAACTTGTTAGTGCAAGTTTTTGAGAAAACCAATTCTGGACAGAAAGTAAAAGGCATAGTTTCATGGACCAAAAATACTCCAATGGGTCCATTCTCCTGGACATAAGGGTTTGGTAGGGAGGACTACAAGCAGGAAAAAGCTCATGGGCCCTAGAGCAAATTAAATTAGGGTTGCAGTAGAAAAAGCCAAACTGGACCAGAGAGCAAAAGAGGATGATTTGCTCAATGTTTTCAAAGAACACTCATGTGTTTTTGCATAAAGTTGAATTATATGCATCTACTGACATCTCCAAACACTTGGAAGAATTTTTAAAGAGATATTTAAATAGGTTGTAGTGCAAAATTACCAACTGGACCAGATTTGAAAATTTGGTGTAGAGCTCAAAATCTCCAATGACCAAAAGATTTTTTTGCATAAAAGTGATGTGGAAACGTCACATGACATCCCCAAATTTTGGTTGAAATTTTCAAGAATTTTCTGAAAGGGTTGTAGTGCAAATAGAGCTCTGAAACTTATGAAAATCATTTTTAAAAGAATAAAGCTCAGGAAAAACAATTATGCAAATAAACCCACTGATAAAAGAAATGTTTTCTCGAGAGGGTATACAAGTCCAATAATATTTTTGGAAAGTTTTCACTTGGGGTAAAAACTCCACAATATCAAAGAAAAGAGAGGTTCGGAAATCAAAAGATAAATCCAGAAAATAAAAATTTAATTTCCTGGCAAAATTTTAATTGATAAATCATTGTTAAAATTTTGGGGTGTTACATCCAGTTGACAACTTAGCCCGTTTTCTGAGGTTACAGCCGCCGGTGTTTTCCAGTAGCACCGAGCCAATAGTTGCGGATGACTGGCTACGCCGGATTGGAAGGGAGTTAACCAGCGCAGGTTGCACAGATGCTGAGAAGGTGCGTTTTGCCGCACATCAGTTGGATGGACCAGTAGCCTCATGGTGGGAGAATTACACAGCCACTTTCCCCATAGCCAATGTCACTTGGGATCAGTTTCAGCGAGCATTCCGTATAGCCCATGTCTCAACTGGAGCTATGAGCATGAAGAAGCGTGAGTTTCGCAACTTACGCCAGGGAAATCATACTGTGGCTCAGTACGTAGATGAGTTTAGTAAGCTATCTCGTTATGCCCCTGATGATGTGGCCACAGATGCCGCGAAGCAGGAGAAGTTTATGGAAGGGATAAATGATGAGATGAGCATGCAGTTGATGGTGGCAACATTCAACAACTACCAGGAGTTGGTAGACAAGGCCCTTATGATTGAAGGGAGGCAGCAGTAGATTGAGAGCCGCAAGAGGAAGTATGGACAAGGAAAGTACAATTCTGGAGCTCAGCAGAAGCCTCGTTTCACCCCGAACTCGGGAGGACTTGTCCATAACCATGGAGGCCGCAACCACAATGGAGGGAATTCCCACAACCACAATGGTTCCAAGAATGAAAACAGGAATGGAGCAGGCAGCAATCAGAACCGCTCTAACCCAGCCACACCCGCCAAGAAGGACCTAAGTCACATTACTTGTTTCAAGTGCGGGATGACTGGACACTATGCCACTGAGTGCCCTGAAGCAAAAAATAGCAATGGCAATGGAAGCGCTGGGAAGAAACCCAACCCTTCAATAGGGGGCAAGTGAACCACGTGAACGTGGAGGAAGTCGAGGAGCAGCCTGATGCAGTTATTGGTAAGTTTTTGGTTAAGTCTTTTACTGCAATTGTTCTTTTCGATACTGGTGCATCGCATTCATATATATCAAGGGGATTCGTGGATAAGTATAAGTTGCCCACCAAGGTACTTAGGACACCAATGTTAGTAAGTTCGCCAGGAGCTGAATATATGGCAAGTCAAGGATGTTTTCAGATGCCATTGACTATTGGAAGCCATGTTTTCCCTTCTGACCTGATAATTTTGGAGTCACAAGGTTTGGATGTGATACTAGGAATGGATTGGCTGTCGATGTATGGAGGAAACATCGATTGCGCGAGTAAGTCAATTTTGCTCACTACCCCGGAGGGAAAAGGATCAAGTATGTATCCAGGCATGCGCCAAGGAGGACCCAAGTAAATTCTCTCACGGGAGTTGTTCAGGAGGAAGTGCCGGTAGTAAAGGATTACCCGGATGTATTTCCGGAGGAGTTACCAGGCATGCCACCAGATCGAGATATCGAGTTTTTGATAGAGTTGTTGCCAGGCACCGGGCCTATATCGAAGAGACCATACCGGATGCCCGCGAACGATCTGGAGGAGATTAAGAAGCAGATTAAGGAGTTATTGGAGAAAGGTTACATTCGAAGAAGTTCATCACCATGGGGAGCCCCAGTGCTCTTGGTTGAGAAGAAGGATGGATCCTTAAGGATGGTTGTTGATTATCGTGCTTTTAATGAAGTAACAATCAAGAATAAGTATCCACTGCCGATGATCAATGATTTGTTTGACCAGTTGCAAGGAGCTAAGGTGTTTTCGAAGATTGATCTGCGATCAGGATATCACCAGCTAAAGATTAGGGAAAAGGATATACCTAAGACAGCCTTCACCACAAGGTGCGGGCTATATGAGTATACGGTTATGTCCTTTGGACTAACTACTGCCCCTGCCTATTTCATGAGTATGATGAACAAGGTGTTCATGGAGTTCTTGGATAAATTTGTCGTGGTGTTCATTGATGATATTTTGGTATACTCAAAGAATGAAGAGGAACACAAGGAGCATTTGCGTTTAGTTCTCGAGAAGCTCAGGGAACACCAGTTGTATGCCAAGTTCAACAAATGTGAGTTTTGGTTGAAGGAAGTTGGATTTCTTGGACATGTTATATCAGGAGAAGGTATAGCAGTGGATCCCACCAAGGTTCAGTCAGTCACTGAGTGGGTGGCACCCACCTCAGTCGGAGAGATCCGCAGTTTTCTTGGACTCGCGGGATACTATCGGAGATTTATTGAGAATTTTTCGAAGATTGCGAAGCCTATGACGGCATTGTTGAAGAAGGACACCAAGTTCCATTGGACTAATGAATGTGAAGCAAGTTTCCAGGAGTTGAAGGAACGTTTGACTACAACCCTAGTGCTGATTCTGCCGGATATACGCAAGGATTTCCAAGTGTATTGCGACGCCTCTCGCTTAGGACTTGGAGGAGTACTTATGCAAGACGGGAGAGTTGTTTCGTATGCCTCACGACAACTGAAACCGCACGAGTTGAATTATGCCATGCATGATTTGGAGTTAGCAGTTGTGGTGCATGCGCTCAAGACCTGGAGACATTTTCTTATTGGAAACCGTTGCGATGTGTACACGGATCACAAAAGTTTGAAGTACATCTTCACACAGAAGGAGCTTAACCTCAGGCAGAGGAGATGGTTGGAGCTCATAAAGGATTATGACATGAAGTTGCACTATCATCCAGGCAAGGCCAATGTCGTAGCAGACGCGTTGAGCCGTAAGAGTTATGTTAACACCCTCGTAAGCGGAGGGATGCCAAAGGAGTTAGCCGAGGATCTCATGGAGCTACGTTTGGAGATTGTTCCTAGAGGTTATGTTGCAGCAATGGAAGTTCAGTCTACATTGCTGGGGAAGATTCAAGAAGCTCAGAAGGATGATAAGGAGATTGCCGAAATAAAGGAGAGAATGGGCGAAGGAAAAGCCAAAGGTTTTCGTGAGGATGAGTACAACACCTTATGGTTTGAGGACCGTATATATGTGCCCAATAATGCAGAGATCAGGAAGTTGATACTACAGGAAGCTCATGACTCGCCATACTCAATACACCCCAGAAACACCAAGATGTATTTGGATTTGAAGGAGCACTTCTGGTGGACTGGTATGAAGAAGGATATTGCCGAGTATGTAGTAGTATGTGATGTATGTCAGAGAGTGAAGGCAGAACATCAAAAGCCAGCAGGATTACTGCAGCCTATGCCGATACCCGAATGGAAGTGGGACAAGCTTGGCATGGATTTTATCACCGGATTACCCAAGACCCGATCGGGATATGATTCAATCTGGGTAGTAGTGGATCGCTTGACCAAAGTAGCCCACTTTATCCCAGTGAAAACCACTTATACAAGTGCGAAGTTGGCCAAGATACACATGACCAGGATCGTATGTCGGCACGGAGTTCCGAGGACCATCGTATCAGATAGAGGAACATAGTTTACTTCAAAATTTTGGCACCAGCTGCACCAGACTTTGGGAACTAGGCTAGAATTCAGTACAGCTTTTCACCCGCAGACAGATGGACAGACCGAGAGAATCAATCAGATTCTGGAGGACATGTTGACAGCTTGTGCGCTAGATTACGGATCTAGTTGGGATGACAACTTGCCCTACGCGGAGTTCTCTTACAACAACAGCTACCAGGCCAGTTTGAAGATGGCACCTTTCGAAGCCCTGTATGGAAGAAGATGCCGTACACCGTTGATGTGGGATGAAGTTGGAGACCGACAGTTGTTTGGACCAGATTTGATCAAAGAGTCTGAAGAGAAGGTTAAGTTGATTCGGGATAGACTGAAGGTAGCTCAGTCCCGACAGAAGAGTTATGCAGATTCAAAACGCAAGGAGGTAGTCTATGAAATTGGAGATAGAGCGTATCTGCGAGTGTCACCTCTTCGAGGAGTTAAATGTTTTGGAGTTAAAGTAAAGTTAGCCCCGAGATTTGTGGGACCGTACCGTGTTTTGGAACGCATGGGAGAGGTTGCCTACAAGTTGGAGTTACCCGAAGGACTGTCGGGAGTACATGATGTGATTCACGTTTCCCAGTTGAAGAAGTGTCATGCAGAGATGGCCGATATTCCTCTGAGAGATACAGTGCCCTTGGAAGCGATTCAGTTGGACAGTGATTTGACATATGAGGAGAAACCTGTCAAGATTCTAGAGTTTGCCAGTCGGGTTACTCGCAGCAAAGTCATCAAGTTTTGCAAAGTTCAGTGGAGCCACCATACCGAGGATGAAGCCACCTGGGAACGAGAGGATGATCTTCGCAAAGACCACCCACACCTATTTTCTAGCCAACCCGAATCTCGAGGGCAAGATTCATCTTAAGGGGGGTAGGTTTGTAACATCCCAAATTTTCAATTTGGAATGTTATACATAGGTCATTCATGCATATCATATTTTATTGCATTTCGTTTTGCGATCCTCAAAAAATTCTGAGCAACTCAAGGACCCTCGGAGAGAGTTGGGGATTTCACGTTTTCATATTTGATTTTTATCAAATATTGAAACAAGGAACACTATGGTTTTAATTTATTTTCTCTCCAAAAACATTTCAAATTAAATATATGAGACGAGATAATATGGCTTCTCCAAAATAAATGAAATATTGGAGGAAAAATATTAAAATCAAATATTTGGTGTTATTCGGATTTTATTGCTATTTATTTGAATTAGGAAAAATATGCGTTTTACAAAACTACATTATAGCCACAAATAAATGTTCACCTTGTCCGGCATATTTTTAGAGGACAGGGAAAATTTATTTCGGGATTTTTGGAGTCCGTTTAGTATTCTTTTTCTTTCTTTTTCTGTGCGTCAGAATTATTTAAAGAAAAGTCAAACCGACTTGGGCCGCCGGGGCGACCCGGACTCCGCCTCGCCCAGCCTTTATAAGCTGCCGCCCCACCGCAGCCCACCCCAGCCTGCGCTGCCCCGAAACCCTAGCTGCCTCGAGCCCCGCGCCGCCGCCGCCTCGCCGGAGTTGCCGCGTTTTTTTTCGTTCGGTTTTTTTAGGTAAACCCTAGATCTGTTTTTTTAATAGATCGGTTCGGTTTTTCGGTTTAGTTATTTAGCGAACGCCCGTTCGTACATTCGTTTAAACGAACACCATTCACCCGTTAGTCACAGACAGCGAACGTTCATTCGTTAGCCTGTTCATCAGTTTTCCTTTTTCTCGGGTTTCTCGCGATTATTTTCGATCGTGATTTCTGACCCGATTTTCGTTCTAGTATAACTTTTCGCTCGTTTATCGGAATCAGGCGATTCAAGCGCCTAGATCTTCGTCTCGAAGCCCTCTTTCTGTTTAACCAACTTGAACAAGATTTTGATACTGTAAAATTTGACTTTAGTCCAGATTAGTAATCGGACCTTGTTTCTTTCGCCGTTTGAGTTTCGTTGCTCCGTTTGATTTGATTCTTTTTGCAAACCGGAGTTCTTAAGTTGAACTTTCTGGTTAGATCTTCTTATTTGAGTTTTACCTGTACATCTTTGCTTGATTGCTTATGTATGTTATTGTTTTTTTGCGATAGAATTCCCGGAGTGCGAAGCGTGCTACTGCGAGTCACTAGGTTTTGCGGATCGTCAGCAAGGCAAGTAACACATTGATCATACCCCTTTATTACCCAGTTTTTATGCATTAGTTACAATCCTCACACATTGCATGAGTAGGATCTCTTAACATGTGGGTTTGGGAAGTAGATGATGAGGTAGAACCTATTACCTGTTTTAATATCAAACCCTTGGGAGTTACTTCTACGTTATGCTTTTATTGCTATGCTATGCTCATAGACGTGGATTTGGTTTGAGTGTATTCCATGACAGATGTGAGATTGTTAATTAATGGTTCAACTTAAGGTGGCAACTTTAATACACATCTGGGTGGATTGCTTGTTTGGGCACCTGGAGAATCCAGTGCTGTCCTAGGATATCCCGGAGTACCCGTGTGATCATCCTACGGTCCGCCACCCAGGCTCAAAGGGATCATAAGATTATTCATGCTGGAAACTTCCGTGTGCAGCCACAAGCCATTATGGGCTCTGGCATAGTTGAGTATGTTGCATGACCTCTTTCAGTGGTGGGCTAGCAGATGTAGAGGGAAAGTAGGTGTAACTGTCCACCCAGAGTAAAGTGTTAATGTTTCTGAAAGACTGTGTCTCGGTCATCCATTTCTCAAACACCATGGAGTGCGATAAATCCAACGGAGGCGATCGAGTCTTATGGGGAAAAGTGCGCAAACGTCTGCAGAGTGTACAAACTAATCATGGTTAGCCGTGTCCCCGGTTATGGACATATTGAGTATCTAGTACTTGGATTATCCTAATGTATCTCATCACTCTAATTTAATTTGTTGGGTTGATAATTACCTTTAATTGGGATTGAGTTGGAGGAACCTTCTCAATGATGTTTCAACTACCATGATAGTTAAATAAAACTTATTCCTTTGTTGTAGGGAAAAATTGGCTTTTCGCAAAAATCATATAACCTTAGAGCCTCCACCAGCCATATATGCATATAGTGATAGTATTATCTGTTCATTGCTCTACTGTGTTATATTGCCAGCATATTCCATGTGCTGACCCGTTTTCGGGCTGCAACGTATTATGTTGCAGACTTTTCAGACGACGAGTAAAGGTGTGATAGGTCGTTGTCATGCACTCAGCTATGCCGTTGGAGTTGATGGACCCACTGAAAGAACATATGGTGCCCCCATGTTTGGTTTTGGTAATTGACGACAATCTCTATGGACTAATGGTTGCCTTGAGTTATATTTGAAGGTTTTGTTCATAGGCTTTTCTTGGAGTACATGTGTTGGTTTCAAGGAGAGTTTGTGTTGACCAAGGTGCTACTAAGGAATTTTCCAAATATTGGTCATGTGAGAGTTGAGCTTATTGCAAGCATGTCTTGAAGAAGAAGATTGTGTGATCATTCATGTTTACCTTCAAGACATCATCCAAATGAAGAGAGTTGGAAAGATTCTAGGAGCGGATGGTCATCTTGATTCTAGGAGCGGATGGTCATCTTGTTTGGTTCTCTTTGTGAGTCTTAGAGCTTACGGTCATCTTGATGACAAGCTTGAGTTCATCGAAAATGGAGTTTGCATGCGTCTTCTATGATGTTTTCGATGTTGGAGGTTTTACCGGTCTTATCCGAGGAAGGGTTCTCACCATTTTCTTTTGGGCCTTTTCTCATTTGATTCTTATTGGTATTTCTATCAAGACTGTATTAGCCCTTGTCGCTAGCTTTCCAATAAACTTGGTTTCGTCGAATTCGGAGCCCATATTTGCAGAAGTTTGGTGTTCTGAAAAGGCTGCAGCTGTACTACCGCGGACAGGAGCGGATGTAATTTTTTACTACCGCTCTTGGGAGCGGTACTACTGCTTGGAGCAGTACTACCGCGGCTACTTCCGTGGCTACTTCCGCTCAGAACCAAAAACTCATCACAAGTCCAGCGGTGGTAGGCACGGATGTAATTTTTTAGTACCGCTCGCAAGCAGTAGTACCGCTACCCTCAGCAGTAGTACCGCTACACCTAGCGGTAGTACCGCTCGGTGCGGGCTGTGACCATAACGGTTGGATTTTCCCCACCTATAAAAGGGGGTCTTCTTCCCCAATGAACCTTATCCTTTCAGCTCGTGTTCTTCCCCCATTGTTGACCTTCTTCGAGCTTGCTAACTCTAAATCCCTCCATGGATTCTTGCTAGTTTTTGAGGGAAAAGAGAGAGGAGATCTAGATCCCCATTTCCACCAATCACTTTCTCCTCTATGTGAGGGGAACCCCTTGGATCTAGATCTTGGAGTTCTTGGTGTTCTCCTTCTTGTTCTTCCTCTCATTTTCCTCCCTAGCATTAGTTGCTTCGGTGGGATTTGAGAGAGAAGGACTTGGGCACTCCGTGTGCCCTTGCCATTGCATTTGGTGCATCGGTTTGAGTTCTCCACGGTGATACGTGGAAGTTACAAGTTGAGAAGCTTATTACTCTTGGGTGCTTGGTACCCTTGAGCTTGTTCCTCTTGGGTGCTTGGGCACCCTAGACGGTTGGTGGTGTTCGGAGCTCAATCATTGTGGTGTAAAGCTACGGGCAAGCGTCGGGGTCTCCAATTAGGTTGTGGAGATCGCCCCGAGCAATTTGACGGGTTCCGGTGACCGCCCCCAAGGGTTGCCAAAGTGTACGGGTTCGGTGACCGCCCCCAAGGGTTGCCATTTGTACGGGTTTGGTGACCGCCCTCAAGGGTCCCTTAGTGGAATCATGGCATCTTGCATTGTGCGAGGGCGTGAGGAGATTACGGTGGCCCTAGTGGCTTCTTGGGGAGCATTGTGCCTCCACACCGCTCCAAACGGAGATTAGCATCCGCAAGGGTGTGAACTTCGGGATACATCATCGTCTCCGCGTGCCTTGGTTATCTCTTACCGGAGCCCTTTACTTATGCACTTTACTTTGTGATAGCCATATTGTTTCTTGTCATATATCTTGCTATCACCATATTGTTTCTTGTCATATATCTTGCTATCACCTAAGTAGTTTTTCTTGCTTAGCATAAGTTGTTGGTGCACATAGGTGAGCCTAGTTGTTGTAGGTTTTGTGCTTGACAAATTAACCACTAGGTTTATTCCGCATTTGTTCAAGCCTCAACCATAATTATTTTAAAGCGCCTATTCCCCCCCTCTAGGCGACATCCATGATCTTTCAATTGGTATCAGAGCCTCGTCTCTCTTTATAGGGCTTAACCGCCTAGAGAGTAAGGATGTCGACTAGGGGTTTAGGATTCTCTGACACTCTTAGTTTCAATGGCACAAGTTTTGATGTTTGGGTAATTCGCATGCTTAATCTCTTTAGGGTCATGGACCCAAATTTAGAGCGAATTGTAGATATGGGTTTTTCTCCTCCAAAGGATCCACAAAGATTATCTTTAGAGGATGAGAAAAACTCTTATCTCAATGCTCAAGCTTCTAATGCGCTTTTTGATGCTTTGAGCAATGTAGTTATATTTCAACTCATGCCTTTCCGGGATGCTCATGAGTTGTGGACAAAGCTTCAAGATAAATATGGCGTGTCCAAGTTTTGTGGGGATGATTGTTCTCCCTCCACCTCCGGTCGTGTTGTGTTCTCAACTTCTTCTACTTCACCTACATGTGGTTTGCCACAAGGTAATGACATGGTGAGTAGTGGTGTTCATTGCAATGATGATAGTGGGCTTAGTTTTGATAATCCTTCATCACTTTCTTGTTGCGATGCTTCATATTTGGACTCTAGCACTTCGAGCAATCCAAATGTTTCACATGCTTGTGTTGATAGTCCTTGCATATCATGTACAAATTGCTTAACTAAATCTCATGATGATATGCTTGCTATGTCTTGTTGGCATGATAAAAATGCATGTATTTCCTCGAGTTGTTGTGCTAACAATGTAGAGGAAACCCAACACTCCATGGAACAAGATGTGGTCTTGAATGGTGCTTCAAGGTATCCCACATCATCATCTATTGCTTTTTTCCTTATGTCCAAGGCTTCAAAGGTATCTCCCACTTTGAATCCCAATATATCTTGTGATAATATTGATGATGGCAAGAGTGATGATGATGTCGATTATGATGAAGAGAATGATGATGTTACCTCCTTAAAAGTTAAGGGGGAAATAATTTTTAAAGCTCTTCTTAAGAATAAAATTGCTCGTTCCAACTTCATGGAAATCATGTCTATTGCTATTGAGGGCAAGATATATATTGATGAGTTGGAATCTCGTCTTGAGGAGCATGAGGTCACCATTGATAAAATGGAAGGTCATGAGCGTGATTACGCTAATGAGATTGCGGACCTCTCTCAAGCTCTTGAACTTGAACAAACCACCAAGGAATCTCTTGAGGAGACTTTTTCTCTAGAGTTATCTAGAGTGAAGGAATCTTATGATAGAGCTCTTGAGGTGGCCAATGTTTTTGAAACTAAAAATGCTAAGCTTGTAGTTGCTCATGCTAGACTCCTTGAGGATTTTGAGCACCTCGAAAATGGCTCAAGGGTCATCAAGGGTGAGCTCATCAAACTCACCGAGTCTCATGCTCAACTTGAAGCTTCTTATTTAAAAGAGCTTGCCAAGTTGCCTTCTCCTCTTGTTGTTAATGATGATGCTTGTGCTACTAACTCTATTTCTTGTGAAGCATCCATTTTAAAGGAGAACGTTGAGCTACGGGCCCAACTTGAGTTGCTATCTAGCAATTATGGGAAATTGGAAGAAAGCCATGAAAAGCTCTCAAGCTCTCATGATGATCTTCTAGTATCCCATAATGTGCTAAAGATAGCTCATGAGACCATGATTGCTAAGGTAACATCTAGTGAGCCTCATGTGGACACTAGCACTACTTTTAGTCAAAATGCTATATTGCCTTGTGCTAGTCCTCGCGATTCATCCATGCATAACGTGGTACATCTTGTGATGAATTGCTTTCCTTGCCTTGTTGCTCTAACGATGAAGCTTATACTTCCTCTAGTGCTTGTGTTGAGACTAACCATGTAGAGGAAATCAAAGAGCTCAAGGCCCAAGTCACTTCTTTGAAGAAAGACTTGGAAAAGAGTCATGAAGGGAAATTTACACTCAACAACATCTTGAGAGTGCAAAAATCCCCCAATGACAAAGGTGGACTTGGATTCAACTCCAACAAGAAGAAGAAGTCCAAGATGAACAAAAAGAAGGGCCAAGAACAAGTCAAGAATTCAACCAAGATTGTTTGCTTCAAGTGCAAAGTAGAAGGGCATCATGTTAGATCTTGCCCATT
Organism: Aegilops tauschii subsp. strangulata; assembly: GCF_002575655.3. Taxonomy (NCBI): domain Eukaryota; kingdom Viridiplantae; phylum Streptophyta; class Magnoliopsida; order Poales; family Poaceae; genus Aegilops; species Aegilops tauschii. Next base: position 288,078,270 of record NC_053035.3, read on the forward strand.
GAAGAAGAAGGCCATTAGTGACAAGCAACAAGGGAAGCGGCCACAAGTTTGATCTCATGCTCAACCACAAGTTGAAGAAAGTCCTCTTCCCAAGAATCCTCAAGCTAATGCTTCTCAAGTTGAGAAATCAAGTGAGAACAAAGTGAAGAGTAGACGTTGCTACTTATGTCATGAGAAAGGTCACCTCGCCTCTTCATGCACTAGTGGTAACTTATCCAACCCAATTATTATTGATGATATCTATTCTCTTGGGAAGGATAATGTTGGCCATGTGTTTGCCAAATTTGTTGGTGCTCAAAGTGGTGTCAAGAAAAGAACCATTTGGGTAGCCAAGCCTATTATGACTAACCTCTTAGGACCCAACTTGGTTGGGGACCAACTAGCTCAAACTTGATCAATAGGTGTTGTTGGAGGGCATTGGAGACTTGGCTACATTATGAAGATTTAAGGGGACTTCATCATTCTTATTGTCTCAAGCCAAGTCAATTGGGTTATCAAGTTTCTATTCTAGATCCAATGTGCCTCCTTCCGGTAACTTGTACTTAAATTGTTTATATCGAAAGTTACTTGCCCCCTTGCATGTTTTGGTTTTGTTCCTTGCATGTGGTTGTATATGTTGTGCCTCCAATTTGCTTATCTTGAGTAATCAAGTATGTGTGTGTTGGTTTGCACATCATGTACGTGTGTGTAGTGCGTTGAGCCTTTGCGCATCTTGTTTGTATGTTAGTTGGCTCTTGTGAGAGATTAATGGAACATCCCATTTTGGGGGAGTGATTTGCTTTGTGCACCTCACGGTCCCATAAATGTGTTTACATGAGGAATACCACCTAGTATTGATATTGCAATCTTATCTAGTCACTATGTGGTATGTCTTCTCATGAGAAATTCAAATTCTAAATAGTCCATTAATTATCTCTTGTTGGATCCTCTTTTTGCCTCTTGTTAAGTTTTCTTTAATTGGTATCACATTATGGGGGAGTAATATGCTATGTATATTACTAGCCTAGAAAATGTGTACATTTGAGATATTGTCACCTAGAATTGATATTGTAAATTATCTTGTTCCTACGTGGCATGTTAGCTCTACAAGTTGCAATTTGCTTGTGTTTGGTGTGAAGATGATGTCGGATATCCTTGCTATCTACCACCGGGAATTATTTCCAAATACTTCTTGTCTTTTGACAATTGGTACTCACTTATGTGTGGTAGAAATTATTGATCATCTTCACGTTGGCGTTTTCTTTTTATTTGCCTTATCTCTTGCCAAGTTTGTGTCAACTCCCATTGCCTTCCGTGCCACTTGAGGATCTTGTTGTTTTCTTGATCTTGTCTAGTGTTTTCCTTGATATAGTGAACGTGGTGATCCTACCTTGTGCATTTTGTATTCAAATGCAAATTCTCTATAATGCACAACTCGTGGGGGAGCTATCCTATTTTCTATAAAACACTAAACTTGTGATCCATTTTAAGTGTGTGTCGGTGGATGGAAAGCCGTTTCTTTTTGGTACTTGTGCCATCATGAAACTTTGTAGAGAGCTTGTTTTGTTTGGAACCATCCTCTCTTTTGGGAGTTTGATATCATTTTGTGGGTTCCAATGGATATCTCATTCCTTGATGTATCTTTTAATGATATCTTCCAAGTGATGATTTCTCCATTTGGTATTCTTTTCACTTGGTATTCCCTTGTATTTTGGTATCGGTTCTTGAAAGTCTTGAGCATGCATATTAACTTCATGTAGTTTCCGTGGCATGCTTTCTCTCTTTGACCCAATATATAGGGGAAACTCCACCAAGTCTCAAATTGGATGAGATGTGCATGAATTTCATTTCCATATCTATATGCACATATTTATGTGGAGTTTGTCCTATGTATTGTTGGTGTTTCTAACTCTTTGGTCCCAATGAGTTTGGGTACCATTTTGTTTGTGTTGTTGTTCTAGGAACAATTGGAGATGCATTGAATGCTCGGCTCACTCACAAGGAAGGTGTTGTCACCATGTGCTTTTTGGAGTCAAGCTAGGATGATCAATGAACTACTTTGTACCTTCAATTGGTATCTACTACATCCTTCCAATGTTAACTCGGTAACAAGTATCTTCATATACTTCATGCACACATTTCTTGCATCAACCTTGTGTAGGTTGTATCATGGCATGTTATTCATTCTCTCTTGTGATACTTGTTTCCTTTCTCAAAGCATCCCAACAATGATCTCTTGTTGCTAGTTGTGATGTCTTTGATGGTTGTGTGGTAGGAATTCATTTATGTACAATAAGACCATATCTAGCCATGTGCTATGCTTCCAAGCAAATATCTTATTGGTATATCTATGACTTCCTTTTGGATATCTTGTTCCTTCGTGTTGTAACTATTTCGGGTGTACATCCTTCTTTGTAGATATATATCATCATGATCTCGTCTACCTAGAACCTTATACACTTGAGAGAAATTACATCTCTAGATGATATCCTTTCTTTCACGTCCACCTTGTCTTTCTTGTTATTTCTTTGGTGGCTCCGTGAAAGCTTTTGCCTTGAGTGCATGTCTTATCTCATTGCATCTTGATGCACTCCTGTGTGGTGAAGATTATTTTCCTCATGGTTATCTCTACGATGCTTTTGCCATCTTAATTGGTATCCCTCGTCTTGATGAGGCTTTCATCTTCTATCTTCACCATGGGTTGTCACAAGTGTTGGTTATTCATTTTGCATTTTTAGTGCGCTTGTGAACCCTTTTGCTTGGTGTGTGTGGGGAGGACATGTCATGCACCTTGTATCTCCACTATCCAAGACAATGTTGATGCTTAATGCTCATTCGTACATTAGTCTTCTCAATTGCTTTGCCATGACTCACACACATCATTTTGGTTGAGCCTACTCTTAAGTTGCCTCTTTTATATGTTGCTCAACCATTTGTTTGTTGCAAGTGCTAGGCTTTGTTTCCTATATGCTCACTTGCACTTGTTGTGAGTTTCTATTGATTTTCGGGGAGTGATGATCCTACTTTGTGCACTCGGTATCCTAATGCAAATATTGTAAGAAGTGCACAAATCATGGAGAGCTTCACTAGTGTCTTTAGAACACTCTGTTGCTCTCTTGCACTTGTCGTGAGGTTCTATTGATCTTGGGGGAGTGACGATCCTATTTTGTGCTCGTTGTATCCAGTTACAAAACTAAATTGTGCACAAATCATGGGGAGCTTATCTAGTTTCTCTAGAACACTCCTTTGCTCATATCGTAATTTATTTCATTCATGTGGCACGTAGGATCATTGGTCTAGTTGGCTCAATTGATATCCGTTGATTGCTTGCTTCAATTGGTATCTTTTGATTGCTTGTTTGCTTGTTTCTCTCTTTCTTATGTCTTTGTGGCATATCTTTCTTTTGTAAACTTTGGGCCTAAATATAGTTTGTTTTCCTCCGAGTATTTACCGTCAAACTTGTGTATTGCATTCCACTCTCTTGTTGAGAAATACACAAATTATGGAGGAACACAATTTATATTGGCCTTCTAAGCTTTTCTCCCATTTTGGCAATCGATGCCAATGGGGGAGAAGTTTCAGAGAGTTTTGTGGAGAAGTTTAGAGAATTCTCTCCTCTTGCTTTGGATTTGTTCCTAAGCATTTGCATCTCTTACTCATGCATCATTGGTTGTTGCATTGCATGGTGATGCATAATTCCTTATATAAACTCTCTTGAAAGTGATTGTCATCAATTACCAAAATGGGGGAGATTGAAAGAACATGTGGTGCCCCCATGTTTGGTTTCGGTAATTGACGACAATCTCTATGGACTAATGGTTGCCTTGCGTTATATTTGAAGGTTTTGTCCATAGGCTTTTCTTGGAGTACATGTGTTGTCCATAGGCTTGGTTTTGGTAATTGACGACAATCTCTATGGACTAATGGTTGCCTTGCGTTATATTTGAAGGTTTTGTCCATAGGCTTTTCTTGGAGTCCATAGGCTTTTCTTGGAGTATATTTGAAGGAGAGTTTGTGTTGACCAAGGTGCTATTAAGGAATTATCCAAAGATTGGTCATGTGAGAGTTGAGCTTACTGCAAGCATGTCTTGAAGAAGAAGATTGTGTGATCATTCATGTTTACCTTCAAGACATCATCCAAATGAAGAGAGTTGGAAAGATTCTAGGTTGATAAAGACTAAGTCAAGAGTGAATCAAGTTGATCAACTCACAAAGCGTAGAAGATGTACCGAGAGGGATCAAGTGATCCCATGGTATGGTAAGCATTATCCATTGTACTTTGTGTACTAACCCATGGTCTATGTGAGAGTTCTATGTGGGGTTAGGTACGTGTTCATGGGCTTGCGTCAAGAGGAAGATATCACTCAACCCATGGAGAGGATGACATCAAGTGGTGATCGTCATCAAGATTGCCGTGTGCAAGATCAAGTGGAGCATCACGAAGAGATCAAGTGCTTGAAGCTTGCCGTCCATTGTGGTGACAGTGGACTTGTGAAGATGTGCCGAAGAGTGGCTCGCCCATAGTGGACTATGGGGGAGTAATCATCTAGTCTTCATCGAGCCAACGCAATCAAGAAAGGTGGTCCAACTTGAGGGAGTCAAGATCGTCATCATCTAGCTCAAGTGGACCACGTGCAAGGCAAAGGTTTGCCCTTGATAGGTTTTCTATTTTACCGGTCTCATGGTGGTAGTTGGGAGACCGGGTTATAGGATCGATAGCCGTACTACAAGGGGGCTCTCAAGTGAGTAGCTTGATCGTATTGTTCATCGAGAGCTCAAACCATTGCATCCTTGCATCATGTTTCTTGGTTCTTGTTTGGTTCTCTTTTTGAGTCTTAGAGCTTATGGTCATCTTGATGACAAGCTTGAGTTCATCGAAAATGGAGTTTGCATGTGTCTTCTATGATGTTTTCGATGTTGGAGGTTTTACAGTCTTATCCGAGGAAGGGTTCTCACCATTTTCTTTTGGGCCTTTTATCATTTGCTTCTTATTGGTATTTCTATCAAGATTTTGTTAGCCCTTGTCTCTAGCTTTCCAACAAACTTGGTTTCGTTGAATTCGGAGTCCGTTTGCAGAAGTTGTGTCAGTTTTGGTGTTCTGAAAAGGCTGCAGCGGTACTACCGCGGACAGGAGCGGATGTAATTTTTTACTACCGCTCTTGGGAGCGGTACTACCGCTGTTGGGAGCGGTACTACCGCTTGGAGCCATACTACCGCGGCTACTTCCGTGGCTACTTCCGCTCGGGACCAAAAACTCGTCACAAGTCCAGCGGTGGTAGGCACGGATGTAATTTTTTAGTACCGCTCGCAAACAGTAGTACCGCTACCCTTAGCAGTTGTACCGCTACCCCTAGCGGTAGTACTGTGAGGTCAAGCGGTACTACCGCTCCGATGGTTCTTCTGGGTTTTTTTGCCTCCTCGATGTTGTGTTTCAAAGGGCTACTACCGCCCTAGCGGTAGTACCGCTCCTTGGAGCGGTAGTACCGCTCGGTGCGGGCTGTGACCATAACGGTTGGATTTTTTTCCCACCTATAAAAGGGGGTCTTCTTCCCCAATGAACCTTATCCTTTGAGCTCGTGTTCTTCCCCCATTGTTGACCTTCTTCGAGCTTGCTAACTCTCAATCCCTCCATGGATTCTTGCTAGTTTTTTAGGGAAAAGAGAGAGGGGATCTAGATCCACACTTCCACCAATCACTTTCTCCTCTATGTGAGGGGAACCCCTTGGATCTAGATCTTGGAGTTCTTGGTGTTCTCCTTCTTGTTCTTCCTCTCATTTTCCTCCCTAGCATGAGTTGCTTCGGTGGGATTTGAGAGAGAAGGACTTGGGCACTCCGTGTGCCCTTGCCATTGCATTTGGTGCATCGCTTTGAGTTCTCCACGGTGATACGTGGAAGTTACAAGTTGAGAAGCTTATTACTCTTGGGTGCTTGGTACCCTTGAGCTTGTTCCTCTTGGGTGCTTGGGTGCCCTAGACGGTTGGTGGTGTTTGGAGCTCAATCATTGTGGTGTAAAGCTCTGGGCAAGCATCGGGGTCTCCAATTAGGTTGTGGAGATCGCCCCGAGCAATTTGACGGGTTCCGGTGACCGCCCCCAAGGGTTGCCAAAGTGTACGGGTTCGGTGACCGCTCCCAAGGGTTGCCATTTGTACGGGTTCGGTGACCGCCCTCAAGGGTCCCTTAGTGGAATCACGGCATCTTGCATTGTGCGAGGGCGTGAGGAGATTACGGTGGCCCTAGTGGCTTCTTGGGGAGCATTGTGCCTCCACACCGCTCCAAACGGATATTAGCATCCGCAAGGGTGTGAACTTCGGGATACATCATCGTCTCCGCGTGCCTCGGTTATCTCTTACCCGAGCCCTTTACTTATGCACTTTACTTTGTGATAGCCATATTGTTTCTTGTCATATATCTTGCTATCACCTAAGTAGTTTTTCTTGCTTAGCATAAGTTGTTGGTGCACATAGGTGAGCCTAGTTGTTGTAGGTTTTGTGCTTGACAAATTAACCGCTAGGTTTATTCCGCATTTGTTCAAGCCTCAACCATAATTATTTTAAAGCGCCTATTCACCCCCCCCCTTCTAGGCGACATCCACGATCTTTCACTCACTTTATCTTCCAAGCCTTCCGTTGTTATTGTGTTAGATGGCCTTAAGCCATATTTATTGTAATAAGTTCTCTTTTGAGACATCGATGTAATAAGTGTGTGATTGCTACTCTGTTATAAATCATTCAAGTACTGTGTGTGTGTCAGCATTACCGATCCAGGGATGACACTGAAGCACAGAGACTTGACCGTTTGAGGTCGGGTCGCTACATCTTCCTTCTCCGACAGGGTTCCCTGAAGCAGGTACGCCTTGAACTCTTCGGTCCAGTACCCCTCCTGAGGCTCAAGTGCGAGGAGCAGGCGCGCTCTTGAGGTCGGGCCACAGGCGGTGGTTCCCAAGGTTGGTGCTGGGGGGAGCTCCTCCTGAGGCAGTGTTGGCTCCGCAGCAGGAGGGGCTGCTGAAGGCTTGAAGAGCCGCTCCTCGAAGACGCCGGGCTCCTGAGGCAGGAGCCTGGACACTCTTTTGGCGATATCGTTGGCTTCCTTGTTCGTACCGCGAGGCACATGCTGCATTTCCAGGCCCAAGAATTGTTTCTCAATTTTGCGTACCTCCGCGAGATATGCCTCCATGTGCTCGTTCTTCGACTTGTATACTTTGTTGGAGAAGTTGACGACGAGCTGGGAGTCGCCCTTCATGGTGAGGCGCTTCACTCCCAAGGCTGCCGCACCCTTGAGACCGGTGATCAAGCCTTCGTACTCCGCGATGTTGTTGGAGACCTTCTCGCCCTGCTGGAAGCAGAGCTGCACGGCGCAGTAGAGCTTGTCCTAGGTGGGCGAGATGAGCAGGGCTCTAGCCCCCGCGCCCTGGCGCGCGAAGGCGTCGTCGAAGTACATGACCCAGCCGTCTAGTGCCTCACTTCCTGGTGGGAGGGGTCGAGCCTCGCTTGCTTCGGGGGTGGGAGCGTTGGTCCATGCTACCTCTTGAGCATGCGTTGGTTTTCCCTTGAAGAGGAAAGAGTGATGTAGCAAAGTAACGCAAGTATTTCCCTCAGTTTTTGAGAACCAAGGTATCAATCCAGTAGGAGACAATGCACAAGTCACCTAGTACCTGCACAAACAATAAAGAACCTTGCAACCAACACGATAAAGGGGTTGTTAATCCCTTCACGGTCACTCGCAAAAGTGAAATCTAATAAAGATAGTATAGTAAATATTTTTGGTATTTTTGTTGTATAGATTGGAAAGTAAAGATTGCAAAATAGTAAATGAGATGCGATGTAAATAAAAGAGATGCAATATAATAAGAAAGAGACCCGGGGGCCATAGGTTTCACTAGTGGCTTCTCTCAAGACAGCATGTATTACAGAGGGTGAACAAATTACTGCCGAGCAATTGATAGAAAAGCACATAGTTATGAGAATATCTAAGGCAATGATCATGAATACATGCATCACGTCCGTGTCAAGTAGACCGGAACGATTCTGCATCTACTACTATTACTCCACATGTCGACCGCTATCCAGCATGCATCTAGAGTATTAAGTTCATAAGAACAGAGTAACGCATTAAGCAAGATGACATGATATAGAGGGATAAACTCAAGCAATATGATATAAACCCCATCTTTTTATCCTCGATGGCAACAATACAATACGTGCCTTGCTGCCCCTACTGTCACTGGGAAAGGACACCGCAAGATTGAACCCAAAGCTAAGCACTTCTCCCATTGCAAGAAAGATCAATCTAGTAGGCCAAACTAAACCGATAATTCGAAGAGACTTGCAAAGAAATCAAATCATGCATATAAGAATTCAGAGAAGAACCAAATAATATTCATAGATAATCTTGTTCATAAATCCACAATTCATCGGATCTCGGGAAACACACCGCAAAAGAGTATTACATCAAATAGATCTCCAAGAACATCGAGGAGAACTTTGTGTTGAGAATCAAAGAGAGAGAAGAAGCCATCTAGCTAATAACAATGGACCCGAAGGTCTGTGGTAAACTACTCACGCATCATCGGAGAGGCTATGGTGTTGATGTAGAAGCCCTCCATGATCGATTCCCCCTTCGGCAGAGCGCCGGAAAAGGCCCCAAGATGGGATCTCACGGGTACAGAAGGTTGCAGCGGTCGAAAAGTGGTTTCGGGGCTCTCCCTGATGTTTTTAGGGTATAAGAGTATATATAGGCGAAAGAAGTACGTCGGTGGAGCTCCATGGGGCCCACGAGGGTGGGGGCGCGCCCTCCTGACTTGTGGCCGCCTCACGGAGTTCCACACTTCAACTCCAAGTCTTCTGGTTTGCTTTCGGTCCAAGAAATATCATCGCGAAGGTTTCATTCCGTTTGGATTCCATTTGGTATTCCTTTTCTGCAAAACACTAAAACAACAAAACACTGCAATCTTTACTTTCCAATCTATACAACAGAAATACCAAAAACATTCATCTTATTATCTTTATCAGATCTCACTTTTGCAAGTGGCCGTGAAGGGATTGACAACCCCTTTATCACGTTGGTTGCAAGGTTCTTGATTGTTTGTGCAGGTACTAGGGACTTGCGTGTAGTCTCCTACTGGATTGATACCTTGGTTCTCAAAAACTGAGGGAAATACTTACGCTACTTTGCTGCATCACCCTTTCCTCTTCAAGGGAAAACCAAGGCATGCTCAAGAGGTAGCAAGAAGGATTTCTGGCGCCGTTGCCGGGGAGTCTACGCACAAGTCAAGACATACCAAGTACCCATCACAAACTCTTCTCCCTCTCATTACATTATTTGCCATTTGCCTCTCGTTTTCCTCTCCCCCACTTCACCCTTGCCGTTTTATTCGCCCTCTTTTTCCGTTCGTCTCTTTTCACTTGCTCCTTCTGTCTTTGTGTGTTGGATTGATTGTTTGTCACGATGGCTCAAGACAATACTAAATTGTGTGACTTTTCCAATACCAACAACAATGATTTTATTAGCACTCTGATTGCTCCTATTGCCGATGTTGAACCTTGTGAAATTAATGCTGCTTTGTTGAATCTTGTCATGAAAGATCAATTTTCTGGCCTTCCTAGTGAAGATGCCGCTACCCATCTAAACAACTTTGTTGATTTGTGCAATATGCAAAAGAAGAAAGACGTGGATAACGATATTGTTAAATTGAAGCTATTTCCGTTTTCACTTAGAGATCGTGCTAAAACCTGGTTCTCTTCTTTGCCTAAAAATAGTATTGATTCATGGAATAAGTGCAAAGATGCTTTTATCTCTAAGTATTTTCCTCCCTCTAAGATCATCTCTCTTAGAAACGATATTATGAATTTTAAGCAACTTGATCATGAGCATGTTGCACAATCTTGGGAGAGGATGAAATTAATGATACGTAATTGCCCTACACATGGTTTGAATTTATGGATGATTATACAAAAAATTTATGCCGGATTGAATTTTGCTTCTAGAAATCTTTTAGATTCGGCCGCGGGAGGCACTTTTATGGAAATCACTTTAGGAGAAGCTACTAAACTCCTAGATAATATTATGGTTAATTATTCTCAATGGCATACCGAAAGATCTACTCGTAAAAAGGTTCATGCAATTGAAGAGATTAATGTTTTGAATGGAAAGATGGATGAACTTATGAAATTATTTTCTAATAAGAGTGTTTCTTTTGATCCTAATGATATGCCTTTGTCCACTTTGGTTGAGAATAATAATGAATCTATGGATGTGAATTTTGTTGGTAGGAACAATTTTGGTGACAAAGCGTATAGAGGAAACTTTAATTCTAGGCCGTTCCCTAGTAATTCCTCTAATAATTATGGTAATTCCTACAACAACTCTTATGGAAATTTTAATAAGATGCCCTCTAATTTTGATACTAGTGTTAAAGAATTTATGAATTCGCAAAAGAATTTCAATGCTTTGCTTGAAGAAAAATTGCTTAAGGTTGGTGAATTGGCTAGGAACGTGGATAGAATTTCTCTTGATGTTGATTCTTTGAAACTTAGATCTATCCCACCTAAGCATGATATCAATGAGTCTCTCAAAGCCATGAGAATTTCCATTGATGAGTGTAAAGAAAGAACCGCTAGGATGCGTGCTAAAAATGATTGCTTTGTGAAAGCGTGTTCTTCTAGTTTTCATGATAATAAGGATGAAGATCTAAAAGTGATTGATGTGTATCCTATTAAATCTTTGTTTTCCAATATGAATCTTGATAAAGATGGGACTGGAGATGAGTCAACTTTAGTTAAAAGGCGTCCCAATGATTCGGAGTTTTTAGATCTTGATGCAAAAATTGGTAAAAGTGGGATTGAAGAGGTCAAAACTTTACATAGCAATGAACCCACTATTTTGAATTTCAAATAATTTAATTATGATAATTGCTCTTTGATAGATTGTATTTCCTTGTTGCAATATGTGTTAAATTCTCCGCATGCTTATGATCAAAATAAAGCCTTTACTAAACACATCGTTGATGCTTTAATGCAATCCTATGAAGAAAAACTTGAATTAGACGTCTCTATCCCTAGAAAACTTTATGATGAGTGGGAACCTACTATTAAAATTAAGATTAAAGATCATGAATGCTATGCTTTGTCTGATTTGGGTGCTAGTGTTTCCACGATTCCAAAAGCTTTGTGTGATGTGTTAGGTTTCCGTGAATTTGATTATTGTTATTTAAACTTGCATCTTGCGGATTCCACCATTAAGAAACCTATGGGAAGGATTAATGATGTTCCTATTGTTGCAAATAGGAATTATGTGCCCGTAGATTTCATTGTTCTAGATATAGATTGCAATCCTACATGTCCTATTATTCTTGGTAGACCTTTCCGATTGGTGCAATTATTGATATGAAAGGGGGAAATATTAGATTCCAATTTCCGTTAAGGAAGGGCATGGAACACTTCCCTAGGAAGAAAATTAACTTACCTTATGAATCCATTATAAGAGCCACTTATGGATTGCATACCAAAGATGATAATACCTAGATCTATTCTTGCTTTTATGCCTAGCTAGGGGCGTTAAACGATAACGCTTGTTGGGAGGCAACCCAATTTTATTTTTGTTCCTTGCTTTTTGTTCCTGTTTAGTAATAAATAATTCATCTAGCCTCTGGTTAGATGTGGTTTTATGTTTTAATTAGTGTTTGTGCCAAGTAAAACCTATAGGATCTTCTTGGGTGATAATTATTTGATCTTGCTGAAAAAGTCAGAAACTTTCTGCTCACGAAAACAATTGTTAAAAATCACCAGAACGTGATAAAATACTTATTCCAATTTAAGTAGATCAATAAACAAATTACTTAGGTCTTCCTATTTTGGCAGAATTTTTGAGTTACAGAAGTTTGCGTTTGATACAGATTACTACAGACTGTTCTGTTTTTGACAGATTCTGTTTTTCGTGTGTTGTTTGCTTATTTTGATGAATCTATGAGTAGTATCGGGGGGTATGAACCATAGAGAAGTTGGAATACAGTAGTTTTAACACCAATATAAATAAAGAATGAGTTCATTACAGTACCTTATTGTGGTGGTTTTTTTTCTTGCACTAACGGAGCTCATGAGATTTTCTGTTGACTGTTGAGTTTTGTATTGTGAGGTTTTCAAGTTTTTGGGTAAAGATTTGATGGATTTCGGAATAAGGAGTGGCAATAGCCTAAGCTTGGGGATGCCCAAGGCACCCCAAGGTAAAATTCAAGGACAACCAAAAGCCTAAGCTTGGGGATGCCCCGGAAGGCATCCCCTCTTTCGTCTTTGTCTATCGGTAACTTTACTTGTGGCTATATTTTTATTCACCACATGATATGTGTTTTGCTTGGAGCGTCTTGTATGATTTGAGTCTTTGCTTTTTAGTTTACCACAATCATCCTTTCTGTACACACCTTTTGGGAGAGACACACATGAATCCGAATTTATTAGAATACTCTATGTGCATCACTTATATCTTTTGAGCTAGATAATTTTGCTCTAGTGCTTCGCTTATATATTTTAGAGCACGTTGGTGGTTTATTTTATAGAAATTATTGATCTCTCATTCTTCACTTATATTATTTTGAGAGTCCTTTAAAATAGCATGGTAATTTTCTTTGGCTATAAAATTATTCCTAATATGATAGGCATCCAAGATGGGTATAATAAAAACTTTCATATAGAGTGCATTGAATACTATGAGAAGTTTGATCCTTGATGATTGTTTTGAGATATGAAGATGGTAATATTAAAGTTGTGCTAGTTGAGTAATTGTGAATTTGAGAAATACTTGTGTTGAAGTTTGCAAGTCCCGTAGCATGCACGTATGGTAACCGTTGTGTGACAAATTTGAAACATGAGGTGTTCTTTGATTGTCATCCTTATGAGTGGCGGTCGGGGACGAGCGATGGTCTTTTCCTACCAATCTATCCCCCTAGGAGCATGCGCGTAGTGCTTCGTTTTTAATGACTTGTAGATTTTTGCAATAAGTATGTGAGTTCTTTATGACTACTGTTGAGTCCATGGATTATACGCACTCTCACCTTTCCATCATTGCTAGCCTCTTCGGTACTGTGCATTGCCCTTTCTCACCTGGAGAGATGGTGCAAACTTCGCCGGTGCATCCAACCCCCCGTGATACGATACGCTCTATCACACATAAACCTCCTTATATCTTCCTCAAAACAACCACCATACCTACCTATTATGGCATTTCCATAGCCATTCCGAGATATATTGCCATGCAACTTTCCACCGTTCCATTTATTATGACACGCTACATCATTGCCATATTGCTTTGCATGATCATGTAGTTGACATCGTATTTGTGGCAAAGTCACCATGCATAATTTATCATACATGTCACTCTTGATTCATTGCCCATCTTGGTACACCGCCGGAGGCATTCATATAGAGTCATACTTTGTTCTAGTATCGAGTTGTAATCTTTGAGTTGTAAATAAATAGAAGTGTGATGATCATCATTAATAGAGCATTGTCCCGAAAAAAAAGGGAAGGCCAAAAAAAGAAAGGCCAAATAAAAAAGGGGAAGGCCAAAAAAAGAAATAAAAGAAATAAAAGGGACAATGCTACTATCCTTTTTTTCCACACTTGTCCTTCAAAGTAGCACCATGATCTTCATGATAGAGAGTCTCTTTTATTGTCACTTGCATAAACTAGTGGGAATTTTTAATTATAGAACTTGGCTTGTATATTCCAACAATGGGCTTCCTCAAATGCCCTAGGTCTTCGTGAGCAAGCAAGTTGGATGCACACCCACTTAGTTTCTTTTGTTGAGCTTTCATACATTTATAGCTCTAGTGCATCCGTTACATGGCAATCCCTACTCCTTGCATTGACATCAATTGATGGACATCTCCCTAGCCCGTTGATTAGCCGCGTCAATGTGAGACTTTCTCCTTTTTTGTCTTCTCCACAAAACCCCCATCATTATATTCTATTTCACCCATAGTGTTATGTCCATGGCTCACGCTCATGTATTGCGTGAAAGTTGAAAAAATTTTGAGATTACTAAAGTATGAAACAATTGCTTGGCTTGTCATCGGGGTTGTGCATGATGAGAGCATTTTTGTGTGACGAAAATGAAGCATAGCCGAACTATATGATTTTGTAGGGATAAGCTTTCTTTGGCCATGTTATTTTGAGAAGACATAATTGCTTAGTTAGTATGCTTGAAGTATTATTATTTTTATGTCAATATTAAACTTTAGTCTTGAATCTTTCGGATCTGAACATTCATGCCACAATAAAGAAAATTACATTGAGAATTATGCTAGGTAGCATTCCACATCAAAAATTCTGTTTTTATCATTTACCTACTCGAGGACGAGCAGGAATTAAGCTTGGGGATGCTTGATACGTCTCCAACGTATCTATAATCTTTTATTGTTCCATGCTATTATATTATCTATTTTGGATGTTTAATGGGCTTTACTAAGCACTTTTATATTTTTTTCGGACTAACCTACTAACCCAAGGCCCAGTGCAAATTGTTGTTTTTTTGTGCCTATTTCAGTGTTTCGCAGGCTCAGAAAAAACAGCAATTTGTACTGGGCCCCTCGTGGCTCCACCAACCTACTTCTTTCGCCTATATATACTCATATACCCTGAAAACATCCAGGAGCACCACGAAACCCTATTTCCACTGCCGCAACCTTCTGTACCCGTGAGATCCCATCTTGGGGCCTTTTCCGGCGCTCCGCCGGAGGGGGAATCGATCATGGAGGGCTTCTACATCAACACCATAGCCTCTCCGATGATGTGTGAGTAGTTTACCACAGACCTTCGGGTCCATAGTTATTAGCTAGATGGCTTCTTCTCTCTCTTTCGATCTCAATACAAAGTTCTCCTCGATCTTCTTGGAGATCTATTCGATGTAATTCTTTTTGCGGTGTGTTTGTCGAGATCCGATGAATTGTGGGTTTATGATCAAGATTATCTATGAACAATATGTGATTCTTCTCTGAATTCTTATATGCATGATTTAATATCTTTTCAAGTCTCTTCGAATTATCAGTTTGGTTTGGCCTACTAGATTGATCTTTCTTGCAATGGGAGAAGTGCTTAGCTTTGGGTTCAATCTTGCGGTGTCCTTTCCCGGTGATAGCAGGGGCAGCAAGACACGTATTGTATTGTTGCCATCGAGGATAAAAAGATGGGGTTTATATCATATTGCTTGAGTTTATCCCTCTACATCATGTCATCTTACCTAATGCGTTACTCTGTTCTTATGAACTTAATACTCTAGATGCATGCTAGATAGCGGTCGATGTGTAGAGTAATAGTAGTAGATGCAGAATCATTTCGGTCTACTTTACACGGACGTGATGCCTATATACATGATCATGCCTAGATATTCTCATAACTATGCGCTTTTCTATCAATTGCTCGACAGTAATTTGTTCACCCACCATAGAATTTGCTATCTTGAGAGAAGCCACTAGTGAAACCTATGGCCCCCGGGTCTATTTTCCATCATATTATTTTCCTATCAACTAGCTATTTCTATCATTGTTTATTTTGCAATCTTTACGTTCCAATCTATACAACAAAAATACCAAAAATATTTATCTTATTATCTTTATCAGATCTCACTTTTGCAAGTGGCCGTGAAGGGATTGACAACCCCTTTATCGCGTTGGTTGCAAGGTTCTTGATTGTTTGTGCAGGTACTAGGGACTTGCGTGTAGTCTCCTACTGGATTGATACCTTGGTTCTCAAAAACTGAGGGAAATACTTACGCTACTTTGTTGCATCACCCTTTCCTGTTCAAGGGAAAACCAACACATGCTCAAGAGGTAGCACACTCCTAGTCCTCTCAACCTAGAATCGGACGTTGGGCTTGAAAAATCAGTTGACATCCCGGAGCCCGAACTATTAAGCTCGGAAGTTTTTCAAACTCCGGACCCCAAATTGGGTCAGGGTTCGGATTTAAAGCCACCCACCCACCACAAGCAATATTCGCCAAGCAATTCCGACCCTCCGGATATATGCGACCTCATGTACATACGACAGTAGTCTCAGGAAACAGTCCATCACTTTTGGGCCAGGTTCCTCCTTGTCAAAGACAAGATTAAAGATTGCCGCGATGAGGACGCGATTTTAGTATTCTGCAATAATTGCATGGACGAAGGAATCCTCAACGCCATCAACCGTCATCGCATATTACACTTCGCTGACTTGGCAACCATAGTACAGAAGTACTACGCAATGGAAAGCGCCTGGAAAACTCAGACAGCTCGCTGGGAACCCCCGGTTTCCACTTAACCCCTCGGGCGGGCGAAAAGGGTGCACCCTCGCGTGGCACGCGGCCCCATATTAAAGAAAACTAAGCCCATTATGGGACGTGGAACCATTCTAGAGGGATGGATCGATAAGCCATGCAAAATACACATGACACCGGACACCGAACCAACCCACAGCCTTAGAGCATGTTGGATACTCCGGCAAGTGGCCAAGAGCGGCGAGGATATCCTCACCAAAAACACCTCAGAGCAACATCCCCCGGACGATGACGACCTCAGAGTATTGACGGTCTTCGAGACTTTCGCTTCAAACAATCGGCGCAAGAGGGCACTCCGCGACCTCGCCGAAGTCTGCCAAGTCACAGCAATAAACCCCTGGAACGACACGGCCATAACTTTCAATGCCAGCCATGAACCAAAATTCCGATCAGTCCGGGCACTAGCCGCCCTGGTCCTCAATCCAATTGTGGATGGCTTTCGGCTCACTAAAGTGCTCATGGACGGCGGCAGCAGACTAAACCTCATCTACGAGGATACACTCAACAAAATGGAAATAGACAGGAGCCGCATCGAGCAAAGTAATACGACCTTCCGAGGGATTATTCCCAGCCGGGAGGCGCGATGCGCGGGGAAATCACACTCGACGTGGTATTCGGCACGCCGGAGAACTATCGGTCCAAAGATATAACCTTCCAAGTGGCCCCTTTCAACAGTGGATATCATGCCATGTTAGGGCGAGACGCATTCACACGCTTTCAAGCAATAGCCCATTATGGGTATATGAAGCTCCAAATGCCCGGGCCCAACGGTATTATCACTCTCACCAGCGATCCGTACATAGCACTCCGCGCCAAAAATAAAACCGCATCCCTGGCCCTCGAGGTACTGTCCGAGGCCCTCGCAGCCGAAGAGTTAACTGCACTACGCTCCACGGTGGATAGGGACGAGGTAATCCTTGATAAGCGGCCCAAATCCACCTCTTTCAAACCAGCAGACGAAATAGTCAAATTTCAAGTCCACCCGACGGACCCCAAGAAGACAGCTTCCATCGGGGCACAGCTGGACCCAACGGTTGACGCCACACTACGAGCGTTCCTGCGCGAGAACTGGGACATATTCGTCTGGCACCCTTCTGATATGCCAGGAATCCCATGCAGGCTGGCCGAACACAGCCTCAATATATTGAAGGGACATAATTCGGTCAAGCAAACACCGCGGCGCTTTTCCGAACCCAAACGACAAGCTATGGGGGAGGAGCTAGCCAAGTTAATCGAGGCCGGATTCATCAGAGAAATAAAACACCCGGACTGGCTAGCAAACCTGGTGATGGTGCCAAAGAAGGATAAATCCTAGCGCCTGTGCGTCGATTTCAAAGACCTCAACAAGGCTTGCCCTAAGGATCCCTTCCCCCTCCCCCGCATCGATCAGATTATTGATGCTACCGCAAGGCACGACTCACTGTGTTTTCTCGACGCATAATCCGGATACCATCAAATCAAAATGAAGGAGTCCGACCAAGCCGCAACGGCATTCATTACCCCGTACGGGCCTTTCTGCTTCAACACTATGCCCTTCGGGCTCAAAAACGCCGGGGCCACCTACCAACGCATGATTCAAACATGCCTGGAGAAACAAATCGACAAGACAGTTGAAGCATATGCGGATGACATAGTCATCAAGACTAGGCACGTCGAGTCCAATAGACGACCTGTGTCTCACATTTGACAACCTCCATACATATGACATCAAGCTCAATCCAGAAAAGTTTGTTTTCAGCGTTCCCGCTGGAAAACTGCTGGGTTTCATTGTTTCCAATAGAGGAATTGAGGCAAACCCAGCAAAAATCCGAGCTTTGTCACAATTGGCTACACCAACAGACCTTAAGCAGGTCCATAAACTAGCCGGATGCGTGGCAGCTTTAAGCCGCTTTATCTCCAGACTAGGAGAAAAAGAATTGCCACTTTATCGCCTTCTCCGATGCACCGACCACTTCGAGTGGACGGATGCGGCAACGGCCGGACGTCGGCAACACACCAGGTGGTGCGCGCCGAACGTCGGCGAACCCATGCTATTATACATCTCGGCAACACACCAGGTGGTGAGCGCGGTGCTCGTCGTTGAGCGAGAGGAGGACGGACACAAATTCCCACTTCAGAAACCGGTATACTACGTATCCACTGTCCTCACACCATGCAAATCCAGGTACCCCCATTACCAAAAGATAGCATATGCGGTCTTCATGGCATCCCGGAAGCTATGACACTACTTTCAGGAGTGCTCGATCACAGTGGCTTCCGAAGTACCACTCAATGACATAATAAACAACCGCGACGCTATAGGCCGGATTGCCAAGTGGGCATTGAGCTCTTGCCATTCGACATAACGTACAAACCGCGCCGAGCCATTAAATCCCAAGTATTGGCCGACTTCATCGCCGAATGGACAGAGGCCGAACTCCCTAAAGAGTACGGTACATATGCCAACTGGGTCATGCACTTTGATGGCTCTAAAATGCTGGCCGGCTTAGGAGCGGGTGTTGTCTTAACATCCCCCACTGGAGACACGGTCCAGTATGTACTCCAAATATTATACACAGACTCCGACAATGCAGCCGAATACGAGGCTTTATTGCACGGTCTTCGGATGGCCACCTCCATGGGCATACAATGCCTGGAGGTGCGCGGGGATTCAAATCTCGCAATATCCCAAATAAATGGAGATTTTGACGCCAAGGATCTGAAGATGGCGGCCTATCGTAATGCCATACTCAAAATATCAGCTCGGTTCGAGGGACTCGAGTTTCATCATGTGGCTCGAGAAAGTAATCAAGCGGCGGATGTCCTTGTCCGCATGGGCGCCAAGCACGACCCCGTCCCGCCTAACATCTTTTTGGAAAGGCTCTTCAAGCCATCCGTGGTGTGGCAGGATGAGAGCAGCAACACCAGTCCAGATCCGATTATACCCCTAGATTCCGAACACAATACCGATATCATTGGGGGCTCAGCCACCGAAATAACACCATCGGCCCATCTAATAATGGCAGTAATTGCCGCATGGACCGAACCCTTCTTGGCCTACCTTAATAGGCGGGAGCTCCCTGAGTATCAGAATGAGGCCCGCTGCATTGTTCGGCACTCTAAAGCCTACAAGGTCCATGACGGAGAGCTCTACAAGAAAAGCACTACCGGAGTACTTCAAAGATGTATCTCCAAAGAAGAGGGACGGCAGCTCCTGGCTGAAATCCATGCTGGTCTTGGCGGTCACCACGCTGCGGCTCGGGCCCTTGTAAGCAAAGCCTTTCGTATAGGTTTCTTCTGGCCGACGGCCCGAGTAGATGCACAGGACCTTGTCCAACGTTCTTTCGGATGCCAGCTTTTCGCCAATCAAAGCCATATGCCGCCCACCGCTCTACAAACAATCCCCATTACTTGGCCTTTTGCGGTCTGGGGGCTTGATATGGTCGGACCCCTAAAAGGAGGGAGCCATAAGAAAAAATATCTGCTGGTCATGGTAGATAAATTCACCAAGTGGATAGAGGCCAAACCAGTTAAAACGACCGAAGCTGGACCAGTGATAGACTTTATATCCGGTGTCGTGCACCGTTATGGTGTCCCACATAGCATCATCACCGATAACGGCTCCAATTTCACAGCCGATGAAGTGAAAACCTGGTGCGCTAACCTGGGCATTAAGCTCGATTACGCCTCCGTTTATCACCCACAAACAAACGGTCAAGTCGAACGAGCTAACGGTCTTATCATGAGCGGCATTAAACCTAGACTAGTGCGGTCTTTGAAAGAATCAGAGAAGCACTGGGTTAAGGAGCTCAACTCCGTACTCTGGGGGCTGCGGACCACGCCTAATCGCACTACCGGATACACACCATTCTTTATGGTGTATGGCGCAGAGGCCGTTTTGCCCTGCGACATCATTCATGACTCACCTTGAGTGCGCATGTATGAAGAGAGAGAAGCCGAGTTGGATCGGCAGGACAGTCTAGATGCCTTGGAGGAGGAGCGCGATGTTGCACAAGCCCGTTCTGCATTCTATCAACAATAGGCTCACAGATATCAAAGCAGAGAGGTGCGGGCCAAGACTTATAATGTTGGTGAACTCGTTCTACGCTTGCCAGAAAAGAAAAAGGACAAACTCAAGCCCAAGTGGGAGGGTCCCTTCATCATAGATGAAGTTCTCACTGGAGGAGCGTACCGTCTGCGTGATGCATCGGACAATCGCTTAGAGCCAAACCCGTGGAACGCCGCCAAACTCCGAAGATTCTACGCCTAGAGCTGCACTCTTTGTTCGTTTTCTTCTCCCTTTGTCTCCATTTTTTCCTCTCTTTAACCTTTTTTCTAGCTTTAAGCTCTTGTGCGGCTAAACCGCGCACCTATGACGTACACATCCTTAAATGTATACGCCCATAATGCCTGGGGGCTTCTTTTACAGAAGCTTATTATTATTTTCCGAGCATCCAGCTCACCACATATGTGTCCTTTCCTCATATGTACCTTTTCTTCGCCAGTATATGCATTGTTATGACTTAAGTTTCTGCCAAGTTGGGTTGCCTGGCTCCTGTGCTTATGCCCTACGTTCCCGTTTGTTCGGCTAGGGCATAAAGGGAGCACCTCTGCGATTGTTACAGCCGGGTCATCCGGACGTGTACCTCGGACTGGGTGAAGCCGAAAGCTAGCATTCTTAAGGGAATATTCGGTCGGCGGACTAAAGATGTTTTACACTCATTACACTATGAACCCCCGAATGTTACGTATACTGTGACTTTTCAATCACAGTTTGGGCATGCACACTAACGCATGTTCACCCAGGGAAAGGAACCCTTAACGGAACTATTCTCCCTGGAAGATGTTTCTTACAATCAAAAAGTAATATAACATAGCTAGCCGGATACAACTTGTCTATTCAAGCAACTATGACCCCCTACGCCTGGTTTCCACGCATACCCCAGTCTATATTGCCGCTCCGGTATTCGGAAACACTCCACACCTTCGGGTCCAGAGGTCAAAGCAAAAAGGTGTGCCATGACAATCGTTTTACAATCCGGCTAGGGACAAATATGTCAATGGAAGTACATAGTCACTTGGACTCAAAAACTTCTTCCTCTATGCCGTCTAACAGGCTGTCTAGCTTACAATCCTGTTGGGAATATTTGGTGGCTATCTTTACATGGTCATATACCAAACTAACTGGAATTTCTTGTCCATCTGACCCTCGAGGTCCGACCCGGGCCATATGATTCGGATCAAGCTTGGTGTGCCGTGTTTTTACCATGGCCCAGGCCTCTCGCGTACCTTCTCGGCAAGCCGATATCTTCCATAATCGAAAGCGCCGCCGAGCTCCTTGGAATAGCTTCACAAGCTCCTCCATACTTCCTGGAGGAGAGGTGGATAGCCACAAAGCCTTGGCAATGCTGCGCGTCGCTTGCCGAGCTCGCTCGTGCAGTTGGGACAGCTCTGGCAGCATATCGCCTTGAGAGTCGGACATTTCCTCTTCGAAACGGCCAGTCAGCATACCTGTAGACATAAATCTGTCAGATCATTTCTTTGCTGAATTACGTGAAGGTAAGTTCAAAAGCATATTGAATATGCCGCCTCGTAGCCTCCTATTTTCCTTTACGGTGTCAGCTAGCTGGGCTCGCACATCTTTTAGTTCTTCGCCCAGCAGGGTGTTGGAATCCTGCAGCTTGTTTTTATCATCCCTGACCCATGTCAGCACATGTTCGCCCACGGCCAGTTGCCTTTTGGCCTCTTGTTCACCCGCCTGCGCGACTTTCAGCTCCTCTTTCAGTTGATCTGATGATCCTGCCATGGGAAATACAACAGTATTAATATTGCTGGTATATGATCATATTTTTCTCGATGGAGGGGAACATTACTAGGCGGTTCCTCCTTGGATTTCTCCAGTTCGGCAGTTGCCGCAGCTAGCTGGGTCCAGCACTTTTCCAGCTCTTGAGACAGCAGGTTGTTCTTCTCTGTGAGTGCCTGTTTATACAATGATCCTTAAATCAGTTGTATCAACTGCTTCAAGTCTCGGGGGCTACTGGTATATGATCATCAGATCTGTACAATGCACACTTACCCGCATATCTTTCAAGTGCTGGTCTATGGCTCTGGTAAGCCCATCCCGAGCAGCTCGGATGTATGCATCAGCCGAGCTGAAGGCATTGAATGCCTCTTTTGTAAAACCGGGGTCGCGGAGAGCGGCCCTCCGGCGCCGGTGATTCATGGTGCTCTCCACTTCCGAGTTCGTGACGGACACATCATCTGAATCCTCTGCAGAAGGACAATCCTGTGTCACTCCCGTGTCAGCCTCTCTCCTTAAGGCAGGGTCTGGAACCTTGTAACACCCCGGATGTAACTTTCCATATTTGTAACTCCAACTCTTGCCATTTTCGGCTATGTGTTATGATATTCCCTCCGTGGTCGGGTTTTTGTCTTTCGTTTTGCATTTTGTTCATGTCATGCATTTCATATCATGTCATCATGTGCATTGCATTTGCATACGTGTTCGTCTCATGCATCCGAGCATTTTCCCCGTTGTCCGTTTTGCAATCCGGCGCTCCCATCTCCTCCGATGCACCCCTCTTGTTTTCTTTCGTGAGCGGGTGTCAAACGTTCTCGGAATGGACCGAGGCTTGTCAAGTGGCCTTGGTATACCACCGGTAGACCACCGGTCAAGTTCCGTTCCATTTGGAGGTCGTTTGGTACTCCAACGGTTAACCGGGTAAACGCAGATGCCTTTTGTGTGTTGCAGCAAAACCCCCTCTCTAAACCATCCCAAAACTCCTCTAAGTCACTTCCATGCTGTAGGTCGTTCGATCACGATCGTGTGGGCGAAAACCGCACCTCATTTGGACTCTCCTAGCTCCCTCTACCTATAAATATGCATCTCTCCCGAAAAACGCTCGCAGATGAAACCCTAGCCAACTTCCCCGCCGCCACCGGACGTGTCCGCCGCCACCGGACATCTCCGCCGCCGTGCCCAGCGAATCGAAGCGCGCCACGTCGCCAGCCCCACCGCGTCCTGCCGCAGCCCGGGCTGGGCCCCCGAGCCCGTCGCCCCGCCTCCTCGTCCCGCCGCCGCGCCTGGGCATGGCCATCGCCGCTAGCGCCGCCGGCGTGCGCCTCGCCGGCCAGCGCCGCCCCGGGCCCGAGCTCCGCCGCCCGTGGCCGGCTCCTCCCGCCGCGGCCCCGCCGTCCCCGGTCGACGCCGCCCCTCCGGCGCCCTCCTCCGACGCCGACCGCCGTCGTCCCTTCCTCTTCCGTCGCCGACGACGAGCCCAAGCTTGGCCCCGGCCAGATCTCGAATCCAACGACCGAAGGTTGACTTTCCCGAACCGCGAATTTTCTCCAAGTCTTCATCATTCTACAGCATGTGCACATGTTCTTTGCCTCGTAACTCTCTGTGCATAGCTCCGTTTCGCGCGTGTAATATATCGATTTGTTCGCCTCATGATGCTCTACATTTTGTTCAATTGCGCCATGTTCATTAGAGGCCATCTTGATGCCCAAATCTCTGATGCAAGAGTGCTAGTTGCTGTTATCTGCTGGTTCTTAGCAGAACTTGGAGATTTGTTATTTTTGTATCATTTAATCTGTGCATCTTATGTGCATGAGCTCTACATGTGTTTTGTTGTATGCCATGCCATCTTTCCAAGGGTGTATGCCATGTATTTTTGTGGTCTCTGTGGTGACTAGCACAAGCATGCAAACTAGGCCCCGTAATGTTTCTGATTTCAGGGACTTAATTTCTCTACGTCTGTCTGCTGTTATTTTGTTGCCATGTAAACTTGATACTACAGAGAGATCCATGCATATTTTGGTGGTGTTCAGTAAGGATGATTTGTAGATATTATTGTAGTTGATCCATTCCTTCCCTTGTTTGTAATTATGGAGTGCCATAGCATGACTCAATCTTGCTCTACTTTTGCTATAAAATATTTCTGGCAGATTGTTTACGTGTTATTCAATTTTGCCAAGCTTGTTGTAGTTGATCCATAAATTCTATGCTTCTGTTCTTGCCATGGATAGCTTCATAAACATGCCACCTTGCAGTAGGTATGCTTGTTTTGTCATGCATTGCTTTTTGGTGAGTGCATCAAGCTCACCAAGATGCCCTCATATTATTGTTTCTGTCATGCTCTGTTTTCTGCCAAGTCTGGAACCTGTTAACGAAACTTGCTATGTTTACATGGTTGCCATCATATCTTCTTGTCCTTTTTGGCTTATAGTCAGTAAGGGACTTTTGTCATATGCATTTAGTAGAATACTGTCATCCCTTGTTTTGCTATGTTAAGTTCATGTAGCATGTTGATTTCGTGCTCTGAACATTGCTACCTGATGCTGTTTTCTGCCATGTCCAGTAATTTCACCAAGTCTGTGAACCTGTAATCTTTTGCACTTTTGCCATGCTTGTTTGAGCTTGTTATGTTGTGATCTAGCCGTAGCTCAGTGTTCATCTTTTGTCAAGCATCTTCTTTATATTGCTTCCATATGCTTTGTTGCTATGTTGGAGTGATGTAGCATTGTTACTTGTTGCATTCTAAGTGCTATCATGCTGTTAATCGCAGATTCGGGTCATTCTTGTTTTGCTTGCCATTTGCAAACCGTGCATCCGTTTCCGGTGATCTTTATATCGATTTCGACCAAAATCATCTCATATTTCCAGTGGCATGCTTGGTTTGCCAAGTTACTGCCTTGTTCATCATTTTCCTTCTGGAGCACGCATATGCATCGCATATCATATCTCGCATATCATACATGTTTTGCATCATGTTGCTTGTGCATTTCTCGTGATTGATTGTGGTTCCGTTGCTTGTGTTCTTGTCTTGGGTAGAGCCGGGAGACGAGTTCGTGAATTAGGAACCTGTTGAGTACGCTTACGAGGATCAAGCTTTTGACAACTCTGAGAACCTTGCAGGCAAGATGACCACCCCTCGAAATCACTTCTATCTTTGCTTTGCTAGTTGTTCGTTCTATTGCCATGCTGCGCTACCTATAACTTGCTATATCATGCCTCCCATATTGCCATGTCAGCCTCTAACCATGTTTTCCTAGCAAACCGTTGTTTGGCTAAGTTACCGCTTTTGCTCAGCCCCTCTTATAGTGTTGCTAGTTGCAGGTGAAGTTGAAGTTTGTTCCATGTCGGAACATGGATATGTTGGGATATCACAATATCTCTTATTTAATTAATGCATCTATATATTTGGTAAAGGGTGGAAGGCTCGGCCTTATGCCTGGTGTTCTGTTCCACTCTTGCCGTCCTAGTTTCTGTCATACCTGTCGTGGAATTGTCACGGCAGATGTCCTCGAGCTAGGACTTAGTCGTGCAGCCATCGCTACTAGGAAGCTTGAAGGGGTTAAGCGGGACAAGGAACACGAGGGTTTATACTGGTTCGGCCCCTTACGATGAAGGTAAAAGCCTACGTCTAGTTTGCGGTGGTATTGATTAGGGTTTCGATGACCAGGGAGCTTAACTGCTATGCCTGGCTCTCGACGAGATTGTTCTTGTCCCTAAACCGCTGCCGGGTCGTCCCTTTATATAGGGAGGCTGACGCCCTGCAGCTCTCAGAGTCTCGGCCGGCTCATAAGAGTGTCCGGCTCGGACTCTTAACTATTCTTGCCTTACACTACAAGTTCTACCATAATAATGATTGTAACTACGGGCCTTAAGCCATATCCGGGTCTTAAGCCCATCTTCGGCCCACCGTCTTTAAGCTTGGCGTTGGGCTTCTGGCAATGACCATTAGAGTACCCCGGCCCCTCCTGGCGGGTGACTCTAAGGTCTATATCCTCAACATTAGGCCCCAGATTGATTTGAGTCGGCTCATGTCAATCTTCAATCCTTTCGACAGACCCGGCTTACAATTGTGTGAAGGCCATAACCCGGCGTGACGTCATCCTCTGGACTCCGGATAATCCGCCGTGACGTCATCTTCCATTAAGCCCGTTTTTTACTGCGCCAGATCCGCAACGGATCTTTATCTTTACTGTCATCCCGAAAATCGAGGCGTTTCGTGGGGAGATAACCACGCCGTGGTCTCCTTGATTCTCGCGCCCACTTATGAGCTCGCCCTTATAAATAGGCCGGCCCGGCGGGCCTTCAGCCACGCTTCTTCCTCCTCGCGCCACTGTTCCTCTGCTCGAGCTCGAACTCCGCCGCCGCCGCCGCGCCCCCGGTCTTCATCAACCTTGGCCGCTGCATCACCCTGACTTGGTCCAGACAAACGGCGGCCATCTCCGCATCTCTCCTGCACCAGTAAGTCCTCGATACTCCATTGGGCTGATCCACATTAGGGTTCCATAGTTCATCCTCTGTTCTTCGTAGTTCGTTGCGGCCCTTGGTAGATTTGTTTTTACTGCCCTTTTTTTATCTTAGCTCTGTATAGAATCACTGCGGTAGATGTTTAAGACCCATTTCACATGCAAATAGCCCTCTTTTCACTGCATAAGAGCCTTGTTCGAGCTCAAGAACTTCCTCGCGTCTGTTTCTAGGTCTAGAAACTTTTATTTTGCCCGACCATTTTGATCCAAAATAGTTACTGCAATGTGTGAAACCTGTTTTACCACACTTAGTAAAAAACTGCAATTATTGAATCACGGCGGTTTATGTTTCCGGTTTAAAGAAACCACGCGTCGTAGAACCTTCCGGCTTAAAGAAAACCATGCGCCATAAAATTTTCCTGCTCAGCTGTGATAAGGCCGTAGACAATCAAATTACTCTCAATCCCTCGGCGGCTTAAATAACCCGATGCACTTAGGTGTATACCATTAGTCCCCTTCATAAGCCGCCATTTTGACATTGAACTGTAGATTTCCTCCGGCTTATAATTAATCCGGACGTTTTCCTTTTATCATAGACTGCCGACTTTCACCATGCCTCCCAAAGCTCCTAAAGCCTCCATCACTTGCAACTGGATGAGGTCCAACGTCACCAATGAGACCCTAGCAGATTTTGTCAAGTCTGGATATCTGCCCAAGAAGGACGTCATGTCCTACCATGCCCCTGACCCGTCAGAAGAGAGACCACAGCCAAAGGACGGGGAGGTAGTGATTTTTGCGGATCATATGAGCCGGGGCTTCGCACCGCCCGGCTCAAAGTTTTTCAGAGACGTTCTGAATTTCTTCGATCTGCGGCCTTAGGACATAGGACCCAACTCAGTGTCCAATATCTGCAATTTCAAGTGTTCTGTGAGGTTTACCTTGGAGAAGAACCTAGTATGCTGCTCTTCAGAGAGCTTTTTTACTTGAACCGTCAGAATGAGTGCGCCAATGGGCCAAGTCTGGAGTTAGGCGGCATCTTCATCCAGCGGCGAAGGGACTGCCTTTTCCCATATGCAGAGCCGCCAAGCCACCCCAAAGATTGGAATCTGACGTGGTTCTACTGCCAAGACACGTCGCCGGCTGATGAAAGTCTGTTGCCCGGCTTTCGCCCCTCTCGTCTGGAGTCAACACACCCACTGTCTGACAAACTGACGCAAGCGGAGCGCCAGCCTCTGCTCCCCACCATAAACAAGATCAAGGCTCTTTTGGGCAATGGTCTCAACGGAATCGATCTGGTCCGGGTCTGGATCTCCTGGCGGGTGATCCCATTAAGCCGCCGCCCTGGCTTAATGTGCGAGTACACGGGACGAAAGGATGACCCCCAGAGACACAGACGCAACGATCTTCCGGAAGATGTTGCAGAGGAGATGACCAAGGCTCTCTAAAACGAGAGCCTGGCAGACTGCGGGAGGACCGGGTTAGCCCCCTTCTGCAAGACCAACCCAGCCCCAGTGGTAAGCCACTGATTTAAACATTTTATCTTTGTCCATAGATAACCTTCATCTGAATCTTTAAGAAATCATCATTGTATTTTTCAGGCTGACGACAAGTTCTGGCGGGTCAAGTATGACCATGACGCGGCCAAGAAGGCCAGAAAGGCGAAGAAAGCCACCAAGAAAGCCGCTCCCCGTAAGAAGGGAAGTAGGCCCACTGCTTCGGAGCTGTTGTAGCTAAGTGACAGCTCTGAGTCTGAGGTAATTCCTAAACCTGTAAGCTCTTGTTATACTTGTTGTTTATTTCTGTCCGCCTTATCAATGTTGTTTATCAACAGGAGGACACCGGAGCCAGTAACCCGGTGGTTGAAGAGGTAACAATACTTTCCTCCGACTCGGAGCCCTTGCCAAGGCTGAAAACCCGAAGAGTAACCCGGAAAGTAAGCTTTTCCCATCCTTTAACTTACCAAGATCCTCAATTTATTTTGAAGCGACAGGTTCATGAGAGCCGGCGGCATACCCGGACCAACAAGGACACTGACCTCTCCTCTGGGTTCCCTGATGCATCAAGGAAACGCCGGACCGAGGTGATCTCAAAATTGTACCCTTTTCATCCTTTTGCGGGTGTTATACGCCAACCGCTTAACTCTTCTGACTCAAATTATCAGGAGACTTCCCCTTCTTCCGGTGATTCTATGCAGTCGAATCTGCCGGCTTTCAAGACCGTGCCCGGGTAATGATAATCATCTCATGTTGTTCTGATCTTTACTAATACTTTTTGTACTAACCTTTGTTGTTCTTTCAGTGCCCAGGCAAAGCTCACCAAGAGGGCGAAGAAAACCAAGTCGGCCGGAGAGCCGGATTTGCCTGAACCGGAGGTGGCGGTTCAAGAACCGCCAGCTGCCTCCGTCCCCGAAGCCACCGCTCCAATCGACAAGGCACCTGTAGAAGCTTCTGCTGACCCGGAGGCCTCCGGCTCGGCTCAGCCAGCAAATGACCCAGATGTGGAAATCACCCGGACGGAATTTGTTGAGCCGGGGAGGCCTACGGCACTGGCCAAGTGCTCTGCCAAGGGGGAATTACTGCAGCCCCGCCGGGTCAGTCTGGATCTAACTGACTATGCCAACCTGAGCATCGGAGAGCTCGTCTCCGGCTATGTCAGCCAAGTGCACAAGAGCCGGGACGCAGAGGTTGCCATGGTTACCCAGATCCAGCAGAAATCTGAGGTATTATCCTTTTGTCCTCTTACTTACTGCATAGTTACCTTTACGATACTAGCCCCCAAGTCGACGACTTATGATTGAATATGTTGTAGACTTAGATTCCGACTTGCCTCCATGAACCGGTAATTTGTAGATAGGAACAGTCGATACACATTAGCCCCCAAGTGCCAAGTGTCTTTGCTTGGAAAACACTTGGGACTTATCTTCCGGCTTACTCGCATGAACCGGAAATTGGTAAATAGAAAAATTGAACATGCATTAGCCCCCAAGTGTCAAGTGTCTTTGCTTGGAAAACACTTGGGACTTTAAATTTGTATAGTAACTGTTCATGCCATAACCCGGACATTTATACAGGCTGCTGGCAAGAAGCTTGAGGCTGACCTCGCTGATCTCAAGAACCGGCCGAAGATGCAAGAGATGGAGACCCGGAAGGCAAACGCCAAGTTCGTGTCCAGCATCGCCACGCAAGAGAAGCTGAAGACGGAGTTTGACGCTGAGCGGAAGGCGTGGGCCGAAGAAAAGGCCGCATTGGTGAACCGGGCTGAACAGGCGGAGAAGGCTCTCTCCGAGAAGACCGCCGAGCTCTCCGGCCTAAAGCACCAAGTGTCTCAAATGGTTGCTGCAATCTTCGGTAAGTCATCCGCCGGCTTTCATCCAGTTTAAAATTTCGATGCCTCATAACTCACCCTTGTCGGCGGCTTATCCTGTTCTATGAAACAGGTTCCAGAAGTGCCAACCTCAACCAGAGTGTGGTAATCAAGCTAAAGGCCGTGTACACCCTGGTGGAGCAACTCTACACCGGGTCACGGCGTGCCCTAGCCGTGGTGGCCTTATCCAACGAGGTGCCGACTCACCTGGCGGAGGTTCTTCGCCGGCTCGCCGTTCTGCCTCAACGTATCCAAGAACTGCGACGGGCCTCTGCAAGATCCGAAGCGATCGCCGCGCTGAGCTGGGCCAAGGCTTTCTTGCCGGAGTTAGACCCGGCAGACATCGCCCTCGGCTATCCAAGTCTGAAGGAAGACGGCACGGCTTTCGACCAAAAAGACTTCGCCGCCTGTGTGAAGATCGTGCGCCCGGTGGCAACTCTTATTGGAAACGATACGGATCTGACCAAGTACCAGCCGGGTTATAATGCGGAAAATCAGAAGATCCCGACCCCTCGCTATGAAGCCCTGAGTTTAATCCCGCCGGCTCGTCAGCACACCTTCGCCCCGAAGATTGACCCGGCCGGGTTAATTGACGAGGAAGCCCAATTCGAAGCGCTGAGCGGCATCGACTGGAAGTCGTCGACTTTCCAGACCTTGGGAACAGCGGAGGAGAAGAAAGAGATGAGCCGGAGACTTCCACCCAGCAAGCGTCTTAACTTCTGCAGCCGGCTTACCAAACAATGCTCCACCCTTTTGGACTCGATGAGTCTTGTAATAGAGTAGGTGCAACACTTTATCTTTGTCGTGCCATCGTGCACGTATTGAATGTTGAAGTCTATTGAAGTTGTCTCTTGATATTTCTCCGGGTCATTCATTCTCCTTATTCTCAAATAATTGCCTTGAACTATCCTGCATAAAAAGACAAATCGCAAGTCTCTAGGCGGCTTACCGCGCTGAGAATCATAGGTTTTAGATATATAACCCGGATATGAATCAAAAAAGATTGACCCTTAATCATGTCCTTAATATAGCCGTGATAACACACTTAGCGGCCTGCAAGCATATTTCCGGTTTAGATAACCCGGGTAATAAGGTTGGTACCTCAACTCCAGTGTACCTGTCTTAATGACACCCATTGTGTTCAACTAACACTGAAAATCAAAATTTAAACCGGCCAAGCGAGACCCGGCCGTACACACTTTGAAATGATCAGAAGAACTCTTCAATGAAGCAGAAGAACTGAGGGGCTTCCGGTTCGAATACAACCAGAGACCCGGCCCAAAGGGGTTAAGCTAAGATTCGGATACGATCATATAGCCCCCAGTGGGTGTGGCGATGCCAATCAAGAGGGTACCGACAGCTATGTTCTCTTTGGTTCGAATACGACCCATGTTTGAACAGGAAGCCCCCAAGTGATTTTAAGAATTGTTTAACGACGCTGATTCGAATACGATCCACGTCGGTTCTCAAAGGGGTTAAGCTATGATTCAAATATGATCAAAGAAAACCTCCCAATGAGCTCGGCACTTTGCCAATCAAATGGGTATCGACAGCTATGTTCTCTTTGGTTCGAATACGACCCATGTTTGAACAGGAAGCCCCCAAGTGACCTTATTACCTGCGGCTAGATTCGAATACGATCATAAGCCGGATCCTCCTTCAAGTTATCATGTTAATCTTGCAAAGAAAACAAACACGTGCACACTTGGAGGAGAAAAAGGACAGAGGTCCTGCTTTATTGCTTATCATAATATATACATGGCTGAGAGAAATATGTACATTGTGAGAGCCGGTGGCTCAAGTGTAGTAAGGCCGAAGCTGAGCTATGTTCCACGGCCGACGGGTCTCTTCCTCCGACTTACGTGAATCTTTGTGCTCCCGAATGGCAATGAGGTAATACGACCCGTTGTGCAAGTTCTTGCTGACCACAAAGGGCCCTTCCCAAGGCGAGGATAGCTTGTGCACATCAGTTTGATCTTGGATGAGCCGGAGCACGAGATCCCCTTCCTGGAAGACCCGGGATTTAACCCGGCGGCTATGATAACGGCGCAGGTCTTGTTGGTAAATCGCTGAACGGGCTGCTGCCACATCACGCTGCTCGTCCAACAAGTCAAGAGCATCTTGGCGCGCCTGTTCATTATCCGCCTCAACGTAAGACGCCACTCGAGGTGAGTCATGACGGATGTCACTGGGGAGGACTGCTTCTGCCCCATAAACCATGAAGAAAGGTGTAAAACATGTAGACCTGTTAGGAGTAGTGTTGATGCTCCATAACACGGAGGGCAACTCCTCCACCCAACAACCCGGCGTCCGTTGCAAAGGGACCAAAAGCCGGGGCTTGATGCCCTTCAGAATCTCCTGATTAGCTCTCTCAGCTTGACCATTGGATTGAGGATGAGCCACTGAGGAAACATCAAGTCGGATATGCTCTCGTTGACAGAACTCTTCCATGGCGCCTTTGGAGAGATTGGTGCCATTGTCAGTGATAATGCTGTGCGGAAAACCAAAGCGAAAGATCACCTTTTTCATAAACTGAACCGCCGTGGCTGCATCGCACTTGCTAACTGGCTCCGCTTCAACCCACTTGGTAAACTTGTCAACTGCCACCAAAAGGTGGGTCTTCTTATCCTTGGACCTTTTGAAAGGCCCAACCATATCAAGCCCCCAGGCCGCACAGGGCCAAGTAATTGGGATCATCCTCAGCTCTTGAGCCGGTACATGAGCCCGTCGCAAGAACCTCTGGCAACCATCACACTTACTGGCCAAGTCCTCTGCATCAGCATGAGCTGTCAACCAATAAAAACCATGACGAAAAGCCTTGGCCACAAGAGACTTTGAGCCGGCGTGATGGCCACAATCCCCTTCATGGATCTCACGCAAGATCTCTTGACCTTCCTTAGGGGAAACACAACGCTGAAACGCTCCCGTAACACTGCGGTGATGCAACTCACCATTGATAACAATCATTGACTTAGCCCGCCGGGTTATTTGCCTGGCCAAAGTTTCGTCCTCGGGCAACTTGCCCCGGGTCTCCAGTCCGGTATGATATGGAGCGCCGCCACCAGTCGTGCCTCCGGGTCAGGGACAGCCAAGTCTTCCTCTGTAGGCAACTTAACAGAAGGGCTATACAGGACGTCCAGGAAAGTGTTGGGCGGCACCGGTTTTCGCTGAGAGCCCAGCCGGCTTAAAGCATTAGCCGCCTCATTCTTCCTGCGATCGATGTGTTCCACTTGGTATCCCTGAAAGTGCCCAGCAATGGCATCAACTTCGCGGCGATAAGCCGCCATGAGAGGGTCCTTGGAATCCCACTTTCCTGATACTTGTTGAGCCACCAAGTCTGAGTCGCCGAAGCACCTTACCCGGCTTAAGCTCATCTCTTTAGCCAGCCGAAGACCATGGAGCAAGGCCTCGTACTCAGCCGCGTTGTTAGTGCAAGGAAACAGCAGCTGCAGCACATAATGGAATTTGTCACCTTTAGGGGAAGCCAACACGACTCCAGCCCCCGAGCCCTCCAACTGCCTGGACCCATCAAAGTGAATAGTCCAATATGTTGTCACACCCTAGCTAGTTCATGCATTAGAGTGTTGCATAATGTCTATTTTCCACAGAAACCTGAAATGGGGATGCCAGAAACCCCCAACACCCCCCCTGAAACAACTAGGGTTTACTAAAATCCTTTTCAATGAACCTGAAATGCCCTCCATAAATGTTCACCATCTTTGGTTCTGGCTAAAACCTCTGCCAAAAATGGTTTCATATTTTTGGAGGCCATCTTGGATTTTTGCACAAGCCATAAGTATTTGCATTTGGGCATTTTAAATCCTATAAATATTTTCAAATGCCCAAATAATCTTCAAGGTATTTTTAGGCTGTTGAGAATAATTTCAAAGGTGCCTCAGAATATTTTCAGGATTTTCCCAAATGAAATAGTATTTTTTACTATTTCAAAACACAGAACAGAAATAAATAAAAAGAGAGAAAACAGAAAGCAGAAGGACTTACCTGGCGGCCCACCTGGCGGCCCAGCACTGTGCTGGCCCGCGCCAGTCAGCTGCCTGCTCTCGCCAGAGCAGGCAGAGAGGTGACGCCGGCGAGCGCGAGCTCGCCACGGCGCCACCTGCTTGCCGCCTCGCCCGTGGATGCGCTGGACGAACTCCTCGACGCGCCCCCGAGCCTCTGGACACCCCCATTCTCCCCCATCGCCTCTCCCTCGCCTTCCTCCACCATGGCCGACGCAGCCGCAGCCACCTCGCCGAAGTAGCCGCGCCCACCGTCGACCTCACGCCGTCCCACCATGTCCAACAGCTCCGCCGTCGCCCACTCCTTCGAGCAGGCCGAGCCCCGAGCGCTCGCTTGCCCCAAAGCCTCCGCTCCGACCTCGCCTTCGCCGCTCACCGTCGGAGATCCCCTCCGCCGTCGCCACTGCAACAGCTCGCCTCCGACCTCGCCGTCCGCTCCGTCGCAACCACCGTGAGCCTGGCCACCTTCCCATCCTCTCCTCTATCCCTCTCGAGCTCCGCAGCCACCGCACGTAGCTCACCCGTACGCGCCGCCGCACGAGCTCGTCGCCGACGAGGCTCCGGCCATCCAACGGCTGCACCACCATGGCCATTAGCTCCACTGCATCACCAGGAACCCGTAGCACCATCTCACGTCCCTCGCCGTGCTCTCTAGCAACGGATTCAACCACGCCCGTACCCCGGCAGCCGCACGGCTCGTCGCCGGCGTCGATTCCGGCGACCCCGAGCTCCACCACCACCACCAGTCGACGCGGTTTGCCCCCAGCTACACGTAGGTACTCTCCGCCGTCCATTTGGTCACCGGAGGAGGGATCCCGCACTCCACCGCCGCGTCTGGACGTCGCCGGCGGCTAAACGCCGGCGAGTCAGCGTGGTTTGACCACAGGTTGACCCCCCCAGAGTCACTGACAAGTGGGGCCCGCCTGCACGTTAATCTGAGTTAGAATTAAAATTAATCCTAATTAGCTAATTACCTAACAGTGACACTGACACAGGGGACCGACACGTCAGGTTTAACCTGGACAACCCCGTTGACCGCTGACGTCATCATGACACACTGCTGACGCATTAAGCAATTTAATTACTGGAATTATTCTTATATTGGAAATTCCAGAAATTATCACAAACTTCAAAAAATCATAGAAAATAACCTATAGCTCAGAATGAAAAGATTTATATATGAAAAATGATCAGAAAAATCCATCTATCCATCTGTACTGGTTTCATGCATGTTTAATCAAGTTAACCTACTGTTTATTGCAGAACAAGATAAAGCACTAACATGGGCCATTTTTGAACTTGGAATTTGAATCTGTGATTCAAAATAGTCCAAACCCATCTGGCCTTAGTTGCATTAGCCCAATACATCCATCTTGCCATGTCTCATGCATGCATCATATTGTTGCACTTGCTTGGTGTTGATTGTGCTTCGGTATGTTCATTGTGGTAGGTCCTGCCTCCGAGGATATTCACGAGTATCCAACTGAAGGGCAGTATCCCACCACCACTCCGTCAGGCAAGCAACCCATTGATCATTTCGATACAAACCCATCTTCTCGCTTCTGCTCTCGTTTACTGCATTAAGACAACGCGATTCAAACTGTTGTGTGTTGCGGTAGTTGAACCCACTTTCCTTTGCATGACCTGTCATTGCCACAGTAACTAGATGAAACCCACTAGCATGTGTAGGAGTTGATTGAGCCATGTTGTGTTCCTACAATGCTATGCTTGCTACGCTTAGAGTTGTGTCAGGTCTGGCTCATCAGGGTGATGAACTAGAGTGAAAGTGTGTGTCGGTAATGAGAGTGAGGTGTTGAATACGATTTGGTAAAGGTATCGATGGGAGGCCATGTAGGAGTACATGGTGGGTTGTTTCATTGAGACCGTCCCTAAGAACTGAGATCTGTATGCGTGATTTAAGATTCAGCTACTACCACGCATTGGGCCCGAAACCAATGGACCCCCTCGGCTTCTTAATCACCCTTGTCCTCTGTCCAGGAGTTGCACGTAGTTTCTGGTGTTTGTAGTAAGCTGGAGGCCGTGGACAGCGCTGACCAAGGGGTGGGCTGTGATGCGGTAGGCTCGTGGCACGGTGTACCGAGTCGCCCGTTTGGTGTCCGGGAACCCTGCACACATCGTTTGGGGCCGTATGTGGAAACCTCGGCTGGACTCCCTGCGGATGGAACCTAAATAGGCGATAAACCTGGACTAGAGACTCGAGTGTTTAGGTAGGCTGTGGCCGACACCCACGTTGGGCTTCCGCTTGAAGGTTGCCGAGTACACGTCGTGTAGCGACGATAAGTGGTGAGAGCGTGTGTGACGAAGTACACCCCTGCAGGGTATAAAACTATTCGAATAGCCGCGTCCGCGGTAAAGGACTACTTGGTCGCTTATGCAGTTCATATACAAGTAAATGGATACTACTAAAAGCCTCAAGATAAGTGTGAGTACCGCGGATGGCCCTCTCGTGGGATGACGAGGGAGGATCCACGGTGGAGTATTGAGATGGTGATTAGTGGACTCGTGTGCGAAAACTATTTCACAAGTGGTGTCTCGTAGGATAGCTTAGCCAAGAGTCAAAGCTGGCTTGCTGCAATAACCCCACTACCTTCTTGAGAATGAACATGTATAGTAGGATCTGTTGTAAGACTTGCTGAGTACCTTTGTACTCATGTTGCTTCAATTACTGTTTTCAGACGACAACACCGCCCCTTCTGATGGGTTCTACGTAGAACTCGACGACGACGAGTGACTTGCCACCCAGGTGGTGATCTAGGCTTGTGAAGGGCCTACGTAGATAGACAGGCTTCGTCAAGCCTTCTTTCTTTCTAGCGTCTGTACCCAGACAGTTTGCTTCCGCATGTGCTTGTATGATTGTATGACTTGAGTGTCGGGTCATGTGACCCCTATCTGTATGAACAAGTTATGTAAGGCTCTCCGGAGCCCTTTAAATAAAGTACTTTGAGTTGTAGAGTTTTGTTGTGATGCCATGTTGTATTTGCACATATCGAGCATATTGTGTGTATGATTGAAATGCTTGGTATGTGTGGGATCCGACAATCTAGTGGTTTATCCTTGGCAGCCTCTCTTATGGGGAAATGTAGTCTAGTGCCTCCTTGAGCCATAGTAGTCCGCTACAGCCCGGTTCACCGGAGTCCTGCTAGCCCAGCACTACTGCTCTGGACACTTGACTGGCCGGCATGTGAGTCATATCGTTCCTGTGTCTGTCCCTTCGGGGAAATGTCACGCGGTGACATCCGGAGTCCTGCCTAGCCTGCTACAGCCCGGGTTCCCGGAGTCATGTTAGCCCAGTGCTACAGCCCGGATTCACACGCTGCTGACCGACACGTTTGATGTTGATTCATGTATGCCTGTCCCCATACGTTAGTGCCGCTTTGGGTCCACGACTAGCCATGTCGGCCCGGGTTCTCTGTCATATGGATGCTAGCGACATTGTCATATACGTGAGCCAAAAGGCGCAAACGGTCCCGGGCCATGGTAAGGCGACACCCGTGGGAGTACCGTGCGTGAGGCCGCAACATGATATGAGGTGTTACAGGCTAGATCGGTGTGACTTGGAATCGGGGTCCTGACTTATGTGTTATCCGGCTTCTGCTCGGGCACTTGTGACTCTGTCCAGTCATTGATGAAATCCACCAGGGCCTGAGATTTAACAGCAGTGCGTGGCACGTACTTGAGACCATGAGGTCCAAGCTCTATAGCCCACTTAGCCACTCTCCCTGTGGCCTCTCTGTTTTGGATGATATCACCAAGAGGGGCAGAACTGACCACAGTGATGGGATGACCCTGGAAATAATGCTTAAGTTTCCGGTTCGCCATGAACACACCATACACAAGCTTCTGCCAATGCGGATACCGCTGCTTGGACTCAATGAGCACTTCACTGACATAATAAACCGGCCGCTGAACCGGATGCTCCTTACCCTCCTCCTTGCGCTCCACCACCATAGCCACACTGACGGCTCGTGTGTTCGCCGCCACATATAATAATAAGGGCTCCTTATCAACCGGAGCAGCAAGGACTGGAGGCTCTGCCAGCTGTTTCTTCAAATCCTCAAAGGCAGTATTAGCTGCATCATTCCAGACAAAGCTATCAGTTTTCTTCATCAACTGGTATAATGGCATGGCCTTCTCACCCAAACGGCTTATAAACCGGCTTAAAGCAGCGATGCGACCCGCCAAGCGCTGAACATCATTTATACACGCCGGCTTAGCCAGGGAGGTGATGGCCTTGATCTTCTCTGGGTTAGCTTCAATGCCTCTGTCAGAAACCAAAAAACCCAAGAGTTTGCCTGCAGGAACACCAAAGACACACTTGGCTGGGTTAAGCATCATCTTGTAGACCCGGAGATTATCAAAGGTTTCTCTCAAATCATCTATCAGGGTTTCCTCCTTTATGGACTTAACCACAATATCATCCACATAAGCATGAACATTGCGCCCAATCTGTTTATGAAGGCAGTTCTGCACGCAACGCTGATAAGTCGCCTGTGCACACTTGAGTCCAAAGGGCATGGACACATAGCAGAAGGCTCCAAAGGGAGTGATGAACGCCATCTTCTCCTGGTCCTTAACTGCCATCTTAATCTGATGATATCCGGAATAAGCGTCCAGGAAACTTAAACGCGCACAACCGGTCGTAGCATCAATAATTTGATCAATACGGGGAAGGGCAAAAGGATCAGCCGGACACGCTTTGTTCAAGTCCGTGTAGTCTACACACATCCGCCAAGTGCCGTTCTTCTTGAGTACGAGCACCGGGTTAGCTAACCACTCTGGGTGAAAGACTTCAACAATAAACCCGGCCGCCAAGAGCCGGGCCACCTCTTCACCAATAGCTTTCCGCCTCTCTTCATTAAACCGCCGAAGGAACTGCCTGACCGGCTTAAATTTTGGATCAACATTGAGAGTGTGCTTAGCGAGTTCCCTAGGTACACCTGGCATGTCAGAGGGTTTCCCTGCGAAGATGTCCCTATTCTCATGGATGAACTCGATGAGCGCGCCTTCCTATTTTGGATCCAGATTTGCACTGATGCTAAACTGCTGAGATGAATCTCCTGGAACAAAATCAACAAGTTTAGTTTCATCAGCCGACTTAAATTTCATCGCCGGCTCATTTTCCGTAGTCGGCTTTTTCAGAGAGGTCATATCTGTTGGGTCAACATTGTCTTTGTAAAACTTCAACTCCTCTGTTGCACAAACAGATTCTGCATAAGCTGCATCGCCTTCCTCACATTCCAAGGCCACCTTCCGGCTGCCGTGAACCGTAATGATCCCATTGTGACCTGGCATCTTGAGCTGTAAGTACACATAACACGGCCGTGCCATGAACTTGGCGTAAGCCGGCCGTCCAAATATAGCATGGTATGGGCTTCTTATCTTGACCACCTCAAAGGTCAATTTCTCCACCCTGTAGTTGTTCTCATCTCCAAAGGCCACTTCCAATTCAATCTTGCCGACTGGATAAGCCGACTTACCAGGTACCACACCGTGGAAAATAGTGTTGGACTGGCTGAGGTTTTTATCAATCAACCCCATACGACGGAAAGTCTCATAATAGAGGATGTTGATGCTGCTGCCTCCATCCATGAGCACCTTAGTGAACTTATATCCTCCCACCTGAGGAGCCACCACTAGGGCCAAGTGACCCGGATTATCCACCCATGGAGGGTGATCCTCCCTACTCCACACTATAGGCTGCTCAGACCACCGCAAGTAGCGTGGAACCGCCGGCTCAACAGCATTCACAGCCCTCTTATGAAGCTTCTGATCTCGCTTACACAGACTGGTGGTAAACACATGATATTGTCCACCGCTAAGCTGCTTTGGATTGGTCTGATAACCCCCCTGCTGCTGTTGATGACCCTGGCCGGACTGTTGATGAAAGCCCCCTTGACCGTTCTGAGGACCAGGATTTGAGCCACCGCCCAGGCCATGAAAGTCGCCGGCACCTGAGCCGCCGCCCGGGCCATTGTAGTTCTTAAAGGCCTTCATGATTGCACAATCCTTCCATAGATGAGTCGTTGGCTTCTCTCTAGAGCCATGCCTTGGACAAGGCTCATTCAACAGCTGCTCCAGTGTCGGTCCTGACCCGCCGCCTCGGGGAGGGGGCCTCCCCTTGCGTCGCTGGTTATTACCTTGTGCACTGGCGTTGGCTACAAACTCTAGGCTGCCATCAGCCTTGCGCTTGCCTCCTCCTTGGTTCCCCGGGTTATGCTGAGGACCCTTGCCATTGCCATTCTTCTTTCCCTTCCCTGCCCTTTCATCATCTGAAGGGGGATCCTTGGTACCATCAGAATCGGCATACTTGACAAGAGCCGCCATTAGTGTACCCATATCACTGCAGTCGCGCTTAAGCCGCCCGAGTTTCATCTTCAGGGGCACAAAACGACAATTCTGCTCCAGCATTAAAACTGCTGAGCCGGCATCCATCTTGTCTGACGAGTGTATGATCTCCTTAACCCGGCGAACCCAATGTGTCGTAGACTCACCCTCCTGCTGCTTACAGTTAGTCAAATCCACAATTGACATAGACTGCCTACAGGTATCTTTGAAGTTTTGGATGAACCGGGCTTTCAGCTCAGCCCAAGACCCGATGGAATTCGGTGGTAGCACTTTTAACCAAGTGCGGGCAGTCCCATCCAACATCATGGTGAAGTACTTGGCCATTGCCGCCTCACTGACCTCCAGTGGTTCCATGGCCATCTCATAACTCTCGATCCAGGCTGCGGGTTGTAAGTCAGCCATGTAGTTGGGCACCTTCCTAGGGCCTTTGAAGTCCTTGGGTAAACGTTCATTGCGGATAGCTGGCACTAAACAGGGGACACCTCCCGTCCTGGTAGGGATACCCACGTCGACGGAAGTCGTCGGATAAGCCGGGGGGGTCTGGTAAGCCGTCAATTGAGCCACCTGCTCCGCCTCTTGCGGTGCTCTATCTTGGTCTGCTGCGTGACAGGCTCCGTTATAAGCCAGGCCATGGCCAGGGGGCGGGTCATGGCGTCGGACGTTACTTGAGCCGGTCGCTGAGACCATGTGCCTGCTGTAACTCGGGCTCCGGC
Organism: Aegilops tauschii subsp. strangulata; assembly: GCF_002575655.3. Classification (NCBI taxonomy): domain Eukaryota; kingdom Viridiplantae; phylum Streptophyta; class Magnoliopsida; order Poales; family Poaceae; genus Aegilops; species Aegilops tauschii. The sequence goes on from NC_053035.3 coordinate 288,119,251, forward strand.
CCGGACGAGGGGTCGAGTGGATCCTATCCCGGCTGTAGGAGTATGCCTCTTGCTGCGCCAGTGCCGTCTGAAGGAGTTCCCTGACCCGACGGGTTTCAATAGCCGTCGGAGAGTCGCCGTCAACTGGGAGAGCCGCCAGCCGTGCTGCCGCAGCGACCATGTTCTCCAGCAGGTTATTATAATGACCCGGGGGTGTTGGCACATACTGAGGCGGGGCAGGGGGCACCTGGGGAGGCCCCATCACTCGTGGCTGAATAGGGGGCCCAGACCCGGGCGCTATGACCCCTGGCGGGTTACTAGACCCTGCACCTGGCGTGTTGAAGAGGTTGCGTGGATCGTAAACCGGCGGGAGCCGAGATTGGGTCTTTTGATGCCTCCTTCTCATGACCTCATTGGACGCGTTCTGATCCATCGTGAGTTGGAAGGACTGAGCCTGGATCAACTGAGTTTGGGCATCGAGAGCCGCCCTCTTCACAGCCATCCTGATCCCTTCCGCTGCAAGGTCCTCCTTAGCTTTCACTAGATCCAATTTTAACTGTGCCACCTCCGCATCATGCTGAGCTTGATCCGCCGGGTCAACCGTGGTGGTTAACAGGGTCGTCATCTTGTTTGTGAGATCCATCAGTACCTGAGCCGGAGAAGGCACCGGGTTTCCCGCTCCAGCAGCGGGGTTCTGAACAGGCTGTGCACCGGCCATAAAGATTCCCACCCGGCTTGGCGGCTCAAATAGGTCCGGAATACTGTCACCATCGGAACAACCCATGAGCCTGCCATCTTGAAGTTGATACAACGAGTTTGACTCACCGGTGGCCGACTCGCCGTCAGAGCCGGCGGCCGTCTCATCACCAGATCCAGATCGATCAGAGAGTCCTCCGTGGATACACCCCACAAAAGCATGCCTTAAGGCAGGCCGGGCCCGGGCGGGTCGTGCACGCTGAGCTGTCTCGATGGGATCGGCGCAGAGATCCGGCTCAGGGCCCGGCTCACCAATCTTGCCAATGAAGACATGAATTCTGCCGAAGGGGACCCGGTACCCGTACTCAATTGAGCCGGCGTCGGGGCCCCAGTTTGCATCGTCGATGTAGAGCTTGCCGCGACGACACTTGGTCATCCGGCCCACAGCGTATCCCTTGAGCCCTTCGAAGCTGCCCTTCAAGAACTCAAATCCACCGTGCGCTGTCCCCACGGTGGGCGCCAACTGTCGTGGAATTGTCACGGCAGATGTCCTCGAGCTAGGACTTAGTCGTGGAGCCATCGCTACTAGGAAGCTTGAAGGGGTTAAGCGGGACAAGGAACACGAGGGTTTATACTGGTTCGGCCCCTTACGGTGAAGGTAAAAGCCTACGTCCAGTTTGCGGTGGTATTGATTAGGGTTTCGATGACCAGGGAGCTTAACTGCTATGCCTGGCTCTCGATGAGATTGTTCTTGTCCCTAAACCGCTACCGGGTCGTCCCTTTATATAGAAAGGCTGACGCCCTGCAGCTCTCAGAGTCCCGGCCGGCTCATAAGAGTGTCCGGCTCGGACTCTTAACTATTCTTGCCTTACACTACAAGTTCTACCATAATAATGATTGTAACTACGGGCCTTAAGCCATATCCGGGTCTTAAGCCCATCTTCGGCCCACCGTCTTTAAGCTTGGCGTCGGGCTTCTGGCAATGACCATTAGAGTAACCCGGCCCCTCCTGGCGGGTGACTCTAAGGTCTATATCCTCAACAATACCGGTATTATGTTCCTTGAGTTTGCGTTCCTTACGCGGTTGGGTGATTTATGGGACCCCCTTGATAGTTCGCCTTGAATAAAACTCCTCCAGCAAGGCCCAACCTTGGTTTTACCATTTGCCGCCTAAGCCTTTCCCCCGGGTTTTCGCGAGCCCGAGGGTCATCTTTATTTAAACCCCCGGGCCAGTGTTCCTCTGAGTGCTGGTCCAAACTAGAGCCACTTGCAGCGCCACCTTGGGGAAACTCGAGGATTGGTTTTAGCTGTACGTAGTGTTCATCCGGTGTGCCCTGAGAACGAGATATGTGCAGCTCCTATCGGGATTTGTCGGCACATTCGGGCGGCTTTGCTGGTCTTGTTTTACCATTGTCGAAATGTCTTGTAAACCGGGATTCCGAGACTGATCGGGTTTTTTCGGGAGAGGGTTTATCCTTCGTTGACCGTGAGAGCTTATGATGGGCTAAGTTGGGACACCCCTGCAGGGTATTATCTTTCGAAAGCCGTGCCCGCGGTTATGAGGCAGATGGGAATTTGTTAATGTCCGGTTGTAGAGAACTTGTCACTTGACCCAATTAAAATACATCAACTGTGTGTGTAGCCGTGATGGTCTCTTCTCGGCGGAGTCCAGGAAGTGAACACGGTCTGAGTTATGAATGACGTAAGTAGGAGTTCAGGATCACTTCTTGGTCATTTCTAGATGACGACCGTTCCGTTGCTTCTCTTCTCGCTCTCATTTGCGTATGTTAGCCACCATATATGCTTATTGCCTGCTGCAGCTCCACCTCATTACACCATTCTTTCCTATAAGCTTAAATAGTCTTGATCCCGCGGGTGTGAGATTGCTAAGTCCTCGTGACTCACAGATTCTACCAAAACAGTTGCAGGTGCCGACGATGCCAGTGCAGATGATGGGATCGATCTCAAGTGGGAGTTCGATGAGGAACGTGGTCGTTACTATGTGTCTCTTCCTGATGATCAGTAGTGGAGCCCATTTGGGACGATCGGGGATCTAGCATTTGGGGTTATCTTATTTTCATTTGGATCTTGACCGTAGTCGGTCTATGTGTGTATTTTGGATGATGTATGAATTATATTTATGTATTGTGTGAAGTTGCAATTGTAAGCCAACTCTTTATCCCATTCTTGTTCATTACATGGGATTGTGTGAAGATGACCCTTCTTGCGACAAAACCACAATGCGGTTATGCCTCTAAGTCGTGCCTCGACACGTGGGAGATATAGCCGCATCGTGGGCGTTACAAGTTGGTAATCAGAGCCATCCCCGACTTAGGAGCCCCCTGCTTGATCGAATCACTAGCGTTGTTGAGTCTAGAACAAAAATGTTTTGAGTCTTAGGATTATATATATCGGAGAGTAGGATTGTTTTTACTCCTCAGTCCCTTCGTCGCTCTGGTGAGGTCTCTTGACGTAGAAGTTTTGACTCTTCTTTCCTCAAATTTCACTAAAAAAAATTTAGGATCACGCGGGTATCTTGGAATCATTCCGATGGTTTTGTGACGAGAACATTGTTCTTGGTGCCTCCTGACATTTAGGGGTTGTGGCAGTGTCCCGGGGAGTTGAGCTCCGAGGGGTTGTCGTCACAATTTTATCGTTGCAGTTCTGGAATACCTGAGTTTCGCCGACATCGAAATCTCTTTTATGCAGTTGTTGGTGAGATCACCTCGACGCCACCCAGTACTGGGGCGGGAGTTCGGGAGTATTGCCATAACTTGTATAACGGATGTTTTTCGAAGGTTGAGGTAAACGATTTCCGAAGGTTTCTTGGTTATGTGTTGACGGATGGATACAGCTGGATCTAGGGATTGCTAGTTTGGGTGATATATTTTGTGTCCCCTGTATCCCCAACACCAGATTGCATAACCAGAAAGTTTCGGGGGTTTATAAGTGGGAATTCTAGTAGTCTTAGGATATCTTTCCGACAGACGCATGATATGAGATTGGGGTTCGACGTCTAGTGGTCCGCCTGTACACGGTTGGTTTTACAGTGGTCTCGTAGTGTCTTAAAGAGTCCTTGGCTATGCCGACTCGGGGACGCTTCGTATGTCATGTGCACAGCCTTGTACATGATGGTGCTGTACGATTGAGCCCGTGTGGGCCCCACCACGAAAACTTCGGACGAAATATCTATCATATGTTTGTTCCGGCTTATTCTGCAAGCCAATACTTTGTTTTTGTTTTCAGTTGTGGTATTCGAGTTGCTTCGAAGGCATATGTTGATTCCATATCTCTTTCAAGTGGCTTCTCAACTTATGGAAGTGTGATGATTTACTATGGAATTCATTCGTTCATCTTCATTCGAATGTTTATTGTGAAGACTATATGTTGCAATTTCTATCCGTTGATTCTACTTGTCTATTTGTCTATCAAGATGCTAACGGATGTCACCCTCTTCAGGATGGCTCCGCCAACGCGTCAGAATCCGGATCGCAATGAAGGGAGTCAAGCGAACCCTCCGCCACCACCTCCGCCTCCGGAGGCATGGCAAGCTATCATGGCAGCCACCAACGCCAATGCTCAGATGATTCTGCAACTCTTGCAAGAACGCACCCAAGGGCAAGGCAATCAAGGCAATCAAGGTCAAGGCAACAATCAGCCTCACTTCGCTACCCTCAACCAGTTTCTCGCAAATCAGCCCAAGTCTTTCAGCTACGGTGCCGAGGCCACGGATGCCGATGATTGGCTCATGGACATCAACAAGCATTTTGAATGTAGCAATGTCAGGCCTGAGGACTATGTCAAGTTTGCTTCTTTTCAGCTCAAGGACCAAGCTGCTGATTGGTATCAGCAATACAAAGATTCCAGAGGAGTTCGTGTGATCACTTGGACTGACTTCTGTCGGGACTTCAAAGCTCGCCACATTCCACAAAGTGTTGTTGAGAGCAAGTGTGAGGAGTTCCGCAATCTCAAGCAAGGCAACATGTCTGTGTATCAATACAACATCCAGTTTCAGAAACTTGCTCGCTTCGCTAAACAAGACGTTCCTGATGAAAAGAGCATGATCTATCACTTCAGAGGTGGCCTTAGAGAGGATCTGTAGTTAGCTCTCGTTCTTGTTGAGCCTACTCAGTTTGATCAATTCTACAATATGGCACTGAAGCAAGAGGCTGCTCAGCTCAAGTGTGAGGCTTCTAAGAAGAGAGTCAGAGACGCAGTTCAGTCTTCTTCTTCCTCACTTGTGGCTGCTAAGCAACAGAAGTTCTGGTTGCCTCCTCCTCCTCCGTTTCGTCAGCCTTACCAGCAGAAGAACAAAGGTGGCCATGGTTCTTCCAACTCTTCCAACTCTGGCTATCAGAACAAGTCTCAGAATCAAGCTCCAAAGTCCAATGCTCCTTATCATTGTCCACTCTCAGAGGTGACTTGCAACAAGTGTCAGCAGAAAGGTCACTATGCTAACAAGTGCTTCAACCAAAGGCGCCTTCCGCCTCCTCCTCCTATCAGATCTTCTAGCAATGCAGTGGTCAAGCATAATTCAAAGTCTGCAAAGATGAACATGATGAATGCAGCTCAAGCGGAGGAATCTACTGATGTGATAATGGGTAATCTTCCTGTTAATGATATACCTGCAAAAGTTCTTTTTGATACTGGTGCATCGGTTTCTTTCATTTCAAGACCTTTTCTTGCCAAGCATGAGTTTGTGACGGAAAAGATACCTATGCCGTTGAAGGTTGTGTCTCCGGGCAAGCAAATGACATCTAATAATTGTGTCCCGGATGTTTCTATCAAGATGGGGAACTATAAATTTATGTCTTCTCCAGTTGTTCTTGGTGACTCGGATATTGATCTTATTCTCGGGATGGACTGGCTTTCTAAGCACAAAGCTCAGCTTGATTGTGCTGCCAGGGAAATTCAATTGACACACTCTTCTGAGGATGTGATTATTTATGCCGCTCGTGATGAAACCATTCGGTTGTTTTCTCTCAATGAGAAGGGCAACTTGAATGCCATCTCTCAAATTCCAGTCGTTTGTGAGTATCAAGATCTCTTTCCAGAAGAGCTTCTGGGTATGCCTCCTCACCGGCCAGTTGAGTTCGTTATCGATCTTGAGCCTGGCACCGAACCCGTTTGCAAGCGTCCATACAAGCTTGGACCCAACGAGCTGAAGGAATTGAAGAAACAGCTCGATGAACAAGAGCGTCTGGGTTTGATCAGACCGAGTTCATCTCCATGGGGTTGTGGTGTTCTTTTTGTCAAGAAGAAGGATGGCACGGACCGACTTTGTGTCGACTACCGTCCATTGAACAAGAAGACAATCAAGAACAAGTATCCACTTCCCAACATCAATGAGCTATTCGAGCAACTCAAAGGTGCTAAAGTATTCTCCAAGCTTGACCTTCGTATGGGTTATCATCAAATTCGCATTCGTGAAGAAGATATTCCCAAGACAGCATTCAGAACAAGCTTTGGTTCTTATGAATATACTGTCGTGTCTTTCGGCCTTGTCAATGCTCCTCCAGTTTTCTCTCGGATGATGAATTTCATCTTCAACCCCTATACCAATGAATTCGTTCTGGTGTATCTCGATGATATCTTGGTCTTCTCCAAGAATAAGAAGGATCATGCCAAACATTTGCGATTGGTGCTCGACAAGCTCAGAGAGTATCAATTCTATGCGAAGTTCTCTAAATGTGAGTTTTGGCTTGATGAAGTTCTTTTCCTTGGTCACATCATCTCTGCCAAGGGCATCGCTGTTAACCCCGAGAAGGTGTCCGCAATTGTGAATTGGGAACCTCCTCAGAATGTCAAGCAGCTCCGCAGTTTTCTTGGTCTTGCAAGCTATTGCCGAAGATTCGTTGAGAATTTCTCCAAGATTGCAAAGCCTCTTTCCAACCTCCTCCAGAAGCATGTGAAGTATGTTTGGTCTCCTGAGTGTGACGTTGCTTTCAACACTCTCAAAGAGAAACTAGTCACAGCTCCTGTCTTGACTCCTCCTGATGAATCCAAGCCATTTGAAGTTTTCTATGATGCTTCTCTCCAAGGTCTCGGTGCTGTGTTAATGCAAGAGAAGAAAGTTGTGGCCTATACCTCTCGTCAGTTGAAGCCCAATGAGAAGAACTACCCCACTCACGATCTTGAGTTGGCGGTAGTTGTCCATGCATTAATAACGTGGAGACATCTCTTGTTGGGGAGACAAGTGGACATTTTCACCGATCACAAGAGTCTCAAGTACATCTTCACTCAGCCCAACCTCAACCTCAGGCAGACTCAATGGGTCAAAATGATTCAAGAGTACAATCCGAGTATTGAATATACTCCAGGCAAGGCCAATGTCATTGCAGATGCTTTAAGCAGGAAGGCTTATTGCAACAGCTTAATCCTCAAGCCTTTCCAACTGGATCTTTGTGAAGCTTTCCGCAAGCTGAATCTCCAAGTTGTTCCTCAAGGCTTTCTTGCCAACCTCATAGTCTCTCCTACTTTGGAAGATCAAATTCGTGAGGCACAACTCCTGGATACCATGGTGAAGATGGTGAAACGTGGTATCGACAAGGGTCTTTCCAAATACAAGTGCTATCGCATTGATGACAGAGACACTTTGTTCTTCGAGGACCGGATTGTGGTTCCTAAAGGTGATCTAAGGAAAGTCATTATGAACGAGGCACACAATTCTCTTCTTTCCATTCATCCTGGAAGTACGAAGATGTATCATGACCTCAAGCAGTCGTATTGGTGGACTCGAATGAAGCGAGAAATCGCTCAATTCGTGAATGAATGTGATGTCTGTCGAAGAGTGAAAGCAGAACACCAACGACCAGCTGGTCTCCTCCAACCTCTTGCTATCCCAGAATGGAAGTTTGATCATATCGAAATGGACTTCGTGACTGGATTTCCAAAGTCCAAGCGTGGAAATGATGCTATCTTCGTTGTCATCGACAAGCTTTCTAAAGTGGCTCATTTCCTTCCAATCAAAGAATCCATCACAGCAGCTCAGTTGGCAGAGCTATACACCTCCAGAATTGTCTCCTTGCACGGCATTCCACAATTGATTTCTTCAGATCGTGGAAGCATCTTCACCTCTAAGTTCTGGGACTCCTTCCAGAAGGCCAAGGGTACCAACATTCGCTTCAGCACAGCTTTCCATCCTCAAACTAGTGGCCAAGTCGAGTGAGTCAATCAAATTCTTGAAGATATGCTCAGGGCTTGTGTCATTTCCTTTGGCATGAAATGGGAAGATTGTCTTCCATATGCTGAATTCTCCTACAACAACAGCTTCCAAGCAAGTTCGGGCAAGGCCCCATTCGAGATTCTCTATGGCAGAAAGTGCCGTACTCCTCTCAATTGGTTAGAGACTAGTGAACGCCAACTTCTTGGCAATGACTTAATCACTGAAGCTGAAGAAATGTGTAAAGTCATCCATGATAATCTCAAAGCCGCGCAATCGCGCCAGAAGAGTTACTATGATAGTAAGCACCGTGATGTGGCTTTCGAGATCGGAGACCATGTCTACCTCCGCGTCTCTCCAATGAAAGGCACTCGTCGCTTCGGTATCAAAGGGAAGCTTGCCCCTCGATACGTGGGTCCTTTCAAGATCATTGGCAAAAGAGGCGACCTCGCCTATCAACTTGAGCTTCCTTCCAACTTCGCGAACGTGCACGATGTGTTCCACGTGTCACAGCTCCGCAAGTGCTTCAAGACGCCTGAGCGCACTATCAACTTCGAAGAGATTGACCTCCAAGAAGATTTGTCTTATCATGAGCACCCCGTTGCTATTCTTGAAGAAACTGAGCGCAAGACTCGCAACAAGTCAATCAAATTCCTGAAAGTGAAGTGGTCGCACCATTCCGACCGGGAAGCCACCTGGGAACGCGAGGACCAACTCCGTTCCAAATATCCGGAGTTCTTTCAGTCCTAGATCTCGGGACGAGATCCTCTCGTAGTGGTGGAGTGTTGTAACACCCCGGATGTAACTTTCCATATTTGTAACTCCAACTCTTGCCATTTTCGGCTATGTGTTATGATATTCCCTCCGTGGTCGGGTTTTTGTCTTTCGTTTTGCATTTTGTTCATGTCATGCATTTCATATCATGTCATCATGTGCATTGCATTTGCATACGTGTTCGTCTCATGCATCCGAGCATTTTCCCCGTTGTCCGTTTTGCAATCCGGCGCTCCCATCTCCTCCAGTGCACCCCTCTTGTTTTCTTTCGTAAGCGGGTGTCAAACGTTCTCGGAATGGACCGAGGCTTGTCAAGTGGCCTTGGTATACCACCGGTAGACCACCGGTCAAGTTTCGTTCCATTTGGAGGTCGTTTGGTACTCCAACAGTTAACCGGGTAACCGCAGATGCCTTTTGTGTGTTGCAGCAAAACCCCCTCTCTAAACCAGCCCAAAACTCCTCTAAGTCACTTCCATGCTGTAGGTCGTTCGATCACGATCGTGTGGGCGAAAACCGCACCTCATTTGGACTCTCCTAGCTCCCTCTACCTATAAATATGCATCTCTCCCGAAAAACGCTCGCAGATGAAACCCTAGCCAACTTCCCCGCCGCCACCGGACATCTCTGCCGCCGCGCCCAGCGAATCGGAGCGCGCCACGTCGCCAGCCCCACCGCGTCCCGCCGCAGCCCGGGCTGGGCCCCCGAGCCCGTCGCCCCGCCTCCTCGTCCCGCCGCCGCGCCTGGGCATGGCCACCGCCGCTGGCGCCGCCGCCGTACGCCTCGCCGGCCAGCGCCGCCCCGGGCCCGAGCTCCGCCGCCCGTGGCCGGCTCCTCCCGCCGCGGCCCCGCCGTCCCCGGTCGACGCCGCCCCTCCGGCGCCCTCCTCCGACGCCGGCCGCCGTCGTCACTTCCTCTCCCGTCGCCGGCGACGAGCCCAAGCTCGGCCCCGGCCAGATCTCGAATCCAACGACCGAAGGTTGACTTTCCCGAACCGCGAATTTTCTCCAAGTCTTCATCATTCTACAGCATGTGCACATGTTCTTTGCCTCGTAACTCTCTGTGCATAGCTCCGTTTCGCGCGTGTAATATATCGATTTGTTCGCCTCGTGATGATCTACATTTTGTTAAATTTCACCATGTTCATTAGAGGCCATCTTGATGCCCAAATCTCTGATGCAAGAGTGCTAGTTGCTGTTATCTGCTGGTTCTTAGCAGAACTTGGAGATTTGTTATTTTTGTATCATTTAATCTGTGCATCTTATGCGCATGAGCTCTACATGTGTTTTGTTGTATGCCATGCCATCTTTCCAAGGGTGTATTCCATGTATTTTTGTGGTCTCTTTGGTGACTAGCACAAGCATGCAAACTAGGCCCCGTAATGTTTCTGATTTCAGGGACTTAGTAATTTCTCTACGTCTGTCTGCTGTTATTTTGTTGCCATGTAAACTTGATGCTACAGAGAGATCAATGCATATTTTGGTGATGTTCACTAAGGATGATTTGTAGATATTTTTGTAATTGATCCATTCCTTCCCTTGTTTGTAATTATGGAGTGCCATAGCATGACTCAATCTTGCTCTACTTTTGCTATAAAATATTTCTGGCAGATTGTTTACGTGTTATTCAATTTAGCCAAGCTTGTTGTAGTTGATCCATAAATTCTATGCTTTTGTTCTTGCCATGGATAGCTTCATAAACATGCCATCTTGCTGTAGGTATGCTTGTTTTGTCATGCATTGCTTTGTGGTGAGTGCATCAAGCTCACCAAGATGCCCTCATATTATTGTTTCTGCCATGCTCTGTTTTCTGCCAAGTCTGGAACCTGTTAACGAAACTTGCTATGTTTACATGGTTGCCATCATATCTTCTGGTCCTTTTTGGCTTATAGTCAGTAAGGGACTTTTGTCATAGGCATTTAGTAGAATACTTTCATGCCTTCTTTGCTATGTTAAGTTCCTGTAGCATGCTGATTTCGTGCTCTGAACATTGCTACCTGATGCTGTTTTCTGCCATGTCCAGTAATTTCACCAAGTCTGTGAACCTGTTATCTTTTGCACTTTTTCCATGCTTGTTTGAGCTTGTTATGTTGTGATCTAGCCGTAGCTCAGTGTTCATCTTTTGTCAAGCATCTTCTGTAGATTGCTGGAATATGCTTTGTTGCTATGTTGGAGTGTTGTAGAATTGTTACTTGTTGCATTCTAAGTGCTATCATGCTGTTAATCACAGATTCGGGTCATTCTTGTTTTGCTTGCCATTTGCAAACCGTGCATCCGTTTCCGGTGATCTTTATATCGATTTCGACCAAAATCATCTCATCTTTCCAGTGGCATGCTTGGTTTGCCAAGTTACTGCCTTGTTCATCATTTTCCTTCCGGAGCACGCATATGCATCGCATATCATATCTCGCATATCATACATGTTTTGCATCATGTTGCTTGTGCATTTCTCGTGATTGATTGTGGTTCCGTTGCTTGTGTTCTTGTCTTGGGTAGAGCCGGGAGACGAGTTCGTGAATTAGGAACCTGTTGAGTACGCTTACGAGGATCAAGCTTTCGACAACTCTGAGAACCTTGCAGGCAAGATGACCACCCCTCGAAATCACTTCTATCTTTGCTTTGCTAGTTGTTCGTTCTATTGCCATGCTGCGCTACCTATCACTTGCTATATCATGCCTCCCATATTGCCATGTCAGCCTCTAACCATCTTTTCCTAGCAAACCGTTGTTTGGCTAAGTTACCGCTTTTGCTCAGCCCCTCTTATAGTGTTGCTAGTTGCAGGTGAAGTTGAAGTTTGTTCCATGTCGGAACATGGATATGTTGGGATATCACAATATCTCTTATTTAATTAATGCATCTATATATTTGGTAAAGGGTGGAAGGCTCGGCCTTATGCCTGGTGTTTTGTTCCACTCTTGCCGTCCTAGTTTTTGTCATACCGGTATTATGTTCCTTGAGTTTGCGTTCCTTACGTGGTTGGGTGATTTATGGGACCCCCTTGACAGTTCGCCTTGAATAAAACTCCTCCAGCAAGGCCCAACCTTGGTTTTACCATTTTCCGCCTAAGCCTTTCCCCCGGGTTTTCGCGAGCCCGAGGGTCATCTTTATTTAAACCCCCGGGCTAGTGTTCCTCTGAGTGCTGGTCCAAACTAGAGCCACTTGCAGCGCCACCTTGGGGAAACTCGAGGATTGGTTCTAGCTGTACGTAGTGTTCATCCGGTGTGCCCTGAGAACGAGATATGTGCAGATCCTATCGGGATTTGTCGGCACATTCGGGCGGCTTTGCTGGTCTTGTTTTACCATTGTCGAAATGTCTTGTAAACCGGGACCGAGACTGATCGGGTTTTTCCGGGAGAAGGTTTATCCTTCGTTGACCGTGAGAGCTTATGATGGGCTAAGTTGGGACACCCCTGCAGGGTATTATCTTTCGAAAGCCGTGCCCGCGGTTATGAGGCAGATGGGAATTTGTTAATGTCCGGTTGTAGAGAACTTGTCACTTGACCCAATTAAAATACATCAATTGTGTGTGTAGCCGTGATGGTCTCTTCTCGGTGGAGTCCGGGAAGTGAACACGGTCTGAGTTATGAATGACGTAAGTAGGAGTTCAGGATCACTTCTTGGTCATTTCTAGATGACGACCGTTCCGTTGCTTCTCTTCTCGCTCTCATTTGCGTATGTTAGCCACCATATATGCTTATTGCCTGCTGCAGCTCCACCTCATTACACCATTCTTTCCTATAAGCTTAAATAGTCTTGATCCCGCGGGTGTGAGATTGCTGAGTCCTCGTGACTCACAGAGTCTACCGAAACAGTTGCAGGTGCCGACGATGCCAGTGCAGATGATGGGATCGATCTCAAGTGGGAGTTCGATGAGGAACGTGGTCGTTACTATGTGTCTTTTCCTGATGATCAGTAGTGGAGCCCAGTTGGGACGATCGGGGATCTAGCATTTGGGGTTCTCTTATTTTCATTTGGATCTTGACCGTAGTCGGTCTATGTGTGTATTTTGGATGATGTATGAATTATATTTATGTATTGTGTGAAGTGGCGATTGTAAGCCAACTCTTTATCCCATTCTTGTTCATTACATGGGATTGTGTGAAGATGACCCTTCTTGCGACAAAACCACAATGCGGTTATGCCTCTAAGTCGTGCCTCGACATGTGGGAGATATAGCCACATCGTGGGCGTTACAAACCTGACTGGTGGAGGCGTGACCGGCAAGACCCCCAGACATAGTCCGGCGCACGCTCTTCCTGATAAGACACAGCGGACAATGTCACAGTTCAATGTGACTGCCAAGGGGCATATTTAAAAAGCCATACCTCTTTGATGAAGGCTCGGCCGTGTTTTCATTTGCCTTCCTCTTTGAAGGCTTGCCCGGCGTGGGTGCCGCTCTCTTGTGAGTCGCCTTTGGTGCAGCATGGCGCGCCGAGCGCCTCCCCTTTGGAGCACGAGACAGTGCGGTGGGTGAGGCAGAATGAGGAAGCTCTTTCGGAGGAGATGTCTCCTAATTACTTACATGTGAGGCGGGAAGGAGGCCAGGATAGTCAGCCATGATGGCCACTTCTGTGCCATCGTAGCTTGCCTGGTAGAATACTCCCTCCTCAAGCTCTACAAATATGTCCGGATCCTCTTCGAATCCGGGGTCAAGATCCCGGTTATGGTCCTCCGTCTATGGAGCGGGGCTATAGATCCCCACAATGACCTTTCGCCATTCCTGTTACAAATGGACGGGTTAGTGTCAATTAAAAGTGACTCAGGGAAAGGATTGATTAAAGTGGGGGGATTAAAACTCACCCAGCTAGGAGGATTTTACATGGAAAATCCCTCTCGGCGCTTAAGACGAGTGAACTCCTCTTTCTCCCCTTTATACAGATCGGCCAATATTGCGGCCAGGGCGGTGAGGGAATCCGGACCCTTTCGTCCGCAGCGTGAGGCGTCATCTTCCCCATCGTACTGCCACATGGGGAGCCCCCTAGATTGGAGCGGCTGAACCCCTCGCGCTCTGGAAGTGGCCATTACCTCTATTATTGATAGTCTGGACTGGGCGAGTGTCCTTATCTTGCCCATTAATTTACGGACTTCAGCGCTATCTTCCTCCTCGAGACTCCGAGGGCGCCAACTGTGGCGTTTCTTCAACGGAGCACTTGAAAATTCGGGAAGACCCATTCGGACTGGGTCGGGGAGAGCGACATCCTCAATATAGAACCATTCTGAGGGCCACTCTTTGGACGCCTTCTTTGGCGTGCCGGACAGGTATCCGGTCCCGGCTATGTGCCATACCTCGGCACCGCCCACCTCGAATACCGATCCCTTTTGGGTATGAGGGACAAGGCAGAATAGCTTCCTCCATAACTCAAAATGGGCCTCGCAGCCCAGGAATAGCTCGCAAAGAGCAACAAAACCCACGATGTGCAGGATAGAGGCCGGCATGTGGTTGTGCAGTTGGAGGCCGTAATACTCCAGGAGTCCTCGGAGGAAAGGGTGGATTGGAAATCCGACGCCTCTTAACAAGTAGGAAAGGAAGCACACTCGTTCCCCCCTAGTTGGATTGGGGAAATTCTCCGCCTGGGCTTCGCCATTGAAGGAGGTCAATCCTGCCGGAACAGGGACTAGATCCACGGGGGGAAGAAATCCCTGCATTTGAAGCTTAGCCAGCTGATCGTGGGATACGGAACATCTCTCCCAATCGCCTTTTCCGAAGCCGTGGGGGTGGGAGGAAGAACTGGGAACGCTAGCCATGTTGGAATGGTTTCTCCTAGCAAGCTCTAAGGATTTTCCGCTTTGTGTGGAAAGGGATCTGAGATCCAATCTCTTTAAATAGATGTCTTTCTTACATGGCCGGGGTGTTATGTGCAAAAAATACCCCGACCTCTCGTATTCGCTCGACACGTGGAAGCAGAAGCAATGGAGGCGCAGAAGCCAAAGGGTGTGACATTAAAACACAAACCGAGTATAGCTTTTTGGGTCAGGTACTTTGAAGTAATCAGAGAAGGAACCCGCCTTGCAATGCCGAAGACAATCAGCGCACCGGATACATCGTCATTGAAGCCTGGTTCGGGGGCTACTGAGGGAGTCCTGGATTAAGGAGTCCTCGAGCGTCCGGACTATGTAACATGGGCTGGACTAATGGGCTATGAAGATACAAGATAGAAGGCTTCTTCCCGTGTCCGGATGGGACTCTCCTTTGCATGGATGGCAAGCTTGGCGTTCGGATATGTAGATTCCTTCCTTTGTAAACCGACTCTATACAACCGTAGGCCCCTCCGGTGTCTATATAAACCGGAGGGTTTAGTCCGTAGAGGCAATCACAAACATACAGGCTAGACATCTAGGGTTTAGCCATTACGATCCCGTGGTAGATCAACTCTTGTAATCCTCATATTCATCAAGATCAATCAAGCAGGAAGTAGGGTATTACCTCCATCAAGAGGGCCCGAACCTGGGTAAACACCGTGCCCCTCGCCTCCTGTTACCATCGACCTTAGACGCACAGTTCGGCACCCCCTACCGAGATCCGCCGGTTTTGACACCGACAGTAGGGATTGCCATGCAACGGATGCACTAGAGCTATAAATGTATGAAAGCTCAAAAAGAAACTAAGTGGGTGTGCATCCAACTTGCTTGCTCATGAAGACCTAGGGCATTTGAGGAAGCCCATCATTGGAATATACAAGCCATGTTCTATAATAAAAATTCCCACTAGTATATGAAAGTGACAAAATAAGATACTCTCTATCATGAAGATCATGGTGCTACTTTGAAGCACAAGTGTGGAAAAAGGATAGTAGCATTGTCCCTTCTCTCTTTTTCTCTCATTTTTTTCATTGGCTTCTTTGGCCTTTCTTTTTTTCATTGGCTTCTTTGACCCATTTTTTTCCTCACATGGGACAATGTTCTAATAATGATGATCATCACACTTCTATTTATTTACAACTGAAGAATTACAACTCGATACAAGAACAAAATTGAAGGAAATATGCCCTAGAGGCAATAATAAAGTTATTATTTATTTCCTTATATCATGATAAATGTTTATTATTCATGCTAGAATTGTATTAACCGGAAACTTGATACATGTGTGAATACATAGACAAACAGAGTGTCACTAGTATGCCTCTACTTGACTAGCTCGTTGATCAAAGATGGTTATGTTTCCTAGACATTGACATGAGTTGTCGTTTGATTAATGGGATCACATCATTAGAAGAATGATGTGATTGACTTGACCCATTCCGTTAGCTTAGCACTCGATCATTTAGTATGTTGCTATTGCTTTCTTCATGACTTATACATGTTCCTATGACTATGAGATTATGCAACTCCCGTTTACCGGAGGAACACTTTGTGTGCTACCAAACGTCACAACGTAACTGGGTGATTATAAAGGTGCTCTACAGGTGTCCCCGAAGATACTTGTTGGGTTGGCGTATTTCGAGATTAGGATTTGTCACTCCGATTGTCGGAGAGGTATCTCTGGGCCCACTCAGTAATACACATCACTATAAGCCTTGCAAGCATTGTGACTAATGAGTTAGTTGCGGGATGATGTATTACGGAACGAGTAAAGAGACTTGCCGGTAACGAGATTGAACTAGGTATCGACATACCGACGATCGAATCTCGGGCAAGTAACATACCGATGACAAAGGGAACAACGTATGTTGTTATGCGGTCTGACCGATAAAGATCTTCGTAGAATATGTGGGAACCAATATGAGCATCCAGGTTCCGCTATTGGTTATTGACCGGAGAGGTGTCTCGGTCATGTCTACATAGTTCTCGAACCTGTAGGGTCCGCACGCTTAACGTTACGATGACGGTTATATTATGAGTTTATGTGTTTTGATGTACCGAAGGAGTTCGGAGTCCCGGATGAGATCGGGGACATGACGAGGAGTCTCGAAATGGCCGAGACGTAAAGATCGATATATTGGACGACTATATTCGGACTTCGGAAAGGTTCCGAGTGATTCGGGTATTTTTCGGAGTACCGGAGAGTTACGGGAATTCGTATTGGGCCTTAATGGGCCATACGGGAAAGGAGAGAAAAGCCCCAAAGGGTGGCCGCACCCCTCCCCATGGACTAGTCCGAATTGGACTAGGGAGGGGGGCGCCCCCTTCCTTCTTTCTCCTTCTCCCTTCCCTTTTCCTACTCCAACAAGGAAAGGAGGAGTCCTACTCCCGGTGGGAGTAGGACTCCCCCCTTGGCGCGCCCTCCTCCTTGGCCAGCGGCCTCCCCCTTGCTCCTTTATATACGGGGGCAGGGGGGCACCCCATAGACACAACAATTGATCATTGATCTCTTAGCCGTGTGCGGTGCCCCCCTCCACCATATTACACCTCGATAATATCGTAGCGGTGCTTAGGTGAAGCCCTGCGTCGGTAGAACATCATCATTGTCACCACGCCGTCGTGCTGACGAAACTCTCCCTCAACACTCGGCTGGATCGGAGTTCGAGGGACGTCATCGAGCTGAACGTGTGCTAAACTCGGAGGTGTCGTGCGTTCGGTACTTGATCGGTCGGATCGTGAAGACGTACGACTACATCAACCGCGTTGTGTTAACGCTTCCGCTATCGGTCTACGAGGGTACGTGGACAACACTCTCCCCTCTCGTTGCTATGCATCACCATGATCTTGCGTGTGCGTAGGAAAATTTTTGAAATTACTACGTTCCCCAACAGTGGTATCAGAGCCAGGTTTTATGCGTTGATGTTAAGCACGAGTAGAACACAAGTGAGTTGTGGGCGATATAAGTCATACTGCTTACCAGCATGTCATACTTTGGTTCAGCGATATTGTGAGATGAAGCGGCCCGGACCGACATTACGCGTACGCTTACGCGAGACTGGTTTCACCGTTGCGAGCACTCGTTGCTTAAAGGTGACTGGCGGGTGTCTGTCTCTCTCACTTTAGTTGAACCGAGTGTGGCTACGCCCGGTCCTTGCGAAGGTTAAAACAGCACCAACTTGACAAACTACCGTTGTGGTTTGGATGCGTAGGTAAGAATGGTTCTTGCTAAGCCCGTAGCAGCCACGTAAAACATGCAACAACAAAGTAGAGGACGTCTAACTTGTTTTTGCAGGGCATGTTGTGATGTGATATGGTCAAGACATGATGCTATATTTTATTGTATGAGATGATCATGTTTTGTAACCGAGTTATCGGCAACTGGCAGGAGCCATATGGTTGTCGCTTTATTGTATGAAATGCAATCGCCATGTAATTGTTTTACTTTATCACTAAGCGGTAGCGATAGTCGTAAAAGCAATAGTTGGCGAGACGACAACGATGCTACGATGGAGATCAAGGTGTCGCGCCGGTGACGATGGTGATCATGACGATGCTATGGAGATGGAGATCACAAGCACAAGATGATGATGGCCATATCATATCACTTATATTAATTGCATGTGATGTTTATCTTTATGCATCTTATCTTGCTTTGATTGACGGTAGCATTATAAGATGATCTCTCACTAAAATTTCAAGATAAAAGTGTTCTCCCTGAGTATGCACCGTTGCGAAAGTTCTTCGTGCTGAGACACCACGTGATGATCGGGTGTGATAGGCTCTACGTTCAAATACAACGGGTGCAAAACAGTTGCACACGCGGAATACTCAGGTTAAACTTGACGAGCCTAGCATATGCAGATATGGCCTCGGAACATGGAGACCGAAAGGTCGAGCGTGAATCATATAGTAGATATGATCAACATAGTGATGTTCACCGTTGAAACTACTCCATCTCACGTGATGATCGGACATGGTTTAGTTGATATGGATCACGTGATCACTTAGAGGATTAGAGGGATGCCTATCTAAGTGGGAGTTCTTAAGTAATATGATTAATTGAACTTAAATTTATCATGAACTTAGTCCTGATAGTATTTTGCAAATTATGTTGTAGATCAATAGCTCGCGTTGTTGCTTCCCTGTGTTTATTTTTGATATGTTCCTAGAGAAAATTTTGTTGAAAGATGTTAGTAGCAAAGGATGCGGATTGGATCCGTGATCTGAGGATTATCCTCATTGCTGCACAGAAGAATTATGTCCTTGATGCACCGCTAGGTGACAGACCTATTGCAGGAGCAGATGCAGACGTTATGAACGTTTGGCTAGCTCAATATGATGACTACTTGATAGTTTCGTGCACCATGCTTAACGGCTTAGAATCAGAGTCCCGGATGAGATCGGGGACATGACGAGGAGTCTCGAAATGGCCGAGACGTAAAGATCGATATATTGGACGACTATATTCGGACTTCGGAAAGGTTCCGAATGATTCGGGTATTTTTCGGAGTACCGGAGAGTTACGGGAATTCGTATTGGGCCTTAATGGGCCATACGGGAAAGGAAAGAAAAGCCCCAAAGGGTGGCCGCACCCCTCCCCATGGACTAGTCCGAATTGGACTAGGGAGGGGGGCGCCCCCTTCCTTCTTTCTCCTTCTCCCTTCCCTTTTCCTACTCCAACAAGGAAAGGAGGAGTCCTACTCCCGGTGGGAGTAGGACTCCCCCCTTGGCGCGCCCTCCTCCTTGGCCGGCGGCCTCCCCCTTGCTCCTTTATATACGGGGGCAGGGGGGCACCCCAAAGACACAACAATTGATCATTGATCTCTTAGCCGTGTGCGGTGCCCCCCTCCATCATATTACACCTCGATAATATCGTAGCGGTCCTTAGGCGAAGCCCTGCGTCGGTAGAACATCATCATTGTCACCACGCCGTCGTGCTGACGAAACTCTCCCTCAACACTCGGCTGGATCGGAGTTCGAGGGACGTCATCGAGTTGAACGTGTGCTGAACTCGGAGGTGCCGTGCGTTCGGTACTTGATCGGTCGGATCGTTAAGACGTACGACTACATCAACCGCGTTGTGTTAACGCTTCCGCTATCGGTCTACGAGGGTACGTGGACAACACTCTTGTTGGAAATATGCCCTAGAGGCAATAATAAATTGGTTATTATTATATTTCCTTGTTCATAATAATCGTTTATTATCCATGTTAAAATTGTATTGATAGGAAACTCAGATACATGTGTGGATACATAGACAACACCATGTCCCTAGTAAGCCTCTAGTTGACTAGCTCGTTGATCAATAGATGGTTACGGTTTCCTGACCATGGACATTGGATGTCGTTGATAACGGGATCACATCATTAGGAGAATGATGTGATGGACAAGACCCAATCCTAAGCCTAGCACAAGATCGTGTAGTTCGTTTGCTAAGAGCTTTTCTAATGTCAAGTATCATTTCCTTAGACCATGAGATTGTGCAACTCCCGGATACCGTAGGAATGCTTTGGGTGTACCAAACGTCACAACGTAACTGGTTGGCTATAAAGTTGCACTACAGGTATCTCCGAAAGTGTCTGTTGGGTTAGCACGAATCGAGACTGGGATTTGTCACTCCGTGTAAACGGAGAGGTATCTCTGGGCCCACTCGGTAGGACATCATCATAATGTGCACAATGTGACCAAGGAGTTGATCACGGGATGATGTGTTACGGAACGAGTAAAGAGACTTGCCGGTAACGAGATTGAACAAGGTATCGGGATACCGACGATCGAATCTCGGGCAAGTACCATACCGATAGACAAAGGGAATTGTATACGGGATTGATTGAATCCTCGACATCGTGGTTCATCCGATGAGATCATCAAGGAGCATGTGGGAGCCAACATGGGTATCCAGATCCCGCTGTTGGTTATTGACCGTAGAGTCGTCTCGGTCATGTCTGCATGTCTCCCGAACCCGTAGGGTCTACACACTTAAGGTTCGGTGACGCTAGGGTTATAGAGATATTAGTATGCGGTAACCCGAAAGTTGTTCGGAGTCCCGGATGAGATCCCGGACGTCACGAGGAGTTCCAGAATGGTCCGGAGGTAAAGATTTATATATGGGAAGTCTTATTTTGGTCGCCGGAAAAGTTTCGCACTTTATCGGTATTGTACCGGGAGTGCCGAAAGGGGTCCGGGGGTCCAACAAGGGGGTCCACCAGCCCCGGGGGGGCCACATGGGCTGTAGGGGGTGCGCCTTGGCCTATATGGGCCAAGGGCACCAGCCCCAAGAGGCCCATGCGCCAAGAGATAAGATAAAGGGAGAGTCCTAAAGGGGGAAGGCACCTCCGAGGTGCCTTGGGGAGGATGGACTCCTCCCTGGCCGCACCCTTCCTTGGAGGAAGGGCCAAGGCTGCGCCCCCCCCCCTCCCTTGGCCCTATATATAGTGGGGGGGAGGGAGGGCAGCAATACCTAAGCCCTGGCGCCTCCCTCTCCCTCCCGTGACACCTCTTCCTCCCCGCTTGCGCTTGGCGAAGCCCTACCGGGATCCCGCTACTTCCACCACCACGCCGTCGTGCTGCTGGATCTCCATCAACCTCTCCTCCCCCCTTGCTGGATCAAGAAGGAGGAGAGGTCGTTGCTCCGTACGTGTGTTGAACGCGGAGGTGCCGTCCGTTCGGCGCTAGGATCATCGGTGATTTGGATCACGACGAGTACGACTCCATCAACCCCATTCTCTTGAACGCTTCCGCTCGCGATCTACAAGGGTATGTAGATGCACTCCTTCCCTCTCGTTGCTAGTAAACTCCATAGATTGATCTTGGTGATGCGTAGAAAATTTTGAATTTCTGCTACGTTCCCCAACAGTGGCATCATGAGCCAGGTCTATGCGTAGTTTCTATGCACGAGTAGAACACAAAGTAGTTGTGGGCGTAGATGTTGCCAATTCTTCTTGCCGCTACTAGTCTTATCTTGTTTCGGCGGCATTGTGGGATGAAGCGGCCCGGACCGACCTTACACGTACGCTTACGTGAGACAGGTTCCACCGACTGACATGCACTAGTTGCATAAGGTGGCTAGCGGGTGTCTGTCTCTCCCACTTTAGTCGGAACGGATTCGATGAAAAGGGTCCTTATGAAGGGTAAATAGAAATTGGCATATCACGTTGTGGTTTTACGTAGGTAAGAAACGTTCTTGCTAGAAACCTATACAAGCCACGTAAAAACTTGCAACAACAATTAGAGGACGTCTAACTTGTTTTTGCAGCATGTGCTATGTGATGTGATATGGCCAGAAGATGTGATGAATGATATATGTGATGTATGAGATTGATCATATTCTTGTAATAGGAATCACGACTTGCATGTCGATGAGTATGACAACCGGCAGGAGCCATAGGAGTTGTCTTTTTTTTTATGACCTGCGTGTCATTGAATAACGCCATGTAAATTACTTTACTTTATTGCTAAGCGCGTTAGCCATAGAAGTAGAAGTAATCGTTGGCGTGACAACTTCATGAAGACACAATGATGGAGATCATGGTGTCATGCCGGTGACAAAGATGATCATGGTGCCCCGAAGATGGAGATCAAAGGAGCAAAATGATATTGGCCATATCATGTCACTATTTGATTGCATGTGATGTTTATCATGTTATGCATCTTATTTGCTTAGAACGACGGTAGCATAAATAAGATGATCCCTCACTAAAATTTCAAGAGAAGTGTTCCCCCTAACTGTGCACCGTTGCGAAGGTTCGTTGTTTCGAAGCACCACGTGATGATCGGGTGTGATAGATTCTAACGTTCGAATACAACGGGTGTTGATGAGCCTAGCATGTACAGACATGGCCTCGGAACACATGCGAAACACTTAGGTTGACTTGACGAGCCTAGCATGTACAGACATGGCCTCGGAACACAAGAGACCGAAAGGTCGAGCATGAGTCGTATAGAAGGTACGATCAACATGGAGATGTTCACCGATGATGACTAGTCCGTCTCACGTGATGATCGGACACGGCCTAGTTTGACTCGGGTCATGTATCACTTAGATGACTAGAGGGATGTCTATCTGAGTGGGAGTTCATAATCAGATGAACTTCATTATCATGAACATAGTCAAAAAGGTCTTTGCAAATTATGTCATAGCTTGCGCTTTAGTTCTACTGTTTAAGATATGTTCCTAGAGAAAATTTAGTTGAAAGTTGGTAGTAGAAATTATGCGGACTGGGTCCGTAAACTGAGGATTGTCCTCATTGCTGCACAGAAGGCTTATGTCCTTAATGCACCGCTCGGTGTGCTGAACCTCAGCGTAGTCTGTAGATGTTGCGGAACATCTGACATACGTTTTGATAACTACGTGATAGTTCAGTGCGTAATGCTAACGGTTTAGAATTCTGGCACCAAAGACGGTTTTTGAAACGTCGCAGAACATATGAGATGTTCCGAAGACTGAAATTGGGATTTCAGACTAGTGCCCACGTCAAGAGGTATGAGACCTCTGACAAGTTTCTTAAGCCTGCAAACTAAGGGAGAAAAGCTCAATCGTTGAGCATGTGCTCAGATTGTCTGAGTACTACAATCACTTGAATCGAATGGGAGTTAATCTCCCAGATGAGATAGTGATGGTTCTCCATAGTCACTGCCACCAAGCTAGTAGAGCTTCGTGATGAACTATAACATATCAGGGATATTTATGATGATCCTTGAGCTATTCGCGATGTTTGACACCGCAAAAGTAGAAATCAAGAAGGAGCATCAATTGTTGATGGTTAGTAAGACCACTAGTTTCTAGAAGGCCAAGGGCAAAAGGGATACTTCATGAAACAGTAAGTCGTTTGCTGCTCTAGTGAAGAATCCCAAGGTTGAACCCAAACCCGAGACTAAGTGCTTCTGTAATGAGGGGAACGGTCACTGAAGCAGTACTACCCTAGATACTTGGTAGATGAGAAGGCAGGCAAGATCGACAGAAGTATATTGGATATACATTATATGAATGTGTACTTTACTAGTACTCCTAGCAGCACCAGGGTATTGTATACCGGTTCAGTTGCTAAGTGTTAGTAACTCGAAATAAAAGCTGTGGAATAAACGGAGACTGGCTAAAGGTGAGATGACGATATGTGTTGGAAGTGTTTCCAAGGTTGATGTGATCAAGCATCGCATGCTCCCTCTGCCATCGAGATTTGGTGTTTGCGTTGAACATGATTGGATTATGTTTATCGCAATGCGGTTATTCATTTAAGGAGAATAATGGTTACTCTGTTTATTTGAATAATACCTTCAATGGTCTTGCACCTAAAATGAATCTCGATCGTAGTGATACACATGTTCGTGCCAAAAGATATAAAATAGTAATGATAGTACCACATACTTGTGGCACTGCCATTTGAGTCATATTGGTATAGAACGCATGAAGAAGCTTCATGTAGATGGATCTTTGGACTCACTCGTTTTTGAAAAGATTGAGACATGCGAACCATGTCTATTGGTATATATGCATGAAGAAACTCCATGCAGATGGATCGTTTGGACTCACTTGATTTTGAATCACTTGAGACATGCAAATCATACCACATGGGCAAGATGACTGAAAGGCCTCGTTTTCAGTAAGATGGAACAAGAAAGCAACTTATTGGAAGTAATACATTTTGATGTATGCAGTCCAATGAGTGTTGAGGCACGCAGTGGATATCGATATGTTCTTACTTCACAGATGATTTGAGTAGATGCTGAGTGTATTTACTTGATGAAACACAAGTCTGAATTATTGAAAGGTTCAAGTAATTTCAGAGTGAAGTTGAAGATTGTCGTGACAAGAGGATAAAATGTCTGTGATATGATCATAGAGATGAGTATCTGAGTTACGAGTTTGGCACACAATTAAGACATTGTGGAAAGTGTTTCACAATTAATACCGCCTGGAACACCATAGTGTGATGGTGTGTCTGAACATCATAACTGCACCCTATTGGATATGGTGCATACCATGATGTCTCTTATCGAATTACCACTATCGTTTATGGGTTAGGCATTAGAGACAACCGCATTCACTTTAAAAGGGGCACCACGCAATTCCGTTGAGACGACACCGTTTAGAGAAACCTAAGTTGTCGTTTCTTAAAAGTTTGGGGCTGCGAAGCTTATGTGAAAAGGTTTCAGGATGATAAGCTCGAACCCAAAGCGGATAAATACATCTTCATAAGAATACCCAAAACAGTTGGGTATACCTCCTATTTTAGATCTGGAAGCAAAAGTAATTGCTTCTAGAAATGAGTCCTTTCTCGAGGAAAAGTTTCTCTCGAAAGAATTGAGTGGGAGGATGGTGGAGACTTGATAAGGTTATTGAACCGTCACTTCAACTAGTGTGTAGCAGGGCACAGGAAGTTGTTCCTGTGGCACCTATACCAATTGAAGTGGAAGCTTATGATAGTGATCATGAAACTTTGGATCAAGTCACCACCAAACCTCGTAGGACGACGAGGATGCGTAATACTTCAGAGTAGTACGTGATCCTGTCTTGGAAGTCATGTTGTTGGACAACGATGAACCTATGAGCTATGGAGAAGCGATGGTGGGCCCATATTCCGACAAATGGTTAGAAGCCATGAAATCCGAGATAAATGGATCTTTGAGAAGAAGACGGACGTGGACGGTAATGTTACCGTATATGAAGCTCGACTTGTGGCAACGAGTATTTCCACAAGTTCAAGGAGTTGACTACGATGAGATTTTCTCATCCGTAGCGATGCTTAAGTCCGTCGGAATCATGTTAGCATTAGCTGCATTTATGAAATCTGGCAGATGGATGTCAAAACAAGTTTCCTTACCAGTTTTCGTAAGGAAAGGTTGTATGTGATACAATCAGAAAGGTTTTGTCGATCCTAAGGATGCTAAAAGGTATGCTAGCTCCAGCGATCCTTCCATGGACTAAGAGCAAGCATCTCGGAGTCAGAATATACGCTTTGATGGAGTGATCAAAGTTTTTGGGTTTATACAAAGTTTGTTAGAAACTTGTATTTACAATAAAGTGAGTGGGAGCGCTACAACATTTCTGATAAGTATATGTGAATGACATATTGTTGATCCGAAATGATGTAAAATTTCTGGAAAGCATAAAGGGTTGTTTGAAAGGAGTTTTTCAAAGGAAGACCTGGATAAAGCTGCTTGCATATTGGGCATCAAGATCTATAGAGATAGATCAAGACGCCTGATGATACTTTCAAAGAATGCACACTTTGACATGATTTTGAAAGAGTTCAAAATAGATCAGCAAAGAAGGAGTTCTTGGCTGTGTTACAAGGTGTGAGTATTGAGTAAGACTCAAGACCTGACCACGGCAGAAGAGAGAGAAAGGACGAAGGTCGTCCCCTATGCTTTAGACGTAGGCTCTACAGTATGCTATGCTGTGTACCGCACATGAAGTGTGCCTTGCCATGAGTTGGTCAAGGGGTACAATAGTGATCCGGGAATGGATCACATGACAGCGGTCGAACTTATCCTTAGTATCTAGTGGACTAAGGAATTTTCTCGATTATGGAGGTGGAAAGGAGTTCGTCGTAAAGGGTTACGTCGATGCGAACTTTGACACTAATCCGGATGACTCTTAGTAGTAAACCGGATTCGTATGGTAGAGCAATTATTTGAAATGGCTCCAAGTAGCGCGTGGTAGCATCCACAAGATGACATAGATATTCGTAAAGCACACACGGATCTGAAAGGTTCAGACCCGTTGACTAATAACCTCTCTCACAAGGATAACATGATCAAACCAGAACTCATTGAGTGTTAATCACATAGTGATGTGAACTAGATTGTAGACTCTAGTAAACTCTTTGGATGTTGGTCACATGGTGATGTGACCTGTGAGTGTTAATCACATGGTGATGTGAACTAGATTATTGCCTCTAGTGCAAGTGGGAGACTGTTGGAAATATGCCCTAGAGGCAATAATAAATTGGTTATTATTATATTTCCTTGTTCATGATAATCGTTTATTAGCCATGCTAAAATTGTATTGATAGGAAACTCAGATACATGTGTGGATACATAGACAACACCATGTCCCTAGTAAGCCTCTAGTTGACTAGCTCGTTGATCAATAGATGGTTACGGTTTCCTGACCATGGACATTGGATGTCGTTGATAACGGGATCACATCATTAGGAGAATGATGTGATGGACAAGACCCAATCCTAAGCCTAGCACAAGATCGTGTAGTTCGTTTGCTAAGAGCTTTTCTAATGTCAAGTATATTTCCTTAGACCATGAGATTGTGCAACTCCCGGATACCGTAGGAATGCTTTGGGTGTACCAAACGTCACAACGTAACTGGGTGGCTATAAAGGTGCACTACAGGTATCTCCGAAAGTGTCTGTTGGGTTAGCACGAATCGAGACTGGGATTTGTCACTCCGTGTAAACGGAGAGGTATCTCTGGGCCCACTCGGTAGGACATCATCATAATGTGCACAATGTGACCAAGGAGTTGATCACGGGATGATGTGTTACGGAATGAGTAAAGAGACTTGCCGGTAACGAGATTGAACAAGGTATCGGGATACCGACGATCGAATCTCGGGCAAGTACCATACCGATAGACAAAGGGAATTGTATACGGGATTGATTGAATCCTCGACATCGTGGTTCATCCGATGAGATCATCAAGGAGCATGTGGGAGCCAACATGGGTATCCAGATCCCGTTGTTGGTTATTGACCGGAGAGTCGTCTCGGTCATGTCTGCATGTCTCCCGAACCCGTAGGGTCTACACACTTAAGGTTCGGTGACGCTAGGGTTATAGAGATATTAGTATGCGGTAACCCGAAAGTTGTTCGGAGTCCCGGATGAGATCCCAGACGTCACGAGGAGTTCCGGAATGGTCCGGAGGTAAAGATTTATATATGGGAAGTCTTATTTTGGTCGCCGGAAAAGTTTCGCACTTTATCGGTATTGTACCGGGAGTGCCGAAAGGGGTCCGGGGGTCCACCAAGGGGGTCCACCAACTCCGGGGGGGGCCACATGGGCTGTAGGGGGTGCGCCTTGGCCTATATGGGCCAAGGGCACCAGCCCCAAGAGGCCCATGCGCCAAGAGATAAGATAAAGGGAGAGTCCTAAAGGGGGAAGGCACCTCCGAGGTGCCTTGGGGAGGATGGACTCCTCCCTGGCCGCACCCTTCCTTGGAGGAAGGGCCAAGGCTGCGCCCCCCCCCCCTCTCCCTTGGCCCTATATATAGTGGGCGGGAGGGAGGGCAGCAATACCTAAGCCCTGGCGCCTCCCTCTCCCTCCCGTGACACCTCTTCCTCCCCGCTTGCGCTTGGCGAAGCACTGCTGGGATCCCGCTACTTCCACCACCACGCCGTCGTGCTGCTGGATCTCCATCAACCTGTCCTCCCCCCTTGCTGGATCAAGAAGGAGGAGACGTCTCTGCTCCGTACGTGTGTTGAACGCGGAGGTGCCGTCCGTTCGGCGCTAGGATCATCGGTGATTTGGATCACGACGAGTACGACTCCATCAACCCCATTCTCTTGAACGCTTCCGCTCGCGATCTACAAGGGTATGTAGATGCACTCCTTCCCTCTCGTTGCTAGTAAACTCCATATATTGATCTTGGTGATGCGTAGAAAATTTTGAATTTCTGCTACGTTCCCCATCAACTCTCCCCTCTCGTTGCTATGCATCACCATGATCTTGCGTGTGCGTAGGAAATTTTTTGAAATTACTACGTTCCCCAACAAAAATATGACTCTATATGAGTGCCTCCGGCGGTGTCCCAGGATGTGCAATGAATCAAGAGTGACATGTATGAAAATTATGAATGGTGGCTTTGCCACAAATACGATGTCAACTACATGATTGCGACAATATGACAATGATGAAGCGTGTCATAATAAACGGAACGGTGGAAAGTTGCATGGCAATATATCTCGGAATGGCTATGGAAATGCCATAATAGGTAGGTATGGTGGCTGTTTTCACGAAGGTAAATGATGGGTTTATGGTACCGGCGAAAGTTGCGCAGTACTAGAGAGGCTAGCAATGGTGGAAGGGTGAGAGTGCGTATAATCCATGGACTCAACATTAGTCATAAAGAACTCACATACTTATTGCAAAAATCTACAAGTCATCAAAACCAAGCACTATGCGCATGCTCCTAGGGGGATAGATTGGTAGGAAAAGACCATCGCTCGTCCCCGACCGCCACTCATAAGGAAGACAATCAAAGAAACACCTGATGCTTCAAATTTGTTACACAACGGTTACCATACGTGCATGCTACGCGACTTGCAAACCTCAACACAAGTATTTCTCAAATTCACAATTACTCAACTAGCATGACTCTAATATCGCCATCTTAACATCTCAAAACAATCATCAAGCATCAAACTTCTCATAGTATTCAATGCACTCTATATGAAAGTTTTTATTATATCCATCTTGGATGGCCATCATATTAGGACTAATTTTATAGCCAAAGCAAATTACCATGTTGTTCTAAAAGACTCTCAAAATAATATAAGTGAAGCATAAGAGATCAATAATTCCTATAAAATAAAACCACCACCGTGCTCTAAAAAGATATAAGTGAAGCACTAGAGCAAAATTATCTAGCTCAAAAGATATAAGTGAAGCACATAGAGTATTCTAATAAATTCCGATTCATGTGTGTCTCTCCCAAAAGGTGTGTACAGCAAGGATGATTGTGGTAAACTAAAAAGCAAAGACTCAAATCATACAAGACGCTCCAAGCAAAACACATATCATGTGGTGAATAAAAATATAGCCTCAAGTAAAGTTACCGATAGACGAAGACGAAAGAGGGGATGCCTTCCGGGGCATCCCCAAGCTTAGGCTTTTGGTTGTCCTTGAATTTTACCTTGGGGTGCCTTGGGCATCCCCAAGCTTAGGATCTTGCCGCTCCTTATTCCAAAATCCATCAAATCTTTACCCGAAAACTTGAAAACTTCACAACACAAAACTTCAACAGAAAATCTCATGAGCTCTGTTAGTATAAGAAAAGAAACCACCACTTTAAGGTACTATAATGAACTCATTCTTTATTTATATTTGTGTTAAACCTACTGTATTCCAACTTCTCTATGGTTCATACCCCCCGATACTACTCATAGATTCTTCAGAATAAGCAAACAACACACGAAAAACAGAATCTGTCAAAACAGAACAATCTGTAGCAATCTGTATCATACGAATACTTCTGTAACTCCAAAAATTCTGAAAAACTAAGACAACCTGGATAATTTGTATATTAATCTTCTGCAAAAAGAATCAGTATTTTATCACGTTCTGGTGATTTTTAACAATTATTTTCATGAGCACAAAGTTTCTGTCTTCTTCAGCAAGATCAAAGAACTATCACCCAAGAAGATCCTATTGGTTCTACTTGGCACAAACACTAATTAAAACATAAAACCACATCTAAATAGAGGCTAGATGAATTATTTATTACTCCTTCCGTCCCAAAATAAGTGACTCAAGTTTGTACTAACTTTGTACTAAAGTTAGTACAAACTTGAGTCACTTATTTTGGGACGGAGGGAGTACTAAACAGGAACAAAAAACAAAAATAAAATTGGGTTGCCTCTCAACAAGCGCTGTTGTTTAACGCCCCTAGCTAGGCATAAAAGCAGGAATAGATCTAAGTATTGTCATCTTTGGCCTTTATCTTTTTAATGGAGTTATGCTCGAATCCGGGAGGTTCCTTACGTTTCCCTTCATACTCGGAGATTTTTACATCTAGAGCATCCAACCTCTTGTTGCAAAGAGTGATCAACATATTCATGCGGTGAAGGTTCCCTCTAACATTTTTTATGAGGTTCAAGAGATTTTTGCACTTCGCATATTTTCTCAAAAACTTGGCTTCCTTCTTGAGTATGATGTAGTCCCTTTTGTGGGGGTAGTACTCCTACTATTCCCTCTATAATCTCATAAGCAATACTGGGATCAATTTCAATAAAATTCCCTTTAGTGGCAATATCCAAGAATTGTCTATGGGATATGGTTAGCCCAACATAAAAATTACGAAGTAAAATCTTGAAATCTCCCTCTATAGTGCAACTACGATAGGATTCTATTATCCTATACCAAGCATCTTTTAAGTTTTCTCCTTGTCTTTGTTTGAAGTGAAGAACTTCAAAATCGGGAGACAAAGGAAGGGATAAAGGGCTAGCCATGAAGGCGAAACAAACGATCTTAACACACGGACACACAAGAAGCAAGCGAAAAGAGGCGAACGGAAGAGGGGCGAAGAAAAGGCAAAGGTTTTTGAAAATCGTTTTAGAAGTGGGGGAGAGGAAAACGAGAGGCGAATGGCACATAATATAATGCGAGGGAGAAGAGTTTATGATGGGTACTTGGTATGTCTTGACTTGGCGTATATCTCCCCGGCAACGGCGCCAGAAATGCTTCTTGCTACCTCTTGAGGATGCGTTGGTTTTCCCTTGAAGAGGAAAGGTGATGCAGCAAAGTAGCGTAAGTATTTCCCTCAGTTTTTGAGAACCAAGGTATCAATCTAGTAGGAGACAACGCACAAGTCACCTAGTACCTGCACAAACAATCAAGAACCTTGCAACCAACGCGATAAAGGGGTTGTCAATCCCTTCACGGTCACCCGCAAAAGTGAGATCTAATAAAGATAGTATAGTAAATATTTTTGGTATTTTTGTTGTATAGATTGGAAAGTAAAGATTGCAAAATAGTAAACGAGATGCGATGTAAATAAAAGAGATGCAATATAATAAGAAAGAGACCCGGGGGCCATAGGTTTCACTAGTGGCTTCTCTCAAGATAGCATGTATTACGGCTGGTGAACAAATTACTGCCGAGCAATTGATAGAAAAGCGCATAGTTATGAGAATATCTAAGGCAATGATCATGAATACAGGCATCACGTCCGTGTCAAGTAGACCGAAACGATTCTGCATCTACTACTATTACTCCACACGCCGACCGCTATCCAGCATGCATCTAGAGTATTAAGTTCATAAGAACAGAGTAACGCATTAAGCAAGATGACATGATGTAGAGGGATAAACTCAAGCAATATGATATAAACCCCATCTTTTTATCCTCGATGGCAACAATACAATACGTGCCTTGCTGCCCCTACTGTCACTGGGAAAGTACACTGCAAGATTGAACCCAAAGCTAAGCACTTCTCCCATTGCAAGAAAGATCAATCTAGTAGGCCAAACTAAACCGATAATTCAAAGAGACTTGCAAAGATATCAAATCATGCATATAAGAATTCAGAGAAGAACCAAATAATATTCATAGATAATCTTGTTCATAAATCCACAATTCATCAGATCTTGGCAAACACACCGCATAAGAGTATTACATCAAATAGATCTCCAAGAACATCGAGGAGAACTTTGTATTGAGAATCAAAGAGAGAGAAGAAGCCATCTAACTAATAACTATGGACCCGAAGGTCTGTGGTAAACTACTCATGCATCATCGGAGAGGCTATGGTGTTGATGTAGAAGCCCTCCGTGATCGATTCCCCCTCCGGCAGAGTGCCGGAAAAGGCCCCAAGATGGGATCTCACGGGTACAGAAGGTTGCGGCGGTGAAAAAGTGGTTTCGTGGCACTCCTTGATGTTTTTAGGGTATAAGAGTATATATAGGTGAAAGAAGTACATCGGTGGAGCTCCGTGGGGCCCACGAGGGTGGGGGCGTGCCTACCACCCCTGGGCGTGCCCTCCTGCCTCGTGTTTGACTCGCAGAGTTCCATACTTCAACTCCAAGTCTTCTGGTTTGCTTTCGGTCCAAGAAAGATCATCGCGAAGGTTTCATTCCATTTGGTATTCCTTTTCTGCAAAACACTAAAATAGGCAATAAAACATAATCTGGCACTGGGCCTTCGGTTTATAGGTTAGTCCCAAAAATAATATAAAAGAGCATATTAAAGCCCATTAAACATCCAAAACAGATAATATAATAGCATGAAACAATCAAAAATTATAGATACGTTGGAGACGTATCAGTCCACTCTGCCATGAAGTCAGCGAGCGCGGCACCCTTGATGACTCTGGTGGTGCTGAACTCCAACTAGAACGCCTGCAAGTCGATGTTCCATTCGGTGACTCTTCCTGCAGCATTGGGGCTCTGGAGCACCCTCTCCAGTGGCTAGGCAGAGACGACTTTGATGGGGTGGCCTTGGAAGTAGTGGCGCAGCTTGCGGGAGGCGACAAGGAGCGCGAGCAGGAGCTTTTGCGGCATGGGGTAGCATGCCCGTGCGTCACATAATACCATGCTGACAAAGTACATCGGGTGCTCGATGAGGGCTGGAGCGCTGGTGGAGTCTTGTACCTCCTAAGGCTGGGGGACCTCGGGAGCTTGGCCGCTTGCAGGGGTAGCCAGGGCCTTAGGAGCGCCGTCCTGAGGGGCCTGGTCATCTATTGGTGCCGGGACTCAGGAGCATCGTCCTGAAGCTGCGTTGTCTGCGGCGTTACCCGGCGGGCCCTTGGCTTGGTGCTCCTCCCGGACCGCCACCAGCGCTGCGCTGGCAGAGTGTGGCGTGGTGGCCAGGTAAAGCACTAGGGGCTCAAGAGGTCGCGGTGCCACCATCACTAGTGGGCTGGTGAGGTATCTCTTGAGGTCTTCAAACACCGCGTCAGCCTCCGGAGTCCACTCGAACGACCCCTTCTTCTTCATCAGCTTGAAGAACGGGAGGGCGCGCTCCCCTAGCTTGGAGATGAAGCCCCCAGCGAGGTCACATAGCCTGCCAGCTTTTGCATTTCCTTAAGAGTCTGTGGCGGGCTCATCCTTTCTATTGCCTTGACCTTCTCTGGGTTTGCCTCAATTCCCCTGTGCGACACCAGAAAGCCCAGCAGCTCGCTAGAGGGGACGCCAAACACACATTTCTCTGGGTTAAGCCACGGGTCCACCTTGCACAGACTGGCGAACGTTTCCTCCAGGTCCTCGACGAGGGTTCTCGCCTCCCGAGACTTTACCACTATGTCGTCGATGTATGCCTCGGCGTTCCTCCCGAGCTGTTGGCCCAGTGTGATGTGCATCAGCCGCTGGAAGGTTGCTCCGGCGTTAAGCAGCCCAAAGGGCATGCAGGTGTAGCAATACACACCGCATGGGGTCGGGAAAGCCATCTTCTCAAAATCTTGCACCGCCATCTTGACTTGGTAATAGCTTGAGAATGCATCCAGGAAGCACATCAGGCCGCACTCGGCGGTGGAGTCGACGATCTAGTCGATGCGCGGAAGCGGGAAGGGGTCTTGAGGACAAGCCTTGTTAAGGTTGGTGAAGTCGACGCACATGCGTTCCTTCCCGCCTTTCTTGGGGACGATGACCAGGTTCGCCAACCGTTATTGGTACCGCACTTCCCGAATGACACCAGCATCTTGCAGCTTGTAGATCTCTTGGACGATGAATGACTGCTTCTCCGTGGACTGCCGCCATGCCCTCTGCTTCACCGGGCATACATTGGGGCACACCCTTAGGTGATGCTCGATTACCCCCGTTGGGACTCTGACCAGATCCTTGGGCTCCCACGCAAACACTTCCTTGTTTGCGTGCAAGAAGTCGACCAACGCCTTTTCTTGGTCTGGGGTGAGGTTGGCACCTATGGTGAAGGTGGCTCGTGATGCCCCGTCCTTGTCAACCGGCACCTGCTTTGTCTCGGCCCGATCTTGAGAGAACAGCTTCTTCTTCTTTGCCGGCGCAACCCCCGGGACCTCAAGGGCCCCTTCATCAGCTGGGCATGCTGCCGCCGCGGTCCTGAAGGCGAGATTGAGGGCCTCAGGGCCTCCTTGGTGTCTCCGGCCACGGTGAGGACGTCGCTGCTCCCCGGCATCTTCATGAGGTTGTAGGCGGGGTGAGTTGCTGCCATGAACTTGGCCAAGGCTGGGTACCCGAGAATGGTGTTGTACGGGAGGCTGATGCGGGCAATGTCAAAGTCGATAAGCTCGGTGTGGTAGTTGTCGTGGGTGCCGAAGGTGACGGGGACGAGGATCTGCCCAAGGGTGCTGGTGGAGCCGTCGACAACCCCGGAGAATGGCTTGGTGGGGCGGAGCCGGCCATGTGGCACGTGGAGTAGGCCGAAAGCTTCCACAGAGAGCACGTTGAGGCCGGCTCCGCCATCGATGAGGGTCTTGGTTACCGCCACGTTCCAGATGGTGGGGGTGCAAAGTGTCAGGAGCGCGCCTGCGCCCACAGTGGTCGCGGGGTGGTCCCTCAAGTCGAAGGTGAGGTTGGCCTTGGGTGCCGCCCATCCCGGAGGGCCCCCTGCTACACGCGCGCGGCTCCCACCAGGCAAAAGAACTGATTGACATGGCGATCTGAGGGGGGCGCCTGCGGACCACCTAGGAGGGTTGCGACGGTGTGAGGCGCCGGTGCCGCAAAGCGCGCGATGAGGAGACCGTGCAGCTCCTCCCAGGAAGCCACTGAAGATCCTGGCAGGTTGAGAAGCCAGGCGCGGGGCGTGCCCGCAAGGGCCATGGGAAGCCAGTTTGCCATGACCTTGTCGTCACCGCCGGCCGCCCAGACAGCCTCCTCGTACGCCTGAAGGAAGCCTGCCGGGTCCGCCGCGCCATCGTATCGGGGCGGCAGGTCCGACCTGAACTTGGGCGGCCGCTGCACCCATCGCAGGGCGGGGGTAAAGGCTCGGAGGCCCTCGGCTCCTCCGAGGGCACATGCCGGTCCAGTCGATGAAGAAGCGTCCGCCATGAGAGCCGAACAGCAGAGCGTAGCGGATGGAGTGGAGGATCTCCGACGCACCCCTACCTGGCGCGCCAAATGTCAGATTCCGGGTTCAGCACCCCCTTGAGAGGTTCGAACTCTGGGGTGCGTGCGAAGAACTCGTCCTCCCCAATCTGCCTGCTCACCGAACCCATGGCCTAGCTAGACGAACCTAATGAACAAGAGACACAACAATTTATCCTGGTTCGGGCCACCTTGCGGTGTAATACCCTACTCTAGCTTTGTGGTGGATTGCCTCAACGGGCTGGATGAACTGGTACAGTGGTAGAACAGCCTCAGGAGGTGAGGTGTTCTTGAGCTCAAAGAGCTGGTGAGCTGGTCAGGGCGGAATGGATCCGATCTCCGTCTCCCCTCTCTATGGTAGTGGCTAAGTCCTATTTATAGTGGCCTTGGTCCTCTTCCCAAATGTAGACGGGAAGGGATCCCACAACGGCCAAATTCAAAGGGAGATAATTAGTACTAGTTATCCTAAAAAAAGTAGTCCTCGCCTGCAAAAGCATCTGGCGGTGACGCCATGGTGGGCTCCGCGATGACCTCCGTCCTGGCGTCCTGGCAGTCTTGGTCTTGTTGCACCGGAATGGAAACCTTTGCTTGATTCCTCGGGACCCCGGCCTGCGCTTGCCTCCTTAGCACCAAAGAGGAAACTGGTACACTACGCCCGCTGGCGCCCGCCTGGCCTTGGTCGTCACGGCTCACGTCATATGAACCTCGCGAGGTGCATCTTGCATAGATATCTCTGCTCCTCGGGAGCCAGCCTGGGGAGGCCGCTCCCAGGGGGGTCTTGGTGTCGCCCGCCTCGCGAGGCTTGGCCCCTCGCGAGGGTCTTGGGTTGTTGTTGCTAAAGCTAGGCTGTACCGAGTCGTCGATGGATCCACGTCATGGGCCACAGGCAGGCAAGCCTGGGTACCCCCGTTCCCAGAACGCCGACACAATAGTTGGCGAAACGACAACGACGCTATGATGGAGATCAAGGAGTCAAGCCGGTGACGATGGAGATCATGATGGTGCTTTGGAGATGGAGATCAAAGGCACAAGATGATGATGGCCATATCATGTCACATATTTTGATTGCATGTGATGTTTATCTTTTATGCATCTTATTTTGCTTAGTACGGCAGTAGCATTATAAGATGATCCCTCGCTAAATATTCAAGGTATAAGTGTTCTCCCTGAGTATGCACCGTTGCGACAGTTCGTCGTGCCGAGACACCACGTGATGATCGGGTGTGATAAGCTCTACGTTCACATACAACGGGTGCAAGACAATTTTGCACGTGCGGAATACTCGGGTTAAACTTGACGAGCCTAGCATGTACAGACATGGCCTCGGAACACTGAGACCGAAAGGGCGAACGTGAATCATATAGTAGATATGATCAACATAGAGATGTTCACCATTGAAAACTACTCCATCTCACGTGATGATCGGACATGGTTTAGTTGATATGGATCACTTGATCATTTAGATGACTCGAGGGATGTCTATCTAAGTGGGAGTTCTTAAGTAATATGATTAAGTGAACTTAAATTATCATGAACTTAGTCCTGATAGTTTTTCCATATCTATGTTGTAGATCAATGGCCCCTGCTACCGTTCCCTTGAATTTTAATGCGTTCCTAGAGAAAGATAAGTTGAAAGATGATGGTAGCAATTACACGGACTGGGTCCATAACTTGAGGATTATCCTCATTGCTGCATAGAAGAATTATGTCCTTGATGCACCGCTAGGTGAAAAGCCCCCTCCCGCTAATGTAGACGCTTTGAACGTCTGGCAGACGCGGTCTGATGACTACTTTATAGTTCAATGTGCCATGCTCTACGGCTTAGAATCGGGACTTCAAAGACGTTTTGAACGTCATGGACCATATGAGATGTTCCAGGAGTTGAAGTTAATATTTCAAGCAATTGCCCGAGTTGAGAGATATGAAGTCTCTAACAAGTTCTATAGCTGCAAAATGGAGGAGAACAGTTATGTCAGTGAACACATACTCAGAATGTCTGGGTACCAAAACCACTTGGCTCAGCTGGGAGTTAATCTTCCGGATGATAGTGTTATTGATAGAGTTCTTCAATCACTGCCACCAAGCTACAAAGGCTTCATGATGAACTATAATATGCAGGGATGTATAAGACAATTCCCGAGCTCTTTGCTATGCTCAAAGCTGCGGATGTAGAAATCAAGAAAGAGCATCAAGTGTTGATGGTTAATAAGACCACTAGTTTCAAGAAAAGGAGCAAGGGAAAGAAGGGGAACTTCAAGAAGAATGGAAAGCAAGTTATCACTCCCGGGAAGAAGCCCAAGTCTGGACCTAAGCCTGAAACCGAGTGCTTCTACTGCAAAGGGACTAGACACTGGAAGCGGAACTGCCCCAAGTATTTTGCGGATAAGAAGGATGGCAAAGTGAACAAAGGTATATTTGATATACATGTTATTGATGTGTACCTTACTAATGCTCGTAGTAGCGCATGGGTATTTGATA
Source organism: Aegilops tauschii subsp. strangulata (assembly GCF_002575655.3). Classification (NCBI taxonomy): domain Eukaryota; kingdom Viridiplantae; phylum Streptophyta; class Magnoliopsida; order Poales; family Poaceae; genus Aegilops; species Aegilops tauschii. Next base: position 288,156,860 of record NC_053035.3, read on the forward strand.
CTGGTTTTGTTGCTCATATCTGCAATTCGAAACAGGGGCTACGGATTAAACAAAGATTGGCTAAGGACGAGGTGACGATGCGCGTCAGGAATGGTTCCAAGGTCGATGTGATCTCCGTCGGCACGCTACCTCTACATCTACCTTCGGGATTAGTTTTAGACCTGAATAATTGTTATTTGGTGCCAGCGTTGAGCATGAACATTATATATGGATCTTGTTTGATGCGAGACGGTTATTCATTTAAATTAGAGAATAATGGTTGTTCTATTTATATGAGTAATATCTTTTATGGTCATGCACCCTTGAAGAGTGGTCTATTTTTGTTGAATCTCGATCGTGGTGATACACATATTCATAATATTGATGCCAAAAGATGCGAAGTTGATAATGATAGTGCAACATATTTGTGGCACTGCCGTTTAGGTCATATTGGTGTAAAGCAGATGAAGAAACTCCATGCAGATGGACTTTTGGAATCACTTGATTACGAATCATTTGATGCTTGCAAACCATGCCTCATGGGCAAGATGACTAAGACTCCGTTCTCCGGAACAATGGAGCGAGCTACCGACTTATTGGAAATAATATATACCGATGTATGCGGTCTGATGAGTGTTGAGGCTCGTGGTGGGTATCGTTATTTTCTGACCTTCACAGATGATTTGAGCAGATATGGGTATATCTACTTAATGAAACACAAGTCTGAAACATTTGAAAAGTTCAAAGAATTTGAGAGTGAAGTGGAAAATCATTGTAACAAGAAAATAAAGTTTCTACGTTCTGATCGCAGAGGCGAATATTTGAGTTACGAGTTTGGTCTTCATTTAAAACAATGTGGAATAGTTTCGCAACTCACGCCACCTGGAACTCCACAGCGTAATGGTGTGTCCGAAATTCGTAACCGTACTTTATTAGATATAGTGCGATCTATGATATCTCTTACCGATTTACCACTATCCTTTTGGGGTTATGCATTAGAGACAACTGCATTCACGTTAAATAGGGCACCATCTAAATCCGTTGAGATGACACCGTATGAACTATGGTTTGGTAAGAAACCTAAGCTGTCGTTTCTTAAAGTTTGGGGTTGTGATGCTTATGTGAAAAAGCTTCAACCTGATAAGCTCGAACCTAAATCGGAGAAGTGCGTCTTCATAGGATACCCAAAAGAAACTGTTGGGTACACCTTCTATCACAGATCAGAAGGCAAAATCTTTGTTGCTAAGAATGGATCCTTTTTAGAGAAGGAGTTTCTCTCGAAAGAAGTGAGTGGGAGGAAAGTAAAACTTGATGAGGTAACTGTACCTTCTCTTGAATTGGAAAGTAGTTCATCTCAGAAAATAGTACCCGTGATGCCTACACCAATTAGTGAGGAAGCTAAACATGATGATCATGAAACTTCAGATCAAGTTACTACCGAACCTCGTAGGTCAACCAGAGTACGTTCTGCACCAGAGTGGTACGGTAATCCTGTTCTGGAAGTCATGTTACTAGACCGTGATGAACCTACGAACTATGAGGAAGCGATGATGAGCCCAGATTCCGCGAAATGGCTTGAAGCCATGAAATCTGAGATGGGATCCATGTATGAGAACAAAGTGTGGACTTTGGTTGACTTTCCCGATGATCGGCAAGCCATTCAGAATAAATGGATCTTCAAGAGGAAGACAGACACTGATGGTAGTGTTACTATCTACAAAGCTCGACTTGTCGCGAAAGGTTTTCGACAAGTTCAAGGTGTTGACTACGATGAGATTTTCTCACTCGTAGCGATGCTTAAGTCTGTCCGAATCATGTTAGCAATTACCGCATTTTATGATTATGAAATCTGGCAAATGGACATCAAAATTGCATTCCTTAATGGATTTCTTAAAGAAGAGTTGTATATGATGCAACCATAAGGTTTTGTCGATCCTAAAGGTGCTAACAAAGTGTGCAAGCTCCAACGATCCATTCATGGACTGGTGCAAGCATCTCGGAGTTGGAATATATGCTTTGATGAGGTGATCAAAGCATATGGTTTTATACAGACTTTTGGAGAAGCCTGTATTTACAAGAAAGTGAGTGGGAGCTCTGTAGCATTTCTAATATTATATGTGGATGATATATTGTTGATTGGAAATGATATAGAATTTCTGGATAGCATAAAAGGATACTTGAATAAGAGTTTTTCAATGAAAGATCTCGGTAAAGCTGCTTATATATTGGGCATCAAGATCTATAGAGATAGATCAAGACGCTTAATTGGACTTTCACAAAGCACATACCTTGGTAAAGTTTTGAAGAAGTTCAAAATGGATCAGTCAAAGAAAGGGTTCTTGTCTGTGTTACAAGGTGTGAAGTTGAGTCAAACTCAATGCCCGACCACTGTAGAAGATAGAGAGAAAATGAAAGGCATTCCCTATGCCTCAGCCATAGGTTCTATCATGTATGCAATGCTGTGTACCAGACCTGATGTGTGCCTTGCTATAAGTTTGGCAAGGGGGTACAATACTGATCTAGGAGTAGATCACTGGACAACGGTCAAAATTATCCTAGGTACCTAAAGAGGACTAAGGAAATGTTTCTCGATTATGGAGGTGACAAAGAGTTATTTGTAAAGGGTTACGTCGATGCAAGCTTTGACACTGATCCGGATGACTCTGAGTCTCAATCTGGATACATATTGAAAGTGGGAGCAATTAGCTAGATTAGCTCCGTGTAGAGCATTGTAGATATAGAAATTTGCACAATACATACGGATCTGAATGTGGTAGACCCGTTGACTAAACTTCTCTGACAAGCAAAACATGATCACACCTCAGTACTCTTTGGGTGTTAATCACATAGCGATGTGAACTAGATTATTGACTCTAGTAAACCCTTTGGGTGTTGGTCACATGGCGATGTGAACTATTGATGTTAAATCACATGGCGATGTGAACTAGATTATTGATCTAGTGCAAGTGGGAGACTGAAGGAAATATGCCCTAGAGGCCATAATAAAGTTGTTATTTATATTTCCTTATATCATGATAAATGTTTATTATTCAAGCTAGAAATTTATTAACCAGAAACTTGATACATGTGTGGATACATAGACAAAACACCGTGTCCCTTGTAAGCCTCTACTAGACTAGCTCGCTAATCAAAGATGGTTAAGTTTCCTAACCATAGACATGTGTTGTCATTTGATGAACGGGGTCACATCATTAGGAGAATGATGTGATGGACAAGACCCATCCGTTAGCTTAGCATATTGATCATTCAGTTTTATTGCTACTGCTTTCTTCATGTCAAATACATATTCCTTCAACTATGAGATTATGCAACTCCCGGATACCAGAGGAATACCTTGTGTGCTATCAAACTTCACAACGTAACTGGGTGATTATAAAGATGCTCTACAGGTATCTCCAAAGGTGTTTTTTGGGTTGGCATAGATCGAGATTAGGATTTGTCACTCCGAGTATGGGAGAGGTATCTCTGGGCCCTCTCGGTAATGCACATCATAATAAGCCTTTCAAGCAATGTGACTAATGTGTTAGTTACGGGATGATGCATTACGGAACGAGTAAAGAGACTTCCGGTGACGAGATTGAACTAGGTATGAAGATACCGACGATCGAATCTCGGACAAGTAACATACCAATAGACAAAGGGAATTACGTATGTTGTCATAAGGTTCGACCGATAAAGAACTTCGTAGAATATGTAGGAGCCAATATGGGCATCCAGGTTCCGCTATTGGTTATTGACCAGAGAGGTGTCTCGGTCATGTCTACATAGTACTCGAACCCGTAGGGTCCACACGCTTAACGTTCGTTGACAATATAGTATTATATGAGTTATGTATGTTGGTGACCGAATGTTGTTCGGAGTCCCGGATGAGATCACGGACATGACGAGGAGCTCTGAAATGGTCCGGAGGTAAAGATTGATATATAGGATGATATGGTTCGGCCAAGGGGTGAAGCCCACGGGGCTTTAGGTCAGTGCAAAAGGAGTTTTGGAGAGGCCAGGGGGCCAAACGCCGGAGACCCTGGCGTCTGGCCCTGGGCTAGACGCCGAGGCCCATGGTGTCTGGGCCAAACGCCGAGGCCCATGGCGTCTGGTCCTGGAAGTCCGAGCAGGACTCTTCCTTGCGGGAAAAACCGACTTTGAGGAGGCTTTTACTCCAAGTTTCGATCCCAGGGCTCAACATATAAATAGAGGGGCGGGGCTAGCACCTGGAACACATCATCACCAAGCCGTGTGCCGGCAACCCCGTCCCCTCTAGTTTATCCCCCGTCATAGTTTCTGTTGTGCTTGGCGAAGCCCTGCGAAGATTATTCTTCACCAACACCGTCACCACGCTGTCGTGTTGCTGGAACTCATCTACTACTTCGCCCGTCTTGCTGGATCAAGAAGGCGAGGACGTCATCGAGCTGAACGTGTGCTGAACGCGGAGGTGTCGTACGTTCGGTACTTGATTGGGACGGGTCGTGAAGGTGTACGACTACATCAACCGCGTTGATAAACGCTTCCGCTTTGTAGCATTTGGTTTTATACAGACTTTCGGAGAAGCCTGTATTTACAAGAAAGTGAGTGGGAGCTCTGTAGCATTTCTAATATTATATGTGGATGACATATTGTTGATTGGAAATGATATAGAATTTCTGGATAGCATAAAAGGATACTTGAATAAGAATTTTTCAATGAAAGACCATGGTGAAACTGCTTATATATTATGCATCAAGATCTATAGAGATAGATCAAGACGCTTAATTGGACTTTCACAAACCACATACCTTGATAAAGTTTTGAAGAAGTTCAAAATGGATCAGTGAAAGAAAGGGTTCTTGCATGTGTTACAAGGTGTGAAATTGAGTCAGACTCAATGCCCGACCACTGCAGAAGATAGAGAGAAAATGAAGGTCATTCCATATGCCTCAGCCATATGTTCTATCATGTATGCAATGCTGTGTACCAGACCTGATGTGTGCCTTGCTATAAGTTTCGCAGGCAGGTGCTACCTCTTGAGCATGCGTTGGTTTTCCCTTGAAGAGGAAAGGGTGATGCAACAAAGTAGCGTAAGTATTTCCCTCAGTTTTTGAGAACCAAGGTATCAATACAGTAGGAGGCCACACGCAAGTCCCTCGTACCTACACAAATAAATAAGAACCTTGCAACCAACGCGATAAAGGGGTTGTCAATCCCTTCACGGCCACTTGCAAAAGTGATATCTGATAGAGATGATAATATTTTTGGCATTTTTATGGTATAGATTGAAAGTAAAGATTGCAAAGTAAAATAGATTGGAAACTTATATGATGGAAAATAGACCCGGGGGCCATAGGTTTCACTAGTGGCTTCTCTCAAGATAGCATAAGTATTACGGTTGGTGAACAAATTACTGTCGAGCAATTGATAGAAAAGTGCATAGTTAAGAGAATATCTAGGCATGATCATGTATATAGGCATCACGTCCGCAACAAGTAGACCGTCCTGCCTGCATCTACTACTATTACTCCACACATCGACCGCTATCCAGCATGCATCTAGAGTATTAAGTTCATAAGAAAAGAGTAACGCATTAGGCAAGATGACATGATGTAGAGGGATAAACTCAAGCAATATGATATAAACCCCATCTTTCTATCCTCGATGGCAACAATACAATACGTGTCGTTTCCCCTTCTGTCACTGGGCTCGAGCAACGCAAGATTGAACCCAAAGCTAAGCACTTATCCATTGCAAGAAAGATCAATCTAGTAGGCCAAACCAAACTGATAATTCGAAGAGACTTGCAAAGATAACACATCATACATAAAAGAATTCAGAGGAGATTCAAATATTGTTCATAGATAATCTTGATCATAAACCCACAATTCATCGGATCTCGACAAACACACCGCAAAAAGAGTTACATCGAATAGATCTCCAAGAAGATAGAGGAGAACTTTGTATTGAGATCCAAAGAGAGAGAAGAAGTCATCTAGCTAATAACTATGGACCCGAAGGTCTGTGGTAAACTACTCACACATCATCGGAGAGGCTATGGTGTTGATGTAGAAGCCCTCCGTGATTGATTCCCCCTCCGTTAGAGCGCCGGAAAAGGCCCCAAGATGGGATCTCACGGGTACAGAAGGTTGCGGCGGTGGAAATAGGGTTTCGTGGTGCTCCTGGATGGTTTCGGGGTATATGGGTATATATAGGAGGAAGAAGTAGGTCGGTGGAGCTGCGAGGGGCCCACGAGGGTGGGGGCGCGCCTCCCTGCCTCGTGGCCTCCTCGATTGTTTCTTGACGTCCACTCCAAGTCCTCTGGATCACGTTTGTTCCAAAAATCACTCTCCCGAAGGTTTCATTTTGTTTGGACTCCGTTTGATATTCCTTTTGTGCGAAACACTGAAATAGGCAAAAAAACAGCAATTTGCACTGGGCCTTGGGTTAGTAGGTTAGTCCCAAAAATAATATAAAAGTGCTTAGTAAAGCCCATTAAACATCCAAAACAGATAATATAATAGCATGGAACAATCAAAAATTATAGATACGTTGGAGACGTATCAGGAGGTACCAAAGTAATCCAGGAGTGGATCACTGGACAGTGGTCAAGAACATCCTGAAATACCTGAAAAGGACTAAGGATATGTTTCTCGTTTATGGGGGTGACAAAGAGCTCGTCGTAAATGGTTACATCGTTGCTAGCTTTGACACTGATCCGGATGACTGTAAGTCGCAAACCGAATACGTATTTATATTGAATGGTGGAGTTGTCAGTTGGTGCAGTTCCAAGCAAAGCGTCGTGGCAGGATCTACGTGTGAAGCGGAGTACATAGCTGCTTCGGAAGTAGCAAATGAAGGAGTTCATATCCGATCTAGGTTTAATACCTAGTGCATCGGGTCCAATGAAAATCTTTTGTGACAATACTGGACCAATTGCCTTGGCGAAGGAATCCAGATTTCACAAGAGAACCAAACACATCAAGAGACGCTTCAACTCCATCCATGATCAAGTCAAGGAGGGAGACATTGAGATTTGCAAAATACATACGGATCTGAATGTTGCAGACCCATTGACTAAGCCTCTTCCACGAGTAAAACATGATCAGCACCAAGACCCCATGGGTGTTAGAATCATTACAATGTAATCTAGATTATTGACTCTAGCGCAAGTGGGAGACTGAAGGAAATATGTCCTAGAGGCAATAATAAAGTTGTTATTTATATTTCCTTATATCATGATAAATGTTTATTATTCATGCTAGAATTGTATTAACCGGAAACTTGATACATGTGTGAATACATAGACAAAACATTGTGTCCCTAGTATGCCTCTACTATACTAGATCGTTAATCAAAGATGGTTAAGTTTCCTAACCATAGACATGTGTTGTCATTTGATGAACGGGATCACATCATTAGGAGAATGATGTGATGGACAAGACCCATCCATTAGCTTAGCATAATGATTGTTAAGTTTTATTGCTATTGCTTTCTTCATGACTTATACATATTCAACTCCCGAATAACGGAGGAATACCTTGTGTGCTATCAAACGTCACAACATAACTGGGTGATCATAAAGATGCTCTACAAGTACCTCCGAAGGTGTTTGTTGGGTTGGCATAGATCGAGATTAGGATTTGTCACTCCGAGTATCGAGGTATCTCTGGGCCCTCTCGGTAATGCACATCATGGTAAGCCTTGCAAGCAATGTGACTAATGAGTTAGTTGCGGGATGATACATTATGGAACGAGTAAAGAGACTTGCCAGTAACGAGATTGAACTAGGTATGAAGATACCGACGATCGAATCTCGGGCAAGTAACATACCGATGACAAAGGGAATGACGTATGTTGTCATTGCGGTTTGACCGTTAAAGATCTTTGTAGAATATGTAAGAACCAATAAGATCATCCAGGTTCCGCACCAGAGTGGTACGGTAATCCTGTTCTGGAAGTCATGTTACTATACCATGATGAACCTACGAATTATGAAGAAGCGATGATGAGCCCAGATTCCGATAAATGGCTTGAGGCCATGAAATCTGAGATAGGATCTATGTATGAGAACAAAGTGTGGACTTTGGTGGACTTGCCCAATGATCGGCAAGCCATTGAGAATAAATGGATCTTCAAGAGGAAGACAGACACAGATGGTAGTGTTACTATCTACAAAGCTCGACTTGTCGCGAAAGGTTTTCGACAAGTTCAAGGTGTTGACTACGATGAGATTTTCTCACTCGTAGCGATGCTTAAGTCTGTCCGAATCATGTTAGCAATTGCCGCATTTTATGATTATGAAATCTGGCAAATGGACATCAAAATTGCATTCCTTAATTGATTTCTTAAAGAAGAGTTGTATATGATGCAACCATAAGGTTTTGTCGATCCTAAAGGTGCTAACAAAGTGTGCAAGCTCCAACGATCCATTTATGGACTGGTGCAAGCATCTCGGAGTTGGAATATATGCTTTGATGAGGTGATCAAAGCATATGGTTTTATACAGACTTTTGGAGAAGCCTGTATTTACAAGAAAGTGAGTGGGAGCTCTGTAGCATTTCTAATATTATATGTGGATGATATATTGTTGATTGGAAATGATATAGAATTTCTGGATAGCATAAAAGGATACTTGAATAAGAGTTTTTCAATGAAAGATCTCGGTAAAGCTGCTTATATATTGGGCATCAAGATCTCTATAGATAGATCAAGACGCTTAATTGGACTTTCACAAAGCACATACCTTGGTAAAGTTTTGAAGAAGTTCAAAATGGATCAGTCAAAGAAAGGGTTCTTGTCTGTGTTACAAGGTGTGAAGTTGAGTCAAACTCAATGCCCGACCACTGTAGAAGATAGAGAGAAAATGAAAGTCATTCCCTATGCCTCAGCCATAGGTTCTATCATGTATGCAATGCTGTGTACCAGACCTGATGTGTGCCTTGCTATAAGTTTGGCAAGGGGGTACAATACTGATCTAGGAGTAGATCACTGGACAACGGTCAAAATTATCCTAGGTACCTAAAGAGGACTAAGGAAATGTTTCTCGATTATGGAGGTGACAAAGAGTTATTTGTAAAGGGTTACGTCGATGCAAGCTTTGACACTGATCCGGATGACTCTGAGTCTCAATCTGGATACATATTGAAAGTGGGAGCAATTAGCTAGAGTAGCTCCGTGCAGAGCATTGTAGATATAGAAATTTGCACAATACATACGGATCTGAATGTGGTAGACCCGTTGACTAAACTTCTCTGACAAACAAAACATGATCACACCTCAGTACTCTTTGGGTGTTAATCACATAGCGATGTGAACTAGATTATTGACTCTAGTAAACCCTTTGGGTGTTGGTCACATGGCGATGTGAACTATTGATGTTAAATCACATGGCGATGTGAACTAGATTATTGATCTAGTGCAAGTAGGAGACTGAAGGAAATATGCCCTAGAGGCAATAATAAAGTTGTTATTTATATTTCCTTATATCATGATAAATGTTTATTATTCATGCTAGAATTTTATTAACCAGAAACTTGATACATGTGTGGATACATAGACAAAACACCGTGTCCGTTGTAAGCCTCTACTAGACTAGCTCGTTAATCAAAGATGGTTAAGTTTCCTAACCATAGACATGTGTTGTCATTTGATGAACGGGGTCACATCATTAGGAGAATGATGTGATGGACAAGACCCATCCGTTAGCTTAGCATATTGATCATTCAGTTTTATTGCTACTGCTTTCTTCATGTCAAATACATATTCCTTCAACTATGAGATTATGCAACTCCCGGATACCAGAGGAATACCTTGTGTGCTATCAAACTTCACAACGTAACTGGGTGATTATAAAGATGCTCTACAGGTATCTCCAAAGGTGTTTTTTGGGTTGGCATAGATCGAGATTAGGATTTGTCACTCCGAGTATGGGAGAGGTATCTCTGGGCCCTCTCGGTAATGCACATCATAATAAGCCTTTCAAGCAATGTGACTAATGTGTTAGTTACGGGATGATGCATTACGGAACGAGTAAAGAGACTTGCCGGTAACGAGATTGAACTAGGTATGAAGATACCGACAATCGAATCTTGGACAAGTAACATACCGATAGACAAAGGGAATTACGTATGTTGTCATAAGGTTCGACCTATAAAGAACTTCGTAGAATATGTAGGAGCCAATATGGGCATCCAGGTTCCGCTATTGGTTATTGACCAGAGAGGTGTCTCGGTCATGTCTACATAGTACTCGAACCCGTAGGGTCCACACGCTTAACGTTCGTTGACAATATAGTATTATATGAGTTATGTATGTTGGTGACCGAATGTTGTTCGGAGTCCCGGATGAGATCATGGACATGACGAGGAGCTCTGAAATGGTCCGGAGGTAAAGATTGATATATAGGATGATATGGTTCGGCCAAGGGGTGAAGCCCACGGGGCTTTAGGTCAGTGCAAAAGGAGTTTTGGAGAGGCCAGGGGGCCAAACGCCGGAGACCCTGGCGTCTGGCCCTGGGCTAGACGCCGAGGCCCATGGTGTCTGGGCCAGACGCCGAGGCCCATGGCGTCTGGTCCTGGAAGTCCGAGAAGGACTCTTCCTTGCGGGAAAAACCGACTTTGAGGAGGCTTTTACTCCAAGTTTCGATCCCAGGGCTCAACATATAAATAGAGGGGCGGGGCTAGCACCTGGAACACATCATCACCAAGCCGTGTGCCGGCAACCCCGTCCCCTCTAGTTTATCCCCCGTCATAGTTTCTATTGTGCTTGGCGAAGCCCTGCGGAGATTATTCTTCACCAACACCGTCACCACGCCGTCGTGTTGCTGGAACTCATCTACTACTTCGTCCGTCTTGCTGGATCAAGAAGGCGAGGACGTCATCGAGCTGAACGTGTGCTGAACGCGGAGGTGTCGTACGTTCGGTACTTGATTGGGACGGGTCGTGAAGGTGTACGACTACATCAACCGCGTTGATAAACGCTTCCGCTTTGCGATCTTCAAGGGTATGAAGATGCTCTCCCCTCTCGTTGCTACGCATCTCCTAGATAGATCTTGCGTGAGCGTAGGAAAATTTTGAAATTGCATGCTACATTTGCCAACAATTTACCCACCACTGCCACCAGTAAGTGAATACCCCGCGTCATCCAATCAAATAGATCCTCTCCACCAAATTTCCCATTCTTAAAGCTGGAGTTAGCTGAAAGCCAAACATGATTAGCTGCATCTCCTGTGTGAAACTATTTCAAAGTGGATTTCATGGAGAGAAAGCTGATATTGATAGAGCGGAGCAGTCTAAACAAGCCCTAAAAGATTTTGTTTTTATGTAGCTCGCATAAAAACGTATTTTATGATGTACATAGCTGAATTATACATCCCTATGTTATGCCTATTATTTTTAGGCTTTTCTGAATCATAAAATGTTAGTTTTTGATTTTTGCAAAATTTAGGGCTTCGTGGAGATTGTGAGCCAATAAACTAATTGGTCTATATGTCGTTAATCTATACTCCTACTAATAAAGGAAAAAAATTCTGCCCAAGAACCCCTGTTTTTCTGAAATCGGCCCGCTGTGCAGCCTTAAGTAACAAAAGCAAATCGTCTTTTGTATTTTTTTTTAGAAAACCCTCTGTCGTTTTCATTAATTAACCAGCAACCCATCTTTAAGTGACGAATGTTTTCCTAATCGATCCATATCTTTTAAACTGTAACTCTAATTTTAACAGTTATATAAAATTTGTAGAATTTGAATATGATATGATGTTATTTTACCTATTAACCATTTTAAAATTATATTTAGGGCATAACTTTAATCAATAGTGCATGATATGTCTTTATTGGTACCAGCGTCGATCTGTGTTGCAAATGAATATCTCAGCAAAACCAAACTGGGTATGAAAGAAACCATAAATAGTCCCGCACGCATGCCTCGGCAAAACCTTGCAGAAGAAAAAAGAAAGCAGATTGTTCATCTTATGCAGAGAGAGAGAGAGGCCTTAGAATTGATCACACTCAAACACATTGTAGTTTTGTGGGCATTGCGGCCACAGTCGGCCAGGGTAATAAGGAGGTAAGCGACAACACAGATGGAATGCCACGTTTAAATAAAGGACATGACCCTATTGGAGTCTTGAGTCATAATTATTTGGTTAGGGCCGTGTGATATTTTTTTTCTCCTATTGCAGCGCACGTGCTCTTTGCTAGTTGTCTCTATGTAGTTAACTCCCAGGATATATTTTGCCTCTTCTAAGCCCTTCACCAAAATAATGTTTCTCGGTAAGGTATTAACTTGCCCCCGGCATAGAATTATTATTCCTAGTTAATAATATGCCATCCACATATGCCTAAAGATGTAGGCCATAGCAAAATCAGAGCTTTCAAGTATCTTAAAGAAATGGTATGAAATAAGGTGAAAGGTTGAATGAATTTTTCTCTCTTCCCAGGGAAAGATGCTCTCATCAAATATGTGACGCAGGGCGGGCGTACCCGTATACTCTATATCTTACTTTAAACTACAGTCAGAGCTACAACAAACAATAGAAAACGAGGAAGATCAAATCAACACATAGGACACGGAATTTTAACGTGAAACGATAATATTATCCCATGCGGCAGCTTACAAAAGATATATCTAGCAGTGGTGACTCGGGTCGAAACTGATCCAAGCCTCCCGGCGACGGACCTCCGCTCCGCTCCGTCAAAAGTTAGCCATTATATGAATTTGGATCACAACTCAATAACTACCCCGTGGACTTGGTCTTCATATAAATTCAATCATTAGGAAATTGTGGTGGGATAGTAGGCGTTAAGAAAGAAAAATGAGTTAGGTCTCATGGCGTGGGTGGTGATGACACAACCAAAATACCAAGGGGGATTGGGCTTCAGAGACATAGAGTTACTTAATCTGACCTTGTTAGCAAGGCAAGCATGGAGGATTTTGCAAGCTCCAGAAATCTTAAGAAATTTCAAAAGCTAGGTGTTATTCTAATACTGATTTTTATGAAAGCTCAACTTGGTGGCCATCCTTTGTAGATTTTGCGGGCAATAATGTAGGGGGAGGAGGTCCTCTCACGCGTCCTAATCCGTCGTATCGGTGATGAAACAAATACAAATATGGCAACAAAACCGGATACCGCATGATCTATGCGACCCATTGCATGCTTAGCTCACCACCGGCCACAAAAAGTGGTGAAATGATTGATGAAAGCTCAGCCCGGTAACGAAAGGACGTGGTTTTTGGGCTTGGAGCTTGGAGCTATGAGAAAAAAGGAGAGTTTACAGTGCGCTCGGCGTTTGGCTCTTGTATGAGTGTCCTGAAAATGCAGAGACCGGGGGTGATCCTCCTTCTCTAAAAAAAGAGCGTCCTGGAAAATAAATTCAAGTGTCAACCAGTGGTATGTGTGAGCGGCCTGAAAAAAAAATTCTGCAACCCAACATTGTTACATAGAAAATTGAAATCATCACCAATGTTGAGTGCGGCGCTGGTGTTCAGGCATGTCCACCTGGTTGATCTCACTTCTTGGGGTCGGAGCTTTGTAAACTTGCGAGCCTGAGATTCTGTAATAAAAGTTATACCAAAATAGAATAACTCGCGTTCAAGTTTCTCTTCTCGTGTGGAATGAGCAGGTGCTCCTTGTGCAATGCCTGAAAAAAAATCTGCAACCCAACATCGTTGCATAGAAAATTGAAATCATCACCAATGTTGAGTGCGGCGCTGGTGTTCAGGCATGTCCACCTGGTTGATCTCGCTTCTTGGGGTCGGAGCTTTGTAAACTTGCGAGCCTGAGATTCTGTAATGAAAGTTATACCAAAATAGAATAACTCGCGTTCAAGTTTCTCTTCTCGTGTGGAATGAGCAGGTGCTCCTTGTGCAATGGCTACGACGGAGTGGTACGTCTATAGGTGGTCGTACCATGAGCCGTCTTCTCTTCTGGACCCGGGACCATGCCCTTTCTTCTAAGGACCTGGGACATTAGTCCAACATAGAAACAGAGCATATAACAAGAAGATATTTACCAAGTCATGATACCACATATAATTCATATCGACAACCGAGTTGGCAAGAACTCACAATCCGAGCGCTTCGGATATGGCTCGTAATGCATCCGTCAATGACACATAATTAATTATCCATTTCCAACAGGCAAAATTTAAAAAAAAAAAACACTTGACATAGGTCTAAGAGCTTGGCTCGTTCATGCGACAAGACATGCGGGTGAGGCGGCCAGCGGTGGAGGAGCACGCATGTACCACTCCTCTACTCATACTCCAATAGAATGTAGAAGGGAGTATCAACCGGAGTAAATTGCCATGTAAAACGGATGAATATCTGTTAAAAGAGATAATTCCTGTCAAAAATGCCGAAATAAGAGGTAAAAACTGGAATTTACTCTCCATTTAACTCTTGGTGAACTATTACTTCATGTTAAATCATGGTGATCAATCAAAGTACATGCTTCACAACATTATGAATAAATGTCAGGCGCCTTGGAGGTGTTGTGAGCTTGTCAACATTTTTTTAGGAACCTTAGTTTCTACAGAGGGACGATATCAACTTGTTAATGAGACTCTAAACATTTCAGTTTGTGCCAAAGACAACTTGGTAGTATCAATATCCACTGAAGCTACGCCCCTTACCCACTGTTGCAACTGTAAAATTAAAATTGAAAGGAAAATCTATTGGTGTGTACCCTAGATAATTTGATGCAGTGAGCAACACTCTCACCTCCTCGCCTAACGCACTAGTATATATTTTCCCTCGGCAGTAACAACTAATGCAGTGAAGCAAACAATGTTCTCGTTTCCTTGATCTCAGGTTCCCATCTCCATTCACCAAAGTTTGACATCTTTGAGCGTGAGAAAGAAGAAAAGATGAAACTGCTATCCTGGTACGACCTATAGGGGATGAGATGCATTCGGGAAAATAATTCAACTTCCACAAGAACATAGTAGATCGCATTGTTCTGTCTCCGGCCACAAGGTGCTTAGCCTGCACCTGTAGCGTACATGGCACTCGAGTGCAGACAGCTGCCGGTTCTGTTGCAGCCGTCGATGTGTGCAGCATCACCCACTGCTATCCCCCAGCTTTGCAGCCTTGATTTTTGATTCAACGGTTTTGAGTGCCGTCATCCTTACTTGTCTTACACACCATCGTATTGATCTATTCGCCCAAGCTTCACATCACTGAGAAATAAAAGAGCTTGTTAGAAAAATTACTCAGCATTAACATGATGTAATTCACGGAGTTTACATATTTAGGGTGTAAAATTCAGACAATGAAAATGCCATTTCACTGACTACGGCGATAGAAGGATGTCTCGAGCTACACAACTTGACAGTGTAATGTAATGCGAACAATAACTTTTTTTTTTTTGCGAGGAACAATAACTGCTGAATCATATGTAGTGCAGCTGCGAATCTTGACAATGTTGAGAAGTCATCACTTTTGTCCACAGCAGACTCTGAAATTTGAACTTGGGGCCTTTTTCTTCCTTTTTAAGCTTTTGAAGGTCTTTCATAATAATCTGCCTTACGTACATGGCATGTATATTTTTAGTGTATGAAACTCTTTGTTCACATAAATGGAGACTAGTGGAACCACAATGATTCACTTGATGACCCAAGAAGAATATCAAAAGGAAAATTAACAGAGGTCTATTTCAGCACTTGAATACTCCTGCACACCAGAAGCAGGCACCAAGTGAGACACACTGATACTGGTGAGATTGTTAACACTTTTAGAAGAACCATGAGTTGTGCTTACTCACAAAAAAAAATCCATGAGATGTGCTTGCTAAATTCTTATGAGATTGTATAAGATTTCAGTTTGTACCAACTGAGGCTTGGGGTTTGGTTAGGGATTGGCTTCAACATTATGAGATTGTATATCTATGCATGAAGCTAAATATCTTTACAAATGCCGCTACACTTTGAGGCTTGGGGTTTGGTTAGGGATTGGCTTCAACTTGTACACATCGACACTGCCGCTTGGGTCCACAAAAGATTGGTGGATCAATATGTCCGAAAGCAACGTTTAGGATAGGAGTGCGATGAGTTGGACCATTTAAAATGAAGTCTTCCGCTACGAATCCGCCCCTCCCACAATTCTCATGGAAGGGAACAAAAATGAGGCAAGACTTTAGGTCATAGTGGGTGCAAAACGTTTGGGTGAACTCATGCCGGGAGAGTGGTGGCCTTTCTTGTATTTATTGCTGACGCTTTTGTGTCGTATTGCAACCTCAACTCTCTACTTCTCCTTTAATTAATGGATGAGGCAAAGCTTATGCCTCTGTTTCGAAGAAAAAACTAAATAAATATCTTTACCATGTTTGTACTTGGATAATGAATATAGCTACCTAGCTTTCTACCCTAGATAAGTTTTGATACAACAAATAAAGCTCACCTACTTGTCTAAGTACCACCCCTGCCTTTCTCTCTACATATATCAGACTACAGTGAGTGAGTAACACAACTCAGCAAGTAAAGCAGCAGATAGCTTTGTTGTCTTTTTTTATATCTATTTTCACCCAAGTTCCACATCTTTCAAGGAGAAAGCGGCAAAGAGCGTACTAGAATTCTACACAGGAGTGTACCCTTACCTTGGGGATGAGCGACATTGGGGAAATGAATCCACCATCCTGAACCTTTTGTAGGACATCTGCGACAAGTCTGTTGAAATATACATGGATTGTCCAATCTTTCAATCATTCTAAACTTTTGGTTCTACTAGTTAGTGCTTAAAACGTAAGCCAACGGGTCCTAGATTCAAGTCTCAACTTTCATTATTTAAACAAAAAATTGCTGTGCCCTCTTCTGAATCGACAAATTCAAGAACAAAGCGCGACTTCGACACCAGCATATTGAAACGTAGAGACGCATGCTTAAAATGCTCATTTGTGAACCGCGTCAGGCTTCAGTCTGTTTGGAATATATAAGGTGGAGCACCTTCTTATCGAAAAAATAATCATTTGTGCTGGTCAATTTATCAGAGCACTTGAATTCTTGTGCTCTAATACTTATATTCCTTAGCCTATCGTTTGTGCACGGCTTCTTTCCTCTCCCGTAATCTAATTGTTGTGTATACAGATCAAGGTAGGGAAGAATGATAGTTTTCTGCTACTACTTTATAGTGAAGCATGGAGAGACTGATTACAAGTTTAACCAGCAATTTGGAAAACTTAGAAGGATGTGAAAATTAACAGAAATATGACAGAGATGGGTCATGAATGAAATCCTCATTTAGCACTTCAGCTCTTGTTAACGTTCATGTGGATATGTACTTGAAGCGGAGAAATTCCCTCCATCCGAAAGTAAGTGTCACAAATTTAGCACAAAGTTAGTACAGAGTTGTACTAAATTAACGACACTTATTTTAGGACGGAGGGAGTATTCAAGAGCATGGAATTAACAAAGGAGCACTTTATCCTCCTTTCTTTTACTGCCAACTCCTAACCAATTACAGTAGACAATTTTACAGTTGTCTGGAATAAATACCAAGACCTCAACGCTGATGAACTTACTGATTTCTCACAGAGGTCGTAAAAATTCCAGATTTATGTCACTACTAATTATTGTGCTTGGATAAATGGACACAGAATTGTAACTCCTGCGTAGCCTCTCCTCTCTATCCTCTATCAGATGAAATGTTACATGCCTTACCATCTGCAGTTCTGAACTGACATCACGAGTTGACGTGCTTGTCCAGAAATGCATTTGCCAGATTGCTGAAGCTGCTGTTGACGGCTCCAGCTGCAGAATAGTCTCTTATGATCCTATGTACATCCGGTTTCAATATCTCGTTCTTTGTCGACGGGTTGCATAAGTAGTACAAGGCTCCAAGTGCATAATTCACCTGCACGCAACCAATCAAATGGAAATGTTGGTATATGTTAGAAGTTGTTAGACAAACATGTGTGGTAAAGTGCAGAAAACCCCTTATACAATGGGGATGTACAGAAAAGGGACTATACACATCTAACACCCCCCTCAAACTCATGGTGGATCAACAACACTGAGTTTGGAGAGAAGAAAACCGTGCTACACTCGAGTCTGTGCCTTCGTGAAGAAGTCCGCCAACTATAACTCAGAGGGCACATAGTGAAGAGCGAGAGTCTGATCCTGCACAGCAGCACGCACAAAGTGGGCATCCACACCGATGTGCTTGGTGAGCTCATGCTTCACCGGGTCACGCGCAATACTGATAGCACCGGTATTGTCTGACAGTAAGGGAGTCGAGGTAGTAGCAGACACACCAAAATCCTCAAGTAACCAAATCACCTCAGCCGTCAACATAGCCATGGCTCGCAACTCAGCCTCTGTACTCGAGCGAGAAACTGCAGTCTGTTTCTTTGTCTTCCAGGCAATAAGAAAGCCGCCAAGAAAGACACAGTAAGCAGACATCGAGCGTCGATCAGAGGGATCACTAGCCCAGGTAGCATCAGAGTAGGCCTGGAGCTCAAGAGAGCTAGAGCGGGGAAAGAAAAGGCACTGAGAGATCATGCCATGAAGATATCGTAGAACATGGAGGAGATGACTATAGTGGACAGAGGTGGGAGCTGAAACAAACTGACTCAGGATGTGAACAGGATAGGAGATGTCAGGACGCGTAACGGCAAGATAGACAAGGCTGCCAACAAGGTGACGATAGCGAGTGGGATTAGGAAGAGGGTCACCATCAGAGGCACGAAGCTGAACGTTGAGCTCCATAGGAGTCACAACTGTGCGCTCATCACCTAGAGCAGCGCGAGCAAGAAGATCTTGAATATATTTTTCTTGGGAGATGTAGAAGCCATCAGAGGTCGAGGAGATCTCAATCCCAAGAAAATAGCGAAGTGGACCAAGATCAGTCATCAGGAACTGGTCGCGAAGGCGAGCCTTAACAAAGGCAATGTAGTCAGAGTCGTCACCAGTGATGATCATGTCATCAACATACAGAAGGAGAAGAGTCCAACCACGAGGAGACGTGTGAACAAACAACGCGGGATCATGATCACTGGGCAAGAAACCAGCGGCAGTCACCACAGAGGCGAAGCGCTCAAACCAGGCGCGAGGGGCCTGTTTAAGACCATAGAGGGAGCGGCGAAGTCTACAGACCATACCATCAGGAGCATAGTACCCCGCTGGTGGCTGCATATAAACCTCCTCACGCAACTCGCCATTGAGAAAGGCGTTCTGGACATCAAGTTGAGAGATAGACCAATGACGAACAGAAGCCACAGCAAGGAGAGTGCGGACAGTAGTCATGTGGGCCATAGGAGCGAATGTCTCATCATAATCGCGTCCCTGCTCCTG
Organism: Aegilops tauschii subsp. strangulata; assembly: GCF_002575655.3. Classification (NCBI taxonomy): domain Eukaryota; kingdom Viridiplantae; phylum Streptophyta; class Magnoliopsida; order Poales; family Poaceae; genus Aegilops; species Aegilops tauschii. The sequence continues at coordinate 288,176,107 of NC_053035.3, forward strand.
CTGAAAACCACGGGCCACAAGACGAGCTTTGTAGCGCTCAAGAGAACCATCGAAGCGAGTCTTAATCTTGTAGACCCACTTGCAGGTGATGGGACAAACACCGGAAGGGAGGGAAACCAGATCCCATGTGACAGAGCGCTCAAGGGCATCAAGCTCTTCGACCATCGCAAGCTGCCATTCAGGCTGAGTCATGGCAGTCCGATAGGAAGTGGGCTCAGCAATAACAGAGAGACCGTACTGATCAGGAGAATAGCGATCAAGCGGGGGGCGAGGACGAGCACGGAGGTTATGAACCGGGGGAGGATGAAGGGAGGTGCACCAGAGGTGGAAGGTGCGTCAGGGGAAGCATCCTCAGTACGAGGGCGGCGAGTATAGTGGAGAGGAAACGGTGAGAGAGGGCGACGGACTGGAGATGATGGTGGAGAGGTGGAGGAGGAGGATGGGGAAGATGGTGTCGGTGGTGAATGAGACTGAATGAGAGGTGCAGGAGGAAGAGGTGAAACATGAGGCACATAGCAGGGTGTCTCGGGAAGGAGAAGAAAAGAAATACCGTCCGCAGAGAAGCTCGAGGAAGAAGGACGTGGGTAGTAAGAGGCGAGACTCGTCAAAGGTCACATCACGCGAGATGCGCAAGCGACGACCAAAAGGATCCCAACAGCGATAGCCCTTGTGCTCATCACTGTAGCCACGGAAAACACACTCAACCGACCGAGCAATCAGTTTGGTGCGTTCTCGCGGGGCAAGGACATAGCACACACATACAAACATACGAAGAGCTGAGTAGTCAGGAGAACGACCAGTGAGACACTCCATAGGAATACCACCCTGCAGGGCAGTCGATGGCTGAATGTTGATGAGGTAGGTGGATGCAGAAACAGCCTTAGCCCAAAAATGGGGTGGAAGGGAAGCGGCAATCATCAGCACACGAGCCGTCTCAAGCAAATGACGATGCTTACGTTCCGCAACGCCATTTTGAGCATGAGCACCAGGACAAGAGAACTGGGCAAGAGTACCCTGTTCCGCGAGAAAACCACGCAACAATTGGGAGATATACTCGCCAGCGGAGTCAGCACGAAAAGTACGAATAGGAGTGGAAAACTGGGTGTGAACCATGGCAGCAAATCGTTTGTATATAGAGAGAACCTCGCTACGAGATTTCATGAAGTAGAGCCAAGTGTAGCGAGAGAAATCATCAATAAACAAAACATAGTAGCGATGACCACCTTTCGAATCAAAGGGAGCCGAACCCCAGATATCAGAATGAACTAAGTCAAAAGGACGCTGAGATACCGACTCACTGGTAGGATAAGGTAACTGGGTCTGTTTGCCAAGTCTACAACAATTACAATGTAAAGAAACATCTACAGATACAGACCCCAAGAGGCCCTGACGCACTAAGGATGAAAAGCGAGAGCCACAGATGTGACCAAGGCGATGATGCCACTGTTGGAAGGACGCAGACGAGGAGGCAGTAAGGGCATGAGAGCTGGCAGAAGTGGTGGCAGCGGAAGGAACACAAAGCCAGTCAACCTCCCAAAGGCCCTCTGACTCACGGCGCCGGGGGCCAGCACCAACCAAAACCTTGGTGCGACGATCCTGAATGGAGCAAGAGTCGGTGTCAAGAATGACACAACAACCAGAATCAGTAAGTTGGGCAGCGAAAAAAAGATTCATGGTAAGGCGAGGAACATGTGAAACACTAGGAACAGAAAAGGACGAAGTGGAAAGAATACCACGACTGGCAACAGGAAGAGATGTGCCATCGGCAATAAGAACATTAATAGGAGAATTAAGAGGGCGAAGAGAAGACAATGCTGAAGAATCAGAAGACATATGAAAGGAAGCTCCAAGAGAAGACAACGCTGAACAATCAGAGGACATATGAAAGGAAGCTCTAGAGTCCAGAACCCACGAGATATACCTGACGGTGTAGATGCCGGCGATGATGAAGTGGTGAAAGCAGTCACAGCAGTAGCAGAGCCCGTCGATGAAGAACCAGAGGAAGCCAGAAGGCGCTTGAGCCGCACAATGTCTTGGTCAGTGAGTGACGGAGTCGATGACGACACAGGAGTCCCACTGGAATAGGAGCGCCTCTGGTTTCGCTGCTTCTGACGACAGTCAGACTCTGGGTGACCCGGCCTGGAGCAGTAGTCACAGAAAGTGTCACGGCGCGACCGACCCTTCTCAACATAAGGAGGGCGACCCACCCCCCTGAAGGTGTGGGCAGTAACGGTGGAGCACTGGGACGAGCAGATGACACAGGAGCTCAGGCAGCCAACACAGAAGGAACCGCAAGCAACCCAGTTGAACGAAGGCGGGTCTCCTCAGCACGAAGCTCAGCAAGTACCTCCGAGATAGGAACACGACCACGAGCAAGCAAGTGAGCACGTCGAGGCTCAAACTCGGAGCGGAGGCGAGATAAGAACTCATGGACACGCTGAAACTCCAAGTCGGACCGTATAGTCTGACAGCAGCGGCAAGATCCACAAACAACAGTCCGAAGAGAGTCAAGCTGGCGCCAGATGGCAGAACTCTGTGTGTAGAACTCATCAACAGATGATTCACCCTGCTGAAGAGCATGCTCCTGACGCACCACAGATAAGTAAAGAGCATCACCAGAGGGCTGATAGCGCTGACAGAGATAAGACCACATCGCTGCAACAGTGCCTAGGCCCATGAACTCCGAAGCAAACTGAGGGAGGACACTCGCAGTAAGAACGGCAGCAGCTCGAGCATCATCATTGCACCACTGAGTGTAAGCAGATAGATCATCGCGGTAGACGGAAAGAGCATCTGAATAAGCTGATACCTGCTGATCATAAGCATCAAGCGCCTTGGCTGCATCCCGATCAGCCTGAGAAGCATCAGCAGCAAGAATTGGCGGTACCGGCGGGGTAGGTGCAACGGGAGCAACAAGGCTTGGCGGACAGGGGACCTCGCCAGATAGAACACCCCACAGCAGAAGACCGCGCATATGGGTACGCATGAAACCCGCAAACTCAGCATAGTTGGTACCATCGAAGATCACCGAGCACCGAGGAACAGCGACATAGCCTGAAGAAGACATGAGGAGCCCTTTTTTTAAGTCAACGGATCCAGAAACTGGATCGGGATCGGGCAGGAGACTCACGCGCTCGAAGCAGGGGCCCTGATTCTGGATCGGACAGGGGGCACGCTCGCTCGAGCGGAAGCAGCCAAGCCGGGGATGGGCCTGGGGCGGCGGCGCCTGGACGAGACAGAGGCAGCGGTGGCGGCCGAACGAGAGCGGGGAACCGGAGCGGCGCGGCCCACTCAAGCGAGGAACTGGAGCGACGCGGCCGCCGGACGGGAGCGGCGCGACTTTCGCGTTGGCAGAGGAGGCCGGCAGGGGCAGGTGCGGCCGCACTGGCAGAGGAGGCCGGAGAGGAGGCCGGCAGGGGCAGGTGCGGCCGCAGCGGCCTGAATAGCAGCAGGCGGCGGCGGATTGTGTGGCAGCAGGCGAGAGCGGCCGGAAAAATCGGCCGGAATCGAGCGGGAGTAGCCGGAGACGAGGTAGGCTAGGAAGGGGGAGCACGGGGTTGCATCGTGCGGGAGAGCGAGGCAAACCTAGCATCTGATACCATGTTAGATAATGAGCAACTAGTATTCACTGAGGGCCAAAGGCCATTACATATACATGTGTGGTAAAATGCAGAAAACCCCTTATACAATGGGGATGTACAGAAAAGGGACAATACACATCTAACAGAAGTGAGAACATAGTGACATAAAGATTGATATGTATACAATGAATTTAATGGATGGAATAGAGAGACAAGCGACTGAGGGTGCCCTGGCTAAATATCCACAATTCACATGTCTCCTCTCCTTTAGCCTACTTCCCGAAGTAACCTTTGTTTTAGACATCACCCAAAGTAGCCTAATCGATCAAGAGGAAATTTACATGCATAGGAAGGAAACAATCAGAAAAAAATATTCTTCAAAACAAAGAAAACCTATACTGTTATGATTGCAGTTCATAGGTTCAGAAACACTCACTGTATATGTTGAAGTGAGAACATAGTGACATAAATATTGATATGTATGCAATGAATTTAATGGATGGAATATAGAGACAAGCGACTGAGGGTGCCCTGGCTAAATATCCACAATTCACATGTCTCCTCTCCTTTAGCCCTACTTCCCGAAGTAACCTTTGTTTTAGACATCACCCAAAGTAGCCTAATCGATCAAGAGGAAATTTACATGCATAGGAAGGAAACAATCAGAAAAAAATATTCTTCAAAACAAAGAAAACCTATACTGTTATGATTGCAGTTCATAGGTTCAGAAACACTCACTGTATATGTTGAAGTGAGAACATAGTGACATAAAGATTGATATGTATGCAATGAATTTAATGGATGGAATAGAGAGACAAGCGACTGAGGGTGCCCTGGCTAAATATCCACAATTCACATGTCTCCTCTCCTTTAGCCCTACTTCCCGAAGTAACCTTTGTTTTAGACATCACCCAAAGTAGCCTAATCGATCAAGAGGAAATTTACATGCATAGGAAGGAAACAATCAGAAAAAAATATTCTTCAAAACAAAGAAAACCTATACTGTTATGATTGCAGTTCATAGGTTCAGAAACACTCACTGTATATGTTGAAGTGAGAACATAGTGACATAAAGATTGATATGTATGCAATGAATTTAATGGATGGAATAGAGAGACAAGCGACTGAGGGTGCCCTGGCTAAATATCCACAATTCACATGTCTCCTCTCCTTTAGCCCTACTTCCCGAAGTAACCTTTGTTTTAGACATCACCCAAAGTAGCCTAATCGATCAAGAGGAAATTTACATGCATAGGAAGGAAACAATCAGAAAAAAATATTCTTCAAAACAAAGAAAACCTATACTGTTATGATTGCAGTTCATAGGTTCAGAAACACTCACTGTATTCTTAACTGGGCTAGATAAGCATTGTACAACCAATGGGATTCCACCACATTGAGTAATAACAGAAGCATTTGCTGGATCTGCACGATAAATACAAAATAAGATGACCGCGTCGAAAAAATATGTTTGATAAGTTGAATAAGTTCCTTGCATGCTTCACAATAATAAAAAATTCCGCAGAATTCAAGGCATTAGATTGCTCACCAACACATGAATTACATATTCCACCAACGCCGAACTCAACAAGTCTTTCATTTGGTTCCGTAATGCAGTCCAAGAACAACTCGAGAATATTCAGCTGAGAGAACAGAACATATATACCGTCTCATTGAATAGGAAAGTACCAGAACAGTGCTGACAAAAAAATGCAGCAATTGACCGAAACAAAAGGCATGTGGAATCATCAACCTGGCGCATAAAGGCGTAGTTATAAGGGTCATATGCGAAATTTGACAAGTTTGCAACAATTCTCTCCTTGTACCCTGAAACAAAAATAAATAAATTGATGAATTTGGTGAGCACATAATATGATACAGTAAATAACACTGAAGCTGTGGTGTTTCACCGACAAAGTGGAGCTATCTTCATACCATATGATAATTCCCAAACCTTTGATGTGCTGTCTAGTCGACAGCGTCACTAGAGCCTATGCATCAACCTTACAACCCCTTTTGTTTTGCTTAGAATGTGTCGTTTGGAACTTCACTACTTCATTAAGTTGTTTGTTTTGGCCCCAATACAGTGGTCTTTACTGAGTGGCGACGAAATTCAGTTTCGCAGCACAATCTGCTGACAACGATTTCTACGATAATTCCAACTGAACTCAGCTTCTGATTTCAGTTCCACCTAAACCAATACACCGAATTCTAGTAGAAAAAGGCAGAAATTTGACCCTGGTGCAAGCCTAAGAAAGAAGAACGAATCAGCCAACATATTTTTACCTTCATCCGTGGAGTCCTGGAACTGGGTCACAAGATCCTGAGGAAATTCGTGATTACGAGTACGTTAACCAGTTATAACAATCGCGGGAGGAATTAGCAGACCCCGGGCGATCCCCGACTGAGAAGACGGGGAGGAGGCGAACCTGAAGGTACTGGTCTCTCGGAGTGCCGCCGCGGCCAGTGCGCTCGACCTGTCGCTGCGCGTTCGTGAACATCTCCTCTCCGCAGTCCCTTTCCTCCCTCCAGCTGCCTCCGGCGTGCGCGGTCGCTCGCCGTCGCCGGCGACGATTCCTCGCTCTTTTATTTTAGCGTAGACGATTCCTCACGTCAGTCAGCAGTGCGCAATGTGCTGCTGCTTGCAGATGCAGCGGGGGCCGAGACAGAGGAGGGGCGGGAGGGACAGAGGAGGTGGACCGGCAGGAGGCAGCGGAGCAAGGTGCCGCGGCGAGCTGGAGAGCGGGGAGGGGAGGGGAAGCGGCAACTGGAGGGCCCGGTGAGGGGGTGGTGCGGCACGTCGCGGGGAGGGACGGGAAAGGGCGGCGCCTCTCGGAACGAGATCGTCTAGCTAGCGTAGCTATTTCTCCGTCAGAGGGACGTCGGACGCCGCTGGCCGTGCATCACGTATCGGACGGCGACCATTTTATTTTTTAGCACAAGGCGACGGTGACCTCGTTCACTCCAGTGGCCACGAAGACCAGCAGCCCATACGGCCCATCATCTATCGCTCTCGCTGGGTTCGCTCCGCCGGCAGCGAATACGCGAAATCACTAATAATTAAATTAAGGAGTACCTGTGAGTTTTTCCTTTTTTCGTAAATCCGTTTATTTAAAACGGTTTATCTCTTAAACCGTGCGTCCAAATCTCGAACCGTTTTCACCATTGGATTCCTCGTGTCGAGATCTTCAAAACTAGATTTCATGTTGATAGGTTTTGTGATGTAGGGCGGAACCCTAGGTGGCCGATCTTTCACGAAAGGAGCGGGTCCCGACGAAGAACGTGATGAACACAAGGGGAAACACGAGGGGAACACGAGAGAAATCACTCAACCGATAAGAATAGATCACACATGCGCTAGATCGATGAACACAAAGGTAAGATACAAGATCCAAATCCAACAAAGGACGATACAAAGGTAACCGGTTCTTCTCCGTAAGGAGGTCTTGATGGGGGCCACCCAAGAGGGGGTCTTGAATCCAAGGTGATCTTCTCCGAAGAGGGGCCGCAGTCTCTCTCGAGGAGGAGATCCGATATGGATGAGCAAAGCTCTATCTCTAAATGAACTAATCCTTTGCTAACCCTAGAAAGAGGAAGGGGATGGAGTATATATAGTCTAGGGGGGCGAAGAGGTACATGGGCTTCGGCCCTTTACTGTGCACAGACAGGCGGAGCCGGATGTCCGGGCGTCGGGCCGGATGTCCGGGGCTTCAGGAGGGGCCGGATGTCCTGGCTGGCGGTGCAAAACTTCTGTAGTCTCTGGATAGGCGGGGTCGGATGTCCTGCGAAGGGGCCGGATTTCCGGGCTTTCGGGAGGAGCCGGATGTCCGGGGCATGGGGCCGGATGTCCGGGCCTTGTAGCACTTCTGCGGCTGGGTTGCTGCTGTTGTTGGTATCTTCAGGGGCCGGATGTCCGGGGCCTGGAAGGTGAACTTGCCCGTTTCCGTTGGTTCTCTTCATCCATGGACTTGGCGGCTTGTCCGTCTTCACGTGCATCTTCGTGAGGGTCCTCTTGACACCTGATCATGCATAGCATATCGGACTTAGGTAGTAGCCATGTCTCGAGTGGATCATATGTGATATCACTAAGGAAGGAAGTCACCTCGTTCTCGAGAGCTCTAGCTCATGCTCGTGTCATGGGTCCTCTTGGCTCTTGATGAGACGATGGTAGGTCCATGGGGATGATCGTAGGATGCTCCGCATCATCTCCCCTCCCTTGGGAAAGATCCGACCTCGGATCGAAATCCTCATCACCATGGTACGGGGAGAGATCTTTGATGTTGAAGATGTCGCTCACGGAGTACTTGTCGCGTGGGATGTCGATCTTGTATGCGTTGTTGTTGTAGCGTGCAAGCACCTTGAAGGGTCCATCGGCTCGGGGTAGTAGCTTGGACTTGCGTTCATTGGGGAAGCGATCCTTGCGAAGGTGTAGCCACACAAGATCTCCAACATTGAACATCATGGGATGCTTGTTGACGTTGAGCTTGGTCGCGAGTCGTTGTACTTGGCGCTCGATGGTGTTCCTTGTATCTTCATGCATCTTCTTGAGGAAGTTGACTCGGGCACTCGCGTCCATGTTTGTGCGCTCTTGTAGCGGTAGAGGTAGAATGTCCAATGGTGACAATGGGTTGAAGCCATAGATGACCTCGAAGGGGGACTTGCCGGTAGTCGAATGTCTTGCACGGTTGTAGGCGTACTCGGCGATAGGTAGGAACTCCTCCCACTTCTTGATGTTCTTCTTTATCAACACGTGTAGTAGAGTGGAGAGCGTGCGGTTCGTCACCTCCGTTTGGCCGTCGGTTTGTGGATAGTATGCCGAGAGAACAAAAGCTTGATTCCGAGCTTGGCGCACAAGGTCTTTCAAAAGTAACTCAAGAACTTGACGTCGTGGTCCGAGACAATCGTCTTTGTCACTCCATGAAGTCGCAAGATTTCCCTACAAAACAAATTTGCAACATGTGAAGCATCGTCTCTCTTGTTGCAAGGAATGAAATGAGCCATTTTGGAGAATCGGTCCACAACAACAAAAACGGAATCCTTGCCATTTCTGGTTCTAGGCAAACCAAGCACATAGTCCATGCTAATATCTTCCCATGGTTTATATGGAATTGGAAGTGGCATATAGAGGCCATGAGAGTGGGCTTTAGACTTAGCTTTGCGACATGTAGAGCATCGGTTGGTGAAGCGATTGACGACGCGAAACATCTTGGGCCAAAAGTAGTTCTTGGAGAGCGTAGCAAATGTCTTGTCGCGTCCAAAGTGTCCCATGAGTCCGCCTCCATGAGATTCCTGCAAAAGCAACAAGCGAAGAGAGGACTCGGGAATGCAAAGTTTGTTAGCTCTCATAAGATATCCATCTTTGATGTAGTATCGATCCCAAGAAGTATGCGTCAAACACTTGGCATAAGGAATAGAAAATGCAGACAGGCGGAGCCGGATGTCCGGGCGTCGGGCCGGATGTCCGGGGCTTCAGGAGGGGCCGGATGTCCGGGCTGGCGGTGCAAAACTTCTGTAGTCTCTGGATAGGCGGGGTCGGATGTCCGGCGAAGGGGCCGGATTTCCGGGCTTTCGGGAGGAGCTGGATGTCCGGGCCCTATAGCACTTCTGCGGCTGGGCTGCTGCTGTTGTTGGTATCTTCAGGGGCCGGATGTCCGGGGCCTGGAAGGTGAACTTGCCCGTTTCCGTTGGTTCTCTTCATCCATGGACTTGGCGGCTTGTCCGTCTTCACGTGCATCTTCATGAGGGTCCTCTTGACACCTGATCATGCATAGCATATCGGACTTAGGTAGTAGCCATGTCTCGAGTGGATCATATGTGATATCACTAAGGAAGGAAGTCACCTCGTTCTCGAGAGCTCTAGCTCGTGCTCGTGTCATGGGTCCTCTTGGCTCTTGATGAGACGATGGTAGGTCCATGGGGATGATCGTAGGATGCTCCGCATCATTTTGACGAACTTTTTTTTTTCACGAAAAAAAGGACGAAAAAACCCGGGCGAAAAACCCAAACCGGGAGCACGGTTTTTTTCCCTTTCCGAAAGAGGCACGCCCGTGCCTCTCGCGAAATCACAATCGTGCCTCTCGTGGAAGCAAAACCGTGACTTTCGTGGAAGCAAAAAAAAAAAGAAACGCGTTTTTCCCGTTTCCGAGAGGCACGGCCGTGACTCTCTCGAAAGCACAACCGTGCCTCTCGCGAAAGCAAAACCGTGACTCTCGCGAAAAAAAACAGAAAACGCGTATTTTTTCCCTTTCCTATAGGCACGGCCGTGACTTTCGCGAAAGCACAACCGTGCCTCTGCGGAAGCAAAACCGTGACTCTCACGAAAGAAAAAAAACAGAAAACACGTTTTGTTTTTCCCTTGCCGAGAGGCACGGCCGTGACTCTCGCGAAAGCACAACCGTGCCTCTCGCGGAAGCAAAACCGTGACTCTCGCGAAAGAAAAAAAACAGAAAACACGTTTTTTCTTCGTTTCCGAAAGGCACGACCGTGACTGTCGCTAAAGCACAACCGTGCCTCTCGCGGAAGAAAAACCGTGACTTTCGCGAAAGGAAAAAAAAAGAAAACGCGTTTTGTTCGCGCAAAAAAAATGAAAATATTTTTTGGTCGAAAAGCTAAGAAAGACCGTGGGAAACCAAAACGTCGAACAAAACCAAAAAAAACCGTTTAAAAAGCCGAAAACGCGTGCGAAAAAATAAAAAAAAACGAAGGGAGCGTCCAGAGCGCGACACGTGGCGAATGGCTGAGAGCGCGCCAAGTGGCGCTGATCGTTGCGAGGCTCCCGAAAGAGCGCTCGTTAACTAGTTACTCCCGCGAATACGGAAATAGCGCGGCCATAGTTTTTTTCTTTTTCGGGTGGCGGCCATAGTTCAATTCACTGGCCTCCTCTAAAAAAAGTTCAATTCAGTCCCAGGACGGGCTCATATGCATTCGATGAACAGTAAAAAGCATAGCAGAAAAAACAAGGTCTTCTAAAAAAGCAGAAAAATAAAAAAAAATCTGATTTCCTTTTTGTCTTCTTTGCCACGAGCTCCTCAAATGTCCCAGCTTCATCAGATTTTTGCACGGACATCACATACAGCAACATCTTGCACTTTTTTTTTGTTTTTTTCATGATTTTACCGTTCATCCCCTAAGCCTGGGTGCAAATTAGCAACGTTCAACAGCGCGGCTCCTATTTGTCGTGTAGGTCGTTGTATAGCGACCTAGCGCGTACAAACCCCCCCCCCCCCCCCCCCCCCGGCCCGCGGTAATGATTCTTCTGAAATTATGAACCCCTCACTCGCGCATATGGGCCGACCCATTTTCTTTTTTGTTTCCACTGGTTTTGAGAGGGTTCTAGAACCTTCTTTGAACCGGGTTTTTTCTCTTTCTTTTTATTTTTTTGCCTGGGTTTTCGTTTTCGTTTTCTTTTCTTTTTCTTCTCATGTTTTCCTTTTTTTCATGTTTGTTTTTTCTTTTCTAGACTGGGCGCGAGGTCGCTGATCCAGTTTTACCAGGACTGCCAAGACCTAGGTGGACGATGCAAGGAAGAAACATAGCTTTCCTTGAGGGCACTGGCAACAATGTCTCGATGCATTTGGTCTCATCCCTAAAAATAACACAAAGTTCTTCTTGTGCAATATATTTACCTATCCTGTATAAATTCATTGCTGTGATTTAGTAGTACAAGGTAATTTTATAAGATGTGACACTATTTTTCATATTCAAGTCTGAGATAGCTCACTACGTGTGCCAGGGGGTGATAAAAATGTGACATCTTCTGTCAGTGATACTAGATCCTACTCTTGCCGTTCCGAATTATTTGTCGCAAAAATGAATATTTAGATGTTTAGATTCATTTCTGCGACAAGTTATGAATTACTTATCGTACGTCCATTTCTACGACAAATAATTCGGGGCGGAGGGAGTATTTAGCTAGTTTATTTGTCAGAACTATCACTATTTAGCTACTCCTAGTTGTTAGTAAAAAAATATCTCCCTAAACTGAGCACCCACCACCCAGTGTAATAAATTCCCTCCAAAAAAAACTTCAAAAATATCATGAGGGTATGACCCGCCAAGACCAGCACGCGGGCGCGCAGCGCCATGGGATTGGGTGTCGAGTCGGTTGGCCAATGTTCATGCATGATGAGCGTCCATGTCGTTCCGTCCCGGCGTCGCATTCGCCTCGCCGTAAAGCTCACGGCTCCGTCCCTACCAACAGCGACACCGACGCCCGACGCCGACGACCCACCACCCTCCGCCTCGCCTCGCCCCACTCCGCCCCGTGCCCGTACCCATGCGCGCGCGCGTGAGCCACACCTAAAAGCCCATCGACCCCATCCAACCCATGGTCGCCGCGGCGGATGCATACGCTGGCCATGGCCATGCGCCGCCTCCTCAGCGCCCTCGACGTCCGCGCCTCTCACTCGCCGAGGCCTCCGCCGCCGCCGCCTTCACCGGCCCAGCAGGGGACGTCCTTCCCCATGCTGCTCCCGGTCTTCCTCCTCTTCGTCCTCCTCCTCTGCTTCCTCTCCATCTTCCTCCTCCGCGACCTCCTCCGCTTCTTCTCCCTCTGGCTCCGCCGCCGCCGCCGCCTCCAGTCCAGCGACGCGGACGCCGCCACGGGCGAAGAAGGCGAGCCCGCGCCCGCGCCGCGCAAGCCGGCGGGCCTGGATCCCGCCGTCATCGCCTCGTTCCCCACGGTGCGGTTCGAGGCCGACGCCGCCGGCTCCCCGGCGCCGGCGGAGTGCGCGGTCTGCCTGTCCGAGTTCGCGCCCGGCGACGCCGTCCGATCGCTCACCGTCTGCCGCCACGCCTTCCACGCCGCGTGCATCGACTCGTGGCTCGGCGCGCACACCACGTGCCCGGTCTGCCGCACCGACCTGGACGCGCCGCCCAACGAGGAGATCGCCGTCGCGGAAGAACGCGGAGACCGTGGCCGGGCTGCAGCGGCGGTCCACGAGTTCACTGGACACCGGATAACGTCGTCACCTCCGGCAAGTGGCCAGCGGTAACCAACGGTCGCCGGCCACGCAACACTGAGTGGCGATCCGGTGTGTCGCGTTCTCCAAATTTTGTTGAATCCTTTTTAGAGTACTACGTAGTTGGTAGGAATTGGTAGCTTAGGTTTATTCATGCATGGGACGTGTGTATATACCGAAATATTTCCAAATAAATGTAAGCGTGGATATTTTTCACTTACCACTGTGATTACATTGTTCATTGCAACTATTTAGAAGATGAACAGGGGGGCCGGCTGTGCATGCGAGGCGAACCTGTTCTGTGAAGGGGAAAAAACTCCTCTGGCCCCCGAGTCGTCTCCCCCACCTCTCCTCTCCCTCGTCGCCACCGGAGGTGGCCGCCGGCTCGCCGGTGAAGGTGGCGGCGAGGATCTGGCCACCCCGTTCTTCCTCGGGGGGCTTTGGATTCGTGGCGGCGGCCTCGCCTGGTGGATCGACGCCGGGTCTGCGGTGACCGGTGCTCGTTGGTGCTGGCCGTTCTTCCTCGGCCGCGGGGGCGGCGAGGCGGCGGTAGGTGGCGGCTGTGGTGCCGGCGTCTCGGCGGCGCCCGATCCAGATCTGAAGGCCTCCGTCTACTTCAACCAGGGCTGCCTCGAATGGTCCTACTTTGGGCGGCCTTTGTCGCCGGAGTTGTACCTCTTTGGCTGCTGGAGGTGGGAGGTGGCTCCGGAGAAATCCGAGGCCAGCAGTGCTGGCCACGACGGCGGCGACGCCCGAGGGCGCCGTACCCTTCTTGTAGGCTCCGTCCAGGTTGCCTCCTTCCCCTCCTCCTTCCACCCAGCTCGTATGCCGGGCGAAAGCCCAAATCCTTGCCGGATCGAGCGACAGCGGCGCTCCGGGCGTCGTCACCCTCTTGGGGGTGTCGTTCGTGGTGAGCTTGGGGTGGATGTGATGCTTTGGTTGCTTGGCGGCGGTTGGTGGCGTGGTCGGAGTTCGTCTGGTGGCGGTGCGTTGGCGCTCTGCCGCCTATGTGCTCTGCCTCGGAGTCCTTCTTCCACGGTGCTTGGTCTTCAGCAGCCCTGCCGGACTCGGCGGAGCGGTGCTTCATCTCACACATTGATGGCGGCGGTTATCGGCGGCATGGTGCTGTGGAGGCTCGGCGTCCGATGCGCGGGATGGACTCGCGCAGGAAGAGGTAGCTGTCTGGCGTCATGGTGACGTCGATGGCTGAGTGGCCAGACAAGGTAGATGCCTCAATATGATCTGAAGACGGACCTGTGGAAGATGGCGGCGACGACACACGAGTGCGTCTGACTGGGTTGTGCCCCAGACCCGGTATGTGGCTCGGTTGGGGCTTCCGGCTTTTGATGTTAGGCTTAGGTGAGTGGTCTGAGTGGCCCAGCTAGCACCCCTTCATCGTATGGATAGGAGTAGCGGCATATGTTGCCAAGATGGTGGATTCAGGCATATTGTTGTAATACTTTGTAAGGTCCTCGAGAATAATCAATAAAGTGGCCGTATGCATCTCCCAGATGCAGAGGCCGGGGGTCATCCTCCTTTTCTAAAAAAAAAAGATGAACAGGGGACTGAACGGCTGCTGGACCTGGGTAAACACTAAGCAAGTCTGTTCTAAACCAAGGACATGGGCAATTTTACACTATGAAAGATGCTAATGAGATTCCTTCAGCATTATGCATAACAGCACAAGTAATATGGCACTTTTGCACACGGGGAAACTTGGGTTCCTGATATTATCAACGGTTTGCTAAAGCACATCTAGATGTGCCCTAAGTATTGCACATCTAAGTCTAGTATCAATGCATTACACCAGTACCAGGCAAGGAATACCTTTCGAGAAAGGGGAAAACATTGTTAATATACAGTCATACGATATTATTCCCAGATCACACAAATTATTATATATTAAGCTGATTTTTGTGCAAACCGGAATATCACAATTCACACGTATACAGAGTTGTATGCATAATCACAATTCACACATATACACGCAAACGGGGCGGATAAAAAAGGTATGTTTTCCTTTTTAACATGCAAAGCAACGGCGAGGTGCTTTGATTCAGACTTCAGGGGCACACCACTGCTTATTTATCAACACTACTACAATACTTGCTCGCGCCAGGGGATTTGTTGATCGAGAGAGTGATTCCACCCTCTTCATGAAGGAACACCGCCTCTGCTTGAGTTCTTCGTTATTAAAGATCTGTAGAAGCTCATGAACCTCACAGTGAATTCTGCAATTGCAAAGTATAGTCAGTTTACACCACAGTTCACACTTGAATGAACTTTTTTGTTTTTGCTTGTACCTTCAATCTTTATGAAGCATTGGATGGCTTCCCCTTGGTCAGGGCCTTCAACAGCGAAACCTTCTATATTGATAGCTCTTTTGTCAGAAATTGTGTCCTGAGATTTGTATTCTTTGCACTGCTGGTTCTGAAACAAGCAAGCAAGCAATATATATTAGCACACAGTACAAAGTAGATTAGTTCACAAATGGAAAATCAATTATCAGTTAATATGCGGGCAGTCCAGCTTAATACAAGGAAATGCTTGCAGTCAGGCTCACTTGGTTCAACTCCAGTGCCAGTTCATCGATGCTATTCTGAAAATCTTCATCCCTGTCCCTTTTCAGTTCATTAACCAAGTGCTGCATCGCAAAGCAAAAGGGAACATCACAAACAGTAATGAGCTCTGACAAAAATGAACCTCGGCCAGACTCTTGGAATCGCAAAGAACACAGAAACATAAGGCAGAGAAGAGCTTACACAGAAAATGAAATAAGGTGACACATTATGTTCAATCATTTTTCTGATCTTCCGTCGAATGAGATACAGCCTGTGTAAAGGTGATATCAGCAAAATTTCTGTTTTTATTCTGAAGTTCAAAAAAGAAACTCGCGCGCTACTGAATTGCAAACCATCATAGTGAAAGGGATAGCTTACTGCTTTGGACTTGGCTCCTCCATGATTTTTTTGGCAACATCATAAATTTCCTCCTCCCATCCAGTCAAAATGGGTTGGTCTTTCGTGAATGGATAGCTGTGTTGGTTAAGGGAATTGTTTATGAATATGGAAAGCCCTATGATTCAGTACCCATGGCGGTAATTATAACAATGCAAACTGACAGTTATAAGCAAGCATGCTGATGTGGATGAAACTTGTGTGGCATGATGGCTACAACAGAAACAACACACCTTGATGGATCAGTCCTTCTACTCAAAATGAATATTGTACCACTGGCACATTGCAGTTTCAAAATGAACTGCTATTATGGCATTTCTACAATCTGAATATGAAATGAATGAGGAAATCATTCCATGTGCTTACTTTGCTTTCCATGTAGCTTCAAAAGAGCGTATTGCCTGTCGGAGATTATTACTCGCGCTAGCTGCAATTCTACTGGCAAGTCCACGAGGCAAATCTATGCCTTCTTGTGTAGCAATGAACTCTAGAACCTTGATTATCTAAGAGAAATTCTGTATTCATCAAACTGTCCAGCACTGGAGAGAAGATAAATCATTCATACAGACCTAGTATGTACCTCATCAAATGAAGGTGGTTTAAGTCGGACAACCTTGCATAGATGTTCAACGGCATCAAGGTTTGAAGAACTGGAGCAGCTGAAAATAATTTTGTTGCAACCTGCATACCTCCCCAAAAACCAACCGACATAATGCTGAAGATCAGACGAAAGCCTATCAGCATCATGGACCACAATCACTGCATATATGAACCACTGACGCTTTAATATGTCATTTCACATCAACGAAGAATAGGCAGCTGTTCAAAATCCTGTGTTGATTAACAACAGTACCGCCAAAAGGAGAGGCAGAGATGTGTTAGAATGTACCTTTGCAGTTAGCATGATCGCAAATCAAGTCCGGTGGTGGGATTGACTCATTCAACAAAGTAGTTATGACATACTTCTCATAGCCATGTAAATCAGCCAAGTTTACCTCCACGTGATGATCTGAAATCTTCACTTTAACATCAATGTGTTTGGCGATTTCTCCCTACATCAAACAGTTGACCAGAAAGACGGTACAGAATAAATTACATTTTATAAATTACTTAAGAATATTATCCTCTTCACGATAATAAGGTTACTGGTGAAACAGGAAATGCGCCATTACAAGTTGCAATTCATACCTTCAGCTCGATTCTCTTTGTGAGTTCCTCTATCTGTGAAATGGCAATACAAATAAGGTATCATGAGTTTCCGAGTACTGAGGTTTAACTCGGGATAAAAAGTACTCCGTAGTAATTTGTTCACAGGATGGCTACAGTGACCTTGAGATTATCAGGACCAAAAGCATCTCTTAAAAGGGCCAGCACCATGCTTCTCTTCCCGACCGCCTGTGCCCCTTCAAATATGAAATGGTTGCATTGGCGTTCAGTCACCTGGATGCAGCAGTTATCACAAAATTCAGTCTCAAATCCCAATTCAGCATGTCATCACAGTGTGTCTATCATCAGTTCATCACCCCATTCGAGTGCTTGGCTACAGTTTTACAGTGACAAAGGAATTCAAAACAATGGTAATTGTTCTGGTATACCTAAAAAAAATCTGGAAAACAAAGCAATGGTAATTTCGTGTAAGATTAAAGTGGGAGGGTGCGTGGCAACCATCCGGTGGAGCTCATCGGCGACGGTCTTGTTGCAGATGAATTCTCCGAGCACACTGGGCCGGTACCTGTCCGCCCACACGTACTGATCCTCCGCCGCCGCTGTTGATTCCACTGACAGCTGCGGAGAGTCCACCTGCGGCGACTTCGGCTTGCGCGAAACCCTCACCCAGATGTTTGCTCCTCTCCCGACGGTGGTGGCGGTATCGCTTCTCCAGTTGCTCGCAAGGCTGGCAACCACTTCAGTAGCCGCCACGGCACTGGCTTGGGACACCGGCGGCGTCGGCTCTCGTCCGACGGCGGCGGCGTCCTCTCTCTCCCTCAAAGGCCTCCTGGCGGCGACTCTCTCCGCGTCTGCCTGGTCTAGGCGAGCCGGCACCTGGGTTGACGTGGGCGGCGTCGACGCCGACGACGGCCGAGGCCGCGGGGGCGTCGACACTGACGACCGCCGAGGCAGCGGGGGCGTCCGGGTGGGGGTGGCGGCGGTGCTCTTAGGGACGCAGGCGGCGCCGAATCGGTGGAGCACGCGGTTGATGAGATTGGAGCGCGGCTGCGGCGGCCTGCCGCAGCCCGGGAGGAGGTGCACGGCGCGGCGCCTGGCCTCCCGGCGGCGGTCGTCGGCGAAGGCCGCGGAGAGGGTGCGGCCAGTCGGGGAAGCGGGCCAGGCGGTCGGGGATGCGGGTGCCGGGGTCTCGATCGCCATTGTAGTTCTGACGGGGACAGACGGGGACGCGGCGATGTGGGTGCATTGGCGTGAGGTGATGGGAGGAAGCAGGTGAAGGGAATCGGGAGGCGCCGGCGCGACCTGGCCGAGGAAGGGGAAGCTGGCGGGGAATTCAAGGTGCAGCATTATGCCGCGGCGGAAGGATCATTCCGTTTGATTAAGCTAGAGCTTTGTTGGTTAAATATTCCCGGTGTCACCTGTCCATCCATCATGGTCGCAGTCGTGGGCTTGGCCGGCCGGCCGCCGTGGGTTGGCTATGGCTAACCGACGGCGACGCTAGACTGAACAACCAGAGAGAAAATTGAACAGCTCTTTTCTGGCGCTGGAAATGGTTTGGTGGGCTGAATGGTGTTGCGGTTTGGGTGTGGTGGCAGTTGGGAGAATGGCTGGTGGCTACTCCCTCTTATCTAAAATAAGCGTCAAAGTTTTGATTCAGGGTTGTCTTTATTAAACTAACAAGAGATTACAATCTGACTGAATGGTTCTAGTCAGAAATTTAGGAATTACATCAAAGCATGTAAAAAAAAATGCTAAGAGCTTCATTAGCACAACGGTGCGCCGCCCAGTTTGCTTCACAACGAATCCAAATAAGCCTCAAACCCTGGAAAGACTCGGACATCTGCTTGATTTTCTTATCATATGTGCATCATTGACCGGAGGACACCCGAGTCATGCCACGGGTCAACTAGAGTAGAGCAATCCATCTCCACAATAACCCGCTGGTCTCTCATTCTCATAGTTGCATCAATAACGGAATATCGATGCCCTTATGCTGACTCGTATCTGCCTCAATAAAGGTACAACGGTGGCCCATAAAGACATAGCCGTAACAATCCGAGACCGACGCTTCAGTTGCCTTTTATATTTTCGTGATAGCCGCGTTAATTATTTGTTTGTTGCATTTATCATCGCGTCATCTGCATTGTGTCGGCACTCTGTTGCCGTCTTTTTTCAAAATTTGCATACGTTCATAGTTGTTGTTTCTCCTCGTTGCCTTGCATTGACCATTCTGAGACCAACCACACTTGCACGCGCCCGCGGCACACATTTTGAGACCAACCACATTTTTTCACATTATATTACCATTATCAAAAATCATGAACATATTTTTTGCAAACTGTGAAACCTTTTTAAAATGGCACGTACATGTTTTTGAATGGTAGCAAACCTTTTTATAAACTTATGTAAACATTTGTGACATTATATAAACATGTTTTTCAATACAATGCTGTAAAAAAAACATGAACATTTTAAAAAATGTCATGACAGTTTTATGGATGGTAAAAACTATTTTCTAGTCACAAAGTTTTGCATTTTATAAACACTTTTATAAAATATCATGATCATTTTTTAAACTGTGACATTTTTTAAAATGTCACGAACAATTTTGGATGGTATGAAATATTTTTTAACTAAGCGAACGTAGGTTGCTACATTGTTTAAACATTTTTGTATATTACCATGATCGTTTTTTAACATGTGAATAATTTTTAAATGTCAGGAACAAATTTATGAATGATACAAATATTTTTTAAACAGTACGAATAAATGTTCTTGACACGGTGTACATTTTAAAAATTCAAATAATTTAATTTTCTAAGTATACGTAATTAGAATATTTTTAAAATATATTTAACAAACTAATGTTCATGCTCATGTGTGCATGCGTGATTATGGGCTGGCCCATTTAGGATGAGGGGATACGCCTTCTCGCTATAAGCGAGAGGTGGTCCTATGTGGCGCCTTTAGCGCTAGATCTCCTCCCTGGCGCTCACGCGAAGGCTTACTTGGCCTGGCCCAACAAAGGGTGGTCGCTTGGGACGATGTTCGCTCGGGATCCTAATGGCCATACCTACATGCAATTATGGTCAAGATGGGATTCTGAGAGAGATGGGTAAGTATTGTCATGAGTTTGGTGACTACTGTAAAAAATATATCCATTTTAATAGCAAGAAGCTTGAGGAGTTTAAACTGCATGAGAAATCAGATAAGGGGACCCAATATCCCCATACTTGTTTTTGTTAGCAACAGGCTTGTCGTGCCTCCTAAAATCAAGAAGTGGGTCATCCAATTTGAATGGTTTGCAAGTGGCACCATCAGTGCCACTAGTAAATCATCTTTTATTTGCTGATGACAGCCTATTGTTTTTCAAAGAAAATAGTGTAGGTGCTAATGAGGTAAACCTATTCTGGATACATACTGTCAGGCAGCAGGACAACAAATAATTTCTAATAAATCCTCAATCTTCTTCAGCAAAGGGGTCCCGGAGAATACCCGCAATGAGATCAAGACCATACTGCAAGTGCCAAATGAGACGCTTAAGGAGAAATATTTGGGGATGCCTTCCGACACTAGTGGCTCTAAGAAACGAGCATCCAAATATCTTAAAGATCACCTATGAAATACAGGGATGGATAGTGAACATCATGCCCGCAGCAGGGAAGGAAGTCCTAACGGAAGCAGTTGCACATGCAGTGCCTGTTTATTCTATATCTTGTTTTAAACTTCCACAAGGCTTATGTGAGCATTTGAATATGCTAATCAGAAAATTCTGGTGGGGAAGTAAAGAAGGCAAGTGCAAACCATACTAGGTTTCCTATAAAACAATGACGGGACCGAAAGGCATGGGCGGACCTGGTTTCAAGGATTTTGAGCTATTCAATATGGCTATGTTGGCCAGACAGGCTTGTCGCTTGTTACAATCACCGGAGTCACTTTGTGCTCGACTTCTGAAAAGCATATATTATCCCAATGGTACAATTTTGCGTGCAACTCTTGGCGGTCACCCAAGTCAGGTGTGGAGGGAATTGATAAAGGGTCGTGATACTGAAGGAAATATGCCCTAGAGGCAATAATAAAATTGTTATTATTGTATTTCCTTAATCATGATAAAGGTTTATTATTCATGCTAGAATTGTATTGACCGAAAACTTAAAAATACATGTGTGGATACATAAACAAATACCGTGTTCCTAGTGAGCCTCTACTAGACTAGCTCGTTGATCAAAGATGGTTAAGGTTTCCTAAATATAGACATGAGTTGTGATACGTCCATTTTGCATCATGCTTTTATATTGATATTTATTGCATTATGGGCTGTTATTACACATTATGTCACAATACTTATGCCTATTCTCTCTTATTTTACAAGGTTTACATAAGGAGGGAGAATGTCGGCAGCTGGAATTCTGGGCTGGAAAAGGAGCAAATATTAGAGACCTTTTCTGCACAACTCCAAAAGTCCTGAAACTCCACGAAAATTATTTTTGGAAATAATAAAAAATACTGAGCGGAAGAAATACCAGAGGGGGCCCCACACCCTGGCCACGAGGGTGGGGGGCGCGCCCCCTGCCTCGTGGGCCCCTGTTGTCCCTCCGGTGCCCATCTTCTGCTATATGAAGTCTTTCGTCCGAAGAAAAATCACAAGAAAGCTTGCGGGACGAGACTCCGCCGCCACGAGGCGGAACCTTGGCGGAACCAATCTAGGGCTCCGGCAGAGCTGTTCTGCCGGGGACACTTCCCTCCGGGAGGGGGAAATCATCACCATCGTCATCACCAACGCTCCTCTCAGCGGGAGGGGGCCAATCTCCATCAACATCTTCACCAGCACCATCTCCTCTCAAACCCTAGTTCATCTCTTGTATCCAATTCTTGTCCCTAAGTCTGGGATTGGTACCTGTAGGTTGCTAGTAGTGTTGATTACTCCTTGTAGTTGATGCTAGTTGGTTTATTTGGTGGAAGATCATATGTTCAGATCCTATATGCATATTAATACTCCTCTGATTATGAACATGAATATGCTTTGTGAGTAGTTACGTTTGTTCCTGAGGACATGGGAGAAGTCTTGCTATTAATAGTCATGTGAATTTGGTATTCGTTCGATATTTTGATGAGATGTATGTTGTCTCTCCTCTAGTGGTGTTATGTGAACGTCGACTACATGACACTTCACCATTATTTGGGCCTAGAGGAAGGCATTGGGAAGTAATAAGTAGATGATGGGTTGCTAGAGTGACAGAAGCTTGAACCCTAGTTTATGCGTTGCTTCGTATGGGGCTGATTTGGATCCATATCTTTCATGCTATGGTTAGGTTTACCTTAATACTTCTTTTGTAGTTGCGGATGCTTGCAATAGGAGTTAATCATAAGTGGGATGCTTGTCCAAGTAAGGGCAGCACCCAAGCACCGGTCCACCCACATATCAAATTATCAAAGTACCGAACGCGAATCATATGAACATGATGAAAACTAGCTTGACGATAATTCCCATGTGTCCTCGGGAGCGCTTTTCTCTATATAAGAGTTTTTCCCGGCTTATCCTTTGCTACAAAAAAGATTGGGCCACCTTGCTGCACTTTATTTACTTTTGTTACTTGTTGCTCGTTACAAATTATCTTATCACAAAACTATCTGTTGCCGATAATTTCAGTGCTTGCAGAGAATACCTTGCTGAAAACCGCTTATCATTTCCTTCCGCTCCTCGTTGGGTTCGACACTCTTACTTATCGAAAGGACTACGATAGATCCCCTATACTTGTGGGTCATCAAGACTCTTTTCTGGCGCCGTTGCCGGGGAGTGAAGCGCCTATGGTAAGGAAAAAATTTATGTAGTGTGCTGAAATTTATTGTCACTTGTTACTATGGAAAGTAATCCTCTGAGAGGCTTGTTCGGGGTATCTTCACCCCGACCAGTAGAGCAAAGAGTTGCTCCTCAACCTACTGAACCTACTGAAAATGAAAATGTCTACTTTGAGATTCCTTCGGGTATGATAGAAAAACTGCTAGCTAATCCTTTTACAGGAGACGGAACAATGCATCCCGATGAGCACCTAATATATGTGGATGAAGTTTGTGGATTATTTAAGCTTGCAGGTGTGCCCGATGATGTTATTAAGAAGGTCTTCCCTTTATCCTATGCATCTTGTCCATCGTGATCAATTATATATATAATTTTTAGCCTCACGAAGGAGAAAGCATCGCTCAAGCTTGGGGGAGGCTTAAATCAATGTTATATTCATGCCCCAATCATGAGCTCCCAAGATAAATAATTATTCAAAACTTTTATGCTCGGCTTTCTGATAACAATCGCACCATGCTCGATACTTCTTGTGCTGGCTCTTTTATGATGAAGACTATTGAATTCAAATGGGATTTATTGGAAAGAATTAAACGCAACTCTGAAGATTGGGATCTCGATGAAGGTAAGGAGTCAGGTATGACACCTAAGTTTGATTGTGTTAAATCTTTTATGGATCCCGATGTTTTACGTAAATTTAGCACTAAATATGGACTTGACTCTGAGATAGTAGCTTCTTTCTGTGAATCTTTTGCTGCTCACGTTGATCTCCCTAAGGAGAAGTGGTTTAAATATCATCCTCCCATAGAAGTAAAAGTAGTTGCACCTATTAAAGTTGAAGAAAAGACTATCACTTATAATGATCCTATTGTTCCTACTTCTTATGTTGAGAAACCACCTTTTCCTGTTAGGATAAAAGATCATGCTAAAGCTTCAACTGTGGTTCGTAAAAGCAATATTAGAACCTATACACCTCCTGAGCAAGTTAAAGTTGAACCTAATATTGCTATAGTTAAAGATCTCTTGGCTGATAATATTGATGGGCATGGCAGACTAAGGCATAGCCTAGTGGTGGGAAGGGGCTGATGCCTTCCCACCCACCCATGTTCAAGGCATTGGGGTTGTTGCACCAATTATACTGTAGGGGGTTCCCTTACAGTCTTTCTGTCAAAAAAATATTGATGGGCATGTTATTTATTTCTGTGATGAAACTGCTAGAATTGCTAAACCGTGTGCTAAAGATAAACATAGACCTGTGGTAGGCATGCCTGTTATTTCTGTTAAAATAGGAGATCATTGTTATCATGGCTTATGTGATATGGGTGCTAGTGCTAGTGCAATACCTATTGACTTATACAAAGAAATTATGCATGATATTGCACCTACTGAGTTAGAAGATATTGATGTCACAATTAAACTTGCCAATAGAGATACTATCTCACCCATGGGAATTGTTAGAGATGTTGAAGTCTTGTGTGGGAAAACTAAATATCCTGCTGATTTTCTTGTTCTTGGTTCCCCACAAGATAGTTTTTGTCCCATTATATTTGGTAGACCCTTCTTGAACATTGTTAATGCTAGGATAGATTGCAAAAAGGATATTTTTACTATTGGTTTGGACGATATGTCTCATGAGTTTAATTTCTCTAAATTTCGTAGACAACACCGTGAAGAGGAATTGACTAGTAGAGATGAAATTATTGGTCTTACTTCTATTGCCGTACCTCCTAATGATCCTTTAGAACAATATTTGCTAGACCATGAAAATGATATGTTTATGAATGAAAGAAGGGAAATAGATGAAGTATTCTTTAAACAGGAACCCATCCTGGAACACAATTTGCCTGTTGAAATCCTAGGGGATCCTCCTCCACCCAAGGGTGATCCCGTGTTTGAGCTTAAACCATTGCCTGATACCCTTAAATATGCTTATCTTGATGAGAAAAAGATATATCCTGTTATTATTAGTGCTAACCTTTCAGAGCATGAAGAAGAGAGACTATTGAAAACTCTGAAGAAGCACCGCGCTGCTATTGGATATACTCTTGATGATCTTAAGGGCATTAGTCCCACACTATGTCAACATAAAATAAATTTGGAGAAAGATGCCAAACCAGTTCGTGATCACCAACGACGGCTATCCTAAGATGAAAGAAGTGGTAAGAAAGGAAATACTAAAGCTCCTTGAGGCAGGTATAATTTATCCCGTTGCTGATAGTCAGTGGGTAAGTCCTGTCCATTGTGTTCCTAAGAAGGGAGGTATTACTGTCGTTCCTAATGATAAAGATGAATTGATTCTGCAAAGAATTATTACAGGTTATTGAATGGTAATTGATTTCCGCAAATTAAATAAAGCTACTAAAAAAGATCATTACCCCTTACCTTTCATCGATCAAATGCTAGAAAGATTATCCAAACATACACATTTTTGCTTTCTAGATGGTTATTCTGGTTCCTTCAAATACCTGTGTCAGCTGATGATCAATCAAAGACCACTTTTACTTGCCCTTTCGGTAATTTTGCTTATAGACGTATGCCTTTTGGTTTATGTAACACACCTGCTACCTTTCAAAGATGCATGATGGCTATATTCTCTGACTTTTGTGAAAAGATTTGTGAGGTTTTCATGGACGATTTCTCCGTTTATGGATCCTCTTTTGATGATTGCTTGAGCAACCTTGATCGAGTTTTGCAGAGATGTGAAGAAACTAATCTTGTCTTGAACTAGGAGAAGTGCCACTTTATGGTTAATGAAGGTATTGTCTTGGGGTGTAAAGTTTCTGAAAGAGGTATTGAAGTTGATAAAGCCAAGGTTGATGCTATTGAAAAGATGCCATGTCCCAAGGACATCAAAGGTATAAGAAGTTTCCTTGGTCATGCCGGTTTTTATAGGAGGTTCATTAAGGACTTCTCAAAAATTTCTCGGCTTCTGACTAATTTGTTACAAAAAGATATACCATTTGTCTTTGATGATGATTGTGTAGAAGCATTTGAAATACTTAAGAAAGCATTGATCTCTGCACCCATCGTTCAGCCACCTGATTGGAATTTACCTTTTGAAATTATGTGTGATGCTAGTGATTATGCTGTAGGTGCTATTCTAGGGCAAAGAGTTGATAAGAAATTAAATGTTATTCAATATGCTAGTAAAACTCTAGACAATGCTCAGAGAAATTATGCTACTACTGGAAAAGAATTCTTAGCAGTCGTATTTGCTTGTGATAAGTTCAGACCTTGTATTGTTGATTCTAAAGTAACTATTCACACTGATCATGCTGCTATTAAATATCATATGGAAAAGAAAGATGCTAAACCTAGACTTATTAGATGGGTTCTCTTGCTACAAGAATTTGATTTGCATATTATTGATATAAAGGGAGCTGAGAACCCCGTTGCAGACAACTTGTCTAGGTTAGAGAATGTTCTTGATGACCCACTACCTATTGATGATAGCTTTCCTGATGAACAATTAAATGTCATAAATGCTTCTCGTACTGCTCCATGGTATGCCGATTATGCTAATTACATTGTTGCTAAATTTATACCACCTAGTTTCACATACCAGCAAAAGAAAAAGTTTTTCTATGATTTGAGACATTACTTTTGGGGTGACCCACATCTTTATAAAGAAGGAGTAGATGGTGTTATTAGACGTTGTATACCTGAGCATGAACAGGAACAGATCCTACGCAAGTGTCACTCCGAAGCTTATGGAGGACACCACGCTGGAGATAGAACTGCACATAAGGTATTGCAATCCGGTTTTTATTGGCCTACTCTCTTCAAGGATGCCCGTAAGTTTGTTCTATCTTGTGATGAATGTCAAAGAATTGGTAATATTAGTAGACGTCAAGAAATGCCTATGAATTATTCACTTGTTATTGAACCATTTGATGTTTGGGGCTTTGATTGTATGGGACCTTTTCCTGCCTCCAATGGATATACACATATTTTAGTTGCTGTTGATTACGTTACTAAGTGGGTAGAAGCTATTCCAACTAGTAGTTCTGATCATAACACATCTATTAAAATGCTTAAAGAAGTTATTTTTCCGAGGTTTGGAGTCCCTAGATATTTAATGACTGATGGTGGTTCACATTTTATTCATGGTGCTTTCCGTAAAATGCTTGCTAAATATGATGTTAATCATAGAATTGCATCTCCTTATCACCCACGGTCTAGTGGTCAAGTAGAATTGAGCAATAGAGAGCTCAAATTAATTTTGCAAAAGACTGTTAATAGATCTAGAAAGAATTGGTCCAAGAAACTTGATAATGCATTATGGGCCTACAGAACTGCATATAAAAATCCTATGGGTATGTCCCCGTATAAAATGGTTTATGGAAAAGCATGTCACTTACCTCTCGAACTAGAACATAAGGCATATTGGGCCATTAAAGAGCTCAACTATGATTTCAAACTTGCCGGTGAGAAGAGGTTATTTGACATTAGCTCACTTGATGAATGGAGAACCCAAGCCTATAAGAATGCCAAATTGTTTAAAGAAAAAGTTAAAAGATGGCATGACAAAAGGATACAAAAGCGTGAGTTTAATGTAGGTGATTATGTATGCTATACAACTCTCGTTTAAGATTTTTTGTAGGAAAACTTCTCTCTAAATGGGAAGGTCCTTACGTTATCGAGGAGGTCTATCCTTCCGGTGCCATAAAAGTCAACAACTTCGAAGGCACAAATCCGAAGGTGGTGAACGGTCAAAGAATCAAACATTATATCTCAGGTAATCCCATAAATGTTGAAACCAATGTTATTGAAACCGTGACCCCGGAGGAATACACAAGGGACACTTTCCGGAACGTTTCAGACTCCGAAAAGGAATAGGTATGTGGTACGGTAAGTAAACCGACTCCAAAACAGTTCTAAAGGCAATTTTTCTCCGTTTTGGAATATTTAGAAAAATAGAAAAATAGGAAGCAGTCCGGGAAGGACACGAGGCCTCCACGAGGGTGGAGGGCGCGCCCTACCCCCTGGGCGCGCCCCTGCCTCGTGGGCACCCCGCGCGCTCTCCGGACTCCGTTTTCTTGCACGATACGTATTTTGATCGGTAAAAATTCATTATATAATCTCCCGAAGGTTTTGACTCCCGTATCACGCAATTACCCTCTGTTCTTGTTTCGAGCTGTTTTCTGTCAGGGTTGTCAAGGCCAGGCATCATGTCGTCCCCCTCCTCCAACAATGGTGACAACGATGCTTGGCTAATGAAGATAGAGCTGAAGAGGGAAGAACCCATGGAGATCAACAAGGTTGAAGGGATCAAGAAGGCCACGGAGGACCAAGTTCTGGGAACAGAAGACATCCTTCAACTAGATCACCATATTCTCACCCCAACTGAGATCGAAGCTTTCAAGATGATTGAGTTAGCTCGTATACAAAACAAGTATCTCACACGCGAAAATATTTTGTTGAAGGAGCATATCGTTGCACTCAAAGGCATTATCTGCAAGTTGGAGGATCTTTTACGCTCGATGTGCGACTACCCATCATCACCACCACCTTCCTCTTCAACAAAGGAGATATAACCACATGGGTATGGGCACTCCCCTTGGCAACTGCCAAGCTTGGGGGAAGTGCCCCGGTATCGTATCACCATCACATCTCTATCTTTACCGTTTTTCTTAGTTCGATCCTTTTAGTAATATCTTGATCTAGTAGAATAAAGTTTTGGTTAGATCTAGTTTTGAGTTTTGCTTTATGATCTTTCTATGTAATCGAGTCCGTGAGCTATATATAATAAAGATTAGTGTTGAGTCAAGGGCTTGATTGTCTTGCTATGATCTTGAGTGAATAAAAGAAAGAGAAAAGAATAAAAAGAAATAAAGAGATCATATTGATCTGATGGAGAGTAATGACTTCACATAGAAAGAGTATGATGATTAAAAATTGTTGGGAGTTGGCAAACATAGCTTTGGTCATCATTGCAATTAATAGGAAGTAATAAAGAAAGAGAGGTTTCACATATAAATATACTATCTTGGACATCTTTTATGATTGGGAGCACTCATTAAAATATGACATGCTAAAGAGTTGATGTTGGACAAGGAAGACAACGTAATGGGTTATGTTTTCTTATATCTAAGATAAAGTATATTGTCATGGATCACCCAACATGTTGAGCTTGCCTTTCCCCCTCATGCTAGCCAAATTCTTTGCACCAAGTGGAGATACTACTTGTGCTTGCAAAAACCCTTAAACCCAGTTTTGCCATGAGAGTCCACCATATCTACCTATGGATTGAGTAAGATCCTTCAAGTAAGTTGTCATCGATGCAAGCAATAAAAATTGCTCTCTAAATATGTATGATTGATTGGTGTGGAGGAAATAAGCTTTATACGATCTTGTGATGTGGAAGAAATAAAAGCGACGGACTGCATAATAAAGGTTCATATCACAAGTGGCAATATAAAGTGATGTTCTTTCGCATTAAAATTTTGTGCATCCAACCCTGAAAGCGCATGGCAACCTTTGCTTCCCTCAGCGAAGGGCCTATCTTTTATTATTACCTTCTACCTTATGCAAGAGTCATGGTGATCTTCACCTTTCCTTTTTACATTTTATCCTTTGGCAAGCACAGGATGTTGGAAAGATCCTGATATATATATATATATATATATATATATATATATATATATATATCTAATTGGATGTGGGTTAGCATGAATTATTATTGTTGACATTACCCTTGAGGTAAAAGGTTGGGAGGCGAAACTATAAGCCCCTATCTTTCTTTGTGTCCGATTAAAACTCCGTAACCACAAGTATTGCGTGAGTGTTAGCAATTATGAAAGACTAAATGATAGTTGAGTATGTGGACTTGCTAGAAAGCTCTGACATAGACTCTTTCTGATGTTATGATAAATTTCAATTGCCTCAATGAGTGAGATTATAGTTTGTTAGTTCTCAATAAAGTTTCTGATTCATACTTAGCATTGTGAATAGATTATTACTTGAGCATAAGAAATCATATGACAATATCCATATATGTTGTTGTTACGAGAATAATCATGATGCCCTCATGTCCGTATTTTATTTTATCGGCACCTCTACCCTAAACATGTGGACATATTTATCGTTATCGGCTTCCGCTTGAGGACAAGCGAGGTTTAAGCTTGGGGGAGTTGAGACGTCCATTTTGCATCATGCTTTTATATTGATATTTATTGCATTATGGGCTGTTATTACACATTATGTCACAATACTTATGCCTATTCTCTCTTATTTTACAAGGTTTACATAAGGAGGGAGAATGCCGGCAGCTGGAATTCTGGGCTGGAAAAGGAGCAAATATTAGAGACCTATTCTGCACAACTCCAAAAGTCCTAAAACTCCATGAAAGTTATTCTTGGAAATAATAAAAAAATACTGAGCGGAAGAAATACCAGAGGGGGGCCCACACCCTGGCCACGAGGGTGGGGGAGCGCCCTACCCCCCTGGGCGCGCCCCCGTGCCTCGTGGGCCCCTTGTTGGCCCTCCGGTGCCCATCTTCTGCTATATGAAGTCTTTCGTCCGAAGAAAAATCACAAGAAAGCTTTCGGGACGAGACTCCGCCGCCACGAGGCGGAACCTTGGCGGAACCAATCTAGGGCTCCGGCAGAGCTGCTCTGCCAGGGACACTTCCCTCCGGGAGGGGGCAATCATCGCCATCGTCATCACCAACGCTCCTCTCAGTGGGAGGGGGCCAATCTCCATCAACATCTTCACCAGCACCATCTCCTCTCAAACCCTAGTTCATCTCTTGTATCCAATTCTTGTCCCTAAGTCTGGGATTGGTACCTGTAGGTTGCTAGTAGTGTTGATTACTCCTTGTAGTTGATGCTAGTTGGTTTATTTGGTAGAAGATCATATGTTCAGATCCTATATGCATATTAATACTCCTCTGATTATGAACATGAATATGGTTTGTGAGTAGTTATGTTTGTTCCTGAGGACATGGGAGAAGTCTTGCTATTAGTAGTCATGTGAATTTGGTATTCGTTTGATATTTTGATGAGATGTATGTTGTCTCTCCTCTAGTGGTGTTATGTGAACGTCGACTACATGACACTTCACCATTATTTGGGCCTAGAGGAAGGCATTGGGAAGTAATAAGTAGATGATGGGTTGCTAGAGTGACAGAAGTTTAAACCCTAGTTTATGCGTTGCTTCGTAAGGGGATGATTTGGATCCATATGTTTCATGCTATGGTTAGGTTTACCTTAATACTTCTTTTGTAGTTGCGGATGCTTGCAATAGGAGTTAATCATAAGTGGGATACTTGTCCAAGTAAGGGCAGCACCCAAGCACCGGTCCACCCACATATCAAATTATCAAAGTACCGAACGCGAATCATATGAACGTGATGAAAACTAGCTTGACGATAATTCCCATGTGTCCTCGGGAGCGCTTTTCTCTATATAAGAGTTTTTCCTGGCTTGTCCTTTGCTACAAAAAGGATTGGGCCACCTTGCTGCACTTTATTTACTTTTGTTACTTGTTGCTCGTTACAAATTATCTTATCACAAAACTATCTGTTATCGATAATTTCAGTGCTTGCAGAGAATACCTTGCTGAAAACCGCTTATCATTTCCTTCCGCTCCTCGTTGGGTTCGACACTCTTACTTATCGAAAGGACAACGATAGATCCCCTATACTTGTGGGTCATCAAGTTGTCATTTGATAACGGGATCCATTAGCTTAGCATAATGATCGTTCAGTTTTATTGCTATAGATTTCTTCATGTCAAAAACATATTCCTTCGACTATGAGATTATGCAACTCCCAGATATCGGAGGAATACTTTCTATCAAACGTCACAACATAACTGGGTGATCATAAAGATGCTCTACAGGTATCTCCGAAGGTGTTTGTTGAGTTGGCATAGATCGAGATTAGGATTTGTCACTCTGAGTATCGGAGAGGTATCTCTGGGCCCTCTCGCTAATACACATCATAAGCTTGCAAGCAAATGACTAAGGAGTTAGTCACGAGGTGATGTATTACGGAACGAGTAAAGAGACTTGCCGGTAACGAGATTGAACTAGGTATGAAGATACCAACGATCGAATCTCGGGCTAACATACCGATGGACAAAGGGAATTATGTATGTTGTCATAACGGTTCGACCGATAAAGATCTTCATAGAATATGTAGGAGCCAATATGGGCACCCAGGTTCCGCTATTGGTTATTGACCGGAGAGTTGTCTCGGTCATGTCTACATAGTTCTTGAACCCGTAGGGTCCGCACGCTTAACGTTCGTTGACGATATAATGTTATATGAGTTATATAATTTGGTGACCGAATGTTGTTCGGAGTACCAGATGAGATCACAGACATGACGAGGAGTCTCGAAATTGTTAAGAGGTAAAGATTGATATATAGGATGATGGTGTTTGGACACCGGAAGAGTTTCGGAGTGCACCGGGTAGTCATCGGGTCACCAGAACGGGTTCCGGACACCCCTGGTAAGTGTATGGGCCTAATGGGCCAAATGGGGGGACATATCAGCCCCTGGTGCACCCCTTCCTTGGACAGCAGGCCCTAGGGGAAGGAAAGGGGAGGGGAGACCCCTCCTTCCTTTCCCTCCTCAAGTGGGAAAGGAAAGGGGGGCACCCTTGAAGGAAATATGCTCTAGAGGCAATAATAAAGTTATTATTTATTTCCTTATATCATGATAAATGTTTATTATTCATGCTAGAATTGTATTAACCGGAAACATAATACATGTGTGAATACATAGACAAACAGAGTGTCACTAGTATGCCTCTACTTGACTAGCTCGTTGATCAAAGATGGTTATGTTTCCTAGCCATAGACATGAGTTGTCATTTGATTAACGGGATCACATCATTAGGAGAATGATGTGATTGACTTGACCCATTCCGTTAGCTTAGCACTCGATCGTTTAGTATGTTGCTATTGCTTTCTTCATGACTTATACATGTTCCTATGACTATGAGATTATGCAACTCCCGTTTACCGGAGGAACACTTTGTGTGCTACCAAACGTCACAATGTAACTGGGTGATTATAAAGGTGCTCTACAGGTGTCTCCAAAGGTACTTGTTGGGTTGGCGTATTTCGAGATTAGGATTTGTCACTCTGATTGTCGGAGAGGTATCTCTGGGCCCACTCGGTAATGCACATCACTATAAGCCTTGCAAGCATTGCAACTAATGAGTTAGTTGCGGGATGATGTACTACGGAATGAGTAAAGAGACTTGCCGGTAACGAGATTGAACTAGGTATTGAGATACCGATGATCGAATCTCGGGCAAGTAACATACCGATGACAAAGGGAACAACGTATGTTGTTATGCAGTCTGACCGATAAAGATCTTCATAGAATATGTAGGAGCCAATATGGGCATCCAGGTCCCGCTATTGGTTATTGACCAGAGAGGTGCCTCGGTCATGTCTACATAGTTCTCGAACCCGTAGGGTCCGCACGCTTAACGTTCGTTGACGATATAGTACTATGAGTTATGTATGTTGGTGAGCGAATGTTGTTCGGAGTTTTGGATGAGATCACAGATATGACGAGGAACTCCGGAATGGTCCGGAAGTAAAGATTGATATGTGGATAGTAGTGTTTGATCTCCGGAAAGGTTCCGGAATCCATCGGAAGGGGTTCCGGATGTTTCCCGAAATGTTTGGGCACAAGAACACTTTATCTGGGCCAAAGGGGAAAGCCCACGAGGTTTTTGGAAAGCGCAAAAGGAAGTTTTGCGGAGTCCAGGGGCCAGACGCCAGGGTCCCTGGCGTTTGGGTCCAGACGCCGGGAACCCTGGCGTCTGGCCCTGGAGTCCGAGAAGGACTCTTGCCTTTCGGGTGAAACCGACTTTGTGGAGGCTTTTACTCCAAGTTTCGACCCCAAGGCTCAACATATAAATAGAGGGGTAGGGCTAGCACCCAAGACATTAAGAAACACCAAGCCGTGTGCCGGCAACCCCGTCTCCTCTAGTTTATCCTCCGTCATAGTTTTCGTAGTGCTTAGGCGAAGCCCTGCGAAGATTGTTCTTCACCAACACCGTCACCACGCTGTCGTGCTGCCGGAACTCATCTACTACTTCGCCCCTCTTGCTGGATCGAGAAGGCGAGGACGTCACCGAGCCGAACGTGTGCAGAACTCGGGGGTGCCATGTTTTCGGTACTTGGATCGGTCGGATCGTGAAGACGTACGACTACATCAACCGCGTTGATATAACGCTTCCGCTTACGGTCTACGAGGGTACGTAGACAACACTCTCCCCTCTCGTTGATATGCATCACCATGATCTTGCGTGTGCGTAGGATTTTTTTTTTGAAATTACTACGTTCCCCAACAGTGGTATCAGAGCCAGGTTTTATGCGTTGATGTTATATGCATGAGTAGAACACAAGTGAGTTGTGGGCGATATAAGTCATACTGCTTACCAGCATGTCATACTTTGGTTCGGCGGTATTGTTGGATGAAGCGGCCCGGACCGACATTACGCGTACGCTTACGCGAGACTAGTTCTTCCGACGTGCTTTGCACAGAGGTGGCTAGCGGGTGTCAGTTTCTCCAACTTTAGTTGAACCGAGTGTGGCTACGCCCGGTCCTTGCGAAGGTTAAAACAGCACCAACTTGACAAACTATCATTGTGGTTTTGATGCGTAGGTGAGAACGGTTCTTGCTAAGCCCGTCGCAGCCACGTAAAACTTGCAACAACAAAGTAGAGGACGTCTAACTTGTTTTTGCAGGGCATGTTGTGATGTGATATGGTCAAGACATGATGCTAAATTTTATTGTATGAGATGATCATGTTTTGTAACCGAGTTATCGGCAACTGGCAGGAGTCATATGGTTGTCGCTTTATTGTATGCAATGCAATCGCCCTGTAATGCTTTACTTTATCACTAAGCGGTAGTGATAGTCGTAGAAGCATAAGATTGGCGAGACGACAACGATGCTACGATGGAGATCAAGGTGTCGCGCCAGTGACGATGGTGATCATGACGGTGCTTCGGAGATGGAGATCACAAGCACAAGATGATGATGGCCATATCATATCACTTATATTGATTGCATATGATGTTTATCTTTTATGCATCTTATCTTGCTTTGATTGACGGTAGCATTATAAGATGATCCCTCACTAAATTATCAAAGTATAAGTGTTCTCCCTGAGTATGCACCGTTGCGAAAGTTCTTCGTGCTGAGACACCACGTGATGATCGGGTGTGATAGGCTCTACGTTCAAATACAACGGGTGCAAACAGTTGCACACGCGGAATACTCAGGTTAAGCTTGACGAGCCTAGCATATAACAGATATGGCCTCGGAACACGGAGACTGAAAGGTCGAGCGTGAATCATATAGTAGATATGATCAACATAGCGATGTTCACCGTTGAAACTACTCCATCTCACGTGATGATCGGACATGGTTTAGTTGATATGGATCACGTGATCACTTAGAGGATTAGAGGGATGTCTATCTAAGTGGGGGTTCTTAAGTAATATGATTAATTGAACTTAAATTTATCATGAACTTAGTCCTGGTACTATTAGCATATCCATGTTGTAGATCAATAGCTCGCGTTGTTGCTTCCCTATGTTTTATGTATGTTCCTAGAGAAAACTAAGTTGAAAGAAGATAGTAGCAATGATGCGGACTGGGTCCGTGATATGAGGTTTATCCTCATTGCTGCACAGAAGAATTATGTCCTTGATGCACCACTAGGTGACAGACCTATGGCAAGAGCAAATGCAGACGTTATGAACGTTTGGCTAGCTCAATATGATGACTACTTGATAGTTTAGTGCACCATGCTTAACGGCTTAGAATCGGGACTTCAAAGACGTTTTGAACGTCATGGACCATATGAGATGTTCCAGGAGTTGAAGTTAATATTTCAAGCAAATACCCGAGTTGAGAGATATGAAGTCTCCAACAAGTTCTATAGCTAAAAGATGGAGGAGAATAGCTCAAGCAGTAAGCATGTGCTCAGATTGTCTGGGTACTACAATCGCTTGAATCAAGTGGGAGTTAATCTTCCAGATAAGATAGTGATTGGCAGAATTCTCTAGTCACCATCACCAAGTTAGTAGAACTTCGTGATGAACTATAATATACAAGGGATAACGGAAACAATTCCCAAGCTCTCCGTGATGCTGAAATCGACGAAGGTAGAAATCAAGAAAAACATCAAGTGTTGATGGTTGACGAGACCACTAGTTTCAAGAAAACGGCAAAGGGAAGAAGGGGAACTTCAAGAAGAATGGCAAGCAAGTTGCTGCTCAAGTGAAGAAGCCCAAGTCTGGTCCTAAGCCTGAGACTAAGTGCTTCTACTGCAAAGGGACTGGTCACTGGAAGCGGAACTGCCCCAAGTATTTGGCGGATAAGAAGGATGGCAAAGTGAACAAAGGTATATTTGATATATAGATTATTGATGTGTATTTTACTAGTGTTCGTAGCAACCCCTCGGTATTTGATACTGGTTCAGTTACTAGGAGTAGTAACTCGAAACAGGAGTTGCAGAATGAACATAGACTAGTTAAGGGTGAAGTGACGATGTGTGTTGGAAGTGGTTCCAAGATTGATATGATCATCATCGCACGCTCCCTACACTTTCGGGATTAGTGTTGAACCTAAATAAGTGTTATTTGGTGTTTGCGTTGAGCATGGATATGATTTGATCATGCTTATTGCAATACGGTTATTCATTTAAGTTAGAGAATAATTGTTGTTCTATTTACATGAATAAAACCTTCTATGGTCATACACCCAATGAAAATGGTTTGTTGGATCTCGATCGTAGTGATACACATATTCATAATATTGAAGCCAAAAGATGCAAAGTTAATAATGATAGTGCAACTTATTTGTGGCACTGCCGTTTAGATCATATTGGTGTAAAGCGCATGAAGAAACTCCATGCTGATGGGATTTTGGAATCACTTGATTATGAATCACTTGATGCTTGCGAACCATGCCTCTTGGGCGAGATGACTAAAACGTTGTTCTCCGGAACAATGGAGCAAGCAACAGATTTGTTGGAAATCATACATACTGATGTATGTGGTCCGATGAATATTGAGGCTCGTAGCGGGTATCATTATTTTCTGACCTTCACAGATGATTTGAGCAGATATGGGTATATCTACTTAATGAAACAGAAGTCTGAAACATTTGAAAAGTTCAAAGAATTTCAGAGTGAAGTGGAAAATCATCGTGACAAGAAAATAAGGTTTCTACGATCTGATCGCGGAGACAAATATTTGAGTTACGAGTTTGGTCTTCAATTAAAACAATGTGGAATAGTTTCACAAATTCATGCCACCTGGAACACCACAGCATAATGGTGTGTCCGAACGTCATAACCGTAATTTATTGGATATAGTGCAATCTATGATGTTTCTCACCGATTTACCACTATAGTTTTGGGGTTATGCATTAGAGACAGCTGCATTCACGTAAAAAAGGGGCACCATCTAAATCCGTTTGAGACGACACCGTATGAACTGTGGTTTGGCAAGAAACCGAAGTTGTCGTTTCTTAAAGTTTGGGGTTGCGATGCTTATATGAAAAAGTTTCATCCTGATAAAGCTCAAACCCAAATCGGAAAAATGTGTCTTCATAGGATACCCAAAGGAGACTTTTGGGTACACCTTCTATCACAGATCCGAAGGCAAGACATTCGTTGCTAAGAATGGATCCTTTCTAGAGAAGGAGTTTCTCTCGAAAGAAGTGAGTGGGAGGAAAGTAAAACTTGATGAGGTAATTGTACGTTCTCCCGAATTGGAGAATAGTTCATCACAGAAATCAGTTCCAGTGATGCGTACACCAATTAGTGAGGAAGTTAATGATGATGATCATAAAACTTTGGATCAAGTTACTACAGAACTTCGTAGATCAACCAGAGCACGATCCGCACCAGAGTGGTACGGTAATCATGTACTGGAAGTCATGTTACTAGACCATGATAAACCTACGAACTATGAGGAAGCGATGATGAGCCCAGATTTCGTGAAATGGCTTGAGGCCATGAAATTTGAGATGAGATCCATGTATGAGAACAAAGTATGGACTTTGATTGACTTGCCCAATGATCGGCGAGCCATTGAGATTAAATGGATCTTCAAGAGGAAGACGAACGCTGATAGTAGTGTTACTATCTACAAAGCTAGAATTGACGCAAAAGGTTTTCGACAAGTTCAAGGTGTTGACTACAATGAGAGTTTCTCACTCGTATCTATGCTTAAGTTTGTCCGAATCATGTTAGCAATTGCCGCATTTTATGAAATCTGGCAAATGGATAAACAAAACTGCATTCCTTAATGGATTTATTAAAGAAGAGTTGTATATGATGCAACCAGAAGGTTTTGTCAATCCTAAAGGTGCTAACAAAATATGCAAGCTCCAGCGATCCATCTATGGACTGGTGCAAGCATCTCGGAGTTGGAATATACGCTTTGATAAGTTGATCAAAGGATATAGTTTTATACAGACTTGCGGTGAAGCCTGTATTTACAAGAAAGTGAGTGGGAGCACTACAGTATTTCTGATAAGTATATGTGAATGACATATTGTTGATCGGAAATAATGTAGAATTATTCTGCAAAGCATAAAGGAGTGTTTGAAAGGAGTTTTTCGAAGAAAGACCTCGGTGAAGCTGCTTACATGTTGAGCATCAAGATCTATAGAGATAGATCAAGACGCTTGATATTTTTTTTCAATGAGTACATACCTTGACAGGATTTTGAAATAGTTCAAAATGGAACAGTCAAAGAAAGAGTTCTTGCCTGTGTTACAAGGTGTGAAGTTGAGTAAAGACTCAAAACCCGACCACGGCAGAAAAATAGAAAGAGAATGAAGAGTCATTCCCTATGCCTCAGTCATAGGTTCTATCAAGTATGCTATGCTGAGTACCAGACCTATTGTGTACCTCACCATAAGTTTGGCAAGGGAGTACAATAGTGATCTAGGAGTAGATCACTGGACAGCGGTCAAAATTATCCTTAGCGAAATAAGGATATATTTCTCGGTTATGGAGGTGATAAGGAGTTCGTCGTAAAGAGTTACGTCGATGCAAGCTTTGACACCGATCTGGATGACTCTAAGTCACAATCTAGATACATATTGAAAGTGGGAGCAATTAGCTAGAGTAGCTCCGTGCAGAGCATTGTAGACATAGAAATTTGCAAAATACTTACGGATCTGAATGTGACAAACCCGTTGACTAAAATTATCTCACAAGCAAAACATGATCACACCTTAGTACTCTTTGGGTGTTAATCACATAGCGATGTGAACTAGATTACTGACTCTAGTAAACCCTTTGGGTGTTGGTCACATATCGATGTGAACTATGGGTGTTAACCACATAAAGATGTGAACTATTGATGTTAAATCACATGGCGATGTGAACTAGATTATTGACTCTAGTGCAAGTGGGAGACTGAAGGAAATATGCCCTAGAGGCAATAATAAATTTATTATTTATTTCCTTATATCATGATAAATGTTTATTATTCATGCTAGAATTGTATTAACCGGAAACATAATACATGTGTGAATACATAGACAAACAGAGTGTCACTAGTATGCCTCTACTTGACTAGCTCGTTGATCAAAGATGGTTATGTTTCCTAGCCATAGACATGAGTTGTCATTTGATTAACGGGATCACATCATTAGGAGAATGATGTGATTGACTTGACCCATTCCGTTAGCTTAACACTCGATCGTTTAGTATGTTGCTATTGCTTTCTTCATGACCTATACATGTTCCTATGACTATGAGATTATGCAACTCCCGTTTACCGGAGGAACATTTTGTGTGCTACCAAACGTCACAACGTAACTGGGTGATTATAAAGGTGCTCTACAGGTGTCTCCAAAGGTACTTGTTGGGTTGGCATATTTCGAGATTAGGATTTGTCACTCCGATTGTCGGAGAGGTATCTCTGGGCCCACTCGGTAATGCACATCACTATAAGCCTTGCAAGCATTGCAACTACTGAGTTAGTTGCGGGATGATGTATTACAGAACGAGTAAAGAGACTTGCCGGTAACGAGATTGAACTAGGTATTGAGATACCGACGATCGAATCTCGGGCAAGTAACATACCGATGACAAAGGGAACAACGTATGTTGTTATGCGGTCTGACCGATAAAGATCTTCGTAGAATATGTAGGAGCCAATATGGGCATCCAGGTCCCTCTATTGGTTATTGACCAGAGAGGTGTCTCGGTCATGTCTACATAGTTCTCGAACCCGTAGGGTCCGCACACTTAACGTTCGTTGACGATATAGTACTATGAGTTATGTATGTTGGTGACCGAATGTTGTCCGGAGTTTTGGATGAGATCACGGATATGACGAGGAACTCCGGAATGGTCCGGAAGTAAAGAGCGATATGTGGATAGTAGTGTTTGATCTCCGGAAAGGTTCCGGAATCCATCGGAAGGGGTTCCGGATGTTTCCCGAAATGTTTGGGCACAAGAACACTTTATCTGGGCCAAAGGGGAAAGCCCACGAGGTTTTTGGAAAGCGCAAAAGGAGGTTTTGCGGAGTCCAGGGGCCAGACGCCAAGGTCCCTGGCGTCTGGGTCCAGACGCCGGGAACCCTGGCGTCTGGCCCTGGAGTCCGAGAAGGACTCTTGCCTTTCGGGTGAAACCGACTTTGTGGAGGCTTTTACTCCAAGTTTCGACCCCAAGGCTCAACATATAAATAGAGGGGTAGGGCTAGCACCCAAGACATCAAGAAACACCAAGCCGTGTGCCGGCAACCCCGTCTCCTCTAGTTTATCATCCGTCATAGTTTTCGTAGTGCTTAGGCGAAGCCCTGCGAAGATTGTTCTTCACCAACACCGTCACCACGCCGTCGTGCTGCCGGAACTCATCTACTACTTCGCCCCTCTTGCTGGATCGAGAAGGCGAGGACGTCACCGAGCCGAACGTGTGCAGAACTCAAAGGTGCCGTGCTTTCGGTACTTGGATCGGTCGGATCGTGAAGACATACGACTACATCAACCGCGTTGATATAACGCTTCCGCTTACGGTCTACGAGGGTACGTAGACAACACTCTCCCCTCTCGTTGCTATGCATCACCTTGATCTTGCGTGTGCGTAGGAATTTTTTTTTTAAATTACTACGCTCCCCAACAACCCTCCCCTGCCTTTCCCCCGCACTTATACAAGGTAGGGGAAGGGCACGGCTTGGGAGAGACCCCAAGTAGGATTCCTCCTACTTGGGCCCCCCTTTGGATGCTCCTCCCTCCCAACCACCCATATATATGTGTGAGGGGGGTGCCTAGCACCAATGTTTTCGAGTCGATGAGTCGACGAGTCGCTCAGGGGGGGCGACTCTAGACTAGTCTAGACTCATGGTCGATGAGTCGACATGGCGACGAGTCGACGTGAGTTAAGCAGCAGCCAGGGGAGGAGCACAAGTGCTCAACAGTAGCAGTAGGAGAAACAAGGGGAGGAGCACACCAGCAGCCACATCAACCAGGGGAGGAGGGGAGGAGCACAACAGCAGGAGCAGCAACCAGGGGAGGGGAGGAGCACAGTAGCAGGGAAGGAGGGGAGGAGCAGAACAGCAGCAGGGGCAACCAGGGGTGGCGGCTGGAGAGGGTTGGATCGGGGGGAGGGGGTGGGGGATGATCGATCTAGGTTTCCTGGGGAGATGGGCCGGCCCATACTGTAAACAAAACATATAACAGTTGGGCTCAATTTAAGTGAGTCGCTCGACCCAGAAACAGCGACTAGTCGTGACTAGTCGCTCGACTCATGCCAGGAATCGAGTCGAGAGTCTGAGTCGAACCTGGAGCAGCGACTCATCGACTAGTCGAACGACTCGAAAACATAGCCTAGCACACAACAGAACATTATATTAGCCGTGTGCGGCGCCCTCCTCCACCGTTTACACCCTGGTCATATATTTCGTAGTGCTTAGACAAAGCCTTGCGGAGATAGCTTCACCATCACCGTCACCACGTCGTCATGCTGCCGGAACTCATCTACTACCTCGCCGTCTTGCTGGATCAAGAAGGCGGAGGACGTCACCGAGCTAAACGTGTGCTGAACGCGGAGGTGCCGTACGTTCGGTACTTGATCGGTTGGAGCACGAAGAAGTTCGACTACATCAACCGCGTTGTTAAACGCTTCCGCTTACGGTCTACGAGGGTACATAGACACACTCTCCCCTCTCGTTGCTATGCATCTCCATGGATAGATCTTGCGTGTGCGTAGAATTTTTTTGTTTTCCATGCAACGTTTCCCAACAGATACTCTGAGATTGGGCCTGATTAAGCGCATCCGTAATGATGCAACCACACGAATATGGGATGACAACTGGTTGCCTAGGGTAGAGATGATGAGACCCTACGGTGTATCACCAAGACCCCCCTTGTTTTAGTCTCAGAACTAACTGACACTACTTCAACGTCATGGAACAAGCATAGCATGGAAGAAGTGTTCATGCCAATGGATGTCCCTGTCATACTCGAGATACCCTTGTGTACAAGGAATATCTCTGATTTTTGGAGCCGGAGCTATTAAAACAGTAGAAATTTTTAGGTAAAATCGGCTTACAGGATGTTGGTGTCAACAAGACAGCGGAGGGAGGCGTGGTTGGAGAACATGGTTGGCCCCTCTAGCTTGGCTCCTGATGAGAGTGCATGGAAAAACTTGTGGAAAACTCAAGTTCCGGGAAAGGTTCATATGTTCTTGTGGCATTTATCAAAACACTTAATTCCTACAAGCGATGTAAGGGCCCAAAGACACATGTCACACTCAAGTTCTTGCGCAATGTGTGGGTCTCCAGACTCTTGGAGGCATTCGTTACTGGAGTGCACTAAGTGGGCAATTTGAGCGGCGAGACACAAGGCTATCAGTGAAGGTATATTTCAAAGCCCGCAAACAATAAATTCCTTGATAAACAGATTCATTGACGAGCTAGATGCGATCAACGAAAACCATCAAAATCAAAGGCATGGTTCAACGGCCATGACCCAGCACATGTGTCCAAAGGCTCCACCACCGGGTTTTACAAAAATACACGTCGACGTCGGCGTCAGAAGGGGAAGGGAGAAGCAGCAGCAGCAATTTGCAGGGACAGTACCGACGCATACTTGGGCAGTTCTGTACTCGTGATATCGGGAGTTGATGATCCACCAACACTAGAGGTGATTGCGTGCCGGGAGGCAATTGCACTAGCAGAAGATCTCCACGTCCAACATTTTATCATCGCATCGGACGCAAAGAAAGTGATTAAAGATATCTGCAAGGGCAGTCGAGGCAACTATGGAGCTATCATTAGTGAGATTAGACTTCAAGCAGTTTTATTTCAATATAATTTTGTTTTTCGTATGTCGTGCTTCCAATTCGGATGCACATAGTTTAGCCAAGCTCTCTCTCTCTAGGTTAGGGGCGTCATGTGAGGCTTGGCCAACCTCATGACCTGAGCTGTATCCCACAGACTGTGGTTTTGATGAATAAGAACTTGGTTTACCTCTAA
This sequence comes from Aegilops tauschii subsp. strangulata, assembly GCF_002575655.3. Lineage (NCBI taxonomy): Eukaryota > Viridiplantae > Streptophyta > Magnoliopsida > Poales > Poaceae > Aegilops > Aegilops tauschii. Next base: position 288,219,053 of record NC_053035.3, read on the forward strand.
AAAATCAATTGGGACGCAATATTCGCAGGTTAGTCAACCGTTGACTATTTTGCCACTCTAAAAAACATGAATCTAAAAAATTCATAAAAAGCATAAAATTTGAAAAAATCACAGATTTGAAAAAAAATCATTGATTTTTTTTTAAAATTCATCAATTTTGAAAAAAAATTATCGATTTTGAAAAGGATCATCGATTTCAAAACAAATTCATCGAATTTGAAAAAAAAATCGTGAAATTTGGAAAAAGTTCGTCGTTTTTTTAGAAAATTCATCGATTTTGAAAAAAGGTTAATCGAATTTGAAAAAACTTCATCGAATTTCAAAAAAAAATTGTCAAAGTAAAAATAATCATGTATTTTTAAAAAATAGTTCACAAATTTGGTAAAAGTTCATTATTTTTCAAAAAATAAATCATTGATTTTGATAAGAAAAAGTTCACGAATTTTCAAAAAAGAAACAGGAAAACTGAAAAACAAATAGAAAAAGATAAAAAAAGAAAAAAAATACAAGAAAAGAAATAATGAAGGTAGTAAATAGACACATTCTGTTGCGTAGCCTGGTGGCTACCGTAGCTACTACTTGTAGACCAGGTCTCGTGTTCAATTCGAGTAACACTCGCGCTTGTTTTTTGGCCCAGCAGGAAGGTGTGTGCGCCCATTTACAAAGTATACGATAATGGCGCCTTAAGCACCATATAGGAAATGCCATAAGCGAGATAGAGAGGGGTGCATCTATAACTCGCTTCTAGCGAGTCCGAAGGAAGACTCGCCTGAAGTGAGGCACCAGATGCTCCGGCAAAGGCGCGGAGCGCCATAACTTCATTTTTTCCATGTTTTTTTTCTTTTTGTTTATATTTTCGAATATTCTAAATAAATAAATTGCAAAAAAAACACCCTACAAAAAACATTTTACAAAATGCTAACCAGATATTTTAAATATGTTAAATATGTATAGAGAAAATGTTTCTCATGTATACGAAAATTGTATACAAAAACTGTACAAATTGTGTGAAAAACTTGATCTTGTACTTAAAAATGGTTAAATCCAAGCATTTGAAAAAAAAAATGTTTAACAAGTACTTGAAGAAAACTGTTAAACAAACATTTGAACAATGTTAAATTTGTACAAAAAAATATGTTTAAAAAAATGTTAACTTTTATTTGAAAAATGTTAATCAAGCATTTGAAAAAAGATAAATGTGTATACAAAAATGGTGACCACCTATTAAGACATGTAGGTCTGGTACTTGAAAAATGTTAGTCAAGCATTTGAAAAAATGATAAATCTGTATAGAAAAAATGGTGACCACCTATTAAGACATGTAGGTCTGGTACTTGAAAAATGTTAGTCAATCATTTGAAAAAATATATTAAATCTGCATATTATAAATGCGGACCATATATTAAAAAAATGTAGATTTGGTGTTTTAAAAATGTTACTCAACCATTGGAGAAATGTTAAATATGTATAGAAAAAAAAGTTGGCCATGTATTTAAGAAATGTAGAGGTATTTGGAAAATGTTACTCAACCATTTTAGAAATGTATAACGTGTATACAAAAAATGTTGACCATGTATTAAAAAAATTGTTAATCTTGTATTTGAATTTTTTTAATCAATGATTTGAAAAATGTTAATCAAGCAGTTAAAAAATGTTATATGTATACTGAAAAATGTTGACCTTGTAGTAAATAAATATTAATCTTGTATTTGCAAAATATTAGAGGTATATAGATAAATGTATTAGATATATACGAAAATTTATATAAAAAACAATGAAAACCTAAGGGAATACAAAAGACCAATGAAAATGAGAAAAAACAAAACCAAAGTAAAATGAAAGAAAAGAAAAACTAGTGAAAAAGAAAAAGAAACTAAGAAAAACATAGGAAATAAAAAACCTGAGTAGAAACAGAGAAAAGAAAGAGATAAAAACCGGTGTAAAACAATAACAAAAAAACTCCTAGAAAACCCGTGGAAACCCGACTCTGTTTCTTTAACAAGGTCGTGACCTACTAATTAAACACAAACTGAATGGTGACTGAGTGGCTAGAAGTGCAACACTGCAGCTAGGAGATCAAGGGATTGATTCCCGTGTGCGACCCATTTTCTCGGTATTTCTTTTAGCGCGAAATGGGCCTGCCTGCAATTGTAGAAGCTTCAGCGAGACCAGAGCAAAACTTGCTATAAGTGAGATATAACCTTTGCGGATAGAGAGTGTCCGTTTGTGGGCTCATAGCATCATGAACCAATATTCAATTAGGGTGCGCATGTGGACGAACGTAGCGCGGTACGGGCCCTAGTTATATGCATTTATTCCTGGACCCGCGGAGTATCTTCATTTTGCGTTGATATTGGAGACTATGAGAAGTTGAGTATCCTCTTTCTGAAGACATGCTGAAGTGGAGCATTCTGTGGGATGCCCGCATCACGAAGAGCTCCTGGACAATGCCCATGTGCTCAAATAGGGGACGTGTTGCACATGGCGCGCATGGGCCACCCTCGTTGGGCTGTTGGCCCGTTAGTGCCGCCACAAATGTATTGTAGAGGTTTACGGCACCATCTGGTCTCGGTTTAGCACTCTATTGTAGTGCTCCGTTCCCGTTTATTGTATCGTCGTTACTATTACATCATTTTTTGAAAACATGAACATTTTTTAAATGACCATTTTTTAAAAGCGGACGTTTAGAAATTGCAAACCCATTTTGAAAATGCCAAGAGTTTTGTAAAAAAATGCATTTTAAAAAAAAACTATAACAAAATTGTGAAAACATTTTTTTATTTTGGAACAACTGAAATTTGAGAACAAATTTTGAAATTGAGAGTTTATTTTGAAATTATTAACAATTTATAAAACTCAATATTTAAGTTTACGGTGAACTTTTCAAATACCCATTGAAAATTTTGTCAATATTCGATTGAAATTATTATTATATGCATTGAACATTTTTTAAAATATGATGGACCTCTGTATGACCAATGGACATTTTTTAAGACACACCAAACCTTTTCGAAATACATGGTGAACTCTTTTGATACACACTGGAATTTTGAAATCTCAACTTTTTTTGAACGCGAACATCTTTCCAATATATGAACAATTTTTTACACTTGATCATTTTTAAAATTCATGTCAAATTTTATAAAAATAAGAAAAATAAGTAAATAACCGAAAAACAAAATTCCAATAAAAAAACTAGAAAAATAATTTAGAAGGTTCTCGGTGTTAGGAATGTTCCAGAAGGTTGTGAAACCAGGATTGTTCCACGAAGCCAAAGCATGGGCCGACCCAACTGGAAGCGTTCGGTTGTTCGTTTTCAGCGAACCAACCACTATTTGAAGCATGTGGGCGTCGTATAAGGTTTGCCCGCATCATGTCGTGTCAGCCTGCGTGATTTAAGTGGTCGAGTGGGTTTATGCGGGCACCCCACATAACCTTCAGCTTTGCTCGTGGTTGCCGCTCGAGTTAATTGCAGGGAACTACCACAATTCAGCACCTCGTAATGAATCAGTACTATTAGTTATTTTTTTTATCATGCAATACCAATTCTAAGCTAAGTGTTGCAAAACGATCTGACAGCCGTATAAGCGCGTATTGACCACGTATCTGACCGCTAGGACCCGTGTGTCGGGGGCCGACGTGGCATGCTCTTTTACAAATACAACCCTTACTTTTTATTTAATCACGCATATATCCTCTATTTTCTCAGAAAAAGGTCTTGCCACAAGAACCCTTTTTTCAAAAATAACCCCACGCGCGCGTCCCGCCTGGATTCGAACCCACACCGTGCCGTTAGAAGAGGACGCTCGCTGCGGCTGCGCTGCTGCTCCTTTTCATTTAAAATGCATGCGTAAGTTTAGTTATACTTTCTACCATTCGTTTCTTTTACAAAATAAAAAATCCCGCGACCGCCAAATCGATCCCGCCGAGTCGTTCGCCGTGCGCGCTTGCTGCCTCTGCCACACGCCATCCTATGCGTCAACTAATGGCTCCCTCAACTAGTACATGTATACTATGCAAAAAAAAAAAAAACTAGTACGTGTACACGTCTTTAAACTCCGAGCCGTTCCGGTTTTTATGCGATACTAAAAAGTATTATATGTCCACCGCGTCGTACAATTAAAAAAATGTTCGCCGCATCGTTTAATATGTATATTGAACAATTTTTAATATACAATGATCTTATTTGAATATACGATATCATATTATAAAAACTTAATCGTGTATATATTGAACATTTTATAATATACGATGTCTATATATATGTGTGTGTATGATTTTTATCAATATACACACACTACATTCGGTCTGAAGAATAAACCTGCTAGTCTCTGCATTGTTTTTGGGTTGAGTTCAATTTTTTTAAAATTACTCTGAAAGGTAAATAAAGTGTTTATGCATTTAAAATAATGTTCAGAACATTTTTGGGAAAAGTTGAACGCGTATTTAAAAATTATAGTATTTTATAAAATGTTCAGCATGCATTATAAAATTTATTACGATTACACAATAATTTTTAGTACATGTTATCAAATTTTTTAGTAACTGTGCATTAAAAAAATACATGTTATCACATATTTTTTTAAATGTGTTGGCCTCACTAGGCCACGGTTGGGCCATGCTGCAGCCCATGCAACGCTGGCTCGTTTAGCTCGGGGATTCAGGGACGAGGGACACAGGCGGCGGCATTTGAATCCAGCGACGGTTCCGGCCACCACGCCGCCGCACCGCCCGACCGCACCGCCGCACCAGCTGACCGCGCCGCCGCACCGCCGCACCAGCTGACCGCGCCGCCGCGCCGCCCTTAGCCCTCGTCGCCTAACACGAGCCGCTGCTCCCGTGAGCCAGCCGCTTCTCTGCTGCACCGGCGAGCCAGCCGCCGCTCTCCTGCTCCGACGAGCCAGCGACGGGGCTCCGGCGAGGGGAGGCCGGCGAGGTCGAGGCGGCGGGGCTTTGAGCGATTAAATTTACAACAAAGGTGTTTTCTGCAAAAAAACATGCCATGTTTGGCTCCTGACACACGGGTCCCAGAGGTCAGATACACCGTCAATACGCGTTTATACGTGGGTTAGACCGTTTTGCAACACTTAGGCTTAGAGTTGGTATTCTATGGTAAAAAAAGTGACTAATGATACTGATTCGTTACGACGTGCCAAAGTGTGGTAGTTCCACGCAATTAACTCTTGCCACTCATCCACGGCATTCCCAATTCGGCGCTCTTAGCGCCGGTTACAGGCTAATTTGCCAACCCGTGCAGACACCTTCCGCGTTGGGCCGGCCCATTAACCCCTCCCCTTTTTTATTCTCTTTTGTGTTAATTCTGTTTAACTTCAAAAAAAAGTATGCAAGGGCACTGTGATTTGAACTTGAGACCTCTAGTTCAGTTCGAATCGGTGTGACCACTAGGACACGTCAACGGGAGTGCGCGTTTATTTCTTTTCTCTTTTTCTTTTTCATCTTTCTACTGTTCGCGGTTCGTATTCTTTTTTTGTTCTTTTTTCTACTTTTTTGTTTTTTTAAAGTGCGAAATTTTTGCAAGTTTGAAACTTTTCTTCACGTTTTTGAACTTTTGAAATTTGCAAATTTACTTGAAGAATTCATGAACCTTTTTCAAATTTGATCTACCTTTCTCGAAATTGTTGTGTTTTTTCCAAGTTTGTGAACCTTTTTTCAAGATCAATGAATTATTTCAAAATTTGTGATTTTTTTTCAAAACTGAGGAACTTCTTTTTCAAAACTGATGATTTTTTTTGTGAAATTTGTGAACTTTTTCAAATAAATAAACTCTTTTTTTCGAAATTGATGATTTTAAAAATATATGTGAAGTTTTTCTTCAAAATCAATTAAAAATTTCAAATCGATGAGATTTTTCTAAAAAATTGATGAATCTTTTCAGATCCATGAACTTTTTTTAAAGTTGTGCTATTTTTTCAAATTCGTGAACTTTTGCAATTTCATAAACCTTTTCAATATCTATGATCTTTTCAAATCCGTGAACTTTTCTCAAATTCATGATCTTTTTTCTTAGATTAGTGAAGTTTTTCCAATTTTCGTGAACTGTTTTGAATATGTGAACTTTTTCTTTTTTAGACAAATTCGCGAACTCCTTTTGGATGTTGGTGAGCCTTTTTTGAAATCTGTGAACTTTCTATATTTTGTTACAGCGTGACTACAATTATTCTTAAATATTTCACGCTACTATTAGTCTCTAGTACCAAGTAGCTCCAGTGGTTAGCCGAACGCGTACAGAAATCAACGACCCAATTTTTTCGGGGTCCCCCCTTGCTATTATAGAATGGGTAATGTTTCCCAGCTGACATTCACTAGGAGATGGGTGACAAGTGGCGTTTATGGCAGTTTTATTTCTGAAAAAAATGAAACAACGATTGTTTTTAAACGAAAAATGTCTTCTCTAAAGAAATTGCCATGTCGCCACGAAGAAACTACCACCTACTCAGAACTAAATATGCCACGTAAAACGTTCGCGTATGCCACCCTCGCTGATGAATATTCGCCAGTTATGAGTGTCTATAGAATTCACTGGCGCTGCGTGTTTCCTGGGCTGGGCCACCAGAGCCAGATGGCTTGGGTAGTGCTAAAGGCATCAAATAGTAGCCTCAACCACATGTTCAGGTTGTACTCTCTGTTTCAAAATATAGTGCGTCATTGGTTTTCGTGCTTTAATTTTGACCATAGATTTAACTAACGAGACCTTCCGCCGTAATCGGTCTTGTTTGTTAAATTTATGACGAGACCTTCGAGGAGCTTGTCGTGGTGGACTAATACTGTTTAATGAATTATAAACTTCTTGTCGATACTGTATGCGTGCCTGTGTATGACAGACTGAGCAGGAGGAAATGAATGAACTGTGGGACTGCAGTATGGAGAACAAGCTGACAAAAGAGACGACGGACCGAGCGAGCCAGCACGAAGCGGTCCATCAATCATCACAGCTTTGTTCAGAAAAGAAAAGAAAAACATCACAGCCTTGGCCTTGGCGCACAAGTCAAGTCCAAGTCTTCCGGCCATGCATATAATCTTCGACTTTGACCGACTTGCCCGTGCGTGCGGCAGACGGCAGTACTCTACATACTCATGCGGTCACGCCCGATCGGTCAAAGCAGCTGGCCCGGTCCCACCATGTTTGGACTGCAAGAAAAGTGCTCCCGCTGTCCAAGCATATCAGTTGTACATCACCAACCCTCAAACCATCTCCATCCGTCCGACCCGAGCTGTGCGAAATCATTCTGCCTCTTCCTCGCTGTTTCTTTATCCAAAGCGGTTCCCCTGTATTCATGCCACCCTAGAGCGTCAGCTCCACATTAATGCTGGTCCAGATCAAATATGACCTTTCACTAATGCCGGCATTGAAGCGGGCTCGCCGGACGAGAGCGCCTCCCGCGCCACGTCCCTGGTGTCCGCTCGTGTTCAATCTCAGAGAGACAATACTACACGGGGCGAGACGGATATCTACCGCATTCAAATGGCCTGCCCGTCCGTTTGGCTACCGCCATTAAATAGGCACGTCGGTCGAGAAACCAACTCCGATGTCTGCATTGACACACCCTGCCGCTTGGTCTCACCGACATCCCTTATTTAAACAAGGCCACTCCCGGCACAAACCACACCATAACACGTCCGCTCCACATGCTCCTTTTTGTGCACCATATCTGTCATGACCGCGAGCAGTAACGCGTTGTGGGAGAGCCTCGCGACGGAGCAGAAGTATTAGGTGGCCGCTGAGGGAGTCCTGGATTAGGGGGTCCTCGGACAGCCGGACTATATCCTTTGGCCGGACTGTTGGACTATGAAGATATAAGATTGAAGACTTCGTCCCATGTCCGGGTGGGACTCTCCATTGCGTGGAAGGCAAGCTTGGCAAATTCGGATATGTAGATCTCCTCCTTTGTAACCGACTCTGTATAACCCTAGCCCCCTCCGGTGTCTATATAAACCGGTGGTTTTAGTCTGTAGGACAACAATAATCATACCATAGGCTAGCTTCTAGGGTTTAGCCTCTACGATCTCATGGTAGATCAACTGTTGTAATACTCATATCATCAAGATCAATCAAGTAGGAAGTAGGGTATTACCTCCATCGAGAGGGCCCGAACCTGGGTAAACATCGTGTCCCCCGCCTCCTGTTACCATCGGCCTTAGACGCACAGTTCGGGACCCCCTACCCGAGATCCGCCGGTTTTGACACCGACATTGGTGCTTTCATTGAGAGTTCCACTCTGCCGTCACCACAAGGCTTGATGGCTCCTTCGATCATCGGCAACGATGCGGTCCAGGGTGAGGTTTTCCTCCCCGGACAGATCTTCGTGTTCGGCGGCTTCGTACTGCGGGCCAACTCGCTTGGCCATCTGGAGCAAATCGAGAGCTACGCCCCTTGCCGTCAGGTCAGTTTTGGAAATTTAAACTACACTGCCGACATCCGCGGAGACTTGATCTTTGACGGATTCGAGCCTATGTCAGGTGCGCCGCACAGTCACGACGAGCACGACTTAACTCTCCCGTCGGACGGTGTTCGTGAGATCACACCTGTGGCTACTCCGGCCCTGGATCCGGAGTCGATGGCGCCGTCCGAGGGCGGGTGGATGGACCCCGCCTCGGAGGCCACACACTCAGTGGCGATAGAGCCGAATACTGACTTCACCCCCTATGAGACATGTGTCGCCGGATCCTCGGATTCGTCCCCGGCCACAGGCCCCGAACCGCCTGCGTCCATGCCTATCGAATCTGATTGGGCGCCGACCATGGAGTTTACCTCCGCGGATATCTTTCACCACTCGCCCTTTGGTGATGTGCTAAATTCATTAAGGTCTCTGTCCTTGTCAGGAGGCCCTTGGCCGAACTATGTCCGGCTCGAGGGGGAGGCGGACGACGAAGAAATTCGTTCCCCACCCACCACCCACTTAATAGCCACTGTCGATGACTTAACCGACATGCTCGATTTCGACTCCGAAGACATCGACGGTAGGGACGACGATGCAGGAGAAGAACAGTAACCACCGCCCGCAGGGGCTGGACAGCCACTTCATCACACGATATATATATGGTGGATACACCCAAAGAAAACAATGACGAGGAACGGAAAGATGCAGCGAGGGATAGTTCCCTCGAGAAGCAACCAAAGTGATACGTCTCCGTCGTATCTACTTTTCCAAACACTTTTGCCCTTGTTTTGGACTCTAACTTGCATGATTTGAATGGAACTAACCCGGACTGACGCTGTTTTCAGTAGACTTTCCATGGTGTTATTTATGTGCAGAAACAAAAGTTCTCGGAATGACCTGAAACTCCACGGAACATCTTTTTGGAAATATTAAAAATACTGAAAGAAATCCACGTCAGGGGGCTCACACCCTGTCCACGAGGGTGGGGGGCACGCCTGCCCCCCCTGGGCACGCCCTCCTACCTCGTGGCCCCCCTGACGCTCCACCGACCTCAACTCCAACTCCATATATTCACTTTCGGGGAGAGAAAAATCAGAGAGAAGGATTCATCGCGTTTCACGATATGGAGCCGCCGCCAAGCCCTAAAACCTCTCGGGAGGGCTGATCTGGAGTCTGTTCGAGGCTCCGGAGAGGGGAATCCGTCGCGGTCGTCATCATCAACCATCCTCCATCACCAATTTCATGATGCTCACCGCCGTGCGTGAGTAATTCCATCGTAGGCTTGCTGGACGGTGATGGGTTGGATGAGATCTATCATGTAATCGAGTTAGTTTTGTTAGGGTTTGATCCCTAGTATCCACTATGTTCTGAGATTGATGTTGCTATGACTTTGCTATGCTTAATGCTTGTCACTAGGGCCCGGGTGCCATGATTTCAGATCTGAACCTATTATGTTTTCATGAATATATGTGAGTTCGTGATCCTATCTTGCAAGTCTATAGTCACCTACTATGTGTTATGATCCGGCAACCCCGAAGTGACAATAATCGGGACCACTCCCGGTGATGACCATAGTTTGAGGAGTTCATGTATTCACTGTGTGTTAATGCTTTGTTCCGGTACTCTATTAAAAGGAGGCCTTAATATCCCTTAGTTTTCATTAGGACCCCGCTGCCACGGGAGGGTAGGACAAAAGATGTGATGCAAGTTCTTTTCCATAAGCACGTATGACTATATTCGGAATACATGCCTACATTACATTGATGAATTGGAGCTAGTTCTGTGTCACCCTATGTTATGACTGTTACATGATGAACCGCATCCGGCATAATTCTCCATCACCGATCCAATGCCTACGAGCTTTTCACATATTGTTCTTCGCTTATTTACTTTTCCGTTGCTATTGTTACAATCACTACAAAATACCAAAAATATTACTTTTTCTACCATTACCGTTACCACTACTATCATATTACTTTGCTACTAAATACTTTACTGCAGATACTAAGTTATCCAGGTGTGGTTGAATTGACAACACAACTGCTAATACTTGAGAATATTCTTTGGCTCCCCTTGTGTCGAATCAATAAATTTGGGTTGAAACTCTACCCTCAAAAACTGTTGCGATCCCCTATACTTGTGGGTTATCAAGACTATTTTGTGGCGCCGTTGCCGGGGAGCATAGCTCTATTCTTTGAGTCACTTGGGATTTATATCTGCTGGTCACTATGAAGAACTTGAAAGACGAGAAAACAAAAATCTATCCCTCAACTACGAGGGGAGGTAAGGAACTGCCATCTAGCTCTGCACTTGATTCACCTTCTGTTTTGAGTAAGCTTGCGACACCTAAACCTGCTTCTGCTATTCGTTCTGATATGTCGCATGTTATTGATGATGCCACTTCTGCTATGCATGATACTTATGATGAAACTACTTCTATGCTTGATACTACTGTGCCACTTGGTGAATTTCTTGATGAACAACTTGCTAGGGCTAGAGAGAATGAAATTATTGAAACTGATAACATTGATGAAAGTGATAATGAAGACTCTTCCCCTAATAAATATGAATCGCCTGTTGTTCCTGAGGGTTATGTTTTTGAAAAAGAAGCTGCTTTAGCTATTTTAGATTGCAAAGATAGATACGAGCTCAAGAGGTTATTAGCTAAATGGAAGCAGCAATCTCTTAATGCTAGAATGAAACCTGATCCTGCTTCTGCTACTTCACCTATCTGTGTTACTGATAAGGATTATGAATTCTCTGTTGATCCTGATATAATTACTTTGGTTGAATCTGATCCTTTTTATGGCTATGAATCTGAAACTGTTGTGGCACATCTTACTAAATTGAATGATATAGCCACCCTATTTACTAATGATGAGATATCTCGCTACCTATATGTCCTTAAAATATTTCCGTTCTCATTAAAGGGTGATGCTAAGATATGGTTTAATCCTCTTGATCCTGCTTGTGTGCGTAGTCCCCAGGATATGATTTATTACTTCTCTGCTAAATATTTCCCTACTCATAAGAAACAAGCTGCTTTAAGGGAAATATATAATTTTGTGCAAATTGAAGAAGAGAGTCTCCCACAAGCTTGGGGGAGGCTTCTCCAATTACTTAATGCTTTGCCTGATCATCCTCTTAAGAAAAATGAAATACTTGATATCTTTTATAATGGACTAACCGATGCTTCCAGAGATTACCTGGATAGTTGTGCTGGTTCTGTTTTCAGGGAAAGAACACCGGATGAAGCTGAGATTCTATTGAATAATATGTTGACAAATGAAAATAATTGGACACTTCCTGAGCCAGCTCCTGAGCCAATTCCTGAGCCTATTCCTAAACCAACTCCGAAGAAGAGAGGTGTTTTATTTCTCAGTCCTGAAGATATGCAAGAGGCAAATAAATCTATGAAAGAAAAGGGTATTAAAGCCGAGGATGTTAAGAATTTACCTCCTATTGAAGAAATACATGGTCTTAATTTACCGCCTGTTGAAGGAACATATGATCTTAATCCATCACCTATTGAAGAATCTCATGGTCTTGATAACCCGACACAGGTAGTAAAGGCAAATTCTCTCTATAGATTTGATGAAGGTGATATTCCTCACTATAAGTCTGCTAGACAATGCTTGGATGAGTTTGATAACTTTATGGTTAAGCAAGAAGATTTCAATGCTTATTTTGGTAGACAATTAAAACAAAATTCTTATATGATTGAACACTTGAGTAATTATATGGCTAATGTTAAGGGTGAACTTAAACTCATTAGTAAACATGCTTCTATGGTAACCACTCAAGTAGAACAAGTACTTAAAGCTCAAAATGATTTGCTCAATGAATTGAATAGTAAGAAAAATGATTATGCTGTTAGAGTGGCTACTAGAACTAGTAAGATGACTCAGGAACCTTTGTATCCTGAAGGACATCCTAAGAGAATTGAACAAGATTCTCAGAGAAATAATATAGATGCACCTAGTCCTTCTAAAAGGAAGAAAAAGAAAAATGATAAGACTTTGCATGCTTCTAGTGAACCTATTGCTGAACCACCTGAGAATCCAAATGATATTTCTATTTCTGATGCTGAAACACAATCTGGTAATGAACATGAGCCTAGTGATAATATTAATGAAGATGTTCATGATGATGCTCAACCTAGTAATGATAATGATGTAGAAATTGAACCCGCTGTTGATCTTGATAACCCACAATCAAAGAATCAATGTTATGATAAGAGAGACTTTGTTGCTAGGAAACACGGTAAAGAAAGGGAGCCATGGGTTCAGAGACCCATGCCTTTTCCTCCTAAGCCATCCAAGAAAAAGGATGATGAGGATTTTGAGCGCTTTGCTGAAATGATTAGACCTATCTTTTTGCGTATGCGATTAACTGATATGCTCAAAATGAATCCTTATGCTAAGTATATGAACGATATTGTTACAAATAAAAGAAAGATACCGGAAGCTGAAATTACCACCATGCTTGCTAATTATACTTTTAAGGGTGGAATACCAAAGAAACTTGGAGATCCAGGAGTACCACTATACCATGCTCCATTAAAAGAAACTATGTTAGAACTGCTTTATGTGATCTTGGAGCCGGTGTTAGTGTTATGCCTCTCTCTTTATATCGTAGACTTGATTTGAATAAGTTGACACCTACTGAAATATCTTTGCAAATGGCTGATAAATCAACTGCTATACCTGTCGGTATTTGTGAGGATGTGCCTGTTGTGGTTGCAAACGTTACTATTTTAACGAACTTTGTTATTCTTGATATTCCCGAGGACGATAGTATGTCTATTATTCTTGGAAGACCTTTTTTGGATACTGTAGGGGCTGTTATTGATTGCAACAAAGGCAATGTCACTTTTCATGTTAATGGTAATGAGCATATGGTACACTTTCCAAGGAAACAACCTCAAGTTCATAGTATAAATTCTATTGGAAAAGTTCCATCGATTATTTTTGGAGGTTTTGAATTTCCTCTTCCTACTGTCAAGAAGAAATATGATATTCTTATTATTGGGGATGTGCATATCCCCGTTGAGGTAACATAGTGTTAATCGAAATTTCTCCGGTTCCATGTTAGTCGGAATGAGTTTGTTAACAAGACTTGATCAACCTTGTTAGTGGATTCCTTTTGATGAGCATGAGATGTATGAATCTAGAAGGCACAACCTTCTGTACCCTCTCTCTACTTTCTGTTATTTAGTTGAAATAAAGTAAAAATAGTATTTTTCTGTCTGTTTCTTGAATTATCCGTGCAATATAAAAATACCCCAAAAATAAAAGTTCTCCAAATGCCCTGAAAATGGAATATGATTTTTTCTGGAATATTTGAGAATATCTGGCACTGAGAACACAGTAGGGGGGGCAAGCACCTGGCCACGAGGGTGGAGGGCGCGCCCTACCCCCTAGGCGCGCCCCCTGCCTCGTGGGCCCATGGTGGCTCCCCTCCACTTATTCCTGCACCCACACACTTCTTCTTCCTCCCCAAAAAATCACCATCCAGCTCAAGCACGAGTTCTAGCTCATTTTGCTGCGATTTTCGATCTCCTTGCTCAAAGCACCTCTCACAAAACTGCTTGGGGGGATTGTTCCTTGGTATGTGACTCCTCCATTGGTCCAATTAGTTTTTGTTCTAGTGCTTTATTCATTGCAAATTTGTGCTGCCTAGGTGACCATGTTCTTGAGCTTGCATGTCAAATTTATATGGTTCCAAGTAGTTCTAATGCTTGATATAGTCTCTAGGCACTTGTAGGAGTAGTTGCTATCAATCTTGTTGAGCTTGGTTCACTTTTAATTTGAAGTTACTAAAAATTTCAGAAATTTTTCAGAGGAAGAAATATGCTTAGGAAAATGTTCCAAGGTGGTTCTTCAAGGAAGCAAGGACCCAGGCTTGCAATGCGTGATGCTGACGATGAGCCACCAAGGGACGCTCCAGTGCGTCCTTGTGAATGGCCTTCAGAAAACTTTATGGATCGAGCGGGAATCAAGGAAGAATTTAACGCATATTTGCGTAACGCTGATCTTGTGAGCTTCGAGGAAGAAAAGTGCCGCCAGTACCACTATCTCACTAGTTCCTTTGTGAGGAGGCAAAAGGAAGATATGTTATTACCAGAGAGGAGGCAAATGAGTACGAGAGGAGGGCGGAGGCCACTCGTCGCCACGCTGCAGCTCAGGAGGCGATAGCCGCTGCATCTCAGTACGACCCCGGCTACAACTATGGATATCCGCCAGGCCATCCATGGCAATAAACCAACTTAGGCCAAAAGCCTAAGCTTGGGGGAGTACGTATTTCCCACCGACATTACATTCATGTTCACACACTCATTGCTATATGTCGGTGCTCATACTCTTTCACTGTAATATCCATGCTAGTTTATCTTCTTTTTCTTGTTTTCTTCTTGTGTGTTTGTTAAACCTTAAGAAAACCAAAAAAATTAGTGTAGCTTTTAGTTAGTTTACTTTTCATGATGTAGTAGTAATAATTAAAAGAAAACCCAAAAAGGTTTCCTGTTCTTCTTTTGCTTGTTGGGAGCTTTCCCGTGTAAATAGTTTTATTTCTTTTCTTTTCTTTGGGGGTCGATAGGAGAAGACCATGATTAAATTGTTGAAGTGGCTCTTATATGCATTATTGTTGATTTAACAAGAGCCCATATTGCCTTGTCTTCTCCTGTTTATTGAATACTCGCAGATTCCAGCTTAGTCCAATGCACGCGCACTATTATTATTATTCACATCGTTCGGTCGTGCAAGTGAAAGGCAATAATGACGATATATGATGGACTGATTGAGATGAGAGAAGCTGTATGAACTCAACCTCTCTTGTTTTTGTAAATATGATTAGTTCATCGTTCCTGATTCAGCCTATTATGAATAAACATGTTTGCAATGACAATTAGAGATTATAGTTGCTCGGGCCATGCTTGATTAGCTATGAGTTATAATGGTTTACCTTGCGTGCCAACATGCTATTAAAATGGTTGTGATGTGGTATAGTGGGGTGGTATCCTCCTTTGAATGATTTAAGTGACTCGACTTGGCACATGTTCACACATGTAGTTGAAACAAATCAACATAGCCTTCACGATATTTATGTTCATGGTGGATTATATCCTACTCATGCTTGTACGCAATGTCTATTAATTTTAATGCATGTTCATGACTGTTGTCGCTCTCTAGTTGGTCGCTTCCCAGTCTTTTGCTAGCCTTCACTTGTACTAAGCAGGAATACTGCTTGTGCATCCAATCCCTTAAACTCCAAAGTTATTCCATATGAGTCCACTATACCTTCCTATATGCGGTATCTACCTGCCGTTCCAAGTAAATTTGTATGTGCCAAACTCTAAACCTTCAAATGAAACTCTGTTTTGTATGCTCGAATATCTCATGTATCAACTAGGGTTGTCCGTATCTTCCATGCTAGGCGGGTTATTCTCAAGAGGAGTGGACTCCGCTCTTCACTCACGAGAAAATGGTTGGTCACCGGGATGCCCAGTCCCATGCTTTATGCAAACTAAATCAAAATAATCGCAAACAAAACTCTCCCTAGGACTGTTGCTAGTTGGAGGCACTCGTTGTTTCGAGCAAGCCATGGATTGATGCTTGTTGGTGGAGGGGGAGTATAAACTTTACCATTCTGTTTGGGAACCGCCTATAATGTGTGTAGCATGGAAGATATCGCCATCTCTTGGTTGTTATGTTGACAATGAAAGTATGCCGCTCAAAATATTATTTATCTCTATTTCAAAATCGAGCTCTGGCACCTCTGCAAATCCCTGCTTCCCTCTGCGAAGGGCCTATCTATTTACTTTTATGTTGAGTCATCACCCTCTTATTAAAAAGCACTAGCTGGAGAGCGCTGCTGTCATTTGCATTCATTACTATTAATTTATATTTGGTATGACTATGACTGAATCTCTTTTACCATGAATTACAATGTCTAGTCAGTCCTTGATCTTTAAAGGTGCTCTGCATATATGTTTTGCGGTCTCAGAAAGGGCTAGCGAGATACCATCTTATTATATCATATCATGATTGTTTTGAGTAAGTGTTGTCATCTGAGATTTATTATTATTGCTCGCTAGTTGATTATGCCATTGATATGAGTAAACATGAGACCTAAGAGTTATTGTGAATGTGGTTAGTCATAATCTTTGCTGAAAACTTGAATGTTGGCTTTACATATTTGCAACAACAAGAGCAAAAAGAGTTTGTAAAAGTTTTTCTTTATCACTTTCAGTTTATCAACTGAATTGCTTGAGGACAAGCAAAGGTTTAAGCTTGGGGGAGTTGATACGTCTCCGTCGTATCTACTTTTCCAAACACTTTTGCCCTTGTTTTTCACTCTAACTTGCATGATTTGAATGGAACTAACCCGGACCGACGTTGTTTTCAGCAGACTTTCCATGGTGTTATTTATGTGCAGAAACAAAAGTTCTCGGAATGACCTGAAACTCCACGGAACATCTTTTTGGAAAATATTAAAAATACTAGAAGAAAAATCCACGTCAGGGGGCCCACACCCTGTCCACGAGGGTGGGGGCGCGCCCCCTACCTCGTGGGCCCCTTGACGCTCCACCAACCTCAACTCCAACTCCATATATTCACTTTCGGGGAGAAAAAAATCAGAGAGAAGGATTCATCGCGTTTCATGATACGGAGCTGCCGCCAAGCCCTAAAACCTCTCAGGAGGGCTGATCTGGAGTCCGTTCGGGGCTCCAGAGCGGGGAATCCGTCGCGGTCGTCATCATCAACCATTCTCCATCACCAATTTCATGATGCTCACCGCCGTGCGTGAGTAATTCCATGGTAGGCTTGCTGAACGGTGATGGGTTGAATGAGATCTATCATGTAATCGAGTTAGTTTTGTTAGGGTTTGATCCCTAGTATCCACTATGTTCTGAGATTGATGTTGCTATGACTTTGCTATGCTTAATGCTTGTCACTAGGGCCCGAGTGCCATGATTTCAGATCTGAACCTATTATGTTTTCATGAATATATGTGAGTTCTTGATCCTATATTGCAAGTCTATAGTCACCTACTATGTGTTATGATCCGGCAACCCCGAAGTGACAATAATCAGGACCACTCCCGGTGATGACCATAGTTTGAGGAGTTCATGTATTCACTATGTGTTAATGCTTTGTTCCGGTACTCTATTAAAAGGAGGCCTTAATATCCCTTAGTTTCCATTAGGACCCCGCTGCCACGGGAGGGTAGGACAAAAGATGTCATGCAAGTTCTTTTCCATAAGCACGTATGACTATATTCGGAATACATGCCTACATTACATTGATGAATTGGAGCTAGTTCTGTGTCACCCTATGTTATGACTGTTATATGATGAACCGCATCCGGCATAATTCTCCATCACCGATCCAATGCCTACGAGCTTTTCACATATTGTTCTTCGCTTATTTACTTTTCCGTTGCTATTGTTACAATCACTACAAAATACCAAAAATATTACTTTTGCTACCATTACCGTTACCACTACTATCATATTACTTTGCTACTAAATACTTTGCTGCAGATACTAAATTATCCAGGTGTGGTTGAATTGACAACTCAACTGCTAATACTTGGGAATATTCTTTGGCTCCCCTTGTGCCGAATCAATAAATTTGGGTTGAATACTCTACCCTCGAAAACTATTGCGATCCCCTATACTTGTGGGTTATCACAAAGTGACGGCGTAGGCGCCGCTCCAAATCAGGCCTTGGCAAAAACAACGATAACAGCGCAAGAAAAAATAATACCCCGGTCGACTCCAGAGGAAACAACGACCACATGGACCCAGCGACAGAGCAGGACGAACCAGCGGACGGTGAACATAGTACGGAGCCGCTGTCCGATCACGGCGACGCCGAGGATAAAGCTCATCAACCTCTCTCCAGAGAGGAAAACAGTCCGGACGACGATGCACACATAATCCCGGATAGGCACTTGGAACAAGAGAACCTCCATAGAAGGCTTATTGCCACTGCGAGGAGTCTGAAGAAGCAGAAGCAAAGGCTTAAGGCCGCGCAGAATACGTTCAATAGTAGATGGAACAAAGTGCTCGACACTGAAGAAAAGTGTGGTGGCAGTCGCCACACAAAGAGCTATCCAAAGCGCAAGCTGTTGCCTGAATTCGATGATGAGGCCTTAGAGCCTACACAGTCGAAAAATAAAACGGCCGACCGGTCGGATCGACCACCTCGTGGCCGCGATAGGGCGGCTAACGAGGCCGCACATAAGTCAGCACACGATTCACGTGAGGACTTGCATCAAAAAGCCGGCATGACCAGATCCATCTACGAATCTAGGAAGCGTGCTCCAGCGCAGAATCAAAACCGAACACTACAACCGTCAGAACGCCATGACACATCCAAATATAGGGGTGCCGCGCACCCCCTATGCTTCACTGATGAGGTGCTGGATCACGAATTCCCAGAGGGATTCAAACCCGTGAACATAGAGGCGTACGACGGAACGACAGACCCTGGGGTCTGGATTGAGGACTTCATCCTCCATATCCATATGGCTCGCGGAGATGATCTCCACGCCATCAAATACTTGCCCCTCAAGTTGAAAGGACCAACTCGGCACTGGCTGAAGAGCCTCCCCGAAAATTCAATTGGAAGTTGGGAGGAACTTGAGGATGCTTTTAGGGCTAACTTTCAAGGGACCTATGTCCGACCTCCGGATGCAGACGATTTAAGTCATATAATTCAACAGCCCGGAGAGTCAGCCCGAATGCTTTGGAACAGATTTCTCACTAAGAAGAATCAAATCGTCGACTGCCCGGACGCCGAAGCCTTAGCAGCTTTCAAACACAGCGTCCGAGACGAATGGCTCGCCAGACACCTCGGCCAAGAAAAACCGAGGACAATGGCAGCCCTAACAAGCCTTATGACCCGCTTTTGCGCGGGCGAAGATAGCTGGCTGGCCCGTAGTAGCACCAGCGACCCAGGCACATCTGAAGTTAGGGATGGCAATGGAAAATCACGATGCAGTAAAAGCAAGCGTTGAAATAACGAAGACAGCCCAGACAACACGGCGGTAAACGCCGGATTTAGGGGCTCTTGACCCGGTCAACGGAAAAAGCCTTTTAAAGGCAACAGAGATGGACCGTCCAGCCTAAACAAGATTCTAGACAAATTATGTCAGATTCATGGCACCTCCGATAAACCTGCAAATCACACCCACAGAGAATGCTGGGTCTTCAAGCAGGCCGACAAGCTAAACGCCGAACACAAGTTCAACCCTTGGTCGGCCTGCCCGATCACTTTTGATCGCAGGGATCACCCGACTAGTATCCGGCACGGAGGATTGGCTGCCTTGCTGCTAGACCCAGTAATCGACGGATACCATCTCACCCAAGTCCTCATGGACGGTGGCAGCAGTCTTAATCTGATATATCAGGACACAGTCCGCAAAATGGGGATAGACCCGACAAGAATCGGCCAAAGCAATACTACCTTTAAAGGAGTAATACCAGGCCCAGAGGCCCGCTGTACGGGCTCTCTAGTACTAGAGGTTGTATTCGGTTCTCCCGACAACTTCCGAAGTGAAAAGTTAACCTTCGACATCACTCCATTCCGAAGCGGCTATCAACCACTAGCTGTAACAGCTTAGATAAACCTGAGATTGGTTTGATGGATATACCCCCATAGGTGGTACCAGGGGCTTCCCGCATGTAAAAAGGATTACAGTTCAGCTTGACCTCATTTAGATTGAATTTTAATGAGAATAATTAGTTTTTCGCACGAAGACTTTCATCTAAGTTTTTCTCTTTTACAGATAACAATCGTGCTACACCCTTCCAGGATACGGCACAACGGAGACATAGGCGCGGACGTGCAGCAGGGCCCTGCTCAAAGGTTTCTTTTTAGATTAAGACCCTGTGTAAACCTTTCTAGTTGCTTGACACCCCCCCGGAACCTAACACAACCGCGAGGGAGGTTGGCATTGTTGGCATTTCACCACGTCAGACTAATGCACGTACCTGGAAATTTAGGGTCCATTATCAAGGGCGTTACTCAGCCCGGTACATGTTGTAAAGACCGAACACCTTAGGGAGTGTTTGGCATCGCGAGATTGGCCTTATATGCACCAGCTCCGAATCATGTCTTTGGTCAAATGTTGGGTTTGCCCGGCTCCCGCGTTTTGCTACCTTACGTTCCGCTCTATCGCTAAGGTGGCACCAGGAGAACTACTGCGATTGTGCCCTGGTTC
Organism: Aegilops tauschii subsp. strangulata; assembly: GCF_002575655.3. Lineage (NCBI taxonomy): Eukaryota > Viridiplantae > Streptophyta > Magnoliopsida > Poales > Poaceae > Aegilops > Aegilops tauschii. Next base: position 288,239,683 of record NC_053035.3, read on the forward strand.
ATCCGGATGAGCACCTCAGTAGAGAAAGCCGAAAACTGACTGTCATGATAAAGCGCGAGACTGGTCAACCACTCGATGACTTAGCGGAATCTTCGGGATTCCTCCGCATTAACGAAGGGCCGGTTTTCCCGGTCATGTACGTACGCGCCCCGTACTCGGATGAGCGCGGAAGTACCAGGGGCTATATAGTAGCCCCACTGTCAAACTCCTATGGTTAAGTGAAAGTGTTAAAGCAATATAGTCCGATTGCCTCGTTCGCCGCGCCACCACCTCATTAATGGACCAAGACGTTGGATCAAGTGTGAACATGCGCTTTATATGCGTGGGTGCTGAAGCCGACGACTGCAAACTTTCAGGTTATATATATATATATATATACAGAAACGGCCGCACAGGAGGCATCATAATACTTTCAGGCAAAAGTATAAACACAGCCTTTATAATTCAAATAGCATTGTTTTACAATCGGGATACATGTCACTCGAACATGACACTCTTCGAGCACCGAGCCTCTATTAAACGAGCACCTTCTAGGACTTCTTCAAAATAGTGCTCGGCCGAAACCTGGCCTACGGCCGGATTCTGGGTTGCAATAGCGGTGGCCTCCATATCTGCCCAGTATGTCTTGACACGGGCAAGAGTCATCCGCGCACCCTCTATGGACGCCGACCTCTTTACAGCGTCGATATGCGGCACAACACCAAGGAATCGTTGCACTAGACCAAAATAACTATTCGGCTGTAACGCCCACGATGCGGCTATATCTCTCACGTGTCGAGGCACGACTTAGAGGCATAACCGCATTGTAGGTTTTGTCGCAAGAAGGGTCATCTTCACACAATCCCATGTAATGAACAAGAATAGGATAAAGAGTTGGCTTACAATCGCCACTTCACACAATACATAAATTAATTCATACATCAACCAGAGTACACACATAGGTCCGACTACGGAACCAAAAGAAAAGAAGACAACCCCAAATGCCAGATCCCTGATCGTCCCCAACTGGGCTCCACTACTGATCAACAGGAAACGAAACATAGTAACGAACAAGGTCTTCATCGAACTCCCACTTGAGCTCGGTTGCGTCACCTGCACTGGTATCGTCGGCACCTGCACTGGTATCGTCGGCACCTGCACTGGTATCGTCGGCACCTGCAACTGTTTTGGTAGAATCTGTGAGTCATGAGGACTCAGCAATCTCACACCCGCGAGATCAAGACTATTTAAGCTTATGGGTAGGAAAGGGGTAATGAGGTGGAGCTGCAGCAAGCACTAAGCAAAATATGGTTGCTAACATACGCAAACAAGAGCGAGAAGAGAAGCAACGCAACGGTCGAGAAGCTAGAAGAGATCAAGAAGTGATCCTGAAACTACTTACGCGCAACCATAACACAAGAACCGTGTTCACTTCCCGGACTCCGCCGAAAAGAGACCATCACGGCTACACACGCGGTTGATGTATTTTAATTAAGTCAAATGTCAAGTTCTCTACAACCGGACATTAACAAATTCCCATCTGCCACATAACCGCGGGCACGGCTTTCGAAAGATAATACCCTGCAGGGGTGTCCCAACTTAGCCCATTATAAGCTCTCACGGTCAACGAAGGATATTCCTTCTCCCGAGAAGACCCGATCGGTCTCGGAATCCCGGTTACAAGACATTTCGATGATGGTAAAACAAAACCAGCAAAGCCGCCCGATGTGTCGACAATCCCGATAGGAGTCGCACGTATCTTGTTCTCAGGACACACCGGATAAGCGAAGCGTACAGGTACTGACGTAACCCAAGTTGCCAAGGGATGGTCCCGCACAGTGCTCTAGTTTGGACCAACACTTAGACAAGCACTGGCCCAGGGGGGTAAAATAAAGATGACCCTCGGGATGCGCGACTCCCAAGGGAAAAAGGCTAGGTGAGGCAAATGTAAAACCAAGGTTGGGCCTTGCTGGAAAAGTTTTATTCAAAGCGAACTGTCAAGGGGGTCCCATAAATCACCCAACCGCGTAAGGGACGCAAAATCAAGGAACATAACACCGGTATGACGGAAACTAGGGCGACAAGAGTGGAACAAAACACCAGGCATAAGGCCGAGCCTTCCACCCTTTACCAAGTATATAGATGCATTAATTAAATAAGAGATATTGTGATATCCCAACATATCCATGTTCCAACATGGAACCAACTTCAACTTCACCTGCAACTAGCAACGCTATAAGAAGGGCTGAGCAAAAGCGCTAACTTAGTCAAACAACGGTTTGCTAGGAAAGGATGGTTAGAGGCTTGACATGGCAATATGGGAGGCATGATATAGCAAGTGGTAGGTAGCGCAACATAGCAATAGAGCGAACAACTAGCAAAGCAAAGATAGAAGTGATTTCGAGGGTATGGTCATCTTGCCTGAGATCCCGCTAGGAAGAAGATCGAATCCATGAAGAAGACAAACGGACGTAGTCGAACGAATCCTCACAACTCCGGAACGAAACCGAAGCTAACGAGAGACGCAAACCGGAAAGAAACAAACAACATAGTAAACAACCACCACATACACATGGTATGATGCACAAACAAGTATGATGCATGTCCGATTTAATGAGGCATGGCATGGCAAAGTGCAACAAACAACACTACAAATTAAGTGGAGCTCAATATGCAACGAGTTGCATATTGACGAAACACCACATCAATTATTTAGTTCTCTCTCGTTTATGTACCCAACAATATTAAATGTTATTAAACATGGCAAGAGGTGAAGCATATGAAAACTACCTATTTAGGCAAGTTTAAATGAGGCCGGAATAACAAACAACAATTCCGGAAAATCCTCATATGCATATTTCGAATTTGCTACTGTTCTGCCCTAAACCATATTTTAATGTTGTTAAATAGCAAAATAAAATGCACCATGTTAAACTAGGCATTTTTCTACCCCATTTACATATAAAGTTAATTAAATTTGGAGCTACGGTTAATTAGTTATGAAATAATTCATTTTAGCATGGCATTATGCAAAATAAACACAAACAGCATGTTAAACATTTTTAACATGGATGAAAGTGGCATAACATGAAACTAGACAGAAATCTAAGCATTTTTCGTATATAATGTTTTTACATATGATGCACTGTTAAAGAGTTATTATATGCGTGATGTTTGAGGGTTTTTCTGTAAAACTGCAGTCTCTGGATAATTAGGAAAATCGTCCAGAACTAGGAAAAAAACGTGATGGGCCAGATCTGTTCTCACCATGGGCCTTGCCCAGCACTGTGGAGAGGTAGCAGGAGGGGCTCGCTGGGCTGGCGTGGTTGTGGATGAGGCCCAAGCGCGTGGAGTGGAAGCGGTCAACGCGTGACGCGCGCATGCGGGCGGATCGAGCAGGCAGCAGCGCTGCTCGTCCTCCTTGGCCGAAGCCGAGGCAAAATAGGGGATGGGCGGACTTGGCGCGGAGGAAGGAGGTCCGGCGGGGGCGCGGGTCTCCAGGGTGTCGGATCCGGCCGGGGGGAGCCCATCTCCGATGATGGTGGCGTCGGCTGGTGCTCCTGTTCGAGGCAAGGACAGAGAGAGAGAGAGATATTCAGAGAAGTAGAACAGAAAGGGGAAGAAGAGAGAAGGCGAGGGCGACGGGCGCGCGACCTGTAGGGCTCCGGTGGCGCGGCCGGGCATACGCGAGGAGGAGGCATCGGGCGCGCTGGCGACTTGCTGGTCGGGTGCTGGTCGCAGCAGAGGCGGGGTCGGGCAGAGAAGGCGCCCATGGCGTTGGACTTGGCGTCCTGCAGGTCCGGCAGGGGTGGCGACCTTGACGCAGGGGATAGGTGGAGGCGTGGATTCGACGAGGCGGCGGAGTTCCTTCGGCGGCCATGGCGCCTGGCGTGCTCCTGGCCAGGGCGTAGCTGCTCCTGCAGCAGATGGGCAGAAAGCAAAGGGTTCAGAGAGGAACACGGGAGGAGCATGGGAAGGAGAAGAAGGGGCGTCGGTGCTCATCTCCGGTGAAGCTTGCCGGCGGTGACGTGGCACGAGGCGAAGGCTCGGGCTCATGCTGAGACGAGGGAGGAGGAAGGGCCTCGATCCAATCGGGACCGAGCTCTAGCTGGTTGTGCGAAGGTTGGTTGAGGCATGATCTGGAGGACAGGGGAGATCCAGGAGAGGAGTGGCGGCTGCGGGTTGGCTCGGGATGGATCCCGAGGGAACCAGAGACTGGCGGCGGGGAGGAGGATCCCTAGAAATTAGGAATTTGTCTGATGATTGCACTGCTATTTATAGTAGGTGGGTGTGGGTAGGGTTATCTCGTCCCTTCGTTTGTAATCGGACGGACCAAAATAAATAGGTTAGGAAGTCCAATAAATAAAACGAAGATATCTTAGGGATACTTGGAGATGATCCGGACCCAACGGTGACAATTGTCCGGGTTGAGTTCGGGGAAGTTTCGGACACGCACGCAAAAGGGGGGGGGTAAGGCGGTCACGGACAAGAGGGAAGCAAAAACCCGATGGGACTCGGAACGGTCAACGAAAGAAAGGGGGAAACGTGGCAACTACGAGCGGATGCAAGTTTTGAAAACATAACGGCAACGGAGTGCCGATGCAATGCGAATGATGCGATAATGAATGCAACAAACAAACGAAACACATGACAACAACGAAAAACATGGAAGCCGTCTGGAGCGTCGGTCTCGGGGTGTTACAACACTCCACCACTACAAGAGGATCTCGTCCCGAGATCTAGGATGGCATCGGAGAGAAACGGAAGAGGAAGAGGTAAAACAAAGTTGCTTCTTTGACAAACGAGTGAAACCCACAAACCTTGAGAGGTTAAACAATTTTGAGAAAAGAATACAACGGAGATGAATGAGATTACAAACACTCCGTTAGAAAAGGGGAACAAGGAACATTATGGGAACCTTGTGGGTTGAAAGACATGAAACAAGGGCTTAACGAACCAAAAGAATATGAAACCACACCGGTATAACGAGATAGCCAAGGAACAAGAATGACATAATTTTGATAGCACTCCGGTTGAAAAAGAGAAGGAAACTTGATAAGATGAAAATAAATTGAAGAGATGACCCAACACTCCGGTTAAATGGATAAGCAAGGAAAGAAGATGATCTTGACAAAACAAGAAGATGGGTCGAAGAGAGCAATATCACAATGCCTCCGGTAGACATGAAGGAATGCAATGAAAAGAACGAAGAAGAAAACAACATGTTGTACCTCAAGTGAATTTGAGAGAGCATCCTTAAAAGAAGGATAGAACGGAGTTGTTGGAAAACTCAACAGCGAAAAGAATAAGCTTGTTGTGGGCTTATGGAAAACAACTCAAAACTTAGAGGTGAATACATGCCACTACGGAAAACAATTGATTGCTTGAGAGCAACACGAAGATGAAAACTTGATTCGCCTAGAGAATAGGAGAAAAACTTGGATCATTGATAAGCACCACGAATAGCAACATTCCCAATGGAATGCAGGAAGAAGAATATTTGAGCTCTTCCGACAAAAATCTTGAGAACACTTCGAGAATGAATTAAATCCTTGATGAACCACCATGAAGAAACTCCATGAAGAACTCCGGTAAAAAAGGATGATAGAAAGAATGAGAAGTTGAAAACACAAGGTGAAGCCTTGCAGTGATAAGATGAAGCTTTGAAATGATATAACCGAGAAAACATGGAACTCCGGAAAGAAAGATGAACAAATGAAATCAAGAATTTTGATGAACCTCCAGAATAAGGAATTGAATTTACTCGATGAAACAAGTATAAGAATTACATTATGCTCATCCTTCACCAATTAAATTGATGACAAGCAATGGATTTGGCATACTACTTATTCTTCTTGAAAAGATTGAAGAGATATAGCCAAACTTGAGAAAAATCTTCAACGATCCGCCGGTAGGATTGGAAAGAACGAATGAATTGATATGATAACCAAGGAAGAGAACTCTTGAACGAACCACCGTAAGAATTGGAAATGAAAGTAGCAAAGGCACAATTCACCGAGAAGAATTAGAAAACGAATAAAGATACTTGACAGAATTTAGACACATGAGAACGAAAAGATCATGAACTGATTAGAGGATATTTGAACGATGCACCAGTAAGATTTGGAGAATGAGATCTGAAAGCTGAGAATGAATAATTCTGAGATGATGGCTCCGGAGAATCAAGCTGAAAAGACTCCTGAATTGCTCCGGATGGGTGAAAAGAATTCTCACAATCAAAACAATTATGAGAGGATGGCAACAAGTTAGAACCATGAATCTTTGAGAGAACGGATTAGATTGAAGAGAAACTCTTCTTCAGTCTTCAAATGTTGAGAATGATGACGAGAAACACCACCACGAATTATTGAGGCACTCCGGAATGACAATTAGAAAGATTGAACCAACAATGAAAAGAATTTGAAAGATCTTGGAGAAAGACATTTGACTGATGATAATTCATTCTTACGTAAAACTTTGCAATGAATTTGAGAATAACTCCGGAAAGAATTAGAAGAGTTAGGTAAGATCCTGGGAAAAGACCTGTGGGTTAGGGCCCACTCAAGAGAAACACCATTGGAAAGATTGCTTGAAAGAGAGATTACACCGGTTGAATTAAATGGCTTGAATGAGATAACAACCTCAAAATCCCTTGAACGGATTGAGAATGGGAAGCACGAATCTTCTGAGATATGTTCAACACTCCGGAACAAATGAATAGCGAGAGCTGAATGATTACGAGCTGCATCGGCATGAGAAAGCATTTGAAACAAGGAAATGAATATGATCAACACTGCAAGCTTGAATTGAAACCACCGGAGAAGAAAGAGAACGAATAATGATGAAGTTAAGGCTCCGTTAGTATCTTCCTGAGAATCACTGGATAAGAACATTTACGGAAAAGAATGGAGAGACTTCCTATCTACAAGATGGATACTTGATTAAGAAACATGAGTCCTTGAAGAAAAGGGTGGGAGGGTGGGAAAACAAAGGCAACTTGGGACGGATGAAACAAACAACATTGGGAAAACTGAGAGGTGATCTTGCGAATGTTGAAATGATCAGATCCACTTGAAGAGAAGCACGCCGGTTGGAAAAGAGTTGACATGACAACCTCAGAGATCAAGAAGGATTAGCACTCCCATAGAAATATGAGAACACCATTTAGGGAAGGTATGGATCAACACTTGACAATGAAGCAACTCGAATACCACAATTCAAAACAAAACAAAGGATTTGGCTTGCAGAATAAGCCGGAAACAAACATATGATAGATCCCATATCGTATCATGTGTGTGTTGGAAAGATATCCTACGAGATACTTGAATTCCCACTTATAAACTCCCGAAACTTTCTGGTTATGCAATCTGGTGTTGGGGATATAGGGGACACAAAATATATCACCCAAACTAACAATCCCTAGATCCAGCTGTATCCATCCGTCAACACATAACCAAGAAACCTTCGGAAATCGTGTACCTCAACCTTCAAAAAGCATCCGTTATACGAGTTATGGCAATACTCCCGAACTCCCGCCCCAGTACTGGGTGGCGTCGAGGTGATCTCACCAACAACTGCATAAAAGAGATTTTCGATGTCGGCGAAACTCCGGTATTCCAGAACTGCAACGATAAAATTGTGACGACAACACCTCGGAGCTCAACTCCCCGGGACACTGCCACAACCCCTAAATGTCGGGAGGCACCAAGAACAATGTTCTCGTCACAAAACCATCGGCACGAGATACCCGCGTGATTCTAAATTTTTTTAGTGAAATTTGAGGAGAGAAAAGTCAAAACCTCTACGTCAGGAGGGCTCACCAGAGCGACGAAGGGACTGAGGAGTAAAAAGAATCCTACTCTCCGATATATATAATTCTAAGACTCAAAACATTTTGTTCTAGACTCAACAACGACAGCGATTCGATCAAGCAGGGGGCTCCTAAGTTGGGGATGGCTCTGATACCAACTTGTAACGCCCACGATGCGGCTATATCTCTCATGTGTCGAGGCACGACTTAGAGGCATAACCGCATTGTAGGTTTTGTCGCAAGAAGGGTCATCTTCACACAATCCCATGTAATGAATAAGAATGGGATAAAGAGTTGGCTTACAATCGCCACTTCATACAATACATAAATTAATTCATACATCAACCAGAGTACACACATAGGTCCGACTACGGAACCAAAAGAAAAGAAGACAACCCCAAATGCCAGATCCCTGATCGTCCCCAACTGGGCTCCACTACTGATAAATAGGAAACAAAACATAGTAACGAACAAGGTCTTCATCGAACTCCCACTTGAGCTCGGTTGTGTCACCTGCACTGGTATCGTCGGCACCTGCAACTGTTTTGGTAGAATCTGTGAGTCATGAGGACTCAGCAATCTCACACCCGCGAGATCAAGACTATTTAAGCTTATGGGTAGGAAAGGGGTAATGAGGTGGAGCTGCAGCAAGCACTAAGCAAAATATGGTGGCTAACATATGCAAACAAGAGCGAGAAGAGAAGCAACGCAACGGTCGAGAAGCTAGAAGAGATCAAGAAGTGATCCTGAAACTACTTACGCGCAACCATAACACAAGAACCGTGTTCACTTCCCGGACTCCGCCGAAAAGAGACCATCACGGCTACACACGCGGTTGATGTATTTTAATTAAGTCAAATGTCAAGTTCTCTACAACCGGACATTAACAAATTCCCATCTGCCACATAACCGCGGGCACGACTTTCGAAAGATAAAACCCTGCAGGGGTATCCCAACTTAGCCCATTATAAGCTCTCACGGTCAACGAAGGATATTCCTTCTCCCGGGAAGACCCGATCAGTCTCGGAATCCCGGTTACAAGACATTTCGACGATGGTAAAACAAAACCAGCAAAGCCGCCCGATGTGTCGACAATCCCGATAGGAGTCGCACGTATCTCGTTCTCAGGACACACCGGATAAGCAAAGCGTACAGGTACCGACGTAACCCAAGTTGCCAAGGGATAGTCCCGCACGGTGCTCTAGTTTGGACCAACACTTAGACAAGCACTGGCCCGGGGGGGGGGGGTAAAATAAAGATGACCCTCGAGATGCGCGACTCCCAAGGGAAAAAGGCTAGGTGAGGCAAATGTAAAACCAAGGTTGGGCCTTGCTGGAAGAATTTTATTCAAAGCAAACTGTCAAGGGGGTCCCATAAATCACCCAACCGCGTAAGGGACGCAAAATCAAGGAACATAACACCGGTATGACGGAAACTAGGGCGACAAGAGTGGAATAAAACACCAGGCATAAGGCCGAGCCTTCCACCCTTTACCAAGTATATAGATGCATTAATTAAATAAGAGATATTGTGATATCCCAACATATCCATGTTCCAACATGGAACCAACTTCAACTTCACCTGCAACTAGCAACACTATAAGAAGGGTTGAGCAAAAGCGGTAACTTAGCCAAACAACGGTTTGCTAGGAAAGGATGGTTAGAGGCTTGACATGGCAATATGGGAGGCATGATATAGCAAGTGGTAGGTAGCGCAACATAGCAATAGAGCGAACAACTAGCAAAGCAAAGATAGAAGTGATTTCGAGGGTATGGTCATCTTGCCTGAGATCCCGCTAGGAAGAAGATCGAATCCATGAAGAAGACAAACGGACGTAGTCGAACGAATCCTCACAACTCCGGAACAAAACCGAAGCTAACGAGAGACGCAAACCGGAAAGAAACAAACAACATAGTAAACAACCACCACATACACATGGCATGATGCACAAACAAGTATGATGCATGTCCGATTTAATGAGGCATGGCATGGCAAAGTGCAACAAACAACACTACAAATTAAGTGGAGCTCAATATGCAACGAGTTGCATATTGACGAAACACCATATCAATTATTTAGTTCTCTCTCGTTTATGTACCCAACAATATTAAATGTTGTTAAACATGGCAAGAGGTGAAGCATATGAAAACTACATATTTAGGCAAGTTTAAATGAGGCCGGAATAACAAACAACAATTCCGGAAAATCCTCATATGCATATTTCGAATTTGCTACTGTTCTGCCGTAAACCATATTTTAATGTTGTTAAATAGCAAAATAAAATGCACCATGTTAAACTAGGCATTTTTCTACCCCATTTACATATAAAGTTAATTAAATTTGGAGCTACGGTTAATTAGTTATGAAATAATTCATTTTAGCATGGCATTATGCGAAATAAACACAAACATAAAGTTAAACATTTTTAACATGGATGAAAGTGGCATAACATGAAACAAGACAAAAATCTCAGCATTTTTTATATATAATGTTTTTACATATGATGCACTGTTAAAGAGTTATTATATGCATGATGTTTGAGGGTTTTTCTGTAAAACTACAGTCTCTGGATAATTAGGAAAATCGTCCAGAACTGGGAAAAAAACGTGACGGGCCGGATCTGTTCTCACCATGGGCCTTGCCCAGCACCGTGGAGAGGTAGCAGGAGGGGCTCGCTGGGCTGGCGCGGTTGTGGATGAGGCCCAAGCGCGTGGAGTGGAAGCGGTCAACACGTGAGGCGCGCATGCGGGCGGATCGAGCAGGCAGCAGCGCTGCTCGTCCTCCTTGGCCGAAGCCGAGGCAAAATAGGGGATGGGCGGACTTGGCGCGGAAGAAGGAGGTCCGGCGGGGGCGCGGGTCTCCAGGGTGTCGGATCCGGCCGGGGGGAGCCCATCTCCGATGATGGTGGCGCCGGCTGGTGCTCCTGTTCGAGGCAAGGACAGAGAGAGAGATATTCAGAGAAGTAGAACAGAAAGGGGAAGAAGAGAGAAGGCGAGGGCGACGGGCGCGCGACCTGCAGGGCTCCGGTGGCGCGGCCGGGCATACGCGAGGAGGAGGCATCGGGCGCGCTGGCGACTTGCTGGTCGGGTGCTGGTCGCGGCAGAGGCTCGGGGCAGAGGAGGAGCACGGTGAAGTCGAGACAGAGGCGGGGTCGGGCAAAGGAGGCGCCCATGGCGTTGGACTTGGCGTCCTGCAGGTCCGGCAGGGGTGGCGACCTTGACGCAGGGGATAGGTGGAGGCGTGGATTCGGCGAGGCGGCGGAGTTCCTTCGGCGGCCATGGCGCCTGGCATGCTCCTGGCCAGGGCGTAGCTGCTCCTGCAGCAGATGGGCAGAAAGCAAAGGGTTCAGAGAGGAACACGGGAGGAGCATGGGAAGGAGAAGAAGGGGCGTCGGTGCTCATCTCCGGTGAAGCTTGCCGGCGGTGACGTGGCACGAGGCGAAGGCTCGGGCTCATGCTGAGACGAGGGAGGAGGAAGGGCCTCGATCCAATCGGGACCGAGCTCTAGCTGGCTGTGCGAAGGTTGGTTGAGGCATGATCTGGAGGAAAGGGGAGATCCAGGAGAGGAGTGGCAGCTGCGGGTTGGCTCGGGATGGATCCCGAGGGAACCAGAGACTGGCGGCGGGGAGGAGGATCCCTAGAAATTAGGAATTTGTCTGATGATTGCACTGCTATTTATAGTAGGTGGGTGTGGGTAGGGTTATCTCGTCCCTTCGTTTGTAATCGGATGGACCAAAATAAATAGGTTAGGAAGTCCAATAAATAAAACGAAGATATCTTAGGGATACTTGGAGATGATCCGGACCCAACGGTGACAACTGTCCGGGTTGAGTTCGGGGAAGTTTCGGACACACACGCAAAAGGGGGGGTAAGGCGGTCACGGACAAGAGGGAAGCGAAAACCCGATGGGACTCGGAACGGTCAACGAAAGAAAGGGGGAAACGTGGCAACTATGAGCGGATGCAAGTTTTGAAGACATGACGGCAACGGAGTGCCGATGCAATGCGAATGATGCGATAATGAATGCAACAAACAAACGAAACACATGACAACAACGAAAAACATGGAAGCCGTCTGGAGCGTCGGTCCTGTTCCTTCCCTGGGGAGAGGGAATTTTAGATTCTTCTCCCCGGTTATCCTCCTTCGCGGAGGCACTAATTCCCCCGGTTTGGATGAATAATGAGTGAGGCCCGCTTTCGGCTTCTTTATTCCCCCCTTTATCTTCCCTTGATGGCGCTTGATAAGGCGCAAGCTCAAGCATCCTGGCTAGTACAGGATCCGGTGAGCCTTCGGGAAGGTGGGCCGAACACCTGATCATCTTCGCCTTTTTTATCCAGTCCTGGTCAAAGACCGACCCTTCAGAATGATATTGTGATAAATAAAGAGACAACATGTTCGGCCGAAGAGTTACTTACTTGGGTGTCTGGACGATTGCAGTTTAGGCCCGCATCCTCGGTGGTATCCGGACACTTTATTCGTGATTCGAAGAACAATCTATACATCTCTTCGAGCGTCACGCCGAAGAATTGCTGAATGGTTCGCGGTCCTTCCGGATTGAACTCCCACATGCGGAGAGATCGACGTTGGCATGGCAGGACCCGACGAACTAGCATGACTTGCATTACCCTGACAAGGCTGACATCTCTCTTGAGGAGATCCCGGATGCGACTCTGCAATGTCGGCACGTCATTAGCCGGCCCCCAGTCCAGCCCCTTGTTGACCCATGATGCCAGTTGTGGCGGGGGGCCCGAACGGAAGGCAGGGGCAGGTACCCACTTAGTACTTCGGGGAGCCGTGATGTAAAACCATTCCTGCTACCATAAGTCGGACATCTCGGGGAAGGATCCCTTTGGCCATGGAGCATCGACGCCTTTGCTTATTATGGCGCCTCCGCACTCTGTGTGTCACCCATCGATCATCTTCGGCTTCACATTAAAGGTCTTGAGCCATAAGCCGAAGTGTGGGGCGATGCGGAGGAAGGCCTCACACACGACGATAAATGACGAGATGCGAAGGATGGAATCCGGAGCCAGATCATGGAAATCGAGCCCGTAATAGAACATAAGCTCTCTAACAAAGGGATCAAGACTAAAGCCTAGCCCTCGGAGGAAGTGGGAAACAAATACGACGCTCTCGTTTGGTTCGGGAGTGGGGATGACCTGCCCTTGAGCAGGCAGCCTGTGCGAGATTTCGGCGGTCAGATACCTGTCTTCTCTTAGCTTCTTGATGTCCTCCTCTGTGACAGATGAGGCCACCCACCGGCCTTGAAGGTTGGATCCGGACATGATTGAAGGTCCGAAGTGCTTGGCCTCCGCCTTGGGTGCTGGAATTCGAGGTGGGAGAAGGGAAAAATCGAGCGCAAGAAGAAAAGGACAGGCCTTGACCCCTTTATAAATAGGGTGAATATCAAGCGCCCTCTGCACGACCGTCTGGAACTTGCCTAAAATCGAGGAGTCGTACCAGCGGGCACGATTGGGTTACCCACACCCGTATTGATGAGAATCCCATGAAAAGAGGGACACGATCTCTGCTTCGACAAGACGTGCCAATAAAACCGCCTCGCAACACGTGCAGTGGCAGGCTCGGAAAAATGGTTCATCATGACCAGACCACGACAGTAAGTCACGTTAAGAAAAGCTGTCAGCAGATTAGATTTTGGAAATATTATTCTCTCTACGGTGGTATGTGGAATTTGTTTTGCAGAGCTGGACACTGTCCTTGTGTTCAAAATCTTCTATGGAGTATTCGGAGGAAGAACCCGCCTTGCAATGCCGAAGACAATCTGCGTGCCGGACTCATCGTCATTGAAGCCTGGTTCAGGGGCTACTGAGGGAGTCCTGGATTAGGGGGTCCTCGGACAGCCAAACTATATACTTTGGCCGGACTGTTGGACTATGAAGATACAAGATTGAAGACTTCGTCCCGTGTCCGGGTGGGACTCTCCATTGCGTGGAAGGCAAGCTTGGCAAATTCGGATATGTAGATCCCCTCCTTTGTAACCGACTCTGTGTAACCCTAGCCCCCTCCAGTGTCTATATAAACCGGAGGTTTTAGTCCGTAGGACAACAACAATCATACCATAGGCTAGCTTCTAGGGTTTAGCCTCTACGATCTCGTGGTAGATCAACTCTTGTAATACTCATATCATCAAGATCAATCAAGCAGGAAGTAGGGTATTACCTCCATCGAGAGGGCCCGAACCTAGGTAAACATCGTGTCCCCCGCCTCCTGTTACCATCCGCCTTAGACGCACAGTTCGGGATCGCCTACCCGAGATCCGCCGGTTTTGACACCGACAGCCGCCCTTGCGACCGGCTAGCAGGGCCGCCGTGCCAGGCGGAAAGAGGCCGACATGCCGCCAGCTCCTCGAAGGTCTCCAATGATGACCTGGCAATGGAGATGGGCTACGATGATGACCCAGCGCCCCTGCCTGCGCTAGTCCATGACGGCTTGACCAAGGAGCAGACGCACTTCAACGACACCATGACAGAGGAGCTGCCAGTGGCGCTGCCACTGTCAGTGCTCTGGCATGCACAGGAGGAGCAATAGTACAACCTATCCCTCCTTGAGTAGCACCGGCTGGCCTACGCCGAAACCTACGGCAAGCGTGCAAGCGAGGATGCCGTAGCACCCATGGTGACGGAGAACCCCAACTTTGCCGCCAAGCAGCGGGCGCTCTATGAGGTCACGCATGCTCGCACCGCTCGCAACATGGTCGTGGCGCATCCGGGCATGGAGCTGACACTGGCGGCGTAGGCGATCGCGGATGAGAACGCCGGCAGCTGTGCGTCCTTCGCGTCGACAACGATGCTTCGCTGGCGCAGATGGTACGATGAGCGTGTGTTCCATTCACGTCCATCATTGAGCTCACGTGAACTGGCAAGGGACATACCGCAAATTCTGATGAGGAGGAGTAGTGCGTGGGAGGTGGCGGGGCCTTGAGTCCCAAGTGGTCGGCCCGTATCCCATGTCCTACTCTTCCTCACCAGTGACGCACCATCACTTCATGGGTCTCATCTTTGTCAGACATGGACACGACCAATGCCAGAGGGAAACAAGGACTTGGAGGATGGCCGCCGCCGTAGATTTAGGCTAGGTTTAGGTTCAGTCGCTTTTTTAATGAAATATGTCGAAAATGTAATGAATGTGCTCCGTTAGATGAGAATTATACGGTTTGCATTTAATTCGTCCGGTTTGTTTAAATTCGTTTTGAAATGGATGCGGGCACATTTGGTTGGCTGACTCCCACATCACTGTCCGCGGACTAGTCCCACCGGTCCGCGGACGGATATGATATCCAATTTGAGGATCAGCGTTGGAGATGCCCTCATAACATTTTATCTTAGGGATTTCTATTTTCATGCCCCTCCTTGCTTAGTTCTCCTCAATTTTGTCCACGCTCTTTTTCATTCCTCACTTTTCTCCTCCACCGTGCAGCCTGATACGTCGCCAACATATGTATAATTTTTGATTGTTTCATGCTATTACATTATCAATCTTGTATGCTTTGTATGTCATTTTATATCATTTTTGTGGACAAACCTATTAACCTAGTGCCCAGTGTGAGTTCCTGTTTTTTTTCCTATTTCTTTGTCTCGTAGTAAAATCATACCTCGCAAAATCCAAACACGATGAAACTTTACGGTGAATTTTTTCGGAATATAATAGACCCTAGAAGCTTTAGAGAGAGAACATAAGAAACACGGGGGCACCACAAACTCAGGGGGCGCCCGTACGTGGCGCGCCACCCAGGCTTGTGGGGCCCATAGTGCTTCGTTTAACCTAATTCCTGTCATATAAATTCCAAAAAATCCATAAACCCGCAGAGCAAGATCCGAAACAATTTTATCGCCGCCGCAAGCCTTTGTTCTTTTGCGATCCCATCTGGAGGCTTTTCCGGTGATCTACCGGAGGGAGTCAATCTTCATCGACCTTGCTGCCTCAATGATGATCTATGAGTAATCCCCACAAGACCTACGGGGCCATAGAAGATGCTAGATGGCTTCATCTCCCTTTTTGGTCTTCAATACAATGATCTCTTCGCAGATCTATTCGATGTAATTCTCACGGTGCGTTTGTTGGTATCCGATGAATTGTGGGTTATGATCGTATTATTCATTGAAAGTATTTTTGTCTTTTCTGATATTTATTTATGTGTTATTTTATAGCCTTCTAATACTCTTCGATCTATCAGTCTTCTTTGGCCGAGTAGATTGATTTATCTTCAGTGGGAGAGGTGGTTGGTAGTAGGTTCAACCTTACGGTGTCCTTACTCTATTACAGGAGGAGCAGCAAGGCACGTATTTGTATTATTGCTACTAAGGGTAAAACGATGGGGCTTAAACATATTAATTGATCTTGCTTTGTCTACATTATGTCATCATGCTTCAAGCATTACTCCGTTTGTTATGAACTTAATACCTTGCGACGCATGCGGGATAGCGGCCAAGGGGTGGAGTAATAGTAGTAGAAGCAGATGGATTTCGGTCTACTTGTGTCGGACGTAATGCCTATATATTGATCATGCCATGAAGAATCATCATAAGTATGTGCTATTCTATCAATTGCACACCAGTAATTTGTTTACCCATTGTTGCTATGCTCATGATAGAGATGCCTCTAGTGAAACTATGGCCCCGGGTCCATCTTCCATATTTACAAAAACCCTAAAAATACTTCCTGCAATTTATTTCCTTTTTATTTTATTTTATCTATCTACCTGTATCAGATTTAGTCCTTTCAATGGGCGAGTACAAGGGGATTGACAACCCTCTTGCCTTCATTGGGTGCAAGCATTTGCTTTGTGTGTGTGTGCAAGTACCACTTATATTGTTTGTCTAGTGTCTCCTACTGGTTCGGTAAACCTTCGTTCTTACTAACCGAGGAAAATACTATTTGCTACTATACTGCATCACCCTTCCTCTTTGGGGAAAACCCTACGTCTATCACAAGTAGGAGAAGAATTTTGTGGAAGCATGAAAGATGCAAGGAATGCAAATATACACTCAGATCTGAACTTGACAGATTTCAGGAGATGAATGCTATACCACAAGCAAAGCATGAACTAACACCACACTGCCATTGGTGTAAATGGAAAATGTGCTAACTAGATTATTGACTCTAGTGCAAGTGGGAATCTGTTGAAAATATGCCCTAGAGGCAATAATATTGTATTATATATTTCCATGTTTACATTGAAAAGTTTATATTCTATGCTATAACTGCTATGATCCTGGAATATGCGATTCAGTGGAAAACTCATATGCATGTGTGGAATGATAAACGGTAAAATATGATTCCTAGTCTCACCCCTAAGACTAGCTCAAGTGTTCTTGGTGATCATGTTTTCCAGATCGGTATATTTTAAGTGTAAAGTTAGTCCTAAATCAACTTTGAGAATATGACGTTAGAAGTACGATCATATTGAATTGACACAAACTTGTTTGTTATACTTTCAAATACAATCGTCACAAGTCAATTGCTATAACATAGAGAGTTACTGTGTGATTTAATTCCTTATACCATGAGAGTATCGTAGTCACTTCTTACTATACGATGAACTTTGGGGTTGCTCAAACGTCATCTGTAACACGGTGATCATAACGAAAATTTACATGTTCATCTGAATGTTTGACAAGGAACTAGATAGCTCAAGAGTGGGATTTGCTTCTTCGACGATGGAGAGATATTATTAGGGCCCTTCGGTGTGACCACATCCATCATCATCTGGCCAAACACATGTGACTAGGTCACGAGGATGTCGGAACATGTCAACGAGAAAGAAGAACAAAACTGATAATGAGGAGACCGGTATAGTGAGCATGTGTATGACTCAAGAGGATACTGAGATATCTCACCTTGGGTTGTGTAAAGCATCGCAAAGAAAAGGTAATAGCACATGATGACAAAAGGTTGACTTGGATGTCATTCATATACTCAAAGGGATTGATATGGACGTCCACGGTTACACTACCGATCATTAAACGAAAGGGGTTTTGTTCATGCCTATGTTTTATCGAACCTACAGGGTCACAAGGTTAAGGTAATCACGATCTGCTGAGTGTTAGTAGGATAGGAGTAATGAGGAAATATTTATGAAATAGGTTCATTGATATTCGAAATAGTTTCTAGAGGAACCGGAAGCGTTTCAGGGTCACCTGAAGGGTTTCGGGGTTTACCGGGTAATGCCGATAAATAATATACAGGTATAAAATGTTTCTGAAGATGTTAAATTAATAATAAAAGGCTCTAATAATAGTTAGGTCACTTTTATATTAATTAAATACTAACAGGCCTTAAAAGGCAAGTGCTGGAAAGGATATTGGGTCACTTGGGCCCAACACGGGAGGCGCCCCCTTGCTTCTTGAAGAAGCCAAGGGGAGGCCGAATTGGAAGGGGAACCCTCTCCTTGCATTGGTACAACGAGGTGCTATACAAACGGTTTTTAACCCCTTTCCGCGACAGCATTTGGAACTATCGCCAAGTGAGTGTGGGCGATACGGGGGTCCTTCCCACACGACCCAGAAACCGTCGGGGATAGGGTGCCTTGATGCATAAAGTTGTGCCTATATATCCATTTACGATATCTCGAATATCCCAAATGCTTCATCCTTGCTGCTCGTTTGTGCTCGCATTGCCATCGCAGTCGTTGTTTTGTGGTTTTACCTAAAACCAGGCAGATTCCAGGCTCGGGAGTTTTCCAGGCACGTACCAAACTAGCTCTACGTTTACGATGCCTAGCACATCACAAACAATTCATGATTATAAACCGTGTATGATAGGTAGACAATCACACACATTTAGTTTTCCCGCACCATATGTGATAGTGTCTGACATCACACACGCTTTGCAAACGACAACTGTCTGCATTGTTACACACGTTTCCTCTCCGTGAACCGTGTCGGATTATGATGTATATCGCACACACTATGCTTTATTAACCATGTGTGCCGTGATGACCTGCACACCGCAATTTCTCCCTAATTTAATTGCTGCTATTTAAAATTGTGCCTAATTTAAACTTGAAAGTAGGCTATAGCTTTATTCATATCCATCAGGTTGAAACAAGCAATGCATTATTCGATTCACAGGTACATTTGTTTAAGAATTACACAAGCACCAAATAAAGAATGATGAACTAGGGTTCTATACTTGTACTATTATAGATGAAAAAGAAAGAGGCGACAAACATTCTAGTTGCTGAACAAGGTGAAGCGGAATGGCCCTATTGTGCTCTCCTGGATGCAGAAGGCACGCACGACTCTAGTCCAACCCCTTGTGATGGCCGGCCAGCAATCATGTAGTTTGAGAGGTAATCTTGAGTAAACTGCTCCAGGATCCACTGCAAAGGAAAAAAGATTCAGATATTGTCATCTAACACAACTCATTACAGGCAGTAAAAAGAAGGCTACAGGGTTCTTACTTACCATCCTGCAGTTCACTATTGTCTTGCATAAAGTGTAAACAAATAGTTCGATTGACATCTTTTGACCCATTTTAATAACAACCTTTATCAGTTTCCACACTTGATGCTGGTTCATGAATATCTCATTGCCCCATACGCAGAAAGGGTCCAAGTGTGGATCTTTGG
Organism: Aegilops tauschii subsp. strangulata; assembly: GCF_002575655.3. Taxonomy (NCBI): domain Eukaryota; kingdom Viridiplantae; phylum Streptophyta; class Magnoliopsida; order Poales; family Poaceae; genus Aegilops; species Aegilops tauschii. Next base: position 288,259,061 of record NC_053035.3, read on the forward strand.
CAGTGGCATATGTACCTAAAAGCACCAAGTTAATATTAGAAGCTAAACAACAATTGCAAAATGATGTAGTACAACACTCCCTCCATCCCATTATATAAGATTTTATTACATGTATATCTAGACATCATCAGAACATTAAGGTAACACTCTTCCTTGTTGCTATGTAGCCTGGGATTGCATATTTAGTCATTCAGTACAATGCATGTTGCTATGTAACTTCAGTGTGCAGGCTTAAGCACTCTAGTTAAGCAAAACAAGAAGTGGAAACGTGTGTTAACTGCATCAGGCATAACATTTAAAAACAAGCAAATAGTCATTCAAACTGGTATTGTGCAGGTCTAAAGTACACTAGTTATTGTTAAAAAATCGAAAAGGCATGTTAACTGCAATATCCTTAACAACAACCAAATATCGTAATTCATAGTGGTATTGTTGAAACTGTTATTGATGAAATTGAACTGCACGGCAAATAGTTGCACATATAGAGCATCACATTGTGAAGAACTGAAATAAACAAGTCATAAGCCCATCTCTAGCCGATCCTTTAAAAGTTAAAGGACTAAAACCCTTAGTGGATATATATACTCCATCAATTTTTGGCCTTTTCTAGTCGATCCCCTAAACTTAACGTTGTAAACTTCAATTTGATCAAGTTCAAAGAAGGTTCAACCAAAAGTAGCATGCATTCAAACATAAACATAGATAGTTTTGCATAACCGAACATAAAACATAAATTTAAACTAAGTTAAACTACTTTCGGTCGAAATAGAGGTTGAGCCAATACTTCCTCGTGATGTACGGTGTGCCGCGAGCCGGGTCCGGGCCGGTGCCGTCGTTGGGGTCATTGGGGAAGGCACTCCTCCACTCGTCGACGTCGATCTCCTCGTCCTCGGGGCCCACATTGACGCCCTCCGCGCTGCCGTCCTCACCGCCTTCGACCTCATCATCGGAGGAGAGCACGATAACCTCGCCGCCCTCCGCGCTGGCAAAGATCGCCCGCTCCGCCTCCACGAGCTCCGGGTGCTGCCAGCGGAGCTCTTCCATGTAGGCCTCGGCCTCGAGGCGCTCCCACGCCTCGCGGTCCTCCCGTGCCATAGCCGAGCTCACCACCCCTGGCTCCGGCGGAACGAGGTCGACCGGATGTGTGCCGAAGGGGAAATTGAGCCTAGCCGCCGCGCCATGGTAGCGGACCTGCCAGTGGTCGTACTCCATGGCCGCGAGCTCGACCGTGTAGAAGCTACCAAGCCACCGGCGGGTGTGGGTCTCCCGATCTGTAATCTCGGCAACCCACGTCCCCCATCGCCGCTGCCAGACCCCGAGGTAGGACCTCGTCGGCTGCCGGGTCCGAGGGAGGACACGGGGAAGTCCTCGAACCGGCGTAGGGGCGCGGCGGCGGGCGGATCGGGGGACCGGCGATGACGGATCGAGCCCACGGAGGACGACGGGGACACCTCAGCGGCCACCTCGTCGGCGTCGGGCAAAAAGGCCGCGATAAACCTCTTTTTGGCCATTGGTTCCTCGAGCTCCCCGACACACAGGCAGAGGTTGAGGATGGAGGCGGCGACGATGGCGGCGACCTACCAATGGTTTCGGGGGTGGTGTGTGCCGGTGTGAGCGGAGGTTTTGGGGAGTGTGTGGTGTGTGTGGAGGGGGGCGCAAGGTGGTGTTTGAGGAAATACTATGGCAATTGAATATTTTACTAGGCGGGAGTAACAAGGTGGGGCTACTGAAAATTTGGATCAAGGGCGAGCAGATATTTTTGAGATTGCGAAGGATGCAGAGGCGGGAGTAAAATGCCGGGGCTACTAAAAATTTGAATCAAGGGACTGAAGCAGAGCGGGAGTAACAGACATCACACACGGTCCGCACATACTAATCGTGTGCTATCAAACATTAAAACCTTCCAGGCGGTAGATATTTTCGAGATTACGAGGCAGTAATATTTTCGAGATTGCGAGGGATGTAGAGGCGGGAGTATTTGGGGAGCTGATACGTCCATTTGGCATCATGTTTTCTTACTGTTATTTATGATGTTTTTATCCATAAAAATGCTTTTTGGAGTAATTCTAATGCCTTTTCTCTCATAATATGCAAGGTATACACAAAGAGGGAGAATTCCGGCAGCTGGAAATCTGGACCTGGAAAAGCTACGTCAGGCTACCTATTCTGCACAACTCCAAACAAGCTGAAACTTCACGGAGATTTTTTATGGAATATTTGAGGAATATTGGAGCAAATAACTACCAGAGGGGACCCGCCAGGTGGGCATAACCCACCTGGGCGCGCCAGGGAGCCCAGGCACACCCTGGTGGGTTGTGCTCATCCAGGCCCACCTCCGGTGCCCATCTTCTGGTATATAGGTCACTTTGACCTAGAAACAATAAGGAGAGGACTTTCGGGACGGAGCGCCGCCGTCTCGAGGCAGAACTTTGCCAGGAGCACTTTTGCCCTCCGGCGGAGCGATTCCGTCGGGGGAACTTCCCTCCCGGAGGGGGAAATCATCGTCATCATCATCACCAACAACTCTCCCATCTTGGGGAGGGCAATCTCCATCAACATCTTCAATAGCACCATCTCATCCCAAACCCTAGTTCATCTCTTGTGTTCAATCTTGTTACCGGAACTATAGATTGGTGCTTGTGGGTGACTAGTAGTGTTGATTACATCTTGTAGTTGATTACTATATGGTTTATTTGGTGGAAGATTATATGTTCAGATCCAATATGCTATTTAATACTCCTCTGATCATGAGCATGATTATCATTTGTGAGTAGTTACTTTTGCTCTTGAGGTCACGGGAGAAATCATGTTGCAAGTAATCATGTGAACTTGGTATAAGTTCAATATTTTGGAGTTAATTACACAATATTACCACATTTTGGGTTGTCTTGGCAGATTGGTACCAGTTTTCGTAATTTTTATGTGTCAATACCAAGTTTCGGGCAAGCCGTTGCAAATCGGACTAAACTGCATATTGACAGCGTATCTGACCGGCGGGGCCCATATGTCAGGTGTCAACGTGGCATTTTTTTTACAGAAAACCCTCTTACCTTATATGTAATCACGTAAAGGCACATTATTTTTGCGGGTAAAGGGTCCCTGTGAGAGTAGTTTTTTCGTTCGGACTTGTTTGAAAGTTTCGGCCAACTAGACAAATAAATAAAATAAACTAAAAATCCGGCGCCGGCAGGTTTCAAACTTGAGACCCACCGTTCGCAGCCGACACGCGCTAGCCACCACGCCACCCAAACGTTCGTGCTATGTTACATGCGGGCTTTCTTTTATACTAGTGTGGACACGCTGGGCCGGCTGTTGGGCCCAGCGCGGCCTTGTGCCCTTAATTACTCGTTTTTTAATCATAATATTAATACATTTATAATTATTGCGTATCCTCATTGTCTTTCCCTAATAATAAAGCATGGATTGGCTTCGTGGATTCACCGTCACAATGCGCTTCTTACCGTGATTTTACGCTTTCAGTTTGAATTTAAAACATATTCAAGGTGGTAATAAATTTTGTGGCTGTCCTTGTTTGTTACGTCAATTTCGCCCGTCACGCTGCTCGTAGGCTTCATCCTCGATACAACTTTCCATACAGGCTGGGCTAAATCGCCTTACTGGGCTTTGGCCCGAAATCGGCCCAGTCAAAAAATATGACGTGTAACCGAGATTAGGCAGAAATAAGCGTCTCCATGTGGGTCGAACTCCCAAAGTTGCACGTCAAGGCCCAAGGCTGCAACTGCAACCAACAGAACTAAGGCATCAGGATGCAAACAAAAGGTTTGTTTCTTTATAAATTAGTACCACCTCGCTCCTTTGCAATCCGTTCTACCGATTTATATATGTTTCCTATTCAAAATCAATAAGCAGCCTGGACAATTAATGGTAACAAAGATGGCTGACAAAGATGTGTGGCATGACCAGCGGGCATAAATAAGGAAAAAGAGTGGCGTCATTAGCGGGAATAAAATATGGAAAGAGAGTTTCACAAAAAGAAAAATGAAGGAGAGGATAATGACCATAAGGAAGGTGAGCTCCTAAAAAAAAGAAGGAGAGAAGCACTCTCTTGCAGAGAGGTATTACGTGGGCATAAATAAGGAAGGAGAGTTCCTTTAAAAAAGAAGGGAGATAATAATATGTTGCAAAGGAATTATATACGAGGGCATGATCAGTATACATAAATAAGGAAGGAAGGAGAGTTTGACAAGAAAGAAAGAAAGGTGTATGATATGACACAAAGCAATTACCCAGACATGGCATGCAATTAACTCAAATAGCTTCAATTTAAAATTGCTTTAATAGATGGCCTAACAGACCTTTTGGTGAGATTTTAAAATTGCTTCAATTTACAAATAATGCCTTTAAGATTTGAAAATTAGGGGGTCCTTTAGAGTCAGAATTGTCGTACAAAAATCGCTGACAGAACTCTTTTAGCGAGATTTTTTTTATGACAACTTACAAATAATGCCTTTAAGATTTGCTTATTAGTGGGCCTTTATCAAAAGCATTGTATCTATAGCATGCTTCTTAAAGTACAATTGGAAAAAGACTTCCATGCCTATGAGCATTGCTACGCTCCGCAACGCATGTGGGGACGAAGCCACGTAAATCTCTCCTCATCCTAATTAATTTCTCTCCGAGGTGAATTCAAGGGTGGGCCCACACTAACTAATCACCCCTCCCTAATTCAATCATGGGTCCCACACTAACTAATCTCACCCACCTGAATTCGCGTGAATTAACCACGTCCGTACAATTGATATGATTACTAATAAAATTTGATATGTCGCACGCTAGGCTAGCCAGGACCTCCAATGTCGGAACCAGATCGTCTGACGTAGAAACAAAGTACTGCAGATGGACGTAGATCATTTGCTACCGTCCCATACGCATCCGACGGTAGCCCGTGGAACTGAGCGAACACAGCGCAACAGTCGGCCCACAAAGCATGATCCAGCCCAATCCAACACACGAGAGAGGGAAGAAAACGGCGCAAGAACAGGAAAAAGGGATTGAGGACACAAAAACGGCGTGATATCTGCTCTTTGATATGTTTCTCAAAAAAGAAAATCTGCTCTTTGATCTTGTGCGCACGTGTAAATATTCTGGCTCTCTCTTGCGGCCTTCCTCGTCAATAGCTTCGAATGTCATGCTCACAAATTCATTGGTGATATAATCTATTTACAACATGAATGATAGGCTCACAAATTCCTCTCATTTACATGCTCAGAGCATCAATGATCTGCTCGATATTCCTCTAACATATTTTAATTAAGATGGACGATATTTCTAAAAACTTTTTAAAAAAGTTCTAGGATGCTAATTTACAGCAGACGACGACCACGCATGCATGGCCACCCTGGCCGGCCGCATCGCCATCCTTGTCCGTGCCGTCATCGTCGTCCTTCTAGCGGTAGAAGGACGCGGGACCGCGGCAGCCTTGCCCGACGGCCGCCTGGCGCTCGCGGAGCAGCCGCTCCGCTTCCTCCTGCACCGTGCGGAGCGTTGCATGGCGCCTTGGCCCTACCGTCATTCGCCAAGCGAACATTCCTCAATCTTGCCGAGCTCCCATCGGTCGGCGGTGGCGGCGCGCGGCCGTCTCCGCGGTGCTTCCTCTACGTCCGCATCGTCTTCATCATCACCATGTCTCAGTCCGACACTGACCGTCTCGCTGCTGAGAAACTCGAGGCCGACAAGAAGGCCGCCGAGGACGCCGCTGCCGCCACCGCCGCCGCGGCTTCTGCCTAGCCTACTGGAAGGTATAAGACGTTTATCCCGCTCCTGTTTATTTTCGCATTAGCAGTATTAGCATTATATGTAAATATGTTTACTGTTTGTGTAGTACGTGCTTATTTAGATCAGAGTCAGTATGTCGTTAATTATGTCAATACGATACTAGTGATTTATCAATGGATTAAATTAGTCAAAAATTGCCTATTTACTCAACACAGTATATCGTGCTCAATCGAGCATCACAGAGCAGTTCTATGTTTTTTTTAGCAACAGCAGTATCTACGTAAGTTCTCTAGTCTACGTGTTGGCAGCGGCAGTATCTACGCTATTTCTTTTTCCTGAGGTGAATGGGCTGTTCATGGTGTGATTTCGCTCGGGGGCTGCAAGGCCTTTGAACGTCGAGCGCTGTCTTGGTCAGTTCGACCGGCCACCGTAGGATGTGCAAGGGACGGTAGGAAAGGATCGACGTCCCTCTGCAGTACTTCTACCTACGTCAGACGATCTGGTTCCCCAATGTCGCACCCTAGCCTCGCTCGTACAAAATCAAATTACTAGCTATGGGCTATTGATCCTTTTATTACGGGCCTTCTCTTATGGGCCGTTAGCCAACTTTTAAAATTTCCTGGCAAGCAGGCTCGGTAGAAAAGAGAGAGAGAGGGGGGGGGGGGGGGGGGGGGGGGCTTTTTAGCTGTACTACAAATTCCTTAAAAAATTGTACTACAAATTTGTCTAAAAAAAGTTGTACTACAAATAAGAGAATAGTCCCGCACTGCTATCTCATACCAATTCCCATCAATTTATATATGCTGGCAAGTTCCTTGGAATGTCAACAAGTGGCTTGACCAATAAACAAACACATGATCGGAATAGAATTTATCTTTCAAACACTAACTCAAAATATAACATGTTATATATGGAAAAATTATGAGAAAAATGTGTATGAATTTCAAATATACATACATACCTGAAAAATCCTTTCGTCGACCTAATTTTTTACGTCGCATTCGTCCGAGTCAGGCACAAACGATACGCACAGCTTTTTCGCTCATCTCCCCCCGATATTCTATCTGAATCTGTTGAACGTGGACATATGACTCTAGATATATACATCCTTTTCCTGTTTAATCTTTCTTTTTTCTGACAGATTAAAATACTCTTCAAAATATTTATCTGTCAGACACTAACTCAAAATATAACATGTTATAAATGAAAAATTCCTGAGAAAAAATATGTATAAATTTTAAATATATATACATGCATACCTGAAAAATTCTTTCAACGGACTAATTTTTTACGTCGCATTCATTCAAGTAAGGCACTCAGAGTAAAACAGATCGAGACTTCAGTTATTAAGATGGCACTCAGAGTAGCCCTTGACCTCCACCTTTCCTTTCTAACTGGCATTTGCTCAGTATGATGATGAAAACCACAAGCTTGTGTACATAATAAAACTTGCAAAAGGGCGAAAGGATGAATAGGTTGATGACAATGAGGAGACGGAGCAATTGTGATAAGTGCGAAATATAATTTTTGTTACCCCGTTGCAACGCACGGGCTCTTTTGCTAGTATTATTCAAATACGCAAATAATAAAAATATTATATGCTGAACACATATTTTTTTACTTACTCGTATATTGATTATATTTTTGTAAACGCACTATTATTAAAAGGTTGACAACATGTATTACTAGTAAGTTGTGCATGCTTTGCATGCTTAGAATCAGTTTCATCTCAATGTTAAATTTGAGGACATTTAAAAATTCATTATTGATTATCACAGTATTCCAAATTTATCTAGTTGTCGGTTAGTACTGCAAGCAATAAAATAATTCAATAAGTCGTCCATTGGAATTGTCATATACTAATAGATAAACGGGTATGTGTACAATGAGTCTGAACAGATGAATTTCCAAATTTATCTTATTCCAATATATTTCCTCTGAATTGTGATATAACGAAATACAAATTGCTAGATGAAGTGATTTCCTGTATGAAATTTTCTCATATACAACAAATGTTTTGCAAAAAAAATGTTTTTTTTTCATATTTCTGCCATGTTTCAATATTTTTTCAAAAAATTATGGTGTTCCATGGTTCAGACCCTCTTGCTTCTCTTTCTTCATCCAAAATCTGTATTAATCCCATCAAATATGTCAACCACCATTGAATACTCCCTCCAGTCTAAAATAGATAACTCAACTTTGTACTATCTATTTAAAACGGAGGGAGTACTTCTCACGCCATTCTCCAAGTCAGTCAGTATCATGCACTACAGCCGACTCTAAGAAATCCACCAAAACATCACCTCGCTCCTGCCCAACGTGATTTTCGTGCACGCAACACGCAACGGACCAGCTATCCATGCGTACGCTCGGCTCGGCCAGCTAAGGCCAACTCCACCGCGCGACCCTATCCTGTTCGCCCCTGTCCGTTTGGAGTAAAAGGGACAAATGAGACGGCCCAGCGCGCGGGCACAAACGGACTTTTGTCCGCTTTGTGTCCGCTTTCGATCCATCCTCGGCCCAAGTTTACGCCGGTTTTGGGGTGAAACGGACAGCGCGCGGACGGGCGGGACGCGCGCGCTTGTCCTCCCCTGGCCTGCCTGTCGGTGGGAGAAACCAACCCCCCCCCCCCCACACACCCATTTGGCGCCATTTCCCCCAAACCCTCCCACGTCCCTCCCGCCGCCCCCTCTCTCCCCCGTCCATGGCCGACGCCCCGCCGAGCTCCGTCGACCCGCCCGCAAAGGTGAAGAAGAAGGCGCTAAGGAAGCCGCGGTCGGAGTGCACGCCAGAGGAGATCGCCAAGTTGGACGCGGAATCGGCGAGGAGGAGGGAACGGAGAGCGGTCGTCAAGGTCAATGCCGCTGCGGCCAAGTTCGCCGCCCAGCGCGATGAGCTGGAGGCCGCGCGGCGCAAGGCCGCTGCCGACGAGAAGGAGGACCTCGTCAACAAAGCGCACGCCATCCTCATGCTTGGCATGGGCCGTCCTGCCGGGTTCCCTGCAGCGGCCGTCGGCCCGGCGAGCACAGGCTCGTCGGTCGCCCGGCCTACGCACTGCCAGTTGCCGACGTCGCGCACCGCGCCCATGTCGCCCGGCTTTCCTCCGCCAAGGCACGACGGCCAGACCCCTTTCTCGGCGTCGCCGGACATGGGCTTGTTCGCGCCGTCCACACTGCGCCCCGCGGCCGTCATCGACCTCAACGTCACGCCTGGGTCCAGCAGCGGCGGGCGGCCATCCGTCGAGATGCAAAGAAAGCAGGCACGGGCACCGTTCACGGGCACCATGCCGGCCCCCGCGTCTTGTTTGACGGAATGCCAACCCCAACGCCAACGGTCGACGACCCCTTCTACAACCAGTGCATGGAGGACGTGATCTTCGAGGGTGGGCATGGCCGTGCCTACGACCCCGAGGAGACCCAAAGTCAGGATGGCCGCGCCCAGTACGTCCCCGATGAAGAGGCCGACGACCGTGCTGACTACGACCATGGTGACTCGTGGCATGAAGACGATGACATCTATGTTGAAGGTGATGGTGATGAAGAAAAAGAAGAAGGCAATGACGTTGATATTAGTGGCGCGCCATTGTTCATCGACGAGCTCACCCAAAGAGCGAAAGCACAAAAGAAGAGGAAGAGCATTCGCACGGGTTCATATACACAAGATGAGCATAAGTTGATTTGCCAAGCTTGGATGGAGATTAGCCAAGATCCGAGAACCGGCGCGCAACAAAAGGGCATTGTTTTTTGGACGAGAGTCCACAAAACATTCCATGAAAGGAAGATGTTTGAGCCCTACCAATTTACAAGCAACCGTGGCATCGGCTCGATTCAAAAGAGATGGTTGTTCATCCAACAAGAATGCTACAAGTATTGCGCCGCATTTGAGAGCGTTGAAGCACGGCCCGTGAGTGGTCTCGGCGTTGGGGACATGGTATGCTCTCCTCTTCCTAGCCCTTTCCTTTCTACGGCCATGAGACTTCGGCCGTGTATATGTTTGCATGTTCACTTGTTGTTGATCATGTGGTGTAGGCATTTCAATCTTTGGAGGCATTCAAGGCCCGGTACAATGACAAGCCATTCACTCTTACGCATTGTTGGACGATCATCAACAATTGTCCTAAGTTCAAGGACCAATACCGTGAACTACAAAGGAAGAGAGGCAAGAAGACGGCCAAGTTTGCCGGAGGTGGAGATGGCGAGGCGTTGAAGAGGCCGAGGGGCAAGACCAACTCCAAGGTTGACGACATACGTGATGCCTCATCCATGGCCTTGCATGAGACTTTGCATGGCATGATGTCCCAAAAAGATGTGAGAGACGAGAAGAAGCGGCAAAGCAAGGACGAGCAAATGAAGCAATACCTAGACCTTCAAAGATAGAAGCTTGAGATGGAGGAGGCGGCCAAGCGGAGGAAGATCGACATGGAGGAGACGGCCCGGCAAAGGCAGCTCGACATGAAGGAGGCGGCCCGGCAAAGGCAGCTCGACATCGAGGCCGACAACTTCAAGGCCAGGCAGACAACTCGACATCGAGGCCACCAATGCCGCCACCAAAGCGAAGGAGGTGGCCCTTGCGATCATGAGCGTGGACTTGTCGAAGATGAGCGAGAAGACGAGGGCCTGGTTCGAGGCCAGGCAGAAGGAGATGCTCGACGCTGACGGCCTGAACTAGGTCGTCCGATCAGCGTCGGCCGTTCTTTTTTGGAGGCTGGCATGGGTGCCGCCCGCCCGCTGGGCCGCTGGCAGTGTGCCGGCGAGAAAAATATTAATTCTGGAGGCCGGCTGTGTTGCCGGCCGCTGGCTGTGTTGCCGGCGAGGACAATTATTCATTTTGGAGGCTGGCTGTGTTGCCGGCCGCTGGCTGATGCCGGCGATGGACGTGTAGGCCGCTGGCTCTGTTGCCGGCGTGATGAACCGGGGCCGCTGGACTAGGGCTTAGCATTTGAAACGTTGCTTTTAGTTTTTTAAATAGACGCGGACAGGATGGGGCAAAATGGATGCGGCCGCGCGCTGGGTGCACGGCCACCGCATCCCAGGACACGCCCGAACACGACCTCAAATCCCTACCCAAACGGACATAATCCGAAGAAAACGGACGTCCGTTTAAGGTCGCACGGTGGAGTTGCCTAATACGCACACATATGCATAACAATAGCAAGCAGGTGAACTTCTATGCATTGATGGTCTGTAGATCGTTCTGGAAAGCAGCAGAAACTGTACACGCGAATCCTGGCATTTTGAACCGTTCGATGGAGTATATCAATGGTTCACGTTTCTTCCTAGCCTTGAGATTCGAAACTTCAAAACTCATACACTATATAGAAAAAATAAAATTGTAAACATAATAAATTTAGAAATGCATTAAAACTTTTTCAACATTTATTAAGAAAATCTACGTGTTTCTCGAAATGCTAGAATGAGTTTACGCAATAAGTTTTTAACACATGCTGAACATGTTTTGAAATACACATTGTCAAAAAATTTCTCCATGTATTAAGAAAATGTTCAACATAAATTACAAAAATGTTTATCATATAGTAAGAAAACTGTTCAACATATATTACAAAAATGTACAATTTGCATTTAAAATTTGTTCAACGTATGTTACCAAAAGTTCAATATATTAAAAAATATTCAGCCTTTGTAAAGAAAAGTTCATCGTGCATTAAAAAGTGATTACTATACGCAGAAAAAGTGCTCTGCATACATTAAGAAAATCTTCATGCATATTTGAAAACATGTTCAACATGTATTTGAAAACATGTTCATCATATATTGAAGCCTATCTAAAAATATATTCAGTCAGTATGTCAGAAAAAACTAACCCAGTGAATGAGAAAAAAAAAGAAACCTAAAAATAAGCCAAAACCAGAAACAAAAATAAAGCATAACAAAATGAAATGAAAAGAAACCTGGGCGAGCGAGCCCCAGCACTCACGGCAGTAAAACGCGAAACGAAAAAAATTGCAGGCCTCGCTTGGCCCAACAGCCGGCCCAGCGTTCGCTTCTTCGTATAAAAGCTATACCGCGTGGAATCTTTCGCCAACGTCCGTGTAGCCTGTTGGCTAGCGTGCGTCACCTTCGTATGGCAGGTCGCAGGTTTGAAACCTGCCCATGCGTGATTTTTCGTTTATTTTATTTATTTATCCATTTCAACGGAAACTTTCAAACAAGTCCGAATGAAAAAAAAAGACTCTCACGGAAACCCTTTACCCGCAAAAATAATGTGCCTTTACGTGATTACATATAAAGTAAGGGTGTTTTCTGCAAAAAATATGACACATCGGCACCTGACATTTGGGCCCCGCCGGTCAGATACGCTGTTAATACGAGGTTTAGCCTGATTTGCAACGGCTTGCCCGAAACTTGGTACTGACACGTAAAAATTACAAAACTTGGTACCAATTCGTCACCGCCGCCCCAAATATGGTACTATCGTGTAATTATCTCGATATTTTGATATTATGTATGTTGTGATTCTCTTAGTGGTGTCATGTGAACGTCGACTACATGACACATTACCATATTTAGGCCTAAGGGAATGCATTGTGGAGTAGCAATTAAATGATGGGTTGCGAGAGTGACAGAAGCTTAAACCCCAGTTTATGCGCTATTCCATAAGGGATCGATTGGATCCAAAAGTTTAATGCTATGGTTAGAATTTATTCTTAATACTTTTCTCGTAGTTGCGGATGCTTGCGGGAGGGTTAATCATAAGTAGGAGGTTTGTTCAAGTACGAACATCACCTAAGCAGCTGTCCACCCACATATCAAATTATCAAAGTAGAGAACACAAATCGAACCAACATGATGAAAGTGACTAGATGAAAATCCCGTGTACCCTCAAGAACGCTTTGCTTATCATAAGAGACCGTTTTGGCCTGTCCTTTGCCTCAAAAGGATTGGGCTATCTTGCTGCACTTTTGTTACTACTATCGTTACTTGTCCGTTACAAATTATCTTGCTATCAAACTACTCTGCTACTTACAATTTCAGCACTTGCACATTACCTTACCGAAAACTACTTGTCATTTCCTTCTGCTCCTCGTTGGGTTCGACACTCTTACTTATCGAAAAGAGCTACAATTGATCCCCTATACTTGTGGGTCATCAAAGATATTTTCTGGCGCCGTTGCCGGGGAGTGAAGCGCCTTTGGTAAGTGGAATTTGGTAAGGAAACATTTATATAGTGTGCTGAAATTTATTTTCACTTGTTACTATGGAGAACAATCCTTTGAGGGGTTTTTTCGGGGTATCTTCACCTCGACCGGAACCACAATTAGCTACCCCTCAACCTACTGCACCTACTGAAAATATTGAATATGAAATTCCTTCGGGTATGATAGAACAACTGCTAGCTAATCCTTATGCAGGAGATGGAACCGAACATCCTGATATGCACTTGATATATGTAGAACAAATTTGTGGATTGTTTAAGCTTGCAGGTTTACCCGGAGAAAAAGTTATGAAAAAGGTTTTCCCTTTATCTTTGAAGGGAAAAGCATTGGCATGGTATAGGCTATGCGATGATATTGGATCTTGGAATTGGAATCGTTTGAAATTGGAGTTCCACCAAAAAAAATTATCCTATGCATCTAGTTCATTGTGATCAGAATTATATATATAATTTTTGGCCTCGTGAAGGAGAAAGTATCGCTCTAGCTTGGGGGAGGCTTAAGTCAATGTTATATTCATGCCCCAATCATGAGCTCTCAAGAGAAATTAATATCCAGAACTTTTATGCTCGACTTTCTCGTAATGATCAAACCATGCTTGATACTTCTTGTGCTGCTTCTTCTATGAAGAGGACTATTGAATTCCAGTGGGATCTTTTGGAAATAATTAAACGCAACTCTGAAGATTGGGAACTCGACGGAGGTAAAGAGTCAGGTATTAAGCTTAAGCATGATTGTGTTAAATCTTTTATGGATACCGTTTCAAAAGTTTAGCACTAAATATGGACTTGACTCTGAGATAGTAGCCTCCTTGTGAATCATTTGCTACTCATGTCGATCTCCCTAAAGAGAAGCGGTTTAAATATCACCCACCTATTAAATAAGAAATCAAAGAACCGGTACCACTTAAAGAACAAACCATAATTTATAATGTTGATCCAGTTGTTCCTTCTGCTTATATTGAGAAACCACCTTTTCCTGTTAGGATAAAGGAACATGGTAAAGTTTCAACTGTGGTTAACAAAAGCTATATTAGAACACCTAAACCTGATGAAAAAATCAAAGTAGAACCTAGTATTGCTATGGTTAAAGATCTCTTGGAAGAAGATATGGATGGGCATGTCATTTACTTCTATGAAGAAGCTGCTAGAATTGCCAAACCTGCTAAAAAGGATAAACATAGACCTGTTGTTGGCATGCCCGTCATCTCAGTTAAAATAGGAGATCACTGTTATCATGGTTTATGTGACATAGGTGCTAGTGTGAGTGCTATTCCTTACACCTTATATCAAGAAATTATGAATGACATAGCACCCGCAGAAATAGAAGACATAGATGTTACTATTAAACTTGCTAATAGAGACACTATATCAGCAATTGGGGTTGTTAGAGATGTTGAAGTCTTGTGTGAGAAAATAAAATACCCTACTGATTTTCTTGTTCTTGGTTCCCCACAAGATGACTTTTGTCCCATTATCTTTGGTAGACCTTTCTTGAACACCATTAATGCTAGAATAGACTATGAGAAACAAACTGTCGGTGTTAGTTTTGGTGATGAGTCTCATGAGTTTAATTTTTCCAAGTTTAGTAGAAAACTTCATGAAAAAGAATTGCCTAGTAAAGATGAATTAATTGGTCTTGCTTCTATTGTTGTGCCTCCTACCGATCCACTAGAACAATATTTGTTAGACCATGAAAATGATTTACATATGCATGAAAGAAATGAAATATATAAGATTTTCTTTGAACAACGTCCTCTGCTTAAACACAATTTGCCTATTGAAACTCTAGGAGTTCCTCCTCCACCTAAAGGTGATCCTGTATTTGGATTAACACTACTGCAGGATGCTGCTAACGTGACACTACGATCAGAGACCCTTCGAGAAACTGTGTGCGATGCAATAATCGCAAACGGTGGTGTATGAAAACCACCAGAAATGTGTAAAACGTTTGCGATGACAGATGCATCAAACACGGTTCAGGTTTTAGTTGCATGTGCGATACAGGGCATACGGTTCAGTCCACTTAACTGTTTGCGATGAGGAGGAACAAAAGAAACGGGCAGCCAGATGAAGGTGTGTGCGATATACAACATACGGTTCACTCCGATGAACTGTTTGTGATTAGGAAACACAAAAGAAACGGTCAGCCAGATTCAAGGTGTGTGCGATATACGGCATGCGGTTCACACGGATGAACTGTTTGTGTTGAGACAAGAGAACAAAAACGGTTCAATATAACAAGATGTGTGTGATACGTGGCAAACAGGTCTGTAATCAGAAATGTGTGCGAAGACCAATAATAACACAGACGGTTGCTGCTAATAAGACGTGTGTTGTGCGTTGGGATTGCATACAAAACAACAACATTATATACACACTTATAAGGACATGGTTGCATAACCAAATTAAACATCCACTTACATAGGTGGCTACTACAACCATGGCATTTGCACACGCCAAAGTAAACTATTACATGCATAATTACATAGGTGGCTACTACACACATGACATTTCCACACACCAATAAAGTAAACTATATATTACATGCATGATTAACTAGCATAAACGATCATCTGATCATCATTTACTTCTTGTGACGCTTGCTCTGTTTGTGGCTCGATCCGGACTCGTCAATTTGGGTAACGAGGCACTTCCTCATGTCAACGATCCGCCTGTGCATCTCGTAGCATGTGTACACGCTCTTGGCTGCGAACCTGAGGTGGGGTTCATCCAGTTGCCGCATCCAGGCCTTGTGCCAGGATACGGGACTTGTTCTCTGGGCATCCTGCTTCATCTTTTTGTAGTAGGGGTCGATGATGGCCGAGGCGAGTTCGACCAGGTAGTCCTGCTTCGTGCTGCCCCAGACCCTGTAGTGGTCACGGATTTCGACAAGGTTCTTGCAGGCCAAGCTTGTAACACTGAGCGCTTTTACATCGTCATTGGTTTCCACCGTGGCGAACTTGTAGTCGGTGCTGTTGACAAACCTGTTGAAACGGTCGCAAGGCTCTGTGGCCATGCAGTAGTGGTAGATGAGGACATGATGGCGCACGCACAACTGGGCGACGACAACCTTCTGACCTATGCCGGGACGACCGGCGGTGTACTGGAGGTCGATGCCGACCACCTTGTACTTGTCTCGAGCAAGCAACTGCTCAACGCTGTTGATGTAGTCGTCCACCACGGCCGGGTCGATGGTGTACACCACCGAGAGATCCGTCTCCCTCGCGTGTGTCTCCACTCTATGCTCGCCGAACTCCATTGGAGCGCCGCTAGACATCCCCTCTTTATGTGTCATCGTGGGTGTGCTTGTTGTGTTGTGGGGCACGATCGAAAGGTTGAAGAGACTAAGGTTATAATGGCTGCGGGAATTAAAGGGGAAGCCGGACGGCCAGGAATATCGGCAGGCCCTGATGGCAGTTCTAATTTGCAGCGCGTAACTCCATCGTGCCGGATGTAACTGCATCGCGTGGCAACGTGCGCGGCGCAACCACATGCATATGGGGGCCCTGACGTGATCGTGCGCACGCCCAACCACTGGCAGAGCGCGCGCGGAGGGACGCGAGCAGAGCGCTCTGCGATCGCCTCAACGGCGAGCAACCATATATATATATATATATATATATATATATATATATATATATATATATATATATATATATATATATATATATATATATATATATATATATATATATATATATATATAGCAGTTGAACGCGCAAGGAAAAGCTGTCCACAAGCCGAGCGCGCCGACGGACGCGAGCAGAGCGCGCTGCGGCGCCTAACAGCGAGCACAACACGCTCCGGCGCCTAACGGCGAGCAGAGCTTGCCGAGGGACGCGAGCAGAGGCCAGCACAGTGATACGTGGCAAATAAGACGAACTGTGCAAGCGATGTCGGAGACATCAAGCACAAATCAGATTAGAGTTGCGTGTGCGATACGTGGCATACGGTTGATCCATCCGAGCTGTTTCTGATGGAATAATCCATGTGTGTTGCAGGAAAATGCTTGCTGGTATATAACCTTAAATTTAACCAAAAAAGTTTTAATGCATGTTACAAAAATTGTATAGCTGGAAACTATGTTCAAATACGACTCCAACGATATAATCTTTGGCAACATGCATTCATATTTTATTAGTTAAATCCTACTTATAAACCAGGACGAGGGTATAGTAGGTAATTAAATCGCAATCGTTTTTTTATTAACCGTATGTGTACGTGTCCTTTCGTCCTCCTCTCGCACGTCTTGTCACCCCACTGCCGCAGACGGCTTACAACTCAAGCTTGCGCAGCGCGCTGGGGCGTTTTTTTGGCCAAACGGTGGCGCCAATGAATCGTCGGTGAGCCCGTTCCCGCGTAACCTCGCAGGTTCCCGCGCAAACTTCCCGCCCGACTCAGTGAAATCCCCCAAAATCCCAATACTTACCGGCCTGCTATAAAAACCCTCATGGCCAGCGAGTCCTGCGTCGCATTTTCCCCTCCCTCCCTGTAGCTTATGTCATCTGCCTCTCCCACAATCGCCAATGGCATCGGTCCGTCGTCGTCGCTCAGCCACTCCGCCATCATCAGAGGACAGCTCTAGCTGGGAGGCTACACCGCGGCGGCGGCGCAGTCCCCGGCGTAGTGTAGTGCGCGTGGCGTCCCTGTTGGGTGTGCGTGGAACACCCACCACACGCTCTGCCGCCGCTGCCCGTCGGCAGCTGTTGCCGGCCGCCGTTGCCGCCACACCATCGTTGAAAGCCAGGGCCATCTCCCGCTCCGCCGCTGCGGCCCGAAGGCGGGAGGTGGCCGTCGTGGCCGCCACCCCACTGCCGGCCACTGTGGCCATCACCCGCTCTGCCACCGCGGCCCGAAGGCGGGAGGTGGTGGTCGTGGCCACCAGCCCACCGTCGACCGCCGGGATCATCACCCCCCTCTGCCATCGCCGCTCGAAGAAGGGAGGCGGAGGTGGAGGGCCGCACGTGCATCAGCGACCTTGCGCGCTACATCGAGTTTCTGCGGGAGGAGGAGGAGCGCCTCGTCGAGCATGCAAAGAGCCTTACCGCAGCCGTGGCCGCAGCACACGCGGTCGCAGAGGCGAGGAATCAGGAGATCTACGATCAGTCCGGCCGCTTCAAGAGGGATCGTCTCGAGCGGCAGTGGGCATTCGAGCTGGCGAGCGTCGCTGAACGTGTGGCAGCGGCAGACACCGTATTGCATTTCTCCAGCTCGTCAGTGGCTCCTCCTCCTCCTCTGCCTCTTACTGAGCACGCTCGGCAGAGGAGAGGCTGCCGGAAGTAGCACAAAGCCCCTCCGTGGTAGTAGTAGTATTTATGGGCTATTTTGTTCAGGTCATCTGACTATAGATGTGTGGTCGAACTGTACAATGTACTTAAAATTAGCTAGTATATATAGTTGAAGTAGCTATTTCAGTACGTGGTTGGCAACAATTAGGGAATTGGTCGGTTCAGCTGTCGAGTTGAACTGTTTGTATAAATTAAGAACGACAGCTTAATCTATGAATGAATTCTATGCTTAATTACTGAATTTTAGTTGCAAAAATTAGATAGTGCTAGTGATTTCTAGCTGCATATTTTCACAAATCGCAGTGTTACAAGGATTGACAAATGGCAACGTTACTAGATCAACAAATGCAAATCTTTCCAGTTTGACAAATGGCAACATACCCAATATGTTAGATGCAAATCTTACCAAATTGTTTGTACGTGGTTGTACACGGGTCATCCAAAACAACCGTTTGCGTTGAAGGGATGCACAAATCCTACGCTGCTCTCACTTTGCATATGGGTGTTCTATCTAAAACGTTTGCAATCAAGAGCTGCACAAATCCTGCGCGGCACATTTTCCCTTGGCTTCTGGGAGAAGCTGTCGGTTTGCATACAGGTGTTCTAACTAAAACGTTTGCGATGAGTGTTTCATATTTAAAAACTGAATTAAACCGCGGCTTGGGCGCCATTAATGGAGAGGATGCGAGCAAGGCGGGCGGCCATGGAAGTCAAAGGGCTCGCTTCCCAGTGAGCCTATGCAGCGTACAGCTCGCACGCTTCCCGATGAGCCTGTGGACTCGAGGACAGCTTGCACGCCTCTCGGTCAGCCTGCGCACCAGACGGCGCTCGCACGCCTCCCGTTCAGTCAAGGTCAAGCAGCTGTCCGCACGGCACCTCCTACAGCCATTAAAACCAAGACACGTGGCGTCACGTGAATGGTTAACAGAACGCACACAATTTAAATTATACAAAATGTTTGAGATGTTACAGTGGCAGCTATTTGTTTCAAAATGCCTTTGTTGGCTGTTATTTGAGTGTGCCTTCTCTCAAAATGGACACGAAAAATACCACAGCATGTCGGGTGCCATTCCATTATAGCATGCCAAGTTTCATGAATTTCAAACGAGTTTTGGATTTACTAGAATTTAAAAACAAAGTATCTCAACGTTTTGCCGGCAATCAACAATGCCCTGGTGTTTGAAATTCATTCCCATTTCTTGCATGGGACCTAAGCATGCCCCGAAGGACACATATTTGATTTTTCAACCAATTTATATGCACTGGAGCTTGTGCATGTAGTTCAAATTTGAATTATGCACATGAAATGCCTAGAAAACCCAGTCAATGTATAAAAATGTCCAAACGAACCCTGAAAAATTCCAAAATTGAACACAACACTCCTGTTGTATTATGTTGACACTTGAAAGATTTTGAAAGCAATAAGAGGCAACGGATATCGTTTCGTCCCCAAAGGTGGCACGTTCCCTACCGGAACCATCATGCTTGTTGTGAGAAGCTAAGGTTTGTGAGAAGCTTATACCCAAACCTGCCCCAAATGGGACAACATTTTTACCACGACATGTTGATGCTGCTCCATGATAGCATGCCAAGTTTCATGAATTTCAGACGAGTTTTGGATTTACTAGAATTTAAAAGCCATGTATCACAATGTTTGCGGCCGAGTGGCGGTCGCAGGGTGTTTGAAACTCATTCCCATTTCTTGCATGGGACCTAAGCATGCAACCAAGGACACATATTTGATTTTTCAACCAGTTTATATGCACTGGAGAATGTGCATGTAGTTCAAATTTGAATTATGCGCATAAAATGCCTGGGAAACCCAGTTAATGTATAAAAATGTCCAAACGAACTCCGAAAAATTCCAAAATTGAACACAACACTCCTGTTGTTCTATGTTGACACTCGAAAGATTTTGAAAGCAATAAGAGAGAATGGATATCGTTTCGTCCCCAAAGGTGGCACGTTCCCTACCAAAACCATCACGCTTGTTGTGAGAAGCTAAGGTTTGTGAGGAGCTTATACCCAAACCTGCCCCAAATGGGACAGAATTTTTACCACGGCATGTTGATGCCGCTCCATGATAGCATGCCAAGTTTCATGAATTTCAGACGAGTTTTGGATTTACTAGAATTTAAAAACCATGTATCTCAATGTTTGCGGCCGAGTGGCAGGGTGTTTGAAATTCATTCCCATTTCTTGCATGTGACCTAAGGATGCAACCAAGGACACATATTTGTTTTTTCAACTAGTTTATATGCACCGGAGAATGTGCATGTAGTTCAAATTTGAATTATGCGCATAACATGCTTGGGAAACCCAGTTAATGTATAAAAAAGTCCAAACGAACCCCGAAAAATTCCAAAATTGAACATAACATTCCTGTCGTTCTATGTTGACACTCGAAAGATTTTGAAAGCAATAAGAGGAAACATATATCGTTTCGTCCCCAAAGGTGGCACGTTCCCTACCGAAACCATCACGCTTGTTGTGAGAAGCTTTTACCCAAACCTGCCCCAAATGGGAAATATTTTTTACCACGACATGTTGATGCCGCTCCATGATAGCATGCCAAGTTTCATGAATTTCAGACGAGTTTTGGATTTACTAGAATTTAAAAACCATGTATCTCAATGTTTGCGGCCAAGTGGCAGGGTGTTTGAAATTCATTCCATTTCTTGCATGGGACCTAAGCATGCAACCAAGGACACATATTTGATTTTTCAACTAGTTTATATGCACTGGAGAATGTGCATGTAGTTCAAATTTGAATTATGTGCATAAAATGCCTGGGAAACCCAGTTAATGTATAAAAATGTCCAAACGAACCCCGAAAAATTCCAAAATTGAACACAACACTCCCGTCGTTCTATGTTGACACTCAAAAGATTTTGAAAGCAATAAGAAGAAACATATATCATTTCGTCCCCACAGGTGGCACGTTCCCTACCGAAACCATCACACTTGTTGTGAGAAGCTCTGGTTTGAGAGAAAATTTTACCCAAACCTGCCCCAAATGGGACAAATTTTTTACCACGGCATGTTGATGCCGCTCCATGATAGCATGCCAAGTTTCATGAATTACAGACGAGTTTTGGATTTACTAGAATTTATAAACCAGATATCTCAATGTTTGCGACCGAGTGACGGTGGCAGGGTGTGTGAAATTCATTCCCATTTCTTGCATGGGACATAAGCATGCAACCAAGGACACATATTTGATTTTTCAACCAGTTTATATGCACCGGAGAATGTGCATCTAGTTCAAATTTGAATTATGCGCATAAAATGCCTGGAAAACCCAGTTAATGTATAAAAATGTCCAAACGAACCCCAAAAAATTCCAAAATTGAACACAACACTCCTGTTGTTCTATGTTGACACTCAATTTTTTTTGAAAGCAATAAGAGGCAACGGATATTATTTTGTTCCCAATGGTGGCACGTTCCCTACCGAAACCATCACACTTGTTGTGAGAAGTTCTGGTTTGTGAGACGCTTATACCCAAACCTGCCCCAAATGGGACAAATTTTTTACCACAGCATGTTGATGCCGCTCCATGATAGCATGCCAAGTTTCATGAATTTCAGACAAGTTTTGGATTTACTAGAATTTAAAAACCAGGTATCTCAATGTTTGCGGCCGAGTGACGGTGGCAGGGTGTGTGAAATTCATTCCCATTTCTTGCATGGGACCTAAGCATGCAACCAAGGACAGATATTTGATTTTCCAACCAGTTTATATGCGCTGGAGAATGTGCATGTAGTTCAAATTTGAATTATGCACATAAAATGCCTCGAAAACCCAGTTAATGTATAAAATTTGTCCAAACGAACCCCGAAAAATTCCAAAATTAAACACAACACTCCTGTTGTTCTATGTTGACACTCGAATGTTTTTGAAAGCTAAGAGGCAACAGTTATCATTTCGTCCCCAAAGGTGGCATGTTCCCTACCGAAACCATCACTCTTGTTGTGAGAAGCTCTGGTTGTGAGATGCTTATTCCCAAACCTGCCCCAAATGGGTCAAATTTTTTACCACGGCATTTTGATGCCGCTCCATGATAGCATGCCAAGTTTCATGAATTTCAGATGAGTTTTGGATTTACTAGAATTTAAAAACCAGGTATCTCAATGTTTTCGGCCGAGTGACGGTGGCAGGGTGTTTGAAATTCATTCCCATTTCTTGGATGGGACCTAAGCATGCAACCAAGGACACATATTTGATTTTTCAACCAGTTTATATGCACTGGAGAATGTGCATGTAGTTAAAATTTGAATTATGCACCCGCAATGCCTACAAAACCAAGTTAATGTATAAAAACATCCAAACGAACCCTGAATAATTCCAATTTTTTTGACGACACACCTAAAGTTGCATGTTCACTGCAGATAAAAGTTCTAACAATTCAAACACCATCCTTTGTAGCAGTGACCAAATTACGTAATTCAAATCAAGTAGATCGTACACAGTTTATTATCACCAACCGTGTGAGATGCAGCACAAAATATCTTGGATCACCGTTGGTGTATAGTATGCCTATGGCTTACACGGGAAGGTGTGTCGGCTACAGTCCATAGCCGGCATGTCAAGCACACTAGCTAGCTCACTCCCCAAATATCATTTCACTGTTCATTCGTCGCCGGTGAAAGTTGGGGACGTGGACCCACGTCTTGAGGGCAACTTCGGCGGCCCACTCCGGCGAGAGCGTGGCCGCAGCCGCCAGGCGTGTGCTAACAAGCTTCGTGAAGGCGACCGCAGTCTGCGTCCGGGCAGCCAAGGCAGCCGAAACGGCCGCTGTTGCTTCTCAGGCGGCGGCAGCAGCATCTGCCTCGGGGATAGCCACTGGCGAGAACGACACAACAGCTGTCCGTTCCGTAGCGGTGGCCTTAGCCCTAATGGAGGCCGCCCACTACCATGTCGAGGCAGTCGACGCCCAGCTCGTGGCGGTTACCACACAAATCGAACGAAGCTTCTCCGACAACGGTCGGCAACCCTGGGCGAAGAGCTGGCAATCGCCGAGAGAGTTCGAGCAGCCGTCTATTCCTGCGCGGCATACCTTGCCACGACGGAGCCCGCCAGAGCCCAGATCGCGGCCGCCCATGCCCAGCTCGTGGCGGCCTATGCCAAAGATATGGCGGACGCGGATGGCGAGATGCTTGCCGAGTATGGTGCAATTGATGCCATGGAGCCCCTTCCCCTGGAGACCGTCGGGCGCGAGCTGGACATGGAGGTGGCGGCGGAGATCGACGAGCACCAGCCGTAGTAGTACTCTTTGTTTTGTTTAATTAAGAGCGCCAGTCTTTAATCTGTTAGAGTAATGTTTAGGTCAGCTAGCTCTGTTTAATTGCTGAACTTGCTCGATTAAGAAGTTAGTCTCCTTTGTGTACCCAAATTATGCAATGACGTGGATGACCACGGTAACCAGGGAAATTCGAACCAAAATTTTTGATGTTCAAAATCAACACACATGGGTTAAGCTATCTGAATCATTTGTGATGTTCACATATCGTACACAGTTCTGATGACACTTTGCGTGCCCGTTTTTTGGCTGAAGCGATTCCAAATTTTCGACTTCAGCGGAAATATCTACCTCCCCGCCCCCCTTACCAAAAGCTACGTTTCCCCTGTTTCCGCCTTCCTTTCCAAGTTGAAACCTTCACTCCTTGCTTGCAGCGCCACCGCCTCCTCGCCGGCGATCCTCCTTCACGCTGCTCGGCCTCGCCTATCCAGGCAGGTAATCAACACCCGACCCCCATCCTCCTTCTCCTTCCACATCCCACATGCCCCGACCGCCGACGCGAGCGCGACACCTTCCACCCAAATCATCGACCCCTCCACCAAATAAGCGCCGCCCTAAGCCATGGTGCACGCAGTATAGCCAGGATCTCAAGGAGCATTTGGCAGCGGAGAAGCAAATCGCGGCCGCACGCGCGGATGAGGTCGCGATGGCTGCCATTCATGCCGACCCCCAGATCTTGGAGGAGCACCTCGCTGTCGAGGCCACCGTTGACGCCTCGCGCGTCGACGCCGCGACGCGGTTGGCTGCTTTAAACGACAGTTCGTGGCATTTTCTCGAGGCCATCGTTTGCTAGCTACTGCCTTTCCTTAACAAATTCTAGTGAATTGTGCTATCTACTTTTACCATGCAATCTTCTGTTATAGTGTATATGTTCTATATGTCGTGCAATATGGTGTTCAGTTAACTACTTGGTTCAATTCTGCAAATGTGATGTTCAATTCTTCAGGGTGCAATATTTCCAAGTTGTTAAGCATGCTTGGTTTGGTTAACTGTCTGATCTTCTATTACGAGTATGTTATATTGTGCAATGTGGTGCTCAGTTAATGTTTGGTTCATTTGTTGTGGCATTTAGTTAACTGCTTGGTTCAATTCTGCAATGCGATGTTCAATTGTTGTGGCTGCATTCTGTTATTGTATACCATGTGAGAAATAAATCGAATTTGGTTGTACTAAATACATGAGAAACAAATACAATTGCTATATTTCCAAGTTGTTAAGCATGCTTGGTTTGGTTAACTATCTGATCTTCTATTAAGAGTATGTTATATTGTGCAATGTGGTGCTCAGTTAATGTTTGGTTCATTTGTTGTGGTGTTTAGCTTACTGCTTGGTTCAATTCTACACTGCGATGTCCAATTGTCGTGGGTAGAATTTTGTATTGTTGTGCATGTGAGGAATAGATCGAATTTGGCTGCACTTAATACATGAGAAACATATACAATTGCTATATTTCCTAGTTCTTAATCATGCTTGGTTTGGATAAATGGATTTTCCATGTGGCTTGAATTAATCTGATGAATCTGCAATGTGCTTATTTTTTATCAACATATTTTACTGATAGCATGCGAACCCTTACTTAACCTGATGACTAACTACCTTATATGTGTTGCAGGGAAACAATGGGAAGCATCGAGGGTTACAATCGAGGTTAGCACGTGCATGGTCCGTTGCCTAATAGCACATTATTGTGAAATTGCATGAACCATTCTAATATTTTGTTTTTTAACAATTTGGTCTTGCACATGTAGGTCCTGCTGTCAGAGGTTTTGACCCACTGTTCGACCCTTTTTGCATATGGGGAAATGAGTTGTCCATGAATATCATCAAGTCAAGAAACTCAGAAAGATTGTTAGGATAAATAAATTAGCGACAAAAAACAACAAGATCTTTGTGTGCACAATGAAGAAGACATCAGTTCACTACAGGATGGTACTAACTATTATACCTTGCCTTTTTTATTCCTTTGCGCCATTTCCAATATAGATAAGATATTTATGCACATCCTTGTTTTCAGGCCTTTCCAAAGCAGTTCACTAATGATTACCTCTCAAACCACCTATATGGTCAGGAGGCGAGGAAGGTATTCATACAACACCCACGGTTCAATATTGAAGTGTTCCTGAAGAGGACGAAGGATGGACGGTCAATCATCCACAGGCACTGGCCTAAAGTTACAAAGACCTTCAACATCAATGAAGGCTCAATATCCGCCTTCTGCTTCAGCAGTTTTCTAGATGAGATACATCTGTCTATGTACCGTCTATGATGCTAATTTTGAAAGGTTATAGATGTTGCATGTGAAACTTGGTCCTGGTGTAGTTGTGTAATGGGGTAGCTGAGTGCTGAAGCTATATGATGTTGTACTCTAATGTATTTCAATTATGAAAATGAAATATATTGTGTGCTTAATATGAAATGTCAATTAGATTACTAAATGGATTATGAATAATTGGATAATTAGTCTGCTAATTGGGTTTTTCTATTGCAAACGGTTATTGAGAAAACACCGTGTGCGATGCATTCAATAACGCACACAGTTTCTAGGAATAAACCGTGTTAGATTAATGAACAATCACACACGACATCCTCTTGAAAACTGTTTGCGTTAGGCTACCTGGCGCAAACGTTTACCACATAAAAACAATGTGTGATGGACAACCTTTGCCACACAGTTTCTTCTATGCACCGTGTGTGATGCATTCAGTAACGCAAACGATAAAATTATTAATATCGTGTGCAATGGCAATGCTATCACAAACAATTTAACGGGACAAATTGTGTGTGATGTACCTGTGAACGGAAACGTTTTCCTTAGAGCGACTGTGTGGGATGTACATATGAACGGAAACGTTTAGCGGGGACTGACTGTGTGGGATGTACTTGCGACCGGAAACAATTTCGCCGTATAATTGTATTTTTTAGCTCTACTGTACGTATTTCCGTATTTGAGCGCTCGCCGGTTGCACACGACCTCATTTTGCCGAGCGTGTGTGCCAGGAGGGCATATCCCTGACGGTTTGTGGGTCGTGTGGGAAGGCCCCCCTATCGCCCACACTCACTGGAGACGGTTCCAAATACCGTCGCGGAAAGGGTTTAAAAACCGTTTGTTTAGCAGCTCGCTGTACTAGTGTAAAACAATTACCAGACACTTTGAAATATGCTTATCTTGATGAAAAGAAGATATATCTTGTTATTATTAGTGCTAACCTTTCAGAACATGAAGAGGAAAGATTATTGAAAGTTCTAAGGAAGCACCGAGCTGCTATTGGATATACTCTTGATGATCTAAAGGGCATTAGTCCCACTCTATGTCAGCACAAAATTAATATGGAACCTGATGCTAAACCCATTGTTGATCACCAACGCGGTTAAACCCGAAGATGAAAGAAGCGGTAAGAACGGAAATATTGAAACTTCTGGAAGCACGTATAATCTATCCTAGAGCTGATAGTTGATGGGTAAGTCTTGTTCATTGTGTCCCTAAGAAAGGAGGTATAACTGTTGTTCCTAATGATAAGAATGAACTTATTCCACAAAGAATTGTTACAGGCTATAGAATGGTAATTGATTTTAGAAAATTAAACAAAACAACTAGAAAAGATCCCTCTGCCTTTTATTGATCAAATGCTTGAAAGATTATCTAAGCACACACATTTTTGCTTCCTTGATGGATATTCTGGTTTTTCAGAAATACCTGTTTCTCAACCTGATCAAGAAAAGACCACTTTTACTTGTCCCTTTGGAACTTATGCTTATAGATGTATGCCTTTCGGTTTATGTAATGCACCTGCTACCTTTCAAAGATGTATAACTGCTATATTCCCTGACTTTTGTGAAAAGATTGTTGAGGTTTTCATGGACGATTTCTCTGTTTATGGGTAGTCCTTTGATGATTGTTTAAGCAATCTTGATCGAGTTTTGCAGAGATGTGAACAAACAAATCTTGTCTTGAATTGGGAGAAGTGCCACTTTATGGGTAATGAAGGAATTGTCTTGGGTCATAAAATTTCTGAAAGAGGTATTGAAGTGGACCAAGCTAAGGTTGATGCAGTTGAGAAAATGCCATGCCCTAAAGATATAAAAGGTATTCGTAGTTTCTTAGGTCATGCTGGTTTTTGTAGGAGATTTATCAAAGACTTTTCTAAAATTTCTAGGCCTCTTACAAGTCTTTTGCAAAAGGATATTCCTTTTGTTTTTGATGATGATTGTTTAGAAGCCTTTGAAACACTCAAGAAAGCCTTAATTTCTGCACCTATTGTTCAACCACCTGATTAGAACTTGCCTTTTGAAATTATGTGCGATGCCAGTGATAATTCTGTTGGTGCTATTCTAGGACAAAGAGTTGATAAGAAACTGAATGTTATTCATTATGCTAGTAAAACTCTAGACAGTGCTCAACGAAACTATGCTACTACTGAAAAAGAATTCTTAGCAGTGGTGTTTGCTTGTGATAAATTTAGACCTTATATTGTTGATTCCAAAGTAATTGTTCACACCGATCATGCTGCTATTAAATATATTATGGAAAAGAAAGATGCTAAACCTAGACTTATTCGTTGGGTTCTCTTGTTACAAGAATTTGATTTACATATCATTGATAGAAAAGGAGCTGAGAACTCCATAGCTGATAATTTATCTAGGCTTGAAAATGTGTTTGATGACCCACTACCTATTGATGATAGTTTTCCTTATGAGCAGTTAGCTGCAATAAATGTTGCTCCTAGCACTCCTTGGTATGCTAGTTATGCTAATTAGATTGTTGCTAAGTATTTACCACCTAGCTTTACTTACCAACAAAAGAAAAAAAATCTTCTATGATTTAAGACATTACTTTTGGGACGACCCACATCTTTATAAAGGAGTAGATGGTATTATTAGTCATTGTGTACCTAAGCATGAACAGGAACAAATCCTACGGAAATGTCACTTCGAAGCTTATGGAGGGCATCATGCTGGAGATAGAACTGCTCACAAGGTATTGCAATTTGGATTTTATTTGCCTACTCTCTCCAAGGATGCCCGTAAGTTCGTCTTATCTTGTGATGAATGTCAAAGAATAGGTAATATCGGTAAGCGTCAAGAAATGCTATGAATTATTCACTTGCTGTTGAACCATTTGATGTTTGGGGATTTGATTACATGGGACCTTTTCCTTCCTCTAATGGGTATACACATATTTTGGTTGCTGTTAATTATGTTACTAAATGGGTAGAAGCTATTCCAACCAGTAGTGCTGATCACAACACCTCTACTAAAATGCTTAAGGAAGTTATTTTCCCAAGGTTTGGAGTCCCTAGATATTTAATGACTGATGGTGGTTCACACTTTATTCATGGTGCTTTCCGTAAAATGCTTGCCAAGTATGATGTTAACCATAGAATTGCATCACCTTATCATCCTCAGTCTAGTGGTCAAGTTGAACTTAGCAATAGAGAAATAAAATTAATTTTGCAAAAGACTGTCAATAGGTCTAGAAAGAATTGGTCTAAGAAATTAGATGATGCACTTTGGGCTTATAGAACAGCATATAAAAATCCTATGGGTATGTCTCCTTCTAAAATGGTTTATGGAAAAGCTTGTCATTTGCCTCTTGAGTTAGAACATAAAGCATATTGGGCCATCAAAGAACTCAATTATGATTTCAAACTTGCTGGTGAAAAGAGGTTATTTGATATTAGCTCATTAGATGAATGGAGAACCCAAGCTTATGAAAATGCAAAATTATTCAAAGAAAAAGTTAAAACATGGCATGACAAAAGAATCCAAAAGCGTGAGTTTAAAGTCGGAGAATATGTTCTTTTGTACAACTCTCGTTTCAGATTCTTTGCAGGAAAACTCCTCTCAAAATGGGAAGGCCCCTACATTATCGAGGAGGTTTATCGGTCAGGAGCCATCAAAATAAATAATGCCGAAGGTACTAACCCAAAGGTTGTTAATGGGCAATGAATAAAACATTATATCTCAGGTACGCCCATTAATGTTGAAAGTAATATCATCCAAACTTTGACACCGGAAGAACACATAAAAGAGTCCTCCAGGAACACTCCAGAATCATGAAAATAAGGAGGTGCGTGATACGGTAAGTGAACGGACTCTGAAAAATCCGCAAAAATATTTTTTGTCAGTTTTGGAATATTTAGAAAAATAGGAAAATAAGAAACTTCCAGGAAGCGTACCCTGGTGGGCACAAGACACCAGGGCAAGCCGCATGGCGTGCCAAGTTGGGTTGTGCTCACCTAGGAAACCTTCCGGACTCCATTTTTCTACCATATGCTTGTCCTCCAAGATAAAAAAAATCTATATATACTTCCCGAACCTGTTAACCACCGTATCACGGAGAAATCCTCTGTTCTATTTTCTTGCTGTTTTCTGTCAGATCTCATCTATCATGACCACCTCAAGCGCCTCCAAGGACAAGTTCTTCAAGAACGTCATCAACCCATATCTGGGGGAGGTGGTGCAGCACCCTCAGGTCATCCAGATGCATGAGGGGTTGCTCCACATCCGCGATGTGCAAGGTCCCAACACTAAAAAAAATACACTTCCGTGATGATACGTGTTTGTCACAGTAGGTCACGTTTTCTGTCATGCATGTACATCCATGACGATTTTATGACAGAATCAAGATAGTCATACCTGTGTTGTCGTAGAAGTGTTCCATGACATTACCAAAATTATCATCACGGAAGTGTCCACTTCCAAGACGATAAATCGCACGTCATAGAAGTGCTTTCGTCAAGGGTGACCGACATGTGGCATCCACCATAACGGGTCGCCATTAAGCTATCGGGTTCCGGTTTGGAGCCGATAACCCGTTAACAACCCAGACCAATGGGGATTTTCCACGTGTAAAATTCTCATTGGCCGGAGGAACCACGTGTCGGCTCACCGTTGGGACATATGTCATCCACTCATTGGATAGGAGGCGCCTATGATAGATCGACACGTGGCATGGCCCAACAGTGGCCCATTCCGGTGAAAAAGGCCGGCCCAGTAAGAATTAGCAGGCCGACCCATATAAGGCCTACTTGTGTCAGGTCCATTTAAGCCCACGACCCATATGAGATGTGCCAATTTGGCCCGCCAACGACCCGTTAATGATTTGACACCATTGCAGCCCATTGTCAGTTCGAGCCCGTTAATAGCCCGCTATATATTTGGGCTCAATATCGGCCCGATGTGGTTTCGGCCTGTTAACGGCCCATTCAAGGGATGGGCCAATTTTCAGGATGTACATCTTTTGGCCTTTTAGCGACCCATTTAAGTGTTGGGCCAATTTCCGGCTCGGTGTGTCTTTCAGCCTGTTGACGGCCCATAAGTGAGTTGGGCTATTTGCAGTCAGACCTGAGTTTTGGCCTTTTAACGGCCCATGCTCTTCATGGTCCAATACCAGTCCGGTTTCTCTTTCGGCGTGCTAAAGGCCCACAACACAGTTGGGCCATTTACAGTACGACCTGACTTTCAGCCTCTTAGCGGCCCATGCTCTTCATGGTCCAGTACGAGCCCGCTGTCTCTTTCGGCCTGCTAAAGACCCACATTATAGTTGGGCCATATGTAGCCCGACCTTAGTATCGGCCTGTTAACGGCCCGTGAAATCAAATGGGCCCACCTATTGCCCGCTTCGATGTCGGCCTGTTAACGACCCGGGAGGTAAGACGGCCGACCATTAACTTTTTGCCTGGTAACGGCCCATTAATTTAATGGGACCACTAAAGTTCGTACATGTCTTTAGGCCCAATTAGATAATTTGAGCCCATTACGACGAGCAATTGTGCACAGGACCAAAACCGATCAAGCAAAGGTACGACATACAGGAAAAAACGTTGCACATCCAGCATATATTACAGGAAATTACATCCACTGGGCAATCAAAGATTGATGCCAGTGCAAATAAATGAACAAAACCTAATGACCTACAACGTCACAATCTGCAACCTCAGCGCGGATGACGCCCATAAGCATGTGGGCAAGTTCTTGCTGCTTTGCTACATTGTCTCTCAAAACATTGATCAGTTGTTGTTGCACATGAATGTGCACCTCTGATTCCTCCACCATTTCCATCATTGCTTCAGTCATTAATTGGTTCAAAAACATACATTTTTCCATTGCATTCGAGACAGAGGAAACTGAACAGATTCAGATGGCGATTTTGGCAGGCTTGTATTATTGATAGTGGAGAGGGTCTCGACCACTAAATCATAACATAAATTAGGAGGGGAACCGAACAGATGGGGTTGCCATATTACCTGGCCTAGATTTATTGGAAAGAAATAATGGGGTTGCCTTGCTTTTTTCAGAGTTTGTCTTCTTATCTTCAGCAGCCTGCACCAAATGAACACACTAGCATTGCTATCATTGGCCAGGTCAGATAGTAGGAAAGAAATATTGACACAACGAACGTTTGGGCAACTAGACCACACCAACCTACACCAAATTAACACAATATGGCACATTTATCATCAACCAGGTAAGGTAATACGAAAGCAACATTGACACAATGAATGAATGGGCAACCAGAGCAGCATTACAATTCAGTAATGTGAATGATATGAGATAGTGCACTCATGCAGCTCAGTATGCAAAACTACCATACAGTTTTCCTTACAAAAATCAACATTGTAGCCTTTAACATTTTGCTACAACTGAATTTAGATCAGATAAAGGTTGGATTCACACCGATTAACAAAATACATGCTGATGTAAAAATATAGTGATATACAACAGGTACTTACATCAGCATTGGAGCACAGAGAATTCCCGCAAGATACTTTCCTCGAATAGGATCCCAGTACAGAAAGTCTTCTATCCTTTAAGCTTATTTTCTAAAAGAGAGATGGGTAAGAAACATGTAGAAAATATGATCAGAATGCTATAAAATTTCATGATGCGAGGATATGGACACGCTTCTTAGAATGGAGTTGACATATTTTTGCTGGACTGGAGCGGACTAGTTCTTTGGCCACTTGAATTTGCTTATTATCAGTGGGAGTTGGGTTTCTCTGTGTTGGAGCAGTATCTATGAAAACTGGAGTTGGTTTATTATCTCCTGACGTTTGGATCTTTTGCAAAGACCTGGTTTGTAACCCTTCAGATTCTAACATAGGCATCTTCCCCTTGCATGCCTTATATAGAAGAATGGTGCTTCAATTATAAAACATGCTGCAACAAAGATGGAATAGGTACTGAAGAATAGAAAGGCATGACATATTGATGTGTATTCCCTCCATCCGGAAATAAATGGATGGGTCTAGGCATATTTCAGTTCTAGATACATCCAGTTTTATCCATTTCTGCGACATGTAATCCGGACGGAGGGAGTATGATGTAAGAGTTAGGGATACGACAGGACAATAGTGTAAAAAAACACTACTTGAATGTAAAACTGTATGGTAGCAGAATACATACATAAAAACACTAAGGCAACATATGCGTGTATGATTGGAAAACTGAGATGGCATTGCAAGAGACCACTAGAACAACACTTCAATGTAAAAAAAGAACATGGTATGGTAGACAGATGAAGTACATACTGATGAATAACAATGCATAAGATATTCAGAAGCATGATGTCCAAACTAAGCAGATGGCATTGCGATAGAGTAGAATGACAGTACTTGAATTTGAAAACATGTTATCATGAATGGAATAGGTACTGAAAAACAGGAAGGCATGCCATATTTACATGCATGATCAGCGGGCTAAGCACAAGGCATTGCAACAGAGTAGATGCACTCCAGGACATTATATGCATGTTGTACCCATATCAAGGGCCAAGTTAGAGCAAGGACCTTGTGGGGTGAATAGGATTCATCATCTTTCTACAAGTCTTGTGAAGAACTGCCTTTACATGTTCCATCATATTGGGTATCATTGACATAAAGTTTGTTGGCCGTTACATTGCTTCGTCGGGCTCTTGTGGATAAATCAGTGTGTGCAATTATATCTGATATGCATGGAATACAACTAATAGTTAGATTTATGTAATGAGTGCTTGTAGGAGACGACATAAATAGTAGGACTGGGGTTAACTAGCAGCAACAGGTTTCAAAAACTAAAGGAAGAACACAGATGAAAGCTACAAAATATGTATCGTTTGTACTCGAGATTAACTAGATGGCACACAAAAGTATTAAAGAACAACATAGGTAATACTAGAAGTGGTATAATACTATAATCACCAGCCTGTGGGATAGCATTGGCTGATGGATGATAACCATGGAACAGCGTTACCTAAAGAACAAGTCTCTTAGCTGAACTATGGAACAACGTTAACTCCTGAACAAGACCCGTAAAAGATCAGCATGAATATACAGTGAAATGTGATAATCTATTTTCCATGCTTAGATGAATAACAAAGCCATAAATGTTGGACACAAGTAAGATGAGGGTACAACCTATCTGGCCGCCATCCATAGGAGTGAGTATCATGTGCTGACTTGTCGATGGCCCTGCAGTTGTTGCGGCTGTCCATGTCGGGCACGCGCATTCGATGCAGGGAACTGTTCAGTGGGGACTATAGCTCCCTTCTAGTGTATGCTTCCCTTGTTGGAGCAGCTGCAGTGAGTCGGAAGACGGTGTGGCTGAAGATGCAGAAAACACATAATGTTAAGAACGACACATCTCTCTGATCTGAAGAAATACCCTAAGAGATCAACAGCAAGGTACGAGAGTGGTCACACGTCTGTTGACTGAAGACTAAATTGGGGTCACACGATTTTTTTTTATTTTGGTACTGTCCGATCTACGCCGGATGGCTTGATGGCCGTCTTGTGCCTCCCGGCTGACACTGTTCGGAATCTTCCCCGAAGAGCCAGTGACCACCGGCAGAGCAGCCTGCCTCCGCCATCCGTGGCCCCGACCAAAACCCCGCTCCCCGCCCCACCGCACTGCCGTGGTTGCGCCGCCCCCGGGCCAATCCACAAAGACTTGTCGTCATCGAGATCCGGCGGCGGCAATACCTTCAACCCACGCAACTCTAAAATAGCCATCTAAGCGCTGCTTCCACAGTGAACTTGCGGCCCCGCACCCTTACGTTAGACACCAGCCAACCGGCAGCCTAGGAGCTCCGCCGCCTCGAGGGGTGCTTCTTCCCATTGGGAATCGATTGGCCCAGAATAAAAATTCAGACAACTGACGCCTAAATAAAGTGATTTGTGATGAGGGTGTGACCTATCTGGCGGCCCGGTGAAGTAGGCAGCTCCAGCTGCCGAGTCGGTGAGGCCGGCGCGGTTGCAGTGGCCACCGGCGGCAGCGAAGCGGAGATGTCGTCACGATCGACGGCTACGCGGAAGCAGTGCCGTGGCTCTGGACGGATCCGATGTTGGAGCCGCTCCGGCGCCGTGAACAACGGCGGGGGTGAATTGTCTCCGATACGGTTCACACGGCCGTCGTCGAGGCAGCTCCAGCAGCACGGAGTAAGAGGCGCACGACCCAGTGCACGACGACAAATGGGCAATGTCTCCGGCATTAGGGAGGAGGGCGGCTGTGAATTTGGTGTGGTGGGGCTGCCATGGAGGAGGGGCTGAGGTTTCGCGGCTCGGGAGAAGGGAGCTTCCGGGGAGAAGGTGATTTGGCGCCCACGAGGTATGAATGGGGAATTGGGAGGGGAGTGGAACCATGTCTTATGGACGCATTTGTCTGAAATGTGTGTGTGTGTGGGGGGGGGGGAGTTACAGTTCTACCCCTGCATTTAGGCTTCTCGGCTTGGGTCTATGTACTGAGGGGGGATAGTAGAGTAACTTTGCTTCTCCCGCGTGAGAGATTTCGGGCGAGGAGGGCGTGTTTCGAAATATAGTGGGCGCGAGCGATTTCGGGCGAGGAGGGCGTGTTTTGAAATATAGTGGGCGCGAGCGATTTCGGGCGAGGAGAGCGTGTTTCTAAATAGTGGGCGCGAGCTATTTCGTGCAATGAGAGGGTGTTTTGCCGACAATGGTTTATGAATTATTCGGCACATGTCATTTCGGCCGAGGAGAAGGCGCGCTTGGATGAAGTTACGAACCTACCCTCGATGTACAACGGGCCAATTGATGTGTGTCCCACATAGGCCGGTAATTTCGCGTCTCCCATTTATTTGCTTGGGAGAATTCCACCGAGCAGAGGGTGTTTAACGGTTCATTCAAATTTTGGGAGAATGAGCATCCACGTCTACCTTACCAAGTCGATTCGAATCAAATTTTGAAATATTAGCTTTCCACTTCTTTTTTAGATGGAGAGATGATGCTCGGGAGTAATGTGTTTTTACATGCTCGTTGCTAACGATTTACTATATGACAAATAGTTGACCCACTCAAAAACGGGAATCAAACCCAAAATGAAATATCTCGATTCAATGAAATAGCTCGTTCACCAGGTCAAAATAGTGAACTAAATCCAAAATTGAACACCTCAATCTAGTAGCATGTTGTACAGTATTATAGTACTCCATGAACATGTTGAAAGTCAAATTAATGAACTTGTTTGATATACGCATATCTCCGTTCATGTGTGGATTGCAGACAACATGTTCTTCAATTTAAATATTTGAATGCAAGTTTATATCGAAACATGGTTTATATCAGTCTTTGATGCAAAAAACGCGACCCCCCTTTCCCGGACTCCTGCTCTCTCTCTCTCTCGCCGACAATCTTCAATTCTGTCGCACGCATCCAACACACAAACCCTGTTGGTCCCTCTCCCTCTCTCTCCATCTCTCTCTCTCTTTGTGTGTGTGTGTGTGGGGGGGGGGTCTTTCTAGTTCGCATGCACATATACTCCATCTATAGGTCTCTCTCGCACACTATGTATGATTCTCTAGTCCAAGCTAAATATCTTGGGTGCACTCATCGTACGCACACAAATTCCTTGGCTCGTTGCCCGTAACTCTCTCACGCACCACTCTGTCGTCTCAGAGTTCTTCCCTCTCTCTCTCAAACTCTCCATCTCCCTGGGTCACACATACACATGCATATCTCACTCGCACTCGATAGACCCATCTAAAACTCTATCTCTCTCCCTCGTTCTCTCTCCATGTCACACGCACACACACACAATCTCCTGCCCAGCCAAGTATCATGGTCTCTCACTCAATTGTAGGCACACGCAGTCCCCCCTTTATGTATATGACTAGCTAATCTTAGTCTCCATCACAAGCATGTGCATGGTCTATCTCGATTTCTCTCGGGGCATCTTTCTATCGCGCACGCACCTCCCTCGATCTCCCACCCATATAATCCCCTCACGATCTCGAGGGGATCTCTTTATCACAAACACACCCTCTCTCCCTCCCCATGCGTCCATGTTCTCCATGCGTCCCTCTCGACCTTCGTTCCTTGTTGGCCAGACCTCTATTGGACATGTGTTATAGGGGTGTCTCTCTCTGTTGCAAACAATCATGCACTAGCTATCTTCGTGTATCTCCTCACCTCACTTTTCTATCTCGGAGATGCATGCGTGATATGTTTGCATAAGAAACGAAAAAACACACACTCTCTCTAATTTATCGTTTGTTGTCCCTTTCTCTTTCACACACATACTCTTTTTGCACACTCACTCATTCTCCTTCACACGCATTTGATCTCTCTCGACTTAGGCACTCTCTTCGATCCATAGCATATAGATTTATTGAAAAGTCAAACATCACAAAGTTTGACCATGTACGTGGAGAAAAACATTTACATCTAGAACGGCAAACATATACCATTAGATTCATCATGAGATGTAGTTTCATATGATGTATCTTTGCTATTGTAGATATAAATAACATCTGCGTAAACCTGGTCAAAGTTTACAAAGTTCGACTTCTAAAAAATTTACATGCACTGCATTATCGAGCGGATGGAATATCTCTTTCCCCCTCTCAACGATCTGACGCACCACTCAGCCTTATCGGGGCTCCTCTATCTCTCTCAAACTTTATATCTCCCTGGTTCACACATACACATGTCTTGCTCGTGCTACATAGACCCATCTAACACTCTCCGCCCTTGTTCTCTCTCTATGTGACACGCACCCCCTAAGTACCATAATCCCTCACTCCATCATAGGCGCACGCACTCCCCCCTAAGTATGATTATCTCCCACTAGCCATCAGGAACACACGTATTGTCTCCTTCCATCCATACGTCTATCTCGATATCTCTTGGGG
Organism: Aegilops tauschii subsp. strangulata; assembly: GCF_002575655.3. Taxonomy (NCBI): domain Eukaryota; kingdom Viridiplantae; phylum Streptophyta; class Magnoliopsida; order Poales; family Poaceae; genus Aegilops; species Aegilops tauschii. The sequence continues at coordinate 288,296,682 of NC_053035.3, forward strand.
TATCTTCTATCGCGCACACACCTTGCCACTCGATCTCCTACCCATGTAGTCCCATCACGATCTCCAGGGGATCTCTCTACGACAAACATACACTCTCCCATGTCTGCATTTTCTCCGTACGTCTCTCTCGACCTCTCTCCCTTGTTTATCAGACCCCTCTTGGCCACGTGCTAGGGGTCTTTCTCTCTCGGTTGCAAACAACCACAGACTATCTCCTCACCTTGCTTCCGCTGTCGAAGATGCATGTGTGATATGTTTACATAAGACACACACGCTTTTTCTCTACTTTTATCGTGTGTTGTCCAAGTCTCTTTCACACACGCACACACACTTTTTTCAGTCACTCTTTCTATTTTTCACACACTCTCTCTAGTTAGGTACTCTCTCACGTCCATAAGCATATGGATGTTTTGAAAAGTCAAACCTCAGAAAAGTTAGACCAGGTATATGTGGAGAAAAACATTTACATCTGGAACGATCATTAGATTCATCACAAAATGTACTTACTTCATACTATCATTAATCTTTGGTATTGTAGATATAAGTAATTTCTTTATAAACTTGGTCAAAGTTTCAAAAGTTTGACTTAAAAAAATGTTGGCACTACATTATCGAACCGAGGGAGTAGCTCTTTCTCTCTCTCTACTATCTCTCACGGGCCTCCCCTCTCACTCGAACTCTCTGTACCGACGGATTATACGCTCACTGTGTCAGCGTATAGCTCCGTATATTGTTTAGTTGACCAGTCAACCAGTCCACATGCTGCCTTGTCAGCTCGTGTTCTCTATCTTCGTGTGTTGGCCCATGTGGCAGTGGGTGAAAATAAGTAAACTAGAGGCCCATCTGACACGCGGTGAAGTAAACAAAGTTGAAACCACTCGGGGTAGCACCCCGCATGCTAGTAAATTGTGGGCGCATTGATGACACACTTCTTCCGCGTGAAGGAAGCACTCGCGCACAATTCACCACTGCGCGACGGCATGCACAGAAGGACACACTCGCGCACACCCAGCAGGCCAGCACACACACACACACACACACACACACACACACACACACACACACCAGCACACGTGTACACCGGCGTCGCCGCCGGTTGAGATGGACGGCGAGGCAGCCAACAAGCGGAGGTGGCTCGAGCCAAAACTGCATCTGGCGAGCCTGGACTTCAGCAACAGCATCCCTGACAACATGCTGCTCGTCATCATCGGCCTCTTGCCCACCAAATCTACCGTGCAGACCACCCTGCTCTCCCGGCGGTGGCGCCCCCTCTGGTGTCGCGTCCCCCTCAACCTCAGTGTCGACAGCTGCCTCTACGATGGGGATTGCAAATGCATGGCCGCAGTCTCCAAGATCCTTTCATCGCACCTTGGGCCAGCCAGACGCCTTGACATCTGCATGTTCAGTACCAACTGCAAGGTCCAAGCCAAGTTTGACGAGTGGTTCTTATCCCCCGCCCTAGATCAGCTCGAGGAGCTCAGCTTTGAAGCTGGACGATGTCGCTATCTGTCGCCGTCCGCGCTCTGCCTCATGCCAACGCTGCGCCGCGCCAGCTTCAGCTCCTGCTATCTTCCCCAGATTAATGCCGCGCCCGCCCTTCTTCTCCCTCAACTCAAGAAGCTGGACCTCTTCGATGTTGTCATCTCAAAGAAGGCTATGGAGCACCTGCTCCACAGCTGTACTGCGCTCGAGTACCTTCGTCTTGAGCAGATCCACGGGTTCATTAGCCTCCACATCGCCTCAACGATTCTACGATGGATTTATGTGTCTTGCTGGCCCCGCAACAAGACATCAACTGGGAAGAGATCACTGCAGCTGTTCCATGTTATGGTAATTGAGAATGCGCCTTTTCTTGAGAGATTGCTTGTACCTGATCTAGAAGGTCCAACAAAAATCAGGGTCATCGACGCGCCGAAATTGACAGCGTTGGTGTACTCATCTGCCAAATTCTCTGAACTCTTTATTGGATCCGTAATCGTTCAGGTACAACACTCATCTTCTTCTCCGTCTTCTTGAAATTCACATTTTTAAATTTCTTCTTGATGTATTTACGACCGTCTTCCACAAAATGATTCCCACAAGCTTGACCCAGTCTATGCGCACAGTGAAGATCTTGGAAATAAAATCTATCGGCCCCAATCTAGATCAAGTTGTTGGATTCCTTACATGCTTTCCGTGCATGGAGAAGCTACTCATCAAGGCGAAACTTCTTTCCTATTAGTAAACGGTAATCACAATGTAGCTAATTGTTTTTCGTAATTTTCCCAAATTACGATGACAAGTGCAGTGTTCAAAACTGCATCTACGCACTGCACCGAAAGAAATGTTTTTAGTATTTTTTCTCACGTGATCACCTGCATCGTTTTTTTGTTGTACTACTATAGTAGCCTAGGCTAGTCATAGTGGAAAGTAACTTAGACTAGTAACTCTATGGTTACCCTAAGAGCAAGTACTACCTCCGTCCTGGTTTACTCTTCCTATTTTGTAGTATCAAAATTTTACCATAGATTTAACTGACAAAATGTTAATGCATGTCACTAAAAATTATATCATTGGATTCGTATTTGAACATAATTTCAAATGGTATAATTTTTGGTGACATGCATTGGCAGTTTCTTAGGTAAATCCATGGTCAAAATTTTACACTAAATACGAGGTAGTACAAAAGTGGGCTATAACGGCCCTCCACTATGTAGGGCAAAACACGTGCCAAATTCACTTGTGATGCATTTGGCATCGATGCCCCTCCATTGCTCACCTGGTGCCCCAATCTGGATCACCTACTTTGCTCCGGTGCCAAATTAACTCACGCAATGAAAAAACACTTGCGTGGGAGAGAGAGAGAGGACTGAGGCAATAAAAAAACACTTGTTTGGGAGAGTGAGAGGCTGGTGCAGTTGGTTTGATTGATTTGTTTATACATGTGGGTCTGTGTGCACAGCGATGCCAACTGTCTCACATCACGAGAGCGGTGCCAAAATCTTTTGATTTGACATCGATGCGTATTATGTGGCATACTTTTGAGAAATATGGCATCAACCACATAGTGGAAGGCAACAAATGCCCAAGCTCTTCACGTGCTCCTAGGTAAATGAGAGGAAAGAGAAAGAGAGAGAGAGAGAGAGAGTGAAAAAATATCACTAGCCAGCCAACCCTATCGTATGAGCGAATGATATTGGTACCTCTTGATGACACGGCAATCTTATACATCCAGCTGCAAGACCCGAAAGTGAAAAATGTGCTGCACTATAACAATCTCATCGAATGCCTTGATCTCCATCTTACAAAAATTGATTTGATCAGCTACCGAGGCAGCACATCTGAGATTAAATTGGCCAGGTTCTTTGTTCTGGAGGCAAGTGTGCTCAAGGTAATGAGGTTTGGCGTTCTCTGGCGCAACAATGAATGGCGTGCTGATCACCGCAAGCGTCTAAGACTAAATGACAAAGTCTTCGCAGAAGCTGAATTTGTTTTTGAAACATCAAGTGGCCAGAGACTCGAAAATTTATTTGCCCATTAGTGACTTGTCAGGGCGGTGGATTTTAGTTTGTACGATAATGCTGCATCTACCTAAAGTAACGAAAGTTCCTACATAAACTTCCTAGTAATTCCCTCTTCGTAGGTGCAACGTTACTCCGAACATTTGTAATATCAGTTTGAAACTTGTAATATTGCCGTGTCCTATTCCTGCGTTTTCAAAATCCTGCGAATCAAAGAGGTCCTGAGTTGGTGATGATGTTGTGCCTGCCATCTTTCACCAATAGCCGCCGGATCTAGATCTGACGCATACAAACCAAACTTCTCCAGTTTTGCAAAAATATGCCCGCACTTGTTCCCTATTTATAAACAACTCCTTGTCTCTCACAATCAGCCTTATCTCCTCCCCACCACATCTAGAACACCATGGAAAAATCTAGCGCGATGGCCGCTGCCGGCGCCATCCACCCCCAATCTTGGTGTTCCGTGCAATGCACGGGCATCTACGCATGGGAAATTATGTCGAACACGGCTAGTTGTAAGCAAGCTAGCTCTACAGCCATGATGATAGTGACTGCAGATGGTGAGGCTGACTATGGTATGCCGAAAACGGCGCCTATACTCAGATGTCATCTCCGGCGCAGGGTTTGGTCACTTCACTGTGAGGAGCAACACGTAATAATTTGACCAACGGGTAGTACGGTACTACTACTAGTACTAGCACCACCGTCTGGATTTAGTAGTACTACCACGTCCATCTGGATTTAGTATTTGACTAGCAATATCTAGTAATGCATGTCACAAAAAATGTACTACTCCCTCTGTAAATAAATACATGGTGTATTGTTTTATTCCTTCCGGTAGATGGCTCAAATCTGAAGTCTCATCAATCAGACTACTATTGTACTCACCGAGTGCTCATCATTGTAAGCTACCAACAAAAAATTGCAATCAAAGACTACTATTGTACTCCGTCCGTACTGGTGCATTAGTCACGTTACGAAAACCAAATAGTAATCCCAAAACTTTTAGGCGCGGTGCATTAACTACCCACCTCATTCCCTTTTTTTTCCATGAAAAAAGAAATCACCCAATACGATACGTGGGGTGCGTATGCATCCAATGACTTGAGACTACTCCCTCCGTCTAGGTGTATAAGTCATCTTAGAGCAAGTGAAAAAGAGGAGTGGGCTCTCATGCAAGAGCCTAGCTATATGCGGATTCCTAGGCTGATACAATAAATATGAAGAAAGAGAGACAGAAGATGAGAAAAAGTAGTACTCTTATAGCTAGCCTTATAGCTAACCTTATTGTATGAGTGGCTACAAGTGATGGATCTATATGACATGGCAACATCATATAGCCAGCAGCTGGCTATACTATTAACCATGCTCTTAGGTTGTGCACCTTGACCAAGACGAAGGGGAAAGCGAGAGAACATAATGTCTTTTTGCAAATTAATAAGATTACATGCAATGAACTAACCACTACATGTCATGTTTGGTAGTCTCAAGTCATTGAAAGCATGCACGGCCCACATCTCTCAATTGTTGATATGTCATGAAATAAGAAACGAGGAGGGAGTTAATGTACCGTGCTTAAGTGTTTTGGGATTATTTGGTTTTCGTGAGGTGACTTACACAACATTTTTTGTTACATGCATTAACATTTTATTAGTTAAATCAAAGGTCAAAACTTGGCGCAAAATGCAAAGGGGACCAATAAACTAGTAAACATCAAAGTTCTCTCGTTTGGCCCCAACTAGAGGTCCGGTGAGATGACTATACTGCACCGGCACGGAAGGGGGCGCAGCTTCATTGACTTAGTACACCTGCCTTTAGGTGTATGACACATGGGCCCAACAGGTGGCTGGCCCACCTGTCATACAGCCAAAGGCAAGTGCAGTAGAGGGCCGAGGAATAGATGGCCAACACACACGTGAATGCAACGCAGTCTGCACTTCTCATATAAAGGCTCCCCGCCAGTCCAATCTATGAAATCCTATGCACCTACGCACCCTAACCAAGGGCAAGAGTGGTCACTCCAATCGCAAGATCAGTTGACTAAAAGCTAGACCCATGGAGGCGATGAGCGCGAGCATCAGCTGGCTGTGCTAGATGGTCCACGACGCCGACCTACGGCCTGGCACCGAGGAACGTCTCCAGGTCGTGCTTGAGGCCGCCAGGGCGAGAGGCCACTTGAATGACAGCTTCGTCTCCTTGTTTGACGAGGTCCTCGTCGGCTTCCTCGACAAGTTCACTGTCATCAAGAAGCTCGTGGACGACCTTGACGTACGCCTCCAGCCCACGCACCCAGGCTCTGCGATGCCCGCCACCCTCAGTGGCCTCTATGGTGACAACCTCTTTGATGCACTGGTGGCCCTGCGACTCCCCGCCGTCGCGCCGGAGAATGTCCACCTCGAGGTCGCGCTCGCCGTGGAGCGCCTGGCGCAGCAAGACACCGTCGACATAATCACCCACGTCTACGCGCAAATCATCCACAAGGACTACTACGTGCCAGAGGAGGACGATAGGTTGCTGGCCTTCTTGGACCACAGGGCAACCTTGGACGACATTGTTCAGAAGCACGTTGAGCTTGCCGCAACGCCGCTGCTCCTCGCACGTCGGTTGGTGACCCAGCGCAGTAGGGCATGAGGATGTCGTTGATGGATCCGTATGTATCTTTATCTTTCCGTCAAATCCATGTAGTAGTATATGGTACTACTAGTAATTATCTTACCTTTCGCATCAACTTCATAATTTTCGTACGTACTCCATGCATGAACCGCGCCAGAACCAAAATTCTCATTACTCTAGGGAAAATTGTTATTTCTATCTATCGGTCGCGCCATGGAGCAGAACCAAATTTTACAAGTTACAAGTTCAAATGGAAAAGCCTGCCGTATTCGCGTCGCACCCCCACACGGTTGGTCCAGCACGCCGCTCAAGGGGAATGCGTGATGTGTTGCATTTTCACTTACAAGTGGGACCGCAGTTGAGCAAACCAACTATCGGCAAACCCCCACCCCGCCCATCGCGCGATGGCTGAGAAAACAGGAGGGAGAAGAGATGGCTTTAGCACGGACTCCAAGAAAATTGGTGTCGGATGGGACTCGTGTGGGTGGCGTGTGCCGTACTACTAGACGTGAATGCTAGTTATGGCCCATGCCACCCCACTATATCGAGCCTATATCGAGGTGCTGGTTACGTAGAACGAATTTCCTGGAGTCCGTGCTCAGCCCTCCTCTATCTCTCTTCTCAGCCAGCCAGCAGACGCGCGGAGCCCATCGTCTGTTTGCTCACATGCGGTCCCACATGTCAGTGAAAACGCAAGAGGACCCACTGAACCTGTACATCTTTCACCTCGACGTGCTGGTGATGAAAAACAAATCCAATAAAGATCTTCGGTGGCCACTTTTGGAGTTACTCAAGAGTAGTAAGATTCTATTTACAATTTAACCCAAGATGCACATCACGTGGCTTCAACTACCACTCCATTTTCTTGCATGACACGACCTGGATGCTAGATGTCCCACGTGTCAGCAAAAGGACGAAGAACTCGACTAAATCTTCTCCACATTTAGACCGGAGGAGTAGGAAACACGGCAAGCCCTGTGCCTACATCATACTACGTACAAGCCACCTCACGCAGTCACGCTATCACCATATTTCTCGGCCTCCGTGCGACACCTAGCTCTTGTTGTACAAGCCCACCTCATGCAGTCATGCTATCAAGCGACACCTAGCTATTGTTGATCTAACTAGAACTAACTATTGGTTGGCTCTATGTGATGTGGCAACTTCATACTACTACGGATGCTGGCTATACTACTACGGCACTAACACTCCAAGAAGTGAGTCGAAAACCATTTATAAATTGAGTTTATGACATGCATATGCAAATGTACCATTAATTACATACAACAAGTCATCATCACACAACGACAACGAGGATACATGTTGGATTATAGATTAGTTCCAACAAAACATTCTAGTAAATACTAAAGTTTTCATCACATAACAAATAACAAGCAATGAAATGAACTTCAGCTCAACCAATCCCCAGCATTGGAAACGCTTGCTTTGAACCAGAAGAGTTTGTCTCGGAAGGGCCAGCTACTGTCAATCTCGAGACCAATGCAGGAATGATCATCTAGGCTGAAGCGGCCTATTTCATGACCCATATTGTGATAGCCACGGTAGGGAAGCATAGCAATGTCTGAGGTATAGATACAGTTGCTTCTCATAAATGGTAGTAACGTTGTGTGAACAGTAGCTGGATCACCTTTCACAATCATTGGATAGTTTTGTCCAAGGAAGAGCGAGTTTCCTCCAAGAGTATCAATACTAAACCAGGGAGAAGGTGTTGGTGCTAGCACAGTAGTATCCATCCCGAATACCCTGCAATGGATGTTGGAATAGGTACGGAGAGTGCGACCATGGGAGACAACACATGCTTCCTTAGTAACATCAGCGGTGCCCTGTATACAGACAAGAAGAGGTGATCCATCAGAATAAGTTGCCAGGCGCCACTGAGTATATGGGTCCTCATGCTCGTGATCATCATATTGAATTGCATCACAGTACACATCCGTGTACAGAAACTGATTTTTGAGCAATATCCATCCAGTCAAACTATGAAGGCAATAAGGTTGTCGAAGATAGCAACAACTCCATAGTCCGTGTAATCCCAAGAGCGGTCGAGAACTCGACAAATTGCTATCTTCTGTAGACGACAGTCACCATGATCGTAGTTGAACGTACTTAGAATAACGGTGTGCTCAACCTCTGGGCAGTCTGAGATTTTTGGAAGTGGAACCCGATGACGAGTGTACACATTCACAAGTTCCCACTCGCAGTTGTACCCAATATAAACAACCCAATCTCCACTTGCGCCTGCCCAAGCCATACCCTCAAGCGATGGCATCTTAACATCACACGTATCATTATCAAGCGGCACCAACTTGCACAAGGCGAGGCTTGCATCATCCGCGCGCGCGCCAGTGACCAGGGTAATGGTGAAGAAGATAGGGGAGATCAAACCGCTCCTGGACCCTTGGGTTCTTTGTAATGATGTTATTAGTTGAGTTGAGAATGGTCTTGAACGAACCTGCCATGCTAGCCGAGGTGATGACATCGCACTGATCAATGAGTTCCTCCACCACATCATCATTTAGATCGGGGCAAAAATAACGGGTGTAAGGGCATATTTCTTCCTATGTGGTTTTGGTGATTGATGACAACGCTTCTGCGGACTAATCGTGTGCAGTGAGCCTTTCAGATATATCATGTCTAGGCACAAGACGATTCGGTGCCCCTCGGAACATATCGAAGACGGCGTTTCTCTATGTTTCTTTTCGGTGGACTTGAGTCGTAGGAAAGCCGTACTATTAAGAGGGGGTCCGCTTTGGAAAGGTTTGGGTGGAATCATCACGTACACGTCTGTTCCTTTTGCACCACCTTTCCATTGCCTCTTTGGAGCCACCACCGTTTGTCCGTGTGTCTGCAAAATGAAGGATTCCTAGTGGTTGTTGTGCTGTGGCATGCGGTAGAACTGCTCATGGAGCAGTAGTACCGTAGAGGCCCACGGTAGTACCGGCCAGGGACGCAGTAGTACCACAGACCCTTGCGGTAGTACCGCTCCCCGGGCGCGCTAGTACCATGGCCTCGAGCCAGGCACAGCAACACGAGCGGAAGTAGGAGCGGATGTAATTTTTTACATCCGCGCCCTACGCGGTAGTACCGCCCCCGGGGTGCGGTAGTACCGTGTCGGATTTTTGCACAGATCGTAACTCAACGGAAGTAGCCACATATGTATTTTTATTCATCCGTGCCTTCCCAGCTCAGACAAACCCTGCCTTGCGGTAGTAATGCAAGGGGGAGCGGTAGTACCGCTCCGGCGGTTCTACCGCTCTCTGCTTCAACGCAACAGGGCTGGTCTAGCCTTCCGCGCAAGCGGTAGTACCGCAGTGCCCCGCGGTAGTACCGCAGGCCCTTGCGGTAGTACCGCATGTCTGGTGCGGTAGTACCGCATGTCGCGGGCTGGTTAAGTGGATAATGGTTGGATTTGTCCTATCACTATATAAGGGGAGTGATACGTCTCCGTCATATCTATAATTTTTGATTGTTTCATGCCAATATTATACCACTTTCACATACTTTTGACAACTTTTTATATGATTTATTGGACTAACCTATTGATCCAATGCCCAGTGCCAGTTCCTGCTTTCTGCATGTTTTTTGTATCGCAGAGTATCCATATCAAACAAAGTCCAAATGCAATAAAAAAATACGGAGATTTATTTTGGAATATTTGTGATTTTTGGGAGTTGGAATCACCGCAAACGGAGGCCTACACAGGGCACGATACACCAGTGCACGGGCCAGGAGCCTGGCGCGCGGTGGTGGGTTGTAGCCACCTCGTACATCGGTTGGGGCTGTACTTCGGGTGCAAGGAAGCTTATATCCGGAAAAAAATCATGTTAAAATCTCAGCGCAATCGGAGTTACGGATCTCCAAGAATATAAGAAACGGTTTTTGGCCAGATCTGGGGAACGCGAAACAGAAGAGAACAGAGAGGGAGATCCAATCTCGGAGGGGCTCTCGCCCCTCCCATGCCATGGAATCCAAGGACTAGAGGGGAAATCCTTCTCCCACCTAGGGAGGAGTCCAAGGAAGAAGAAGAAGGAGGCGCAAAAGAATAGGTCAATCCTAACGAAGTAATTCCGGAGGAATCCAATGAACAACAACGATTACTTAGGATCAGCTCGCGAATTTGCAGCACCGTAGTAGAATCATTACCAACGGCACGCTGTGCACCTAAGTGCGAAAAGACAGTGCAATCTTTGTTATGCCGAAACCTAAATGTAAAGTCATCAACACTTCTAAATGCCACTTCTTCCCGCCGCATCCGTCTTCAGGACGATATATTCACAGGTTTTCACTTTTCAGTGAGTGAAAGATTTGTATCCGGGTCTACGTTCAAAGCTTCTACCATAGACCTAATTCGAGAAGGCTTGATAGTCCTAAGAAAGGTGAGGGTGGGGGGTTCTATTTAGGAAGAATAAGAAGAATCTCATTCATGTGTTCATGCTAACAGAAGAGCGGATCCAATACACATAAGACTTTTTTCAGGAAATTCCTAATGTAAATGATGAATTTGGGATGCCATGCCCCACAAGTTAGTTGCCCAAGCGCTCCCTAGGAGGGCAGTCTACCACAAGATAGAGTTTGAGCCTGGAGCCAAAGCCCCAACCCCTCCATTTTAGGTTTTTATCTGGAAAGAATTTCAGGAAGTCATATCGGCCAGATAAGCCTCTGACGGCTCCATATTGATTTTCCCCCAGTTTTCTTTCAGAAGAAGCGGGAGCCATTTTGCATTGAAACTCGGTATCAGCAGAGTCATCTCTTGAGAAAGACTTCTTTCTTATTTATACAAGATTTCAGAGAACATAGTGAAGCCCTCAAAGCGCTAACAAAGTCGTAAGTAGAGAAGTTTTCCAAAAAGATACCTCGTTTTTCCATTAAGTGTGCATTGTCTAATGAAGAATAACGGGGGAGCCAACTCAATAACCTAGCGGAGGAACCGTCTGGACTTGAAACAGCGGATGCAACCCTTGCATTTCGTTCTTTTGTTCTTTACTCTATTTTCGCTTTGGCACTCACTTCCTTTGGAATAAGGGCATTTTTCTTCTCTACTCATTCCGTTGACCATCAAACAGTTTCTTAATTATGTTATGTCAAATGATGGGAAAAAGGAAGGAGTAATCAAAAAAGACTAGAACTACCTGATCCGTTGAAATACGATACGAAGGAAACGGACTTCAATCCCTCATTCTTATTGTTTGTTCTTCTGATCCCCTTGTTTTTCACTCGCTTAATTCGGAAGAGGAAAACGACAGCAGCTAAAGTGAGAAATAAACAACTGCTCAGAAAGCTTCGGTTTGAGCGTTGGTATTCATGACAGTGAAGAAAGCTCACCCAAAAGACGTACGTGGAACCAATGATACCAAAAAAAGAATCAAATATGAGGAGAACTGGGTGCATTGGTAAACGGCTCCGCCATAGCTTGTACGACTTCTGAATCCTATTAATGGCGCTCTCCAAATCAATAAGTAGATACAGGCGGACTACATACACGTGCTCTCCGAGTAGGGAAAGTGAGAAATCTACGGTCTTCCATCCGCGGATGTGACAAATCCAATCCAATTTGGTCTTGTCCCGTGGCTCGGACCCGGTCGCGTAAATGCAGCTACCACTACGACGGGATACTCTAGTTATTTACTCTGTTTCAATCCCTATTTGGCCATTCAACAGTAGCATATGGCCTTTGGAAAGCATCTCTTCCTAGAGGGGACTCCCGCTTGTGATCTTCTTCCTTGGGTCTGAGAAAATAGAACTTACCAATTGGAAATGGAAATGCCGAATGAATTGAACCAAACTACGGAAACTGTGGTTGAGCTTGCCTGTCATCAACGAAGGATGGTTGTGAAGTTGGTGGAAGAAAGCAAACCAATGAATGCAGCTAGTCACCCCGAAAGGCAAGCCCATATCTTTTGAGAAACTGACACAACCTGTTGTGTTGACTTATCTTATACTAAGGGTCCGTCCCAGCCAACAAGGGATTTCTCATAATTCTAGGATGAAACAGCATCATATCTCAGCTTGATTATGAGAGAGATTGAAGTGAAAGAACCCGGTTTCAGAGCGTGGAACGGAAAAGAATGAGGTGAAAGGGCCGACCCATGCGGCCCACTTAGAATGTGCTTTGACTTCCCCAGGTTGTACAATAGCACTATTTTCTGGACCCAAGTTCGAAAGGATTAGGGCACTGGATTGAAGAATAGCTCAGTCTGATAGAAACTTAGGTTGGGCTGGCGGAGGGATGAGTGGAGCTTCTGTATGACATGTACTGGTGTTTCATTAGTCCCTTGATCGGGTACCCGAAGCTCGCTTTGAGGAAGCAGTGCCATTTGGTTCTTCCTTCTTTCACGTCCATCCATGAATGATTTGAGAATTCTTTTCATAACTGTTTGGATCGCAGACTTGACCATTGTCTATAGAAAGAAAGTGCTCACTCGTTTTCTATTTGTTTTCATGTGCGCATACACTCAACCTAATTTAGTAAGTGTGAAGTGGAAGGGCGAGTACGGGTGAAAGCCCACTACCTTCCGGATAAAAGATATGCTCGATTTATAGATAGCTTTGCTTCACTATATAGCGTGGGATGAATTGATAAGCTCTGAATGCAGGAAGGGAAACCTTAGAGCTTTCTTCGCTTATCTTCCCAAGCAGACCATATGATTCTCATTATTCTATTTCTCTGTCTTTCCAACCAGCATTCCCGCTTATTCTGATTGGAGTGATGTGTGGTACCGGGGATAATGCAATTGATGGTGCTTGTGGCCCCACGGAATGACCGTATAAAAGGAAATAGGCAGCAATGGAGTTGGGTAGACTAAAGATACTGCCTTTAGCCCTCTGCGGCCTTTTTTTGAAGTCGAGTCGTAAGGAAAGATCGATAGGATTTGGTCCATTTGGTGTCCTTCCAGACGGAGAAGCGAGAACCCTTTCTGCTTTGACCGCTTGCCCTCCTGGCACAGATGTGGGAAAAGGTCTCAGTTGTGGAATCAAATATGAATGAAGTTAGAACAATCAGCGTAAGCTCTTTCTCTAGGGCCACTATCAATAATGACAAGAACTCTTACCAACTAGCTTAACGCATCCGGTCTCCTTCTCCTTCGTACCCCTAGCGGATATGAATAATAGGAAGAAACAAGTCCTTTCTAAAGGCGGGCATTAGACCAGAGTTTCGTGAGCCGGAGAAGATCGATAAATCTTAGAACTTGCTCGTTTGCAGGAGGAGGCGGTGGTATGACTCCGTCCGTTGAACGAGCATTTCGTGCCACCTGTTCGGCGTCCACATCCACTACCATTTTCTGATCCCAGTATCTATAGCAAAATTGCTATTTGCCTCACTCTATAGAAGGCCTCCCGTATGTAAGATCACCAACCAAGTTCCTTTCTTCTTTTGTTTGTGCCATCTTTACCAACTTCTATTTCTTGGCTGGCTTGATGCTTACAGGTCTTGCCTCTGCTGATACTGGTCATGGGGACAAGAACTCCGTGGGAAGAGAGCAGATACCAATCCTAAACAACCCTTAGAATGGCCTCATCCAAACAGATGATTGTCATTGATAAGACGGGCAGGTGGTATGTTGATACTGAGCCGCTTCCCCAGTAGTTGTTAGCTCGTTCTTGACAAATCCGATCGGGTCTTCATAATCTGGAGTAAAAGGATTCGAACCTTTGCATGCCGATACCAAAAACCGATGCCTTACCACTTGGCTATACTCCAAACAAACGGTAGGTTCCTGGAGAACCGTGGAAACTAGTTAGTTCAAATCGAACTCAAAAGCAATGTGCATTATCTACGGCTTTTTTTGATTCACCAAGACCCGCTAAAGGCTAATACAAACGAATAGTGGGAGTTCTTTCTTACGAATATAAATGGAGGAAATATCCCTAGTACCTTTGTCCTCTGCAAAGATCATAAGATCAGATGGAGTTGGATTGATTTCTCGCATCTACTAGATCAGAGATCAGAGTCAGGGGAGCTCTCGTAAGTGAGCCTAAGTAAGTAGTGTGGTTCGAGCGGATCAGTCACCGTTGAGTTCTGCTTTCCTCGTAGAGTTGGTTTTAGCCGGAACCGCGCTCTTGCCTTCTTCTTGTGCCCCTTGATTATTGATCTAAATTCAAGTTAGATTAGAGAATACCGGTGCCTTTTGATCCACCCTTAGGTTTGAAAACTGTGGAGGTTCAGTTACAAAATGCAGTTTATGAGGCTGCTTTGTATGCCAGTGTGCAGGAAGGAGAGTTGGAAGATATACCTAGATCCCCCAATAGAGAAAAGAGCGAGCAGGTTACCTACTCTTGTGGTGGATGGCGGCACTAGAAGTTGATGCTTTTTTATGGACGGACATAGAAATTCGATTTCCAATAAAGCTGCAAACGCTACTATAAGCCGAAGACGAATGCTGGCCAAAAGTAAGCAAAGCAGGAGAGGCGTTGTTTCCTTCAGTTGGTCAACCAACAGGTCTCCTCACTCTAGCATTTCTTCTTTGTTCGGTCGCAAGGCAGGGAAATGGAGGATTTGTTTCTGCTCTGTCCTTTACCACATCGATGGATTCAATTTCAGTGGATAGAGCTCAACTTGTTGCCATCGTCATTTCAATCACAATTCACTTGGTAGGTAGACGCTTGTTCCGACCTCCATAGTGGCACTTTGACCTTTTCTCAAAAACATCTACTTCTAATCTGCTTGAACGGCCCTCTTGTCATTTGACCCAGAATTGAACGAGATGACACCCACCAATATCTTCCAACACAGGAACTCCTTTACAGGGCCGTCCTTCTCTCTTTCTTCCCAAGAACATCGGGGGTCTGTTCACTGAACGAGTCAGCACCAGCCCCGTTACCAATACGGGGATCTCGGCCATGAGAACTTGTAGAACTTGTCTCTTGAATTGCATCCCCCCTAGGCCGACCAGCTAAGTAGGACCCACTTAGCAAAACAGGTCTATAGGGCGCTAGGGAAGGGGTATAGAATGGTACTTGAATCTATCTATAGACATAGGATCCCCCAGCCACTGGAATCCATTGGTTTCTGTCTCAATTCGTCATTTGAACTGAAACTAACCACGAAGGAAAAAGAAAATAAGGATTCTAGTTTGCCACTACTTGGACTCAACTTGGACTTTCGGAGGAGAAAACCATTTCCATTAATATATGACTCAGTCATAGCCAAGAGATCATCATTCTAATAACAAGGATCTAGTTTATATATCTCGAATTGGGTTCCATAAGATGCCAAAATAGTGGAAGTACCATCACGTCTACCTAAAGCAAATGGTTTCTATAGATTGAGAAATGGTTTCTATAGAATGAGATATAGTTGAATGTACCTTTAATACTTCACGTGCATTCTTCGCTTATAAATTTAGCCAAGATCCAAACATCTCAATCTCTTCATACGTTCTTCCTGTTGAACTCTTCTTTTCGCTCAACAAATGCAAGTTCGTCAGGGTTTGGTTACTAGTTTTCTTGGAAGGGTTTTCTCCCTTGATATTTCCCTTGTTTTATTATTGGAATGAAAGTAGGATTGTTTATCCAATTCAAACTACTTATTGAGGGAAAGTAAGATCAATAGTTGGCCCTATTGTCTGTGCTCTGTTCTGTTAAGGATTTCTGTATTGGAAACATAGGGATCCTGCTATTCCCTGCTCTAGTTTCAGTTCAGTCATAAACCTATTGCCCGGGTCCTTTGATACTTGATTTCCTGGGTCAACGGTACCTAGATTACCCTTTGGCTTGATCTTACCTTGGATTTCTGATTGGAATACAGATTGGATAAACAAGAGGAACTTGGAAAAGAGGGTTGGCCAAAGCATAACGATAGTGCATTCAATCGATTCCACTCTAGTTTTTCATATCTTTTCCCTCAATAAATAGTTTATATATGAAAGAAAGTGCCAACTTATTGTTCTTGGAATGCTGATTTCCATGGATTTCTTCTTGGCATATCCCCCCTGATTTGATGACTTGGCTAAAACACCTATTCCTTTTTTCTGGAATTGCTGCCGAAAGCCTGTTTGCAGCATCCATAGCAATACGTGTTAGTACTCAATTTCTTTGATTTTCATTTGATGAAGTGAAGACACTTATCTATATACCATTTATAGAGTGGTAGAGCAATCTTGCAATGCGGCATGAATTGGATGACTTAATATTTTTCTGCAGTTTAGTACTAACATGCGTGTGTGGTGAACTTACTACCTTGGGAAGCAACAAATATGCCCCCAATCACGCTGCCTATGTGAACAAATTCTAAAACTTTGCATAAGCAGCTTAATTAAGTAGAAAAGCCTAATCGATAGCCTACTACTTATACTTCTTACTTTCACTTTGATTTATACTTTGACTTTCGATACCTCTCCCCTAGTGTACTCGAGAGCTTGAAGGGGAAGACAGACTAGAAGACTTCCACACCATAACTTCCTTCCTTGGCTGACTGCCTGGCCTTCAAGAAACTCGAAAAACTGTAATAACTCACTTCACTATGATAACTATCTTTCGAACAAGACTACTACTTAAAGGCTAAAAAGACCTACCGTGACTGGCTCACTTGCTTGAAGGACTAATGAAAACACGTCGAACTAGCTAAAAGGATGTAAGCTAACAACGAAACTCAAACAAAAATGGACGCTGACTCCGATATAGATATTGAGGATTTTCTACAAGCCGCCGCCTCACCCTGCTCGCTTACTTCCCACATGCTTGCTTAACTCACTATCTTTTGGGGTAATACACTGTATAGATAGGAAAGAGATAAATGAAAGAAAAAGAAGATAGAAATGAATTGATAGAGTCAGATGATGTCACTAGCTTCAATGAAAGGACTAACAAGAACTTTGAAAGTTCATCCTATCAGCATTAGTCAGCTTTCGAGTCCTTCAAGCGAGTGCCGCAGGGAAAGGAAGAGTATTTCATCATGGCCATTTATTAGGACTACTTGGATAAGTTAGGACAGTTTCTCTAAGGCCAGCTGTTGAGTTAGTCGGTTCATAGGTTGTCGTAAAATATGGGTGTAGGAAGCCTGGACTCTGATTACCGATTATGAAAGCGAGGACTCCTTTTCTCTCTCCCCATTAACGGAAAACTATCTTAACCTCCTTCAGCAAGTTCGTTATCTACAAGTAAGTTAGAGAATTCCTGTTGTCAAGCTAGTTATCTTATACAAGACTTTTCTATAAGGCCTGCAAGCAAGTTCAGGTGGAAGCAGGAAAGTAACACCACCTGGTTTTAGACCGGGTGCAACTCTTTCTCTTTTGCCCTTTATGCCAGCCTGTTCCCTAAGTAGGATAAGTTCATTGTGTTATTACAGGTAGTATTGCTCTCAAAGCTAGGAAGGAAAGGTAAGGAGCAAGCTTATTTACTAAGATCCTAGCGAGTGGAATACTTTGAACGAGCAGGGGAGCGAGCGGAGTACTTTACGCAAGTAGTGGTTTACCAGGAACTCGTATAAGAGCTAGTCATATAGTTCTTGAAGCATTATTCCTTTTACCGGTAGGGCTGTTAGCAAGGAGTTTGAAGCTTGAGTACTTCCATTCAGCTTTCGTTCAATGAAGTTGGTTCAGAGGTCTCAAGTAGATCTTCTCAGACAGCGAGTAATATCTCTACTACTCTTTCCTTCCACTTTATGTTGAGCAAGTTCACCTGTTAGCTTTCCCGCCAAAGGACAGCAAGCCAGTAATGTGAATCATCATAGTTTCTGTTTTCAGACAAGCACAGCGTCCACCTTTATCATATTAGAAAATAGCTGATCTTAAGAGATCTCAAATAAGGGACATACTTTTGCGTATTTCCGAATGGAGCAGAATAGTCATTCAACTGATGGTTTGAAAGTATTAAACGAGGCGATGTGTTTATCTGTCTTTCCTCATTACTTATCCGAGGAAAGCGCCGAAGATATCGCTGCGGCCACCCTCTTACATAAGGAAGACTACTTACATGATCCTAAGAAGCTTTGGCTCGTACGTGAGGGCCTTCGACTTGATCAAAATAGTTCGCGCTACTATTGGAGCGCGGTAGAATGGGTCAGGGCAGAGAGACAGGTGCGGAATGGGGAGTTACCTATCACGTTCATCATCGATGATGATGGCGAAGGATAAGGATAGTGACTGGCGTTTTTGTAGCTTCATATAGAAAGAAAATCGGCCTTCCACCATCGATAAAAGCCAACTAGTAGCTGGATCTTATCTTGTTGATGGGATCCAAATAAACGGGTTTTATGTGTTCGATCACTAAAGAAACTACGGCTTGTCTCTGAATAGGAATTCAAGTCTCAGGTGAGCCGGATATAGCTGCCACGAGGGCTCTTTCCCACTTAATAGATTCATTCCTTCATTACGGCGGTTGAGGGTACCTGCCGTTCAGAGATGCTATCAGAGTAGGAAAGTTATCCAAGTTATCCTGCCTAGTTTAGATAAAGCACCCCGATCATACCAGACGCAACCCGATCATTGTATACATAACATAGTGGAATTTGAGTAAATTCTCTCAGCCTTTCCCATTTCCAATTCAAAAACCACTAGGCATAGAAGGAAATCTTTCCCGGTAGAAGGTTCTTAGTAATCAGCAGTGGGAATAAGCCCTTCCAGTCTTTTTCGCCTAAGAAGGTTTTGGAGGAGGAACCTATGGGAACGGCAGTCTTGCATCGAGATTATTAGTTGCTTACCGCTGCACATTTTATCAAGATCAACCTGTGGGAATAGCCGTCCCTTCCTTACCAAAGAAAGAAAAAAGGAATGACGCGGTCTGGTTTACAAGTAAGAAAGAAATAGGATAAGGGTAAAGATGACGTTTTAGCTCTTCGTTCCGCTCTTGGTTTACAGGCTTTGTTAACCGGACCGGAAAAGGGGCATTTTCTGGGTAGGTTTCCCTATTAAGTCAGCACTGGATCAAGATTGGAGACCCACCACAAGCAGAGAACAAAAAGCCTAAGAGTGGTGACCAACCATCTGCAAAAGGAGTAACAGAGCAAAGCGGAGAAGAGAAGGGGGAAGAAAAAAGGTTCCTAACTCATTGGATAGCTTAATCTATTGGTCAGGGATCCCATCTTTACTTTATTAGGTGCCTAGACTTTTCGGGGCATAGGGTAGATTTCACAGTCCTTTAAGTGAATACGCCTTCTCTTTATGTATAGAGCTCTTAAAGAATGGATCAGCTCCTAGCGAAAAAGTCCAAGGTCTGAATACCAAGAGCGGTCAAACACAGTGATCGGTCCCGGTCAATGGGTAGAAAAGCCCGCCCTATAATCTGAAGTAGTCTTCGACTAGGTATATAAAATGGATAAAAAGAAAGAAGGGGAGGAGAGGAGATAGATGCATTTCACTAGGAGTATATGATATTGGAAAGAATGGAATCGAGTAAGCTTAGGCCAACCGATAAGTCATCTTTGTGTAACTTCCCATATGCCTACTTCTAAGCTAAAGTAAGGAAATAGGGTGAGATAAGCAAGAATGAGCCGAACGAAGACGTAAGGTTTGTTTAGATGTAGTCTTTGTGCTTTTCAAGTTGCTTCTTGCGAAATCAACTAAGTTCGAAAAAGCCATGCCCAGGTTTCCGGGAGTTTAGATAAGATATGTCAGCTTTTGGAGGATCAATATTATCCGGGGGATCCATATATTATGAGGGAGTATAGAGAGGGGGTCTAGAGATAGTACAGTCTGTAGTGAACCTATTCATTAAATGGACTTTTCCCTTACCTCTCATCAGCTTCCCTTTCCCTCGCCGGTGCAGTGCCATCTAGATACCTCATAAATAATTCAAGCAGGCCGGCTAGTAAGCGATCCCGAGGGGCTATCTTCTCTCCCATGCTGGTGCCTTGCTTAACTCAAGTATAAAGTGGAAATTAAAGCCAAAATCCGGGGTGATAAAATTCCATTTGAATCTTGAGATCCAAGAAGAAGGATAGCTTCATGAGTTCGTTCTGACTCCTAGCTTAGCTGGAAAGCTTTTGCTTGTATCTGGCAGTGGGTGTAACATCCATCATACTCAAACAGAAGAAGGTTTGCTTATCTAGATCCAAGGCAGTTATAATCATTAACAGAACCAGGGTTTGCACCTACTGAGGAGGAGAAAGGGCCGACGACCCATACTAGAACTCCAAGATAAGATCTTTCAGTCGATCAGACGGCCGAGGCCTTTAATAAGGTCCGGTTGTGCCAACGAGTTCTTCTAGTTATGAATTGCCTTAGGGAGGTAGCATTACATTTGTATTAGCAAAATAGAGCTCCTCATAGAAAAGAATGGTGAAGAAAGTGTTAGAGTACTTTCTTTCTGTTCAGTCCTGGAACTTATTCTTTTCCGATCGACCTATCAACAGTAGCGATCATACCCCGTCGAGCGAGTTAGGAGCTGCTCACAAAGAAGGCCGAAACCAGATGAGATGGCCGAAGCAGATACCAGAGAATAGGTTCCTTCACCGAAGTCTACTTTATTTTAGAATTCAAATTCAATTGACGCCGCACAGGCTGACCATTTAAAATAGGTGGAAACGGGAGACTAGAGAAGATGATCACACTTTGGAAGAGAGACAGTCGCGTACCTGCCCCGGGAGGGGGCTTTTGTTCGATACAATCACTGAACTCAACCACTTAGACTGGAGATGGCACTTGAAAACTCGTACAGAAATCTATCAACTTGACTTAGAGGAAGAAGTGGCAGGGGGTAGGTCGGCTGTTTTAAGTCCGGATGGTTCCTCTTGCTGGCATGGCGTTGGTATGCCTCGCTATCCTTCAACTCTGGATCCGCCATCCTTCAAAACAACAACTACCAAAACACGAACTCAACGGCTTAGAACCGTAAACCATATACCTTCTCGGTAAAACACATCTCAAACAGATTATTATCGAAATGAATGGATTTTATCGCCTTAAGTAAGAGAAAAGGTTTGTGCTTTCGCCAGAAATTGACTACCTACCCATTGATTGGATTTCTTCTTCTCCCAGATCCAATAGAAGTTTCCAATGAGTCATTGCCAACTGCTTTAGCAGGAATGATCGAAAGCAGCAGGGGTTTAGTGATCAAGCTCTCACTTTAAAGTCCCTGCTAGCAATACCAATCCCATGCTCTTCGATGGTTCTTACGCTCTGAAAAGAATCCTTCTAAGCTTTCCTCCTAAAAAGAACCTATGTTCCATTATAGACTTAGAATCTATCGTTGACCTACCCAAAGTCTTCTTTTGGTTCCTAGAACCATGCAGGAAAATCACTTGAGCAGTGACATGTCAGCATCAATGGTTTTGAGATGAAAAAAATCAGTCAAACAACACTAGCAGATCGGCAATCCGATCGGGACCTTCGCACTTGACCATCGTAAAGGGATTGTTGTTGCTTGGTCGATCGATCCGTCCATCCACCCCAAAGCTCGTAATCCAGATCAGAGTTCTTTGGATGGCATGTAATGGATTTCATTATGAAAAGGGTCATTTTTTGATGTTGTAAACTTCATATCCAGAGAAATGGATGACTGGCTGAGGGACATATAGATTACTTCAGATCTCCACCTTCCTATGCTATGTATGCCAACCTTGATCTAATAAGTGGTCTTAATTAATATGCAAGATAGGATAATATTATACAAATGGTTGGTTTTGTTCAATACTTAGGTAGGGATGACTACGCTACCTCAGCAGCTGGGACTGGAATTGCTTACAATGCATCTGGCCACTGACTGAATTCAAAGTAGGGCCAGTGTATAAAGACCGGCTTATCTCTCTTAAGACTTAGTCTACTTTCTACTAGAATCAGATTTTCTAGTTTGCAAGCAGGTGTGCCAGCTGTAACAAAAACTTACGGCTTAGGTGGATTTCTTTAGTCAGTCTATAACTCAGGCTTTTCTTTATAGGACTCCGACACAAGTAAGTAGCTAGCTAGCTGGTATTGCCAAAGCCAAAAACACTGCTGCATTCGAAAAGGCAAACCGCGCGGACCCGACTTCTTCCTTTTATGCTGAAACTAGGGCTCCCTCTGGGTAATTCTACCTATCCGTTTGGACCACGTACCTAGATCAAGTCAATCATTTCAATCTAAGTTGTCCTCAGCTACAGCAAAAACAGAAGAAAGCAACAAGTTCTCCGTTTCCTGTTCCCAAAGGGTGTGAATGGAATCAATAATTATATATATATATATAAAGTTGACGTAAGCTGTATGCATTCGGTGCCCTCAAGTAGGTATGACTATGGATCATTCTATTCCTTTCCTTTAGGTAGTCCTAAAAAGCAAAACGTAATGGTAGAGGATGAAGGAAACAAAGAATGAAGTCTGCACCTTTGACTACTGATGAACCGCCATTTCGTTCTTTTCTTCTTTGTTCGGCTTTCACAAGCAAGATACCTTGAAGCAGGTGACAGTCTATAGCCCAGGAGAGTACCATTGCTGACATGATACAGTTGGCCTTCCTCTTCAGATTTATTTAGAACTTCAAGCGTTCAAGGCAAGGTTGTGCAATCTCTCGTACCTGTGAGAAAAGGGCTTATTTACTACTTTTTATCGATCAATGGTCCACCGGTCCCATCCAATGAGTGGTATCTGAGTATCATAGTATCATAAGAAAGTGCATTTGTACACCCGCTTATCTTTCTATAGAAACTTATCTCTAAATGATTTTTAGATAGGATGTTTCTGGAATTACCCCTGCTACATAGAATGGGATAGTGTCAACGTCCTTCATTATAGTACCGAAGATGCTCGTAGGCTGGTCGATGGAAAGGATGGCTTTTATTCAAAGAGATGGAGATCCTGGTTTAGCAGCGGTTGCCCGTCCTTGGGTTTATGTCGAGCTTTTCGTATTAAGCACTGGGAGCAGAGAAATCCTAGGGTTGCTTTGTCTTCCTCTTCTGTTCTTAAATATAACTGAAAAACATCCTGTTTCTTTAGTTGCCTCAAAGCTCAGGATCTCCCCATGTTTCTTCTGGAGATGTGTCAGTGGCTTTGCAATGATGCCGAAATGGCGAACGAAGCGCCTGTAATAGCCGGCCAAACCTAAGAAGCTGCGGACTTCTTTGACTGATTGCGGTGAAGACCAGTTGGCAATGTTCTTAATTTTGTGGGTTTCAGTGGCAACCCCATGCTGGCTAATAGTATGGCCCAAATAGGATAACTGGCGTTGAGCGAAAGAGCACTTTGACCGTTTGACTTGCCATTGATCCCTTCTTAACAACTCAAGCACTGATTGCAAGTGGATTGTGTGATCTTCAAGAGAGGCACTGTAGACTAAAATGTCGTCAAATAACACCAGGGCGCATTTGCGCAGAAGGGGTTTGTTTGAGAGTGGCGTTCATGGCTCCCAAGAAGGTGGCTGGTGCTCCCGCGAGGCCAAAGGACATGACCTTGTACTCGTAGTGCCCTTCCAGAGTCTGGAAGGCTGTTTTGAATTCATCGCCAGCTGCCATACGAATCTGGTGATAACCAGCTTTGAGATCGGGTTTAGAAAACCATGAGGCACCAGACATCCAGGAGTTCTTCGACTATGGGCACTGGATACTTGCTGAGACAGTCATCGCATTTAGACAGCGATAATAAATACATAAACGCCAGGAGAAAAAATATATAAGATTTTTGGTCATAGAACCCCTGGTACCAATGTTTATAGAACTGTCCAGAATTGATAAAGAAAAGCAGCTTTGAAGTCATGGAGAACGAAAATAGGACCCTGGCTCGAGCCCATCTAGTGATTAAAGGTAAAGTGCTTCGGTACATTGGTGCAGGGGAATGCGTACCTACGCCTTTTAACTACCTTGGGGAGAGCGGACTCGCTGATGACCCTCCTTGGGAAACAAATGAAGTGGGTGGATTGGAGTTCATCTCCGCTAATTAGAGATACGGTGCTGACCCAAGCTGAGTGAGTGAAGGCTCTGGCTTGACCTACTAGCTGTTTGCTATCAATAAATAACTAGCTGACAATATGCTATGCTTACTCTCCGAGCACTAAAGCTAACGAGAAGTGATGCAACAAAGGTTGTTGAAGGTAAAAACCGTCAAACGGAGAAATCTTAATCATCAGAACAACGCTGAACCTAACTTGTACAAGAGTTGGTAAGAAAGTGCAAACGTCGAGTAAGAAATCGCCATAGGGCGGCACAAACAGAAAGAAAGGCTTCTGCCAATCGGAATAGGAATGCGAAATCCCAGTAAAAGGGTGTTCAGTCAAAGATAGCAGGATTCCTTTGATCCATACCGTCATCTGACGGACTTCCTGTTGACTTCGTCAATTGCTCTTTATCGCTTAATAGAAGGGAAATTTCATGAGATAGATGAAAAAATGAATATCAATCGAGAAAAAGCTTAAATAGACACAATTCGTAATAGATACAATTCGTAAGGAAGAAGTGATCAAAAGTACGAGGTCGGCATAGGAGATATGATGTGTCGGAGGCAGAAGGCACGGAGAAGTCAAGATCTTCCAAGATAAACCCATTCCGATGCCTATAAAATCAGGTGCGCCGCGTCTATACTACAAAAGTGTGATAGGTTTCTTCGTATTTCTTCCGCCGACATCACTTTCTTATTCCTAACACAATTGTTTAGCTAAGTTTGCTAACGAATCAGGGAGAATCAACAACGAACACCGCATTTTGAAAAGGAGACGTGATTTATTCCTACCGTCCTGAACACGTCTAGAAACAGCAACCTCGTACATAATACCATTTCGCATTACAGTATGCACTTTCAAGTCGGGGTGAAACTTACTAAGATGTTGGGTCATCAGAATACCATCGAATCGACTCATGTTATGAAAGTAAATAATTAGTGACTTTTTTGTTTGCTTACAATAGAAAGTATTCCATTTATGAATGCTTGGAGTACACAATCACTTCGATCATAAAATGATGGGTGCGTATATATGTATTCATGGGAACTATAATGATTAATATAAATCTTTGATAGTTTCTTGTCTGAATT